>NC_064846.1:107173865-108423865 GCF_024166365.1 Elephas maximus indicus
GGAGCACCAAAAGTGTCTGAATACTCCCTCATCTTGGCCCTGCCTTGTAACAAATCTTTAGAGAGAGGTTTTCTAGAAAACTTCAAGGGACAGGGTGCTGGAGTTAACATAGAAGCCACTGGTTTCACACATGCCCAATTCTGAACATGTTTTTGTTTAGCCCCTCCAAGACACAGGGCCATACATTAGACAGATGCTTTCAAAATGCACTTGCATTTTGTGAAGACTAGTCACAAATCACAGAGCATGTAACACATTTTTACTTGTACTGACATCTAAAGGAGTTGTGGGTGCCCATGATTGGTGACAATAACAGGGGAAGGCACAGGCTGTTTGTCCTACATCCAGGGAATCAGACAAAACATGTTCTTTAGGGCTTGAAAAATTTGTTTTTTGTTTTGCCTTGGAAAAGCTCATATGCTGCCATCAAATGCCTTGAAAACAAAGCGACCTTTAAAAAGAAAACAAACCAGGAGTCTTTTTTTTTTAACTTTTATTGAGCTTCAAGTGAACGTTTACAATTCAAGTCAGTCTGTCACATATAAGTTTACATACATCTTACTCCGTACTCCCACTTGCTCTCCCCCTAATGAGTTAGCCCTTCCAGTCTCTCCTTTTGTGACAATTTTGCCAGCTTCCCACTCTCTCTATCCTCCCATCCCCCCTCCAGACAGGAGATGCCAACACAGTCTCAAGTGTCCACCTGATATTATTAGCTCACTCTTCATCAGCATCTCTCTCCCACCCACTGGACAGTCCCTTTCATGTCTGATGAATTGTCTTCGGGGATGGTTCCCGTCCTGTGCCAACAGAAGGTTTGGGGACCATGGCCGCCGGGATTCCTCTAGTCTCAGTCAGACCATTAAGTATGGTCTTTTTATGAGAACTTGGGGTCTGCATCCCACTGATCTCCTGCTCCCTCAGGGGTTCTCTGTTGTGCTCCCTGTCAGGGCAGTCATCGATTGTGGCCAGGCACCAACTAGTTCTTCTGGTCTCAGGATGATGTAGGTCTCTGGTTCATGTGGCCCTTTCTGTCTCTTGGGCTCTTAGTTGTCATGTGACCATGCTGTTCTTCATTCTCCTTTGCTCCAGGTGGACCAATTGATGCATCTTAGATGGCCGCTTGTTAGCATTTAAGACCCCAGACGCCACATTTCAAAGTGGGATGCAGAATGTTTTCATAATAGAATTATTTTGCCAATTGACTTAGAAGTCCCCTTAAACCATGGTCCCCAAAACCCCGCCCTTGCTCCGCTGACCTTTGAAGCATTCATTTTATCCCGGAAACTTCTTTGCTTTTGGTCCAGTCCGATTGAGCTGACCTTCCATGTATTGAGTGTTGTCCTTCCCTTCACCTAAAGCAGTTCTTATCTACTAATTAATCAATAAAAAACCCTCTCCCGCCCTCCCTCCTTCCCTCCCCCCCTCGTAACCACAAAAGTATGTGTTCTTCTCAATTTTTACTACTTCTCAATAATATATCTTATAATAGTGGTCTTATACAATATTTGTCCTTTTGCCTCTGACTAATTTCGCTCAGCATAATGCCTTCCAGGTTCCTCCATGTTATGAAATGTTTCACAGATTCGTCACTGCTCTTTATCGATGCGTAGTATTCCATTGTGTGAATATACCACAATTTATTTACCCATTCATCCGTTGATGGACACCTTGGTTGCTTCCAACTTTTTGCTATTGTAAACAGAGCTGCAATAAACATGGGTGTGCATATATCTGTTTGTGTGAAGGCTCTTGTATCTCTAGGGTATATTCCAAGGAGTGGGATTTCTGGGTTGTATGGTAGTTCTATTTCTAACTGTTTAAGATAACGCCAGATAGATTTCCAAAGCTGTTGTACCATTTGATATTCCCACCAGCAGTGTATAAGAGTTCCAATCTCTCCACAGCCTCTCCAACATTTATTCTTTTGTGTTTTTTGGATTAATGCCAGCCTTGTAGGAGTGAGATGGAATCTCATCGTAGTTTTAATTTGCATTTCTCTAATGGCTTTTTTTTTAATGGCTAATGATCGAGAGCATTTTCTCATGTATCTGTTAGCTGCCTGAATATCTTCTTTAGTGAAGTGTGTGTTCATATCCTTTGCCCACTTCTTGATTGGGTTGTTTGTCTTTTTGTGGTTGAGTTTTGACAGAATCATGTAGATTTTAGAGATCAGGCGCTGGTCGGAGATGTCATAGCTGAAAATTCTTTCCCAGTCTGTAGGTGGTCTTTTTACTC
The DNA here is from genome assembly GCF_024166365.1 of Elephas maximus indicus. NCBI lineage: Eukaryota > Metazoa > Chordata > Mammalia > Proboscidea > Elephantidae > Elephas > Elephas maximus. The sequence continues at coordinate 107,176,104 of NC_064846.1, forward strand.
TTTTGGTGAGGTCTTTAGATAAGCATAGGTGTTTGATTTTTAGGAGCTCCCAGTTATCAGGTTTCTCTTAGTCATTTTTGGTAATGTTTTGTATTCTGTTTATGCCTTGTATTAGGGCTCCTAGGGTTGTCCCTATTTTTTCTTCCATGATCTTTATCGTTTTAGTCTTTATGTTTAGGTCTTTGATCCACTTGGAGTTAGTTTTTGTGCATGGTGTGAGGTATGGGTCCTGTTTCATTTTTTTGCAAATTTTATCCAGTTATGCCAACACCATTTCTTAAAAAGACTATCTTTTCCCCAATTAACTGACACTGGTCCTTTGTCAAATATCAGCTGCTCATATATTTTTTTTTTTCATACGTGGATGGATTTATATCTGGGTTCTCAATTCTGTTCCATTGGTCTATGTGCCTGTTGTTGTACCAGTACCAGGCTGTTTTGACTACTGTGGCTGTATAATAGGTTCTGAAATCAGGTAGAGTGAGGCCTCCCACTTTCTTCTTCTTTTTCAGTAATGCTTTGCTTATCCGGGGCTTCTTTCCCTTCCATATGAAATTGGTGATTTGTTTCTCTATCCCCTTAAAATATGACATTGGAATTTGGATCGGAAGTGCGTTATATGTATAGATGGCTTTTGGTAGAATAGACATTTTTACTATGTTAAGTCTTCCTATCCATGAGCAAGGTATGTTTTTCCACTTAAGTATGTCCTTTTGAATTTCTTGTAGTAGAGCTTTGTAGTTTTCTTTGTATAGGTCTTTTACATCCTTGGTAAGATTTATTCCTAAGTATTTTATCTTCTTGGGGGCTACTGTGAATGGTATTGATTTGGTTATTTCCTCTTCGGTGTTCTTTTTGTTGATGTAGAGGAATCCAAGTGATTTTTGTATGTTTATTTTATAACCTGAGACTCTGCCAAACTCTTCTATTAGTTTCAGTAGTTTTCTGGAGGATTCCTTAGGGTTTTCTGTGCATAAGATCATGTTATCTGCAAATAGAGATAATTTTACTTCCTCCTTGCCAATCCGGATGCCTTTTATTTCTTTGTCTAGCGTGATTGCCCTGGCTAGGACTTCTAGCACGATGTTGAATAAGAGCGGTGATAAAGGGCATCCTTATCTGGTTCCCGTTCTCAAGGGAAATGCTTTCAGGTTCTCTCCATTTAGAGTGATATTGGCTGTTGGCTTTGCATAGATGCCCTTTATTATGTTGAGGAATTTTCCTTCAATTCCTATTTTGGTGAGAGTTTTTATCATAAATGGGTGTTGGACTTTGTCAAATGCCTTTTCTGCATCAATTGATAAGATCATGTGGTTTTTGTCTTTTGTTTTATTTATGTGATGGATTACATTAATGGTTTTTCTGATATTAAACCAGCCTTGCATACCTGGTATAAATCCCACTTGATTGTGGTGAATTATTTTTTTGATATGTTGTTGAATTCTATTGGCTAGAATTTTGTTGAGGATTTTTGCATCAATGTTCATGAGGGATATAGGTCTGTAATTTTCTTTTTTTGTAATGTCTTTACCTGGTTTTGGTATCAGGGAGATGGTGGCTTCATAGAATGAGTTGGGTAGTATTCCATCATTTTCTATGCTTTGAAATACCTTCAGTAGTAGTGGTGTTAACTCTTCTCTGAAAGTTTGCTAGAACTCTGCACTAAAGCCGTCCGGGCCAGGGCTTTTTTTTGTTGGGAGGTTTTTGATTACCGTTTCAATCTCTTTTTTTGTTATGGGTCTATTTAGTTGTTCTACTTCTGAATGTGTTAGTTTAGGTAGGTAGTGTTTTTCCAGGAATTCATCCATTTCTTCTGGGTTTGCAAATTTGTTAGAGTACATTTTTTCGTAATAATCTGATATGATTCTTTTAATTTCAGTTGGGTCTGTTGTGATGTGGTCCTTCTCATTTCTTATTCGGGTTATTTGTTTCCTTTCCTGTATTTCTTTAGTCAGTCTAGCCAATGGGTTATCAATTTTGTCAATTTTGTCAAAGAACCAGCTTTTGGCTTTGTTAATTCTTTCAATTGTTTTTCTGTTCTCTAATTCATTTAGTTCAGCTCTAATTTTTATTATTTGTTTTCTTCTGGTGCCTGATGGATTCTTCTGTTGCTCACTTTCTATTTGTTCAAGTTGTAGGGACAGTTCTCTGATTTTGGCTCTTTCTTCTTTTTGTATGTGTGCATTTATCTATATAATTTGGCCTCTGAGCACTGCTTTTGCTGTGTCCCAGAGGTTTTGATAGGAAGTATTTTCATTCTCGTTGCTTTCCATGAATTTCCTTATTCCCTCCTTGATGTCTTCTATAACCCAGTCTTTTTTCAGGAGGGTATTGTTCATTTTCCAAGTATTTGATTTCTTTTCCCTAGTTTTTCTGTGATTGATTTCTAGTTTTATTGCCTTGTGGTCTGAGAAGATGCTTTGTAATATTATTTCGATGTTTTGGATTCTGCAAAGGTTTGTTTTATGACCTAATATGTGGTCTATTCTAGGGAATGTTCCATGTGCGCCAGAAAAAGAAGGTATACTTTGCAGCAGTTGGGTGGAGAGTTCTGTATAAGTCAATGAGGTCAAGTTGGTTGATTTTTGTAATTAGGTCTTCCGTGTCTCTATTGAGCTTCTTACTGGATGTCCTGTCCTCCTAAAGTGGTGTGTTGAAGTCTCCTACTATAATTGTGGAGGTGTCTATCTCACTTTTCAGTTCTGTTAAAATTTGATTTATGTATCTTGCAGCCCTGTCATTGGGTGCATAAATATTTAATATGGTTATGTCTTCCTGATCAATTGTCCCTTTTATCATTATATAGTGTCCTTCTTTATCCTTTGGGGTGGATTTAAGTCTAAAGTCTATTTTGTCAGAAATTAATATTGCTACTCCTCTTTTTTGCTTATTGTTTGCTTGATATATATTTTTCCATCCTTTGAGTTTTAGTTTGTTTGTGTCTCTAAGTCTAAGGTGTGTCTCTTGTAGGCAGCATATAGATGGATCGTGTTTCTTTATCCAGTCTGAGACTTTCTGTCTCTTTATTGGTGCATTTTGTCCATTTACATTCACCGTAATTATAAATTATTGTTTAGTGTTGTCATTTTGATGCCTTTTTATGTGTGTTGTTGACAATTTCATTTTTCCACTTACTTTTTTGTGCTGAGACATTTTTCTTAGTAAATTGTGAGATCCTCATTTTCGTAGTGTTTGACTTTATGTTTGTTGAGTCGTTAAGTTTTTCTTGGCTTTTATCTTGAGTTCTGGAGTTGTTATACTTCTTTGTGGTTACCTTAATATTTACCCCTATTTTTCTAAGTAAAAACCTAACTTATATTGTTCTATATCGCCTTGTATCACTCTCCATATGGCAGTTCTATGCCACCTGTATTTAGTAACTCTTTTTGATTACTGTGATCTTTTACATATTGACTTCAATGATAACCTGTTATGAGCATTTTTTAAAATTAATCTTAATTTGTTTTTGTGATTTCCCTATTTGAGTTGATATCAGGATGTGCTGTTTTGTGACCTTGTGTTGTGCTGGTATCTGATATTATTGTTTTTCTGACCAAACAATATCCTTTAGTATTTCTTGTAGCTTTGGTTTGGTTTTCGCAAATTCTCTAAACTTGTGTTTATCTGTAAATATCTTAATTTCGCCTTCATATTTGAGAGAGAGTTTTGCTGGATATATGATCCTTGGCTGGCAGTTTTTCTCCTTCAGTGCTCTGTATATGTCATCCCATTGCCTTCTTGCCTGCATGGTTTCTGCTGAGTAGTCTGAACTTATTCTTATTGATTCTCCATTGAAGGAGATCTTTCTTTTCTCCCTGGCTGCTTTTAAAATTTTCTCTTTATCTTTGGTTTTGGCAAGTTTGATGATAATATGTCTTGGTGTTTTTCTTTTTGGATCAATCTTGTATGGGGTTTGACGAGCATCTTGGATAGATATCCTTTTGTCTTTCATGATGTCAGGGAAGTTTTCTGTCAGCAGATCTTCAACTATTTTCTCTGTGTTTTCTGTCCTCCCTCCCTGTTTTGGGACTCCAATCACGCAAGTTATCCTTCTCGATAGAGTCCCACATGATTCTCAGGGTTTCTTCATTTTTTTAAATTCTTTTATCTGATTTTTTTTCAGCTATGTTGGTGTTAATTCCCTGGTCCTCCAGATTTCCCACTCTGCATTCTAATTGCTCAAGTCTGCTCCTCTGACTTCCTATTGCGTTGTCTAATTCTGTAATTTTATTGTTAATCTTTTGGATTTCTACATGCTGTCTCTCTATGGATTCTTGCAACTTATTAATTTTTCCACAAAATTCTTGAATAATCTTTTTGAGTTCTTCAACTGTTTTATCAGTGTGTTCCTTGGCTTTTTCTGCAGTTTACATTATTTCGTTTCTGATGTCTTGAAAAAAAAATGAAGCATTCTGTAAATTCGTTTTTTATATTCTGCATCTGGCAGTTCCAGGATTGTATCTTCATTTGGGAAAGATTTTGATTCTTTTGTGGTTGGAGAAGCTGTCATGGTCTGCTTCTTTATGTGGTTTGATATGGACTGCTGTCTCCGAGCCATCACTGGGAAACTAGTTTTTCCAGAAAATCTGCTAAAAAAATGCAGTCAGATCCCTATCAGAAGTGCCTTTGGATTATAACCACCGCCTTGTTCCCTGTAAGGATGAAAGTCCGATATTTGGATCATATATGCTTGGCTGTAGCTGGTTCTGTGTTTTTAGTCCAATTAGGGGTGGATTTTTGGTCCCTGGGTTTTTTTTTTTGTTGTTGTTGTTCCTTCTCTCAGGCCGAAAGTGTGGGTTTGGAAAAGACCAAAGGAAAAAAAAAAGGGGGGGGAAGCAAAGCCGCCGCGGAGCCGGAGCTGGAGCCGTTCTCCCTCTGGCTCAGGGAATTCCAATGTTAATGAAGCCGCCTGGGGAGGGTGGGGGAGGGATCAGCGAGATAGGAGAGTAGCACCTCAGAATATAGCCAGAGTTGCTTGTCTTGCTTGGAATGACTATTATATCTGAGATTCCCACAGGGCGTGTCGCCTATGTGTGCTGGCTGTGTGGAGATTGCCCGTGGGGGTCTGGTCCTCTGAAGCCACCCGCTGCCAATCCAAATCCCAGCATCAAGGTTCCCCTGCTGGGACGCTTTACTCCCCGCTCCAAAATCAGTCGCTGCCTCCTGGGGACTTCTCGTCCCGCCAGCCGCGTCGCCACGCCGCCCTGGAGAACCGGCTGGGCCCCCTCCCGGGGTTAGTTCAGGAGAGTGGAGCTGGTCCCCGTGCTTGTGCCGTGACAGCGCCCAGTCAAAATCCCGGCGGCACGATTCCCTGGCTGGGACGCTGCTCTCCCAGCTCCAAGACCAGTGACTGCCTCCCGGGGACTTCTCCCACCGGCTGTGTCGCCATGCCACCCACGTGAACTGGCTGGGCCCCCTCCCGGGGTGAGTTCAGGGGGTAGGGCTGGGCCCCTTGTTTGCGCCGTCAGCTCCCCTGGGCTCTGCCCTAAATCAGGCGCCAAAGGTTACCTGACTGGGACGCTGGCTCCAGGCTCTGAAAACAATTGCTGCTTCCCCATATTTGTTTGTTTTCCGTCTCTAAATCTGTGTTTGTTGTTCAGGGTTCGTAGATTGTTATGTCCGTGATCGATTCACTTGTTTTTCAGAGTCTTTGTTGCAAGAGCGATCCGAGGTAGGGTCTACCTAGTCCGCCATCTTGGCCCCCTCCTCCAGGAGTCTTTTATAACCCCCAAATCTTTTTCCTTGTCCTTTTTCTATTTGGTGTCAACTGACAGCCTAGCTATTTCTTCACTTTATATATATATATAAATAGGAAAAAAAATGAAGGCTATGCCATGTCTATTTTTTATTTCTTTTAAAATGGCTATATCAAAAGTCAGATGTAGATTTGGCACTTAGAAGAAAGCAACCAGATTTGGTTAGAATCATATCTGTCTATATTATAGAATCCTTGGGACAGAGAGACCTCAGGATGGAGGAGAGATTTTGCATAACAGATATTACTACATCCTACACATTGGTAATTAAGAAAGAAAGTGAAAAAATCTGTCTAGGTATAAACTAATATGGAGTATAGTATACCTTTTGGGAGAAGTATTTTTCTTAAAGGCAATTTGCATTTCCCTAAAAAAAATTTTTTTTTCCACACACTTATTGGGAAAAAAATGGCTAGTTTATAAAATGCTGTTGTAGAAAAATTTACCAATGGTATATCAAAGCCCAATAGCATCAAGAAAAGGTGTGTGTTTAATAAAAACCAGTCTGTAACAAAGATCTGACACGATCAATTATTAAACTTCTCTTTCTGCTAAATTCAGGTCAAGCCTAAATATTTACCAATTTGGTTTGAAAAATACCCCTTAAAAAATATTTGGATATCTTCTGGTTGGATGCATTCTGAGAAAGGTCTCAGTCCCTGTGAAGTGTGAGGTGTGTTCCAGATAAAATGTTCTCATGCATGCTGACAATGACAACTGAGTTGGTGGTTATTGAACACAATTCTAGAATGACTTTCCAAAGACACATATGTCCAATACATGCACCATATGCTTTAAATTCTTGCTGTTAGTTCTAGACAGTTGCAAGTTTTCTGACATAAATCAAGCCCTATTTCTGAATTTCTTCTTTAAAAAGTCAGATTATTAGCTGTTAGTTGTTTGTTATTTAGGATTGTTTTATTACTATGAGAAAAATGTCACTTACATCAATAAGTAAATATTAAGGTTTTTTTTTTTAAGTGTCATGCAGAACCTGAGCATAGCCACAAGCACAGGAACAGAGGCAGTCTCACACTTAGAAAAGATAAGCCTGTGACCTCAGGCCTGTGAAACTTGTGTAGGAAAACAGGCAGAGGTTAGATTAGCGGATGAGACAGTGGCAGGTGGTTAAATGCCTTCCTTTTTAAGTGGGGCAATCACATGAGAATGGAATTTCTGCTTGGGGAGGTACAAGGGTAGGGATGTGGGGGAGAAGGTCACATTTCTTTCACAGCAGAGGTACTGTGTAAGGATATGAAATTAAAGACATTAATAGACCGCCTTATCTAGTCTCCAACAATCATGGTACATAGGGCGACTTTCCTTCAGGAGTCTTCTCTCTAGTGCTAGGCTTCTGACTACGGATAGCTACTGGGCTTTTACCAATGCAAAAATATTTGGATTTCACTGAACCTTTTTCCACTCTCAGATTTTCAAATCCAACTGTAAAACAGTGAGGTGTTTGGTGTTAAGAGTAAATAGGGAGTTTTCATAAGGTTTTCCTTAGTTCTGTGTACGTTGTACATAAGCAATAATGGGACAGCTTGAAAAAGCTTGAGGAATAAAAAAATAAAAGACCAAATAATCTGACCTCACAGATCTCTAGGCTGAAATTGATTCCATGACCTTAGACACTCAACAAAATATCACTGAAAAATTTTTGCTTTTGGAAAAAGTGTTGCTGTTTATCATTTCCAAGTTTGGAATTGTATTGAAAAGACCTTCTTTTCACTATTAATTTTATTTTGGATCTAAGAAATAGGGTTGGGTACTATGTACTGCCCTTGTCAAGGTCTTCAGAAATAAATCTGAGATTCTCAGTTTTATATACGATGTGCAAAAACTACATTTTTCCATTTGCCTTTTTCCTTTTCTCAGAGAAAGCCCAGCACACTATATCTGAAAGGTCATGCTAGTTAATAGACTGCAAAATTCAAATTGAGATACGGGAGGAAGCCATGGGTATAAAACAAGACTGAGAATGGGCTCACTTGTGGTAAATGATTGGTACTGCCACCCTTTTTGACACTTGCCTTCACAAAGCCAAGGTTAGATGTAGCCTCCATATCAAATTGATTTACACAAATTCCAATTTTTTTCCAGACGAAGTCAAATGACGGGCAACATTTACATAAGCCAAGGCCCGAATCGTGGAAAGAGGGGGATCACACAAGATACAATAGGAAATCACCTTGATGCTTTAAAAATACAGGATCAAGGCAGCTATCAAGAAGAGGTTAGTAGAAAAATGGCTTCTATTTATGAATGAATTAGAGTTCTTTAAAAACACAGAATTAAAACAGCTACCAAGAGGAGGTAAGTAGAAAAATGGTTCCTACTTACATATGAAAAAGACAACCCAAATGATTTAGAGTTTCTGCTCTAAAGAGAAAGATTTTTTTGGGTCCGAAGCTTACCTGGCAGGGGGTGGGATTATTGCTTATAGGGTACTGAATTTCAGTTTATGGTGATGGAAAAATCGCACTGATTAAGGGTAAGGTTGTGCAGCCAATTATTGTAAGTGCTGTCCATAAGTTGTACACCTGTAAAAAGTTAAACTGGCAAAAGTTGCGTGATAGACATATTTACTCACCCACTGCCGTCGACGCAGTTCTGACTCATAGTGACCCTAAGGGAAAGAGTAGAACTGCCCATAGGGTTTCCAAGTCTATAATATTTACAGAAGCAGACTGTCACATCTTCCTTCTCCAGAGTGGCTGGTGGGTTTGAACCGCCAACCTCTTGGTTAACAGCCGAGGTCTTTAATCACTGTGCCACCAGGGCTCCTTGACATATTTACAATGACAAAAAAAAAATTGTAGCTTCTGAGGGTGCTTATGTACATTTACAGCCAAATACCTCATGGGATTTGGTTCCTTGGTTTGGAGGTTTAAGAGCATGGGAAATCCCAGTTAATTGGCCAGATAGGGTGTTTAGAGCTTCTGTTCTACCTCCTAGTTTGTTGCTTAGTGCCTAGAATCTTAAAAGCTTGAAGTGGCCATCCAAGGCATGACAATTAGTCTCTATTCACCTGCAGCAACAGAGGAAGAAGGAGAGTCAGGAATAGGAGGAGGAAATGGAATGTGTGACTAACTGCTTCGTTTGCTATGATACCAGAAAAACTGGTTGGTTCCCAGCTATGATTTCTGAACATTTTGATAAAGATTCCCTGGAAGAATCTTAATCAAATGGGGAAAGTGAAGAATAGAATTCCAAATTCTCATGGACTGTAGACTTTATGGAGCCAGGGAATCTGTATTAACCCCTGACACTATCGCCCTGAGATAGTCTTTAAGCCTTAAACCCAAAATATCACCTGAAATCCTCTTAAAATCAAACAATAGCTTAGCTTAACTAGTAAAAAAGGTCTGCCTTGAGCATTATGCCCTTTTAAGAACTATCTATACGGGGTCAAACTGACAACACCAACTTAAAGGATTACACAGAATTTTTAGGGGGCAGTGAGTTTATGTTAATGGGGGAGGAACAACTAAAAAAAAAAAGGACGGTGAAAATGGTTGCACAACATGAAGAATGTAACCAATCTCACTGAATTATACATGCAGAAATTGTTGAATTGGTGTATTTTTTTTCTGTGTATATTCTCAACAACAATAAAATAACTAAAATTAAAAAAATCAAGGAGGTATTTTGGCTCGGTTCCGGGTGGTGCAAATGGTTAAGTGCTCAACTACTAGCTGAAAGGTTGGCAGTTCGAACCCACACAGGAGTGCTTTGGAAGACAAACCTTGTGATCTGGTTCTGAAAGGTCACAGTCTTGAAAACCCTATGGAGCAGTTCTATTCTGTACACATGGGGTTGTCATGAGTTGGAATTGACTAGATGGCAACTAAAAACAACTCCTGCTTTTAACACCTAAATTAAAAGGCACCTTTTTACAAAGAAAAGCACCTAATGAGCTTCTTCACAAGTGAAAGTGGTAGTCAACAGAGATGGCTACTTCACTAAGACATCTCACTTTAGAGTTTAAACCAAACATGGAGAGTGTTCAGAATAGACATATTAGGTGAGGAGTTGCATTTTTTTGGCAATGGGAGTTCTGGAAAGGCTGGCAATACATAGAGCATGACCCACACTGCCTGAGGCCTATCCAATGTGTAGAAGTTAGAATACTATGACTGAATATCCAATAGAAAAGATGAAAAAACAGCAAGTATATCAATCCCAAAGAGAAAATCTGATGTTTAAATTACAAGGAAGATATCCCTTCCCGAAGGAATATCTGAGCATGCTATAAAAATGGATTTTTTTCAAAAGGGTACAATAGCACAAAGTGACAAACCTATCAGATTTTAAAAGTAGTCCGATTATGTCTAAAAAGCACAAACTTTTTTAAATTTATTTTTTAAATTATTCAAGAGAAAGTTTACAAATCAAGTCAGTTTCTCACACAAAAATTCATATACGCCTTGCTATATACTCCTAGTTGCTCTCTCCCTGATGAGACAGCGCACTCCTTCTCTCCACCCTGCATTCCCCGTGTCCATTCAGCCAGCTTCTGTCCCCCTCTGCCTTCTCATTTCCCCTCCAGACAGGAGCTACCCACATAGTCTAATGTGTCTACTTGAGCCAAGAAGCTCACTCCTCACTAGTATCATTTTCTGTCTTATAGTCCAGTCCAATCCCTGTCTGAAGAGTTGGCTTTGGGAATGGTACCAGTCTTGGACTAACAGAAGGTCTGGGGACCATGAAAATCACAAACTTCATGTGATCTTTAGGCAAACAAAACCACTGGATTTCATAAAAAGACCTAAGAAAGGGCCTGTTTTAGAAAAACTCAAATAGGCATGAAGGCCATGTCTCAGGCAGGGTCTGAAGCACTGATTTTCAATTGCCTCCACAACTCATGCTGAAAGTGTTTAATTAATGTTAATAATTCAGACCCCTTTAATTTGGAATTTTAGACTGTAGTAGATTTGAGTTTACCTAATTTTTTTAAGGGCTATCTATGAAAAAGATACTTGGATAAATAAGTGTACATTATAATGAGACCTAACTGGGGTATGGGGCTGGGGAGCCCTGGTGGCACAATGGTTAAGAGCTTGGCTGCTAACCAAAAGGTCGGCAGTTTGAATCTACCAGTTGCTCCTTGGAAACCCTAAGGGACAGTTCTACTCTGTCCTATAGGGTTGTTACGAGTCAGAATCGACTTGATGGCAACAGGTTTTTTTTGGGGGGGCAGGGTATGGGGCAAGTGTTTTAACTTAAGAAAACTACTTCCTTATATATTCTAAACCACCAAGCACTCATGTACTCATGCTAACAATTAAAGGACCATCTGGATTTATTTTTCAGACAAATGTTGGGGCATCTACTGGCAGTATTGTTAGCCTACATCCCATGACGACACATATCTAAAAGTAAAAATAAAAAAATCTTTTAAAACATTCTGCAATTCAGTTACCTGCTGCACACCATCCCTTAATTCCCTCAACAGAGTCTTATTTCTCCACTGTGACTCGATATTTCCACTGAGATTTCACGCTATACCAGTGAGGATGAAAAAGTAGAGGTTGACCATTAAGGAAAATGGGATAAAGAAACTAGCCAAATATTTCAAATAACATTTCTAAAACTACATTCCATTCTATAACAATAACATATTCCTTCTCTGGCCATATTCTGGACTGCATAATATGCATATAAAAAAAAAACTGGTCCCTTAATCAGTAAAGGCCCTAAATACCCTTCCAGATTCATGTGGGGGGGGGAGGGTGGGGATGTTGGGGGGGTGGTGGTGGACCCTGGCTTCACCTATTTAAAGCATTTGGAAAAGAAGTATAGCCCTCTTTGAGACAAGGATCATTGTGGCTGTTGCATGTACCTCCAGCATGGAAGCAGGTGAGTAGCTCACTGTTGCTTGGAGCAACCTGCTTCCTTGGGGCTGGCCTTGGAGATGCCTATGCCCCTTGAGATGCCCATGGCCTCAGAGATGCCCATGTCTGCAGAGAAACCCACAGCCTCGGAGATGCCTATGACCCCAGAGAAGCCCACATCTTCAGAGATGTCCATAGCCCTAAGGCTGCCAATGCTCCCACAACAGTCATGGTGAAGGTCTGCACGCTGGCTTTTTACTTGATCCATTCGAACTTGGAGGCCTCCTTCCCTGGACAGGGTGCTGTTCTCCATCAAGGTATTCACGTCTCTGTCGATACCCATAAAGCTGAGAGGGTTGGTCAAAGGACTTCCTAGACACTGGGATAATAAATCCCCTGAGAGCAGGTACAGACCTCTTCTGGCAGCTCACCACGGGCTTTTGGTTTCTGTTTCAGGAGCAAGGAATGGTTGAAAAGAATTACAAACAGAAAAACTAGGCAAAAATCACAGTGACCTTGCAGGGGCTGTTTTATTCATGGAGAGTAAGCACGTCACTTATGTGGTAGCAAATGACCGACCTTTTGCCCCCAAACATCTTTTCCTCTACATTTGCCACAGTGCTTTAAAATGCCCACCATTAAAGAGCCTTGAAGGCCTTGTACCTATGGTAGTCCTCTTTTCTGAGACATGTAATTTTACTAACTGAGAGTATGGAGGGCAAAGGAGAGAATTTTTAACATTAACTCTATGTGCCAGGAACTTCACACAGCTTCCCATAAGTACCAACTCAACTTCAAGCAGGCTGGACCTACCCAGAACGGGCAAGAGGATCTCTTTTTGGGACTTTTCCCCTTACCTTTTCGAGTTCATGCACATCTGCCTCTAGCATTGCTCTCTGCTTCTTAATTTCAAGAAGGCTCTCTAGCATACCCTGCTTGGGCTGCGGCCCTTTGTCAAAGCAGTTATACATCCCACACCAGAACCTTGAATAGATGAAAAGGAAAAAAAATTGAAGTAATTTTGAGGGCATTAAAAAGACAAACATGTTCACAATTGAAGAGTGAAGTTCCCAGCAGAAAGATCTCTGCTGAAGGAGATACGTCGGGCTTGACTGAATTTGACCTTTTTCAAAAGTTAAATTTCTTATTTTGAGATACTTATAGATTCACATGTAGTTTTAAGAAAAAATAGAGGGTGATCCCATGGACCTTTACCCAGTTTCCCCAAGTGTGATACATTGCGAGACCGTAGTGCAATATCACAATCAGGACACTGACAATGAGGCAAGTCAAGATACAAACAATCCCATCACAGCTACCTCCCTCCCCCTACCCAACTCCCCAACCCTATCCTTAACCCCTGGCAATCATTAATCCCTTTAATCATTAATACCTCCTCCATTTCTTTAATGTTGTCATTTAAAGAAATTTATATACACAAAATCATAAATATGTAACACTTCGGCTCTTTTCACTCAATATAATTCTCTGCAAGGTGTTGCATACATCTATACTTTAACCATTCATTTGCTGAAGGATATCTACGTTATTTTCAGTTGTTGACTGTTAATGAATAAAGTTGTTACGAACATTCACGTGAACAGAAGTTTTCACTTGTCTGGGATATGTGGCCAGAAACGCGATTAGTGGAATTACTGGGTTATGTGGGTTTGTGCTTGGACACTAGTTGCGTGTTTAGTTTTTAAGAAACTGAAAAGCTGTTTTCCAGAGTAGCTGTATTATTTTACATTTCCAATAGTAATGAATGAGTACTCCAGTTTTTCTACATCCATGCCATCATTTGGTATTTTATCGTCTATTTTAGGCATTCTGATAAGTCTCTCTGATCTCATTGAGATTTTAATTTGCACTTCATTAATAGCAAATGATATTGAACATGTTTTCACATGCTATTTGCCATTCGTATATCCTCTTCGGTGAAATGTCTGGTCATGCCCTTTGGCCATTTTCTGAATAAAAAGTTGATATTTACATTTTTTTTCTGTTGATTTTCAAGAGTTCTTCATATAATTTAGATACTAGTCCTTTGTCAGATAGGCAATTTGCAAATATTTTCTCCCAGTCTATAGCTTGTCTTTTCATCTTTTTCACATGGGCTTTTTTTAAAAATTAAATTTATTTATTTATTGTGCTTTAAGTGAAAGCTTACAAATCAAGTTAGTCTCTCATACAAAAAGTTATACACACCTTGCTATGTACTCCTAGTTGTTCTCCTCCTAGTGAGATAGCACACTTCTCCTCTCTACCTTGTATTACCTGTGTCCATTCTATCAGCTCCTGTACCCTTCTTCCTTCTCATCTCACCTCCAGAGAGGAGTTGCCCACATAGTCTCATGTGTCTACTTGAGCAAAGAAGTTCACTCCTCACCAGTATCATTATCTATTTTATAGTCCAGTCCAACCCGTCTGGATAGTTGGCTTCAGGAATGGTTCCAATCTTGGGCTAACAAAGGACCGTGACCTCCAGGGTCCCTCCAGTCTCAGTCAGACCATGAAGCCTGGTCCTTTTAGGAGAATTTGAGATCTGTACCCCACTGTTCTCCTGCTCCATCAGGGATTCTGTTGTATACCCTGTCAGGGGAGTGATCGATGGTAGCAGGGCAACATCTAGTTCTTCTGGTCTCAGGCTGATAGACTCTGGTTTATGTGGCCCTTTCTGTCTCTTGGGCTCATCTTTACCATATATCCTTGGTGTTCTTCATTCTCCTTTGCTCCAGGTGGGTTGAGACCAATTGATGCATCTTAAGACGGCCACTTGCTAGTGTTTAAGACCCCAAACGCCTCTCACCAAAGTGGGATGAAGAATGTTTTCTGAATACATTTTATTATGCCAATTGACCAAGATGTCCCCTGAAACTATGGTCCTCAGACCCTGTCCCTGCTGCTCTGGACTTCGAAGCATTTGCTTGTATTCAGGAAACTTCTTTGCTTTTGGTTTAGTCCAGTTGTGCTGACTTTCACTGTATTGTGTGTTGTCCTTTCCTTTACCTAAAATAATTCTTGTCTACTATTATCTAGTTAGTGAATACCTCTCTACCTCCCTCCCCACCCTCGTAACTATCAAAGAATATTTTCTTCTCTATTTAAACTTTTCCTAAAATTCTTATAATAGTGGTCTCATACAATATTTGTCCTTTTTTTGCAACTATTTTCACTCAGCATAATGCCTTCCAGATTCCTCCATGTTATGAGATGTTACACAGATCAATCGTTGTTCTTAATCATTGCATAGTATTCCATTATGTGAATATACCATAATTTATTTACCCATTCATTCTTTGATGGGCACCTTGGTTGCTTCCATCTTTTTGCTATTGTAAACTGTGCTGCAGTGAACATGGGTATGCACATATCTGTTTGTGTGAAGGTTCTTATTTCTCTAGGATATATTCCAAGGAGTAGGATTACTGGACTGTATAGTAGTTCTATTTCTAGCTTTTAAGGAAGCGCCAAATCGATTACCAAAGTGGTTGTACCATTTGACATTCCCACCAGCAGTGTATAAGTGTTCCAGTCTCTCCACAACCTCTCCAACATTTATTATTTTCTGTTTTTTTGATTAATGCCAGCCTTGTTGGAGTGAGATGGAATCTCATTGTAGTTTTGATTTGCATTTCTCTAATGGCTAATCATCGTGAGCATTTCCTCATGTATCTCTTAGCTACCTGAATGTCTTCTTTAGTGAAGTGCCTGTTCATATCCTTTGCCCATACTTTAATTGGTTTTTTGTTGTTGTTGTTGGGGTTTTGCAGTATCATGTACATTTTAGAGATCAGATGCTGATGGGAAATGTCATAGCTAAAAGCTTTTTCCCAGTCTGTAGGCAATCTTTTTATTTTTTTGGTGAAGTCTTTGGATGAGCATATGTGTTTGATTTTTAGGAGCACCCAGTTATCTAGTTTCTCTTCTGGTGCTTGTACATTGCTAGTAATGTTTTGTATACTGTTTATGCCATGTATTAGGGCTCCTAGTGTTGCCCCTATTTTTTCTTCCACGATCTTTATCATTTTAGATTTCATATTTAGGTCTTTAATCCATTTTGAGTTAGTTTTTGTGCATGGTGTGAGGTATGGGTCTTGTTTCACTTTTTTGCAGATAGATACCCAGTTATGCCAGCACCATTTATTAAAGAGACTGTCTTCCCTATTTAACTGCATTTGGGATTTTGTCAAATATCAGCTGCACATAGGTGGATGGATTTATATCTGGATTCTCAATTCTGTTCCATTTGTCTATGCATCTGTTGTACCAGTACCAGGCTGTTTTGACTCCTGTGGCAGTGTAACAGGTTCTAAAATCAAGTAAAGCGCTGTTTTAACTGTATCCCAAAAGTTTTGATAGGAAGTGTTTTCATTCTCTTTGGATTCTATGAATTTCTTTATTCAGTCCTTAATTTCTTCAACAATCCCATCATTTTTTGAGCACAGCGTTGCTCAGTTTCTGTATGCTTGATTTTTTTTCCCGGTATTGATTTTTAATTTTACAGCTTTAGGGTCAGAGAAGATGCTTTGTAATATTTTGATGTTTTGGATCTTCATAAGTCTTGCTTTATGGCCTAATATGTGGTCTATTCTAGAGAATGTTCCATGTGCATTGGAAAAGAAAGCATAGTTGTCTGATGTTGGGTGGAGTGTTCTGTATACATCAATTAGGTCAAGTTGGTTGATTGCGGCATTTAGATCTTCCATGTCTTTATTGAGCTTTTTTCTGTATGTTCTGTCCTCCACTGAAAGTGGCGTGTTGAAGTCTACTACTATTACTGTCGAGCTATCTGTCTCGCTTTTCAGTGCTGTTAGAATTTGTTGTATGTATCCTGTAGCCCTGTCATTGGGTACATAAATATTTAATATGGTTATATCTTGATATATTGTCCCTTTAATCATTACATAGTGTCCTTCCCTATCCTTTGTGGTGGATTCAACTTTGAAGTCTGTTTTGTCAGAAATTAGTATTGCCACTCCTGATGTTTTTTGCTTGATACATTTTTTCTATCCTTTGAGTTTTTTTGTGTCTTTAAGTCTAGGTGTGTCTCTTTTAGGCAGCATATAGACGGATCATGTTTTTTTTTTTTTATCCATTCTGCAACTCTCTGCCTTTTTATTGGTGCATTTAGTCTGTTTACATTCAGCATGGTTATGGAAAGGTATGAGTTTAGTGATGTCATTTTGATGTCCTTTTCATGTGTTGTTGATAGTTTCTTTTTTCCCTTTAATTTTTTGGGCTGAGTAATTTTTCTTTATAAATTGTGTTTCCCTCTTTTTCATTGTTGTTGATTTTGTTTTTGCTGGGTCTTTATGTTTTTCTTGTATTTTATTTTGATGTGTAGGATTCTTAGTATCCTTTGTGGTTACCTTATTATTTGCCCCCATTTTTCTAAATTTAAACCAAACTTTTATCTCCCTATATTGCCTTGACTTCCTCTCCATATGAAAGATCTACAACTACTTTATTTAGTCCCTCTTTATTGATTTAATGTTGTCATCTTTTACATAATGACATCGCTGGTTCCCTGCTTTGAGCTTTTTTTTTTTTTAATCTTGATTTATTTTTGTGATTTCCCTATCAGGGTTGATATTTGGTTTCTGTCCTGTATTCTAGTTTTGGGTTGTTATCTGATGTTATTGATTTTCTAACCAAGGAATTACCCTTTGTATTTCTTATTTTTTTTTAATTAATTTTTATTAAGCTTCAAGTGAACATTTACCATTCCAATCAGTCTGTCACATGTAGGTTTACATACATCTTATTCCCTTCTCCCACTTGCTCTCCCCCTATTGAGTCAGCCCTTTCAGTCTCTCGTTTCGTGCCAATTTTGCCATCTTTCCTCTCTCTCTATCTTCCCATCCCCCCTCCAGTCAAGAGTTGCCAACACACTCTCCAGTGTCCACCTGATTTAATTAGCTCACTCTTCATCAGCATCTCTCTCCCCCCCACTGACCAGTCCTTTTCATGCCTGATGATTTGTCTTCGGGGATGGTTCCTGTCCTGTGCCATCAGAAGTTCTGGGGAGCATTGTCTCTGGGATTCCTCCAGTCGCAGTCATACCATTAGGTATGGTCTTTTTATGAGAATTTGGGGTCTGTATCCCATTGGTCTCCTGCTCCCTCTGGAGTTGTCTGTTGTGCTCCCTGACAGGGCAGACATCGATTGTGGCCGGGCACCAACTAGTTCTTCTGGTCTCAGGATAATGTAGGTCTCTAGTTCATGTGGCCCTTTCTGTATCTTGGGTTCTTAGTTGTCGTGTGACCTTGGTGTTCTTCCTTTGCCTTTGCTCCAGGTGGGTTGAGACCAATTGATGTATCTTAGATGGCCGCTTGTTGGCATTTAGGACCCCAGGTGCCACAATTCAAAGTGGGATGCAGAATGTTTTCATAATAGAATTTTTTTGCCCATTGACTTAGAAGTCCCCTCAAACCAAGTTCCCCAGACCCCAGCCCCTGCTCCACTGACCTTTGAAGCTTTCATTTTATCCCGGAAACCTCTTTGCTTTTAGTCCAGTCCAATTAGGCTGACCTTCCTTTTATTGAGTGTTCTCTTTCCCTTCACCCAAAGCAGTTATTATCTACTGATTGATCAATAAAATGCCCTCTCCCTCCCTCCCTCCCTCGCCCACTCGTAACCACAAAAGTATGTGTTCTTCTCAGTTTTTTCTATTTCTCAAGATCTTATAATAGTGGTCTTATACAATATTTGTCCCTTTGCCTCTGACTCATTTCACTCAGCATAATGCCTTCCAGATTCCTCCATGTTATGAAATGTTTCAGAGATTCGTCACTGTTCTTTATCGATGCGTAGTATTCCATTGTGTGAATATGCCACAATTTATTTACCCATTCATCCGTTGACGGACATCTTGGTTGCTTCCAGCTTTTTGCTATTGTAAACAGAGCTGCAATAAACATGGGTGTGCATATATCTGTTTGTGTGAAGGCTCTTGTATCTCTAGGGTATATTCTGAGGAGTGGGACTTCTGAGTTGTATGGTAGTTCTAACTGTTTAAGATAACGCCAGATGGATTTCCAAAGTGGTTGTACCATTTTACAATCCCACCAGCAGTGTATGAGAGTTCCAATCTCTCCACAGCCTCTCCAACATTTATTGTGTTTTTTGGATAAATGCCAGTCTAGTTGGTGTGAGATGGAATCTCATCGTAGTTTTAATTTGCATTTCTCTAATGGCTAATGATCGGGAGCATTTTCTCATGTATCTGTTGGCTGCCTGAATATCTTCTTTAGTGAAATGTGTGTTCATATCCTTTGCCCACTTCTTGATTGGGTTGTTTGTCTTTTTGTGGTTGAGTTTTGACAGAATCATGTAGATTTTAGAGATCAGGCGCTGGTTGGAGATGTCATAGCTGAAAATTCTTTCCCAATCTGTAGGTGCTCTTTTTACTCTTTTGGAGAAGTCTTTAGATGAGCATAGGTGTTTGATTTTTAGGAGCTCCCAGTTATCTGGTTTCTCTTCATCATTTTTGGTTATGTTTTGTATTCTGTTTATGCCCTGTATTAGGGCCCCCAGGGTTGTCCCTATTTTTTCTTCCATGATCTTTATCGTTTTAGTCTTTATGTTTAGGTCTTTGATCCACTTGGAGTTAGTTTTTGTGCATGGTGTGAGGTATGGGTCCCGTTTCATTCTTTTGCAAATGGATATCCAGTTATGCCAGCACCATTTGTTAAAAAGACTATCTTTTCCCAATTGACTGACACTGGTCCTTTGTCAAATATCAGCTGCTCATACGTGGATGGATTTATATCTGGGTTCTCAATTCTGTTCCATTGGTTTATGTGCCTGTTGTTGTACCAGTACCAGGCTGTTTTGACTACTGTAGCTGTATAATAGGTTCTGAAATCAGGTAGAGTGAGGCCTCCCACTTTCTTCTTTTTCAGTAATGCTTTGCTTATCCGGGGGTACTTTCCCTTCCATATGAAATTGGTGATTTGTTTCTCTATCCCCTTAAAATATGACATTGGTATTTGGATTGGAAGTGCGTTATATGTACGGATGGCTTTTGGTAGAACAGACATTTTTACTATGTTAAGTCTTCCTATCCATGAGCAGGGTATGTTTTTCCACTGAAGTATGTCCTTTTGAATTTCTTGTAGCAGAGTTTTATAGTTTTCTTTGTATAGGTTTTTTAAATCCTTGGTAAGATTTATTCCTAAGTATTTTATCTTCTTGGGGGCTACTGTGAATGGTATTGATTTGGTTATTTCCTCTTCAGTGTTCTTTTTGTTGATGTAGAGGAATCCAAGTGATTTTTGTATGTTCATTTTATAACCTGAGACTCTTCCAAACTCTTCTATTAGTTTCAGTAGTTTTCTGGAGGATTCCTTAGGGTTTTCCATGTATACGATCATGTCATCGGCAAATAGTGATAGCTTTACTTCCTCCTTGCCAATCTGGATACCCTTTATTTCTTTGTCTAGCCTAATTGCCCTGGCTAGGACTTCAAGTATGATGTTGAATAAGAGCGGTGATAAAGGGCATCCTTGTCTGGTTCCCGTTCTCAAGGGAAATGCTTTCAGGTTCTCTCCATTTAGAGTGATATTGGCTGTTGGCTTTGCATAGATGCCCTTTATTATGTTGAGGAATTTTCCTTCAATTCCTACTTTGGTAAGAGTTTTTATCATAAATGGGTGTTGAACTTTGTCAAATGCCTTTTCGGCATCTATTGATAAGATCATGTGGTTTTTATCTTTTGTTTTATTTATGTGATGGATTACATTAATGGTTTTTCTGATATTAAACCAGCCTTGCAAACCTGGTATAAATTCCACTTGATCAGGGTGAATTATTTTTTTGATGTGTTGTTGGATTCTGTTGGCTAGAATTTTGTTGAGGATTTTTGCATCAATGTTCATGAGGGATATAGGTCTATAATTTTTTTTTGTAATGTCTTTACCTGGTTCTGGCATCAGGGAGACGGTAGCTTCATAGAATGAGTTGGGTAGTATTCCGTCTTTTTCTATGCTTTGAAATACCTTCAGTAGTAATGGTGTTAAGTCTTCTCTGAAGGTTTGGTAGAACTCTGCAGTGAAGCCGTCTGGGCCAGGACTTTTTTTTGTTGGAAGTTTTTTGATTACCATTTCAATCTCTTTTTTTGTTATGGGTCTATTTAATTGTTCTACTTCTGAATGTGTTAGTTTAGGTAGGTAGTATTTTTCAAAGAGTTTATCCATTTCTCCTAGGTTTTCAAATTTGTTAGAGTACAATTTTATGTAGTAATCTGAAATGATTCTTTTAATTTCATTTGGCTGTGTTGTGATGTGGTCCTTCTGGTTTCTTATTCGGGTTATTTGTTTCCTTTCCTGTTTTTCTTTAGTCAGTCTAGCCAATGGTTTATGAATTTTGTTAATTTTTTCAAAGAACCAGCTTTTGGCTTTGTTAATTCTTTCAATTGTTTTTCTGTTCTCTAATTCATTTAGTTCAGCTCTAATTTTTATTATTTGTTTTCTTCTGGTGCCTGATGGGTTCTTTTGTTGCTCTCTTTCTATTTGTTCAAGTTGTCGGGACAGTTTTCTGATTTTGGCTCTTTCTTCTTTTTGTATGTGTGCATTTATCGATATAAATTGGCCTCTGAGCACTGCTTTTGCTGTGTCCCAGAGGTTTTGATAGGAAGTATTTTCATTCTCGTTGCTTTCCATGAATTTCCTTATTCCCTCCTTGATGTCTTCTATAACCCAGTCTTTTTTCAGGAGGGTATTGTTCAGTTTCCAAGTATTTGATTTCTTTTCCCTAGTTTTTCTGTTATTGATTTCTAGCTTCATTGCCTTGTGGTCTGAGAAGATGCTTTGTAATATTTCGATGTTTTGGATTCTGCAAAGATTTGTTTTATGACCTAATATGTGGTCTATTCTAGAGAATGTTCCATGTGCACTAGAAAAAAAGTATATTTTGCAGCAGTTGGGTGGAGAGTTCTGTATAAGTCAATGAGGTCAAGTTGGTTGATTGTTGTAAGTAGGTCTTCCGTGTCTCTATTGAGCTTCTTACTGGATGTCCTGTCCTTCTCCGAAAGTGGTGTGTTGAAGTCTCCTACTATAAATGTGGAGGTGTCTATCTCACTTTTCAATTCTGTTAAAATTTGATGTATGTATCTTGCAGCCCTGTCATTGGGTGCGTAAATATTTAATATGGTTATGTCCTCCTGATCAATTGTCCCTTTTATCATTATATAGTGTCCTTCTTTATCCTTTGTGGCGGATTTAAGTCTAAAGTCTATTTTGTCAGAAATTAATATTGCTACTCCTCTTCTTTTTTGCTTATTGTTTGCTTGATATACTTTTTTCCATCCTTTGAGTTTTAGTTTGTTTGTGTCTCTAAGTCTAAGGTGTGTCTCTTGTAGGCAGCATATAGATGGATCGTGTTTCTTTATCCAGTCCGTGACTCTTTCTTTATTGGTGCATTTAGTCCATTTACATTCAGCGTAATTATAGATAAATAAGTTTTTAGTGCTGTCATTTTGATGCCTTTTCATGTGGGTTGTTGGCCATTTCATTTTTCCACATGCTTTTTTGTGCTGAGACATTTTTCTCAGTAGCTTGTGAGATCCTCATTTTCATAATGGTTAACCTTATGTTTGTTGAGTCGTTACATTTTTCTTGGCTTTTTTCTTGAGTTATGGAATTGATATTCCTTTTTGTGGTTACCTGATTATTTACTCCTATTTTTCTAAGTAAAAACGTAACTTGTATCGTTCTATATCGCCTTGTATCACTCTCCATCTAGCAGTTCAATGCCTCCTATATTTAGTCCCTCTTTTTGATTATTGTGATCGTTTATCTATTGATTTCCATGATTTCCTGTTATGTGTATTATTTTGTTTATTTTTTAGAATTAATCTTGTTTGTTTTTGTGCTTTCCCTATTTGAGTTGCGTTGATATCAGGACGTTCTGTTTTGTGACCTTGTATTGTGCTGGTACCTGATAGTATTGGTCATCAGGCCAAACAATCTCCTTTAGCATTTCTTGCAGTCTTGGTTTAGTTTTCGCAAATTCTCTAAACTTGTGTTTATCTGTAAATATCTTAATTTCTCCTTCATATTTCAGAGAGAGTTTTGCTGGATATATGACCCTTGGCTGGCAGTTTTTCTCCTTCAGTGCTCTGTATACGTCGTCCCATTCCCTTCTTGCCTGCATGGTTTCTGCTGAGTAGTCTGAACTTATTCTTATTGATTCTCCCTTGAAGGAAACCTTTCTTTTCTCCCTGGCTACTTTTAAAATTTTCTGTTTGTCTTTGGTTTTGGCAAGTTTGATGATAATATGTCTTGGTGTTTTTCTTTTTGGATCAATCTTAAATGGGGTTCGATGAGCATCTTGGATAGATATCCTTTTGTCTTTCATGATGTCAGGGAAGTTTTCTGTCAGGAGTTCTTCAACTATTTTCTCTGTGTTTTCTGTCCCCCTCCCTGTTCTGGGACTCCAATCACTTGCAAGTTATCCTTCTTGATAGAGTCCCACATGATTCTTAGGGTTTCTTCATTTTTTAAAATTCTTTTATCTGATTTTTTTTTCAGCTATGTTGGTGTTGATTCCCTGGTCCTCCAGAAGTCCCAGTCTACATTCTAATTGCTCGAGTCTGCTCCTCTGACTTCCTATTGCGTTGTCTAATTCTGTAATTTTATTGTTAATCTTTTGGATTTCTACATGCTCTCTATGGATTCTTGCAACTTATTAATTTTTCCACTATGTTCTTGAATAATCTTTTTGAGTTCTTCAACAGTTTTATCAGTGTGTTCCTTGGCTTTTTCTGCAGTTATCCTAATTTCATTTGTGATATCTTGAAGCATTCTGTAAATTAGTTTTTTATATTCTGTGTCTGATAATTCCAGGATTGTATCTTCATTTGGGAAAGATTTTGATTCTTTTGTTTGGGGGCTTGGAGAAGCTGTCATGGTCTGTTTCTTTATGTGGTTTGATATGGACTGCTGTCTCTGAGCCATCACTGGGAAACTAGATTTTCCAGGTAATCAGCTATAAAAAAATGCAGTCAGATCCCTATCTGAATTCTCCCTCTGGCTCAGGGTATTCGGATGTTAATGGAGCCGCCTGAGGAGGGTGGGGGAGGGATCAGAGAGCTAGGAGTGTAGCACCACAGAATATAGAGCTGATCCCCGCATTCACGCTCCGCCTCCGTCCGCCAAAATCCCGGCGGGACGGCTCCCCGGCTGGGACGCTACTCTCCCCGCTCCAAGACCAGTCACTTCCTCCCGGGGACTTCTCCCTCTGGTGCGCCGCACCGCTTGCGTGAACTGGGTGGGCGTCTCCTGCACGAACGGGTGGGCCCGCCCCCGGCATCTATTCAGGGGAATATAATTGGGCCCCGCGCTCACGCCCCGCCCGCGCGCTCCCAAATCCCAGCGGGACGGCTCCCCGGCTGGGACGCTGCTTTCCCCGCTCCAAGTCCAGTCACTTCCTCCCGGGGACTTCTCCCTCCGGTGCGCCGTGCTGCATGCGTGAACTAGGTGGGCGTCCCCTGCACGAACGTGTGGGCCCCGCCCCGGTGTCGCTTTAGGGAAATATAGCTGATCCCCCCGCTCGCGCCATGCCCGCTTCCCGCCAAACTCCTGGCGGGATGGCTCCCCCGCTGGGACGCTGCTCTCCCCGCTCCAAGATCAGTCACTGCCTCCCGGGTGCTTCTCCCTCCGGCTGCGCCGCTATGCCGCCCGCGCCAACCAGCTAGACTCCCTCCCGGGATGGGTTCGGGGGGGTAGGGCTGGGCCCCTTGTCTGTGCTGTCTGCCCCCCTGGGCTCTGCCCCAGATCGGGCTCCGAAGGTCAGCTGCCTGGTACGCTGGCTCCTAGTTCTGAAAACGGTCGCTGTCTGCCCGTATTTGTTCGTTTTCTGTCTTTAAGTCTGTGTTTGTTGTTCAGAGTTCATAGATTGTTATGTATGTGATTGATTCACTTGTTTTTCCGAGTCTTTGTTGCAAGAGGGATCCGCGGTAGCGTCCACCTAGTCCGCCATCTTGGCCCCGCCTCCTTGTTTTTTTTTTTGTAAATTCCCTAAACTTCTGTTTATCTGGAAATGGCCTAATTTCATCTTCATTTTTGAGAGATAGTTTTGCTGGATATATGATTCTTGGTTGCCAATTTTTTTTTCCTTCAAGGCTTTATATGTGTTATCCCATTGCCTTCTTGCCTGCATGGTATCAGCTGAGTAGTTCGAGCTTACTGACTTTTGTTCGTAGGTGACTTTTCGTTTATCCCTAGTCACTCTTAAAATTTTGTTTATCCTTGGTTTTGGCAAGTTTGATTATAATATGCCTTGATGACTTTCTTTTGGGATCTACCTTGTATGGGGCTTATTAAACATCTTGGATAGGTATCTTCTCATCTTTCACTATATGAGGGAAGTTTTCAGCCAACAAATCTTCAACAATTCTCTCTGTATTTTCTGTTTTCCCTCCAAGATCTGGTATCAATCACTTGTACGTCATTTCTCTTGATAGAGTCCCACATGATTCTTAGGGCCTTTTCATTTTTTTAAATTCTTTTAGCTGATTTTTCCTCAAATATATCATTGCCAAGTGTTTTATCTTCAATGTCGCTAATTCTCACTTCCATTTCCTCAGTTCTGCTTTGCTGACTTTGTACTGAGTTGTCTAATTCTGAAATTTTATTGTTAATATTCTGAATTTCTGATTGGTGTCTCTCTATGGATTCTTGCAGCTTATTAAATTTTTCATTATTTTCTTGAATAACCCTCATTTCCTCAGCTGCTTTATCTGTGTGCTTCTTGGTTTGTTCTGCGTTTTGCCTGATCACCTTCCTGTCCTCTTGAAGAGTTCTGTACATAAATCTTTTGTATTCTACCTCTGGTAATTCCAGGAGTACATCTTCATCTGGAAGATTTTTTTTTCTTTTTGGGGGGAGTCTGTTGAAGCTATCATGGTCTGTTTCTTTATGTGACTTGATATCAACTGTTGTCTCCAAGCCATCTGTAAGTTATTGTATTAATTTATTTTATATTTGTTCATGTGTCCTAGCTTCTTTTTTTTTTTTTGATATACCCATATAGGCTACTCAATTGATTATTGCAGCCTTTGAAGCAGTAATGTTCTGTCATGAGATGCTTGAGTTGGTATCAGGTATATGAGCCTAGGAATCCATTCTTGTATAGATTCAGCTCAGGTGTCCAGGTATTCGGTCACTAAGTGTGGGTGCAGGTTCCCACCTATGATCTTAGAGGAGCAGTGGTCATTGGTGTATGCACAGGTTTCTGGTTGCAGCAAAAGGGAGTCACAATGTGAGCAAGGGAGGGGGCTGACAACCTTCTCCTGAGTGTGAGGAAGGCACGTCCCTGTTATCTAGAGCGCACTGGTAGGTGGGCTCTGCAGCCATACCATAGGCACGCAATGTTCTTATCTGTAAGGACTGGGAGGCACCACTTATCCTTGGATCACTGTCACAGGTGGCTAGCTGGCATGGGTGGAGCCACCAGTCCTCAGGCCCTGATGTGGGTAGGTGAGGACCCCGTTTAATAGGCAGAGGGTTTCAAATGTCAAAAGCCCACCTCTCCACTGCACAGCTGAAACAGTTAAAGTCAGACCTCAGGCACATTCACCCTTGCAATATCACAGATCCTAGCTGCTGAAATGGGGACACCTGGGTCCATGCAGGGATGAAAGTAATTCAAAGTCTGACTTTGGATTGCTAGTGCCTGGACAGGAGCTGCTTCTGCTCTAAGATCCTAGATTAGGGGAGATGGCAGATTACTTTCCCCCCATTTGTTAATTTGTTCCTTCTCAAAGACAGGGAGAATGACTCAGAGAGTGTAGCAGAACCTACCTCAGGTCCAGGGAAATCGATTGTTACTGAAGCTGGCTTGGGGCAGAGGGAGGAGGGATCAGACAGATGGGAGAGTTCTTTCAAAAGCAGGAGCTATTAGATCTTCATGGTAAAGTAGATGAAATCACTTATCTTGTGCTGAGAGCACTGTTTTTTCACTGATTGCAGAGGCGTGCGTAGATTCTGTGTGCTTGCTTGGCCCCCCTGTGGCCACGCCAGGGGATGGGGGCTGCGCCACTTTGCTTGCCTTCTTTCCCTGAAGTAACCATGTCCCAAATGCTACCGCCAACCCCACCACAGTAGTGCCAGATGATTGGGGCTGAGGGGCGCCAGTTCCTGCCAAGTCAGGTTTGGCCACTCCTCATTGCTTCTGCATTGTCTTTCCCTCCCCATTGTACTCAGTCTGATTTCTTAACTACGCCTTTGATGTTCAGGGTTCCTAGCTTGTCATATATATAATTGATTCACTTAAAAAAATTTTTTTTGTTGTAAGAGGGCCCACCAGAAGTGTCCAACCCCATCCTCCACATGAGCTTTTACAAACCTTAATTTTTATAAGGTCCAATTTATCAATCTTTTCTTTTATGGGTAATGCTCTTAGTATCAAGTCTAAGAACTCTTTGCCTAGCCCTAGGTTCCCAAAAATTTGTCTTATGTTTTTTTCTAAAAAACTTATAGTTCCAACATTTTATATTTAACCATCCATTTGGCAGTAACGTTTGGGTCAAGGTTTTTTATTTTTTTGCAAATGGAGATCCAAATGCTCAAACATTTGTTCGAAGTTCTTCCACTGAATTGCTTTTCACTGGTGTCAAGAATCAGTTGGACATGTTTGACATAGACATTGATCTATGTTCTTCTGCCAATACCACATAAACTTGATTACTGTAGCTATATAATAAGTCTCCAAATTGGGTACAATGATTCCACCCACTTTAGTCTTCTTCCAAGGTGTTTTTAGATATTCTAGTTACCTTGTCTTTCCATAAAATTTTTTGAATAATCTTGTCTT
This sequence comes from Elephas maximus indicus, assembly GCF_024166365.1. Taxonomy (NCBI): domain Eukaryota; kingdom Metazoa; phylum Chordata; class Mammalia; order Proboscidea; family Elephantidae; genus Elephas; species Elephas maximus. The sequence goes on from NC_064846.1 coordinate 107,203,516, forward strand.
CACCTTTAAAAGGTCTTGTTGGTATTTTGATAGAAAATGCCTTATATCTGTGCAACAATTTGGGGAGAATTGACATCTTTACTGTGTTGAGTTTTCCAACCCATGAACGTGCTATGCCTCTTTATTGATTTAGATCTTCTTTGACGTCTTTCATTCACATTTTGTAGTTTTCAGCACACAGATCTAATGTTTTGTTAGATTTACACTTAAGTATTTAATTTTTTTGAGTACTTGTAAATTGTATTACACGTATTTTTTTTTATTTTGGTGTCCATGTGTTCATTGCTAGTATATGCAAACAACTGATTTTTATATGTCGATTCTGTATCCTGTGACTATGCTGAACTCCCTTATTAGTTCTAGGAGTTTTTTTTTTTTTGCTGATGCATTGAGATTTTGTATGTAGACTACATGTCATCTGCAAATAGGTACAGTTTTATTTCTTCCTTTCCAATCTGTATGTCCTTTCTCTTTCTTGCCTTAATCTCCTGGCTAGGACATAACAATTTATAGAATAAGATTGTGAGAGCAGACATCCTTGCCTTGTTCTTGAACTTAGGGGTAAAGAATATAATCTTTCACCATTAAGTATAAGTTGTAGATGCTCTTTATCAGGTTGAGGAAGTTCCCCTCTCTTACAAGTCTTCCAAGAGTATTTATCATGAATGGGTGTTAAATTTTTTCCAATGCTTTTTTCTGAATCAATTGATATGAACATGTGATATTTCTTCTTTAGCCTGTTAATATGGTATATTACATCCTTTCTTTATATATATATATATATAATATATGACTAAGTTCTACTTGCCAATATTGTGTTAAGGATTTTATGTCCTATGCATGAGGGAAACCCTGATGGCATAGCGGTTAAGAGCTATGGCTGCTAACCAAAAGGTCGGCAGTTCAAATCCACGAGGCTCTCCTTGGAAACTCTGGGGGACAGTTCTACTCTGTCCTATAGGGTCACTATGAGTCGGAATCAACTCGATGGCAATGGGTTTTATTATTTTTTTTACATGCATGAGGGATACAATTTTTAGATTTCTCTAACTGTACTGTTTTTGTCTGGTTTTGGAATCAGGGTAATACTAGCTCCATGAAGTAAATTGGGGAGTGTTCCCTCCTTTTCTATTTTCTGGAGGAGGTTGTGAAGAATTGGTATTAATTCTTCTTTAAACCTTTGGTAGATTTCTCCACTGAAACCATTTGGACATGGAAATTTCTTTTTTGGGAGCTTTAAAATTACAAATCCAACTTCCTTAATAGATCTAGGGCTATTCAAATTATCTGCTTCTTATGGGGTAAGTTGTGGTAATTTGTGCTTTTCCAGAAATTGGTCCATTTTATCTAATTTTTCAAATTTATGTGTGTAGAATTGTTCATAGTATTTACTTATTGACCCTTTGATATCTGCAGGGTCTGTAGTGATATCCCCAGCTTCATTCCAGAGAGGGGTAATTAGTGTCTTACCTGTTCTTTCCTTTGTCAGTCTTTAAATTAGAGGTTCATCAATTTTATTAGTGTTTTCAAGGAATCACTTTTTTTCCCCCTCTTATCTGCTTTTTTGCTTTTCTCTTGTTTTGGGCTTATTTTTCTCTTCTTACTCTAGGTTCTTGATGTGCCAGCTCAGACTACTGACTTGAGACTTTCTAATGTAAGCATTTAGTACTACACATTTCCTACTCAGCACTACTTTAGCTGAGACCTACAAATTTTGATATGTTGTATTTTCATTTTCATTTACTTCAATGCACTTCATAAAATTGTAGTAAATACTTATGTAACAAAACATTTGCCATTTCAACAATCTTCACATGTATAGGTCAATGACATTAATTATGTTTGTCTTGTTGTTCTACCATCACCCTTAGCCATTCCCAAGTTTTTCCATCACCATTAACTAAAGCTCTGTGTGCTCTAAGCATTGAATCCTTCTTTCTCCTCTCCTCCTGCCCACTCCTTAGAACCATTAATAACCATTGTTCTATCTCTATGCATGTGCCAATTCTAGATATTTCAAATAAGTGAAATCGTACAATATTTGTTCTTTTGTGATGGATGTATTTCACTCAGCATAATTTTTTTTTTAAGTTCCCAAGGTTCATCCATGTTGTGGCATGTGTCAGGACTTCATTTCAATGTTCCGTTGTATATATGTACTACATTTCGTTTATCCATTCATCTGTTAGTGGACATTTAGGCTGTTTCCACCTTTTGGCTATTGTGAATAATGCTGCAATGAACATTGGTGTATAAGTATGTTTGTGTTCTTGCTTTCGTTTGTGTTTATATCTAGGAGTAAAATTGCTGGATCATATGGCAATTTTATAGTCAACTTTATGAAGAACTGCCAAACTGCAATAGGGGTTGCACCATTTAACAATCCCAGCAGCAGTGGATGAGGGTTCCTATTTCTCCACATCCTCACTAACACCTGTTGTTTTCAATTTTTTATTCCCTTGAGACTTCCTCCTTGATGTATGGACCATTCAGAAGTGTGTTGTTTAGTTTCCAAGTGTTTGGAAATTTTCCTGTTATCTTTGTATTATTAATTTCTAGTTTGATTCCATTATGATCAGAGAAAATATTTCATATGACTTCAATTAAAAGAAAATATGTCTATCTTGATACAAGTTCCATGTGTAATTGAAGATGTTTGTTGGGAAGTATTCTATAAATGCAGATTAGAGTCTGCAGATTTATTGTGTGAAGTCCTTCTATGTTCTTTTTTTATTGTGCTCTAGATGAAGGTGTACAGAGCAAATTAGTTTCTCAATAAACAATTAATAAACATACCGTTTTGTGACATTGCTTGCCAACCCCATGATGTGTCAACACTCTCCCCTTCTCGACCTTGGGTTCCCTATTCCCACTTGTCCAGCTTTCCCCTCTCCTCCTGCGTTCTCGTTCTTGCCCCTGGGCTGGTGTGCCCATTTAGTCTCGTTTTGTTTTATGCGTTTGTCTAATCTTTGGCTGAAGGGTGAACCTTAGGAGTGACTTCAGTACTGAGTTAAAAGAGTGTCCAGGGGCCATACTCTCGGGGTTTTTCCAGTCCCTGTCAGACCAATAAATCTGGTCCTTTTTTGTGAGTTTGAATTTTGTTCTACAATTTTCTCCAGCTCTGTTCAGGATCATCTATTGTGATCCCTGTCAGAGCAGTCAGGGGGGTAGCTGGGCACCATCTAGTTGTGCTGGACTCAGTCTGGTGGAGGCTTAGGTAGTTGTGGTCCTTTGATTGTTTGGACTAATCTTTCCCTTGAGTCTTTGGTTTTCTTCATTCTCCCTTGCTCCAGACAGGGTGAAATCCTTCCATGTTCTTAATGACTTTCTGTCTAGTAGTTTTATGAATTGTTGAGAGAGGGGTATTGATGTTTCCAACCATAAATGTAGATTTATTAATTTCTTCCTTCAGTTCTATCAGTTTTTGCTTCACATATTTTGCATCTTTGTTGCTTGGTGCATACACATTTAAGTTTGCTATGTCTTCTTGGTGAATTGACCTTTTGTCATTATCTGATGTCTCTCTTTGACTGGAAATTTTCTTTGTTCTGAAGTCTACTTTATCTGATATGTCCACTACTCCTTTTCTTTGATTAGTGTTTTCATGATATATCTTTTTCCAACCTTTTACTGTCAACTTACCTATATCCTTATGTTTGTTCTCTCTGTTTGTCATTTATGATTCTTGTCTTGCTTTCCAGTGGATTACATGAACATTTTAAAATTTGGTTTGTTAATCCATAGTGCTTTTGAATGCATCTCTTTGAATTTTTTTTTAGTGGTTTCTTTAGGCAAAACACTGTCTATACATAATGCATAAGTATACTGGTGTTGGCATTTTACCAGTTTGAGTAAAGTGCAAACCCTACTTCTCTTTACATTCCTTTGCACTCCCCAGTCAATATAATTGTCTTAAATATTTCATCTACATACTTTTAGAACCACATCAGATAGTGTTACAATTCTTGCTTCTGCTCTTAAACATAATTTACACAACTCAAAATAAGAAGGAAAATTACAGCTAGTTCCCAACTTATGATGGGGTTCTGTTCCGACAACTCTGTCATAAGTCAGGTCTGATTAAGTCAAATACTTTGTTTTTTCTTTTTGTTTCTAGTTTTCATTATTACCCTTTATTATCAGTATCTTTACAAATCCAGCAGTATTTCCTCCAAGCAACAATGTGATTCTGTTTTTAAATGCCTTGAACCAGGCATTGACTTTGCCTCTTTGTGAACATAGGTCCATTCTGGCATCATTTTCCAAAACAAGCCTGTTTTGTCCACGTTGGAAATCAGCTCTGCTTGATATTTTTCACCTTGTATTATCTTGTCCTGCTTATCTTTGAATTTTTTGGCAACTTCAACATTGGCACTTACTGATTCTCCAGCTATATGCATGTTATGTAAGCTAAATCTGCATTTGAAAAGATGAAACCAGCCCTTACTGGCATTAAAGTACTTGTGGTAGTCTCCTTGGAGCCCTGGTGGCGTAGTGCTAAAAGAGCCTGACTGCTAACCAAAAGGTAAGCAGTTCAAATCTACCAGCCATTCCTCAGAAACTCTGTAGGGCAGTTCTACTCTGTCCTATAGAGTTGCTATGAGTCGGAATTGACTCGCTGGCAATAGGCTTTGTTTTTTTTGGGGGGGGGTTGGTATTCTTCCTGCTGTCCCTTCAGGTTTTCAAAATGGCTGCATACTTTCATTCTAATTGTCAGTAAACTCGTAGGAACCCTCTTCTGGATTTGGTGTTCTATTCAAATCATTATCAACAGCTTCTCCAACTTGTGGATTGGCCCTTGCCTCTTCTTTGTTAAAATTTGTCGACTTTATGCCAATCACTCCTTTAACTGCCTCCAAAATCCTATTCTTATCCTTAATGATTGTCAAAATAGTCAAATCATACAGTCCTTCCTCACATGCTATCTCCCTGGCTTTCCATTACCGTTGGCATCAATGATCTTCATTTTTATATTCATGTCTAGAGCCTTCCTCGCCTTCTTTTTTGGATTAGAACTTTCAGTGGCATGACTTCTTTTGCTAGACATATTGTTGGGGGTATAAGCAGTGTAGGTGTTACAGTTAGAGAAACTTGAAGAATTCGACTTCAAATTAAGAACTGATGCTTTTTATGATATGAAATATTGAATAAGATCATGCTATATCTAAAGTCAGCACCAGTGTCGTAACAGTAAACTCAGAGTCACAACAGCCGTACATACAATATTGCAGCATGTAACTTGCTGATGCTATTATCATTCTCAGATGTTTATTCGCAGATGTTCAATTTTATGATTTACTGTTCAAAGCACTGCTGTATAACAGGGTATGGACTGGTCCATAACAGATACAAAATTGGGCAATGTTTGACTCTAATGATATACTACAATTGAAATGTGCATGCACCCGATGGCCATTATGACTATGGTAAACAGCCTAAGTGTCCATCAAAAGATGAATGGATAAACAAAATTTGGTATATCCATACAGTGGAATATTATTCAACCATGAAGATAAGTGAAAATTCTGATACATGCTACAACATGGATGATTCTTGGAAACATGTTGAGTGAAATAAGTCAGACACAAAAGGACAAATATTGTATGATTTTGTGTATATAAAATATCTAGATTAAGCAAAGGCATACAGACAAAAGTTTATTCATGGTTACCAGGCACCGGGGGAGGAGGGAACGGGAGTTATTGCTTAAAGAGTATTGAGTTTCTGTTTGGGGTGATGTAAAACTTTTGGCAATGGGTAGTGGTGATTTCACAACATGGGAAGTGTAGTTTATGTCACTGAATTGTCCATTTAGAAATGGTTAAAATGGCAAACTATTGTTACATATACTCCACTGCTACAAATTTTTTTTTAATATAAAATCTAGAGTCTCATAAAATAATGGCAAAAATGTCTAGGTTTCATACAAAAACCAGTCATCATATCAAGAACCAGGAAAATCTCAACTTGAATGAGAAAAGGCAGTCCATAAATGCTAACATCAAAAAAAAAAAAAAAATCAAGATGAGAGATATTAGAAATACCTGACAAAGATTTTAAAGCAGCCATCATAAAATTTTTTTCAAACAGCAATTACAAATATGCTCGAAACAAATGAAAAAAAGAAATTCTCGGCAAAGAAACAGAAGATAGGAAGAAGAATCAAATGGGAATTACAGAACAGAAAAAAATACAACAGAGAAATTGAAAAATGGATGGGCTCAAGAGCAAAATGGAAGGGACAAAGGAAAGAATCAGTGAACTTAAGAAAGAAAAAACAGAAATTACCCAACTTAAGAGAAAACTGACTGTGGATAAAAACAAAACAAAAACAAAACCCAGAACCTCAGGTACCTGTGGGACAATAATGAAAGATATTTAACATTCATATCATCAGAGACCTGCGAGGAAAGGAAAGAGGGAGGGGCTAAAATAGTATTCAAAGAAATAATGACTGGAATGTCCCAAATATGGCAAAAAGACATAACTGTACAGATTCAAGAAACTGACCAAATCTGAAACAAGATAAAACCAAAGAAAGCCATACCAAGACACATCAATGTCAAACTTCTAAAACCTAAAGGTGAAGAAAAAAATTCTTGGAAACAACAAGAGAGAAATAACAGCTTACCTGCAGGAGAAAACAATCCAAATGGCAGTACATTCATCAGAAACCATGGAAGCTAGAAGGAAGTGACATGACATTTTAAAATCGTGTAAAAAAAAAAAAAAAAACAACCGAGAATTCTATATCTGGTGAAAATATCCTTCAGGAATGAAGGGGAATCAAGCTATTCTCATACAAAGGAAAACTAAGAAGAGAATGTGTCACCAGTGGACCTAAAAGAACAGCTAAAAGAAGTTCTCTACAGAGAAAGGAAATGATAAGAAGAATCTTGGAACATCAGGAAGATAAAAAGAACAGAAAGAAAAAAATTACAGGTAAATACAATACAGGTAGCCCCCAACTTAACGACCTATTCGTGTTAGGATGAACTGTACTTATGACCTTTTTTTTTTCCGTCTTATTGTGTGTAGAATATATATAACAATAGCTTGCCATTTTAACCATTTCTAAATGTACAATTCAGAGACATAAACTACATTTACCATGTTATGAAATCACCACCATCTATTGCCAAAAATTTTACATCACCCCAAACAGAAACTCAGTGCTCCTTAAGCAATATCTTCCATTTCCTCCTCCCCCAGCCCCTGGTAACCATGAATAAACTTTTGTCTGTATGCCTTTGCTTAATCTAGATATTTTATATACATGGGATTGTACAATATTTGTCCCTTTGTGTCCAACTTATTTCACTCAACATGTTTCCAAGGATCATCCATGTTGTAGCAAGTAGCAGAATTTCATTTATTTTCAAGGCTGAATAATATTCCACTGTTGGGTATGGATATACCACTTTTTCTTTGTCTATTCATCTTTTGATGGACACTTAGGCTGTTTCTACCTTTTGGCTATTGTAATTAGTGCTACAATGAACACTGGCGTAAACATATCTGTTTGAGTTTCTACTTTCAAGACTCTTGGGTATATACTAGGAGTGGAATTCCTGAGTCATATGAAAATTCTTTGTTTAAATTTTTGAGGATCCACCAAACTGTTTTATAGTCCCATCAGCAATGGGTGAGGGTTCCAATTTCTCAACATCTGGGCCAAAATTTGTTAGTTACTGTTTTTACGGAGAATAGCCATCCTAGTGGGTGCGAGGTGGTATCTCATTGTGGCTTTGATTTTGCATTTCCCTAATGACTAATGAAGGAGCCCTGGTGGCGCAGTGATTAAGCATTCAGCTGCTAACAGAAATGCCGGTGGTTTGAACTCACAAGCTGCTCTGTAGGAGAAAGATGTGGCAGTTTGCTTCAGTAAAGATAACAGCTTTAGAAACCCTATGGGACAGCTCTACTCTGTCTTATAGCATCACTATGAGTTGGAATCAACTTGACAGCAATGGGTTTTTAATGACAATGTTGAGTATCTTGGACAAATGTCTATTTAAATTCTTTGCTCATTTTTAAATTTGGTTATTTGTCCTTTTGTTGTTAAGTTGTTGTATCTAGATCTTACTTAAATCTGCTGTTTTAGCAGGCCTACTATGACACTGATCTGGCAGGAAAAGGGTGGGGACCTCCTCATTACTGCCAGGTGGGAGTAGAAGTGGAGATTCCTCATCTGCCTCCACTGAAACGAGCTGGGGAGGAATTTGTCTTAGTCATCTAGTGCTGCTATAACAGAAATACCACAAATGGATGGCTTTAACAAAGAGAAATTTATTCTCTCACAGTCCAGTAGGCTAGAAGTCTGAATTTAGGGTGTCTGCTCCAGGAGAAGGCTTTCTCTCTCTGTCAGCTCTGGAGGAAGGTCCTTGTCATGGACTGAATTATGTCCCCCCAAAAATGTGTGTATCAATTGGGCTGGGCCATGATTCCCAGTATTGTATGATTTTCTTATATGTTGTAAATCCTGCCTCTAGGGTGTTAATAAGGGAGGATGGGCAGCAGTTATGTTTGTGAGGAAGGACTCAACCTGTAAGACTGAATTGTGTCTCGAGGCAATCTCTTCAGTTATAAAAGAAAGAAGTGAGCAGAGAGACAGGGGACCTCATACCACCAAGAAAAGCTGTTCCAGGAGCACAGCGTGTCCTTTAGGCCCAAGGTCCTTGCACAGAGAAGCTTCTTGTCTGGGGGAAGATTGATGAGAAGGCCAACAGAGAGAGAAAGCCTTCCCCTAGAGCTGACACCCTGAATTTGGACTTTTAGCCTACTTTACTTTGAGAAAATAAACTTCTCTTTGTTAAAGCCATCCACTTGTGGTATTTCTGTTATAGCAGCACTAGATGACTAAGACAGTCCTTGTGATGCATCAATCCTCCCTTGGTCTGGAAGCATCTCATCTCAGGAACCTCAGGTCCAAAGGACATGCTCTGCTCCTGGCACTGCTTTGGTGGTATGATGTCCCCCTGTCTGGTTGCTTCCTTTTCCTTTTTCTCTCTTGAGAGATAAAAGGTGGTGCAGACCGCACCCCAGGGAAACTCCCTTTATATCAGGGATGCGACCTGGGTAAGGGTGTTACAATCCCACCCTAATCCTCTTTAACATAAAATTACAATCACAAAATGAAGGACAACCACACAATACTGAGAATCATGGCCTAACTAACTTGATACATATTTTGGGGGAACACAATTCAATCCATGATAGGATTCCTCAGTACTGTTGGTAGGACTGAGGATTCAAACTTTCCACTATGTCTCTGCTAATACCGCTCTTGCTGGGATGATCAGGAGTGCCTAATTACTGCTCCCTACATGACCAATGACACAACAGGAAGTTGGTCTCATTACTCCTGGGATGTAGTGAAAGTTCTGACTCTCCACTAGGCCTCCTTTGATATCACCCAATTAGGAAATGGAAGGGGTTCCTTATTACAAGTGGTGGTAGAATTCAGGCTCCCTGTGTGGTCTCCACTCACACTATGAAAAAAAAAATTTTTTTTGAGAGGGTTAATGACAGGCTTCCCATTTGGCCTTCTCTAATACCACTGTGGCATGGAGAAGGGTTGAGTGCTTTGTTACAGCTTGGGGAGGATGGAAATCCAGGTTCCTCACTTAGCCTTTGCTGGCTGGGTAGGGTCACATTTTTTTCCTGTGGTATTTGGCTGGAGTAGAGCAGTTATTGTTTAAACATTTTCTGTCTTGCTAGGCTGCCTCTTTCTTGGTCCTTTGGCTAGTGAGGGCAGGCTTCTCTTGAGGCTTTTTTTTCTGTGCTCTTGGTGTTGCTGGGTTGCTAGTTCCTTCAGCTCTGAGTCTGGGATATATGAGGCAAAAAAAAAAAAAAAACCCATGGAACTCACCATCATGTTGTTCTTTGGGCACTATGGAACTTAGTCTGCCTTCTTCTTTCTACCTTTTAGAATGTTCTAATATTTGCTTTATAATGTCTAGTGGTTTTAATTGTACTTAGTGGGAAAAACAGGGAAAAATTTGTCTACTCCATATTCCCCTTGTGCTGGTTTTTACTTCTTAAATTCAGGAGAATTCTGGCACCATACATGTTAAAAAGCACATGTAAATTAGGAGGATTCATTGAGAAATTCTCATTTGGAAAATTCAAAGCTAAGAAGAATGGTGGCAACCAAATATACCTATCATTGATGACATCACCGAAAATGGTGGAGTAATAAATTTCAAAACTCTATCCCTTTAGTAATGACTAAGTGGGCAAAAACTGTCCAAATCAACTTTTAAGGAACTCAGGAATCTAATAAAAAACTTACAACAACCAGGGGAATGCTTAATGAAGAAAGAAGTTGCTGATGTTTGGTAACAGGGTGTTATTAGGCATTTAGGCATTTTAACTTACCCGCCTACCACCCCCTACTCCCCAGCTTAGCAATAGTCGTGGGGATGGCAGCATGTGTTATTGATGTCACTTGCTGGTGCCAGAAAGGGAAATATAGACCTTGTTATCAAAGAATTGTGGTTGAATATTTTGGACTGTCTGGTGGTTCCCTGAGGGTTTGGCTCAGAGGCTGGCTTTAGTTTCGTCTGCCCACAGAACATTCTCACAGCTGGAGTGGCCCCCAGGATGGCGTTTCTTGAAAGCATTTCAGGCAAATATACTATTTGCAGTCACCTAAGGCAAGCCAAGGGGAAAAGGAATGGACAGACAAAAAATCTGAGAAGAAAGAGGCTAAGGAAGGAAATACATGAGAAAATAAGGGCTTTGAAAAGCTCTTTTGTATACTGGGGAATCTAGAAGGCTACATGCATGCCTAGGGCTGGAGACATGCTCAGAAAATAGCCAAGAAGAACCTAAGCTTTCACCTCTGGCTGACGTTTAGGCTCTGCACAATCAGATACTTAAAGCTAATGCAGAGCTGTAAATGGCCTGGCTAAGTGTTGAAGGTGTGCACCAACAGAAAGCCAATCTACAAATACAGTATTTTTATATCTTTGGTTCCAGGTGTTTAAGGAATATCTATCAAATTATTAGTTCACCACTAGGTAATAGAACAGAGACTTCAGTGACCACATGTGAAAAAGAATACAGTTAAGTCACTGAACAAGCAATACAACATACAACAAGCAGCAACAACAAACCTTAGGTGGTGGGGAGAATCTGTTTTCCAGAATTAACACAGTATAATATTAAAAATATTCAATTTTCAATGGAAAGTTATGAGGCATGGAAAGAAACAAGAAACTATTGCTCATTTCCAGGAAAAAGGGAAGTCAGCATAAACTGTCCTTAGGAAGCCCAGACATTGGACTTACTAGGCAAAGACATTAAATCAACTGTATTATACGTGCTCAAAGATCTAAAGAAAACCACAGAAAAATAACAAGATGAATAATGTCTCATCAAATAGAGATTATTAATAAAATGACAGAAATTATAAAAAGGAACCAAACAGAAATTCTGGAGCTGAAAAGTACAATAACTGAAATGAAAAAATCATTAGAAGTGTTAAATTATGTTCCCTCAAAATATGTGTTGAATTCTGTCTTAGTTATCTAGTGCTGCTATAACAGAAATACCACAAGTGAATGGCTTTGAGAAAGAGAAATTTATTCTTTCACCGTCTAGGAGGCTAAAAGTCCAAATTCAGGGCGTCAGCTCCAGGGGAAGGCTTTCTCTCTCTGTTGGCTCTGGGGAAGGTCCTTGTAATCAATCTGGTCTAAGAGTTCTCAGGCACAGGGACCCTGGGTCCAAAGGACACACTCTGCTCCTGGTACTGCTTTCTTGGTGGTATGAGGCCCCCATGCCTCTCTGCTTGATTCTCTCTTTTATATCTCAAAAGAGATTGGCTTAAGACACAATCCAATCTTATAGATTGAGCCTTGCCTCATTTGCATCAGAGAGGTAGAATTATAACACACATGAAAATCACATCAGATGACAAAATGGTAGACAATCACATAATACCGGGAATCATAGCCTAGCCAAGATGACACACACATTTTTGGGGGACAATATTCAATCCATAACAGATTCCTAACTCTTATATCTGTACTTGTAGTCATGATTGGAAATAGGTTTTCCTGTTATGTTAATTAGATCATACCTGAGTAGGGAGGGTTCAAAATCTAATCATTTCTGTGTTATAAAACAGGCAGATTAGACACAGAGCCACACACATGGGAGGGGAAGACAAATGTTATGGGAGGATTGTCTAAAAGCCAAGGAACCAAGGAATGCCCAGGAGTACCTTCAAGGAAGGAACAACATGGCTGAGACCCTTCTTTGGACTATTAGCCTCCGGAACTGTAAGAAAATAAATTTCCGTTTTTTAAAGCCACCCAATTGTGGTATTTCTGTTACACTAGTAGTAGGAAATTAAGACATGGATTCAACAATAGATTTGCCCTGGAAGAAGAAAGAATAAAAAAAAATTGCAGATAAGTCCATTGAGATTACCCAGTCTGAGTAGCAGAAATAAAAAAGAATGAAGAAAAATGAACAAGGCTCCAGGGATCTCTGAGACACCATCAAACGTGCCAACATATATGTACTGGGAGACCCAGGCGTAGAAGACAAAAAGAGGTAAAAAGAATATTTGAAGAAATAATGTCCAAATATGTCCCAAATTTGATTAAAGACATGAATCCATATATCCAAAAAGCTCAATGAACTCCAACTAGAATAAACTCAAAGAGACCCACAACGAGATACATTATAATTGAACTTTCAAAAGACAGAGACAAAAATAAAAAAGAAAAAAAAAGAAGCTTGAAAGCAACAAGAGAGAAGGGACTTGCAACATAAAAAATGTTCTTATTAAGATTAATAGCCAATTTATCTTCTGAATTCATGAAGGCTGAAAAGCAGTGGATAAAATATTTGAATTACTGAAAAAAACTGTCAACGAATAATTCTATATCCTTTACATATCAAGGAGACATTAAGAAATTCCCAGATAAATAAAAGCTAAGGGAGTTCTTTGCTGTTACACTTGCCCTGCCAAAAATACTAAAGGGATTTCTTCAGGCTGAAATAAAAGGACACCAGAAAGTAACTGAAAACAAAATGAAGAAATAAAGAACACCGGTAAAGGTAACTAAACAAGTAAATATAAAAGCCAACATTATTGTACATTTGGTTTGTAACTCTTCTTTATTTCCAATATGAATGAAAAGGCAAATGCATAAAATATAAATTATAAATCTATGTTAATAGGCATACAGTATATAAAGATGTAATTTGTGATAGCAATAATATAAAGGGGGGAAGCAATGAGAAAAACAAAAAGTCACATACAAAGGGGAAAGAATAAGATTAAACTCTGATTACTCAAGAGAAACCATGCAGGCAAGAAGGCAATGAGAGAATGTATATAAAACCTTGAAAAAAAAAAATGCCAGTCAAGAATAATATATCCTGCAAAAGTCTCTCTCAAATATGATGGCAAAACTAAGACATTTCCAGATAAAAAGAAATTAAGGGAATTTCTAAAAACCAAACCAAACTTACAAGAATTATTAAAAGGAGCCCTTTGACTAAAAACCCAACAATATCAGACAACAACTTGAATCTATGACATAGGGCAGTATCAGCCAAACACCAACCTAGGTAATGAACTCTCAAGGAAAAAACGAAACTAAAAGACTCAAAACAGGGATCTAGAAATGTTAATCTGTAAATGACAACAATGTCAGAATAAAAGGGGGAATACATGGTGTAGATATAGAACTTTAAAATGGAGAGGAAGTTAAGGCAATACCAAGTAATAAAAGACTGGTTCAAACATAGGAAATTAAGGGTCAATTTCAAGGTAACCACAAAGAAAGTTAACAAACCTATTCATCAAGATAAAGAAGAAAAACATAAAGTCTCAGTAAACACAAAGTGTACAATAATGAAAGAAATTTCACAAACAAAAGGAACTCAGCAGAGGAGAGTAAGAGAAACAAGGAAAATGTCAGCACCACACACACACAAAAAAAGCATGACAAAATGACAGCAATAAACTCATACCTATCAGGAATCACACTGAATATAAATGGCTTAAATGCACCAGTGAAGAGACAGAGAGTGACAGAATGGATTTAAAAAAAAAAGGACCCATCAATATGCTGTCTACAATAGACACAAAGATATAAATATATTAAAAATCAAAGGATGGAAAAAAAATATATATATAGCTCAAGCAAGTAGCACCAAAAATTAGCAGGAGTGGCAATACTAATCTCAGATAAAATAGTGTTCAAGGCAAAATCCATCATAAAAGACAAGGAAGGACATTATATAACGATTAAAGGAAAAGTCCACCATAATGACATAACCATAATAAATATCTATGCACCCAATGACCAAAAACCCAATGGCAGGGCTCCAAAATTCATAAAATAAACTTTAATAACACTGAAAACAGAAATTGACAGTTTTACAATAATAGTAGGAAACTTCAACACAACACTGTCAGTAAAAGATGGAACATCTAGAAGAAACTCAGAAAAGATACAGAAGCTCTTAAGGCCACAATCAACCATCTTGACCTAATAAACATATATAGAACACTCCATCTAACAGCTGCAAAGTATACATTCTTTTCCAATGCACATGTAACATGCTCAAAAATAGACTACATCTTAGGTCAAAAAGCAACCCACAACAAAATCCAAAACACTGAGATAATAGAAAGCTTCATCTGTGAACACAATACCATAAAAGTAGAAATTAATAACAGGAACAGAAAGAAAAAAAAATCAAATACATGGAAACTGATTAATGTCTTGCATAAAAACCGCTAGGTAATAGATGAAATAAAAAATTTCCTAGAATCAAAAGAGAATGAAAACGCATCATACCAAAACATTTGGGACACAGCAAAGGCAGTCTCAGAGGTCAATTTATAGCTATAGATATGCACACATCAAAAAAGAAGGGGGCAAAATCAACATGTTAGCTATACAACTTGAACAAATAGAAAGAACAAAGAAGCCCATAGCCCCCAGAAGAAAGGAAACAGTAAAGATCAGAGCAGAAATAAATGAAATAGTGAATAAAAAAACCCATAGAATCAACAAAACCAAAAGTTGGCTCTTGGAAAGGATCAAAAAAATCAACAAACCACTGGCCAAACTGAGAAAAGAACAAGAGAGGAAGCAAATTACCCAAATTAGTAATGAAATGGAGGATATTATAAAAGGCCCAAATGAAAAAAAAAAAAAAAGGATCATAACAGAATACTATGAAAAATTGTACTCCAACAAATTTGAAAATGTAGAGGAAACGGACAAATTTCTAGAAACACACTATCTACCTAAACTAACACAAACTGAGGTAGAAAATTGGAAAAGACCTATAACAAGAGAAGAGATTGAAAAGGTAAAAAAAAAAAAAAAAAAAAGAAAAAATCCAACAACAACAACAAAAAGCCTTGGCCCAGACAGC
This sequence comes from Elephas maximus indicus, assembly GCF_024166365.1. NCBI lineage: Eukaryota > Metazoa > Chordata > Mammalia > Proboscidea > Elephantidae > Elephas > Elephas maximus. The sequence goes on from NC_064846.1 coordinate 107,218,930, forward strand.
TTCACTGGAGATTTCCACCAAACATTCAGACAAGAGCTCGAACCAGTATTACTCAAACTATTTCAGAACATAAGAAAGGAGGGGATACTTCCAAATTCATTCTATTAAGCAGACATAACCCTAATAACAAAAGCAGGCAAAGACACAACAAAAAAACAAAACAAAATTACAGACCAATATCTCTCATTAATACAGATGCAAAAATTCTCAACAAAATTCTAGTCAATAGAATTCAGCACCATATAAAAAAATAATACACCACAGCCAAGTAGGATTCATACCAGGTATGCAAGGATGGTTCAACATTGGAAAATCTATCAATATAACCCACCACATAAGTAAAATAAAAGAACCACATGATCATTTCAATCAATGCAGAAAAGGCATTCAATAAAGTCCACCACCCATTCCTGAAAAAATGTTCAATAAAATAAGAATAGAAGGGAAATTCCTCATCATAATAAAGGGCATCTATAAAAAAAATTTTTTTTTTACACAAAACCAACAGCCAACATCATTCTCAATGGAGAGAGGTTGAAAACATTCCCTTTGAGAATGGGAACAGGAGAAGGATGTCCCTTATCACCACTCCTATTTAACATTATGCTGGAAGTCCTAGCTAGAGCAATAAGGCAAGAAAAAGAAATAAAGGGCATCCAAACTGGTAAGGAAGAAATAAAACTATCCCTATTTGCAGATGATATGATATTATACATAGAGAATCCTAGAGACTCCAGAAGGAAACTACTGGAACTAATAGAAAGATTCAGCAGAGTAGCAGGAGACAAGGTAAACATACAAAAAATAGTTGTATTCCTATACACTAATAAAGAGAAGTACAGAAAGGAAATCAGGAAAGCAATACCATTTTCAATAGTCCCTAAAAAATAAAATACTTAGGAATAAATCTAACCAGGGACAGAAAAGAGCTATACAAAGAAAATTACAAAACACTACTGTAAGAAACCAAAAGAGACCAACACAAATGGAAAAACATACCATGCTCATGGATAGGTAAACTCAATATTGTGAAAATGTTAATTTTAGCCAAAGCATTCTACAAATAAAATGCAATCCCGATCCAAATACCAACAACATTCTCTAACAAGATGGAAAAAACTAATCATTAACTTTATATGGAAAGAGGCCTGGGATAAGTAAAGAATTATTGAATAAAAAGAACAAGGTAGGAGGCCTTGCACTACCTGAAATCAGAACAGCCTGGTACTAGTACGACGACAGACACAATGACCAATCAAATAGAATTGAGAAGGCAGATAAATCCATCTACATATGGCATAAACAGCATACAAACCATAATTAACAATACACAAACACCAGAAGATAAGCTAGATAAGTGGGATCTCCTAAAAATTAAGCATTTATGTTCATTAAAAGACTTCATCAAAAGAGCAAAAATAGAACCCACAGACTGGGAAAAAAATGTTGGCAATGACATCCAAAAGAAGTCTAATTTCTCAAATCTATTGGTAAATACAACACATCTACAATAAATAGACAAGTAAGCCAATTAAAAATAGGCAAAAGATATAAACAGATACTTCACAAAGAAGACATTCAGGCGGCTAACAGACACATAGGAAATAGTCGTGATCACTAGCCATTAAAAAAAAATAGAGAAATGCAATTCAAAACTACAATGAGATACCATCTCACCCTGACATTACTGGAACTAATCAAAATAACAGAAAATAACAAATATTGGAGAGGCTGCAGGGAGACTGGAACTCTTATGCATTGCCAGTGTGAATTGAAAATGGTACAACCATTTTGGAAAACAATATGTTGCCACATTGAAAAGGTAGAAATACTATACGATTCAGCAATCTCACTCCCAGGAATATATCCTAGAGAAAATAGAGCCATCACATGAATAGAAACATGTACACCCATGTTCATTGCAGCATTATTCACAATAGCAAAAAGATGGAAACAACTTAAGCGCCCATCAACAAATGAATGGGTGAACAAACTATGGTACATACACACAATGGAACACTACACAAAAGTGAAGAACAATGATGAATCTGCAGTATGTTTCACAACATGGATAAATCTGGAGGGCAGTATGCTGAGTGAAAGAAGTCAATCACAAAAGGACAAATACTGTATGAGACCACTATTATAAAAACACATGAGAATGTTTCCACACAGAAAGAAACAGTCTTTGATGGTTATTAGGGAGGGGAGATGTGAGAAGGGAAAAATACTAACTAGATAGTAGTTAAGTGGTAACTTTGGTGAAGGGTAAGACAGTACACAATACTGGGGAAGTCTGTACAACTTGACTATAACATTAAAAAAAAGAAAACTGAGCAAAGCCTAATGGAATTGTGAGACACGATGAAGTGAGCCAAAAGAAGTATCATGGGAATTTCTACTTTTATGGTATTGTGTTCACAGATGAAGCTTTCTATTATCTCAGTGTTTTGGATTTTGTTGTGGGTTGCTTTTTGACCTAAGATGTAGTCTATTTTTGAGCATGTTACATGTGCATTGGAAAAGAATGTATACTTTGCAGCTGTTAGATGGAGTGTTCTATATATGTTTATTAGGTCAAGATGGTTGATTGTGGCCTTAAGAGCTTCTGTATCTTTTCTGAGTTTCTTCTAGATGTTCCATCTTTTACTGACAGTGTTTACAGACAACTTTCCAAAACTGAAAAAAGTCATGAATCTATAAATCCAAGAAGCTCAAGGAACTGCAATGAGATAAACTCAAACACATCCATAGTGAGATATATTATAATCAAACTCTCAAAAATGAAAGATAAAGAGAAAATCCTGAAACCATCATGAAAGAAACAAATTCTCAATAAAGGGATCCTCAATAAAATTAAGTGCTAATTTTTCATCTGAAACCTTGGGGTCCAAAAGGCAAGGGATCGACATATTTAAAGTGCTGAAAGAAAAGAACTGTCAACCAAGAATTTTATACTCAGCAACATTGTCTTTCAAGAATGAGGGTGAAATTAAGACATTCTTACATAAACTAAAGTTGAGGGAGTTCATGACTACTAGAATGCCAAAGAAATGCCAAAGAAGAAATGCTGAACATAGTTCTTCAGCTAGAAATGAAAGGACAGCAGAAAACAACTCAAAGATGTATGTAGGGGGAAAAAAAGATCTCTTATAAAGTTACTGTCATGGGCAAATATAAGGGCTAGTTTTATGGTATTTTTGGTTTGTAAGTTTAATAGTTACGTTCTAAACGATTTCAAAAGACAAACGCAGAAAGCATAATTATAAATTAATGCAATTGGGCACATAAATGGGCCAAAGCAGAAATCAAGAGAGAAATCAGAAAATAAGCTGAACCAAATGAAAATGCAAGCACCACATACCAAAACTAATGGGATGCAGTGAAGGTAGTGCTCAGTGGGAAATTTACAACAGTATCAGCCTATTTAAAAAAAAAAAGAACAATCCAAAATCAATAACTGAACTTTTCAACTTCAGGAACTAGAAAATGACCAAACTAAGCCCAAAGCTACCAGAAGGAATGACAAAGAACAGAGCAGAAAGAAATGAGAGAATAGAAAAACACTAAAATCACAAAACCAGAAGTTTCTTCTTTGAAAAGATCAATAAAATTGACAAACCTTCAGCTAGAATGATGGAAAAAAGCAGAGATGATGCAAATAACTGAAGTCAGAAATGAAAGTGCAGACATAACAACTAAGCCTACAAAAATAAAAAGGATCATAAGAGAATACAATAACAATTGCCTGCCTACGAATTAAGTAACTTAGAAGAAATTGAAAAATTCATAGAAACACACAAACTACCTCAATTAACTCAAGAATTATAAAATCTCAACAGATCCATAACAAGTAAAGAGACTGAATCAGTAATCAAAAGCCTCCCAACAACAAGAAAAAGTTGTAGCCTAGATGGCATCAACAGTGAATTCTACCAAATATTGAATCTTTCTTAAACTCTTTCAAAAAATAGAAGGGAAGAGGCCAGCATTACCTTGGTATTGAAGTCAGACAAAGATACCACAAGAAAACTATAGACCAATGTTTCTAATAAATATAGATGTAAAAATCCTCAACAAAATATTAACAAATTGAACCCAAAGGCACATAAAAGGGATACACCATGACCTAGTGAGATTTATATAAGGAATGTAATTATGGTTCAAGGTAAGAAAATCAATTAATGTAATACACCACTTTAACTGAAAAAAGGAAAAGAAACACAGGATCATCTCAACAGAGGCAAAAAAGGCATTTGTCAAAATCCACCACATTTTCATGATAAAAACACTCAACAAACTAGGAAAAGAATGGAAATCACTTAACATGATAAAGGGTGTTAATGAAAAACCCACAGTCAATGTCATACTCAATGGAGAAAGACTGAAATTTTGCTCCTAAGATTAGGAGTGAGACAATATTGTACTGGAAGTCCTAGCCATAGTAATTAAGCAAGAAAAAGAAATAAAAGGTATCTAAATTGGGAAGAAGTAAGACTATCCCTATTTGCAGATGACATGGTCTTATATACAGAAAACCCCAAAGAATGCACAAGAAAGCTACTAGAGCTAATAAATGAATTTAGTAAAGTGGCATGGTACAAGATCAAAACACACACTCACACATACACACACACAAATCAGTTGGGTGTCTAACACACGACCAATGAGCAATCTGAAAGGGAAATTAAGAAAACAACTCCAGGAGGCAGAGCCAAGATGGCGGAATAGACAGACGCTTCCAGCAAGCCTTCTTTACAACAAAGACCCGAAAAAAACAAGTGAAATGAGTATATTTATGACAAACTAGGAGCCCAGAGCATCAAAGGCAAGCTTAGAAAACAAACTGAGGGACGGGGGAGGAAGAGACGGTTCAGAAGCAGAAAGGAGTTACGGGGCCTGAATAGCGGGGAGCCCCAGGCACCATTCTGAGAGTGGCGGCGATGGGCTGGTACTAGCGTTCGGCTGCAGTTTCCTCAGGGAGAAGCAGCCAGCCACACAGCCTACTCACACCTCCAATCAGAGAAGAACAGCGCTCTTGGCATAAGCTAAGTACTTGCGTATTTTACCACGCCCTCCCCCCGCCCCCATGCCGGCTTCAGTGGCTGATTTGCCTGGGCCTGAGATAGGCCCTGTTAAGAGCTTAGAGCCATCCTCCCAGCCTTGGAGAAGGAATAAATTTGCAATTAGAAGGAAAAGATAATTTGCTAGCTCCACTAACCAGGGGAAGCAGCTCCTGTCCAGGCATAAATAGTCTGTGGACTTCAAGTACTTTCCCCTCTACATGGACTTGTGTGGGTCTATTTCAGAGGGATAGGCCCTTGTTAGCAGACTCCAACCATTTCAGCTGTGCAGTGAAGAGGTGGGTGTTTGATGTTTGACATTGCTTTGCCTATTAAACAGGGTGCTCACCTACATACATAAGGGGCCTAAGGATTGGTGGCTCCACTCAGGTCATCCAGTAACCCATGACAGGGGTCCAAAGATAACTGATACCTCTAAGTCCTTACAACCAAAATCATTGCATACCCATGGTCTGTCTGCAGAACCCACCCACCTGTACATGCTACGGAACAGGGACACGTTATGTTATCCTCAAAGACATGTGGAGGATGATTCTCAGCCCCGTCTTGTTCAGAGTGTGACCCCCTGCTGCAAAAAGATATCGGTATCTACACCAATCCTCCCTACCCCTCTAAGACTGTAGGACAAAGCTTGTAACACACACTTGATGATCAGATTCCTGGACACCTGAGCTGAATTCATACAAGAAAAGTGAATGGACATCTAGACTGACACACTTGATAACAGCTCGAGTCATCTGGAAACAGGACATGAGAGCTCCAGAGGCAAAAATAATCAAGCTAGCTCACTCAAGCTACTGATCTGGGCATATCAGAACAAAATAAAGCAAGAAGCTACAACACATTAAGCAAACATAAAATAAACTAATACAATAACTTATAGATAGCTTGGAGACAACAGTCAATGTCAAGTTACATAAAGAAACAAACCATGATCACTTCAAGAAGCTCTTAAAACAAAGAATCCAGGGATTTTCTAGATGAAAGTGCATTCCTGGAATTACCAGAGCCAGAATAAAAAAGATTAATATACAGAGCCCTTCAAGACATCAGGAAGGAAATGAGACAGTATGCAGAACAAGCCAAGGAACACACAGATAAAGCAATTGAAGAAATTAAAACAATCACTCAGGAACATAATGAAAAATTTAATAAGGTGGAAAAATCCATAGACAGGCAGCAATCAGAAAATCAGAAGATTAGCAATAAAATTAGAGAACTAATCGATGGAAAGTCAGAAGGGCAGAACTGAGCAAGTGGAAGGCAGAATTTCTGAACTTGAAGATAAAGCACTTGACACAAATATATTTCAAGAAAAATCAGATAAAATAATTTAAAAAAATGAAGAAACCTTAAGAATCACGTGGGACTCTATCAAGAGAAATAACCTACGACTGATTGGAGTACCGGAACAGGGAAGTATAACAGAAAAAACAGAGAGAATTGTTGATTTGTTGGCAGAAAACTTCCCTGATATCGTGAAAGATGAGAAGATATCTATCCAAAATGCTCATTGAACTCCACATAAGGTGGATTTTAAAAGAAAGTCACCAAGACATACTATAATCAAACTTGCCAAAACCAAAGATAAGGGGAGAATTTTAAGAGCAGCTGGAGATAAATGAGAAGTCACCTACAAAAGAAAGCCAATAAGAATAAGCTTGGACTACTAGGCAGAAATCATGCAGGCAAGAAGGCAATGGAATGACATATATAAAAAAAAATGAAGGAAAAAAATTGCCAGCCAAGAATCATATATCCAGCAAAACTGTCTCTCAAATATGAAGGTGAAATTAGGACATTTCCAGAAAAACAGAAGTTTAGGGAATTTGTAAAAACCAAACCAAAACTACAAGAAATACTAAAAGGAGTTCTTTGGTTAGAAAATCAATAATATCAGGTATCAACCCAACACTAGAACACTGGGCAGAAGTCAACCCAGACAGAAAAAAAAAAAATCAAGATAAAAATAAAAAAACACTCAAAACAGAGTAACAGTGATCTTATTATATAAAAGACAACATTAAAACAATAAAGAGGGATTAACAAATGTAGTCATAAATCTTCCATATGGAGAGGAAGATAAGGCGATACAAAGAAATAAAAGATAGGTTTAAATTAAGAAACACAGGAGTAAATAATAAGGCAACCACGAAGGAGACAATCATACACATCAAAATAAAATACAAAAAAAAAATACTCAGCAGAAACAAAATCAACAATGATGAATATGAGGAAAGGACAACATATAAAGATAATCTAGTCAGCACTTAAAATTAAGTGGGAAACAAACTCTCAACAACACACAAAAAAAGACATCAAAATGACAGCACTAAATTCATACCTATCCATAATTACGCTGAATGTAAATGGACTAAATGCACCAATGAAGAGGCAGAGAGTGGCAGAATGGATTAAAAAACAAGATCCGTCTATATGCTGCCTACAAGAGACATACCTTAGACTTAGAGACACAAACAAAAACTCAAAGGATGGAAAAAATATATCAAGCAAACAAAATTCAAAAAAGAGCAGGAGTGGCAATATTAATTTCTAACAAAAGTTAAATCCATCATAAAGGATAAGGAAGGACACTGTATAGTGATTTAAGGGACAATATTTTTTTTTAGATACCAGGAAGACATAACCATATTAAATATTTATGCACCCAATGACAGGGCTGCAAGATACATAAAACAAACTATCAGCACTTAAAGTGAGATAGACAGCTCCACAATAATAGTAGGAGACTTCAACACACCACTTTCGGTGAAGGACAGGACATCAAGAAAAAGCTCAACAAAGACACGGAAGATCTAAATATCACAAAAAGGAAACGTGACCTCATAGACATACACAGAACACTACATCAAACAGCAGCGAAGTATACTTTCTTTTCTAGTGCACATGGAACATTCTCTAGAATAGGCCACATATTAGGTCACAAAGCAAGCCTTAGCAGGATCCAAAACACTGAAATATTACAAAGCATCTTCTCTGACCACAAGGGCGTAAAAGTGGAAATCAATAACAGAAAAAGCAGATAAAAGAAATCAAACACTTGGAAACTAAACAATATAATGCTCAAAAAACACTGGATTATGGAATACATTAAGGATGGAATAAAGAAATTCATAGAATCCAATGAGAATGGAAACACTTCCTATCAGAACCTTTGGGACACAGCAAAAGCAGCATTCAGAGATCAGTTTATATCAATAAATGCACACATAAAAAGGGCCAAAATCAAAGAATTATCAATACACTCGAAAAAACAGAAAGAAATCAACAAAAGAAACCCTCATGCACCAGAAGAAAACAAATAATAAAAATTAGAGCTGAACTAAATGAAACAGAAAACAGAAAAACAATTGAAAGAATTAACAAGACCAAAAGCTGGTTCTTAGAAAAAAATCAACAAAAGTGATAAAGCATTGGCCAAATTGACAAAGGAAAAACAGGAGAGGAAGCAAATAACCCGAATAAGAAATGAGATGGGTGATATTACAACAGACCCAACTGAAATTAAAAGACTCATGTCAGATTACTTATGAAAAATTGTACTCTAACGAATTTGAAAACCTAGAAGAAATGGATGAATTCCTAGAAACACACTACCTACTTAAACTAACACAAACAGAGGTAGAACAACTAAATAGACCTATAATAAAAGAAGAGATTGAAAAGGTAATAAAAAAATTTCCAACAAAAAAAAGCCCTGGTCCGGATGGCTTCACTGCAGAGTTCTACCAAACTTTCAGAGAATTAACACCACTACTACTAAAGATATTTCAGAGCACAGAAAAGGAAGGAATACTCCAAAACTCATTCTATGAAGCCACCATATCCCTGATACCAAAATCTGATAAAGACAGCGCAAAAAAAGAAAATTACAGACCTATATCCCTCATGAGGAAACCCTGGTGGCATAGTGGTTAAGTGCTACAGCTGCTAGCCAAAGGGTTGGCAGTTCGAATCCGCCAGATGCTCCTTGGAAACTCTATGGGGCGGTTCTACTCTGTCCTATGGGGTCACTATGAGTCGGAATCGACTTGATGGCACTGGGTTTGGTTTTGGTTTTTATGCCTCATGAACTTAGATGCAAAATCCTCAACAAAACTCTAGGGAATAGAATGGAACAACACATCAAAAAAATAATTCACTATGACCAAGTGGGATTCCTACCAGGTAGGCAGGGATGGTCCAACATTAGAAAAAAAATTAATGTAAAACATCATATAAATAAAACAAAAGACAAGAATCACATGATTTTACCAATTGGTGCAGAAAAGTCATTTGACAAAGTTCAACACACATTTAAAATAAAGACTCTCAGCAAAATAGGAATAGAAGGAAAGTTCCTCAGCATAATAAAGGGAATTCATACAAAGCCAATAGCCAACATTATCCTAAATGGAGCGAGCCTGAAAGCATTCCCCTTGATACCGGGAATCAGACAAGGATTCCCTTTATTACCGCTTTTTTTTTTTATTCTCTTGTCTTTCCCTTCACCTAAAGCAGTTCTTATCTACTGATTAATCAATAAAAAACCCTCTCCCTCCCTCCCTCCCCCCCTCGTAACCACAAAAGTATGTGTTCTTCTCAGGTTTACTATTTCTCAAGATCTTATAATAGTGGTCTTATACAATATTTGTCCTTTTGCCTCTGACTAATTTCACTCAGCATAATGCCTTCCAGGTTCCTCCATATTATGAAATGTTTCACAGATTCGTCACTGTTCTTTATCGATGCGTAGTATTCCATTGTGTGAATATACCACAATTTATTTACCCATTCATCCGTTGATGGACACCTTGGTTGCTTCCAACTTTTTGCTATTGTAAACAGAGCTGCAATAAACATGGGTGTGCATATATCTGTTTGTATCAAGGCTCTTGTATCTCTAGGGTATATTCCTAGGAGTGGGATTTCTGGGTTGTATGGTAGTTCTATTTCTAACTGTTTAAGATAACGCCAGATAGATTTCCAAAGTGGTTGTACCATTTTACATTCCCACCAGCAGTGTATGAGAGTTCCAATCTCTCCGCAGCCTCTCCAACATTTATTATTTTGTGTTTTTTGGATTAATGCCAGCCTTGCTGGAGTGAGATGGAATCTCATCGTAGTTTTAATTTGCATTTCTCTAATGGCTAATGATCGAGAGCATTTTCTCATGTATCTGTTGGCTGCCTGAATATCTTCCTTAGTGTAATGTGTGTTCATATCCTTTGCCCACTTCTTGATTGGGTTGTTTGTCTTTTTGTGGTTGAGTTTTGACAGAATCATGTAGATTTTAGAGATCAGGCGCTGGTCAGAGATGTCATAGCTGAAAATTCTTTCCCAATCTGTAGGTGCTCTTTTTACTCTTTTGGAGAAGTCTTTAGATGAGCATAGGTGTTTGATTTTTAGGAGCTCCCAGTTATCGGGTTTCTCTTCATCATTTTTGGTAATGTTTTGTATTCTGTTTATACATTGTATTAGGGCTCCTAGGGTTGTCCCAATTTTTTCTTCCATGATCTTTATCGTTTTAGTCTTTATGTTTAGGTCTTTGATCCACTTGGAGTTAGTTTTTGTGCATGGTGTGAGGTATGGGTCCTGTTTCATTTTTTTGCAAATGGATATCCAGTTATGCCAGCACCATTTGTTAAAAAGGCTATCTTTTCCCCAGTTAATTGACACTGGTCCTTTGTCAAATATCAGCTGCTCATACGTGGATGGATTTATATCTGGGTTCTCAATTCTGTTCCATTGGTCTATGTGTCTATTGTTGTACCAATACCAGGCTGTTTTGACTACTGTGGCTGTATAATAGGTTCTGAAGTCAGGTAAGGTGAGGCCTCCCACTTTCTTCTTCTTTTTCAGTAGTGCTTTGCTTATCCGGGGCTTCTTTCCCTTCCATATGAAATTGGTGATTTGTTTCTCTATCCCCTTAAAATATGACATTGGAATTTGGATCGGAAGTGCGTTAAATGTATAGATGGCTTTTGGTAGAATAGACATTTTTACTATGTTAAGTCTTCCTATCCATGAGCAGGGTATGTTTTTCCACTTAAGCATGTCCTTTTGAATTTCTTGTAGTAGAGCTTTGTAGTTTTCTTTGTATAGGTCTTTTACATCCTTGGTAAGATTTAAGATTTATTCCTAAGTATCTTATCTTCTTGGGGGCTACTGTGAATGGTATTGATTTGGTTATTTCCTCTTCGGTGTTCTTTTTGTTGATGTAGAGGAATCCAAGTGATTTTTGTATGTTTATTTTATAACCTGAGACTCTGCCAAACTCTTCTATTAGTTTCAGTAGTTTTCTGGAGGATTCCTTAGGGTTTTCTGTGTATATAATCATGTCATCTGCAAATAGTGATAACTTTACTTCTTCCTTGCCAATCCGGATACCTTTTATTTGTCTAGCCTAATTGTCCTGGCTAAGACTTCCAACACGATGTTGAATAAGAGCGGTGATAAAGGGCATCCTTGTCTGGTTCCCGTTCTCAAGGGAAATGCTTTCAGGTTCTCTCCATTTAGAGTGATATTGGCTGTTGGCTTTGCATAGATGCCCTTTATTATGTTGAGGAATTTTCCTTCAATTCCTATTTTGGTAAGAATTTTTATCATGAATGGGTGTTGGACTTTGTCAAATGCCTTTTCTGCATCAATTGATAAGATCATGTGGTTTTTGTCTTTTGTTTTATTTATGTGATGGATTACATTAATGGTTTTTCTGATATTAAACCAGCCTTGCATACCTGGTATAAAGCCCACTTGATCAGGGTGAATGATTTTTTTGATGTGTTGTTGGATTCTATTGGCTAGAATTTTGTTGAGGATTTTTGCATCTATGTTCATGAGGGATATAGGTCTCTAATTTTCTTTTTTTGTAATGTCTTTACCTGGTTTTGGTATCAGGGAGATGGTGGCTTCATAGAATGAGTTGGGTAGTATTCCGTCATTTTCTATGCTTTGGAATACCTTTAGTAGTAGTGGTGTTAACTCTTCTCTGAAAGTTTGGTAGAACTCTGCAGTGAAGCCGTCCGGGCCAGGGCTTTTTTTTGTTGGGAGTTTTTTGATTACCGTTTCAATCTCTTTTTTTGTTAGGGGTCTATTTAGTTGTTCTAATTCTGAATGTGTTAGTTTAGGTAGGTAGTGTTTTTCCAGGAATTCATCCATTTCTTCTAGGTTTTCAAATTTGTTAGAGTACAATTTTTCATAATAATCTGAAATGATTCTTTTAATTTCATTTGGTTCTGTTGTGATGTGGTCCTTCTCATTTCTTATTCGGGTTATTTGTTTCCTTTCCTGTATTTCTTTAGTCAGTCTAGCCAATGGTTTATCAATTTTGTTAATTTTTTCAAAGAACCAGCTTTTGGCTTTGTTAATTCTTTCAATTGTTTTTCTGTTCTCTAATTCATTTAGTTCAGCTCTAATTTTTATTATTTGTTTTCTTCTGGTGCCTGATGGATTCTTTTGTTGCTCACTTTCTATTTGTTCAAGTTGTAGGGACAGTTCTCTGATTTTGGCTCTTTCTTCTTTTTGTATGTGTGCATTTATCTATATAATTTGGCCTCTGAGCACTGCTTTTGCTGTGTCCCAGAGGTTTTGATAGGAAGTATTTTCATTCTCGTTGCATTCTATGAATTTCCCTATTCCCTCCTTGATGTCTTCTATAACCCAGTCTTTTTTCAGGAGGGTATTGTTCAGTTTCCAAGTATTTGATTTCTTCTCCCTAGTTTTTCTGTTATTAATCTCTAGTTTTATTGCCTTGTGGTCTGAGAAGATGCTTTGTAATATTTCGATGTTTTGGACTCTGCAAAGGTTTGTTTTATGACCTAATATGTGGTCTATTCTAGAGAATATTCCATGTGTGCTAGAAAAAAAAGTATATTTTGCAGCAGTTGGGTGGAGAGTTCTGTATAAGTCAATGAGGTCAAGTTGGTTGATTGTTGTAATTAGATCTTCCGTGTCTCTGTTGAGCTTCTTACTGGATGTCCTGTCCTTCTCCGAAAGTGGTGTGTTGAAGTCTCCTACTATAATTGTGGAGGTATCTATCTCGCTTTTCAATTCTGTTAAGGTTTGATTTATGTATCTTGCAGCCCTGTCATTGGGTGCATAAATATTTAATATGGTTATGTCTTCCTGATCAATTGTCCTTTTTATCATTATATAGTGTCCTTCTTTATCCTTTGTGGTGGATTTAAGTTTAAAGTCTATTTTGTCAGAAATCAATATTGCTACTCCTCTTCTTTTTTGCTTGTTGTTTGCTTGATATACTTTTTTCCATCCTTTGAGTTTTAGTTTGTTTGTGTCTCTAAGTCTAAGGTGTGTCTCTTGTAGGCAGCATATAGATGGATCGTGTTTCTTTATCCAGTCTGTGACTCTCTGTCTCTTTATTGGTGCATTTAGTCCATTTACATTCAGGGTAATTATAGATAAATAAGTTTTTAGTGCTGTCATTTTGATGCCTTTTTATGTGTGTTGTTGACAATTTCATTTTCCACATACTTTTTTGTGCTGAGGCGTTTTTCTTAGTAAATTGTGAGATCCTCATTTTCATAGTGCTTGACTTTATGTTAGTTGAGTCGTTACGTTTTTCTTGGCTTTTATCTTCAGTTATAAAGTTGTTATACCTTTTTGTGGTTACCTTTTTATTTACCCCTATTTTTCTAAGTAAAAACCTAACTTGTATTGTTCTATATCGCCTTGTATCACTCTTCATATGGCAGTTCAATGCCTCCTGTATTTAGTCCCTCTTTTTGATTATTGTGATCTTTTACCTATTGACTTCCATGATTCCCTGTTATGTGTATTTTTTTTTTAATTAATCTTAATTTGTTTGTTTTTGTGATTTCCCTATTTGAGTTGATATCAGGACATTCTGTTTTGTGACCTTGTGTTGTGCTGGTATCTGATATTACTGATTTTCTGACCAAACAATATCCTTTAGTATTTCTTGTAGCTTTGGTTTGGTTTTTGCAAATTCTCTAAACTTGTGTTTCTCTGTAAATATCTTAATTTCGCCTTCATATTTCAGAGAGAGTTTTGCTGGATATATGATCCTTGGCTGGCAGTTTTTCTCCTTCAGTGTTCTGTATATGTCGTCCCATTCCCTTCTTGCCTGCATGGTTTCTGCTGAGTAGTCAGAACATATTCTTATTGATTCTCCCTTGAAGGAAACCTTTCTTTTCTCCCTGGCTGCTTTTAAAATTTTCTGTTTATCTTTGGTTTTGGTGAGTTTGATGATAATATGCCTTGGTGTTTTTCTTTTTGTATCAATCTTAAATGGGGTTCGATGAGCATCTTGGATAGATATCCTTTCATCTTTCATGATGTCAGGGAAGTTTTCTGTCAGGAGTTCTTCAACTATTTTCTCTGTGTTTTCTGTCCCCCCTCCCTATTCTGGGACTCCAATCACCCGCAGGTTATCCTTCTTGATAGAGTCCCACATAATTCTTAGGGTTTCTTCATTTTTTTAAATTCTTTTATCTGATTTTTTTTCAGCTATGTTGGTGTTGATTCCCTGGTCCTCCAGATGTCCCAGTCTGCATTCTAATTGCTCGAGTCTGCTCCTCTGACTTCCTAGTGCGTTGTCTAATTCTGTTATTTTATTGTTAATCTTTTGGATTTCTACATGTTGTCTCTCTATGGATTCTTGCAACTTATTAATTTTTCCAGTATGTTCTTGAATAATCTTTTTGAGTTCTTCAACAGTTTTATCAGTGTGTTCCTTGGCTTTTTCTGCATTTATCCTAATTTCATTTGTGATATCATTAAGCATTCTGTAAATTAGTTTTTTATATTCTGTATCTGATAATTCCAAGATTGTATCTTCATTTGGGAAATATTTTGATTCTTTTGTTTGGGGGGTTGGAGAAGCTGTCACGGTCTGCTTCTTTAAGTGGTTTGATATGGATTGTTGTCTCTGAGCCACCACTGGGAAACTAGTTTTTCCAGAAAATCCGCTGCGTCCAGTCCAAATCCCTGCGGGACGGTTCCCCGGCTCGGACGCTGCTCTTTCTGCTCCAAGACCAGTCACTGCCTCCCGGGGACTTCTCCTACCGGCTGCGTCCCACGCCGCCCGTGGATCCGGCTGGTCCCCCTTCCGGGGTTAGTTCAGGGGGGTGGAGCAGCTCTCTGTGCTTGTGCCGTACCTGACTGGTACGCTGGCTCCAGGCTCTGGAAACAATCGCTGCTTCCCCGTATTAGTTCGTTCTCCGTCTCTAAATCTGTGTTTGTTGTTCACGGTTCGTAGATTGTTATGTATGTGATCGATTCACTTGTTTTTCCGTGTCTTTGTTGTAAGAGGGATCCGAGGTAGCGTCTGCCTAGTCCGCCATCTTGGCCTTTATTACCGCTCTTATTCAACATTGTGCTGGAGGTCCCAGCCAGAGCAATTAGGCTAGATAACGAAATAAAGGGCATCCAGATTGGCAAGGAAGAAGTAAAATTATCTCTATTTGCAGATGATATGATCTTATACACAGAAAACCTTAAGCAATCCTCAAGAAAACTACTGAAACTAATAGAAGAGTTCAGTAGATTATCAGGATACAAGATAAAAATTAGTTGGATTCCTCTACACCAACAAAAGGAACATCAAAGAGGAAATCACCAAATTAATACCACTTACAGTAGCCCCAAAGAAGATAAAATGCTTAGGAATAAATCTTAGCAGAAATGTAAAAGACTTAAAGAAACAAAACTACAAAACACTTCCGCATAACCAAAAGAGACCTACATAAGTGGAAAAACACACCTTGCTCATGGATAGGAAGACTTAACATTGTAAAAATATCTATTCTACCAAAAGTTATCTATAGATTTAATGCAATTCCAATCTAAATTCCAACGATATTCTTTAATGAAATGGAAAAACAACTCACCAAGTTCACATGGAAGGGAAAGAGGCCCCAGCTAAGTAAACCATTACTGAAAAAGAAGAACAAAGTGGGAGGCCATACTCTACCTGATTTTAGAACCTAGTATACAGCCACAGTAGTCAAAACAGCCTGGTACTGGTACAACAGCAGATACATATACCAATGGAACACAATTGAGAATCCAGACATAAATCCATCCACATATGAGCAGTTTATATTTGACAAAGGCCCCAAAACAGTACAATGTGGAAAAGACAGTCTTTTTACCAAATGGCACTGGCTTAACTGGGTAACCATCTGCAAAAAAATGAAACAAGACCCATAACTAACTCCATGCACGAAAAGAAGCTCAAAATGGATCAAACACTTATATATAAAATCTGAAACGATAAAGATCATGGAAGAAAAAATAGGGACAACGTTACCCTTTGCCATTGAGTTTATTCCAATTCATAGTGACCCTATAGGACAGAGTAGTACTGCCCCATAGGGTTTCTAGGGATTGGCGAGTGGATTCGAACTGCTGACCTTTTGGTTTGCAACCATAGGTCTTAACATGCCTCCAGGGACAACATTAGGAGCCCTAATACATGGCATAAACAGTATACAAAACATTACTAACAATGCAGAAGAGAAACTAGATAACTGGGGGCTCCTAAAAATCAAACACCTATGCTCATCTAAAGACTTCTCCAAAAGAGTAAAAAGACTACCTACACACATAGTCTTAAGTGTCCACCTGATCTAAGAAGCTCACTCCTCACCAGCATCCTTCTCCAACCCATTGTCCAGTCCAGTCCCTGTCTGAAGAGTAGGCTTTGGGCATGATTCCTGTCCGGGGCAAAGAGAAGATCTTCGGGCCATGACCACCAGGGCCCTTCTAGTCTCAGTCAGACCATTAAGTCTGGTCTTTTTATGAGAATTTGGGGTCTGCATCCCACTGCCCTCCTGCTCCCTTGGGGGTTTTCTGTTGTGTTCCCTGTCAGGGAAGTCATCGGTTGTAGCCGGGCACCATCTAGTTCTTTTGGTCTCAGACTGATGTAGCCTCTGGTTTATGTGGCCCTTTCTGTCTCTTGGCTCATAATTACCTTGTGTCCTTGGTGCTCTTCATTCTCCCTTGATCCAGGTGGGTTGAGACCAATTGCTCCATCTTAGATGGCCTGATCTCTAAAATTTACATGATACTGCAAAAACTCAACTACAAAAAGACAAATAACCCAAATAAAAAATGGGCAAAAGATATGAACAGACACTTATCTAAAGAAGACATTCAGGTAGCTAAAAGATACATGAGGAAATGCTCACGATCATTAGCCATTAGAGAAATGCAAATCAAAACTACAATGAGATTTCATCTCACGCCAACAAGGCTGACGTTAACCAAAAAAACACCACAAAACAATAAATGTTGGAGAGGTTCTAGAGACACTGGAACACTTATACACCACTGGTGGGAATGTCAAATGTACAACCACTTTGGAAATTGATTTGGCACTTCCTTAAAAAGCTAGAACTAGAACTACCATAGGATCCAGCAATCCCACTCCTTGGAATATATCCTAGAGAAATAAGAGTGTTTACGCAAACAGATATATGCACACCCATGTTCACTGCAGCACTGTTTACAATAGCAAAAAGATGAAAGCAACCAAGGTGCCCATCATCAGACTAATGGATAAACAAATTATGGTATATTCACACAATGGAATTCTACACATCGAAAAAGCACAGTGAGGAATCTATAAAACATTTCACAACATGGAGGAATCTGGAAGGCATTATGCTAAGTGAAATTAGTCAGTTGCAAAAGGACAAATACTGCATAAGAGCACTATTATAAGAATTGAAGAAATAGTTTAAACAGAGAAGAAAATATTCTTTGATGGTTATGTGGGGGGGAGGGAGAGAGGGCGAGGGGGGTATTCACTAATTAGATACTAGATAAGAACTACTTTAGGTGATGGGAAAGACAGCACACAATACAGGCTAGGTCAGCACAACTGGACTAAACCAAAAGCAGTTTCCTGAATAAACTGAATGCTTTGAAGGCCAGTGTAGCAGGGGCAGGGGTCTGGGGACCATGGTTTCAGGGGACATCTAAGTCAATTGGCATAATAAAATCTATTAAGAAAACATTCTGCATCCCACTTTGGAGAGTGGCGTCTGGGGTCTTAACGCTACCAAGTGGCCATCTAAGTTGGATCAGTTGGCCTCAACCCACCTGGATCAAGGGAGAATGAAGAGCACCAAGGACACAAGGCAATTATGAGCCAAGAGACAGAAAGGGCCATATAAACCAGAGGCTACATCAGTCTGAGACCAAAAAAACTAGATGGTGCCCGGCTACAACCGATGACTTCCCTGACAGGGAACACAACAGAAAACCCCCAAGGGAGCAGGAGGGCAGTGGGATGCAGACCCCAAATTCTCATAAAAAGACCAGACTTAATGGTCTGACTGAGACTAGAAGGGCCCTGGTGGTCATGGCCCGAAGATCTTCTCTTTGCCCCGGACAGGAACCATGCCCAAAGCCTACTCTTCAGACAAGGACTGGACTGGACAATGGGTTGGAGAAGGATGCTGGTGAGGAGTGAGCTTCTCGGATCAGGTGGACACTTAAGATTATGTTGGCATCTCCTGCCTGGAGGGTAGATGAGAGGGTAAAGGGGGTTTGAAGCTAGCTAAATGGACATGAAGAGAGTGGAGGGAGAGAGTGGGCTGTCTTGTTAGGGGGCCAGCAATTGGGAGTATGTAGCAATTTTTAGCAAGATTTATATAAGTTTTTGTATGAGACACTGACTTGATTTGTAAACTTTCACTTACACTAACTTTCACTTAAAGCACAATAAATTTTTGTTTAAAAATCCATTTACTATAACAGCTAAAAAAAATAAAAAGGCAGCCTGGGGGGAGGGGAACTAACCAGGGAGCTGAATGGCTCGTACACTGGGAAGTATAAATCATTGCTGAAAAAAAAATTAAAGAAGACATTCATAAATGGAAAGACATTTCATGTTAATTGACATACTTAATATTGTTAAGATGTCAGTACTACCCAACGTGATCTATAGATTCAATGCAATGCATAAAAAAATTCCAAGAGCCCTCTTTGCAGAAATGGAAAAGCCATTCCTCAAATTTATATGGAATTTTAAGGGGCCTCAAATAGCCAAAAACAATCTTGAAAAAGAAGAACAAAGTAGTAGGATTCACACTTCCAGATTTTAAATTGTACTGTAAAACTACAGTAATCAAGAATCTGGTACTGGTATAGACATAAAAAAAAAAAAGACATATAGACCAATAAAATAGAATTAAGACTGCAGAAATAAACCCATACATCTATGGTCAATTGATTAAAACTTCTTTTTTTTAATTTTGGTGGTAATATATACAACCAAACATACATCCATTCACAATTTTTACATGCACAGTTCAATGACATTGATGGCATACATCACATTGTGTGACCATTCTCACTACCTCTATCCATATTGTTCCATAACCACTAATTTAGACTCTCGGAACCTTAAAGTTCTCACCTGTGCTTTAGATTAAGTATCATCAGTTTGAACTCATATGCAAACATTCTTTATTAATTGAGCTAAACTGTTGTTTAGTTTAATGATGGCTTCATGGGATAGATTCAGTTCACGGTTTAAAGATTATTTCTGGGCAATAGATTTGGGGGTTTCCACAGTTTCAATGGATTTAGTAAGTTTGGTTTCCACATGAATTTGCATTTCTGTTCCACAATTTTCCTACTTTTGATCAGGATCCATCTATTGGGTCCTTGATCAAAATGTTTAGTAATGATAGCTGGGCACCATCCATTTCTTCTGATCTCATGGTAAAGGAGGTAGTAGTTTATGGAAGCAATTAAACCTGCAGTCCATTTCCTTCTCTAATTCCTGTGTTTCCTTGCTTCTCTGCTGTTCCAGTTGAGTAAAGACCAATTGTTATGTCTTCGGTGGCCGCTGGCCAGCTTGTAAGACCCCTCATGCTACTCATTGAATTAGGAGGTAGGACAAAAACTCTAAAAATGATGTTAGGTCAATTGACTGGATTGACCCATGAAGCCATGACCCTACACAGTCGAACCAAGAAAACTAATCCCATGAAGTGTTTATTGGTACCCAAGTAGTATCAATGGAGCCCTGGTGGTGCAATGGTTAAGCAGTTGGCTGCTAACTGAAAGGTAAGCAGTTTCATCCCACTAGCTGCTCCATGGGAGAAGATCTAAGGCTCTGCTCCCTTAAAGATTACAGCATAAGAGATCCTGTGGAGTTCTACTCTGTCCTATAGAGGGTCACTATGAGATAGATCAACATGACGGCGCAGGCTTGTTTTTTTTGGCTGCAATTATATTTGCAAAATTACATGAAACACTTTATTTGCCTTTTTCCCCCTGGTGTACAGCTTAATGGTTACAGCTACATTAGTCTGGCTGTGTAACCATTACCCTTAAAAAAAATCCTGTTGCCGTCAAGTTGATTCCAATTCATAGAGATCCTATAGGATAGACTAGAACTGCGCCACAGAGTTTCCAAGGAGTGTCTAGTGTCTGGTGGATTCAAACTGCTGACATTTTGATTAGCAGCCACAGGTTTTAACCACTACATCACAAGGATTTCCCCATTACCCTTAGTCAGTGCCAATTTTCCCATCACCATAAAGAAAAATTTACTACTTCCCAGTGAGTGATTTAGACTTTCCCTCTTCCCTTTTTTAGTTTTTTTTTCTTCCCTACCTCTGGTCTCTATATACTTACCTATTCTTGTCACTTTATATAAGTGAGACAATAGAGTATTTGTCCTTTTGTGACTGACTTATTTAACCCAGCAAGATGTGTTCAAGGTTCATCCATGTTGGACCATGTATTGGGAGTTCATTTTTCTTTAAGACTGAGAAGTATTCCATCATGTGTATGTACCACATTTTGTTTATCCAATCATCTGTTGATGGTCGCTTAGGTTACTTCTACCTTTTTCCTATTGTGAATAATACTGCAATGAATGTCGGTGTACGTATGTCTGTTCATGTTATTACTTTTAGGTTCCTGGAGCATATATTCATGAAGGGAATTGTTGGGTCACATGGCAATTCTATGTCTACTTTTTTTTTAGAAATCACCAAACTGCTTTCCACAATGGTTGCACTATTTTACATTCCCACCAACAGTGGATAAAGGTTCCGACTTACCCACATCATAGCCAACATTTGCTGTTTTTTTCTTAATTAATCATTGACATTTTAGCAGGGGTGAGGTGGTTTCTCACTGTAGTTTTGATTTGCATCTATCTGCTACAGCATTGCTATAAGTTGGATTCCACTCAATGGCAACAGGTTTGGTTTATTTGGAATGGCCAGTGATGATGAGCATCTTTTCACGTGTTCATTGATCACTTGAATAATCTCCTTGGAGAAGTGTCTGTTCATGTCATTTGCCCTTTTTTTACTAGGGTTTTTTTTTTCTTAAGATGTAGAAGTTTTAAATTGTTTTGGATATTAGACCTTCATTGGTCTAGTATCCTGAAGACTTTTTTCCAGAATGTATGTATTTTCCCAGTATTTAATTTTGGGGAGGTCCTAGTTATATATTTTGTCTTCTGCTACTAATGCATTTTTAGTTGTGCTTGGTAATCTATCATTAAAAAAAAAAGTCCCATAGTATTGCCCCTATTTTTTTTTCCAAAGAACTTTATAGTTTTATCTTTAACATTTAGGTACTCGATCCATTTTGTGTTAATTTTTGGGTTAGGTGAGTGGAAAGGGTCCTGGTTCATTTTTCTGCATGTGAAAATGCAATTTTGCCAGCATCACTTGTTGAAGAGAGTTCCTTTCCAACTGAAAGGACTTATCGCCCTTGTCAAAAAATCAGTTGACAATGCTGTTGTTGTTGTTAGGTGTTATTGAGTCAGTTCCAACTGATAGAGACCCTATGTACAACAGAACAAAACACTGCCCAGTCCTGTGCCATCCACACAATCATTCTTATGTTTAAGCCCATTGTTGCAACCACTGTCAATCCATTTCGTTGAGGGTCTTCCTCTTTTTCGTTCACCCTCTACTTTACCAAGCATGCTATCCTTCTCCAGGAACTGATGCCTCCTGATAACATGTCCAAAGTATGTGAGACGTAGTTTCGCCATACTTGTTTCTAAGGAACATTCTGGTCGTACTTCTTCCAAGACAGATTTGTTCGTTCTTTTGGTAGTGGATGGTATATTCAATATTCTTCTCCAATGCCACAATTCAAAGGCGTCAATTCTTCTTCGGTCTTCCTTGTTCATCGTCCAGTTTTTGCATGAGGCAATTGAAGACACCATGGCTTGAGTCAGGTGCACCTTAGTCTTCAAGGTGATATCTTTGTTTTTCAACAATTTTTAAAGAGGTCTTTTGCAGCAGATTTACCCAATGCAATGCATCGTTTGATTTCTTGGCTGCTATTTCCATGAGTTTTGATTACGGATCCAAGTAAAATGAAATCCTTGACAACTGCAATCTTTTTTCTTTATCGTGATGCTGCTTATTGGTCCACTTGTGAGAATTTTTGTTTTCTTTATATTGAGGTATAATCCATACTGAAGGCTGTGGTTTTCAATCTTCATCAGTAAATACTTCAAGTCCTCTTCACTTTCAGCAAGAAAGTTGTGTCATCTGTATATTGAAGGTTGTTAATGAGTCTTCCTCCAAACTAAGTCTAGGAAGAAGGACCTGATAGTCTACTTCAGAAAAAACTGGCTAGTGAAAACCTTATGAATAGCAGAGGAACATGGTCTGATATACTCCCAGAAGATGAGCCCCTCAGGTTGGGAGACACTCAAAATACGACGGCGGAAGAGCTGCCTCCTTAGAGTTGACCTTAATGATGTGGACGGAGTCAAGCTTTTGGGACCTTCATCTGATGATGTGGCATGACTCAAAATGAGAAGAAAGAGCTGCAAACATCCATTAATAATAGGGACCTGTAATGTACGAAGTATGAATCTAGGAAAATTGGAAATTGCCAAAAATGAAATGGAACACATAAAGGTCAATATCCTAGGCATTAGTGAGCAGAAATGGACTGGTATTGGCCATTTTGAGTCATAGAATCATATGGTCTACTATGCTGGGAATGACAAACTGAAGAGGAATGGCATTGCAATTGCATCATTGTCAAAAAGAACATTTCAATATCTATTCTGAAGTTCAATGCTGTCAGTGATAGGATAATATTCATACACCTACAAGGAAAACCAGTTAATACGACTATTATGCAAATTCACGTACCAACCACTAAGGTGAAAGATGAAGAAGTTGAAGACCTTTAGCAACTTCTGCAGTCTGAAATCGATGGAACATACAATCAGTATGCATTGATAATTACTGGTGACTGAAATGAGAAAGCTGGAAACAAAGAAGGATTGGTAGTTGGAAAACATAGCCTTGGTGAAAGAAATGATGCTGGAGATTGCATGACAGAATTTTCCAAGGCCAAAAACTTCTTCATTGCAAATACTTTTTTCACCAACATAAATGGTGATTATACACCTGGACCTCGTCAGATGGAATACACAGGAATCAAATTGACTACATCTGTGGAAACAGATCAGGGAAAAGCTGAATATCATCAGTCAGAACAAGGCCAGGGGCTGACTGCAGAACAGACCATCAATTGCTCATACGCGAGTTCAAGCTAAAACTGAAGAAAATTAGAACAAGTCCACAAGAGCCAAACTGGAGTATATCCCACCTAAATTTAGAGACCATCTAAACAATAGATTTGACACGTTGAACACTAATGACCAAAGACCAGATGAGTTGTGGAATGATATCAAGGACATCATATATAAAGAAAGCAAGAGCTCATTAAAAGGACAGGAAAGAAAGAAAAGACCAAAATGGGTGTCAGAAGAGACTCTGAAATTTGTTCTTGAATGTCGAGTAGCTAAAGGGAAAGAAGAAATGACGAAGTAAAAGAGGTGAACAAAAGATTTCAAAGGTGGCTCAAGAAGACAAAGTAAAATATTATAATGACATGCGCAAAGAGCTGGAAATGGAAAACCAAAAGGGAAGAACACGCTCGGCATTTCTCAAGCTGAAAGAAGTGATGAAAAAAATTGAAGCCATTAGTTGCAATAGTGAAGGATTATACAAGGAAAATGTTAAACGACGCAGAAAGAATCAAAAGAAGATGGAAGGAATACACAGAGTCACTATACCAAAAAGTATTGGTCGACATTCAACCACTTCAGAAGGTAGCATATGACCAAGAACCAATGGCACAGAAGGAAGAAGTCCAAGCTGCACTGAAGGCACTGGCGAAAAATAAGGCTCCGAGAGTTGATGGAATACCAATTGAGATGTTTCAACAAACAGATGCAGCACTGGAAGTGCTCGCTTGACTATATCAAGAAATTTGGAAGACACCTACCTGGCCATCTGACTAGAAGAGATCCATACTTATGCCTATTCCCAAGAAAGGTGATCCAACTAAATGCGGAAATTATCAAACAATATCACTAATATCACATGGAAGCAAAATTTTGCTGAAGATCATTCAAAAGTGGTTGCAGCAGTACATTGACAGGGAACTGCCTGAAATTTGAGCCAGATTCAGAAGAGGACACTGAACCAAGGATATCATTGCTGATGTTAGATGGATTTTGGCTGAGAGCAGAGAATACTGGAAAAATGTTCACCTGTGTTTTACTAAGTATCCAAAGGCATTCGACTGTGCAGATCATAACAAATTATGGATAACATTGCAAAAAAAGGGAATTCCAGAACACTTAATCGTGCTCATGAGGAACCTGTACATAGATCAAGAGGCAGTTGTTAGAATAGAATAAGGGGATACCATGTGCTTTAAAGTCAAGAAAGGTGTGCGTCAGGGTTGTGTCCTTTCACCATACCTATTCAATCTGTATGCTGAGCAAATAATCCGAGAAACTGGACTATATGAAGATGAAGGAGGCATCAGGATTGGAGGAAGACTCATTAACAAACTGTGTTATGCAGATGACACAACCTTGCTTGCTGAAAGTGAAGAAGACTTGAAGTACTTCCTGATGAAGATCAAAGACCACAGCCTTCAGTATGGATTGCACCTCAACATAAAGAAAACAAAGATCCTCATAACTGGACTAATAAGCAAAATAATGATAAATGGAGAAAAGAATTGACGTCTGAATAGTGGCACTGGAGAAGAATATTGAATATACCATGGGCTGCCAAAAGAACGAACAAATCTGTCTTGGAAGAAGTACAACCAGAATGATCCTTAGAAGCAAGGATGGCAAGACTAGTTTCACATACTTTGGACATGTTATCAGGAGGTATCAGTCCCTGAAACATCATGCTTGGTAAAGTAGAGGGTCAACAAAAAAGAGGAAGACCCTCAGCGAGATGGATTGATAAAGTGACTGCAACAATGGGCTTAAGCATAACAACAATTGCGAGGATGGCACAGGACTGGGCAGTGTTTTGTTCTGTTGTACGTAGTTTCACTATGAGTAGGAACTGACTCAACAGCACCTAACAACAAGGAAGACCAGTTAATAGACTATTTTTCAAATTTACCCATGAACCACTAATGCCAAAGATGAGGAAACTGAAGACTTCTGCCAACTTCTGCAGTCTGAAATTGATCAAATATGCTATCAAGTTGCATTGATAATTACTGGTGATTAGAATGAAGAAGTTGGAAACAAAGAACAGGGATTGGCGTATGGAAAATATGGCCTTGGTGATAGAAATTACTCTGGTGATTGTATGATAGAATTTTGAAAGACCAACAAAATCTTCATTGCAGATACGTTTTCTCAACAACATCAATGGTAACTACAGTGGATGGAAAACACAGGAATCAAATCAACTACATCTGTGAAAAGAGATGAGGGAAAAGCTCAAATCAACTACATCTGTGAAAAGAGATGAAGGAAAAGCTCAAAATCATCAGTCATAACAAGGCCAGGGGCTGACTGCAGAACAGATCATCAATTGCTCATATGCAAATTCAAGTTGACGCTGAAGAATATTAAAACAAGTCCACAATAGCCAAAATATGACCTTAAATATATGCCACTTGAATTTGGAGAACATCTAAAGAATAGATTTGAGGCATCAAACAATAATAACTGAAGACCAGATGAATTGTTGGAAGATATCAAGGAAATCATATATGAAGAAAGCAAAAGGTCCTTAAAACGACAAGAAAGAAAGAAAAGGCCAAAATGGATGTCAGAAGAGACTCTGATACTTGCTCTTGAACATCGAGCAGCTAAAGTGAAAGGCAGAAATCATGAAGTAAAAGAGCTGAACAGAAGACTTCAAAGGGCAGCTCAAGAAGACAAAGTATTATAATGAAATGTGCAAAGACCTGGAGTTAGAAAACCAAAACGGAAAAAAGAACATGCTTGGCCTTTCTCAAGCTGAAAGGACTGAAGAAAACATTCAAGCCTCAAGTTGCAATTCTGAAGGATTCTATGGGCAAAATATTGAATAGCGCAGGAAGCATCAAGAGCAGATGGAAGGAATACACAGTCACTGTACCAAAAAGAATTGGTCAATGTTCAACCATTTCAGGAGGTAACATATGATCAAGAACCAATGGAAGGAGTCCAAGCTGCACTGAAGGCACTGGCAAAAAACAAGGGTCCAGGAACTGATGTAATACTGATTGTGACGTTTTGACAAATGTATGCACTGCTGGAGGTGCTCATTCATTTATGCCAAGGAGTTTGGAAGACAGATACCTGGCCAACTGTCTATAGTATCTAGTGCTGCTATAACAGAAATACCACAAGTGGATGGCTTCAACAAACAGAAATTTATTTCCTCACAGTAAAGTAGGCTAAAAGTCCAAATTCAGGGTGTCAGCTCCAGGGGACGGCTTTCTCTCTCTGTCAGCTCTGGAGGAAGATTCCTTGTCCTTAAACTTCCCCTGGTAGAGGAGCTTCTCAGGCACAGGGACCCCAGGTCCAAAGGATGTGCTCTGCTCCCAGTGCTGCTTTCTTGGTGGTATGAGATGGTATGAGGTCCCCAACTCTCTACTTGCTTCCCTTTCATCTCTTGAGAGATAAAAGGTGGTGCAGGCCACATCCCAGGGAAACTCCCTTTACATTGGATCGGGGGGTGATCTGAGTAAGGGTGTTGTTACAGTCCCACCCTAATCTTCTTAACAAAATTAAAATCACAAAATGGAGGACAACCAGAGAATACTGAGAATCATGGCCTAACCACGTTGATACACACATTTTTGGGGGGACATAATTCAATCCATGACACCAACGGACTGGAAGAGATTCATATTTGTGCCCTCCCCAAAGAAAGGTGATCCATCAGAATGCGGTCATTATCGAACAATATCATTAATATCACATACAAGTAAAATTTTGCTGAAGATCATTCAAAAGTGGTTGCAGCAGTACATTGATAGGGAACTAACAGAAATTCAAGCCAGATTCAGAAGAGGACATGGAAGGAGGGATATCATTGCTGAGGTCAGATGGATCTTGGGCAAAACAGAGAATACCAGAAAGACGTTTACCTGTGTTTTATTGACTATGCAAAGGCAATCGACTGTGAATCATAACAAATTATGGATAACACTGCAAAGAATGGGAATTTCAGAATACTTAATGGTGCTCATGGCTAACCTGTACATAGACCAAGAGGCAACCGTTCCAACAGAAAGGTATGCATCAGGGTTGCATCCTTTCACCATACTTATTCAATCTGTGTGCTAAGCAAATAACCCGAGAAGCTGGGCTATATGAAGAAGAATGTGGCATCAGGATTGGTGGAAGACCCATTAACAACCTACGTTATGCAGATGACACAACCTTGCTCGCTTTCAGCAAAGAGGACTTGAAGCACTTACTGATGAAGATCAAAGACTACAGCCTTCAGTATGGACTACACCTCAACATAAAGAAAACAAAAATCCTGAGAACTGGACAAATAAGCAACATCATGATAAATGGAGAAAATATTGACGTTTTCAAGGATTCTACTTTACTTGGATCCACAATCAACACCCATGGAAACAGCAGTCAGAAATCAAAGGACGCATTGCATTGGGCAAATCAGCTGCAAAAGACCTCTCTAAAGTGTTAGAATGCAAAGACATCACTTTGAGGACTAAGGTACGCCTGACCCAAGCCATGATATTTTCAATTGCCTCATGTGCATGCGAAAGCTGGATAATGTATAAGGATGACCAAAAAATAACTGACTCCTTTGAATTATGGTGCTGGAGAAGAAAATTGAATATACCATGGACTGCCAGAAAAATTAACAAGTTTGTCTTGGAAGAAATACAGTCAGAGTGCTCCTTGGAAGTGAGGATGATGACACTTCGTCCCAAGTACTTTGGACATATTATCAGGAGGGACCCATCCCTGGAGAAGGATATCATGCTTGGTAGAGGGTCACTGAAAAACAGGAAGACTCAATGAGATGGATTTGCACAGTGGGTGCAACGATGGGCTCAAGCATAATGATTGTGAGGATGGCACACAACCGGGTAGTGTTTCATTTTGCTGTACATAGGGTCGCTATGAGTCGGAACTGACTGAATGCACCTAACGACAACAACAACATGTGTTTATCACTGAACCAGTACCAGGCAGTTTTGATTACTGTAGCTATATAGTATGTTTTGACATTGGGACATGTGAGGACTCCCACTTTACTCTTCTTTTTCAAAATTGCTTCCACTATTTGGAGCCTCTTTCCTTTCCGTATAAATGTGATGATTAGCTTTTCCATTTCAACAAAAATGCTGTTCAAATATGATCTGGATTGCATTGAATCTATAGATTGCTTTGGGTAGTACTGACATTTTCACAATATGAAGTCTTCCAATACATGAGCACTGAATGTCTTTCCATTTATGTAGGTCTATTTTAGTCTCTTGTAGAAGTATTTTATAGTTTTCATTGTATAAGTCCTTTAAATCCCTGGTTAGGTTTATTCCTAGGTATTTTATTTTTTAGGAGGCCTAGTGGCACATCCATTAAGAACTCGGCTGCTCACCAAAAGGTTGGCAGTTCGATTCCACCAGCTGCTCCTTGGAAACCCTATATGGCAGTTCTACTCTGTCCTATAGGGGAGGTATGAGTCAGAATCAACTGAACAGCAATAGGTTTTTATTGTAAATGGTATTTTCTTGATTTCCTTTTCAGATTTCTCCTTGTTGGTGTATAGAAACCGAAAAGATTTTTATGTGTTGATCTTGTATCCCGCAACATTGCTGAATTCTATTAGCCCCAGTAGCTTTCTTGGGGAATCTTTGGGGAAATCTATGTGTAGGATTATGTCATCTGTAAATATAGTTTTACTTTTTTCCAATACAGATACCCTTTATTTCCTTTTCTTGCCTTATTGTTCTGACTCTAATTTTCACTACAATATTAAATAGAAGTGGTGATAGTGGGCATCATTGTCTAATTCTCATTCACAAGGGGAAGACTCACAGTCTTTCTCCATTGTATATAATGTCAGTAGTTGGTTTTTCATAGATGACCATAATCATGTTAAGGAATGTCCCATCAATTAAGATAATCATGTGGTTCTTTTCTTTTGTTATATTAATATGATGTATTATTACATTGATTGATTTTCTAACGTTGAACCATCTTTGCATTCCTGGAATAGATTCCATTTGGTCATGGTGTATAATCTCTTAATATGTTGCTAGAGTTTTGTTGAGAATGTTTGCATCTATATTAATGAGGGATATTAGTCTGTAATTTTCTTTATTTGTAATGTCTTTATCTGTCTTTGGTATCAGGGTACTGCTGGCTTTGTAGAATGAGTTAGGGAGCATTCCTTCCCCTTCTATGATTTGGAAGAATTTGACTAGGATTGGTATCAATTCTTCTCTGAATGTTTGGTAAAATTCCTCAGTGAAGCCATCTGGTTCAGGACTTTTTTTTGGGGGGGGGTGTTGGGAGTTTTTTGATGATTGCTTCAATCTCTTCTCTTGTTATAGGTCTGCTGAGATTATGTACCTTTATTTGTGTTAGTTTAGGAATGTTATGTTTTTCTAGGAACCCTGGTGGTGCAATGGTTATGTGTTCACTGCTAACCGAAAGGTTGGCAGTTTGAATCCACCCAGCGGCTCCGTGGGAGAAAGAAGTGGCAATCTGCTTCCATAAAGATTGTCGTGTGCTGCGGAGTCGATTCCAACTGACAGCGGCCCTATACAACAGAGTAGAACTGCCCCATAGAATTTCCAAGGCTCTCATCTTTATGGATGCAGACTGCCACATCTTTCTCACATGGATCAGGCTAGTGGGTTCGAACTGCTGACCTTTCAGTTAGCAGCCGAACACTTAACCACTGTACCACCAGGGCTACTTCTGTAAAGACTACAGTCTAGGAAACCCTAGAAGGCAGTTCTACTCTGTCATATGGGGTTGCTATGAGTCGAAATCGACTCAGTGACACCTAACAACAACATGTGTTTCTCGGAATTTGTCCATTTCAACTAATTTTTCAAGTTTGTTGGAGTACAATTTTTCATAGTATTGTTATGATCTCAGTTGGATTTGTTGTAAAGTCTCCAATTTCATTTCTTATTTTGATTATTTGGATTCTTTCACTTTTTCCTTTGTCAGTCTGGCCAGTGGTTTGTCTATTTTATTGATCTTTTCAAATAACCAGCTTCTGGTTTTGTTGATTTTTTCTATTCTTTATTTCATTTATTTGTGCTCTGATATTTATTATTTCCTTTTTCTGGTAGCTTTGAGCTTCTTTTGCTCTTCCTTTTCTGTTTCCTCAAGTTGTAGAGTTAAGCTATTGATTTGGAATCTCTCTTCTCTTTTAATGTAGGCATTCATTGCTATGACTTTCCTTCTGTGCAGTGCTTAAGCTGTGTCCCATAGGTTTTGGTATGCTGTGTTTTCAATTCTCATTCCATTCTAAGTTTTTTTTAATTTCTCTCGATATTTTTTATGATTTTTTTAAAGTAGGATGTTATTTAGTTTTCATGTATTTTTTCCCCCTTTTTATTCCTGTTATTGATTTATAGCTTTCTTCCATTATGGTCAGAAAAAATACTTTGATATTATTTCAATCTTTATAAATTTGTTGAGATTTGCTTTGTGTCCTAAAATATGGTCTATTATAGAGAATGATCCATGTGCATCGGAGAAGAATGTATATTGTGCTGTTGTTGGGTGGACTGTTCTATATGTCTGTTAGGTCTGGTTGGCTGGTAGTGTTTGTCAAGTCTTTTGTTTCTATATTGATTTTCCCTCTCGTTCTATCCATTATCAAAAGTTGTGTATTAAGTTCTACTATTTTGTAGGTCTATTTCTCCCTTTAAGTCTATTAGAGTTTGCTTTATAAATTTGGGGGCTCTGACATTAGGTGCATTCATACTTATAATTGTTATATCTTCTTGGTGAATTGACCATTTTATCAATATATAGTGTCCTACTTTGTCTCTTATAATAGATTTGGACTTAAAGTCTATTTTGTCAGATATTAATATTGCCACACCAGCTCTCTTTTGGTTACTGTTTGCTTGGAATGCTTTTCTTTATCCTTTGACTTTTACCTTATTTATGTCTTTGTGCCTAAGGTATGTATCTTGTAGACAGCATACAGATGGGTAATTTTTTTTTAATTCATTGTGCCAATCTCTTCCATTTACATTCATTGTAATCATTGACAGAGGATGATTTACTTCTGTCATTCTGTTATACTTTTTTTGTTTCCCGGTGAGATTTATGGCTTCTTTGTTCAATAATGAGTTATTTTTAAATATAGATTTCCTTTTCCTTTTATTATTGTTGTTTTTGAAAGTTCTGAATCTTTTTGTTTCCCTTTTTCTTTTAGTTTTTTTTTTTTTAATTTACTTCCTTTGTGGTTGCCATGAGGATGTTACATTTAACAACTTACATTTAAAACAATCACTGGGGTTCTGGGTATTATAACTTGAAACCACCTTTACTTTCTTAACATATGAAAATTCTATATCTACACCAATCATCCCCCCACTCTTTATTTTGATGTCATCATCAATTACATGTTCATATCTCAGTTTCCCTGTAACCTAAATTTAAAAATTTATTTTAATGATATACGTTTTTAGTTCTTGTTTTCCCTTTTTACTATTTTTTTCTTTCCTATAATTGTGCCATTGTAAAACATGAAGAACATGCCCTTTATCAACCAAAAGTATCTTAGGTCTAATCTTTATACTGTTTAAGTTTTCCATTTAATGATGCCCCCCTCCCCTCCACCTCCCCCACATCCCCCCTCCCCATGTATGTATCAGTTCAGGTAGCTGTTTAGTGTCATTACTTTTCTTTCTGGAGGACTCTCTTCAGTATTTCTTGTAACGTTGGTCTGGTGGTAACAAATTCACTTAATTTTTGTTTATCTGGGAATGTCTTAATTTCATCCTTGTTTGTGAATGATGATTTTGATGGCTATATTATTCTTGGCTGACAGTTATTTTCTTTCAGAACTTTAAATACTTTGTCCCATTGCCTTCAGGCCTGCATGGTTTCTGAATTGAAGTTGACACTTAATCTTATTGGGACCCCATGTATATGATGCTTCACTTTTCTTGTATTACCCTCAACATTTTCTCTCTCTTCTTGGTTCTCAAGAGTTTATGATAAGCCTCAGTGAGTTTCTTTTAATATTTATCCTATATGGAATTTGTTGAGCTTCTTGGATGTGAAGTTTCCTGTCTTTCATGATGTTTGGGAAGTTTTCTGCTATAATTTCTTAAAAATTTCTTTCTATCCTTTTTTTTCTCTTGTCTCCTCCTGAAAATCCCATAATTCAGAAATTACTCCTATTGATGCTGTCACACATATTCCTGAGGCTTTGTTAATTTTTACTCATTCTTTTTTTCTGTTTCCTCTTTAAGAGTAAGCAATCTCAAAGACCCTGTCTTTGACTTCACTGGTCCTTTCTTCTGTCATTTCATTACTACTTCTGGGTCCTCCCATCGTGTTGTTCATTTCTGACTTTTAGCTTATTTTATTGTGAAGAAATAAATTTCTCCTTGTTAAAGCCATCCACTTGTGGTATTTCTGTTATAACAGCACTAGATGACAAAGACAATATGTCAACTTCTTTAGGCTAGGATTCCCAGTATTGTGTGGTTGTCCTCCATTTTGTGATTGTAATTTTATGTTAAAGAGGATTAGGGTGGGATTGTAACACTCTTAAAAAAAAAACACCCTTACCCAGGTCATATCCCTGATCCAGTGTAAAGGGAGTGTGGTGTGCATCACCTTTTATCTCTCAAGAGATAAAAAGGAAAGGGAAGCGAACAGAGAGGTGGGACCTCATACCACCAAGAAAGCACTGCTGGGAACAGAGCGCATCCTTTGGAACTGAGGTTCCTGGGCTGAGATGCTTCCAGATCAAGGGAAGACTGATGAGAATGACCTTTCCTCCAGGGCCTACAGAAAGGAAAGCCTTCCCCTGGAGCTGGCATCCTGAATTCGGAGTTGTAGCCTACTGGAATGCGAGAGAATAAACTTCTCTTTGTTAAAGCCATCCACTTGTGGTATTTCTGTTACATCAGCACTAGATGACTTAGACAGGTGCCAAGATCATTCTCTGAGAAGGGACAGTCTTTTCAACCAATGGTCCTGGCAAAATTGGACTTCTGTATGCAGAACAATGAAGGAAGATCTAACTTCTCACTATACACAAAACTAATTCAAAATGGATCAAGGACCTAAATCTTATAAAAAAAAAATCTTATACCTAATATCATTAAGTTCTTGGAAGAAAATATAGGGGAGAACTTATGGGGCCTAATTTTTTTCAATGATAGACTATCAAACCCAACAATGAATGCACGAGCAGCAGTAAACCAAATAGATAATTGGGATCTCATAAAATTATATATTTATGTTCATCTAAACCAAAAAAAACCAAAATAACAACCATTGCCATTGAGTAGATTCTGACTCATAGTGACCCCATAGGACAGAGCACAACTGTGCCATAGGGTTTCCAAGGAGCACCTGGTGGATTTGAATGGCCAGTCTTTTGGTTAGCAGACATAGCTCTTAACCACTACACCACCAGGGTTTCCATGTTCATCTACAGACTTTAACAAAAGTAAAAACTCTCAATAAGTATAGAAGGGAAATTTCTCATCATAATAAAGGGCATATATACAAAACCAGAGGCCCTGGTGGTGAGGTGGTTAAGAGTTTGGCTGCTAACCAAAAGACCAACAGTTTGAGGCCTCCAGCTGCCCCTTAGAAATCCTATAGGGCAGTTCTACTCTGTTCTATAGGGTCACTATGAGTTGGAATTGACTTGATGGTAATGGGTTTGATTTTTTTTGTTGGTTTTTTATACAAAAAGAAAAGCCAACATCATTCCTAAAGGAGAGAGGCTGAAAACATTCCCCCTGAGAAAAGGAACAAGACAAAGATGCCCTTTATCACTACTCTTACTTAACACCGTGCTAGAAGTCCTAGCTACAGCAATAAGGCAAGAAAAAGAAACAAAAGGCATCCAAACTGGTAAGGAAGAAATAAAACTATCCCTATTTGTGGATGATATGATACTCTACCTAGAGAGCCCAAAAGACTTCACAAGAAAACTACTGAAAGTAATAGAAAGATTCAGCAGAGTAGCAGTATACAAGATAAACATACAAAAATCAGTTGGTTTCCTGATAAAACCAATAAAGAAAACTATAAAAAGGAAATCAGAAAAACAATACCATTTACAACAGCCCTTAAAAAAAATAAAATATTTAGAAATAAATCTAACCAGGGACGTAAAAGACCTATACAAAGAAAACTACAAAACACTACTCCAAGAAACTAAACGAGACCTACATAAATGGAAAAATATACCATGCTCAATGATAGGTAGTCTCAACATTGTGAAAATGTCAATTCTACCCAAAGCAATCTACAAATACGATGTGATCCTGATCTAAACCTCAACAGCATTCTTTAATGAGATGGAAAAACTATTCATTAACTTTACATGGAAAGGAAAGGACCTGGATAAGTAAAGCGCTACTGAAGAAAAAGAATACAGTAGGACTCACACTACCTGACCTCAGAATCTACTATACAGCTACGGTAGTCAAAACAGCCAGGTACTGGTATGAGACACACTGACCAATGGAACAGAATCGAGAACCCAGATGTAAATCCATCCAACTATGGTCACCTGATCTTTGACAAAGGCCCAAAGTCCATTAAATGGGGAAAAGACAGTCTGTTTAACAAATGGTGCTGGTAAAACTGGATGTCTATCTGTAAAATAATGAAACAGGACCTGTGCTTCACACCATACACAAAACCTAATTCAAAATGGATCAAAGACGAATATCAAAAACTATAAAGATCATGAAAGAAAAAATAGGCTCAACACTAGAGGCCCTAATACACGGCATAAATAGGATACAAAGCATAACTAATGTTCTTAGTCATCTAGTGCTGCTATAACGGAAATACCACCAGTGGGTGGCTTTAACAAAGAGAAATTTATTTCCTCACAGTAAAGTAGGCTAGAAGTCCCAATTCAGGGCATCAGCTCCAGGGGAAGGCTTCCTCTCTGTCAGCTCTGGAGAAACGTGTTTCTCATCAATCTTCCCCTAGAGTAGGAGCTTCTCCACACAGGAATCCCAAGTCCAAAGGATGTGCTCTGCTCCCAGCACTGCTTGCTTGGTGGTATGAGGTCTCCCGTCTCTCTGCTCACTTCTCTCTTTTATATCTCAAAAGAAACTGGCTCAAGACACAAGCCAAACCTGTAGATTGAGTCCTGCCTCATCAACAAAAGTGTGGCCCATCCACCCTCATTAATACCATAAAGGCAGGATTTACAACACATAGGAAAATCACATCAGAAGACAAAATGGTGGACAATGACACAATACAGGAAATCATGGCCCAGCCAAATTGATACACACATTTTTGTGGGACATAATTCAACCCATGACAACTAACACTATACAAACACCAGAAGATAAACTAGATAAATGGGATCTTCTAAAAACTAAACACTTCTGCTCATCAAAATACTTCACCAAAAGAGTAAAAAGAAAGCCTACAGACTTGGAAAAAATTCTTGGCTATAACAAATCTGACAAAGGTTTAATCTCTAAAATCTACTGGAAAATCCAACACCTCTACAAAAAAAGGCAAAAAATCCAATTAAAAAATAGACAAAGGATATGAACAGACACTTCACCAAAGGAGACATTCAGGTGGCTAACAAACACATGATCACTAGCCATTAGAGAAATGCAACTCAAAACTACAAAGAGATACCATATCACCTCAACATTACTGGCATTAATCAAAAAACCAAAATGAAACAAAACAAAAAAAACAAATGTTGGAGAGGCTGCAAGGAGATTGGAACTTTTATTCACTGCTGGTGGGAAGGTAGAATGGTAGAACAATTTTGGAAAACGACATGGTGCTTCCTTAGAAAGCTAGAAATAGAAATACCATATGATCCAGCCATACCACTCGTAGGAATATATCCTAGAGAAATAAGAGCCATCACTCGAATAGACACACGCAGACCCATGTTCACTGCAGCATTATTCACAATAGCAAAAAGATGGAAACACCCTAAGAGCCCATCAACAGATGAATGGATAAACAAACTATGGTACATATACACAATGGAATACTATGCAACAATAAAGAACAATGATGAATCTGCAAAACATCTTACAACATGGATGAATCTGGAGGGTATTATGCTGAGAAAAATAAGTCAATCACAAAAGGACAAGTACTGTATGAGAGCACTATTATAAAAATGCATGAAAAGGTTTACACACAGAAAGAAACAATCTTTGATGGTTACTACGGATGAGAAAGGTGGGGAGATAAAAACACTAACTAGACAATATATAAGTGGTAACTTTGATAAAGGGTAAGGCAGTACACAATACTGAGGAAGTCAGAACAACTTGACCAAAGCAAGGTCATGGAAGCTTCATAAATACATCCAAACTCCCTGAGGGACCAAATTACTGGACTGGGGACCATGGTCTTGGGGGACATTTAGTTCAATTGGATAACATAGTTTATAAAGAACACATTCCACATCCTACTTTGATGAGTAGTGTCTGGGATCTTAAGAGCTTGTGAGCAGGCATCTAAGATAATCCATTGGTCTTACCCCACCTGGAGCAAGGGAGAATGAAGGGAACCAAAGTCACAGAGGAAAGATTAGTCCAAAGGACTAATGGACCACAATGACCACAGCCTCCACCAGACTAAGTCCACCACAAGTAGATGATGTTACTACCACTGACTGCTCTGATAGGGATCACAATTGAGGGCCCCAGATAAAGCTAGAGAAAAATGTAGAAGAGAATTCTAACTCACAAAAAAAAACAAAGACCAGACTTACTGGTCTGACAGAGACTGGAGAAACCCTGAGAGTATGGCGCCTGGACATCCTTTTAACCCAGTACTGAAGTCACTCCTGAGGTTCAGCCTTTATCCAAAGATTAGACAGGCCCATAAAACAAAACAAGACTAAATGGGCACACTAGCCTAGGGACAAGGAAGAGAAGGCAGGAGGGGACAGGAAAGCTGGTAATGGGGAACACAAGGTCGAGAAGGGGAGAGTGTTGACAATGTCATAGGGTTGGCAACCAATGTCAGAAAACAATGTGTGTATTAATTGTTTAATGAGAAACTAATATGCTCTGTTAACCTTCATTTAAAGTACAATAAAAAGAAAAAGACTTTATCAAAAGAGTAAAAATACAATCTACAGACTGGGAGTAAAATCTTTGGGAATAGTATATCCAATAAGGATCTAATATATAATATAAAAAATATATATATAATATACATATACAAAATTTCTACAACTTAACAACAAAACAATAAATAACAATCAAAAATGGGCAAAGGACATGAACAGACACTTCACCAAAGAGGACATTCAGTTGGCAAAGAAACACATGAAAAGATGCTCCACGTCTTTAGCCATCAGAGATATACAAATCGAAACAACAATGAGATACCATTTCCCTCCCAATAGGACAGTTAAGATTTAAAAATACGAAAACAACAAATCTTGTCGAGGATGTGGAAAAATTGAAGCTCTCGTCCATTGCTGCTGGTAATGCAAAATGGCACAGCCCTTGTGGGAAACAGCCATTTTGGCGGTTCCTCAAAAAATTAAAAATACAACTACCATATGACACAGCAATCCCATTGCCAGGAAAATTCTCAAGAGACTTGAAAGTAGTAACATGAAAAGACATATGTACACCAATGTTTACTGCAGCACTATTCTCAATAGCCAAAAGGTGGAAACAACCTAAATGCCCATCAGCAAATTAATGGATTAACAAAACGTTGTACACACATACAAAGGAAAACTACTCAGCCAGACATAGAAATGAAGTCCTGATATACCCTACAACACGAATCAAGTTTGAGGACATTATGCTGAGTGAAATAAGTCAATCACCAAAGGACAAATATTGTATGACCTCACTTACATAAAAAGAATAGGCACAACTACACACCAAAGCTTATTAGTCATAACTGGGGGCAGGGTGGAGGGAGGAAGAGAGGTTTTGTTTATGGAGCACTGATTTTCTATCTATGGTGATGGAAAATTCACATTCATTAAGGGTAATTGTTGCATAGGCAATTACTATAATTGATGTCAATAAGTTGTTCTCTTAGGCTGGGTTCTCTAGAGAAGCAAAACCAGTAAAGCCTATAAATATATATGTTGTTGTTGTTATTGTTGTTAGGTGCCGTCGAGTCGGTTCCGACTCATAGCAACCCTATGCACAACAGAACGAAACACTGCCCGGTCCTGTGCCATCCTTACAATCATTGTTACGCTTGAGCTCATTGTTACAGCCACGGTGTCAATCCACCCCGTTGAGGGTCTTCCTCTTTTCTGCTGATGCTGTACTTTGCCAAGCATGATGTCCTTCTCCAGAGACTGATCTCTCCTGACAACACGTCCAAAGTATGTAAGATGCATTATTGCCATCCTTGCTTCTAAGGAGCATTCTGGTTGTACTTCTTCCAAGACAGATTTATTCGTTCTTCTGGCAGTCCATGGTATATTTAATATTCTTCGTCAACACCACAATTCAAAGACATAAGTTCTTCTTTGGTCTTCCTTATTCACTGTCCAGCTTTCACATGCATATGATGCGATTGAAAATACCATGGCTTGGGTCAGGTGCACCTTAGTCTTCAAGGTGACATCTTTGCTGTTCAACACTATAAACAGGTCCTTTGCAGCAGATTTACCCAATGCAATGCATCTTTTGATTTCTTGACTGCTGCTTCCATGGGTGTTGATTGTGGATCCAAGTAAAATGAAAGCCTTGACAACTTCAATCTTTTCTCCATTTATCATGATGTTGTTCACTGGTCCAGTTGTGAGGATTTTTGTTTTCTTTATGTTGAGGTGCAATCCATACTGAAGGCTGTGGTCTTTGATCTTCATTAGTAAGTGCTTCAAGTCCTCTTCACTTTCAGCAAGCAAGGTTGTGTTATCTGCATAACGCAGGTTGTTAATGAGTCTTCCTCCAATCCTGATGCCCCGTTCTCCTTCATATGGTCCAGCTTCTCGGATTATTTGCTCAGCATACAGGTTGAATAGGTATGGTGAAAGAATACAACCCTGACACACACCTTTCCTGACTTTAAAACAATCAGTATCCTCTTGTTCTGACCGAACAACTGCCTCTTGATCTATGTAAAGGTTCCTCATGAGCACAATTAAGTGTTCTGGAATTCCCATTCTTCGCAATGTTATCCATAATTTGTTATCATCCACACAGTTGAATGTCTTTGCATAATCAATAAAACACAGGTAAACATCCTTCTGGTGTTCTCTGCTTTCAGCCAAGATCCATCTGACATCAGCAATGATATCTCTGGTTCCACGTCCTATTCTGAAACCAGCCTGAATTTCTGGCAGCTCTTTGTCGATATACTGCTGCAGCCGTTTTTGAATGATCTTGAGCAAAATTTTGCTTGCATGTGATATTAATGATTTTGTTCTATAATTTCCACATTCGGTTGGATCACCTTTCTAGGGAATAGGCATAAATATGGATCTCTTCCAGTCAGTTGGCCAGGAAGCTGTCTTCCATATTTCTTGGCATAGACGAGTGAGCACCTCCAGTGCTGCATCCATTTGTTGAAACATCTCAATTGATATTCCATCAATTCCTGGAGCCTTGTTGTTCGCCAGTGCCTTCAGAGCAGCTTGGACTTCTTCCTTCAGTACCATCAGTTCCTGATTATACACTACCTCTTGAAATGGTTGAACATCGATTAATTCCTTTTGGTATAATGACTCTGTGTATTCCTTCCATCTTCTTTTGATGCTTCCTGCGTTGTTTAATATTTTCCCCGTAGCATCCTTCACTTTTGCAACTCGAGGCTTGAAGTTTTTCTTCAGTTCTTTCAGCTTGAGAAACACCAAGCGTGTTCTTCCCTTTTGGTTTTCCATTTCCAGCTCTTTGCACGTCATTATAATGCTTTACTTTGTCTTCTCAAGCCGCCCTTTGAAATCTTCTGTTCAGTTCTTCTACTTCATCAATTCTTCCTTTTGCTTTAGCTGCTCAACGTTAGAGATCAAGTTTCAGAGTCTCCTCTGACATCCATCTTGGTCTTTTCTTTCTTTCCTGTCTTTTCAATGACCTCTTGCTTTCTTCATGTATGATGCCCTTGATGTCATTCCACAACTTGTCTGGTGTTCAGTCACCAGTGTTCAATGCATCAAATCTATTCTTGAGATGGTCTCTAAATTCAGGTGGGATATACTCAAGGTCATATTTTGGCTCTCGTGGACTTGCTCTGATTTTCTTCAGTTTTAGCTTGAACTTGCATATGAGCAATTGATGGTCTGTTTCACAGTCAGCCCCTGGCCTTGTTCTGACTGATGATATTGAGCTTTTCCATCGTCTCTTTCCACAGATGTAGTCAATTTGATTTCTGTGTGTTCCATCTGGCAAGGTCCATGTGTATAGGAAGAAGGACCTGGCAGTCTACTTCTGAGAAGTATTAGCCAGTGCAAACCTATGAATAAATACACATAGAGAGAGATTTATATCAAGGACATGGCTCATGTGATTGTAGAGGCTGGAACTTCCCAAGTCCGTGGATCTGGATAGAGGCTTCTCTTGATTCATGTAGCCGCCAGGGCTGGCAAACCCAAGATTGGCAGTTCACAGAGCAGGGTTCCTGCTCTCGGGCTGTGAAAATCAATGAATTCCAAGATCTGCAGATAAGCTGATAGCTCAAGCCCCAAGAGCCGGAGGTCAGACAAACAGGAGGCAGTTGCAGGATCCAGAGTGAGCAAAAAACCAGAACATCTGCTAATATTTGGATGCAGGCCACACCTCCAAGGAAATTCCCTTTCAATTGATTGGCTACTCACAGCAGATTCCATCATGGGAGTGATCACATATAAACAGTGAGAATCATGGCCCAGCCAAGTTGACATACAATATTAACCATCACAATTGTGTACCTGTAAAAAGTTGAATTGACAAATGTTGTGTGATGGATATTAAAAAAAAGAGCAGTTGCTGAGTAATGTACAACCAAACACCTCATGGTGCTTGGATTCTTGGTTTGGCAGTTTAGGTTCATGGTTTCATGGGACATCTCAGGTAATTAGCCTACTATCATTTTTAGTGCTTCTGTTCTACCTCCCTGTTTGTTGTGTAGTGCCTGGGGTTTTATAAGCTTGTAAGTGGCCATCCAAGGTATAACAGTTGGTCTCTACTCACCTGAAGCAGTAGAGGAAGATGAAGAGTCAGGAATAAGAGGAGGAAATGGAATGTGTGCTAATCATTTCCATGAACAAATGCCTTTTTTGCCATGAGACCAGAACTGGATGGTGGCCAGCTACCATTTCTTAACATTTTGATCAAAGATTCTATAGGAGAATCTTAATCAAAAGGGGGAAAATGTGACCAGAATTCCAAAAGCTCATAGAATCCAGACCTTCTGGAGCCACAGATGCTGGATGAACCCTCAAACCTGCTGCCCTGAGACAATCTTTAAACCTTGAATCTTAAAGCAAAAATATCCCCTGAAGACTTCTTTAGACCAAAAAGTAGTTAGCTTATTTAGTAAAGAATGCTTGCTTGAACATCATGCTCTTTTGAAGGAGTACCTATAGGTATAAAATTGACAATAGCAACTCGAAATTTTAAATAAGAAGCTTAGGGAGCAGGGAGTTCATGATAATGGTGAAGGAACAATTTGGAAAAGGATAGCAAAATTGGTTGCACAACTTGAAGAGTACTGTAATCAATGCACTGAATTGTACATGCAGAAATTATTGAATTGGTATATTTTGCTGTGTATAATTTCAACAATAAAAAAAAATGGGCAAAGGAGCTGAGTAGGGATTTCACCAAAGAAGATATACAGATGACCAATAAACACATGATGAGATGTTCGATGTCATTATTCATTACAGAAATGCAAATCAAAACCACAATGAGATATCATTTCCCACTCACTAGGATGGCTATTATCAGAAAAATGGAAGGCAACAAGTGTTGGCAAGGATGTAGAGAAACTGAAACCCCACTGCATTGCTGATGGGAATTTAAAATAGTGTAGCCACTGTGGAAAACAGTTTGTTGGTTTTTCAAAAAAGTAAACAAAGAATTACCATATGACCCAGCAATTCCAGTCCTAGGTATAAACAAACACTTGAAAGCAGGGATTCAGACACTTTTACATCACTGTTCATCGCAGCATCATTTGCAATAGCCAAGATGAACGGATAAACAAAATGCGGTACATACACACAATAGAATATTATTCAGCCATAAAGAGAAATGAAGTTCTGATACATGATACTGCAGATTAACCTCGAAAACATTATGCTGACTGAAATAAGTCAGACACAAAAGGACAAATATTCAACTTATATGAAATATCTAGAATAGTCAAACGCATAGGGAACAAAATGTATTAGTGGTTACCAGGGGCAAGTTAGAGTTATTGCTTAAGGGGTATCGAATTTCTGTTAAGGATGATGAAAAAATTTGTGGTGATGGTTATACAACATGGTGAACATAATTAACGTCACTGAACTGTACACTTACAAATGGTTGAAATGGCAAATGTTTTGTTATGTATATATTTACAACAATTTTTTAAAAAAGTAAAGGGATAGAGAAAGATAAAGCATGCAAACCGTAATCCAAAGCAGCCTGGATTTTAGACAAAGCAGACTTCAAAGCAAGGCAAATTACAAGGGATAAATAGGGGTATTACATAATGATAAAGGGGTCAATTATCTAAGAAGACATAACAATCATTAATATATGTGTGCCTAGCTAAAAAGCATCAAAATACATGAGGCCAATACTCATAGAATTGCAAGGAGAAATACACAAATCCACTATTATGGTTGGAGACTTCAAAACCCCTCTATTAGTAATTGACAGATCCGGCAAGCAGAAAATCAGTAATAATATAGTCAAACTGAACAGCACCATCAATCAACTGAATCTAATTGACAATTACAGAACACTTTATCCAACCACAGCAGAATACACACTCATCTCAAGCTCCCATGGAACATTCACCAATAGACCACATCCTAGGCCATAAAACACACCTTAACAAATTTAAAAGAATAGAAATCACACAAGCTATGTTCTCAGACCACAATGGAATTAAAATAGAAATCCATAACAGAAAGACAGCTACAAAATCCCAAAATATTGGAGATTAAACAACTCACTTTGAAATATCACATAGTAAAAGAAGAAGTCCCAAGAGAGATTTAAAAATATTTTAATGAAAGTGAACATACAACTTATCAAAATTTGTGGGATGCAGTAAAGGCAGGGCTTAGAGGAAAATTTATAGCACTGGATGCACATATTGGAAAAAGAGGAAAGAAAGGTCTAAAATCAATCATTTAAATTTCCACCTTAGGAAACTCAAAAAAGAGCAAATTAAATCCAAAGTAAGCAGACAATAAGAAATTATAAAAATTAGAGCCCAAAACAATGAAATTAAAATAGAAAACTAATAGGGAAAGCCCAGAAAAACAAAAGCTGATCCTTTGACATGATCAATTAAATTGATAAACTTCTAGCCCGGCTAACCTAGAAAAAGAGAGGGAAGGCACAAATTACTGATAT
Source organism: Elephas maximus indicus (assembly GCF_024166365.1). Classification (NCBI taxonomy): domain Eukaryota; kingdom Metazoa; phylum Chordata; class Mammalia; order Proboscidea; family Elephantidae; genus Elephas; species Elephas maximus. The sequence continues at coordinate 107,263,023 of NC_064846.1, forward strand.
CAGAAATGATATGGAACCCATGGAAATTAAAAAAAAAAACAATAAAGGAATATTATGAGCAACTCTATGCATGCATTTGATAACAGATGAAATGGACCAATTCCTTGAAAGGCACTATCTATTAAAGCTCATATAATATTGTACTAGGAAGTTCTAACCAGAACAATTGGGCAAGAGAAAGAAATAAAAGTAACATAAATTGGAAAGAAAGAAGTAAAACTACCTTTACTTGCAGATGACATGTATATATATATATATATATATATATATAAATATAATCCCAAAGAAAACTACTCAAGCTAATAAATGAATTCAGCAACATTGCAGGGTATGAGATCAACACACAAAAATCAGTTGTTTCTATACATCAACAATGAAAAATATAAAAAAAAATTAAGAAAGCAATTCCATTTACAATAGCATCAAAAGAATAAAATACTTAGAAATAAATTTAACCAAGGGGGTTTAAGGTTGGTACATGGAAACTACAAAACATTACGGAAACAAATTAAATAACAGCTAAATAAATGGAATGATATCCCATGTTCATGGACTGAAAGACTTAATATTGTTATGATGTCAATACTCTTCAAACCAATCTAAAGATTCAAAGCAATCCCTATCAAAATTGGTCTTTTTTGCAGAAATTGAAAAATTGATCCTAAAAATTCATATTGATTTGCAAGGGACCCCAAATAGCCAAAACTGCCAAAAAAGAATAGTGGAGAATTCTAAGTTTTGAAACATTTCCTGTTTTCAAAACTTAGACTACCAAGCTACAGTATTCAAAACAGTAGTATTCAACATGTTGTTGTTGTGTGCCATTGAGTCAATTCCAACTCATAGAAGCCCCATGTGACAGAGTAGAGCTACCCCATAGGGTTTTCTAGGCTGTAATATTTATAGGAGCAGACTGCCATGTCTTTCTTCTACGGAGCCACTGGGTGGGTTCAAACTGCCAACCTTTCAAACAGCAGCTGAATGCTTAACCATTGTGCCATCACTGCTCCTTTGGTATTAGCATGAGGATAGACTTATAAAACAGTGGAATAGAATTGAGAGTTCAGAAATAAACCCAAACATCTATGGCCAGTTGTTTGGATGCCAAATCCATGCAATGGGGAAAAAATAATTTCTTCAATAAATTGTGCTGGGACAAATGAGTATCCACATGCAAAAGAATGTAATTAGATGCTTACCCAAGACTAGATACAAAAATTAAGTGAAAATGGATCAAAAACCTAAATATAAGTTAAAATAATAAAACTCTTACAAGAAAACATAAAGGTAAATCTTCATGACCTTGGATTTGGCAATGGTTTATTAGACATGGCACCTAAAGCACAATTAACAAAAGATAAAATAGATAATTTGAACCTCATCAAACATCAAAATTAAAAACTTTCAGGAATCACAGAACACTATTGAGAGGGTCAAAAGACAACCCACAAAATGAAGGAAAATATCTATTAAGGGTTTACTAACCAGAATATCTAATAAAGGTTTGCTTTTTTACCCAGAACATAGGCTGCCTCAGTGGTGCAAACAGTTAAGCATGCAACTATCAGTGGAAAGGTTGGTGGTTTGAACCCATCCAGAGGCACCTTGAGAAGACGGGCCTGCTGATCTGGTTCTGAAAGGTCAGAGCCTTGAAAACTGTCTTAGTCTGGGTTCTCTAGAGGAGCAAAACCAGTGAAACATTTATATAAATATGTATAGAGAGGCTTACTTCAAGGAAATGGCTCACACAATTGTGCGTGCTGGCAAGTCCCAAATCTGTGGGTCTAGTGGCAGGCTGGAGACCTCTGCTGACTCACGGAGTTGCAGTGGCTGGCAAATCCAAGATCTGCAGGTCAGCTGGCAGGCTGGAGACTTCTGCAGGCTTATGTCTCAAGAACCAGAGGTGGTGACAAGAAGAGTACAGGATTGAGAGAGAGTGCTTTGCCATAACATCCTTTTATATACTGGAGGCAGGCAACAGCCCCAAGGATACTCCCCTTTCAACTGCCTGGCTGCTCACATCAGACCACAAAATGGAAGGTGGCTGCATAGTGTCTGCCAAACCACTGAGAATCACAGCCTAGTCAAGTTGACATATAATGTTAACCATCACAGAGACCCTAGGGAGCAGTTCTACTCTGCACACATGCGGTCACCATGAGTTGGAATCGACTCGATGGCAACTAACAACAACAATAACAACAACCTAGAATATATAAAGAGCTCCTACAACTCAACAACAAAAAAACAATTAAAAATGGGCAAAGGACTTGAATAGACTTGACTATCCAATGAAGATATACAAATCGCCAATAAGCATGAAAAGATGCTCAACATCATTAGTCATTAACCAATAATTCATACCAGTTGCCATTGACTCAATCATGACTCATGGCGACCTCATGTGTGACAGAGTAGAGCTGTGCTCCAAAGAGTTTTCAATGCTTATGTTTTAGAAATAGATCCTCAGACCTTTCTTCCAAGGTGCCTCTGGGTAGACTCAAACCTCCAACCTTTCAGTTAGCAGCCAAGCACATTTACACTTTGCACCACCCAGAACCATTAATCATTAGGAAAATGCAAACTCAAACCACAATGAGATACCATTTAACATCCACTAGAAATGGTTATTAAAAAAAAAAGAAAATAAGTCTTGGTAAGGATGTGGAGAAATCGGGACCCTCATACACAGTTAGTGGGGATGTAATATGTTGCAGCTTGTGGAAAATGGCAGTCCCTCAGTAAGTTAAACATAGTATTACCACATGACCCAACAATTCTATTCCTAGGTATATACCAAAAGATTTGAAAACCAGTATTCAAACAAAAAACTTGTATATGAATGTTCATAACACTACTAGTCACAATAGTCAAAAGAAGGAAACAACCCAAACGTCCATCAATTGGTGACCGAATAAACAAAATGCAATATATCCATACCATGGAATATTATTCAGCCAAAAAAAGGAATGGAGTATTGATACATGCTACAACATGGATGAACTGTGAAAGCATTATGATAAGTGAAAGCAAGCAGACACAAAAGGTCACATATTACATAATTCTGTTTATATGAAATGTCCAGAGAATGCCTATCTATAAATACAGAAAGTACATCAGTGGTTGTTAGGGGCCTGGGGTGAGGGAGAAATGGGGAGTGTCTGTTTAAAGTGTAAGAAGTTTCCTTTTCGGGTGACAAACATATCCTGGAACTACATAGTGGTGATGCTTGTACAACATTGTGAATGTACTAAATGCCACTGAATTGTACACTTTAATATGGTTAAAATGGTGTATTTTATGTTATGTGTATTTTATCACCACCACAAAAACCCAATCATTGTTCACAATTTTTTACCTTCTAGAATTCTTGCCCCCTGACCTAAGCCCTTCATCCCCACTTCCAACCATCTCTCATGAGTCTCCAAGGTAATCCGTAGCCCTTTTTAGAATATAGAATGAAAACCGCCTTGGAATCAGCAGACTGCAAGACAGGCTCAGGTGTCTTGCACTCACTCATTCAGTGGTGGTTACTGAGAACAGCAGCCTGCAGCAGGTTTGGAAAAGTGTAGGAAACAGTAGCAGCACTATTTCTTTTTTTTTTCTCTTTGTAGGGGGAAAGGGAAGGAAAAGGAGAAGAGAAAGATAAGAGGAAGAATAAAGGAATGGGGCAACCTGCATCCTGATTGGTTATATTCCTACAAATCAATTATTCCTTGTTTATTTCCCCCTAAGCAAATAACAAACAAAGCCCTGAAAATCTAAAGGATTGTGTTCTTGTTTTCAGAGGCAGCAAGGAATGGGTGATCTGGGGAAAGAGTAACCTACTCCACAGCCATGCTTGTGCAGATGGTGGCAGCTGTTTAAGAAGAAGCAAGGCAACTGAGGCCCTGGGGCCTGCTGTAAGAAAGAAGGGGTCAGTTTAGAAACACTGAATATTGTAGAGCACAGTACTAGGATTGAGCATCCCATACAAAGCGAAGCCTTTATAGAGACGGTTCCTGAAGTCTGGCTTCCTCTGAACCAAAAAAGGCCACACGAAATGAGTTTTCTCATAGATATTGTTAGAAAAGAAAAAGAAGCCAAAAAATTAGTAGCAGCAAGCAAGTAACCTTAACAGTCTTGCTGAACTTGATAATCAGCCAAACTTTAGTACAGTAATAAGTAACCCAACTCAAGAGAGGGGGATAGGATATGATAAGGAAAATGGAAATAAGTGGCTAATGAGCATTAATAGAGTAACAAATTCTCTGTGCTTCCATTTATCCACCTTTAAAATGAACGCTGTTGTTGTTAGTTGCTGTAGGGTCTATTTGACTCATGGTGACCACAGCATTACAGAGTAGAACTGCTTCATAGGGTTTTCTTGGCTGCAAGCTTAATGGAAGCAGATGGCCAGGCCTTTTCTTCTGTGTACCACTGGGTGGATTTGAACCATCAACACTGAGGTTAAGAATTGGGCACGAACCATTTGTGTCACCCAGGGAAGCTTAAAATGAATATGAGGTTAAAGAGAGTTCCATATTGAAAAGCAGGAGATTCTAGGTCTAGTCTGTGCTGTGGAGTAGCTGTATGATATTGGGAAAGTCCCTCCCTCTTTCTGGGCCTGCTTCCTCATCTGTACAATGTGATCTCTAAGATCTCTTCCAAAAGTAGGATTCTATTAGCTGATGACGTTTCCAGTTTTAAAAATTCTGGAATTGTTTTTAAATATATTTAAAGAATATCTAGAAGGTTAAGAGACAGGAATTCCACAGGGTAAATTTCTGGCTATCTACATATAATTTTCCCCCACGTGTCTGTCAGTTTGTCATATTGTGGGGGCTTGTGTGTTGCTGTGATGCTGGAAGCTATGACACCAGTATTCAGATACCAGCAGGGTCACCACGGAGGACAGGTTTCAGCTAAGCTTCCAGACTAAGACAGGCTATGAAGAAGGACCTGGCAGTCTACTTCTGAAAAGCATTAGCCAGTGAAAACCTTATGAATAGCAGTGGAACATTGTCTGATATAGGGCTGGAAGATGTGCCCTCCAGGTTGGAAGGCACTCAAAAGATGACTGGGGAAGAGCTGCCTCCTCAAAGTAGAGTCAACCTTAATGACGTGGATGGAGTAAAGCTTTCAGGACCTTCATTTGCTGATGTGGCATGACTCAAAATAAGAAGAAACAGCTGCAAACATCCATTAATAATTGGAACCTGGAATGTACAAAGTATGAGTCTAGGGAAATTGGAAATCGTCAAAAATGAAATGGAACACGTAAACATCGATATCCTAGGCATCAGTGAGCTAAAATGGACTAGTATTGGCCATTTTGAACCAGACAATCATATAGTCTACTATGCTGGGAATGACAACTCGAAGAGGAATGGTGTTGCATTCATCCCCAAAAAGAACGTTTCAAGATCTGTCTTGAAGTACATCGCTGTCCGTGATAGGATGATATCCATACGCCTACAAGGCAGACCAGTTAATACGACTATTATTCAAATTTACGCACCAACCACTAGGGCCAAAGATGAAGAAATAGAAGATTTTTATCAGCTGCTGCAGTCTGAAATCGATCAAACATGCAATCAAGATGCATTGATAATTACTGGCGATTGGAATGCAAAAGTTGGAAACAAAGAAGAAAGACCAGTAGTTGGAAAATATGACCTTGGTGATAGAAACAATGCCAGAGATCAAATGATAGAATTTTGCAAGACCAACGACTTCTTCATTGCAAATACCTTCTTTCACCAACATAAACGGCGACTATACATATGGACCTTGCCAGATGGAACACGCAGAAATCAAATTGACTACATCTGTGGAAAGATACTATGGAAAAGCTCAATATCATCAGTCAGAACAAGGCCAGGGGCTGACTGTGGAACAGTCCATCAATTGCTCACATGCAAGTTCAAGCTGAAACTGAAGAAAATCAGAGCAAGTCCACGAGAGCCAAAATATGACCTTGAGTATATCCCACCTGAATTTAGAGACCATCTCAAGAATAGATTTGATGCATTGAACACTGGTGACTGAAGACCAGACGAGCTGTGAAATGACATCAAGGACATCATCCATGAAGAATGCAAGAGGTCACTGAAAAGACAGGAAAGAAAGAAAAGACCAAGATGGATGTCAGAGGAGACTCTGAAACTTGCTCTTGAGTGTCAAGCAGCTAAAGCAAAAGGAAGAATTGATGAAGTAAAAGAACTGAACAGAAGATTTCAAAGGGCGGCTCGAGAAGACAAAGTAAAGTATTATAATGACAGTGCAAAGAGCTGGAGATGGAAAACCAAAAGGGAAGAACACGCTCGGCATTTCTCAAGTTGAAAGAACTGAAGAAAAACTTCAAGCCTCGAGTTGCAAAAGTGAAGGATTCTACGGGGAAAATATTAAACAACGCAGGAAGCATCAAAAGAAGATGGAAGGAATACACAGAGTCATTATACCAAAAAGAATTAGTCAATATTCAACCATTTCAAGAGGTGGCATATGATCAGGAACCGATGGTACTGAAGGAAGAAGTCCAAGCTGCTCTGAAGGCACTGGCGAAAAACAAGGCTCCCGGAATTGATGCAATATCAATTGAGATGTTTCAACAAACAGATGCAGTGCTGGAAGTGCTCACTCCTCTATGCCAAGAAATATGGAAGACAGCTTCCTGGCCAACTGACTGGAAGAGATCCATATTTATGCCTATTCCCAAGAAAGGTGATCTAACTGAATGTGGAAATTATAGGACAATACCATTAATATCACATGCAAGCAAAATTTTGCTGAAGATCACTCCAAAACGGCTGCAGCAGTATATTGACAGGGAACTGCCAGAAATTCAGGCTGGATTCAGAAGAGGATGTGGAACCAAGGGTATCATTGCTGATGTCAGATGGATCCTGGCTGAAAGCAGAGAATACCAGAAGGATGTTTCACAACGCAGCCAGTGCTGTCGAGAAGGATTTTTACCTGTGTTTTATTGACTATGCAAAGGCATTTGACTGTGTGGATCATAACAAACTATGGATAACACTGCAAAGAATGGGAATTCCAGAACACTTAATTGTGCTCATGAGGAACCTTTACCTAGATCAAGAGGCAGTTGTTTGGTCAGAACAAGAGGATACTGATTGTTTTAAAGTCAGGAAAGTTGTGCATCAGGGTTGTATTTTTTCACCATACCTATTTAATCTGTATGCTGAACAAATAATATGAGAAGCTGGACTATAAGAAGAAGAGCAGGGCATCAGGATTGGAGAAAGACTCATTAACAACCTGCGTTATGCAGATGACACAACCTTGCTTGTTGAAAGTGAAGAGGACTAATGAAGATCAAAGACCACAGCCTTCAGTATGGATTGCACCTCAACATAAAGAAAATAAAAATCCTCACAACTGGACCAATGAGCAACATCATGATAAACGGAGAAAAGATTGAGGTTGTCAAGGATTTCATTTTACTTGGATCCACAATCAACACCCATGGAAGCAGCAGTCAAGAAATCAAAAGACACATTGCATTGGGTAAATCTGCTGCAAAGAACCTCTTCGAAGTGTTGAAGAGCAAAGATGTCACCCTGAAGACTAAGGTGCGCCTGACCCAAGCTATGGTATTTTCAATCACATCATATGCATGTGAAAACTGGACAATGAATAAGGAAGACCGAAGAAGAGTTGACGCCTTTGAATTGCGGTGTTGGCGAAGAATATTGAATATACCATGGACTGCCAAAAGAACAAACAAATCTGTCTTTGAAGAAGTGTGGCCAGAATGCTCCTTAGAGGCAAGGATGGCGACACTGCGTCTTACATACTTTGGACATGTTGTCAGGAGGGATTAGTCCCTGGAGAAGGACATCATGCTTGGCAGAGTGCAGAGTACAGGGTCAGCGGAAAACAGGGAGACCCTCAACGAGGTGGATTGACACAGTGGCTGCAACAATGAACTCAAGCATAACAACGACTGCAAGGATGGTACAGGACCGGGCAGTGTTTCGTTCTGTTGTGCATAGAGTCGCTATGAGTCGGAACCGACTCAACGGCACCTCACAACAACACATAATTTTATCTAAAATCAGCTTCCCCTCCCCTCAGAAGGTATAAGACAGTGAAAGGCAATGGGCAATTTATACTAGCAAATATCCATGAGTTATCCCAGGTGGGCGGCTAAAGATTGTGATAATTATATTGCAGGGCTGATTCTTGTACCTTAGTTGAAACCTGTTCACAGCAAGGAAGCCTTTAGTCAACAACCCAAAAAGCCTAGGATCCACTGGTCCCCAGTGAGAGCTGTTGTGCAACCATGCATAGGAAGGTTATTTGCATACAGTGTGTTGAAGAAAGCTGAAGGAGAACAAAAACGGTTGTATGGATGGCAGGACCCATACCCATTTTGTAACTTTTACAATCCTCAGAATATTTTAGTGGGGCCAAAGGCCCTGTGTATTCATTTCTCTCATCTGTTGTGGTTATCAATAGAAAAAACAAAAAATCTTGTACAGATAGGGTGACAGTTACTGAGTGTTTACTATACGTCAAACACTGTTCTGGACTCTTTACCTAGAATAGCTTAGTAAATTTTCATAAGAAAACCCTGTGAGGTGTTTTATCTCCAAATTATCAATGAGAAAATGAGTCTTAAAAAATTAATTAGCTAAAGGTCACATAGCTGGTAGGTGGCAGAGCCAAAAAAGTTGGAATCCAGGTCTGTCTTATTTCAAAGTTCATGCTTTTTCTCTCATGAATGAATGGTGTTTCTGCATGTGTTAAGTAATCATTACTCAACTTTTGTACTTTTACGTGGACATTCATATTTGTGTGAGAAATGGGTCCTGAATATATTAGTTTCATTTTAAAAGGGGGAATAAGTAATATGGACAAGGTCTTGGGTATTAATGTCTAGGGAAGCAAGTGGTGGGGGAGAAAGGCCTAGTTGCAAAAAGAAAGTGAAATGTGCATGCAAGTTACCAAGGAAATACAAGCAAGTTACCAAGGAAATACAAACGTTACAGCAGAAAGAGTCATCACTGTTCTCCATGTTGACAAGGAAACAGAATCACAGAGAGGTACTGTCACCCAGGCTGTATCATAAGGGGGCCGAAGAACTTATGTTAACTCAACCAACAGATGTTAAACAGGAGTGGGCTGCGAAATAGCTACTTTCCTGTATATTTCTTTTTCTCTGTCTCTAAACCAAGGAGTCTCGCCATCCTTGCTTCTAAGGAGGATTCTGGCTGTACTTCTTCCAAGACTGATGGTGATACTTAGTCCCATGTACTTCAGACATGTTATCAGGTGGGAACAGTCCCTGGAGAAGGACATCATGCTTGGTAAAGCACAAGGTGAGCAAAAAAGAGGAAGACCCTCAATGAGATGGATTGACATAGTGGCTGCAACAATGGGCTGAAACATGGCAATGATTGTGAGGATGGCGCGGGACTGGGCAGTGTTTTGTTCTGTTGCGCATAGGGTCACAGTGAGTTGGAACCGGCTCGATAGCACCTAACAACAACATCAACAATAAAATAAGAAGACTACAGCTCACAGGTGATCTATCTTGTAAATTTCAAAATGTATTGACATTTTGTGTATTGTAGGGATTTGTGTAGAGTTTAAGTCAGGTACAAATTCAACTGCCTATAGGAACTGTGCAGATAACATTAGAAGTGGGCTGAGTATAAACTATAGGGAGTGGTGAGGACTATGGTGTTTCATCCAAATGGAGCAGCTGTTATTCAACTCTAATTACTATCATATGAAAATATAGGTCCTGTGTTGCCAGAATGCTTGATTATTCAGGAGAATATCTTGACACTGCGCCTTTTCTATTTAGGTAAAAATCATAAAATAAATGAATTTTTATATGATTCTGTTGATATGTAAATATTAGCAACTAATCCACAGTTTAAAAAAATACTCCACTGACTAAACAAAACATGTCTGTTGGGCTCAGCTCAGCCCATGTGTAGCGTTTCTGATCTCTGATACAAGTGATAAAGGGCTGTAAGATAATGACTGCTCATACCTGCAGAGCAATTCCTTAAAAAGTACTTGCACATCCATTGTTTTATTGATGCCTCATGATTGTTCTGAAAAGTAGGTATTATTGTCCCTGTTTTGCAGATGAGGAATCTAAGGTTCTGAGAGATCCCTGTGCAAACACTGAATGCTTTATGCTCCAAAAGTTCTTTTTATTGTTGTCATCTCCTCTTTCCTGAACTGATGTTCCAAATTCAGAGTAGTAGGGACATTCCTTTTTCACGGACCCCTCTCTCTATTCAGTGTTTTCTCACAAACTAAATTCACCTCAGCTCTTCCCGATCCTTCTGGCAATTTCCAAGGAAGTTCCCAAACTGGCAGGAGAAAACATGGTCATGGATCTGTAGGAGGAAATTTTCATTAAACTCAAAGACACAGGGAAATTTCCGTTAATTGCCAGATACAGCCGAGGAACTTGGTGAAGATAGGGGACACTTCTTTGGAGTCCCCATCCAGGTGGCCACACCGGAGAGATGCAAATAAAGGTAAAAAAAAAGAAACTGGTTAGCATCAGGCATTTCACTTTTTGGCTATAATACCTTTTATCTCTGATGGCATTGTCAAGGAAACACCTCACGCCAAAATGCTGGACAGAATTTCAAAGCTAATCAATCCCACCAAACCTCTTAGACACTGGTATCCTTCACTATCATCCAGACTGTAAGCCTCCAGAGCAATACTGTCCAATAGAAGTTTCTGCAGTGATGGAAATGTTCTATATTTGTGCTGTCCAATACAGCAGTAACTAATTATTAACCACCTGAAATGTAGCTAATGCGATTGAAGAACTGATTTTTTAAATTTAATTTTAATTAAATTTAAATAGCCACATGTGACTAGTGGCTACTGTATTGAACAGCACAATTCTAGACTGTAAGCTCTGTATGCATAGTACAAAATAGGTATTTAATGAACATTCATTAAATGAACAAATAACTTTATCCCAGAACTGTTCAATGTTTCCTCCCCCATGATGCCCGTTTTGTCAACCCTACCATCTGCTGGAAACTATTCCACTAGAAAAAAGCATGGCATCCTCAGCTTCTACACTGAACGTTCTACCCGCTGATTTAATTGACGACTGGTTTACTATCTCTTCTGGGGGCCCAAAACAAGTGGAGAATGCTCATTATTCCACTCTTCATGTATTATTATCCTAAAACAGGGGAGAGGTGAGCGGCATTCTCCTTGCTCCTACTGCTGCTTCCAAACTACCACTCCTTTCATCCTCTTAAAAACACTTCCATTATGGGTCATGCCATTCAGTTTATACTACCTTTCCCTTCTTTAATGTTGTCTTCGACCAATCACTTCCTTACATTCTCTGAAGAATTTGATTCCTGCCTCAAAGTCTTCCCTTCTATATAGGCTTATCATCATCCTTAAGTATCTTTGGTGCCCATGCACTGGTTTAGCAAGTTCCTTAACTAACTCAAATTCAGTTAGCTTCTCTGATCGTTACCTCCACTACACATGAGCTTCCTGTATCCATGGCCACAAACTGGTTCTTGAAGTTAGAAGAAGTCCACCTAGAAGTTCTCACTCTACCTATGAAAGCTTACTCCCAACATCTCACTCTGACTACCATATGTTATATTTTCATAGGATACTCATCTTCTTACCTCCTCCAGCTTTCATTTCTGGTCCTCTCAACCTGCTAGGTTCCTACTGGCTTCTCTTCATTCCTTATTCAGCCTAGACTCCATGGTTTGTCCCATCAACTCTTCTCTTCTCATTTATTTCAACTTTCTGGCCTTTCTTGTCATATTTTACCTACAAATTCCAATTCTAGATAAGCCTAAACAGCTGTTTAGGCTTATCTAGAATGCTTCCATTAATGCCATTTAAAATAAGTCCCTACACTCAGCTGGGCCCTTAATTGCTCTCAAATAATCTTTTTGTATGTCCTTAACATGGTTTTCCCATTAGCCTTACAGCTCTTGCGTATACACCTAGGAGTGGAATTTCTGGGCCACAAGGTATTACTATGTTTACCTTTTTGAGGACCGCCAACCTTATCTTCTTTAATGTGTCTTTCTTCTCAGCACAAGAAGCTTCACAAATCTCTCATCTTGAAATATTCATAACCTCTTTTAGACATCATCCCCTCTCTTCTATCCTATTCACAGCCAAGATTCTTACACAGAGATCTACATACTCACATTCTATTTCCTCACCTCTCACTCACTCCTCCACTCATCGTCATTTGGCTTCTGCTTCTACCCACTTAGTGATGAACTAGTTATTACTAAGGATCACTAAAACCTCCATATTGCCAAAGCTGATTACTGGGTTATTATGAGGCAAATGACATTGCTAACTAATCACTTGAGATTCTTCTCTTACTTTTTTATTCTCCTTTCCTTAGTTTTATTCTTATCTCAGTAGCCACTTTGCACAGTAACCTTTACACACTCCTTTTATTCACTAGACTTTCAGATATCAGTGTTATCCAGGTCTCTGTCCTGTCCTTTACTCTTCCTCTATATACGATTTTTTGGTTACCTTATCTGAATCCATGGTTTAAACTGCCACTTACATGTAGATAACTCTCCAACCTCTATGTCCAGTGCTGAATTGGTGAGTTCCAGACTAGTACTGAATACCTCCCAACTGGACATCTCCTCTTGGATGCCCCATCCCAAATAAGTCCAAAACTGAAACCATCTTTTCCCCCAAACCTGCCCTGTATCCTCCTGTATTCTCTAAGTAAACCCAGCTACCTAAGACTGAAACTTCCCCTGTATCCTCCTGTATTCTCTAAGTAAACCCAGCTACCTAAGACTGAAACTTCCAAGTTCTACCAGATATTTTCTCTTATCTCCTGGTTCTGTTAGTTCTATTTCCTGAATACCACTTGTATCTCTTCCACTGTTTGTCTTTTTTTCAGATCCTCACCAATTCTGATAGCCTTCTATTTCATCCTCTTTCTTCCAATCTGTCTTCTATACTGCTGCCAGAAGAATATTTCTAAAACATAGATCTGATCATCATGTCACTGCCCTGTTCAAAGTCCTTCAATAAATCTTTATTGTGTACAAAATAACATTCAAGCTTTTTAACTTAAAAAACAGGGCTTTGAATGATCTGATTCTTGCTGACCCCTACTCCCTGGCCTCATGTCCTCTACTCTCCATACACACTCTGTGTCCCAGACATACTACATTGCTTGATGTTTCTCAAGCACTTCGTCCTGTTTAATGCCTCTGTATTTTCACTCACTGATCCCTCTGCCTGGAACGCCTTTCTCTCTTCTAAAGAACTCCCAATCAGGTGTCCTGGGGTCTTAAATGCAAGCAAGTGGCCATCTAAGATGCATCAATTGGTCTCAACCCACCTGGACCAAAGGAGAACGAAGAACACCAAAGATACAAGGTAATTATGAGCCCAAGAGACAGAAAAGGCCACATAAACCAGAGACTACATCATCCTGAGACCAGAAGAACTAGACGGTGCCCGGCTACAACCAATGACTGCCCGGACAGGGAACACAACAGTGAACCCCTGAGGAAGCAGGAAAGCAGTGGGATGCAGACCTCAAATTCTTGTAAAAAGACCAGACTTAATGTTCTGACTGAGACTAGAAGGACCCCAGAGGTCATCGTCCCCGGACCTTCTGTTAGCCCCAGATAGGAACCATTCCCAAAGCCAACTCTTCAGACAGGCATTGGACTGGACTATGGGATAGAAAATGATATTGGTGAAGAGTGAGCTTCTTGGATCAAGTAGACACATGAGACTATATGGGCAGCTCCTGTCTGGAGGGGAGATAAGAGGACAGAGGGGGTCAGAAGCTGGACGGATGGAGACGAAAATAGACAGTGGAGGGAAGGAGTGTGTTGTCTCATCAGAGGGAGAGCAGCTAGGAGTATATAAAGCAAGGTATATATAAGTTTTTTTATGAGAGACTCACTTGGTTTGTAAACTTTCACTTAAAGTACAATAAAAATTAAAAAAAAACTGCTACTCATACTTTAAAATGTCACACATGGCAGGAACCTTTCTTTATCCCATAATAGGGCGGGTCCCTCTGTTTATGTTTACCTCTGTCTTAGCATTTATCATATTATACTCTCATCACCGATTTTCTTTTCTTTAAAAGAAGAGAGAGGGACCATATCCGATTCAACTCAGTCTGTTCAATACCAGGCATATTGCCTGATCTAGTGTTTGTTGATGAAGGAATAATGAATGGATGGACCCAAATGACTAGAAAGTTGCAATCAAATGAAATTAAGTGGATACACAGGGTAAAACTCTCACTTTATTTGCCTTTGACACCAGCTCAATGTCTGCTACAGTATACAGCACATTGTTAGATATTCAATAAATATTTGTTAATCAGTTCAGTTGATTGATTACACAGGTTCTGATAACATTAGGTAAAGTTTAGTGAGGTTGTTTGGCTTATAGCAAAAACTAGATAAATGTAAGCCCTTGACCCTACCCCTTTCTAAAGAATGGAAATCTGCAGTTGCCGTTTTTTTTCTTACAAAAGATTAAAAGGTACATTGCTTTAGATATTAACCCTCTGCCTGGTATTCCCTCCCAATCCCACTGTTCTGCCTAGCAAACTCCTACTCATCTGAAAAAATTCATCCTTAAATGCTGCCTATTCCTGGAAGCCCACCCTGACCTTTTCAAGCAGATTTAAGCACCCTTCCCTTTGTGGCCCATGATGTCTTGTTCTTCCCTCAAATATTTAATAATTTGATAGAGTTATTAACTCTCCTTGAAGGCAGATGTAATATTCTAGTTACCTCTATAGCCCTAGTGTCCTAGCATAGTCTCTGGAATACTTGTTTCTTGATGAAAAGACATTTATGCCATGTTCAAATTATTGTTTCCTGCCTACACAAGGGCTTACTGGGCTTTTGGTAAATCTCACTAAAATTAGTTCTCCTCAGCCCCCTCCTCCAAAGTGAAGATATTTTTACCTTTGGGAGAATTTGTGGCCCATGGATATCCATTCTTTCTCTATCAGGATTTTCATTTTTATACAAAAAGAAAAGTTTACCTTAGGAAAATCATAAAATGAATTAACCACACATTTTTTTTTTTATAATATCAAAACACTTTGTTGAAATGGGCTTTGTACAAGTTTGGGTTGTACTAATTATTTGGATTTAGTTTACAGGCCTCAACAGGCTCCTTCAAATTTCAGATGCTGCAGTGTGATAGATCACTTTCTAGCCATGGTCTTGTAACTCTCACCCAAGTGATTGGGTGGGACTGTGTGACAGAGTAATTGTAGCCCACCAAAGGGACTGGTCAGTTTTGCATCCCATTGGGATTCAAATGAGTAACCCCAAAGTTGGGAAAGAGAAGAGCCTATCACCACCAGGAAGGAGAGACCCACTTGAGAGACCTGCAGGAGATCCTCTGGGCAGAGACTGAGGGGCCAGGGAGAGGTGTGCCTGCAAGCACAGCTGGGAAGAGGCTGTCCTGATGGAAGAATTATATCCTTGAGTGTCTCTGAGCCTGAATTGTAACCTACTACTTCCCTAATAAACCCCATAATCTTGAGTATGGTCTGTGACTTCTGTGTGGCCTTTGCAATGGATTATCCAAAACAGCAGAAAAGTAGAGAGTGTTGTGGGAGGAATGGTTGGTGTAAAATTGGTAAACATGGTGGAGGAGGAGGCATGTCTGACTCTTGCCTCATAGGAATCAGCCTTGGGCTGTTGATTATGGGTCTCCTTCCCCCTTGTGAAGTTAGAGGTGGTCAAACACTGCCCCCATGTCGTTTTTACAGTTGGTGTCAGAAGTGGGATTCTTTGCAATGGCTCCAGACTCATGCATAGAACTTTGTAAGAGAAAAAATGAAGGGGCTTGGGAAGTGAAACTTTTGATTCTTAGACGGTTACTTTGGCTGTTGTTACCTGTAATGGCTGAATAGCTGCATCTGGAGAGGCCTGGGGCCAAAGCCAGGCCAGATAAGCAGAATGATTCATAGGGGGCCAGGGTCTTCTGCTTACACCCAGCCAGAGGCCCAAGGCCATAGGCATATGAAAGCGAAGATATTTAATGGGTAAAGAAGAGAAGACACAACTGGAATGTTTTAAAAAGGGTTATGTGTTTAGGATTGTGTGTTTAATTGAATGTACTATGGATATTGAATGCTTCTCCTACTTAGTTGTAAAACAGACCTAATGTATGATAGAAATGAATATTGGGTATTATAGATTACAGAGAGTGTGTAACTCTACCTTCAGACAATACTTGATTGGATACGCTAAAAGGGGAACTAGGATTTGCCCAAGGGAAACACAAGATGTTGGTTTGAATGCAGTAGCCCTGTGTATAGAGGCTGAAAACTTGAGCCCCACCCAGATTTGCATTTGAAAAGACATGCAGAACCAGCCAGAACTGCTGAGAGAACAGAAGATTTGAAGACAGGACTTGCAGAGAAAGAAAAAAAAAGTGATTGTCTTGCTTTTTGAATTTCGAGCAAGGATTTGCTGTTGGATGCATCGGGGGGAAAAGTCAGTGCTTATCAGAAGGAACATCCTTTCAGGACTGAAAGTTAAAGGGAGCCAGCGAGTAGACAGTTTGGTCTGCTCACTTGTGGTGACCACCTGGGTCCTCTACAATGAGTGGAAGTTGGGGAAGTGCAGCAAAAAACAGACGGGCTGAGTTTGGACATGTTCCATTGGCACCCGTTGACCTAGCCCACGGGGGCTATGGATGAGGGAGAAAGGAAGGGCTGGCTGGTCGAAGTAAAAGGACTTGTTGGACTCCTGAAGTTCATGGGTGGAACTTGTTGACCTAGCCTAAGGGGGCTAGGGATGAGAGTGTATGAAGAGGCTGTCTGAAGTGCCTGGAAGTGTGGGTGAACTCTCCAGCCTGAGGCTGCTACCCTTTGTCACCAAGCTTGGGTAGCTAGGGATGAGCTGACCAGGACCCAACCAAATGATGAAAAAGATGTTTGATACCATGAGCTGGTGTAGATTGCTGCAATTTGAGGGCTTGCTCTGGACTGGACTTTGCTGATGGATGTAGATACTCAAAGTTCTAACTGGCATAGGAGATTCTTCAAGACCAAAGAACATGCTTGTCTCTTCAGAACTGGTTTGACAGGGATGGGCAATTTAAACATTGGCTATCTAAAACAGGGAGGAAGGCAGATAAAGGCATGAAGTACCTGGCTTATACACTTTTGTGAATGTGCTTACACAAAATGAGGGGGACAAGGGAGAATCCCCACTGAATAGATTCCTCTTTTCCTGACAGATCTGGGGAAGACAGGGTGGGAAGAGATGCTGATATGATTATATGATTCAATTGTGAGTGTTGATTATTAAGTGTTAATCATGACAATGAAAACTGTGAATTGTGAAAGGAAACCCTGGTGGTGTAGTGGTTAACTGCTATGGCTATGGCTGCTAACCAAGAGGTCGGCAGTTCGAATCCATCAGGCACTCCTTGGAAACTCTATTAGGCAGTTCTACTCTGTCCTATAGGGTCTCTATTGAGTCAGAATCGACTCGATGGCAGTGGGTTTTGTTTTTTTGTTTTTGTTTTTGAGTGTGAAAGAGTGGACTAAGGGGGAGGCATTGCTGGACTCGAGTACAGTGGCCAAACCTAAAGTCCCTTGAAGGTTTTGCTATGCTGATACCTCGTGAGGCTCAGAGCAAGGGAATAATCTTCTCTCAGTTTAATTTTATCAGACACCAGAAAGGATAAAACCAAGACGAACATTTGGAGAACCTGACCAGATCAGATGGAAACCCACAGCAGACCTGAAAGTCTGGTATCTCTGTAACCACACCCTGAGGACTCTTTGCCCTATAGAAGGACTAATTGTTAATGACCATTTTGGACTGGTAAAATAATTAGGGTGGGGAAGTTATCCTCCAAATATGAAAGAACCACAGCTAGAAAAGCCAGGAGGTGGCCTGCAATGTGATAGATCACTTTTGTGTGTGGCCTTTCTAGCTATGGTCTTGTAACTCCCAACCAAGTGATTGGAAGGGACTGTGTGATAGGGTAATTGTGACCCACCAAAGGGACTGGTCAGTTTTGTCATACCACTGGGCTTAAAATGAGCAATCCCAGAAGCAAGAAACAGAAAAACCCACCACTGCCAGGAAGGAGAGATCTGCAGGAGATGGTACAGTGGGCTACCCAGCTTGAAGTGAGAAAGCCGAGTGCCTTTGGGCAGAGACTGAGGGCCAGGTAGAGGTGTGCCTGAGAGTATGGCTGGGAAGAGGCTGTTCTGATAGAAGAACTGTATCCTTGAGTGCCCCTGAGCCTGAATTGTAACCCATTACTTCCCTAATAAACCCCATAATCGTGAGTATGGTCTGTGAGTTCTGTGTGGCCATTGCAATGAGTTATCCAGCCCAGCAGAGAAATAGAGAGTGTCATGAGAGGGATGGTTGGTGTCAGAATTGGTAAAGATGGCAGAAGAGGAGGCATGTTTGACCTCCACCTCATAGGAATCAGCCTTGAGCTGTTGATCTTGGGTCTCCTTCCCTCTTGTGAAGTTAGAGGCCATCAAACATTGTTCCCATGCTGTTTTTACAGATGCTTTCAGGAGAAATTATCCTGGATAAACATCCAGCGTCACATTTCTTTTGGCTTTTACACTATGTGTGACAAGCCATTTGAGCCATAACTAATGCAACCCTGATAAGAAGGATGTTAAATTCAACTTCTGAAAAAACAGGACTCTAGAAAATACTCATGCCTTTGTACCAAGAATAAAACCATTTTCAACCATTTTTTTAAAAAAAGCACTTCCAAAAAAATGAGGATAAACCCCTGTTGTGAATTCTGTTTCTTAGAAAGATTAACAGGCCTTGGATTCAGCATCACAAAACAATCCTGAGTCTAAATGAAATTCAAATAATAGACCCGTTAAGGATGATAAGCCCATTAGACAGCCTATTTAACTAGTCACCCATTCATCTTTCTAAACTTTTTTGAGCCTTTTATGTACAACTTACAGCAGTCTACTATTACAACTCACCTTCCGATAGGTAAGAAATTATGCTGAATGTGCAACAGAAAATATACAGACTGTTTATGCCTAGTTTAATGGAAGGAGGCTAAATTGCAAAACAACTGTTTTTGTAGATTAAGAGTTCCTTCCTGTGGGGGGAAAAAGTTGGTTGAGAGCTCATTTAGATTTATTCACTATCTGTCACTAGTATATAAAAAATATATATGTATATAAAATAATAATCTCTTGCTCTCTTACCCTGAGTCCTTTGAAAGTCCTATAAAATGGATCTAGGAGGATGCTGGCCATAAAGCAGACTTGTACTGTGCAGTCCCGCCCATCAGACCAATGGACTAAGACATTAGCCTTTTCTACTTTCACTGCCTGTAAAGACAAGGGGCAAAAAGCAGCATAATCAACCTTCACATAGCATGCTGGTTTAGTAAATAGGGTTGCCAAATAACATCCCTACATCACAAAGAACCTGGTCTTTAGGCTACATTAATTTATTCTAAAATTGGCATCCTCTATAACGAATGAAAAAGAAAATAAAGGAGTGCAACAGAAGAAAGCAAGCTTAGGAAAAGAATAGAAAAACAAAATAAAAACAAACACATGATGCCAGGGAGTTCTAAATTCACAAAAATTCTGAAGAAGACAGGATTAATTCTCAGAAGAGTGGGCGGGGGAAGAATTCATGATAAAAAACAAAACAGGACAGTTCTACATTCCACTCTCAGATTGGAAAACTACTTCCTTTGGAGTCTTTAGCCATTTAGTCTTACTAACATACATACATCCAACTTAAAATTGAGGGATTTACCTTTCTTAGATCAGTTACTGCACAATCAGAATGATGTAGAGATCTTCAGTAGTTGCTCGACCTTGGCAATTTTGGCAATGGTAGATACTGATCATTCAATTATGCATTCAACACTTAATTGTGTGTCCCTGTGTACCAGGTACGTGCTAGGTATTAGGAATACAAAGACTCAGTTCCTGCCTTCAACAAGCTCATCAACTAGTTAAGGTGACCAAAGGTAAATAAATAATTACAATACAGTGGAAAAACTGATGCAAAGGAGTAATGTTTAGTAACTACATTCTTTTGCAGGAGCCAGGGAAGCCTCAGCCTTGAAGAAAAAGTAGGACATCCTCAGGTGACGATGAAGGAGGACATTAATTATTCACTCATTCATTCATCCACTCATCTATCCATCTAGCCAATAATTATTGAATGACTATGCAAGAAGCACTACGTAAAGCACAGGAGATATAAGGGAGACAAACACTTGAATGATTTCAAACCAATGACAAATAAAACAATAAAATTTTATACCTGGTACAAAAAAAAAACACAGGCAAAAAAGATAACCAAAGAGGAGGAGTCAACTAAGATGGGTCTTGATGGATGAGTAAGCATTTGTCAGATGGATCTGTAGTAAAAAACATCCCAGGAAGAGGTAACAACATGACAACATATACAAAAGCAAGGAGGCATGACATGTGTGAGGAGCTCTTAAGTAGCTTGGCAACGTTTGGGGCTAGTGAGAGAGGAGAGGAGAGATAGGGCTAGCCAGGAGGGCAAGGGTCAAACCAAGAAGTTTGCATTTTTTATCTGGTAGCAAAGGAGCCACTGAGGTGTTTAAAACAGAGCAGTGCTATAATCAGATGTGCAGTTTTGAGAGATCACTGTGGTGGCAGTCAGGAGAATGAACTGGAAGGAAATGAGATTGCATATAGGGAGACCAGTCAGAGAGCTACTGAAATTGTGAAAGGCAATGAGGGCCTGAACTATAGTACCAGCAGTGGGGCTAAAAAGGAGAAGTGGGAAGGTTAAGTATGAAAATTTAACAGGACAAATGAGAGAATGGATATGGGACGAAGGAGAAGGAAGAGTCAAGGATGACTGAAATGTCTTGTTTAGGTAACTAGGTAGATGGCAGTACCATTAGTCTGAATAGTGAACATAGGGAGAAGAAGCAAATTTTACGTGGTAGTGAGGGTAGGGAAGAAGACTCACTTTTGGCCATGGTGAATGTGAGGAAGTTGAGGGACATCCACTGAAGAGTCCAGTGGACAACTGGATATGTGGGTCTGGAGTTCAGGAGAGGGAGAAATGTATGTGGGCCAGAGTGTAGATCTGGCCACTATGGGAATACAGATGGTAGTGAAAATTGTGTGCATGGCTGATACTATACAGGCAAAGACCAAAAGTGAGAAAAGAGAAGTCCTTAAAAAACAGTGACTTTTAAAGGGCAAGTAGAGGAAGGAGGGCTATTACAGGAGTCATTTTATGAAGAAATGGCCTGAAAGGTAGAAAGAGAACCAGAGGAGAGTGTTGGTTAAAACCAGGACTATAAATAAGGTTTAAGGAGAAAGGGGTCAACAGTACCAAATGTTGCAGAAAGGTCAAAACAGAATGAAGATTAAAAAGTCACCCTTAGATTTGACAACTCAGAGGTCATTAGTGACCTCAGCAAGAACAGCAGTAGATAAAAAAATATTGTTGTTGTTGTTAGCTGCTGTCTATTAGGCCCCTGACTCATGGCGAACCCACACACCATGGAGTAAAATGCCCAGTCCTGCACTATCCCCATGATAAGTTGTGGATCAGACCACTGCAATCCACAGAGTTTTCATTGGCTGATTTTCAGAAGTAGATCATCAGGCCTCTCTTCCTAGTTTGTCTTTAGTCAGGAAGCTTCATTGAAACCTGTTCAGCATCATAACAACATACAAGCCTCCACTGACAGACAGGTGGTGGCAGTGCAGGTGGTGCATTGGCCAGGAATTGGACTCAGGTCTCCTGCATGAAAGGCAGGAATTCTGCCACTGAACCACCAAAGTCCCCCCAGTGGATGAATAATGGTATGGAAATCGGATCACAGTGGGTTGAATAGTGGACTAAAGTGAAAAAATGCTAATAGGGAAGGCCAATTGCTTTCAAGACAGCTCTGACCAAGAGGAGAGAGGGCAATAACTAGAAGAGGACAGGAAAAGTTCTTTGTCGAGACTTCCAGCTAACATGGCTCCATAGACAGAAGCACCACAGCAAAGACCCAAAAAACTAAGTAAAACAGAGACAAACATCATTCCTGGAACCCAAAGTGTCAAATGAAGAGAACTCAGCCAAATATCGAATGGAATAAGATACTGACAGACACAGAGAACAAGGAGGGATACCTGCAGAGGTCCCCCATTAGTTAATGTAGCATGGATTCACCGCCTCGGACTCCTGTCAGAGATCGATGGACAGGGAGCACGGAAAAGCAGCTTCACGGAATTCCCGGCAGGAGACAGAGCACCCAGTAACCAGTGATACACACTTTCCCACCCCCATTCTCTCCCCACTGCTCTACCTCCGTGCTTCCTGGCTGGCTGCAGTGGCTCAGCAGGCTGGGAAGCACAGCCTCTGTGCCACTTGGATTCGCCCCACCCATGTCTGAGATCGGCAGAGAGTACTGGAAAGCAGCTTCACGAAGTTCCCAGCAGGAGTCAGTGCACCCAGTAACCAACCATATATGCTTTCCTAAATCCACCCTTCTTCCCCCCACCCCCCCTTCAGGCTCCTCTGCTTCCTGCCAGCTGTAATCTCTTGGTCGGAAGGCAACTGCTCCAGCACCGGCCGCCTGGATACTGTTGCTTATGTTGCTTTTTTCCATTCTTCTGTTTCTTTTGGTTTCTTCCGTGCCTCCCACCACTTCCCCTTCCTTTCTCTTGGACACCTGGCTCTGTGTGCCATCTTTGCCTCTTCTTGAAAGCCTGTGAAGCACCACTTGACTGAGGAACCATTCCCCTGGACCATGACACCACACTGGTAGGATCCCCAGGGCTTTATTTCTTCCTTTGTTTTGTTTTACTTTCCTCCATTTTGTTTTCTTTGTTTGTTTGTTTTTCTTTTTGTGGCTTAGAAGCCCCTTCTAGCTGGGCTGCACTGCACGGCTTAGGAGTCACTTCCCAAGTCTGTGTACCCCCTAGGGGCATTTGTGTTTTCTTTCTTTCTTTCTTTCTTTTTCTCTCTTGTTTCATTCCTGTCTTTCTTCATTTCTCCATTCTCCTCTCTCTATATTTACCTTTCGTTTCCAGTCTCCTGAATATCTGCCACTGAGAGACATCCATACGCCCTTTAGCCAGGCTATACTGCACAGCCAAGGAGCCACATTCCCGATATTTGCAGCCGCACTGGTGGGACCCCTGGGGACTTTTCTCTTTTTTTCCAAATTTTTATCTAGCTATTTTTTTCTTTTTTTCCATTTTTTTCTCCTAATCTTGGATTCCATGTCTCCGCTCCAATGGCAAGCTCCCTTAGCACTCTTTTGTTGTTGTTTGTTTGTTTTTGGCTCCTGTTTCTCTCTCCTCTCTCTCCTCTTTCCCACACACATATAAGCTTCACACATCACAACCTCTGCCCTAGTTCCTATGTGCGCTGTGAGCTGAACATCACACCCTTGAGCAGCACAGGCACGGCCTACCAGAACCTGCTCAGCACTGATTCCCGGCCCGAACTGTCGGCCCTAGTATGTGCCACAAACAACGCATCCCAGCCTGTTCACTCAACTGGACATGCCCTGCTGCACCATAGCAGAGCAACTGGCCATGCCCTTTGGATGAGGAGGTGAAAAATATCGTGACCACAGATGAGCAAAAAAAGATGGCACAGCCTGCTTAGACATTACCAAATAAAACAAAAAAGAAGGATGGAACAAACAGATCTGTAATCAATAAATGGAGAAAATAAGTACTGACTGTCCTAAAGACAGCAGACAATAACATATAAAAAAGCAGGACAGGATGGTTCCAGTAGGCGTCCGACATAAAACACCAGATGACGTTCCAGTAGAAGAAAAGGCACTAGAACTACCTGACAGGGAATTCAAATCTATAATATTCAGAGCTATCCAAGAGTTGAAGCAAAAAACAGTCAAAAATGATGAAAAAATAGACAAATCTATGGAAAAGGCATACAAATTCATGGAAAATACCGACAAAAAATGGAAGAATTCAGGAAAATATGCCAAAATAAATTCATAACCAGAAATCTTACAAAAACAACAATTAGAAATCCAAAGGATAAACAAGAAGATTTCAGAAATCGGCAGTGTTATAGGACTGAGGAGCAAGTCTGAAATGATGGAAAACAGGATCAGTGAAATTGAAGACAAAAACTTGGACACAATTCTGTTTGAGGAAAAATCAGAAAAAAGAATGAAGAAAAATTAAGAAACCCTGAGAATTATGTGGGATACAATCAAAAGCAAAAATTTACAAATGATCGGAGGTCCAGATGGGGAGAAAATGGAAAACACAGAGAGGATCACTGAAGGATTGCTGACAGAAAACTTCTCTAAAATCGTGAATGATGAAAAGCTGACCATCCAAGAAGCTCAACGAACCCCATATAGGATAGACCCGAAAAGGAAGTCACCAAGGCATGTCATAATCACACTTGATAAAACCAAAGACAAAGACAAAATCCTGAGAGCAGGCCGCCACTCTAAAAGTAGCATACAGAGGAGAAACGATAAGACTAAGCTCTAATTATTTGGCAGAAACCATGCAGGCAAAAAGGCAATGGGATGACATATAAAACCTGGAAAGAAAAGAAAATGCCAACCGAGAAAAATATATCGTGCAAAACTCCGGTTCAAATATGATGGTGAAATTAGGACATTTCCAGAAAACAGAAATTAATGGAAAATATAAATGAAACCAAACTTAAAAGAATTATTCATGGGAGTCCTTTGGTCTGAGAAAAAACAACATCACACCGAAGTCTGAATCCAGGATGCAAGATTTTACCAGCCAGGTACCAACCTAGGAAATGAACTCTCAAGGACTATCCAAAACCAAGAGAATTGCAACAGGGAATCAAAGAGGCTAATCTGTAAATGACAACAACATCAGAACAATAAAATAGGGAATAGAAGGTGTAGGTATAGAACTTCTTAATGGAGATGAAGGCAAGGTGATACCGAGTAATAATAGACTGGTTCAAACCTAGGAAGATAAGGGTAAATTTCAACGTAACCAAAATAAAGTTAACAAAACTACTCATCAAAGAAGAAAAACATAAAGTCTCAATAACAACAGAATCTAAGAAAAAAAAAAAAAAGAAAGAAATGAAAAAAAAATCCACAAACAAAAGGAATTCAGAACAGGAGAGTAAGAGGAACAAAGAAAATGTCAGCACCACCAAAAAGAGCACTGAAAAATGACAGCAATAAACTCACACCTATGAATAATTACACTGAATGTAAATGGCCTATATGCACCCATAAGAGACACAGAGTGACAGAATGGATAAAAAAAAAAAGCCAGGATCCATCAACATGCTGTCTACAAGAGACACACCTTAGAAACAAAGACATAAATTTATTAAAAATCAAAGGATGGGAAAAAATGTATCAAGCAAATAACTACCAAAAAATAGCAGGAGTGGCAACACTAATCTCAGATAAAGAAGACATTAAAACAAAATCCACCATAAAAGACAAAGAAGGGCACTATATCATGATTAAAGGCACGATCCGCCATGAAGATTTAATCATAATAAACATCTATGCACTCTCCAAAATACAGAGAAAAAAAAAACCCTAACAGCACTGAAAAGAGAAATTAACAGTTCCACAATAATAATAGGAGATTTCAACATATCACTCTCAGTAAAGGGCAGAACATCTAGAAAAAAAACTCCACAGGGATATATATGGAAGAGCGAAAGGGCACAATCGTCCAACTTGACCTCATAGACATATATAGAACACTCCACCCAAGGGATACAAAGTACACATTCTTTTCCAATGCACATGGAACGTTCTCCAGAGTAGACCACATCTTAGGCCACGGAGCAACACTCAACAAAATCCAAGACATTTAAATAATACAAAGTATCTTCTCTGACCACAATGCCATCAAAGCAGAAATTAACAACAGGAAGAGCAAGGGAAAAAATTAATTACATAGAAACCGAATAACACCCTGCTTAAAAACCACTGGGTAATAGAAGAAATCAGAGATGGAATTAAAAAATTCCTAGAATCAAATGAGAATGAAAACACATCATACCAAAACCTTTGGGACACAGCAAAGGCAGTCCTCAGAGGCCACTTTATAGCAACAGAGGCACACATCAAAAAAGAAAAAAGGGACAAAATGAAAACTTTAGCTACACAACTTGAACAAATAGAAGGAGAACAGCAAAAGAAGTCCACAGCCACCAGAAGAAAG
Organism: Elephas maximus indicus; assembly: GCF_024166365.1. Lineage (NCBI taxonomy): Eukaryota > Metazoa > Chordata > Mammalia > Proboscidea > Elephantidae > Elephas > Elephas maximus. The sequence continues at coordinate 107,289,226 of NC_064846.1, forward strand.
GAAATAATAAAGATCAGAGCAGAAATAAATGAAATAGAAAAACAACAGAAAGAATCAAGAAAACCAAAAGTTGGTTCTTTGAAAGGATCAACAAAATCAACAAACCACTGGCCAAAATGACAGAAGAAAAACAGGAGAGGATGCAAATAACCCAAATAAGAAATGAAATGGGGGATATTACAACAGACCCAGCTGAAATAAAAAGGATCATAACAGATTATTATGAAAAACTGTACTCCAACCAATTTGAAAACCTAGAGGAAACGGACAAATTTCTAGAAACACACTACATACCCAAGCTGATGCAAAACAATGTGGAAAATCTGAACAGACCCATAACAGGAGAAGAAATTGAAAAGGTAAAAAAAAAAAAAAGCCTCCCAACAACAGCAAAAAAAAAAGCCCTTGCCCAGATGGTTTCACTGGAGAATTCTACCAAACATTCACAGAAGAGCTTATGCCAATACTACTCAAACTATTTCAGAACATGGAAAAGGAAGCGACACTTCTGAATTCATTCTATGAAGCCAGCATAACTGTGATACCAAATCTAGGTAAAGACACCACAAAACAGAAACTTACAGACCAGTCTGTCTCATAAATACAGATGCAAAAAATTCTCAACAAAATTAGCCAACAGAATTCAGCATCATATATAAAAATAATAAGAATAATACACCACGACCAAGCAAGATTCATACCAGGTATGCAGGATCAGTTCAGCATTAGAAAATCAATTAACGTAATCCACCACATAAATGAAAGGAAAGAATCACATGATCATCTCAACTGATGCAGAAATGGCATTCAACGAGGTCCAACACCCATACCTGATAAAAACTCTGAAAATAGGTATCAAAGGGAAATTTCTCAACATAATAAAGGGCAGCTGTGCAAAACCAATGGCCAACATCATTCTTAATGGAGAGAGGCTGAAAAGGTTCCCCTTGAGAACAGGAAAAAGACAAAGATACCCTTTATCATCACTCCTATTTAACATTGTGCTGGAAGTCCTAGCTAGAGCAATAAGGCAAGAAAAAGAAATAATGGACGTCCAAATTGGTAATGAAGAAGTTAATCTATCCCTATTTGTGAATAATATGAAACTAAAAAAAAAAAATTTTTTTTTTTTTTATACATAGAAATCCCGAAAGACTCCATGAGAAAACTTCTGGAACTAATAGAAAGATTCAACAGAGTAGCAGGATACAAGATATACAAACAAAAAAAGTTGGATTCCTATACGCCAATAGAGAGAACAATTAAAAGGAAATCAGGAAAACAATACCATTCATAAAGCCCCTAAAAAATAAAATACTTAGGAATAAATCTAACCGGGGATGTAAAAGACCCATACAAAGAAAACTACAAAACGCTACTGTAAGAAAACTACAAAACGCTACTGTAAGAAAACTACAAAACGCTACTGTAAGAAACCAATAGAGATCTACATAAACGGAAAAACATACCATGCTCACGGATAGGTAGACTCAACATTGTGAAAATGACAATTCTATGTAAAGCAATTTACAAATACAATGCAATCCTGATCCGGATACCAACAACATTCTTTAAAGAGATGGAAAAAAATATGATTAACTTTATATGGAAAGAAAAGAATCCTAGGATATGTAAAGCACTATTGAAGAAGAAGAGTAAAGTAGGAGGACTTGCACTACCTGACTTCAGAACCTACTATACAGCTATGATAGTGAAAACAGTTTGCTACTGGTACAACAACAGATGCATTGACCAATGGAAAGGAATTGAGAACCTAGATGTAAATCCATCCACCTATGGTCACCTGATCTTCGAAAAGGGCCCAAAGTCCCTCTGATGCCTGTCTTTTCAACAAATGTTGCTGGCAAAACTCGATGTCTATCTGCAAAGAAAAATGAAACAGGACCCATACCTCACACCATATCACACCATATACATAAACTAATTAGAAATGTATCAAAGACCTAAATATAAAGCCAAACACCATGCAGTCCATAGAAGAAAAACCAGGATCAACACTAGAAGCCCGAATACACTGCATTAACGGGATAAAAACCACAAGCAACAACACACAAACTCCAGGAGATAAGCTAGATAACTGGTATCTTCAAAAAATTAAATGTTTATGCTCATTAAAAGACTTCACCAAAGGAGTAAAAAGAAAAACTGCAGACTGGGAAAAAAAATCTGCCTGTTAAAAATCAGAAAAAAGGTCTAATATCTAAAATCTACAAGAAAATCCAACACCTCTACAACAAAAAGACAAATAATCCAAATAGATAATGGGCAAGGGAAATGCACAGACATTTCACCAAAGAAGACATTCAGATGATCAACAGACACAGGAGGGAAATCTGGTGATCACTAGCCATTAGAGAAATGCAAATCAAAACCACAATGGCATTACTGACAAAAAAAAAAAACAGGAAATAACAAATGTTGGAGAGGCTTCGGAGATATCGAAACTCTTATGCACTGCTGGTGGGAATGCAAAATGATACAACCATTTTGGAAAACGATATGGTGCTTCCTTAGAAAGCTAGAAATAGAAATACCTTATGATCCAGCAATCCACTCCTAGGAATATATCCTAGAGAAATAAGAGTCATCACACGAGTAGACATATGTGCACCCATGTTCATTGCTGCATTGTTCCCAATAGCAAAAAAATTTAAACAACCTAGATGTGCATCAACAGATGAACAGATAAAGAAACTGTGCTGCATACAGACAATGGAGTTTTATGCAACAGTAAAGAACGATGAATCTGTGAAGCATCTCGTAACATGGATAAATCTGGAGGGCGTTATGCTGAGTGATATAATTCAATCATAAAAGGACAGGTACTGTATGAGAGCATTACAGTAAAAATTTATGAATAGGTTTACACACAAAAAGAAACAATCTTTGATGGTTACAAGGGAGGAGAGCAGTGTGGATGGAAAAATAGTAAATAGACAATAGATAAGTGGTAACTTTTAGTTAAGGGTAAGACAGTACACAATTCCAGGAAGCCAGCACAACTTGTACAAGGCAAGGTCATGGAAGCTCCATAGATATATCCAAACTCCCTAAGAGACCAAATTGCTGGGCTGAGGGCTGTGGGGACTGTGGTCTCAGGGAACATCTAGCTCAATTGGCATAATGTAGTTTATAAAAAAGATGTTCTGTATTCTACTGTGATGAGTAGCATCGGGGATCTTAAAAGCCTGTGCACGGCCATCTAGGATACTCCACTGGTCTCACCCCTTTGGAAGCAAGGAAGAATGAAGAAAACTAAAGATACAAGGGACAGATTAGTCTGAAGGACTAATGGACCACATCTACCACGGCCTCCACCAGACTGAGTCCAGTACAACTAGATGGTGCCTGGCTACCACCACTGACTACCCTGACAGGAATCACAATAGAGGGTCCCAGACAGAGCTGGAGAAAAATATACAACAAAATTCTGACTCAAAAAGAAAGACCAGACTTGCTGGCCTGACAGAGACTGGAGAAACCTGAGAGTATGGCCCCTGGATGCCCTTTCAGCTCAGTCACTCCTGAAGTTCATCCTTCAGCCAGAGATTGGACAGGCCCATAAAACAAAACGAGACTAAAGGGGCACAACAGCCCTGGGGCAAGGACTAGACGGCAGGAGGGGACAGGAAAGCTGGTAATATGGAACCCAAGGTTGAAAAGGTAGAGTGTTGACATTTCATGGGGTGATTAACCAATGTCATAACTGTTTAATGAAAAATTAGCGTGTTCTGTAAACCTTCATCGAAAGTACATTAAAAAAAAATAGGGATCCGCTTTCTCCCCTTTCTTGGTGGATAAATTCAGGTGATTGTGAATTGAATCTTGGCTTCCTTTTCTGCCTTGGTTTGTGAATTGAAAACTCCAACAATGAGTGAATTTCTTAGGGGCCTGGACAGCTCAGGTTGGTTGACACATTAAAGCTGTTCTAGGTGCTGGAATTTTCATTGCAAAGGTAATAATCAGGACATCAAAGAACTTGCACTGACTCTAATTATGGAATCTCTTAAGGTTGCAGTGTGCCACGGTGGAAAGAATATTGAAAAGAAACCTATTTTCTAGATTCAGTTCTGCCACTAATTCACTATGTGCCCTCTCTGGGCCTCAGTTTCTCTGTCTGTAAAATAAGGTGGTAGACTAGAATCTAATGGTATAACTTTGGGGGGGACCACAGTGCTCTTTGGGAATACGATTGAATGGAAATATGATGTCCCCCTCTCCCTTGAAAAATGCAGATGTGGCTATAATACACACAAAAATTTGATCTTAATTTCAAGGGGCACACAGACCTCTGGGGAAACCCTGGTGGTACAATAGTTAAGAGCTATGGCTGCTAACAAAAGGTCAGCAGTTTGAATCCACCAGCCACTCTTTGGAAACCCTATGGGGCAGTTCTGCTCTGATCTATAGGGTCACTGTGAGTCAGAATGGACTCGACGGCAATGGGTTACAGACCCCTGAACCTCAGGTTAAGAACTCTTAGGTGGTCTCTAATGGTCTTTCCAGCTCATTCTCTATTTTTGTGTTGATTCTCAGGTAGTAAGTGAAAGTAATAGTGAGCATAAATAAATGCAGAACTCTAAGGACAAAGCAGCCCTTTCGACTTCTTTAGGTCTGTCTGTGAATACTGTCCAGGCATGTTTCATCACCGTGCATTTATGCTGACTCACTTATTTCTGACAACCAGAACTTCAGCTTCTATACCCTTTATTAGGTGATTTAAAAAAAGGAATTTAGAGTGTACATTTCTCATTTTGAACTTTTGTTTTTATATATTCTTACATGAGAACTCTACCTCATCCCCATTATTCAGTGGAAATAAAGAAAATGAGGGAATGAGTTCTCACTCCTTTTGTCATATCCTCAGTTGATGGAGATATGTAGCCTCTGGGTTAAAAGATTAAAGGGTGTGTGTAATTAACTGCCTTAAATATCCATCCCTAAGCTTTTCACTTTCTCAATGCCATTGCCTACACTTTTCATTAAATGCATTATTAATGTTTATTCTGTGGCTTTCTTGGTTGTTTTAAGCCTAAACCTTTTTTATATTGTTCCTTTTCACATGTCATACACCCATATATCTCTATTTCCTTTCTGAAACCAAATTTACTAGACCAAAGAAAGTGAGGATGCAAAAGAGGGACAGATTTGATAGGGCAGCAACACAGGTATTGATTTAATTAAAATGAGGGGACCAAAAAGATGGGCTTGTGATTATACAATTACCCTGTGCTCCCCATCTGTATCATCACCTATCTAGTCTCCCAAGCTTGAAACCTCAGTCAGCCCTGTATTATCCCTCTTTTCCTCCATCTAGCAATTGGTAAGTCCTATCATTTCTACCTCAAAAATGTTTCTCCAATCTATCCTTTCTTCTCAGTCTCTCTTGCTACTTTCCTAGTTAAGACATTAATCATCCCTTGCCCAAAATGTTATAATCACCTCCTAACTGGTTTACTTGTCTCTAGTAGTCACATCCCAATTTGAACACCAAATTGCCTCTAAAGGTGCCTTTCTTGAACATATCTGATATTATCACCGGAAGCTCAAAATCCTCCTATAGCTCATAAAACCCTATAACGTGACATAAAGAGTCTTTCTTTCAGTCTCTCCCCAACTTGCCAACTTTGCTAGAGTAGTTTTTTTGCTGTTTTCTAAATACACTATGCTACTTTCTTTCTCTTTTTAAATTTATCTTTATTTTTCTTCTTATTACAAGAGTAATACAGGCATATTATTGAAGAAATAAACACTTCTGAAATATGTAACATAAAATGTAAAAGTTCCCTATAGTTTGCCCCACAACACACACTTCACTGTTAAAAGCTTAATGTATACACCTGTAGATTAGCCCTGTCCATTTGCACTTTCTGTGATGATGGAAATGTCCTGTATCTGAACTCTGCTGTCTACTAGCCACTAGTAACATGTGGCTATTGGATACATATATGCTTGAACTGAATTTTTTTTATTTATTATGCTTTAAGTGAAAGTTTACTAATCAAGTCAGTCTCTCAATACAAAAACTTATACACACCTTGCTATGTACTCCTAGCTGCTCTCCCCATAATGAGACAGCACAATCCTCCTCTCCACCCTGTATTCCCCACGTCCATTCAACCAGCTCCCTTCCCTCTCTGCCTTCTCATCTCACATCCAGACAGGAGTGTCCACATAGTCTCATGTGTCTACATGAGCCAAGAAGCTCACTCCTCACCAGTATCATTTTTCTCTTTTATAATACAGTCTAATCCCTGCCTGAAGAGTTGGCTTTGGGAATGGTTCCAGTCTTGGGCTAACAGAGGGTATGGGGACCATGATGTCCAGGGTCCCTCTAGTCTCAGTCAGACCATTAAGTTTGGTCTTTTTATGAGAATTTGTTATCTTCATCCCACTGTTCTCCTGTTCCATCAGGGAATCTCTGTTGTGCTCCCTGTCAGGGCAGTCATCAGTTGTAGCCAGGCACCATCTAGTTCTTCTGGTCTCAGGCAGACGTAGTCTCTGCTTTATGTGGCCCTTCTGTCTCTTGGGCTCATCTTTACTGCATGTCTTTGGTGTTTTTTGTACTCCTTTGCTCCATGTGGGTTAAGACCAGTTGATACATCTTAGATGGCCACTTGCTAGTGATTAAGACCCCAGACGCCTCTAACCACAGTGGGACGCAGAACATTTTCTTATGCCAATTGACCTAGATGTCCCCTGAAACCATAGTTCCCAGACTCCCGTCCTTGCTACTCTGGCCTTTGAAGTGTTTGGTTATACTCAGGAAAGTTCTTTGCATTTGGCTTAGTCCAGTTATACAGAACTCTCCTTTATTGTGTGCTCTTTTTCTTCACCTAAAATAGTTCTTGTCTACTCTCTAATTAGTGAATACCCCCTCCCTCCCTCCCAAACTCATAACCATAAAAGAATATTTTCTTCTGTGTTTATACTTTTTCTTGAGTTCTTCCTATAGTGGTCTCATACAATATTTGTCCTTCTAAAACTAATTTAACTCAGCATAATGCCTTCCAGGAAACCCTGGTAGCATAGTTGTTAAGAGCTACGGCTGCTAACCAAAAGGTCGGCAGTTCGAATCCACCAGGTGCTCCCTGGAAACCGTATGGGGCAGTTCTGTCCTACAGGGTTGCTATGAGTCAGAATCAATTTGACGGCAGCAGGTTTTTTTGGAATGCCTTACAGGTTCCTCCATATTATGAGGCGTTTCACAGATTCATCATTGTTCTTAAGCATTGCATAGTATTCCATTATGTGAATATACAATAATTTATTTATCCATTCATCCATTGATGGGCACCTTGGTTGCTTCCATCTTTTAGCTATTGTAAACAGTTGCAATAAACATGGGTGTGCATATTCCTGGATCATATGGCAATTCTATTTCTAGCTTTTTTTTAAATAATTTTTATTGTGCTTTAAGTGAAAGTTTACAAATCAAGTCTCTCACATATAAACTTATATACACCTTACTACATACCCCCATTTACTCTTCCCCTAATGAATCACCCCGCTCCCTCCTTCCAGTCACTCCTTGCATGACCATTTTGTCAGTTTCTAACCCCCTCTACCCTCCCATCTCCTCTCCAGACAGGAGATGCCAACATAGTCTCAAGTGTCCACCTGATGCAAGTAGCTCACTCCTCATCAGCATCTCTCTCCAGTCCATTGTCCAGTCCAATCCATGTCTGACGAGTTGGGATTGGGAATGCTTCCTGTTATGGGCCAACAGACAGTTTGGGTACCATGACTGCCAAGGTCCTTCTAGTCTCAGTCAGACCATTAAGTCTGGTTGTTTTATGAGAATTTGGGGTCTGCATCCCACTGTTCTCCAGCTCCCTCAAGGGTTCTCTGTTGTGTTCCCTGTCAGGGCAGTCATCGGTTGTGGCCAGGCACCATCTAGTTCTTCTGGCCTCAGGATGATGTAGTCTATAGTTCATGTAGCCCTTTCTGTCTCTTGGGCTCATACTTACCTCGTGAGCTTTGTGTTCTTCATTCTCCTTTGAACCAGGTGGGTTGAGACTCATTGATGCATCTTAGATGGCCGCTTGGCAGCATTTAAGACCCCAGACGCCAAGCTTCAAAGTGGGATGCAGAATGTTTTCTTAATAGATTTTATTTTGCCAATTGACTTAGATGTCCCCTGCAGCCATAGTCCTGAAACCCCTGCCCCTGCTTTGCCGACCTTCGAAGCATTCAGTTTATCCCAGAAACTCCTTTGCTTTTGGTTTAGTCCAGTTGTGCTGACCTCCCCTGTATTGAGTGTTGTCCTTCCCTTCACCTAAAGTAGTTCTTATCTACTATCTAATCAGTAAAGAACCCTCTCCCACCATCCCTCCCTCCCCCCCTCTCATAACCACAAAAGAATGTGTTCTTCTCGGTTTAAACTATTTCTCAAGTTCTTCTAGTAGTGGTCTTATACAATTTGTCCTTTTGCAACTGACTAATTTCACTCAGCATAATGCCTTCCAGGTTCCTCCACGTTATGAAATGTTTCACAGATTCATCACTGTTCTTTATCGATGCGTACTATTCCATTGTGTGAATATACCATAATTTATCCATTAATCCGTTGATGGACACCTTGGTCGCTTCCATGTTTTTGCTATTGTAAAGAGTGCTGCAATAAACATGGGTGTGCATATATCTGTTCGTGTAAAGGCTCTTATTTCTCTAGGATATATTCCAAGGAGTGGGATTGCTCGATCCTATGGTAGTTCTATTTCGACCTTTTCAAGGAAGTGCCAAATCGATTTCCAAAGTGGTTGTACTGTTATACATTCCCACCAGCAGTGTATAAGTGTTCCAGTCTCTCCGCAGCCTCTACAACTTTTATTATTTTGTGTTTTTTGGATTAATGCCAGCCTTGTTGGGGTGAGATGGTATCTCACTGTAGTTTTGATTGCATTTCTCTAATGGCTAATGATCATGAGCATTTCCTCATGTATCGGTTAGCCGCCTGAATGCCTTCTTTGGTGAAGTGTCTGTTCACATCCTTTGCCCATATTTTAATTGGGTTATTTGTCTTTGTTGTTGAGTTTTTGCAGCATGATGCAGATTTTAGAGATCAGATGCTGGTCGGAATTGTCGTATCCAAAAACTTTTTCCCAGTCTGTAGGTAATCTTTTTACTCTTTTGGTGACGTCTTTGGATGAGCATTCGTGTTTGATTTTTAGGAGCTCCCAGTTATCTAGTTTTTCTTCTGATGTCTGTGCATCGTTCTTAAGGTTTTGTATAATCTTTATGCCATGCATTAGGGCTCCTAGCGCTGTCTCTGTTTTCTCTTCCATGATCTTTATAGTATTACATCTTATATTTAGGTCTTTGATCAATTTTGAGTTAATTTTTGTGCATGGTGTGGTGCATGGGTCTTGTTTTGCTTTTTTGCAGATGGATATCCAGTTGTGCCAGCACCATTTGTTAAAGAGACTGTCTTTTCCCCATATAACTGACTTTGGGCCTTTGTCAAATATCAGCTGCTCATATGAGGATGGATTTAAATCTGGATTCTCAATTCTGTTCCATTGATCCATGTATCTGTTGTTGTACCAGTACCAGGCTGTTTTGACTGCTGTGGTGGTACAATAGGTTCTAAAATCAGGTAGTATGAGGCCTCCCACTTTGTTCTCCTTTTTCGGTAATGCTTTACTTATCCAGGGCCTCTTTCCCTTCCGTGTGAAATTGGTGATTTGTTTCTCCAGCTCATTAAAAAATATCATTGGTATTTGATCAGGATTGCATCATATTTATAGACTGCTTTGGGTAGAATAGACATTTTTACAATGTTGAGTCTTCCTATCCATGAGCAAGGTATGTTTTTCCACTTAAGTAGGTCTCTTTTGGTTTCTTGCAGTAGTGCCTTGTAGTTTTCTTTGCATAAGTCTTTTAATTCTCTGGTTAGATTTATTCCTAAGTATTTTATCTTCTTGGGGGCTATTGTAAATGGTATTGATTTGGTGATTTCCTCTTCGACATTCTCTTTGTTGGTGTAGAAGAATCTAAATGAGTTTTGTATGTTTATCTTGTGTCCTGATGTTTTGCTGAACTGTTCTATTAGTTTCAGTAGTTTGATTGAGGATTCTTTAGGGTTCCTGTGTATAAGATCATGTCATCTGCAAATAGAGATACTTTTACTTCTTCCTTACCAATTTGTATGTCCTTTATTTCTTTTTCTAGCCTAATTGCTCTGGCCTTGGACCTCCAGCACAATGTTGAATAAGAATGGTGATAAACGGCATTCTTGTCTGGTTCCTGTTCTGAAGGGGAATATTTTCACACTCTATTTAGGATGATGTTGGCTGTTGGCTTTGTATGTGGTTGTATGTGGTTGTTGTTGTCAAGTTGGTTCTGATTCATAGCAACCCCATGTACTACAGAATGAAACACTGCCCAGTCCTACACCATCCTACAATCGACGTTATGCTTCAGCCCATTGTTGCAGGCACTGTATCATTCCACCTCATTGAGGGTGTTCTTCTTTTCCGTTGACCCCGTACTTTACCAAGCATGATGTCCTTCTCCAGGGACTGGTCCCTCCTGACAACATGTCCAAAGTATGTATGACACAATCTCACCATCCTTCCTTCTAAGGATCATTCTGGTTTTACTTCTTCCAAGACAGATTTGTTCGTTGTTTTGGCAGTCCATGGTATACTCAATATTCTTCGCCAACACCACAATTCAAAGGTGTTAATTCTTCTTCAGTCTCCCTTATTCATTGTCCAGCTTTCACACGCATATCATGCAATTGAAAATACCATGGCTTGAGTCAGGCACACCTTAGTGTTCAAGGTGACATCTTTGCTTCTCAACACTTTAAAGAGGTCCTTTGCAGCATTGGTAGTGGGTTTGCAGCATATTTGCCCATTGTAATGCATCTTTTGATTTCTTGACTGCTGCCTCCATGGGTGCTGATTGTGGATCCAAGTAAAATGAAATCCTTGACAGCTTCAGTCTTTTCTCCATTTATCATGATGTAGCTTGTTGGCCCACTTGTAACGATTTTTGTTTTCTTTATGTTGAGGTGTAATCCATACTGAAGGCTGTGGTCTTTGATCTTCATTAGTGCTCTAAGTCCTCTTCAGTTTCATCTGCATAATGCAGACTGTTAATGAGTCTTCCTCCAATCCTGATGGCCTGTTCTTCATATAGTCCAGCTTCTCAGATTATTTGCTCAGCATACAGATTGAATAGGTATGGTGAAAGATACAACCCTGACACACACCTTTCCTGACTTTAAACCACCTGGTATCCCCGTCTTCTGTCCAAACAACTGCCTCTTGATCTATGTCCAGGTTCCTCATGAGCTCAATTAAGTCTTCTGGAATTCCCATTTTTCACAACGTTATCCATAATTTGTTATGAACCACACAGTCGAATGCCTTTGCATAGTCAATAAAACATAGGTAAACATCCTTCTGGTATTCTCTGCTTTCAGCCAGAATCCATCAGAGATCAGCAACGATATCCCTGGCAGTTCCCTGTCAATGTACTGCTGCAGCTGTTTTTGAATGATCTTTAGCAGAATTTTGCTTGTGTGTGATATTAATGATATTGTTCTATAATTTCCATATTCGATTGGATCTCCTTTCTTGGGAATAGGCATAAATATGGATCTCTTCCAGTCAATTGGCCAGGAAGCTGTCTTCCATGTTTCTTGGTATAGACGAGTGAGCTCTTCCAGTGCTACATCCTTTTGTTGAAATATCTCAATTGAGGAGCGTTGTTTTTTGCCAACACCTTCAGTTCAGCTTGGGTTTCTTTCTTCAGTACCATCCTTTCCTGATCATATGCTACCTCTTGAAATGGTTGAATGCCGACTAATTCTTTTTTGGTATACTAACTCTGTGTATTCCTTCCATCTTTTTTTTTGATGCTTCCTGCATCATTTAATATTTTTTCCATAGAATCCTTCACTATTGCAACTTGACGCTTGAATTTTTTCTTCAGTTCTTTCAGCTTGAGAAATGCCGAGTGTGTTCTTCCCTTTTGGTTTTCTATCTCCAGTTCTTTGCATATGTCATTATAATACTTTACTTTGTCCTCTTGAGCTGCCCTTTGAAATCTTTTGTTCAGTTCTTTTACTTCATCATTCTTTCTTTTGCTTTAGCTGCTCAACGTTCGAGAGCAAGTTTTAGAGACTCATCTGACGTTCATCTTGGTCTTTGCTTTCTTTCCTTCTATAAATGCTCTTTATTATGATGAGGAATTTCCCTTCTATTCCTGTTTTGCTAAAAGTTTTTATCATGAATGGGTGTTGGACTTTCTCAAATGCCTTTTCTGTCTCAATTGATAAAGTTGTGTGGTTCTTGTCTTTTATTTATTTGATGGATTGCATTGATTGTTTTTCTAATGTTGAACCATTCCTGCATTCCTGGTATGAAACCCACTCGGTCATGATGAATTAGTTTTTTATTATGTTGTTGAATTCTATTGTCCAGAATTTTGTTGAGGATTTTTGCATCTAAGTTGATGAGGCATATTGGTCTGTAATTTCTTTTTTTGTAGTGTGTTTACCTGGTTTTGGCATCAGGGTTATGGTGGCTTCGTAGAATGAGTTTGGGAGTATTCCTTCTTTATCTATGCTCTGAAATACCTTTAGTAGTAGTGGTGTTAACTCTTCTCTGAACATTTGGTAGAATTCTCTAGTGAAATCATCAGGGCCAGGGGTTTTTGTGTGGAATTTTTAAATTGCTTTTTCAATCTCTTCTTTTGTTATGAGTTTATTTAGTTTTTCTACCTTTGTGTTAGTTTAGGTAGTTAGTGTGTTTCTAGATATTTGTCCTTTTTTTTAGGTTGTCAAATTTGTTAGAGTACAATTTTTCACAGAAATCTGATACGATTCTGTTAATATCAGTTGGTTCTGTTGTGATATCATCAATCTCATTTCTTACTTGGGTCATTTGCTTCTTCTGTTTTTCTTTTGTCAGTCTGGACAGCAGATTATCTATTTTGCTAATCTTTTCAAAGTACCAGCTTTTGGCCTTGCGAACTCTTTCAGGTGTTTTTCTATTCTCTATTTCATTTAATTCTGCTCTAATTTTTATTATTTGCTCTTTTCTGATGCCTGAGGATTTCCTTTGTTGCTCTTTTTCTATTTTTAGGGATAATTCTTTGATTTTGCCCCTTTATTCTTTTTGTAGGTGTCTGTTTATTGCTATAAATTGACCTATGAGGACTGCTTTAGCTGTGTCCCAAAGGTGTTTTCATTCTCATTTGATTCTATGAATTTCTTTATTCCGTCCTTAATTTCTTCTGTAACCCAGTAGTTTTTGAACAAGGTGTTCTTCAGTCTCCATATGTTTGATTTCTTTTCCCTGCTTTTTTCTGTTATCGATTTCTACTTTTATGGCTTTATTGTCAGAGAAGATGCTTTGTAATATTTTGATGTTTTGGATTCTGTTAAGGCTTGTGCTATGACCTAATATGTGGTCTATTCTAAAGAATGTTCCATGTGCACTGGAAAAGAAAGTGTACTTGTCTGCTGTTGGGTGGAGTGTTCTGTATAAGTCTATTTTTTCCACTCTTTGAGTTTTATTTTGTTCGTGTCTTTAAGTCTAAGATGTGCATCCTGTAGGCAGTATATAGATGGATCGCGTTTTTTTATCCATTCTGCCACTCTCTGTCTCTTTATTGGTGCATTTAGTCCATTTACATTCAGCGTGATTATGGATAGGTATGAGTTTACTGGTGTTGTTTTGATGTCTTTTTTTGTGTGTTGTTGACAGTTTCTTTTTTCCAGTTAATTTTTTGATGAGTAGTTTTTCTTCGTAAATTGTGTGTTCCTCTTTTTCTTTGTTGTTGATTTTGTTTTTGCTGAGTCTTTATGTTTTTCTTGTTATTTTTTTATTTTGATTTGTGGGATTATTGGTCTCCTCTGTGGTTACCATATTATTTATCCCTATTTTTCTGAGTTTAAACAAAACTTATCTCTCTCTATATCACCTTGATGTCCTTTCCATATGAAAGATCTATCACTATATTTTGTAGTTCCTCTTTTTTGTTTCAATATTGTCATCTTTTACATAATGTCATTGCAGTTTCCCCATCTTGAGTGTTTTTTTAACTTGATTTAATTTTGTGACTTCCCTATCTGTGTTGGTATCTGGTTGCTCTGTCCTATGTTCTAGTCTTGGGTTGTTATCTGATGTTATTGATTTTCTAACCATTTCTTGTTGTTTTGGTGTGGTTTTTCAAATTCTCTAAACTTTGGTTTTTCTGGAAATGCCCTAATTTCACCTTCATATTTGAGACACATTTATCCCGGATATATGATTCTTGGTTGGCAATTTTTCTTTTTTCCTTCAAGGCTTTATATATCTCATCCTGTTGTCTTCTTGGCTGCATGGTTTCTGCTGAGTAGTTCAAGCTTATTCTTATTGACTTTCCTTTGTAGGTGACTTTTCGTTTATCCCTAGCTGCTCTTAAAATTCTCTCTTTATCTTTGGTTTTGGCAAGTTTGATTATAATATATCTTGGTGACTTTTTGGAGGGATCTTCCTTGTGTGGGTTTCGATGAGCATCTTGGATAGATGTTATCAGGAAAGTTTTCTGCCAACAAATCTTCAACAACTGTTCCTGCATTTTCTGTTTTCCCTCGCTGTTATGGTACTCCAGTCACGCATAGGCTATTTCTCTTGATAGAATCCCACATGATTCTTAGGGTTTCTTCATTTTTTCAAATACTTTTATCTGATTTTTCCTCTAATATATTGGTGCCAAGTGTTTGGTTTTCAGTCTGGCTAATTCTGACTTCCATTTCCTCAATTCTGCTCCTCTGGCTTTCTAACGAGTTGCCTAATTCTGAAGTTTTATTGTTAATCTTCTGAATTTTGTTTGCTATCTCTCTATGGGTTCTTGCACCCTTTTGAATTTTTCTTTATGCTCTTGGATAACCTTCTTAATTTCCTTACTGCTTTTTCTGTGTGTTCCTTGGCTTGTTCTGCATTTTGCCTAATCTCCTTCCTGATCTCTTGAAGAGTTCTGTGTATTAATCGTTTGTATTCTACCTCTGGTAGTTGCAGGAATATATGTTCATCCAGAAGATTACTTGATTCTTCATTTTGGGAGCTTGTAGAAGTGATTATCGTCTTCTTCTTTATGTGATTTGATATTGCCTGTTGTCTCTGAGCCTTCTACAAGTTATTATATTTATTTATTGTATTAATTTGTTTTATATTTGCTTATTGTGTCCTAGCTTCTTTGATCGATGGGGTAAATTAGTTGCAAGCAGTTATGTTTTGCTGAGAGCACTGTTCTTTGCTGATTCTGGAGGCATAAGTAGACTCTGTGCTGCTCGTTCTCTGTGGCTGAGGAAACCACATCCCGAAGGCTATCACCAGCCCTGCCACGGTCGCGCCAGAGGAGCGGGCCTAAAGGGTGCAGATTCCCACTGGATCACGTCCAGCAACTCCTCACTGCTTCTGAACCACCCCTCCTTCCCCCTTCTGCTCAGTCCAATTTCTTAACTTTGCCTTTGATGTTCAGGGCTTCTAGCTTGTCATATATATAATTGATTCACTTATTTTTTCAGGTCCTTCTTTTAAGAGGGATGACCAGAAGTGTCTGACTACTCCGCCTTCCTGGCCTCATCTCTGAATTTTTATTTTTAATTAATTTCAATTTAAATAACCACATTGACTATTGACTATCATATTTTACAGTGCAGCTGTTGAGTTTTTCAACATATGTATAAGTGTGTGTGTGTATATGTGTGGGGGGGTGTATAAACCTATTGCCATCGAGTTGATTCTGACACATAGTGACACTATAGGTCAGAGTAGAAGTGCCCCATAGGGTTTCCAAGGAGGAGCTGGTAGATTCAAACTGCCCACCTTTTGGTTAGCAGCTGTAGCTCTTAACCACTGTGCCACCAGGGCTCTCTCCTGTGTATAAGTATATATGTGCATACTGTGCATAATGTTCTGCAACTAATTTTTTTTTACTTAATGTATAATGAACTTTTTCCAGATCAGTTCAGTTAGTATTACCTCATTCTTTTCAGTGACTATATGATATTTCAATGTGTGGATTTACTACAGTCCTCTGTTCATGGACAATTGAGTTGTTCCCAATATTTCACTTATGCAGACATTCAAATACCGTTGAACATATGTCTTTTTATGTGTGGATATTCTTAGAAGTGGGTTTTCTTAATCAAAATGTGTGAGTATTTCACTTTTTAATTGGTGCAGCCAAATTACCTCCAAATAGATTGTACCAGTTTACATTTCCAACAACAGTGCCTATTTCTCCACATCCTTGCCAGCAATGATTATCATCAATCTTATTAATCTTTACCAGTATTGTAGGTGACAAATTCCATACCATGTTTTAATTTTCATTCTTTAATTATTTATGAAATTGAGCATCTTTTCCTGTCCATCAGTGACTTTTCACTGGAACCTTAAGTAAAATGTAGTTGCTACTGTCAGGCCTCTAATACCACCTCACGTGTCTGCTTAACTTCTCACCTTTTTTCCATAACTCTGTAACTTCTGTCTTACCTATAATCTGGCTATCCTTCTAGGAATATCATTTCTCTTGCATCTTCTACTATAAAGTTTACTTATTCTCTTCCATCCCATGAACCACAGGTCCCAGGACAGATCTGATATTCTTGTGGCTCCTTATAAAAATCTTTCCTCCTTTCAGATCCTTTTCAGTTAGCTATACCACGCAGTATCCATCTTTGTTATGCTTCTTCCTCCATTAAGGACTTTGGGAATGGCCTTACCACCTTCTTCTCTATCCTGACTCTTCCCCCTTATCCCAGGAGATTTGAATGTCCATGTACAACCTATCTAACACTTTACACTTATAGTTCTTTGAGCTTTTATACTCCTGCTCTCTCATACCTTTACTTCAGCTAGCCTAGTTCTATCTCATGTAGACCTCTATACTCTTATCTCTTCTTTTTCTACCTTCCTCTACCTTCTTTCCTATCCAGTGAAAACCTGGTGGTATAGCACCTCATCCATTCTACCTTGCTTCTTGTTCTTCCACTCTACATGTCCTGCTGTTATTGTGTGCCGTCAAGTCAGTTCTGACTCATAGTAATGCCATAGAATGGAACTGCCCCATAGGGTTTTCTAGGCTGTAAATCTTTCGAGAGCAGATCATCAGGTCTTTTCTCCTGTGGACCATCTGGTGGGTTTGAAACATCGACCTTTTGGTTAGCAGCCATAATCTTAACGATTGTGCCACCAGGGCTCCTTTCTGTCCCAATTATTCTCTGCTTTCTGTGCCGTATCCTGACTACTAAGTAATGGTATAAAGAAATCCCATTGCTGTGCTGATTGGTACTATCATAGAATTTACGGTCTATTAATCTTAGCTGTAGTTTTAGGGCCACGTAGCCGTCATTTTATATGCCCCTGGTTGGGTCCCACTCTTGTTCCACCAAGCAGTTATTCATAATATGTACCTTGCTTTCAAGCCAGCAATACCAGTGTTACTCCTCTCTATATGCACATATTTAAACATGTTTCCTACTTCATGGAAAAATCAAGATAATCCCTCGTCTACCCACTACTATATTTACCAGCTTTTTCTGTGTTTTCTTCTTTGGTGTCTCAGAGGAAATGGTGCCCCATATTCTGTGTAAGTTTAATCCCTTTATCTATATTCTAAATTACATCCCCTCCTACTTCTTCAAGGAATTGACTATTGACTATCAGCTAATCACTCTTTCTCCTACCTTTTCCACCTATTCCTTTCCACTGGCTTCTTCTCTCAGAAATATATTTTTATCAAATAAAAAGTACTTTTTTTTTAATCACCATCCCTCATAACCATCAAAGATTGTTTCTTTTTGTACGTAAACCTTTTCATGAGTTTTTAAAGTAGTGGTCTCATATAATATTTGTACTTTTGTGATTGACTTATTTCACTCAGCATAATGCCCTCCAGATTCATCCATGTTATGAGTTACATCACAAATTCATCGTTGTTCTTATCATTGCATAATACTCCATTGTGTGTATATACCACAGTTTGTTTATCCATTCTTCTGTGGATAGCCATTGAGGTTTTTTTTTTTTTTTTACTACTGTGAACAATACTGCAGTGAACATGGGTGTGCATATGTCTATGTGAGGATTCTTATTTCTCTAGGATATATTCCTCAGAGTGGATTGCTGGATCATATGATATTTCTATTTCTAGCTTTCTAAGGAACTGCCATATCGTTTCCCAAAATGGTTGTATCATTTTGCATTCCCACCAGCAGTGCATAAGACTTCTGATCTTTGTAAAGCCTCTCCAACATTTGCTATTTCCTGTTGCTTTTTTTTATTTGTTGTGGTCATGCCAGGGCGAGATGGTACCTCATTGTGGATTTGATTTTTATTTCTCTAATGGCTAGTGTGGGAAACCCTGGTGGCATAGTGGTTAAGAGCTACAGCTGCTAACCAAAAGGTCAGGAGTTCAAATCCACCATATGCTCCTTGGAAACACTATGGGGCAGTTCTGCCCAGTCCTATAAGGTCACTATGAGTTGGAAACAACTTGACAGCAATGGGTTTGATTTTTGGTTTTAATGGCTAGTGATCGTGAGCATTTCCTCGTATGTCTGTTGGCTGCTTGAATGTCTTCTTTGATAAAGCGTCTGTTCATTTCCTTTGCCCCTTTTTTAAATGGATTATTTGTTTTTTGTTGGAGATGTGTTGGATTTTTTGGTAGATTTTAGAGATTAGATCTTTGTCTGATTTTTAATAGCAAAAAAATTTTCCCAGTCTGTAGGTTCTCTTTTTACTCTTTTGGCGAAGTCTTTTGATGAGCAAAAGTGGTTGATTTTTAGATGATCCCAGTTATCTAGCTTATCCTCTGGAGCTTGTGTGTTGTTGACTGTGGTTTGTATCCTGTTAATGCCATGTGGTAGGTTCTCTAGTGTTGACCCTATTTTTTCTTCTATGAATTTCATAGTTTTGGCTTTATATTTAAGTCTTTGATCCATTTTGAATTAGTTTTTGTATATGGTGTGAGGTATGTATCGTGTTTCATTTTTTTGCAGATGGACAGAGTTTTGCCAGCACCATTTGTTAAAAAGACTGTCTTTTTCCCATTTGATGGACTTTGGGCCATTGCCAAAGGTCAGGTGACCATAAGTGGATGGATTTACATCTGAGTTCTCAATTCTGGGTTCCACTGGTCAGTGTATCTGTCGTTGTACCAGTACCAGGCTGTTTGGACTACCATAGCTGTGTCATAGGTTCTGAGGTCAGGTGGAGTGAGTCCTCCTACTTTATTCTTCTTCTTCAGCAGTGCTTTACTTATCTAGGGCTTCTTCCCTTTCCATAAAAAGTTAACGATACATTTTTTCCATCTCTTTAAAGAATGTTACTGGTACTTGGATCGAGATTGCATTGTATTTGTAAATCACTTTGGGTAGAATTGTCATTTTCACAATGTTGAGTCTACCTATCCATAATTGTGGTATATTTTTCCATTTATGTAGCTCTCTTTGGGCTTCTGGCTGAAGTATTTTGTAGTTTTCTTTGTATAGGTCTTTGACATCCTGGTTAGCTTTATTCCTAAGTATTTTAATTTTTTAGGGGCTATTGTAAATGGTATTGTTTTCCTGATTTCATCATTCTCTCTATTGGTGTACAGGAATCCAACTGATTTTTGTATGTTGATCTTGTATCCTGCTACTTTGCTGAATCTATTAGTTACAGTAGTTTTCTTGTAGAGTCTTTGGGTTTTCTGTTTATAGTACCCTCTGCACATAGGGACAGGTTAACTTCTTCATTATCGACTTGGATGTGCTTTATTTCTTTTTCTTGTGTTATTGCTCTAGCTAGGACTTACAGCACAATGTTACATAGGAGTGGTGATGAAGGACATCCTTGTCTTGTTCCTGTTCTCAAGGAGAATGGTTTCAGTCTCTATTAAGAATGATGTTGGCCGTTGGTTTTGCATAGATTCTCCTTATTATTTTGAGAAATTTCGCTTCTATACCTACTTTATTGAGAGTTATCAGGAATTTGCCGAATGCCTTTTCTGTGTCAATTGAGATGATCATGTGATTCTTCTCTATCCTTTTATTTATGTGATGGATTATATTAACTGGTTTTCTAATGCTGAACTGATCTTGCATACCTGGTATGAATCCTGCTTGGTCGTGGTATATTATGATGCTGAATTCTATTGGCTAGAATTTTGTTGAGAATTTTTTGCATCTGTATTTATGAGACAGACTGGTCTGTAAGTTTCTGTTTTGTGGTGTCTTTACCTAGATTTGGTATCACAGTTATGCTGGCTTCATAGAGTGGATTCAGAAGTATTGCTTCCTTTTCCATGTTCTGAAATAGTTTGAGTAGTACTGGCATAAGCTCTTCTGTGAATGTTTGGTAGAATTCTCCAGTGAAACCATCTGGGCAAGGGCTTTTTTTTGCTGTTGTTGGGAGGCTTTTTTTTTTACCTTTTCATTTTCTTCTCCTGTTATGGGTCTATTCAGATTTTCCACATCATTTTGCATCAACTTGGGTATGTAGTGTGTTTCTAGAAATTTGTCTGTTTCCTCTAGGTTTTCAAATTGGTTGGAGTACAGTTTTTCATAATAATCTGTTATGATCCTTTTTATTTCAGCTGGGTCTGTTGTAATATCCCCCATTTCATTTCTTATTTGGGTTATTTGCATCCTCTGCTGTTTTTCTTCTGTCATTTTGGTCAGTGGTTTGTTGATTTTGTTGATCCTTTCAAAGAACCAACTTTTGGTTTTCTTGATTCTTTCTATTGTTTTTCTATTTCATTTATTTCTGCTCTGATCTTTATTATTTCTTTTCTTCTGGTGGCTGTGGACTTCTTTTGCTGTTCTCCTTCTATTTGTTCAAGTTGTGTAGCTAAAGTTTTCATTTTGTCCCTTTCTTCTTTTTTGATGTGTGCCTCTGTTGCTATAAAGTGGCCTCTGAGGACTGCCTTTGCTGTGTCCCAAAGGTTTTGGTATGATGTGTTTTCATTCTCATTTGATTCTAGGAATTTTTTAATTCCATCTCTGATTTCTTCTATTACCCAGTGGTTTTTAAGCAGGGTGTTATTCAGTCTCTATGTAATTAATTTTTTCCCTTGCTCTTCCTGTTGTTAGTTTCTGCTTTGATGGCATTGTGGTCAGAGAAGATACTTTGTATTATTTAAATGCCTTGGATTTTGTTGAGTGTTGCTCCGTGGCCTAGAGAGTGGTCTACTCTGGAGAACGTTCCATGTGCATTGGAAAAGAATGTGTACTTTGTATCCTTTGGGTGGAGTGTTCTATATATGTCTATGAGGTCAAGTTGGACGATTGTGCCCTTTCGCTCTTCCATAGATATCCCTGTGGAGTTTCTTTCTAGATGTTCTGCCCTTTACCAAGAGTGATGTGTTGAAATCTCCTATTATTATTGTGGAACTGTTAATCTCTCTTTTCAGTGCTGTTAGGGTTTTTTTTTTTCTGTATTTTGGAGGGTGCATATATGTTTATTATGGTTAAGTCTTCATGGCGGATCATGCCTTTCATCATTATATAGTGCCCTTCTTTGTCTTTTATGGTGGATTTTGTTTTAATGTCTTCTTTATCTGAGATTAGTGTTGCCACTCCTGCTATTTTTTGGTAGTTATTTGCTTGATACATTTTTTCCATTCTTTGATTTTTAATAAATTTATGTCTTTGTTTCTAAGGTGTGTCTCTTGTAGACAGCATGTTGATGGATCCTGGCTTTTTTTTTTTATCCATTCTGTCACTCTGTGTCTCTTATGGCTGCACATAGGCCATTTACATTCAGTGTAATTATTCATAGGTGTGAGTTTATTGCTGTCATTTTTCAGTGCTCTTTTTGGTGGTGCTGACATTTTCTTTGTTCCTCTTACTCTCCTGTTCTGAATTCCTTTTGTTTGTGGATTTTTTTCATTTTTCTTCTTATATTATAAAAAATAATTTTTTTTTTTATAATAGATTCTGTTTATTGAGACTTACTGTTTTTCTTCTTTATCTTGATGAGTAGGTTTGTTAACTTTTTGTGGTTATTTTGATATTTACCCTTATCTTCCTAGGTTTGAACCAGTCTATTATTACTTGTTATTGCCTTGCCTTCCTCTCCATTAGAAAGTCCTATACCTACACTGTTTATTCCCTCTTTTATTGGTCTGACATTGTTGTCATTTACAGGTTAACCTCTCTGACTCCTTGTTGCAATTCTTTTGATTTTGGATAGCCCTTGAGAGTTCAATTCCTAGGTTGGTATCTGGCGGGTACAAGCTTGCATCCTGGATTCAGGCTATGGTGAGATGTTGTTAGTTCTCACACAGAAGGACTCCCTTGAATAATTCTTGTAAGTTTGGTTGCATTTTTACATATTCCCTTAATTTCTGTTTATTGGGAAATGTCCTAATTTCACCATCATATTTGAACCAGAGTTTTGCAGGATATATTATTCTTGGTTGGCAATTTCTTTCTTTTCAGGTTTTATATATGTTGTCCCATTACCTTCTTGCCTGCATTGTTTCTGCCAAATAATCAAGAGGTTAGTCTTATTGTTTCTCATCTGTATGTGACTTTTTGGCTTTTTTTTTTTTTTTTTTTTTGAGCTGCTTGCAGGATTTTCTCTTTCTCTTTGGTTTTATAGAGTGTGATTATGATATGCCTTGGTGATTTTCTTTTGGGATCTATCCTATATGGGGTTCGTTGAGCTTCTTGGATGGTCAGCTTTTCATCATTCATGATATTAGGGAAGTTTTCTGTTAGCAATTCTTCAATGATCCTCTTTGTGTTTTCTGTTTTCTCTCACTGTTATGGAAGTCTGTGCATGCCAGATTTTTGCATTTGATTGTATCCCACATAATTCTCAGGGTTTCGTCATTCCTTTTTCTGCTTTTTCCTCAAACAGAAGTGTATCCAAGTGTTGTCTTCAACTTCACTGATCCTGTCTTCCATCATTTCAAACCTGCTCCTCAGCCCTTCTATTACACTGTCCATTTCTGAAATCTTATTGTTTATGTTTTGGATTTCTAATTGTTTTTGTATGATTTCTAGTTGTGAATTTATTTTGTCACTTTGTTTCTGTATTATTTTCCTAAATTCTTCCTTATGTCTGTATTTTCCATGAATTTGTTCCTTTTCCATAAATTTGTCTATTTTTTCTTCATCCTTGTCTGCTTTTTGCTTCAACTCTTGGATAGCTCTAAATATTAGACATTTGAATTCCCTGTCAGGTAGTGCTAGTGACTTTTCTTGTACTGGAAATTCATCTGGTGTTTTATTTTAGATACCTACTGGAACCATCCTGTCTTTTTTTTTTTATGTTTTGATATTGTCTCCTGACTGTGGGACGTTCAGTAGTTATTTTCTTCATTTACTGATTATAGATCTGTTTGTTTTGTCCTGCTTTTTTTGTTTTATTTGTTTATTTTAAAGCAGGCAGGCTGTGCGATCTTTGCTCAGCTGTGGTCCTGATGCTTTTCGCCTCCTTGTCCAGTGGGCATGGCCAGTGGCTCAGCTATGGTGTAGCAGGGAAGGTCCAGCTGAAGTGGATGGGCTGGGATGGGTTGTTTGTGACACACACTATGGCCAACAGGGCGGGCCAGGAATCAGTGCTGGGCAATATCCTGTAGGCCATGCCTGTGCTGCTTGGGGGTGTGATGTTCAGCACACGGTGTAGGTAGTTAGGAAGGAGGGGGAGAGGTTATGATGTGTGGAGCTTATATCAGTATGGGAAAGAGAAGAGAGTGGAGAGAGAAACAAGAGAACAAAACAAATCTAAATATAAGAGTGCTAAGGGAGCTTGCTGTTGGAGTGGAGAGATGAGAAACCAAGATACGGAGAAAAGCAAAAAGGAAAAAAAAGGTAACTAGACAAAAATTTGAAAAGATAGAAAAGCCCCTAGGGGTCCCACTGGTGTAGCTGCAAAAAAACAGGGAGTGGCTCCCAGCCTGCACAGTATAGCCTGACTACAGGGGGTATAGATGTCACTCAGTGCCAGGCATTCAGGAGACAGTAAAAGAAGGTAAGTATAAAAAAAAAGTATAGAGAGACAAAAACTGAGAAATGAAGAAAGACAGAAAGGAAAAAAGAGGAGAAAGAAAAAAGGAGAGAAAAAAGAAATGTCCCCAGGGAACCCACCGACTGGTGAAGTGGTTCCTAAGGCATGCACTGCAGCCTGGCTAGAAGGAGCACCCAAGCTGCAAAAAGAAAACAGACAAACAAATAAAACAGAACAAAGCAAAATAAAACAAAACAAAGAAAAAAAAAGCCCCAAGGATCCCACCAGCGTGGTGTGTTGGGCCAGGGTAGTGGTTCCGCAGTCGAGCAGCACTTCACAGGCTTTCAAGAAGAAGCAAAGATGGCACATGGAGCCAGGTGTTCAAGAGAAAGGGAGGCGGAGGTGGTGGGAGGCACGGAAGAAACCAAAAGAAAGGGAAAAAAGCAACATGAGCAACAGATAAATGGCACTCAGGTAGCCAGCGAGTGTGGGTGGAGCAAATCCAAGTGGCCCGGGGTGGAAGCAGTTGCCTCCCAGCCAAGAGACTGTGGCCACTAGGAAGCAGAGGAGACTAGGCAGGGGGATGAAGAGTGGGGTTAGGAAAGCATATATTGCTGGTTACTGGGTGCTCAATCTCCTGCTGGGGACTTCCTGAAACTGCTTTCCTGTAGTCCCTGTCCGTCAATTTCAGATGTGGGTGGGGCAAATCCAAGCAGCACAGACACTGCACTTCCCGGCTGGCAAAGCTACCGCTGCCAGACAAGAATCGTGGAGGTAGAGCAGTGGGGAGAGGATGGTGGGTAGGAAAGCATGTATCTTTGTTTACTGGGTGCTCTATCTTCTGCTAGGAGCTCCACAAAGCTGCTTTCCCGTGCTCCCTGTCTGCTGATCTCCAATAGGAGTCCAAGATGGTGAATCCATGCTGCATTAGCTAATACGGGACCTCCGCATGTATCTTTCCTTGCTCTGTCAGTTTCTTATTCCAGTCGGTGCTTCGCTGAATTCTTTATCGCTTCATTTGACACTTTGGGTTCCAGTAGTGACGTCTGTCTCTTTTTTACTTAGTTTTTTGGATCTTTGCTGTGGAGGGGTGGCGTGGTGCTTCTATGGCACCGTTGGCTGGAAGTCAGATCCCTGTTTTGTAAATGAGGAAGCTGAAGTACAGGAAGGTTAAGCCATTAGTTGGAGACCACACAATAAGTCAGGGAAAGGACTAGGGAGAACCTACAGTATCTCCCAGATTGGGACTCTGCTTTCTTGAGCTGTAGAACCCACCTTCAAGCCCTCAGAAGTCTCTCAAGAAGAGAGCAGGAAGACTGAGTCAGCAACCACAAGAAAACACTCAAATCAACTCTGATTAGATAATATATTTGATCCCTATCCTAGTCCCACCCACCCCTCCTAACTCTGTAGGCCCTTAACATCTGTCCCTATTCCCACACCCCTACCTGTTACCTGTAGACCTGTGCTGTCTCAACAGGTTGAAAAAAAGTTACCAATTAATTTTTATGCACTTTGCACTGGTTATCCAGCAGAGGGCAATCTTCTGCCTCACAAAATTGTAAAAAAATCCCTTTATTCTGGGGCAAAAAAGAAAGTAGGAAGAGGGAAATTAATAGTCTAGGAGGGATCAGGTTGAGGAGACACGGTATGATAAGCGTGGTGTAAAGGAGGGGTCCTGGAAGACTACAGCAGTACAAAATGAAGAAAAGAGAGGAGGAACAGGGACCTCATTAAACAAGGCAGGTTTTCACTATCTCTTCCTGGACTTGGCATACCACAGCAGGGAATCCTGGGTAGTGTTTTAGAAGAAATTTTAAACTCGAGAGTCCTATAAGGCCCCAATCCCACCTTGCCCCTATGGTAACCTCAATAATTTTTCAGTGATGGCAGATGATCAAAGTTGTCTGATATGAGCTTTATTCCTTTGAGGTCTAAATTCAACTTCTTTTTTAGCACAGTAATAAAATCAGACTGATTCCTTATAGCAGATTAAATGAGGTGATTTCTTACCTCAAAGGTGATGAAATGAATCCCCAACTTATTTATACTTATTCTGGTCTACCTACCCCTGAATACCAGCCTATTCTAAAGAGAGTAAGGATTTCCACAGCAACGTAAACCAGATGGACTTCACTGAGTTATGAAACTGAACATCTTAGTCACTCTGCCAGATCAATACTGTTATAATTCAGTACGATGTAAACTAGCTTCATACTATAGATAACTACATTATCACTTATCGGCTCTACTCACTCTGTTGCTTTTATATCCTGCTTAAAATCAAGCATGCATTTTTGCTTACATAGGAATGCAAAGCTATGGCCTCTGGCCTAGCCAGAGTGAAATTCTTGTACCTTCCAAGATTTTCTGCAGGCTGCTCTGCATCACATGGATGCTTTCAATGCCCATAATCCTGAAGTGAATGTTGGCATAGTTGTCTTCATCTTCATAGTCCTTCCCAGCTGCTCGGTTGGCTGTGGCATTCAACTGCAATTGTTAAGGACATAATAAAGCAGATAAGCTAGATGATGAAAGAAGGAGTTTGTCAATCTCAATGCTTCATTTTAAATAGTTTTAAACCTTAACTGTTTAAAAGGATATTAAATCAGACAGGAAAAATTCTAGAATGGAGAAAATTTCACCGGTTTTTAGATCAGGTACATGAATAGAGTAATATAGGGAGAGAGAAGGAAATCTACTGGATTTTTTGTTTTTCTTCTGCTTTATTACTAAAATCCTGCTTAAGAGATGAAGGATATGGCAGCTATGAGGATATCTGATCCCTATCAATGGCCCATGAAGAATTGAAATAAAGAGCTTCCCATCACAAACAAGTGTTTTTTCTCAGGAAAATCCCTTTCCTGAAAGCCTTTATACTGAAAAACATGCAAAAGTTAAAAATATTTACAACTGAGAGGCTCTAGATAGAAGCCTAAGAACAGATACTTAATTTTAAATATCTATTTTAGCAAAATGTCTAAAATGTGACTACATGAGATAAATGACTTTCACTCACTGATAAAATTGAACAGCTGTTTTAACACTATATTCAGCTTGTTTTAATCTGAGTATCTCTAGGTCATATGAAGAATGCTGGGTGGGGAGGGAGTAAATGAGACTTGCCTAGAGGGGATATTAACACACTAACTAAAGAGCTGCCAAGATACTGTCTCTGATGAAGACTATCTTACAAATTAAATGGCTTTCAGTTGTCTAGGCCTGTATTCTCATCTTCCAATATTGTATATTTCAAAAGGCAGGAAGAGCATGTATATGAAAAGAGTGTCATTTTTGTATTAATGGAAAGGAATACAAAAACCTCAAAGCACAGACTACTCATGTTAATGCATGCAGACAAAGAAGTCAATGTGCTCAACGTATTCTGTTAAGAAGGCAAGCCAATTGTTAAAGAGGGATATGTGACTGCAATTTTAATCTCTTATCACACTGACAGTATCACTGAGCTTTCATTAAACTAATGACAAACATCAAAGCAACACCTGCAGAAGTGCAAGCGACGGCCACCTAGTAGCAAGGGACTCTGCTATGACTGATGCTTCAGCAAACAAAATAATAATTACAGCAGACTCTGCCTAGGCCTAGGTAGCACTAGAAAGGTCAGCTAATACAGAGAGCTAGCTATATCATCCCGGTGTACGCTCTTTGGGAATATGTCCGGCAGGTGGGGAAAAAAAATATTTATTGAGCCCCTAGCATGTGCCAGGCACTGTCCTAGATCCTTTACTTACAATATCTCATTTAATTCTCACTATAACCAGAATCGACTCAATGGCAATGGGTTGGGTTGGGTATAGCCCCTCAAGGCTAGTGCTAGTAGTATTTCTTACTACCACAAGAAAAGAGGCTCAGAAAGGTGAACCAATTTGCCCAGGATCATACAGATAAAGGTTGAAGGCAGGATTTGATTCCAGGCTTTTCTTCTCTTAGGAACACAAATATTTCACAACAATGTAGTTTCTACTAAAAGTGTAGATCCAGCCATTCAGAAAAAGGGGGATTGCCATATATTTTTAGGCCTGCCCTAATTTGATCAAATTTGAAAGAGGAAAATGTTCTAATAATCTGTTAAAAGGCACTTTCTGATCTTTGGTTTGAACAAAAGGCACCAACCGTTCAGTTTTTCAAAAGTTGCTGTGTTTATATTTATCATTTTAAGATAATTTAATCTTGATGAAAGATACAGACTTGGTTAAACTCTTTCCAACCCAAGACTGTTAGAGGCAGTTATGGTTGAAGCAATACTAAAAGCTTCTCAGAAGCTGAAGGACGGTGTCTGAGCAGAAAGGGAAATTTGTTTCTGTCTTGAGCCTAGTCAGTCCTAGGTAGCTTTGGAGAACGGTTAATGAGAGATTCCGAAAATGGGACAGACAGCTGTATAAAGCCACTGTCTGGTTTCACAGCTATCCAATTGCTTAACTGTGAAAACCACCATCTGGTTTAGGCTTAGCACTAAATCATTGACTTAGCAATCTCTAGTTAGCAAGTAAACCTCTGAGTAAGAGAAGTGAACTGAGACACTTGACTAAAGTAAAATGGCTACTTGAGAGTTTAGGGCCCTATCTTGCCTTTATATATATATGTATATGTCTAAAACTAGTTTTTTTTAAATATGTAAATATATGTATATATGTAAATACATATAGTTTCACAGGAACTCTCATGACCCTTCCTGAAACAATGTCTGAGGAAGAAAATCTTGATGCTGATTCTTATCTAGCCTCCTAGATAACTATTGAAGAAAAAAATTTCACTTGGGCAAGCTGTTTCTAAGAGAGAAATGTCCTGTAACCTTACCCCTCCTAGCCCCACTTGCAGTAACCTGACTTGTATTAACCTAAGTTTGCAATGTCCCATCAAAATAGTACAGCTCAAGTCCCTTATTCTCGCCCTTTGAAAGGCCTCCACAGCTTCACCATTTTGGAAGCTTTCCCCCGTCAGGATTTTGTTGAACCTACAACAAATCTCTTTGCTTTATCTAACAGAGTAAGCGTTTATTACTCTTAGACATATACTGGTGACCAGTGAAAGGACTGAAGGAGAATCTGTCTCTCTAACTTCCAAGAAGCCAGGATTCTGGGTAATGGTAGTGAGCTGGGACATTTTCGGGCCCTCCATCTCCACGGTGGATTTGGGAGTGCAGCAAGGTAAATCCCTCTTGGGTCTGAGTCTTCCACTCTTTTTGCATAGAAGATACCTCCTGAGATTTATTGTAGGATTTGTTGTCTATATGTCTGTCTCCTTTTTGTTCACAAGTGAATTTCAATATACTGATCCAGATGTCATTCAGGATTGTGACTTGATCATTACCTAGGAATCTCACAGTCTTGTGAACATTTGGTTCACTCTGGGAAACTGAAAGTAACAATCGAGTCTGGATTTTGCTGTGTGTACATTTGTTCTGTCTGTTTGATGGTTTGGAAAAATTGTAGCTACTTTTGACTCTTGTTTTCTGCTTGCACTTGCAATAGTTTTTACAAATAGGCCTGTTGTGACTAGTTTGTTTGTCTGTAAATCATTTAAAGTTGGTTAAATCCTTGTTAAAGCTTAAACTCCCTTATTTATACCTGCTAGTCTGTATAATTAACAGGAAAAAGGAGGGGCTGCTTCTGTGTTACCAAGCAACCGAACTCAGAACTCACCATGCTGCTTGCATTTACGATAATAACTCAGAATTCTATAAGCTTTAACCAGGAAACTAAACAAACTGCTTCTAAAAAAGACTTAAAATATCCTTAAATAAATGAGCCCAGAGAGGCGGGACCAAGATGGCTGACGAGGTAGAAGCTTCCACTTATCCCTCTTGCAACAAAAAAGACTTGAAAAAACAAGGGAATCGATTACATACAGGACAATCTATGAACCCTGACCATCAAACACAGAACTAAGGAGTTGACCTGAGTGACAGGGGAGTGAAAAGCCATGCACTGAAGCAGTGACCACTTCTGGAACCAGTGTGCCAAGCCGCAGCCTTGAGCCCTCACGGTTCCCTGGTGCCATAGTAGTAAAGCTGATTGTGGCTTATTGAGACGGGGCAAGCACAGATGGCAGGCCTAACTCCTGGGACCAACCTCAGGGGGGAGTCAGCCAGTGCACGCAGGCTGCATACTGATATGGCTGACAGGCAAACAAAAAACCACGGAGAAGCAGTGGCTGTTTCTGGAGCCTGGAGCGCAGCGTCCCAGACAGGAAACATTGGCGCTGGGCTTTGGACTAAGCATGGAGGAGCTGACTGAGGCTTCCTGAGATGGCACAAGCACAGGACACAGCCCTAATGCTCTGGGGCAGTCTCAGCGGGGATCCAGCCAGGGCACACAAGCTACACGCCCCTCTCGAATCTCAGAAAAAAAGTCCTTAACAAACAAGATAAGTAACTTTGTCTATCTTGCCACACTGCTCTCTCCTATCTATCTGATCCCTACTGTCCCTGCCCCAGCCAGCTTCATTAACATTGGAATTCCCTGGGCCAGTGAAGTGCACTGCCCTTTTTTTTTCTTCTTTCTTTTCTAACCCATTCTCCTGGCCTGAGAAAAGCAGCATTTAACAATCAAAGGAAAAGTCCTTCCCTGACTTCCCTAAACTGGAATAACAATACAGAACCAACTCCATCCAGGCATGAGAGACCCACAGTGTTTGGCTTTCATCCCTACAGGGAACCAGGTGGCTATTATAATGCAAACCCAATTCTGATACAGATCTGACTGTAATTGTTTTGGCTAAGCAGTGGAAAGGCAAATTTTGGAGGTCAGATACCTCTCTACCTATTAAACAGAGCCCTCACTGATCCACGCCAGGGAACTGAGGGCTGAGACTCCACCCACACCACCCAGCCACCTGCTAAATGGGTCTGAGGATAGCGACACCTACCAATCTATAGAGGTACAAGCATTGGGTGCCCAAGGTACAGCTGCAGAGCCCACCCACCACTGCACTCTAGAGAATAGAGCCATCCTACCTAACTGACACTTGGGGGAAGGCTATCAGCATCCTGCCCTCGTCAGAGTGTGACCCCCTGCCGATACAAGAAACTGGTGCATACAACCATCACCACTACTCCTCTAAGTTAATAGGTGAGAGCCTACACCACACGCTAGGTGAACCATTATCAGGACACCTGGGCTGATTCTATTCAAGAATAGTGAATGGACTCATAGGCTCATATATGTTGTAACAGCTCAGACCAGCTAGTAACAGGTCATAAGCAATTCAAAAGCTATAGCAATCAAAATAGCGCAATCTAGTAGTCCATCTCGGTGTATTGTAACAAAACAAAACAAGAAGATAAGACTCGGTGAACAAATATAAAACATTACAATATCTTCTAGATGGCTAGAAGACAGCAGTCAATATCAAATCACATAAGGAAGCAGACCATGATTGCTTCTACAAACCCCCAAATCAAAGAATCAAAATCATTCCCAGATGTAGATACATTCCTGGAATTGCCAGATGCAGAATAGAAAAAAACTAAAATGCAGAATGCTTCAAGACATCAGGGATGACCTCAGAAATGAAATAAGGCAATCTACAGAAACAGCTGAGGGACACACAGATAAAGCAGTTAAAGAAATCAAAAAGATTATTCAAGAACATAGTGAAAAATTTAATAAACTGCAAGAATCCATAGAAAGACAGCATTCAGAAATTCAAAAGATTAACAATAAAATTACAGAATTAGACAACTCAATAGGAAGAGGAGCAGAATGGAGGAACTGGAATGCAGAGGGGGGGAGATGGAGGATAAGGCCAATGATACCAATATATTTGAAGAAAAATCAGATAGAAGAATTAAAAAAAAAATGAAGAAACCCTAAGAATCATGTGGGACTCTATCAAGAAGAATAACTTGCGTATGATTGGAGTTCCAGAACAGGGAGGGATAACAGGAAATACAGAGAGAATAGTTGAAGATCTGTTGGCAGAAAACTTCCCTGGCATCGTGAGAGATGAAAGGATATCTATCCAAGATGCTCACTGAACCCCACAGAAGATAGATCCCAAAAGAAAATCACCAAGACATATTATCATCAAACTTACCAAAGATAAAGAGAAAATTTTAGAAGCAGCCAAGGATAAATGAAAAGTCACCTACAAAGACGAATCAATAAGAATAAATTCGGGCTACTTGGCAGAAACCATGCAGGCAAGAAGGCAATGGGATGACATATACAGCACTGAAAGAGAAAAACTGCCAGCCAAGAATCATATATCCAGCAAAATTCTCTCTCAAATATGAACATGAAAATAAGAATTTACAGATAAACACAAGCCTAGAGAATCTGCAAAAACCAAACCAAAACTACAAGAATTACTGAAGAAAATTCTTTGGTCAGAAAATCAATAATATCAGATGCCAACACAACCCAAGGTCACAGAACAGAACTTCCTGATATCAACTCAGATAGGGAAATCACCAAAACAAACTAAGATAAAATTTTTTAAAATTGCTCAAAACAGGGAATCATTGATGTCATTATGTAAAAGATTACAAAAATCAAAAAAGAGGGACTAAATACAGGAGGCACAGATCTTCCATATGGAGATGAAACCAAGGCGATACAGGGCGATACAAGTTAGGTTTCAACTTAGTCAAATAGGGGTAAATATTAAGGTAACCACAAAGAGGTCTAACAATTCCATACTTCAAAATAAAAACCAAGATAAACATAACGACTCAGCGAAAATCAATTCAAGTACTGTGAAAAGGAGGAACACACAATCTACAAAGAAACACTTCTCAGCACAAAAAAGTAAGTGGAAAAATGAAATTGTCAACAACACACAAAAAAAGGCATCAAAATGACAGCACTAAACCTATACAAAGTATCTATAATTACGCTGAATTTAAATGGACTAAATGCACCAATAAAGAGACAGAGAGTTGCAGACTGGATTAAAAAACATGATCCGTCTATATGATGCCTACAAAAGATACACCTTACACTTAGAGACGCAAATGAACTAAAACTCAAAGGATAGAAAAAAATATATCAAGCAAACAACAATCAAAAAAGAGCAGGAGTGGCAATATTAATTTCTGACGAAATAGACTTCAAAGTTAAATCCACCATAAAGGATAAAGAAGGACACTACATAATGATTAAAGGGACAATTTTCCAGGAGGATATAACCATATTAAATATTTATGCACCCAATGATAGGGCTGCAAGATTCATAAAACAAAATTTAACAAAATTGAAAAGTGAGATAGACACCCCCACAATTATAGCAGGAGACTTCAACACACCACTTTCGGTGAAAGATAGGACATCCAGTAAGAAGCTCAAAAGAGACACGGAAGATCTAATTGCTATAATCAACCAACTTGACCTCATAGGTATATACAGAACCAGCCAACAGCTGCAAAGTATACTCTCTTTTCTAGCTCACATGGAACATTCTCTAGAATAGGTCACATATTACGTCATAAAACAAGCCTCTGCAGAATCCAAAACATCAAAGTATTACAAAGCATCTTCTCATGTCATAAGGCCATAAAAGTAGAAATCAATAACAGAAAAACCAGGGAAAAGAAATCAAATATTTGGAAACTGAACAATACCCTGCTCAAAAAAGACTGGGTTATAGAAGACATTAAGGAGGGAATAAAAAAATTCATAGAATTCAACAAGACTGAAAACACTTCCTATCAAAACCTTTGGGACACAGCAAAAGCAGGGCTCACAGGTCAATTTATATCAATAAATCCACAAATACATAAAGAAAAAAGGGCCAAAATCAAAGAACTTTCCCTACAACTTGAACAAATAGAAAGAGAGCAGCAAAAGAAACCATCAGGCACCAGAAGAAAACAAATAATAAAAATTAGAGCAGAATTAAATGAATTAGAGAACAGAAAAACAATTAAAAGAGTTAACAAGGCCAAAAGCTGGCTCTTTGAAAAAAAAATTAAAATTGATAAACCATTGGCCAAACTGACTAAAGAAATGCAGGAAAAGAAACAAAGCTCAGAGGTCAATTTATATCAATAAATGCACACATACAAAAAGAAGAAAGGGCCAAAATCAAAGAATTTACCTTATAACTTGAACAAATAAAAAGAGAGCAACAAACGATACCCTCAGGGACCAGGAGAAAGCAAATAATAAAAAGTAGAGCAGAATCAAATGAAACAGGAAACAGAAAAACAATGGAAAGAGTTAAGAAAGACCAAAAGCTGGTTCTTCAAAAAGATTAACAAAATTGACAAGCCACTGGCCTGACTGAGAAAAGAAAAACAGAAGACGAAGCAAATAACCCAAATAAGAAATGAGATGGGTGACATCACAACAGACCCAACTGAAATTAAAAGAATCATAACAGAATGCTATGAAAAATTGTACTTTCACAAATTTGAAAACCTAGAGAAATGAACAAATTACTAGAGACACTACCTACTTGAACTAACACAGAGGCAGAACAACTAAATAAATCCATAACAAAAGAAGTGATTGAAAAGTAATTAAAAAAAAAAAACTCCCAACAAAGAAAAGCCCTGGCCCTGACAGCTTCACTGGAGAATTCCACCAAACTTTCAGAGAACAGTTAACATCATACTACTAAAGGTATTTCAGAGCATAGAAAAGGAAGGAATACTCCCAAACTCATTCTGTGAAGCCAGCATTTCCCTGATACCAAAACCAGGTAAAGATACCACAAAAAAAGAACATCATAGACTTATATGCCTCATGAACTTAGAAGCAAAAAACCTCAACAAAATTCTAGCCAATAAAATTCAACAACATATCAAAAACATAATTCCCTATGACCAAGTAGGATTCATATCAGGTATGCAGGGAAGGTTCAACATTAGAAAAACAATGTAATCGATCACATAAATAAAACAAAAGACAAGAACCACATGATCTTATCATTTTATGCAGAAAAGGCATTTGACAAAGTCCAACATCCATTCATGATAAAAACTTCCAGCAAAATAGGAATAGATGGAAAATTCCTCAACATTATAAATGGCATTTACACAAAGCCAACAGCCAACATTGTCCTAAACAGAGACAGACTGAAAGCATTCCCCTTGAGAATGGGAACCAGACAAGGATGCCATTTATCACTACCCTTATTCAACACTATGCTGGAGGTCCTAGCCAGAGCAATTAGCCAGAGCAATTAGGCTAGATAAAGAAATAAACATACATAAATCAGTTGGATTCCTCTACACCAACAATGAGAACCTCGAAGAGGAAATCACCAAACCAATACCATTTACAATAGCCCCTAAGAAGATAAAATACTTAGGAATAAATCTAACCAGAGACGTAGAAGACATATACAAAGAAAACTATAAGAACCTACTGCAAGAAACCAAGAGACCTACCTAAGTGGAAAAAACACACCTTGCCCATGGATAGGAAGACTCAACGTTGTGAAACTGTCTATTCTACCCAAAGTGATCTATAGATACAATGCAATCCTGATCCAAATACCAGTGGAATTTTTTAATGAGATGGAGAAACAATTCACCAACTTCATATGGAAGGGAAAGAGGCCCTGGATAAGTAAAGCATTACTGAAAAAGAAGAACAAAGCAGGAGGCCTCACAGTACCTGATTTTAGAACCTATTATACCACCACAGTAGTCATAACAGCCTGGTACTGGTACAACAACAGATACATAGACCAGTGGAAAAGAATTGAGAATCCAGACATAAATTCATCAGATGGTATTTGACAAAGGCCCAAAGACTCTTAAATGCGGAAAAGACAGTTTCTTTAACAAATGGTGCTGGCATAACTGGATATCCACCTGCAAAAAAATGAAACAAGACCCATACCTCACACCATGCACAAAAGCTAAATCAAAATGGATCAAAGATCTAAATATAAAATCTAAAATGATAAAAATCATAGAAGAAAAAATAGGGACAACGCTAAGATCCCTAATGGCATAAACAGTATACAAAACATTACTAACAATATACAAACTCCAGATGAGAAACTAGGTAACTGGAAGCTCCTAAAAGTCAAACATGTACGCTCATCCAAAGACTTCACGAAAAAAGTAAAAAGATTACCTACAGATTGGGAGAAAGTTTTTAGCTATGACATTTCTGATCAGCATATGTTTTCTAAAATCTAAATGATAGTGCAAAAACTCAACAAGAAAAAGACAAATAACCCAATTAAAAAATGGGCAAAGGGACATTTCCAGCCAACATGACTCCACAGACAGAGCACCACGCCATCCCTCCACAG
Source organism: Elephas maximus indicus (assembly GCF_024166365.1). Lineage (NCBI taxonomy): Eukaryota > Metazoa > Chordata > Mammalia > Proboscidea > Elephantidae > Elephas > Elephas maximus. The sequence continues at coordinate 107,325,429 of NC_064846.1, forward strand.
CAAAGACTCAACTAATAAAACAGAGACAGCATCATTCCTGGAATCTGAAATGGCAAATGAAGAAATAGAGAACTCAACCAAGCACAGAATGTAATAAGAAACTGCCAGAGAAGAGAGAGCAAGTAGAGATATGTAAGAAGGGCCCCATCAGCTAACGCAGCATGGATCTGCCATCTTGGACTCCTTTTGGGGATCCGCAGACACGGAGCACAAGAAAGCAGTTTCGCGAACTCCCAGCAGGAGACAGAGCACCTGGTAATCAGGGATACAAGCTTTCCCACCGCCCATTCTCTCCCTGCTGCTCTACCTCCGAGCTTCCCAGCTGGCTGTGGTGGCTCGGCCAGCTGGGAAGTGCAGCCTCTGTACCGCTTGGATTCACCCCACCCCCATCGGAGATCAGCAGACAGTTATTATGGGATAGCACTTCACGAAGTCCCCAGCAGGAGACAGAACAGAACACCGGGTAAGGAGCGATATACGCTTTCCTAGCCATCCCCCTTCTTACCCCCACCTCAGCCTCCTCTGTTTCCCACCAGTCACAGTCTGTTGGCTGGGAGGCAACTGCTTTGTCCTCAAGCTGCTTGGATTTGCCATGCCCACACTGGCTGGGCCCCTGAGCTGGTGTTGGTTCTTTCCGCTCTTTTGGTTTCTTCTGTACCTCCTACCACCTCCCACTCCTTTCTCTGGAACACCTGGCTCCATGAGATATCTTTGCTTCTTCCTGAAAGGCTATGAAACCATGCTCAACTGGGAAACCACTCCCCCTACGCTGGTGGGATCCCTGGTGCTCTTCTCCCCCTTGTTGTGCGTTGATCTGTGTTATTTTGTTTGTTTGTTTTTTCTGTTCGCAGCTTGTGAGCCCCTCCTAGCCATGCTGCACTGCATGGCTTAGGAGCCTCTCCCCCAGTCTGCACAGCCACAAAGGTGGGATCCCTGGGGGTATTTCTTTTTTTTTCCTCCCTTCCCTCCTTCCTTCCTTTTTTCCCTCTTTTGTCTCTTTTTTCCCTTTCCATCTGTCTTTATTTCTCAGTTCTCATTTCTCTACACTTATCTTCTTTTCCTGTCTTCTGAATACCTGCTTCTGGGTGACGTCTATACCCCCTCTAGCCAGGCTATACTGTACAGCCTGGGAGCCACTTCCCTGGTTTTAGCAGCCCCACCAGTGGGACTCTGGGACTCCTGGGGGCTTTTCTCCTCCACATTTTTATCTAATTATCTTTTTCTTTCTTTCTCCCCCCCTTTTTTTTCTTTTTGCTTTTCTCCATTTCTCGATTTCTCATCACTGCACTCGAAAGGGAAGCTTCCTTAGTGCTCTCTCTCTCTCTTTTTCTCTTTCTTTGCTTGTTTGTATTTGGCCCCTATTTTTCTCTTCTCTCTCTCCTTTTTCCCACACCCCTATTAGCTCCACACATAACAACCTCCCCCCCCTTTCCTGCTTACCTGCACTGTGCACTGAACATCACACCTCTGATCTGCACAAGACTGGCCTACTGCAACCTGCCCAGCACTTATTCCTGGCCAGCCCTGTTAGCCCTAGTACATGCCACAAACAACCTATCCCAGCCCATTCACTTCAGCTGGACCTGCTCTACTGCACCATAGCTGAATGAATGGCCTGCCCATTGGAAAAGGAGATGAAAAGTGTCGTGATGAGAGACGAGCAAACAACAAAGAATGCGCAGCCCACCTGCTCAGACATAACCAAATAAAACAAAAGAGCAGGACAAAACAAACAAATCTACAATCAAGAAATGAAGAAAATAACCACAGAATGTCCTGGAGGCAGCAGACAATATCAAAACATTTAGAAAAACAGGACAGGATGGTTCTGGTAGGCCACCAAAATAAAACACCGGATGACTTTTCAGTAGAAGAAAATGCAATAGAACTATCAGACATGGAATTCAAATCTCTAATATTCAGAGCAATCCAAGAGTTGAAGCAAAAAGCAGACAAAAGTGAGGAAAAAATAGACAAATTTTTTGGAAAAGGAAGACAAATTTGTGGAAAATACAAAGAAATGGAACAATTCAGGAAAGTAATACAGGAACAAAATGGTGAAATAAACTCAAAACTAGAAATCATACAAAAACAACAATTAGAAATCCAAAAGATGACAAGATTTCAGAAATGGACAGTGTCATAGAAAGGCTGAGGAGGAGGTTTGAAATAAAGGAAGACAGAATCAGTGAAATTGAAGACAAGCACTTGGATACAACTCTGAGAAAAAATCAGAAAAAAGAATGAAGAAAAATGAAGAAACCCCAAGAATTATGTGGGATACAATCAAATGCAAAAATTTGCACGTGATCGGAGTTCCAGAACAGGGAGAAAAAACAGAAAACAGAGAGAATCACTGAAGAATTGCTGACAGAAAACTTCCCTAATACCATGAATGATGGAAAGCTGACCATCCAAGAAGCTCAATGAACCCCATATATGATAGACCCCAAAAGAAAATGTCCAAGGCATATCATAATCAAACTGGCTAAAGCCAAAGCCAAAGAAAAACTCCTGCGAGTAGCTCGAGAAAAACAAAAAGTCACATACAGAGGAGAAACAATAAGAATAAGCTCTGATTATGCGGCAGAAACCATGCAGGCAAGAAGGCAATGGGATGACATATAAAAAACCTGGAAAGAAAGAAATTGCCAACCAAGAATAATATATTCTGCAAAACTTTCATTCAAATATGGTATGAAATTAGGACATTGCCAGATAAACAGAAATTAAGGATATATGTAAAAAACAATCCAAACTTACCAGAATTCCTAAAGGGAGTCCTTCGTTCTGAAAACAAATAACATCAGACCACAGCCTGAATCTAGGATGCAAGATTGTACCAGCCAGATAACAACCTAGGAAATGAACACTCAAGGAGTATCCAAAACCAAAACTATTGCAACAGAGAACCAGAGAGTTTAATCTGTAAATGACAACAACATCAGAAAAATAAGAGGGAATAAACGGTACAGGTACAGAACTCTCTAATGGAGAGGAAGGCAAGGCAATACCAATAAAAGAATGGTTCAAACCTAGGAAGATAAGGGTAAATTTCAAGGTAAGACAAAGAATGGTAACAAACCTACTCATCAAAAAAAGAAGAAAAAACATAAATTCTCAATAAAAACAAAATCTACAAAAACAAAAGAAATCCATGAACAAAAGGAACTCAGCACAGGGCATTATGCTGAGTGAAGTAAGTCAATCACAAAACAACAAGTATTGTCTGACACCACTACTGTAAAAACTAATGAAAAGGTTTACATACAAAAAGAAACAATATTTGATGGTTATGAGGGAGTGAAGGAATAGGGATGGAAAAACACTTAATAAACATAAGATAAGTTGCAACTTTGGTGAAGGGTAAGACAGTACACAGTACTGGGGAAGCCAGTGCATCCTGTACAAGGCAAGTCCATGGTAGCTCCACAGACAGAGCAAACTCCCTAAGGGACTGAATTGTTGGGCTGAGGGCTGTGGGGACCATGGTCTCTGGGAACATCTAGTTCAACTGGCGTAAGAGTTTATAAAGAAAATGTTCCACATTCTACTTTGGTGAGTAGCATCTGGGGCCTTTAAAGCCTGTGAGCAGCCATCTAGGATACTCCACTGGTCTCACCCCTTCCGGAGCAAGAAAGAATGAAGAAAACTAAAGACACAAGGGAAAGAATGGTCCAAAGGAACTAATGGACCACATCTACCATGGCCTCCACCAGACTGAGTCCAGTACAACGAGATGGTGCCCAGCTGCCACCACTCACTGCTCTGAAAGGGATCATAACAGAAGGTCCCGGACACAGCTGGAGAAAAATGTAGAACAAAATTCTAACTCAAAAAGAAAAACCAGACTTGATGGCCTGACAGAGACTGGAGAAACCCTGAGAGTATGGCCCCAGACACCCTTTCAGCTCACTAATGAGGCCACTCCTGAGGTTCACCCTTCAGCCAAAGACTGAGTAGGTCCATGGAACAAAACAAGACTAAAGGGGTACACCAGCCCTGGGGCAGGGACTGGAATGCAGGAGGGAACAAGAAAGTTGATAAAAGGGAACCCAGGGTTGAGAAGGGAGAGTGTTGACATGTTGTGGGATTTGTTAACCGATGTCATACAACAATATATGTCCTAATTGATGAGAAACTAGTTTGTTTTGTAAACCTTCATCTAAAGTTCAATGAAAAAGAAGAAAAAATGGGCAAAGGATATGAACAGGTACTTTACCAAAGAAGACATTCAGGCTGCTAACAGATACATGAGGAACTGGTCATGATCATTAGCTGTGAGAGAAAAGTAAATCAAAACTAGAGTGAACATGATACTGCAAAAACTCAACTGCAAAAAGACAAATAAGAGGTGGGGCCAAGATGGCTGACTAGGTAGAAGATACCTCGGGTCCCTCTTGCAACAAAGACTCGGAAAAACAAGTGAATCGATCACATACATGACAATCTATGAACCCTGACCATCAAACACAGATCTAAAGAGTTGACCTGAGTGACAGGGAGTGAAAAGCCACACACTGAAGCAGCAACTACTTCTGGAACCAGCGTCCGGCTCCACAGCCTTGAGCCCTTGCAGTTCCCGGGTACTGAGTGGCGGGGATGATTGCGGCTTGCTGAAGTGGGGCAGGAACGGGACACAGCCCTAACCACTAGCCCCCTGGGGTAACCTCCATAGAGACTCAGCCAGCAAAAGCAGACTGCACACTGACGTGGCTAACGAGAGACCGAACAACCACGGGGAAGAAGCAACGGTTTTTGGGGCCTGGAGCCAGCGTCCCAGTCAGAAAACCTTCGCGCCGGGCTTTGGACTGGGCACAGGGGAGCTGAGCACGGCTTCCTGAAACGGAGCAAACACGGGACGCAGCCCTAGCCCCCTGAAGTGACCTCGGGGGAAGCCCAACCAGTGCATGCAGGCAGCGCAACGACGCAACTGACAGGAGGAGAGATCACCGGGAGGCAGCGACTGGTTTTGGAGCCGGGAGTGCAGTGTCCAGCAGAGGAACATTGGCGCTGGGCTTTGGACTGGGAGCAGAGGAGCTGACCACGGGTTCTGAGACAGCACAAGCACTGGACACGGGCCTGACCCTCAGAGGCAATCTCAACCTAGACAGCACACACAGGCGGCACGCCCCTCGGGAATCTCAGATAAAACAGTCATCCCCAAGCAGAATAAGTAACTTTGTCTATATTGCTGGGTACCACTCTCTCCTATCTATATGATCCCTCCCCTCCCTCCCCAGGCGGCTTTGTTAACATTGGAATTTCCTGGGCCAGGGAGTGAAGTGCTCTGTGTTTTTTTTTTTTCTTTTACTAATCCATTCTCCTGGCCTGAGAGAAGCAGCTACTAAAATCCAGGGACCAAACACCCTTCCCTGACTTCCCTAAACTGGAATAACAATATAGAACCAGCTCCAGCCAAGCATATGAGGTCCACAGTCCTGGGCTTTCATCCCTACACTGAGCAAGGTGGTTATTATAATGCAAAGGCAATTCTGATAGAGATCTGACTGTAATTGTTTTAGCAGAGCACTGGAAAGACAAGTGTTCCAGGTCTGATATCTCTACCTATTAAACAGAGACCTCACTGATCCACAACGGGGAACTGAGGGCTGAAGCTCCACCCAAACTACCCAGCCACCTGCCAGACTGGTCCGAGGATACTGACACCTACCAATCTTCAGAGGTACATGCACTGGGTGCCTGAGGTAAAGCTGCAGAAACCACCCACTGAAGTGCTTTAGGAATAGAGACACACCTACCTCACTGGCACGTAGAGGAAGCCGGTCACCATCCTGCACCCCCGGAGTGTGACCCCCTGTTGCTACTAGCATCTGGTGCACACAACTATCACCACTACTCCTCTAAGTTAATAGGTGACAGTCTACACCACACACTTGGTGACCGAAAATCAGAACACCTAAGCTGATTCTATTCAAGAATAGTGAATGGACTCTTAGGCTTATATATCTGGTAACAGCCCAAACCAGCTGGTAACAGGACATAAGTGATTCAAAGGCTACAACAATCAAGACAGCGCAATCTAGTAGCCCATCTACAAATATTGAAAGAAAACAAAACAAGATAAGACTCAGTGAGCAAATATAAAATAAAACATTACAATATCTTATAGATGGCTCAGAGACAGCAGTTGATATCAAACCACATAAAGAAGCAGACCAAGATTGCTTCTACAACTCCCCAAATTAAAAAATCAAAATCTTTCCCAAATGAAGATACAATCCTGGAACTGCCAGATGCAGAATATAAAAAACTAATATACAGAATGCTTCAAGACACCAGGGATGACCTCAGAAATGAAATAAGGCAATCTACAGAGAAAGCCAAGGAATATACTGATAAAGCAGTTGAAGAAATCAAAAAGATTATTCAAGAACACAGTGGAAAAATTAATAAGCTGCAAGAATCCATACAGAGAGAGCATTCAGAAATCCAAAAGATTAACGGTAAAATTACAGAATTAGACAACTCAAGAGGAAGTCAGAGTAGCAGAATCGAGCAACTGGAATGCAGAGTGGGGGAGATGGAGGATAAGTCAATTGACACCAGTATACTTGAAGAAACATAAGAAAAAAGAATTAAAAAAATGAAGAAACCCTGAGAATCATGCAGGACTCTATCAAGAAGAATAACTTCCATGTGATTGGAGTTCCAGAACAGGGAGGGATAACAGAAAATACAGAGAGAACAGTTGAAGATCTTTGGCAGAACACTTCCCTGGCATCATGAAAGACGAAAGGATACCTATCCAAGATCCTCACCGAACACCATGTAAGATTGATCCAAAAAGAAAATCACCAAGATATATTATCACCAAACTTGCCAAAACCAAAGATAAAGAGAAAATTTTAAAAGCACCCAGAGATAAAAGAAAGGTCTCCTACAAAGGAGAACAAATAAGAATAAGTTCAGACTACTCGGCCAAAACCATGCAGTCAAGAAGGCAATGGGATGACATATATACAGCACTGAAGGAGAAAAACTGCCAGCCAAGGATCATATATCCAGCAAAACTCTCCCTCAAATATGAAGGTGAAATTAAAACATTTACAGATAAACACAAGCTTAGAGAATTTGCAAAAACCAAACCAAGGCTGCAAGAAATACTAAAGGAAGTTGTTTGGTCAGAAAACCAATAATATCAAATACCAGCACAACACAAGGTCACAGAACATCCTGATATCAACTCAAATAGGGAAATCACAAAAACAAATTAAGATTAATTTTAAAAAGAAAAAAACGCTCAAAACAGGGAATCATTGAAGTCAATATGTAAAAGATCACAATAATCAAAAAGAGGGACTAAATACAGGAGGCATAGAACTGCCAGATGGAGAGGGAATCAAGGCAATATAGGACAATACAAGTTAGGTTTTTACTTAGAAAAATAGGGGTAAATATTAAGGAAACCACAAAGAGGTATAACAACTCCATAACTCAAAATAAAAACCAAGAAAAACAAAAAGACTCAGCAAACATAAAGTCAACTACTATGAAAATGAGGAACACACAATTTACAAAGAAAAACGTCTCAGCACAAAAAAGTAAGTGGAAAAATGAAATTGTCAACAACACACACAAAAAGGCATTAAAATGACAGCACTAATCTATAATTACTTTTTATACTTACGCCGTACTTATCTATAATTGCTTATCTATATTACTTATGTATAATTACGCTGAATGTAAATGGACTAAATGCACCAATAAAGAGACAGAGAGTCTCACACTGGATAAAGAAACACGATCCGTCTATATGCTGCCTACAAGAGACACACCTTAGACTTAGAGACACAAACAAACTAAAACACAAAGGATGAAAAAAAATATATCAAGCAAACAACCAGCAAAAAAGAGCAGGAGTACCACTATTAATTTCTGACGAAATAGACTTTAAAGTTAAATCCACCACAAAGGATAAAGGACACTACATAATGATTAAAGGGACAATTGACCAGGAACATATAACCATATTAAATATTTATGCACCCAATGACAGGGCTACAAGATACATAAAACAAACTTTAACAGAACTGAAAAGTGAGATAGACACCTAGACAATTATAGTAAGAGACTTCAACACACCACTTTCGGAGAAGGACAGGACTTCCAGTAAGAAGCTCAATAGAGACACGGAAGACCTAATTGCTACAATCAACCAACTTGACCTCATAGACCTGTACAGAACACTCCACCCAACAGCTGCAAAGTATACTCTTTTTTCTAGCGCACATGGAACGTTCTCTAGAATAGACCACATATTAGGTCATAAAACAAACCTTTGCAGAATCCAAAACATCAAAATATTACAAAGCATCTTCTCAGACCACAAGGCCATAAAAGTGGAAAAATCAATAACAGAAAAATTAGGGAAAAGAAATCAAATACTTGGAAACTGAACAATACACTGCTCAAAAAAGACTGGTTTATAGAAGACATTAAGGAGGGAATAAAGAAATTCATAGAATGCAATGAGAATGAAAACACTTCCTATCAAAACTTCTGGGAGAGGCTCTCCGCGGTGGGGCTTGCGGGCGCCTCCCGGGCGGATTCCGACCCCGAGCGCCAAAGCGCGGCTGGGAGCAACGAGAGCAGAGGACCAGCCCTTGAAAGTGCTGCTTGATCCTTTATGTCTCCTAGGACAGAGAGAGTTGGAAGCTGGCAAAATTGTCACGAGAGACTGGAAGGGCTGACTCATTAGGGGGACAGCAAGTGCGAGTACGGAGTAAGGTGTATATAAACTTATATGTGACAGTTTGACTTGATTTGTAAACGTTCACTTCAAGCTCAATAAAAGTTAAAAAAAAAAGTGGAAATCAATAACAGAAAAATTAGGGAAAAGAAATCAAATACTTGGAAACTGAACAATACCCTGCTCAGAAAAGACTGGATTATAGAAAACATTAAGGAGGGAATAAAAAAACTCATAGAATGCAATGAGAATGAAAACACTTCCTATCCAAACCTCTGGGACACAGCAAAAGCAGGGCTCAGCGGACAATTTATATTGATAAATGCACACACACTTAAAGAAGAAAGAGCCAAAATCAGAGAACTGTCCCTACAACTTGAACAAATAGAAAGTGAGCAACAAAAGAATCCATCAGGCACCAGAAGAAAACAAATAATAAAAATTAGAGCTCAACTAAATGAATTAAAGAGAACAGAAAAATAATTGAAAGAATTAACAAAGCCAAAAGCTAGTTCTTTGAAAAAATTAACAAAGTTGATAAACCATTGGCCAGACTGACTAAAGAAATACAGGAAGGGAAACAAATAACCCAAATAAGAAACAAGATGGGCCACATCACAACAGACCCAACTGAAATTAAAAGAATCATATCAGATTATTACGAAAAATTGTACTCTAACAAATTTGCAAACCTAGAAGAAATGGATGAATTCCTAGAAACACACGACCTACCTAAACTAACACAATCAGAAGTAGAACAACTAAATAGACCCATAACAAAAAAACAGATTTAACTCCCAACAAGAAAAAGCCCTGGCCCAGACAGCTTTACTGCAGAGTTCTACCAAACTTTCAGAGAAGAGTTAACACCACTACTACTAAAGGTATTGCAAAGCATAGAAAATGACGGAATACTACCTAACTCATTCTATGAAGCCACCATATCCCTAATACCAAAACCAGGTAAAGACACCACAAAAAAAGAAAATTACAGACCTATATCCCTCATGAACATAGATGCAAAAATCCACAACAAAATTCTAGCGAATAGAATTAAACAACATATCAAAAAAAAAAAAATCCACCATGACCAAAAAAAAAAAAAATTTTTTTTATGCAAGACTGCTTTAATATTAGAAAAACCATTAATGTAATCCACCATATAAATAAAACAAAAGACAAAAACCACATGATCTTATCAATTGATGCAGAAAAGGCATTTGACAAAGTCCAACACCCATTCCTGATAAAAACTCTCAGCAAAATAGGAATTCAAGGAAAATTCCTCAACATATTAAAGGGCATCTATACAAAGCCAACAGCCAACATCACTCTAAATGGAGAGAGCCTGAAAGCATTTCCCTTGTGAACGGGAACCAGACAAGGATGCCCTTTATCACCGCTCTTATTCATCATTGTGCTAGAGGTCCTAGCCAGAGCAATTAGGCTAGATAAAGAAATAAAGAGCATCTGGATTGGCAAGGTGGAAGTAAAATTATCTCTATTTGCAGATGACATGATCTTATACACAAAAAAACCCTAAGGAATCCTCCAGAAAACTACTGAAACTAATAGAGTTTGGCAGAGTCCCAGGTTATAAGATAAACATACAAAAATCACTTGGATTCCTCTACATCAACAAAAAGAACATCGAAGAGGACATAACCAAATCAATACCATTCACAGTAGCCCCCAAGAAGATAAAATACTTAGGAATAAATCCTACCAAAGATCTAAAAGACGTATACAAAGAAAACTACAAAGTACTAGTGCAGGAAACTAAAAAGGACCTACATAAGTGGAAAAACATACCTTGCTAATGGATAGGAAGACAACATAGTAAAAATGTCTACTCTACCAAAAGCCATCTATACGTACAATGCACTTCCTATCCAAATTCCAATGACATTTTTTAATGTGATGGAGAAACAAATCACCAACTTCATATGGAAGGGAAAGAAGCCCCGGATAAGTAAAGCATTACTGAAAATAAAGATGAAAGTGGGAGGCCTCACTCTACCTGATTTTAGAACCTATTATACAGCCACAGTAGTCAAAACAGCCTGGTTCTGGTACAACAGGCACATAGACCAATGGAACAGAATTGAGAACCCAGATATAAATCCATCCACATATGAGCAGCTGATATTTGACAAAGGACCAGTGCCAGTTAATTGGGGAGAAGATAGCCTTTTTAACAAATGGTGCTGGCATAACTGGATATCTATTTGCAAAAAAAATGAGACAGGACCCATACCTCACACCATGCACAAAAACTAACTCCAAGTGGATCAAAGACCTAAACATAAAGACTAAAATGATAAAGATCATGGAACAAAAAATAGGGACGTTAGGAGTCCTAATACAAGGCATAAACAGAATACAAAACATTACCGAAAATGACGAAGAGAAACCTGATAACTGGGAGCTCCTAAAAATCAAACATCTATGCTCATCTAAAGACTTCACCAAAAGAGTAAAAAGACCACCTACAGATTGGGAAAGAATTTTCAGCTATGACATCTCCGACCATATGATTCTGTTAAAACTCAACCACAAAAAGACAAACAACCCAATCAAAAAGTGGGCAAAGGATATGAAGACGCACTTCACTAAAGAAGATATTCAGGCAGCTAACAGATACATGAGAAAATGCTTTCGATCATTAGCCATTAGAGAAATGCAAATTAAAACTACGATGAGATTCCATCTCACTCCAACAAGGCTGGCATTAATCCAAAAAACACAAAATAATAAATGTTGGAGAGGCTGCAGAGAGATTGGAACTCTTATACACTGCTGGTGGGAATGTCAAATGGTACAACCACTTTGGAAATCTATCTGGCATTTTCTTAAAAAGTTAGAAATAGAACTACCATACAACCCAGAAATCCCACTCCTCGGAATATACCCTAGAGAAATAAGAGCCTTTACAGGAACAGATATATGCACCCCCATGTTTACTGCAGCTCTGTTTACAATAGCAAAAAGCTGGAAGCAACCAAGGTGTCCATCAACGGACGAATGGTTCAATAAATTGTGGTATATTCACACAATGGAATACTACGCATCGATAAAGAACAGTGACGAATCTCTGAAACATTTCATAACATGGAGGAACCTGGAAGGCATTATGCTGAGTGAAATTAGTCAGAGGCAAAAGGACAAATATTGTATAAGACCACTATTATAAAATCTTGAGAAATAGTATAAAGTGAGAAGAATACATACTTTTGTGGTTCGAGGAGGGGAGGGAGGGAGGAGGGGAGAGGGTTATTTACTGATTAGTTAGTAGATAAGAACTACTTTAGGTGAAGGGAAGGACAATACTCAATACACGGAAGGTCAGCTCAACTGGACTGGACCAAAAGCAAAGAAGTTTCTGGGATAAAATGAATGCTTCAAAGGTCAGCGGAGCAAGGGCGGGGGTTTGGGAACCATGGTTTAAGGGGACTTCTAAGTCAATTGGCAAAATAATTCTATTATGAAAACATTGTGCATCCCACTTAGAAGTGTGGCATCTGGGGTCTTAAATGCTAACAAGCAGCCATCTAAGATGCATCATTTGGTCTCAACCCACCTAGATCAAAGGATAGTAAAGAACACCAAGGTCACAGGATAACTATGAGTCCAAGAGACAGAAAGGGCCACATGAACCAGAGACTTACATCATCCTGAGAACAGAAGAACTAGATGGTGCCCGACCACAACCGATGACTGCCCTGACAGGGAGCACAACAGAGAACCCCTGAGGGAGCAGGAGATCAGTGGGATGCAGACCCCAAATTCTCACAAAAAGACCATACTTAATGGTCTGACTGAGACTAGAGGAATCCCAGCGGTCATGGTCCCCAAACCTTCTGTTGGCCTAGGACAGGAACCATTCCCAAAAACAACTCATCAGACATGGAAGGGACTGGACAATGGGTAGGAGAGAGATGCTGATGAGGAGTGAGCTACTTGTATCAGGTAGACACTTGAGACTGTGTTGGCATCTCCTTTCTGGAGGGGAGATGGGAGGGTAGAGACAGTTAGAAACTGGCAAAATTGTCAGGAAAGGAGAGTGGAAGGAGGGAGCGGGCTGACTCATTAGAGGGAGAGTAAGTGGGAGTATGGAGTTAAGGTGTATATAAGCTTATATGTGACAGACTGACTTGATTTGTAAACTTTCACTTAGAAAAAAGCACAATAAAAATTATTAAAAAAAGAATACACCCTAACATCTGACAATGGATCAAAAAATTAAAAACGAAGAAGCAGAACAAGCTCAAAGTAGATGAGATCAAAAATGTTCCTTGTAACTTACTAAAGTCAACGTCTGTAGAAAGCAGACCCTTTGAAAGAGAAAACGTTCCCTACCTACCTCCTTACCTGGACTTAGACTTTGGAGAAGCAGGTCATATAAGGAGAGATGAATGGAGCTTCTCCTTTCAGTTCAGAAGGCAATACTCATCCAAGGGTCCAATATGGATATTTCAGATCTCATCTGGGGGACTTAGACACATATTTGAACTGGAGAGAATTTGCCCCATCTTTACCCATTCCCCTCAAGAATGACCCTAACAAGCCACCTCTCAGGTGGCCCTGCTAAGTGACAGCTCATGAATCCTCCTAACTACTGGATATTCGAAGCTGTATTTCCAGGAAGTCATTGTAATTATTCTCACTATGATAGTAAAAAGATGAAAATAGTCATAAGAACTAACAATTCAGGGATATTATTTAAATAGCAATGACTTCCTGTGCAGAAAAGAGTTAACATAGCAGGCCTGACTGTGATACTTTAAAAGACCAACTTACAAGGCTGGCCCTTGACTGGCATCTGGCAACCTGGAATTTGGGAGGGTTCCCACCATTCCCTAACTGACAAGCATTGCTCATTCTGCCTAAACTGTTTGTACAAACAATGTGGTTTATGCTAAACACTTGCTTTCCTTTTTGGACTCTGGAATATTGGTATGCGCTAGCCAGAGGGTGCCTATGTGACCAGCTCCAAATTATAATTCTGGGCACTGAGTCTCTAATGAGCTTCCTTGGTAGAAAATGTTTCATACATGTTGTTAAAATTTAGCACTGGAGGAATTAAGCATCTCTAGTGTAATTCCATTGGGAGAGGACTCTAGGAGCTTGTGAAGTTTTTTTGCGGACTTCACCCCATATGCCTTTCCCTTTGCTGATTTTGCTTTGCATCCTTTCACTGTAATAAATCATAGCCATGAGTATGACTATATGCTGAGTCCTATGAATCTTCCTAGTGAATCACTGAACCTAGGGGATAGTCTTGGGGATCCCTAACACACCTCCACATCTCTATATTCAGCCCATATCTCTTTCTTGAGATCCAGACCCAAATGTCCAAATAGCTAGCTGCTTGATATCTTTGTGTGTGTGTGTGCATCAGGTGAAAGTTTACAGATCAAATTAATTTCTCATTCAAAAACTTATATATTTTTAAGCACCTTGAACTCAAGGTTAAAACTGAAGTCCCTGTCTGTCCTTCTTGTGCTCCTTATCTTGGTTAATGTAACCACTACTCACTTGTTCATTTAAGCCAGAAACCAGGAAACATGGGGTGCATACTAAACTTCTCCCTCTTTCTCCCAACCACATTTAATCAGTCATCAGCCACCAGGTTCTTTCATATAGACATATTTTAAATCCATCTCCTCCTCCATCTATAGTCATTGCCTTAATTCAAGTTCTTATCACTTCTTGCAGCATTCTCTTGAATTCTTACCACCAGCAAACCAATTCTCCACACCAATACCAAGGTTATCTTTTGAAAATACAAATATAGTCATGTTCCTTCCTAGCTTAAAATAGTTTAGTGGCTCTCAACTATCTTTAGGATAATGTTCAAATTCCTGGATTTGGCCATGAAGCCCTTTATGATCTGGTTTCATTTCTTGATACCCTTCCTTCTCCCCCTGTATAAACGCTAAATTTCCTTCTCCAGGTTCTTGCCCAAAGCATCGGGCTGTTTCTGGCTTCCCCATCTGAGATCCATATCCCTCATTTAGGCTCCCCAAACGCCCTATGCATGAGATCTCTAACCCAGTGAATAAATGCTGGTTGATTGAATGCTAAATGAAAAGGAGAGATTATGAGTGTTTTTCTTCTCTTTTTTCAAAACCTTGTTTGCTGTTATTTTGCTGTTTTAGTTAAATGATATATCATAGCACCAAAATGATAACAACTATAAAATTACCTCATAGTTCCTGTTGGCATCTGTTATGGTCCAGTACCTTTTGGGTATTCACATACACCCAAAGTCTGATATCGGGTCAATCAGTTTCCATCTATTTTCCCTCATTTCTTTTGAATATTCGGGATTATAAGAAAAAACATAAAGATCTTCAGATAATGCTGGGGAAGAGAGACAGGCATGAAAACAAAGTAATGATGAGAGAAACTTAAAGATCATCAAACAATGCATAAGGCTAGATTTTCTTCTTCCAAAGGGGATGTTTGTCAAACAGACCCAGAAAAGAACAGTGTTTTGTGTACGAGCCTGCTTTTATGTAAAAAAAAACAAGAACTGGAATATTGCTTTGGAATATTTTTCTTTCAAAATCTTTTCATTTTCTGCAACAGCAATACAAAACAGGAATTTTCTGCCTGGCTTCCTGTAAAAAAGAGTGCTGTGTAATGGACTGAACTAGGGCTTCTGGGTTTCACATGCTAGAAGAGTAGTCCTTACCCCAAGTTTTTAACTGGGCTTCAATGTCCTGCACCACTTGTTGTAACATGTTATATCATATTAAGAGTGTACTTGTCAGGCCAATACCAGCTTCTAGCTGATAAATGGCCATATCTTCTTTTTTTTGTTAATCCTGCTTTTTCCCTTCACAAGATGCAACATACAATCAATAACTAATTCGACCAATTTATGTGGCAACAACTTTTCCAGAGATGGATGGAGCCTTCCAGAGTGCTGATCCAGCCAACTGGTAATCTTTGTAAATAAAATACCAGCAGACACTGAAGAATTATTCTAGGGAAAGGGGGGAAGAAAAGGAGAGGGGAAATTTAAGAGAATGGAAATTCCACAGACTAAAACCAAAGGAAGCTGGTCACCTACAAGCTGATCACCTGTTTGGAGGTGGGGACGGGAGGATGAGGAGGTGAGGCTAGAGGAGGCAGGGACAAATGCGCTACTGAGGAACTTTGATATACTGCCCTTGTCTTCTAGCTGGTACTGAAGATAGATGTGGGAACAGTGGTGCAAACATAAAGCTTGCAGGACAACAAGAAACAATTTTTGCTCCAAAGCAGTCTTCCTTCCCGAACTGTTGAAAAATTTACAAGTTGACACTTAAAAGGCAGAGGGAGAAAGAAGGAAATACCATCTATTAAACATTTACTATGTACCAAAAGTACATGGTAAAATATATAAATGCATTTAAGCCTCATAACACGCCCCAGGGGGCTTGTTAAATTATTCCTAATTTTGCTGGTGAGGAAGATGAGTTTGGAGGTTATATAACGTGCCCAAATATCATGAGCTGGTAAGTGGCAGAACCCAGACCCAAGCCCTGATCTAACTATACGCCATGATCTTTCCGCTGTGCCAGTCTGAGGAAAAAAAAAAAAAACTTCAAAATGGTTTAAAAAAAAATAAGTACCTGGCTGAGAAAGCTGTAGCAATGAAATACAAACTTCATGGCATACAATGTCAGAATCTAAAACAAAGTGGGCCACCTTGAAGTTCTTGCAGTAGAGGATCGGGGGACAGCCCAGGTTAGTGATGGGCAACTTCTCCACAGTGGCAATGTGATGGAGTGCAATCTGAAAAACAGGGGGGGAAGAAAAACACCAAAATATTGCACTAGCTCTATCACTATCAGTGTGCCTGATTCTCCGTAATGGCCAGAGATGTGGTCACACCTACAACCTACAACCATTATTTCAGACATATTGGGTTTCTCTCAAACAGAAATAAAGCATAATTGTGGTAAGGCAATGGGGAAGAATTTTTAGTTTTACAAAACTTTTTTCTCCTTAGGGACGAAGAATTAACAGGTTGTGGGACAACTTTGGTGGATTGGCTCAGAATACATGACTTCTAGGATGCTATTGTGGAGTTTAAAATCACAGTAGAAAAACTGTTACAAAGGAAAAAACTTATTTTTTTCTATCAAATTAATAATTAAAATAATGATTAATAATTGGTATTGTACTTTTTTACTCACAATGTAGTCCATGACCATTAACTTATTCAATCTTTGTTATAGCCCTTTGAGGTATTATCATCCCATTTTATGAATGAAGAAATGAAACCTCTGAGGAGTGAATTTCTCATCATTGGTCACAAAACCAGGAAGTGGCACAAACAGTACTTGGACCATGGCAGTCTTACTCCATACAAGTCCAGGGTGCTTTCTCTAGGGATTACAGAAATCCTAGTTCTGGAATTAGGACTTAACTAGAAATATGAGGGGGAAAATGCTCTCCCACATTTCAGACTGCAGTGACAGTAAAACAGAGAATGAAGGATGACTAAATCTTTAGTAATCTCATCACTCCTGCCCATGCTGATGTCAGCAAAAAAGAAACTCATAGAAAAGGAATTGGTAAAAGAAAATGTGTTCAAATAATAAAATTCTCTCTTCATGGAATAAAAAAGACATGGAATTGTGGTTTTATAAGCCTTAGATGTTTTCCTCCTACCCATGTCCCTGATGTTTGCAGCAACTACAGCCTGGATGTATTCTTTTTACTTTCTGGAGTCCCTGTCCTGTGCCTGGAAGGCTTTCCAATCAACTTTTCTTCTCTACTCTGCATATCCCATGTTCCATCCCACAATTTATGTGGAAAAGTTATCTCCTTCCATGAAATCTTCCAATTATATCTACCATCTATAAATGAAGAAGGCTGGGTGTCATTCATATTCCTAGAAGGAACTGTCTATCTTAATTATCTTGTCAAATTCAATTCCTGCCATGGCAGTTTTGGACAGGCCACAAAAACTATTGGTAATGTAATAGGAAATAATATATCAAATTTCAAGAAAATCAAAGCCCTGTAGGTCAACAAGGGAGCTCTGTGTTTAGACAGTAAAGCAATGATCATCAAGAGCAGGTGGCGTGCAAGCAACCGTGGCATGAAGGGGGCTATATGTGTTTGGAAGGAGGGGAGAGGACGCAGACTAAGACTGGGAACAACTTCATTATATAGTACTACTTGGGTAAATATGCCTCCTTTGGCATGTAGAAATAAGCAAAAAAAAATTTTTCCTTCAGAATCCCGTTCCCTGCTTTTGAAATAATAGCCAGTGGGAACAAAACTGGGGACATGCATGTTGTCCATAAAGGCAGGTAGAAAGGAGACAGGCTCTTGCACAGTATTCAAGAATTGGTTCCTAAACTGTTAGAACTGAAAGGGTCCTTACCAATTATATAATCTAACCACTTCATTTTTACAGATAAGGGAACTGAAGACCAGACGGGGAAAGTCACATAGCCAGTTAATGGTAGAACTGAGTCTAGCCAGAACCCAGCTCTCCTGATTACACTATTGGCATTATGTTTATCATACCAAAGAGAGCAAGACACAATATTTTATGGGGAAAGCTCATGGGATTTTAAGAAGTAGGTATTAAGATACATTTATATGTACATTAAATCAACTGAATTTATTTAATACTTATATAATAGCATTTACCATGTGCCAGGTACTGTTTTAACATTAATTATTTAGTCCTCATAACAAGGTACTATTATCCCTATTTTACAGGTAAAGGAAGTGAGACACAGATAACTCAGACCCAGTGCCGTCGAGTCGATTCTGACTCATTGCGACCCTATAGGACAGAGTAGAACTGCCCCACAGAGTTTCCAGGGAGCGCCTAGTGAATTTGAACTGCTGACCCTTATGGTTAGCAGCCGTAGAACTTAACCACTATGCCACCAGGGTTCCGAGCCACAGATAAGTTAAGAAAATCTGCTTAAGGTGATAATGATAGTAAATGTTGAAGCTGAGATTTGAACCTGAGCAGATTGGCTCTAGGGCCTGTGTAATCACTATGCTCTGTCATATACAAGATGCACATGGTTTTTGTCATCAATGAAGCAGCTTTTTGCTAATGATTAAGCTAAGACTAAATTATGCTACATTAGGGTAGATAAGTTAGGAGTGCTAAAGTAACTCAAAAATATTGTTTAAAAGCAAAACAACACATACACATATCACACTTGGGTGAAATCTTGTCTTAAGACAGAGAGATGGTCTAAATCAGTACTACTAAACCTGTGGGCACTCAAACGTCAGCATTACCTGAGAACTTTTTAGAAATTCAGAATCTTGGGCCTGAGATTCTGGATTTCTAACAAGCGGATACGGATGCTGCTGGTTCTTGTACCACATTTTATGGGTAACAAGGTTTTAAATTACTTCAAGATGCTCACCAACTAACTAAAAAACCCCAGTGCCGTCGAGTCGATCCTGATTCATAGCGACCCTATGGGACAGAGTAGAACTGCCCCATAGAGTTTCCAAGGAGCGCCTTGCAGATTTGAACTGCTGACCCTTTGGTTAGCAGCCGTAGCACTTAACCACTATGCCACCAGGGTTTCCACCAACTAACTAGTTACCAACTAAGTAACTAACTAAAAAAAAAAACACTAGGCTAACAAAATGATCAGAGACTACCCCATCAAAAACTATTATGCTAAATTCCTGGAACATTCTTGCAAGGTCTAAAATGACAAAAATGGCTATAGTCAATCATAACTTGAGGGGAGGTAGAGTCATATGATTCAGTCTTATGAAAAGGCTCCTGTAATAGGTTCTTTGAAGTAAAGGTTTTACAACAATTTAGCTAATAATGATACCATGAAATTTCAGAAACCACCATATTAGAAAGCATGTTTGTGTAGCTCTTTCAGTTCCTTTGATATTTCTCCTCATGAATATACCTATGTTTCTTTCTGGGCTGCACCAGAAGCCTCCATATATATAAGATGGGTTCCAGTGAGATACAAAATCAAAACATTAACCTTACAACTCGAACAAAGAGAGTGGCAAAAGAGCATTCAGGCACCAGAAGAAAGGAAATAATAAATATTAGAGAAGAAATAAATGAAATGAGAATAATTGAAAGAGTTAAGACCAAAAGTTGGTTCTCTGAAAAGATCAACAAAAGCAACAAACCTTTGGCCAAACTAACAAAACAAAAACAGAGGAAGCAAATAACCCAATAAAGGGGATCCTAACAGAATACGAAAAATTTTACTCCAACAAATTTGAAAAACTTAGAGGAAATGGACAGATTTCTAGAAACACACTATCTACCTAAAGGAACACAAAACAAGCTAGAAAAACTAAATAAACCTACAACAAAAGAAGAGGTTAAAGAGATAATAAAAAAAATCTCCCAATAAAAAAAAAAGCCCTGGCCCGGACACCTTCACTGGAGAATTCTACCAAACGTTCAGAGAAGAGTTACACCAGTACAACTAAAGGTATTTCAAAGCATAGAAAAGGAAGGAATACCCCCAGACTCATTCTTTGAAGCCAGCATAAAGCTGATACCAAAGCCAGGTAAAGACACCATCAAAAAAAGAAAATTACACACCAATATCCCTCATGAACACAGACGTAAAAATTCTCAACAAAATTTTAGCCAATAGAATTCAACAGCATATCAAAAAAATTATTCATCATGACCAAGTGAGATTCATACCAGCTATACAGGAATGGGGAAACCCTGGTGGTGCAGTGGTTAAGTGCGACGGTAGCTAACCAAAGGGTTGGCAGTTCGAATCCACCATGTGCTCCTTGGAAACTCTATGTGGCAGTTCTACTCTGTCCTATAGGGTTGCTATGAGTTGGAATTGACTCGATGGCACTGGGTTTGGTTTTGGTTTTTTTTATACAGGAATGGATGAACATTAGAAAATCAAACGATGTAATCCACCACATAAATAAAACAAAAGATAAGAACCACACGATCTTCTCAACTGATGCAGAAAAGGCATTTGAAAAAGTCCAACACCTAGTATGAATCTAGGTAAATAGGAAATCATCAAAAATGGAATGCATAAACATTGATATCCTAGGCATTCCCAGTGCCGTAGAGTCGATTCCAACTCATAGCGACCGTAGTGCACTGAAATGGTCTGATATTGGCCATTTTGAATCAGAAAATCATATGGTCCACTGTGCTGGGAATGACAACTTGAAGAGGAATGGTGTTGCATTCATCCTCTAAAAGAACATTTCAATATCTATCCAGAAGTACAACGCTGTCAGCAATGGAATAATATCCATACACCTACAAGGAAGACCAGTTAACACAACTATTATTCAAATTCACGTACCAACCACTAAGGCCAAAGATAAAGAGACTGAATATTTTTATCAGCTTCTGCAGTCTAAAATTAATCGAACATGCAATCAGGATGCATTGATAATTACTGGTGATTGGAATGCGAAAGCTGGAAACAAAGAAGGATAGGTAGTTGGAATATGTGGCCTTGGTGATAGAAACAATGCCAGAGATTGACTGACAGAATTTTGCAAGACCAACGACTTCTTCATTGCAAATACCATTTTTCACAAACATAAACGGCAGCTATACACGTGGACCTCGCCAGATGGAATACACAAGAATCAAATCAACTACATCTGTGAAAAGAGATCAGGGAAATCATCAGTAAGAACAAGGCCAGGGGCTGACTATGGAACAGACCATCAATTGCTCATATGCAAGTTCAAGTTGAAACGGAAGAAAATCAGAGCAAGTCCACGAGAGCCAAAGTATATCCCACCTGAATTTGGAGACCAACTCAAGAATAGATTTGACGCATTGAACACTAATGACCAAAGACCAGACAAGTTGTGTAATGACATTAAGGACATCATACATGAAGAAAGGAAGAGGTCGTTCGAAAGACAGGAAAAAAAAGACCAAGACAAATGTCAAAGGAGACTCTGGAATTTGTTCTCGAACATCAAGCAGCTAAACATAAAGGATAAAATGATGAAGTAAAAGAACTGAACAGAAGATTTCAAAAGGCAGCTCAAGAAGACAAGGTAAAGTATTATAGTGACATGTGAAAAGAGCTGGAGATAGAAGACCAAAACGGAAACGCATACTCAGCATTTCTCAAGCCTAAAGAACTGAAGGAAAATTCAAGCCACGAGTTGTAATAGTGAAGGATTCTATGTGGAAAAAATATTAAAAGATGCAGGAAGCATCAAAAGAAGATGGAAAGAATACACAGAGTCATTACACCAAAAAGAATCAGTCGACATTCAACTATTTCAAGAGGTAGCATATGATCAGGAACCAATGGTACTGAAGGAAGAAGTTCAAGCTGCACTGAAGGCACTGGTGAAAAACAAGGCTCCAGGAATTGGCGGAACATCAATTGAGATATTTCAACAAACAGATGCAGCGCTGGAAGTGTTCGGTCATCTACGCCAAGAAATTTGGAAGACAGCTACCTGGACAACTGACTGGAAGAGATCCATATTTATGCCTATTCCCAAGAAAGGTGATCCAACCGAATGTGGAAATTATAGAACAATATCGTAAGCAAGCAAAATTTTGCTAAACGTCATCCAAAAGTGGCTGCAGCAGTATATGGACAGGGAACTGCCAGAAATTCAGGCTGGATTCAAAAGAGGATGTGGAACCAGGGATATCATTGCTGATGTCAGATGGATCCTGGCTGAAAGCAGAGAATGCCAGAGGATGTTTACCTGTGTTTTATTGACTATGCAAAGGCATTCGACTGTGTGGATCATAACAAATTATGGATAAACTTGCGAAGCATGGGAATTCCAGAACACTTAATTGTGTGCATGAGGAACCTGTACATAGATCAAGAAGCAGTTGTTTCGACAGAACAAGAGGATACTGAGTGGTTTCAAGTCAGGAAAGATGTGCATCAGGGTTGTATCCTTTCAGCATGCCTATTCAATCCGCATGCTGAGCAAATAATCCAAGAAGATGGACTATGTGAAGAATGGGGGATCAGGACTGGAGGAAGACTCATGAAGAACCTGCATTATGCAGATGACACAACCTTGCTTGCTGAAAGTGAAGAGGACTAATGAAGATCAAAGACCACAGCCTTCAGTAAGGATTGCACCTCAATGTAAAGACAACAAAAATCCTCACAACTGGACCAATAAGCAACATCATGGTAAACAGAGAAAAGATTGAAGTTGTCAAAGATTTCATTTTACCCAGATCCACAATCAACACCCATGGAAGCAGCAGTCAAAATATCAAAAGACGCATTGCATTGGGCAAATCTGCTGCAAAGGACCTTTTTAAAGTGTTGAAAAGCAAAGATGTCACTTTGAAGACTAAGGTGTGCCTGACCCAATCCATGGTATTTTCAATTGCAACATATGCATATGAAAGCTGGACAATGAATAAGGAAGACTGAAGAAGTATTGACGCCTTTGAATTGTGGTGTCAGCGAAGAATGTTGAATATACCATGGACTGTCAAAAGAACGAACAAATCTGTCTTGGAAGAGGTAGAAACAGAATGCTCCTTAGAAGCAAGGATGGCAAAACTGTATCTTACATACTGTGGACATGTTGTCAGGAGGGATTAGTCCCTGCAGAAGGACATCATGCTTGGTAAAGTACAGGGTCAGTGGAAAGAGGAAGACCCCCGATGAGGTGGACTGACACAGTGGCTGCAACAATGGGCTCAACCATAACAATTGTGAGGATGGTGCAGGACCGGACAGTGTTTCGTCCTGTGGTACACAGGGTCGCTATGAGTCAAAACTGACTCAACGGCACCTAACAACAGCAACAAACACTCATTCCTGATTAAAAAAAAAACTCTCAGCAAAACAGGAACAGAAGGGAAGCTCCTTGACATAATAAATGGCATTTATACAAAGTCAACAGCCAACATCATTCTAAACAGAGAGAGACTGAAAGCATTCCCCTTAAGAATGGGAACCAGACAAGGATGCCGTTTATCATCACTCTTATTCAACATTGTGCTGGAGGTCCTAGCCAGTGTAATAAGGCAAGAAAAAAGAAATAAAGGGCATCCATATTGGTAAGGAAGAAGTAAAGGTATCCCTATTTGCAGATGATATAATCTTACACACAGAAAACCCTAAGAATCCACAAGAAAATGACTGGAATTAATAGAAGAATTCAGCAAATATCAGGATACCAGATAAACATACAAAAATCAGTTGGATTCCTCTGCACCAACAAAGAGAACTTTGAAAAGGAAATCATCAAATCAATACAATTTACAATAGGCCCCTAGAAGATAAAATAAATATTTAGGAATAAACCTAACCACAAATGTAAAAGACATATACATAGAATATACTACTGCAAGAAACCAAAAGAGCCCTATATAACTGGAAAAGTATACCAAGCTCATGGATAGGAAGACTCAACATTGTGAAAATTTCAATTCTACCCAAAGCGATCAACAGATACAATGCAATCCTGACCCAAATTCTAACAGTATTTTGTAATGAGATGGAGAAGCAAATCACCAACTTCATATGGAAAGGGAAGAGGCCCTGGATAAGTAAAGCATTACTGAAGAAGAGGAACAAAGTGGGAGGACTCACACTACCTTATATCAGAACCTATTATACTGCCACCAGAGTCATAACAGCCTGGTACTAGTACTACAGAAACACAGACCAATAGAACGGAATTGAGAATCCAGACATAAATTCACCCACCTATGAGCAGCTCATATTCAACAAAGGCCCAAAGTCTGTTAAATGGGGAAAAGGCAGTCTCTTTAACAAATGGTGCTGGCATAACTGGATATTCATCTGCAAAAAAATGAATCAAGACCCATATCTGACACCGTGCATAAATACTAACTCGAAATGGATCAAAGACCTAAATATTATATCTAAAATGGTAAAGATCATGGAACAAAAAATAGGGACCATTCTAGGAGCCCTAACATATGGCATAAATAGTTTACAAACCATAGCTAAAAATGCACAAATACCAAAAGAGAAACTAGATACTAGATAACTGGGAGCTCCTAAAAATCAAACACCTATGCTCATCAGAAGACTTCACCAAAGAGTAAAAAGAGAACCTAAAGATGGGGTAAAAAAATTGGCTACAACATACCTGCTAACAGTCTAATCTCAAAAATCTATAAGACACTGCAACACCTCAACAACAAAAAGAACAATAATCCAATTAAAAATGGGCAAAGGATATGAACAGACACTTCACCAAAGAAGATATTTAGGTGGCTAACAGACACATAAGGAAATGCTCACAATCATTAACCACTAGAGAAATGTAAATCAAAGGTACCATCTAACCCCAACAAGGCTAACATTAATCCATAAAACACAAAATAATAAATGATGGAGAGGTTTTGGAGAAATTGGAACTCTTAAGCACTGCTGGTGGGAATGTAAAATGGGACAACCACTTTGGAACATGATTTGGCACTTCCTTAAAAAGCTAGAAATGGACATACCATAGGATCTGGCAATCCCACTCCTAGCAATATACCCTAGAGAAATAAGAGCCAACACATGAATAGACATATGCACACCCATGTTCACTGCAGCATTATTAACAATAGTAAAAAGATAGAAACAACCTAGGTGCCCATCAACAGATGAATGGATAAACAAATTATGGTACATACACACAATGAAGTATTACACAACGATGAGGAAAAACGATGAATTCAAGAAACATCTCACAACATAGATGAATCTGGAGGGCATTATCCTGAGTGAAAATAGTCACAAAAGGACAAATATTGTATAAGACCACTATTACAAGAATTCAAGAGCAGAGTTCTTCAAGAATAGTTTTAACACAGAAAAAAACATTCTTCTATGGTTATGAATGTGGGGAGGGAGGGAGAGGGGAATTCACTAACTAGAGAATAGACAGGGATCAACTTTGGTGAAGGGAAGGACAACATACAATTCAAAGGAAGTCAGCACTACTGGACCAAAGCAAAAGAAGTTTCATGGTCACATCCAAACACTTTGAGGGACAGGGTAGTTGGGGTGGGGTCTGGGGACCATAGTTTCAGGGGACATCTAGGTCAACTGGCATAACAAAGTTTATTAAGAAAATGTTCTTCATCCCACTTTGGTGAGTGGTATCTGGAGTCTGAAAAGATTGCAAGTGGCCATCTAAGACGCATCAATTAGTCTCATTTCACTTGAAGCAAAGGAGAATGAAGAAAACCAAAGACATAAGGAAAATACTACCCCAAGAATATTCCAAGGACCACATAAACCAGAGTCCCCACCAGCTTGAGACCTGAAGAACCAGTTGGTGCCCATCTACCACCAATAACTGCCCTGAAGGGAATACAACAGATGGTCTCAGGCAGAGCGGGAGAAAAATGTGGAACAGAACTCAAATCCACACAAAAAGACCAGACTTAATGGTCTGACAGAGACTGCAGAAACCCCCAAAACCAAGGCCCCTAGATGCTCTGTTAACCAAGAACTGAAGCCATTCCTGAAGCCCACTCTTCAGAGAAAGATTACACAGGGCTATAAAACAAAAATAATACACCCGAGGAGTGTGCTTCTTGGTACAATCAGATACACGAAACCAAATGATGGCTCCTATCTGAAGACACGATGAGAAGGAAGAAAGGGACAGGAACTTGTTGAATGGGTACAGGGAACCCAGGATGGAAAGGGGAATTGTGCTGTCAAATTGTGGGGATTGCAACTAATGTCACAAAACAACATGTGTAAAAAAATTTGTATCAGAAATTAACTTGAGCTGTAAACATTCACCTAAAACACAATTAAAAAAAATGGTTAGCTATTTTACCATGATGGCTTAGGTTTGGGTGGAAGATAAACAGTATATGACTCTACTAAGTTCCTTATATTGTTGGAGGGAATGTGTAGTTACCGTTACATGTAAAAAAATCAATATGAGTAAATAAGATGAGGATAGATCTTATGTTAGAGGGCAACCATTATGAAAACAAAAGTAGAATGTACAAATTTCCATAAAGCATGAGAAAACTTGATCTATCCAATAGAAAGCAGGAAAGGAAAAGAAAAAAAACAAAACAAGAAGAGAGTACCATAAATGGGAAGTATAAAATAAAATGCCAGAAATAAGTCCCAATATAAGAGTAATTATAATAAATATACATGAATTAAGCTTACAATTAAAAGAAAGACTTACAGGGGGTGTAGTCAACATGGCACCATAGACAGATGCACCATGCCAAATCTCTTCAGTAGAGACCCATAAAACCCATACAATCATCAATCCTGGAACCCTAAGCATCGATGAAGGGATAAAGAACTAGATCAAATACCGATTGGAAGAAGAAACTTATGAAATATAGAGAATGAGGAGAGATATGGAGATCCCCTGCCAAATAACATGGTACGGCGTCACCATATTGGAATACAGCCAGCAACGACCCCAGACAGGAGGTATGGGAAGGCAACTTCATGGAGCTGCCAACAGGAGATAGAGCACCCAGTAACCAGAGAATCACACTTTCCCACCCCTCACCCTTCTGCCCTGTATGCCACCTCTACCCCTTCCTGATATGCCACACCATACCATGCAACTAGAGAGTTACAGGCCCACCACCACCCGGGTCCACCCCGCCCCCATCCACTGGATCCCGCCATACCATTTTCCCCCTTTCTTCCTTTTATTTCTCCCTCCTACTTAGTTCTGTAAAACACCTCCACCCCTGCCAGACTGGTCACACTGCGCTGCTCAGCCAGAGAGCTACTGCCCTCCACCACCCCAGATCCACCCCATCCCCACCTGCTAGCTTCCTAGGCTCCTTTTTTCCCCTTCTTTTCTTTTTTTCTCCCTCCCACCTAGCCCTGTACACCACCTCCACCCCTTCCTGACAGGCCATGCCACGCCACTAGGCTAGATAGCCACCAGCCCACCACCACCCTTGGTCCATGCCACCCACACCTGCCAGCTCCCACCACACCGTTTTTCCCCATTTTCTTCCTTTCTTTTCCTTCTCCCCATCTAGCCCAATACGGCACCTCTGCCCCATCCCTACGGACCATGCCATGCCACTCGGCTGGAGAGCCACCAGCCCACAACAGTCCCAGGCCCACCCCATCCCTGCCCGCCAGCTCCTACCATGTCACCATCTTATTTTTATTTCCTTTCTTTCTGTACCCCTCCCACCTAGTCCTGTATCCCACCTCCCCTCCCTCCCCGCTGAACCCCAGGTTCAACCCACCCTAACTCATTATCCCCTGATGTGCCATTTTTTTCTCATATTTCCTTCTTATTTTTCTTTCTCCCTCCCATATCATGCTACAGCCCACCTCTACTGCTTCCTGCTGACCCCTGCCATGTCATCACAGATAGAATTCCACTGGCACACAAGTCCACTGCTTTCCCGCATCTGCCCCACCAATATCCACCACCTACCTTCTTCTTTTCTTCTTTCTCTGTTTTCTGTTCTTTCTCCTCCCCAACAAGACCCAGATGCCACCACACCTTCCTGCCAGTCACCACCATGCTACCATGGCAAGAGCATCCCCAGTGCTCAGGCCTGTTGTCACACGGGCCTGCTCCACACCTCCCCCCCTGCCACTTGACCAGATGCTAAATGGTAGGAAGAAAGCCCATACTACACCCCATCTGACACTCCCACCTATCTGGAAGGCATTGTGAACACTCTCAAACCACTGGACCAACATCAGGAGGCAGACAGTGCCCACCCAGTCTGCCCTAAGCCACCTCACCAAACCTGTGTACAGTGAAACTGGCTCACCCTGCCTGCTGCTGCCATGTCCACATGGACAAGGTGGTGAGAGCTACTTTGCTCACAGAAGACCAAGCAGCAAAGCACATCTGGCCCACCCACCCTGACATATCCAAAAAAAATTCAATCAGTAAATAAAGAAAATAATATATTAATGTCTCAGAGACAGCAGACAATATCAAAACATACAAAAAATGTAGCACAAGATGGTGCCAGTAAATGACCAAAATAAAGTATCACATGACCTTCTGGTAGAAGAAAACGTGGTGGAAATACTGACATGGAAATCAAAAGACTAATATTTAGGGCTCTCAAAGAGATCAAGGGAAACACAGACAAAACCAAGGAAAAAAACAGGCTAAAATCATGGAAAACAGACAAAATAAAGGAAAATAGAGCCAAAATCAAGGAAAATACAGAACAGCAATGGAAGGATTCAGGAAAATAAAACAAGGACAAGACATCAAAATAAACAATTAGAATGATATTAAAACAGAAACTAGAAATCCAAAAGATAACAAAATTTCAGAAATGGACAACTCAATAGAAGGTTTTAGGAGCAAATTTGAAATAATGGAAGACAGAACCAGAAAGATTGAAGAAATATACATGTACACCACTTTGAGGAAAAATCAGAGAAAAGAATGAAGAAAACTGTCATGGATTGAATTGTGTCCCTCCCAAAATATCTGTCAAATGGGCCATGAGTCCTGGGATTGTGTGATTGTTCACCATTTCATGCAATTTCCCTATGTGTTATAAATCCTATCACTATTATGCCATAAGATTGATTAGCTGCAGTTATACTGATGAGGTCTGCAAGATTAGGTAGTGTGTTAAGCTAATCTCTTTTGAGATATAAAAGAAAGAAGCGAGCAGAGAGACATGGGGACTTCATACCACCAAAAAAGCACTGCCGGGAACAGAGTGTGTCCTTTGGACCTGAGGTTCCCGGCTGAGAAGCTCCTAGACCAAGGAATTCTGATGACAAGGACCTTCCTCCAGAGCCAACAGAGAGAGCCTTCCCCTGGAGCTGGCACCCTGAATTCAGACTTCTAGCCTACTGGACTGTGAGAGAATAGACTTCTCTTTGTTAAAGCCATCCACTTGTGGTATTTCTGTTATAGCAGCACTATATGACTAAGACAAAAACCTAATAAAATTGGAAGCAAAAATTTATGTCTGATCAGTGTTCCAGAACAGGGGACAAAATGGAAATCACAGAGAAAGTAGCTGAACATTAGCTGGTAGAAAACTTCCAAATATGAAAGATGAAAAGCTGATCACCCAGGAAGCTCAACAAACCCCATATAGGACAGACCTGAAAACAAAGTCACCAAGACATATCAAAATCACACTTGCCAAAACCAAAAACAAAGAAAAAATCCTTACAGCAGCTTGAGAAAAATGAAAAGTAACTTACAAAAGGGAAACTATAAGACTGAACTCTTATTACTCAGCAGAAACTATGTAGGCAAGAAGGCAATGGGATAAAAAAATATATATATAAAATCTTGAAAGAAAAAAAAGCTGCCAGCCAAGAATAACATATCCTGCAAAACTCTCTCAAATATGATGGCAAAATTAGGACATTTCCAGATAAACAGAAATTAAGGCAATTCATAAAAACAAAACCAAACTTACAAGAAATATTAAAGGAGTCCTTCAGACAACAACCAGAGTCTAGGATACAGCACAGCACCAGCCAGATAACAATCAAGGTAAAGAACTCTTAACAATAAAACAAAGTTAAAAGACTTAAAACAGAGAAACAGAGATGTGAATCTGTAAATGACGACAATGTCAAAACAAAAAAGGGGGGAATAAATGGTGTAGTTACAGAACTTTGAAATGGAAAGGAAGTCAAGACAATATCAAGTAATAAAAGACTGGTTCAAACAGAGGAAGATATTGGTAAATGTCAAGGTAATGACAAAGTTAACAAACCTAGTCATCAAAGTAAAAAAGAATAAATCCATAAAGACTCAGTAAACACAAAATCTATAATAATGGGGGAAAAAAGAACAGAAATTCCACAAACAAAAGCAACTCAGCACAGGAAAGTAAGAGGAACAAAGAAAATGTCAGCACTGCAAAAAAGCACAATACGACAGCCATACACTCACACCTATCGATAATCACACTGAATGTAAATGGCTTAAATGAACCCGTAAGGAGACAGAGAGTGGGAGAATGGATAAAAAGGTATGACTCATCAATATGCTACCTACAAAGGACACACCTTAGACACATAGACATAAATATATTAAAAAATTAAAGGATGGAAAAATATATATCAAGCAAACAGTAGCCCAAAATGGGCAGCAGTTGACAATACTAATCGCAGAAAAAACAGAATTTAAGGCAAAATCAATCATAAAAGATATGGAAGGTTAATGATTAAAGGGACTATCCACAAAGACGACATAACCTTAAATTATGCACCCAATGACAGGGCTCCAAAATATGTAAAACAAACTCTTAACAGAACTGAAAAGAAATAGACAGTTACACAATAAGAGTAGGAGATTTCAACACGCCACTCTTGGTAAAGGACATAACGTATAGAATGAAACTTAACCAAGATAACAGAAGATCTAAAGGCCAAAATCAACCAACTTGACCTCATGGACTGTGTTAGTCATCTAGTGCTGCTGTAACAAATACCACAAGTGGATGGCTTTAACAAAGAGAAATTTATTTCCTCACAGTGCACTAGGCTAAAGGTCCAAATTCAGGGCATCGGCTCCAGGAGAAGGCTTTCTCTCTCTGTTAGCTCTGGAGGAAGGTCCTTGTCCTCAAACTTTCCCTGGTCAAGGAGCTTCTCAGGCACAGGGTTGTGGGGTCCAAAGGACGTGCTCTGCTCCCAGTGCTGCATTCTTGGTGGTATGAGGTCCCCAGGTCTCTCTGCTCGCTTCTTTCTTTTATATCTCAAGAAATTCCTCAAGACACAATCCAATCTTGTAGACTGAGTCCTCCCTCACTAACACAACTGCTGCCCATCCTCCCTCATTAATATCATTGAGGTAGGCTTTACAACATATAGGAAAATCACACTATACCAGGAATCATGACCCAGCCAAATTAATACACACATTATTAAAAAAAAAATTCAATCCATGACATAGACATATAATGAACACTTCATCAAACAGCAACATATACATTCTTTTCCAATGCACAAGGAACATTCTCCAGAATAGACCACATTTTAGGCCACAGAGCAACCCTTAATAAAATCCAAAACCCAGAAATAATGCAAAGCATTCTCTACAATCACGATGCCATAAAAGTAGAAATCAATAACAGGAAGAGCAAGGGAAAAAAACAAATACATGGAAACTGAGTAACACTTCGCTTAAAAACAAATGGGCAATAGGGAATTAAAAAAATTCTAGAATCAAATGAGAATGAAAACACATCATACCAAAACCTGTGGTACACAGCAAAGGTGGTGCTCAAAGGTCAATTTACAACAATAAACACACACATCAAAAAAGAACAAACCAAAATAAAAATGTTAGCCATACAACTCAAACAAATAGAAAGAGAGCAGTAAATGAAGACCACAGGCACCAGAAGAAAACAAATCATGAAGATTAGCACCGAAAGAAATGAAACAGAGAACAGAAAAACAACAGAAAGAACAGACAAGACCAAAAAAGTTGGTTCTTTGCAAGGATCAATAAAATTGACAAACCACTGGCCAAACTGACAAAAGAAAAGTAGGCAAGGAAGCACATAACCCAAATAAGAAAGGAGATGGGGGACATTACAATAGAATCAACTGAAATAAAACAATAATATAAAAAATTGTATTTTTTTTTTGTTTTTTATAAAAAATTATACTCCAACAAATCAGAGAACCTAGAGGAAATGGACAAATTTCTAGAAACACACTACCTACCTAAACTAACACAAACTGAGATAGAAAATCTGAACACACCCATAACAAGAAAAGAGATCGAAGACGTAATAAAAAAAAAGTCCCTACCCATGCGCCCCCCCCCCCAAAAAAAAAAAAACGCCTTGGCCCAGACGGCTTCACTGGAGAATTCTACCAAACATTCAGAGAAGAGCTCATACCAGTACTACTCAGAGTATACTCAAAGTATAGAAAAGGAAGGAATACCCCCAAACTCATTCTGTGAAGCCAGCATAACCCTGATACCACAGCCAGGCAATGACATCACACAAAAAAAGAAATTACAGACCAAAATCTCTCATGAATATAGATGCAAAAATTCTCAACAAAATTCTAGACAATAAAATTCAGCATAATATCAAAAAAATAATATGCCACAACCAAATGGAATTCATACCAGGTTTTATTTATGGTACAACATCAGAAAATCAATCAATGTAATCTACCACATAAATATAACAAAGGAATCACATGGTCATCTCAATGGACACAGAAAAAGCAATTGATAAAGTATAACATCCATTCCTGAAAAAAATTCTCAATAAGATAGGAATAGAAGGGAAATTCCTCAACAAAATAAAGAGCATCTATATAAAAAAAAATTTTTTTTTATATCAGACCAACAGCCAACATCGTTCTCAGTAGAGGGAGGCTGAAAGCATTCCCCCTGAGAAGAGGGGTAAGACAAAGATGCCCTTTATCACCACTCCTATTTAACATTGTGCTGGAAGTCCTAGTTAGAGCCATAAGGCAAGAAACAGAAATAAAGGGCATCCAAGTTGGAAAAGAAGTAAAACTATCCCTATTCATAGATTATATGATCCTATAAATTTTTTTTTTTAATACATAGTGAACCCCAAAGATTCCACAATAAAACCACTGGAATTAATAGAAATATACAGCAGAGTAGCAGGATATAAGATTAAGGTACAAAAATCAGCTGGATTCCTATACATCAACAAAGAGAACGTCAAAAAGGAAATCAGGAAAGTAATATTTATAACAGCCCCTAAAAAAATCAAATATTTAGGAATAAATCTAATCAGGGAGGTAAAAGACCTATACAAAAAAAGCTACAAAACACTATTGGAGGAAATCAAAAGGGACTTACATAAATGGAAAAACATACCATGCTCACGGATGGGAAGACTCAACATTGTGAAAATGTCAACCCTACCCAAAGTGATCTACAGATATAATGAAAACTCAACCCAAATACCAACAGAATTCTTTAATGAAATGGAAAAATTAATCACCATCTTTTTACAGAAAGGAAAATGGCCCCGGATAAGCAAAGCATTATTGAAGAAAAAGAACCAAGTAGGAGGCCTCATGCTACCTGATCTCAAAACCTATTATACAGCCACAGTAGACAAAACAGCCTGGTACTGGTACAATGATAGACGCATAGACCAATAGAACAGAATTGAGAACCCAGATGTAAATCCATTCACCTATGGTCAGCTGATCTTTGACAAAGGATCAAAGCCCATTAAATAGGAAAAAGTCTTTTTAACGAATGGTGTTGGCAAAACTGGATGTCCGTCTGTAAAAAAAATGAAACACGACCCATACCTTACACCATACACAAAAACTAACTCAAAATGGATCAAAGACTTAAACATAAAGCCTAAAACAACAGAGATCATGGAAGAAAAATTAAGGACAATGCTAGGGGCCCTAATGCAAGTCAAAAATTCAATAAAACCATAACTAACAATGCACAAACACCAGAAGATAAACTAGATAACTGGGAGCTCCTGAAAATTAAACACTTATGCTCATCCAAAAAATTCATCAAAAGAGTAAAAAGACAACCTAAGACTGGGAAAAAATTTTGGGCTAGGATATATGTGAAAAAGGTCTCACCTCTAAAATCTATGGAATACTTCAACACCTCAATAACAAAAAGACAAATAATCCAATTTTAAAATGGCAAAGGATATGAACAGACACTTCACCAAAGAAGTCATTTGGGCGGCTGAAAGACACACGAGGAAATGCTCGTGATCATTAGCTATTAGAGAAATGCAAATTAAAACTGCTACGATCTCATCCAACATTACTGGCTTGTCGTTGTTGTTAGGTGCCGTCGAGTCGGTTCAGACTCATAGCGACCCTATGCACAACAGAACGAAACACTGCCCGGTCCTGCGCCATCCTTACGATCGTTGTTATGCTTGAGCTCATTGTTGAAGCCACTGTGTCAATCCACCTCATTGAGGGTCTTCCTCTTTTCCGCTGACCCTGTACTCTGCCAAGCATGATGTCTTTCTCCAGGGACTGATCCCTCCTGACAACATGTCCAAAGTATGTAAGATGCAGTCACGCCATCCTTGCCTCTAAGGAGCATTCTGGCCACACTTCTTCCAAGACAGATTTGTTCGTTCTTTTTTTTGACAGTCCATGGTACATTCAATATTCTTGGCAAACACCACAATTCAAAGGTGTCAACTCTTCTTCAGTCTTCCTTATTTTGTCCAACTTTCACATACATATGATGCGACTGCAAATACCATGGCTTCGGTCAGGCGCACCTTAGTCTTCAGGATGACATCTTTGATCTTCAACACTTTGAAGAGGTCCTTTGCAGCAGATTTACCCAATGCAATGCGTCTTTTGATTTCTCGACTGCTGCTTCCATGGCTCTTGATTGTGGATCTGGGTAAAATGAAATCCTTGACAACTTCAATCTTTTCTCCATTTATCATGATGTTGCTCATTGGTCCAGTTGTGAGGATTTTCTTTATATTGAGGTGTAATCCATACTGAAGGCTGTGGTCTTTGATCTTCATTAGTAAGTGCTTCAAGTCCTCTTCACTTTCAGCAAGCAAGGTTGTGTCATCTGCATAACACAGGTTGTTAATAAGTCTTCCTCCAATCCTGATGCCCCGTTCTTCTTCATATAGTCCAGCTTCTCGTATTATTTGTTCAGCATACAGATTAAATAAATAGGTATGGTGAAAGAATACAACCCTGACACACACCTTTCCTGACTTTAAACCAATCAGTATTCCCTTGTTCTGTCCAAACAACTGCCTCTTGATCTATGTAAAGGTTCCTCATGAGCACAATTAAGTGTTCTGGAATTCCCATTCTTCGCAGTGTTATCCATAGTTTGTTATGATCCACATAGTCGAATGCCTTTGCATAGTCAATAAAACACAGGTAAACATCCTTCTGGTATTCTCTGCTTTCAACCAGGATCCATCTGACTTCAGCAATGATATCCCTGGTTCCAAATCCTCTTCTAAATCCGGCCTGAATTTCTGGCAGTTCCTTGTCGATATGCTGCTGCAGCCGTTTTTGAATGATCTTCAGCAAAATTTTGCTTCCATGTGATATTAATGACATTGTTCTATAATTTCCACATTCAGTTGGATCACCTTTCTTGGGAATAGGCATAGATATGGATCTCTTCCAGTCAGTTGGCCAGGAAGCTGTCTTCCATATTTCCTGGCATAGATGAGTGAGCACTTCCAGTGCTGCATGTCTTTGTTGAAACATCTCAATTGATACTGCATCAATTCCTGGAGCCTTGTTTTTCGCCAATGCCTTCAGAGCAGCTTGAACTTCTCCCTTCAGTACCATCGGTTCCTGATCATATGCCACCTCTTGAAATGGCTGAATATCGACTAATTCTTTTTAGTATAATTACTTTGTGTATTCCTTCCATCTTCTTTTGATGCTTCCTGTGTCATTTAATATTTTCCCCATGGAATCCTTCACTATTGCAACTCGAGGCTTGAATTTTTTCTTCAGTTCTTTCAGCTTGAGAAATGCCAAGCGTGTCCTTCCCTTTTGGTTTTCCCATCTCCAGCTCTTTGCACATGTCATTACAATACTTTGTCTTCTCGAGAGGCCCTTTGAAATCTTCCGTTCAGTTCTTTTACTTCATCGATTCTTCCTTTTGCTTTAGCTGCTCAATGTTCGAGAGCAAGTTTCAGAGTCTCCTCTGACATCCATCTTGGTCTTTTCTTTCTTTCCTGTCTTTTCAGTTACCTTTTGCTTTCTTCATGGATGATGTCCTTGATGTCATTCCACAACTCGTCTGGTCTTCTGTCACTAGTGTTCGATGTGTCAAATCTATTCTTCAGATGGTCTCTAAATTCAGGTGGGATATACTCAAGGTCATATTTTGGCTCTTATGGACTTGCTCTGCTTTTCTTCAGTTTCAGCTTGAACTTGCATATGAGCAATTGATGGTCTGTTCCACAGTCGGCCCCTGGCCTTGTTCTTACTGACGATATTGAGCTTTTCCATCATCTCTTTCCATGGATGTGGAAATTTGATTTCTGTGTGTTCCATCTGGCGAGGTCCATGTGTATAGTCGCCATTTATGTTGGTCAATGAAGGTATTTGCAATGAAGAAGTCGTTGGTCTTGCAAAATTCTATCATTCGATCTCCAGCATTGTTTCTATCACCAAGGCCATATTTTCCAACTACTGATCCTTCTTCTTTGTTTCCAACTTTTGCATTCCAATAATCAGTAATTATCAATGCATCTTGATTACATGTTCGATCAATTTCAGACTGTAGCAGGTGATAAAAATCTTCTATTTTTTCATTTTTGGCCCTAGTGGTTGGTGCGTAAATTTGAATAATAACTGGTCTTCCTTGTAGGCATATGGATATTATCCTATCACTGACAGCGTTGTACTTCAGGATAGATCTTGAAACGTTCTTTTTGAGGATGAATGCAACACCATCCCTCTTCGAGTTATCATTCCCAGCATAGTGGACTATATGATTGTCCAATTCAAATTGGCCGATACCAGTCCATTTCAGCTCACTAATGTCTAGGATATTGATGTTTACGTATTCCATTTCATTTTTGACGATTTCCAATTTTCCTAGATTCATACTTTGTACATTCTAGGTTCCGGTTATTAGTGGATGTTTGCAGCTGTTTCTTCTCATTTTGAGTTGTGCCACATCAGCAAACGAATGTCCCGAAAGCTTTACTCTATCCACATCATTAAGGTCGACTCTACTTTGAGGAGGCAGCTCTTCCCTAGTCAACTTTTGAGTGCCTTCCAACTTGGGGGGCTCATCTTCCAGCACTATATCAGACAATGTTCTGCTGCTATTCATAAGGTTTTCACTGGCTGATGCTTT
This sequence comes from Elephas maximus indicus, assembly GCF_024166365.1. NCBI lineage: Eukaryota > Metazoa > Chordata > Mammalia > Proboscidea > Elephantidae > Elephas > Elephas maximus. The sequence goes on from NC_064846.1 coordinate 107,362,918, forward strand.
TCAGAAGTAGACTGCCAGTTCTTTCTTCCTAGTCTGTCTTAGTCTGGAAGCTCAGCTGAAACCTGTCCTCCATGGGTGACCCTGCTGGTATCTGAATACTGGTGGCATAGCTTCCACCATCACAGAACACACAAGCCCCCGTAGTAAGACAAGCTGATAGACACGTGTCTGTCTGTCACATTACTGGCATGAATCAAAAAAACAGAAAATAACAAATGTTGGAAACATTGCGCGGAGATTGGAACTCTTACGCACTGCTGGTGGGAATGCAAAATGGTACAACCAGTATGGAAAACAATATGCGCTCCCTTAAAAAGCTAGAAATAGAAATACCATGCAATCCAGTGTTACTGGATTGGGGTCAGTGCCCTGGAGCAGTCTAGCCAATGAAACGTACCCCAAGTCAGAAAGTGAGAGAAAGTTTATTAGGAGGTGACACCAACAAAAAGTCTGACAGCTACACAGGCTGTCTTTATGGGGTCCTGGAAAGCAATTTCAATCCTTTTCGCAAGGATTACCTAGTGTTTTCAAGCACGTAGCCCACAGACGGTTGTACACATCACAAAACAACTACAAGAAATTATTAATCTAAAGATATGCATGCCAGACATCTGGACTCTAACCTTTAAGTTTGTAACAGGCAAAAAAATTTACATAAAAATCTCTTGGCTAGTGGAACTGTCTTGCCAAGTTTACTTTGACCGAGATAAGGAGCAAGGAAGTTATAGACCAAAAGCACCAGGTAGGCTTTCTAGCTGCCGTCTTGCAAGCTGAAGGCCATCTCCCAAGAGGGAGAATAAGGCTGCAGGATCCGAGAAGTCCCCACACCCCTCTGGAAAGAGACCAGTGTAGCTTGCACAGGTAAAAAAAACTTACAGGTTACTTAGAGTATAATCATGGCATTAGTTATGTCAAGCTCTCAATCACTCATTTTGAAAAGGAGAAAACATTCTGTGAGGTATTAGGGTCACATCCAGCAATGCCACTCCTAGAAAGATATCCTAGAAAAATAAGAGCTGTCACATGAATAAACATAAGCACACCCATGTTCAGTGCAGCATTATTCACAACAGCAAAAAGTGGAAACAATCTAAGTACCCATCAACAGATAAATGGATAAGCAAATTATGGTACATACATACAATGGAATACTAGGCAACAATAAAGAACGATGATGAATCTGCAAAACATCTCACAATAGGATGAATGTGGAGGGCATTATACTGATTGAAATAAGTCAGTTACAAAAGGACAAATATTGTATGAGACCATTATTATAAAAACTCAAGAAAAGGTTTTCACACAGGAAAAAAAAACAACCTTTGATGGTTATGATGGAGGGGAGGTTTTGGGAGGGGAAATCACTAACTACAGAGTAGGCAAGTTTTAATTTTGGTGAATGGAAAGACAACACAATATAGGGAAAGTCAGCACATCTTGACCAAGCCAAAACCAGCACAACTTGACCAAGGCAAAGCCAGCACAATTTGACCAAAGCAAAGCCACAGAAGCTTCATAGACACATCCAAACACTTTGAAGGACTGAGTTATTGGGGCTGAGGGCTGAGATCTTGGTCTTGGGAAACATCTCTACCAACTGGCACAACATAGTTCATAAAGAACATGTTCTGCATCCTACGTTGGTGAATAGCATCTGGGGTCTTAAAAGCTTGTGAGCAGCCATCTAAAATACATCTACTGGTCCCATCGTGTTAGGAGCAAGGGAGAGTGAAGAAAACAAAAGATGCAAAGAGAATATTAGTCCTAAGAACTAACGGGCCACATGAACCATAGCCTCCACCAGCCTGAGACCAGACATAGACAGTGCCCAGCTACCACCACCATCAACTCTGACAGTGTTCACAATAGAGGGTTCTGGGCAGAGAGGGAGAAAAATGTACAACAAAATTCAAATTCACAAAAAGAGACCAGACTTACTGGTCTGACAGAGGCTGGAAGGACCTCTGGGACAATGCACCCCAGACACAATGCTAACTCAGAACTGAAGCCACTGCTGAAGTCCACCTTTCACTCAAAGATTAGATAGGCCTATAAAACCAACAGTAACACATGTGAGGAATGTGTTTCTTAGTTAAATCATGTATAGGAGACCTAATGGGCTACACCTGCATAAAAGCAAAGACAAGACAGCAGGAAGGGACAGGAAACCTTGATGAATGTTAAGGGGAACCCAGGGTATAAAGGGAAAGGCGGAGAGTGTTGACACTTTGCAGGGATTACAACCAATGTCACAAAACAATTTGTGTATAAATTATTGAATGAGAACTAATTTGCACTGTAAACTTTCACCTAAAAGAGATTTTAAAAAAAAAAGACAAAGACTGATTAAAACAAAAAACTCAACACTTCTTGGATTATAAGAGACACTTAGAGACAGAAACAAATTAAAAATAAAATGTGGATAAAGATATACCAAGAAATATGAACCAAAATAAAGCTTGGATAGCATTCTAAATACCTGACAAAATAGAACTTAAGGGAGAAAGAATATCAGAACAAGAAGATAAAAGCATTGTAAACATGTCTGCATTTTGCAACACATTTTTAAAAAATACCAAGCAAGCAACAACTACCAAAATTGCAGAGAAAAATAGAAAAAGTACACTTGCAGATTTTTAACACATTCTTCTTAGGAACTGATAGATCAAGCAGACAAAAAAGAAAAAATCAAGTAGAGATACAGAACACTTGCACAGTACGAGTATCCAGATTGGCAAAGGAGTAAAATTATCTCTATTAATGATTGACACGATCCTATATATAGAAAATCCCAAAAAGTCAACAGGAAAAATTCCAGAGCTAATAAAGGAATTTAGTAAAGTTGCAGGGTACAAGGTAAAAAACAAAACAGAGAAATCTGTTGGGTTTTTATACACCAGCAATAAGAAATATGAAAGAGAAATTAGGGAAACAATTCCATTTACAACAGCATCTAAGAGAATAAAATACAAAGGGATAAATATAACCAGGGACATGAAGGACTTATACAATGAAAACTATAAAACGCTGGTGAAAGAGATTAAAGATGACTTAAATAAATGGGAAGATGCTCCATGTTCATGGATTGGAAGACTTAATGTTGTTAAGATGTCAATACTAGCCAAAGTGATCTATAGATTCAACACACTCCCAATCAAAATCCTAATAGCCATCATTACAGAAATAGAAAAACCAATCCCCAACTTTATACAGCATGGCAAGAGGCCCTAAATAGGTAAAACAATGTTTAAAGAGAAGAAAAAGTAGAAGGACCCAAACTTCCTGATTTTAAAAATACTATACTTTTTATACAGCTACAGGAATCAAAACATTCTAGTAGTGGTAATGCACTAGACACATAGACCAGTGGAACAGAATTGAGAGTCCAGAAATAAATCCAAACATCTATGGCCAACGAATTTTTGACAAGGGTGCTAAGTCCATACAATGGTGGAAAGAGGAGTCTTTTCAATAAATGGTGTTGGGAAAATTGGATATCCACATGCAGAAAAATAAAACAGGATCCACGCCTCACATCATACATAAAAACAAATTCAAAATGGATTAAGGACCTGAATGAGCAAACTAAAACCATAAAATTTGTAGAAGAACAATCAGGGGCAATGCTGTCAGGCTTAGCTTTCAACAATGGATTATCTAATATAACAAAAGCACAAAGAAAAAATAAATGGAAACTCATAAAAATGAAAAACTTTTCATCGGAAGACTTTACGAGGTGGGGTCAGGATGGCGGAGTAGTCAGACACTTCCTGTGGTCCCTCTTACAACAAAAACTTGAAAAATCAAGTGAATCGATTACATATGATGATATAGGAGCCCTGAACATCAAAGGCAAAGTTGAGGAATCGGACTGAGCAGTGGGGGAGTGAGAGACGTTTCAGAAGTGGTGAGGAGTGGCTAGACTTGACCCAGTGAGAACAAGCACCCTGCAGGCCAGGGTTGGTTGGCGCCAGCGGTAAGGCAAAGAGTAGCATTTGGGATGTGTTTTTCACATTGGGAGAGACCAAGCGGTGAAGTCTACTCACAGCTCCAGAATTAGTGAAAAGCGGCGCTCAATCGACAAAAGATAAGTACATGCATCTAACCTGCACTGCATCAAAAATCATGCCTTTGGGAAAAACCTCTCTCCCACTTACCTGCCCCCTTGCCGCTCTGCACTGCGTCCAAGCCAGCTTCAGAGATTGCCGTGTCCGCTAGACTGGAAGTAGGATCTGTCACATGCTATGAGCCATTCTCCTGGCCTTGCAGAGGGAACAAATTAAAAAACACTGAAAAAATAATCTGCCAGCTTTCCTAAGCCGGTAACTCAGGGCAGAAACAGCTCCTTTGGCTAGGCACAGGCAGAAGCGGTCCACGGACTTTGAATGCCTTTCACCCCTGCGTTGACCTGTGTGGCCCCATTTCAACAGCCTAGGCCCTCATTAGCACAGTATGACAGGGTACATACCTGAAGTCTAACTCTAACTGTTTCAGCTATATGGTGGAGAGCTAGGTTCGTGACATTTGACACTGCTCTGGCTACTAAGCAGGGCACTCACCAACCCACAGCAGGGGCCTCAGGACTGGTGGCTCCACCCATGCCACCTAACCACCTGTGACAGGGGTCCAAGGAGAAGTAGTGCCTCCCAGTCCTTACAGCCAACAGCACTGGGTGCCCACAGTACGGCTGCAAAACCCACCCACCTACATACTCTAGGTAAGAGGGACACACTTTCCCTTAAACACACTCAGGGGCGCTTGTCAGCTGCCTGCCTTGCTTGGCGCGTGACCCACTACTGCAGCCAGATACCAATCACCTCTGCTTGTCTAAGACTGTAGGTGAAAGCCTGCACCACATACTTGGTGACTGACTACCTGGACACCTTAGTTGAAACCGTACAAGGAAAGTAAATGGACTCCTGGGATCACAAACCTACTAGCAGCTCTAACTACCTGGTAACAAGACCTTAGAACTTCAAAGGTGACAATGATAAAAATAGCTCACATGAGCAGCTTATTTGGGTACATTAAAACAAAACAAGAAGCTAGGACACAATAAGCAAACATAAATAAATACAGTAACTTATTGATGGCTCAGAGACAACAGTCAATATCAAATCACATAAAGAGGCAAACCATAATGACTTCAGCAAGCTCCCAAAATAAAGATTCAAGAAATCTTCCAGATTAAGAGTATTTCCTGGAATTACCAGAGGTAGAATACGAAAGATTAATATACAGATCTCTTCAAGGGATCTGGAAGGAAATCAGGCAAAACGCAGAATCAAGTGGCACACAGACAAAGCATTAGAGGAACTCAAGAAGACTGCTGTTGTTGTTGTTGTTAGGTGTGGTCAAGTCAGTTCTGACTCATAGCGACCCTATGCACAACAGAACGAAACACTGCCTGGTCTTGAGTCATCCTTACAATCGCTGTTATGCTTGAGCTCATTGTTGCAGCCACTGTGTCAATCCACCTTGTTGAGGGTCTTCCACTTTTCCATTGACCCTGTATTCTGCTAAGCATGATGTACTTCTCCAGGGACTGATCCATCCTGACAACATGTCCAAAGAATGTAAGACACAGTCTCGCCATCCTTGCTTCTAAGGAGCATTCTGGTTGTACTTCTTCTAAGACAGATTTGTTCGTTCTTTTGGCAGTCCATGGTATATTCAATGTTCTTCGCCAACACCACAATTGAAAGGCGTCAACTCTTCTTGGGTCTTCCTTATTCATTGCCTAGCTTTCACAAGCATATGATGTGATTGAAAATACCATGGCTTGGGTTAGGCGCACCTTAGTCTTCAAGGTGACATCTTTGCTCTTCAACACACTGAAGAGGTCCTTTGCAGCAGATTTACCCAATGCAACGCATCTTTTGATTTCTTGACTGCTGCTTCCATGGCTGTTGATTGTGGATCCAAGTAAGATGAAATCCTAGAAAACTTCCATCTTTTCTCCGTTTATCATGATGTGGCTTATTGGTCCAGTTTTGAGGATTTGTGTTTTCTTTATGTTGAGGTGCAATCCATACTGAAGGCTGTGGTCTTTGATTTTCACCAGTAAGTGCTTCAAGTCCTCTTCACTTTCAGCAATCAAAGTTGTGTCATGCGCATAAGGCAGGCTGTTAAAGAGTCTTCCTCCAATCCTGATGCCCTGTTCTTCTTCATAAAGTCCAGCTTCTCTGATTATTTTCTCAGCATACAGATTGAATAGGTATGGTGAAAGTATATAAACCTAACGCATATCTTTCCTGACTTAAAACCACTCAGCAGCCTCTTGTTCTGTCTGAACAACTGCCTTTTGATCTACGTACAGTTTCCTCGTGAGCACAATTATGTTGAAAAACTGTAACAAATTTGAAAACCTACAAGAAATGGACAAATTTCTAGAAACTCATTACCTACCTAAACTAACACAAACAGAGATAGAACAAAAAAAATAAACCTGTAACAAAAGAAGAGATTGAAAAGGTAATTAAGAAACTCCCAACAACAACAACAAAAGCCCTGGCCCTGATGGCTTCACTGGAGAATTCTATCAAACTTTCAGAGAATATTAACACCACTATTGCTAAAGGTATTTCAGAGCATAGAAAAGGATGGAATACTCCCAAACTCATTCTATCAAGCCAGCATAACCCTGATACCAAAACCAGGTAAAGACACCACAAAAAAAGAAAATTACAGACCAACATCCCTCATCAACTTAAAGGCAAAAATCTTCAACAAAATTTGAGCCAATAGAATTCGACAACATATCAAAAAAAATTCACCATGACCAAGTGAGATTCATACCAGGTTTGCCAGGATAGTTCAACATTAGAAAAATAATGAATGTAATCCACCACATAAATAAAAGAGACAAAAAACAAACGATCCTATCAATTGATGCAGAAAAGGCATGTGACATAGTTCAACAATGATTCATGATAAAAACTCTCAGAAAAATAGGAATATATGGGAAATTCCTCAACATAATAAGGGACATTTATGCAAAGCTGGGAGCCAACATCATCCTAAATGGAGAGAGTCTGAAAGCATTCCCCTTAAAATCGGGAAGCTAAAAAGGATGCCCTTTATCACCACTCTTATTCAACATTGTGCTGTACATCCCAGCCAGAGCAATTAGGCTAGGAAAAGAAATAAAGGACATCGAAATTGGTAAGGAAGAAGTAAAAGTATCTCTATTTGCAGATGATATGATCTTATACACAGAAAACCCTAAAGAATCCACAAGACAACTACAGGAACTAATAGAAGAGTTCAGCAAAGTTTCAGGATACAAGATAAACAAAAATGAGTTGGATTCCTCTACACCAACAAAGAGAATGTTGAAGAGGAAATCACCAAATCAATATCATTTACAATAGCCACCAAGAATATCAAATACTTAGGAGGAAATCTAACCAGAGATGTAAAAGACCTATTTAAAGAAAACTATAAGACACTAATTTTTTTTTACAAGACACTAATGCAAGAAGGCAAAAGAGACATACATAAGTAGAAAAAGACATTCCTCATGGATAGGAAGACTCAACATTGTGAAAATGTCTATTCTATTCAAAGAGATCAATAGATACAATGCAATCACAATCCAAATTCCAATGGCACTTTTTAATGAGATGGAAAAACAAATCGCCACCTTCGTATGGAGAGGGAAGAACCCTGGAAAAGTAAAGCATTACTGAAAAAGAACAGAGTGGGAGGCCTCACACTACCTGATTTTAGAACGTATTACACTGCCAGGGTAGTCAAAACAGCCTGGTACTGGTACAAAAACAGATACATAGACCAATGGAACAGAATCGAGAATCCAGATGTAAATTCAAAGTCCATTAAATGGGGAAAAGACAGTCGCTTTAACAAATGGTACTGGCATAACTGGATATCCATCTGCAAAAAAAAAAAAAATGAAAGAAGACCCATGCCTCACATCATGTACAAAAACTAACTCAAAATGGATCAAAGACCTAAGTATAAAATCTAAAACAATAAAGATCATCAAAGAAAAAATAGGGACAGTGCTAGGAGCCCTAATACATGGCATAAACAGTATACAAACATTACTAACAATGCACAAACTCCAGAAGAAAAACTAGATAACCAGGAGCTCCTGAAAATCAAATACTTATGCTTATCCAATGACTTCACCGAAAGAGTAAAAAGACAACCTACATATTGGGAAAAAAATTTTTTGGCTATGACACATCTGATCAGCGTCTAATCTCTAAAATCTACAAGATACTGTGAAACCTCAACAACAAAAACACAACCCAATTAAAAATTGTGCAAAGGATATTAACAGGCACTTCACCAAAGAAGACATTCACGCAGCTAACAGATACATAAGGAAATGCTCACAATCATTAGCCATTAGAGAAATACAAATCAAAAGTACAACCAGATAACATCTCACCCCAACAAGGCTGGCATTAATCCAAAAAACACAAAATAATAAATACTGGAGCAGTTGTGGAGAGACTGGGACACTTACATACTGCTGGTGGGAATGTGAAATGGTAAAATCACTTTGAAAATTAATTTTGCACTTCCTTAAAAGCCTAGAAATAGAACTACCATATGACACAGGAATCCCACTCCTTGGAATATATCCTACAGAAAAAAGAGCCCTCACACGAACAGATTATATGCACACCCATGTTCACTTCTACACTGTTAACAATAGCAAAAAATCTGTTGGATTCCTCTACAAAAGATGGGAACAACCAAGGTGCCCATCAATGGATGAATGGATAATCAAATTATGGTACATTCACACAATGGAATACTACACAATGATAAAGAACAAGGATGAATCTATGAAACATCTCATAACATGGAGGAATCTGGAAGGGATTATGCTAACTGAAATTAGTCAGTCGCAAAAGGACAAATATTGTATGAGACCACTATTATAAGAACTCAAGAAAAGCTTTAAACACAGGAGACGACATTCTCTGATGATTACAAGGGTAGGGAGGGAGTAGACAAGAATTATTTTAGGTGAAGGGAAGGACAACATGCAATACAGGGGAAGTCAGCACAAGTGGACTAAACCAAAAGCTATGAAGTTTCCTGAATACAACAAATCACTTCAATGGACAGAGTAGTAGGGGTGGGGGTCTGGGGGCTATGTTTTCAGGGGACATCTAGGCCAACTGGCATAACAAAGTATATTAAGAAAATGTTCTGCATTCCACTTTGGTGAGTGGTGTCTGGAGCCTAAGATGCATCAATTGGTCCCAATGCACCTGGAGCAAAGGAGAATAAAGAACACCAAAGACACAAGAAAAATCAGAGCCCAAGAGACAGAAAGGGCCACATAAACCAGAGACTCTATCGGCCTGAGACCAGAAGAATTAGATGATGCCCGACTACTAGCAATGACTGCCCTTACAGAGAATACAACGGAGAGTTCCTGACGGAGCAGGAGAAAAGTGGGATGTATAACTCAAATTCTATTAAAAAGACCAGACTTAATGGTCTGACTGAGGGAGTGACCCCAGAGGACATGGCCCCCGGACTCTCTGTGAGCCCAAAACTAAAACCATTCCCAAAGCCAACTCTTCAGACAAAGATTAGACTGAACTATAAGACATAAAATGATACTAGTGAGGAGTGTGCTTCTTAGCTCAAGTAGACACGTGAGACTATGTAGGTAGCTCCTGTCCAGAGGCAAGATGAGAAGGCAGGGGGGGACAGGAGCTGGTTGAATGGACACAGGAAATATAGGGTGGGGAGGAGGAGTATCCTGTCACATTGTAGGCAGAGCAACTAGGGTCACATAACAATGTGTGTATAAGTTTTTGTATGAGAAACTGACTTGAATCGTAAACTTCCACTTAACACAGAATAAAAAAAGAAAAAAAAGACTTTACAAAAAAAGTGAAAATACAAGCGACCGACTAGGAGAATATCTTTGGAAACCATATATCTGACAAGAATCTAATAACCAAAATATATATAAAATATTCACAACTTAACAATAAAGAGATAAATAAACCAATCATAAAATGGTCATAGGAAAATAACAAATGTTGGTGAGTTTGTGGGGAAATTCTAACCCTTATCTGTTACTGATGGGAATGCAAAATGGTACAGCCATTGTGGAAAACAGCAATGTGGTTCCTCAAAAAACTAAGATATAACTACCATATGATCCAGCAATTCTGATCCTAGGTATATACCCGAGAGTTGAAAGCCAAGACTCAAAAAGAGACTTCTACATCAACATTCATGGCAGCACTATTTACAATAGCCAAAAGGTAGAAACAACCTAAATGCCCATCAAAGGGTGAATGGACAGACAAAATGTGGTATAATACTCAGCCACTAGGAGAAATAAAGTCTTGATACAAGCTACAGGATGGATGGAGCTTGAAGAATTTATGCTGAGTGAAATAAGCCAATTACAAAAGGACAAATATTGTATAGCCTCACTTATATAAAAAGAAAACACGAATGTACAGAGACCAAAGTTTACTCTTAGTTACCAGGGGCAGGAGGTGGGGGGTGGGTGAGAAAGGAGGGTTAACAGAGATGGAAAAATTGCACTGATTAAGGGTAGGGTTGCACAGCCAATTATTCTAATTGTTGTCAATAGGTTGTAAACATACAAAAAGTTGAATTGGCAAATGTTGTAATATATATATAAGTCGAGAAGAAGACTGTCTGCTGATCTGCTTATGTACAACCAAACACCTCACGGGATTTGGTTTCTTGGTTCGCAGGTTTAGGGTCATGGTTTCATGTGACATCCCAGTCAATTGGCCTGATATCGTTTTCAGTATTTCTGTTCTACCTTCTAGTTCATTGCATAGTGCCTGGAGTCTTAAAAGCTTGCAAACAGCCATCCAAGGCACAATTGTTCTCTATTCACCTGGAGAAAAACATGAAAAAGGAGAGTCAGGAATCAGAGGAGGAAATAGAACATGCCTATGGTTGCCCCCATGAACAACTGCCTCCTTTCCCACTAAAAAAAAAAAAAAAAAACCAATGCAGAAGAACTGGATGGTGCCTACCTACCATTACTAAACATTTTAATCTAAGATCCCAGTAGAAAAACCCTGATCAAATGCAGAACAGAATTTCAAATTCTAATAGATTCTAGACTTTTTTGGAGCCATGGAGGGTAGATGAACTCCAGAAACTTTCTCCCTGAGATAATCTTTAAACCCTATACCAAAAATATTCCCTGAAGTCATCTTAAAACCAAACAATAGTTTAGGTAACTAGTAAAAAGGTCTGCCTTGAGCATTGTGCTCTATTAAGAACTACATATACAGGCTCAAACTGACAACAGCAACTCGAAAGATTAGATAGAAACCGTAGGGGGCAGTCAGTTTATGTTACTGAGGAACAACTCAGAAAAGGAGGGTGCAAGTGGCTGCATAACTCAAAGAATGTAATCAATGTCACCAAATTGTACATGTGGAAACTGTTGAATTGGTGTATGTTTTGCTGTGTATATTCTCAACAACAACAAAATCAATTTAGAAAATAAAAAAGCTCAAGCAATTAGATATATGCCACCGAACTCTATACCCAAAAAATAGAGAACATAGAATCTTTCAAGACAAAAAAAGAGTACTTCTAAAAAAGATACCACGGTTAAGTTGTAAAGGAAACCTCAATAAATCCCCATATGTCAATATCACATAGTCTATGTTCTCCAAACACAATGCAATGATATTATAAATTAACAACAAAAATAATAGCCAAAAACTAGCGTGTTTGGAAACAAAACAATACATCACTAAATTACCCTTAAATTAAGAGGAAACCATACATATAGGAACCAAGACAGCAGAGTAAGAAGCTCCAGTCTCCCATGCTCTCACAGAAAAAGCAAAAACAAACAAACAAAAACCAGCAGAAAATGACAGTGCTACACTTTTCAGAACTTTGGTGAACAGGTGGAGATCCTGGCAGGTGGGCGAAACTTTGAAGAATGGTAGGAAGCCTTTTTTTTTTTTTTTGCCTTGGCAGCCAGGTAGAAGCAGCAGCCACATATTCAGCTTGGGATCTTATCCCCTGGTTCTGGAGTGAGCAGAGCGCTCTTTATTAATAAATATGGTATTTACCTGTTCAAATTAGCTAAGTGACTAGCTAAAGGACTAAAAGAAAGTGTCTCTGCTTCATTCATCCTGAAGGTTCCTCAGGGCAGAGGAACAGCAGTCATAGCCTGAGGGTACTATAAGGTGAACTGAAGAGTTCATGGCTGTCTGAGGGAAAGACAACAGGGTCAAAATCCCAGGGAAAGCATTTTATTGGGAAATTAAGGCATTTAAAAACACAAGAATGTGTATAATTTGGAGAGCCACATACATACCCAGGGCAAGAAGCTTTCCCCTTGGGAGGATCTCCCAGCACAGTGTAAGCCTGGTTAAGTATTGTCCCAGCAGAGAGGCGTTCTGAAAAAACTGCAAGAATTCCCCCCACCACCAGTTTTTCATCTATTTGTTTCGGCAAAAATAGCTTGGAACTAACAAACCACCATAATCTTGAACAATACAAAAAGAGAGGAAAGGAGAAAGGAAGAGAAAGAAAGAAATGTGGTTGTTGTTAGGTGCCGTTGCATTGGTTCTGGCTCATAGCAACCCTATGTACAACAGAACAAATCACCGCCTGGTCCCGTGCCATTCCACAATCATTGCTATGTCTCAGCTCATTGTTGCAGCTACCATGTCAATCAATCTTGTTCGGGGTCTTCCTCTTTTTTGCTGACCCTCTCCCAAGCATGATGTCCTTCTCCAGGGACTGGTCCCTCCTGATAACATGTGCAAAGTAAAGCTCGCCATCATCGCTTCCAAAGAGCACTCTGGCTGTATGTCTCCTAAGACAGACTTGTTCGTTCTGGCAGTCCAATATTCTTCACCAACACCATAAGAAAGAAATAAAATCTAGCAAATTCTGAGGAAGGGGGAGAATGTGAGTTCTAGAACTGGCATATTATGTTATTCAAATGTCCATTTTCAACAAAAAAAATCATAAGGCATGCAGAGAGATAGGCAAGGATGACCTCCTCAAAAAATCAAAATAAAGCAACAGAAGCCATCTTTGAGGAAGACCTGACATTGGACCTACTAGATATAAATTCTGAAACAACTTTTAGCTATTGTGAATAGTGATGCAATGAACATTCATGGACAAGTGTCTGTTTGCGTCGCTACTTTCGAGTATCTTGGGTAATACCTAAGAGTGAGATGACTGGGTCAAATGGTATCATGTTTTTAACATTTTGAGGAACTGCCAAATCATCTTCCACAGCAGCTGTACCATTTTGCTTTCCCACCTGCAATGGATAAGAGTTCTGATTTCTCCACATCTTTGCCAAAACATTGTTTTCTGTTTTTTTATCTCAGCCACCCTGATGAGAGTGAAGGTCTCTGTCATTTTGGTTTGCATTTCCCTAATGGCTAATGACATTGAGTATTTCTCATGTGCAGCAATATTCCCAATAGTCAAAAGGTGGAAAAAAAATGCCCATCAGCAGATGAACGGATAAAATATGGATCATTTATACAATGGAATATTACTCTGCCATAAGGAGAAATGAAGTCCTAATACCTGTGACAACATGGATGAACCTTTGCCCCAGAAAGCCATCAGCTCCTCAGTTCATCTTACAGTGCCCTCAGGCTATTGCTGCTGTTCTTCTGCCCTGAGGGATCTTCAAACTGGAACAGAGATTTTGTATGTTATTGTTAGTATCAATGTACACAATCCATACACCGAGGAAACTCCCCTTACAACTGATTGGCTGATCACATCAGATCATATCATGGATTATGACTACATCCTTACTTAACTGCCAAATTCCATCATTACATAACTGCCAAACTACATTATTACATAACTGCCAAACTACATCACTACATAACTGCTAAACAATTGAGATTCATGGCCCAGCCAAGTTGACACACAATCTTAGCTGTAACAGTTCAACCCTTGTCAGCTGGACACCTCTACACATCTCCATTAACCATACATAATTTCTAAATAAAAACAAAACAAGGTCATGCTTGTGCCTAATATGATACAATTAACATGCATACAAGCAAAAACACAGGAGCCCTGTTTACATCTCCTATTTTATAAGTGAAGAAAACAAAAATATTTGATGCACACATATAAGGAAGAAATAGTCATAACAATTACAGCCTTTGTTTCTACAACTGGTCACATGGTCCTAACTGGTATCTAGAACTACCTTCTTCCTCCAACCAATCCATATTCCCTTTACCCTCAGAAAGCACCTCAGTCGGTGATGATCCTTTTTTCTTTAACTTTATTTATATATTTTTATTGTACTTTAGACGAAGGTATACAGAACAAACTAGTTTCTCATTAAACAGTTGGTACACATACTATTTTATGACATTGATTAACAACCCCACGACATGTCAACACTCTCCCTTCTCAACTTTGGGTTCCCTATCAACAGCTTTCTTGTCCCCTCCTGCCTTCTAGTCCTTGCCCCAGGGCTGATGTGCCCCTTTAACCTTGTTTTGTTTTACAAGCCTGTCCAACCTCTGGCTGAAGGGTGAACCTCAGGAGTGACTTCATTACTGAGATGAAAGGGTGTCCAAGGGGCATATTCTCAGGGTTTCTCCAGTCTCTGTCAAGTCATCACGTCTGGTCTTTCTTTTTGAGTTACAATTTTGTTCTACATTTTTCTCCAGCTCTGTCCAGGACCCTCTATTGTGATCCTTGTCAGAGCAGTCAGTGGTGGTAGCCAAGCACCATCTAATTGTACTGGACTCAGTCTGGTGCAGGCCATGGTAGATGTGGTCCATTAGTCCTTTGGACTAATCTTTCCCTTATATCTTTAGTTTTCTTCATTCTTCCTTGCTCCCAAAGGGTAGAGACCAGTGGAGTATCCTAGATGTCCGCTCACAGGCTTTTAAGACCCCAGAGGCTACTCACCAAAGTAAAATGTAGAACATTTTCTTTATAAACTATGTTCTGCCAATCGAGCTAGATGTTTCCCGAGACCACGGTGCCCACAGTCCCTAGCCCAGCAATTCGGTCCCTCAGGGAGTTTGGATGTGTTATGGATGGTCACGATCCTTTGCCTGGTGGCATGACCCAAACCTTCAATCCTGAAGTCCATAATCAAGTCTGGATTATGAATAGTCATGTTGGAATTGGGTTGCTGTAGTTTTCCATTGATTTTAAACACACGGCATGGTGGTACTAAGAGACATCCTGAGGGATCGCCTGTACAACAGACATACTATTTTTTACATCAATTATATAACATCAATCCAATTTCCCCTTGATAGTCAGGGTGAACCACACCAGCCAATACGGTAACTTCCTTCTTTGCCTGTTGATCCAGAGGCATGAGGAGCCCAAAGTGGCTGAGTGGCACTCTTAACTTCTACCTCAATGGAATCCATGTTGTGTCTCCTTGTGGGAGCATTCTTCCATCTGAAACTAAGACCTCTAGACCAACAGAGCAAGGGGTTACAGGGATAGAAAGCAAAAATTTTGGGAGTGGGTCACTAGCAATAATAGTGAGTGGTGCCACTCCCATTTTTCGACCCCTTGATTCCTGGAATCACGAATCCTGGCTATAGGAGAAATAGCACCGTATATTGATAACTGGTTTAGAGCATATACAGCCTCCTGGAGAACAGTGATCCTGCCCTGAAAAGTGCTGCCACCTAGCTTTTCTTTAGAAGGCATTCCATCATTCTATCAAGCCAGCTGCTTCAGGATGATGGGAAACATGGTAAAACCAGTGAACTCCACAAGTGTGGAGCCATTACCACACTTCATTTGCTGTGAAGTGGGTCCCTTGATCCGAGGGGAAGCTGCATCAGATACCATGATGGTGGATAAGGCATTCTGTGAATCCACGAATGATGGTTTGGGCAGAGGCATTTCATGCAAGGAAGACAAATCGTTATTCAGAATAAGTGTTTATCTCAGTAAGAAAGAAATGCTGCCCTTTCCATGATGGAAGTAGCCCAACGTAATCAACCTAACACCAGGTTGCTGGATGATTGCCTCGAGGAAAGCTGTCATATCAGGGACTCAGTGTTGGTCTCTACTGCTGGCAGTTGGGCATTTGGCAGTGGCTGTAGCCAAGTTGGTCTGGATGAGTGGAAGTCCGTGTTGCTGAATCCATGCAAAACCTCCATCCCCACCACCAATGCCACTTTGTCCATGAGGCCATTGAGCAATAACAGGAGTGGCTGGGGAAAGCATTTACATGAGACACAAATATGCTTATTTCTTTGGCCCATTCAGAAAGATCTATCCACATACCACTTCCCCAAACCTCTTAGTCACCAATTTTCTAATCATGTTCCTTTTAAGTCCCTGACCATCGAGCCAAACCATTGGCCACAGTCCATAAATTAGTATACCATCACACATCTGGCCATTTTGCCTTCCCAGCAAAGTTAACAACCAGGTGCACTGCTCGAAGTTGCCCACTCAGAGGATTTCCCTTCACCACTGTCCTTTAGGGAGGTACCAGAAGGGGGCTGCAGTGCTGCCGCTGTCCACTATCTAGTGGTGCCTGCATGTCATGCAGAATCATCTGCAAACCAGGCACGAGTTGTCTCTTCCTCAGTCAACTGATCATAAGGAACTCCCCAAGAGGCCATGGGTGCAGACCAGGAGAGGGCAGGTAATGTGACAGGAATGGAGATCATGAGGATTTGGGCCACTTATTCATGCAACTTACTCGTGCCTTCAGATCCTCCTGGAGCCTGATCTCGTATATACCACTTTAACTGAATGATGGAGTGCTGCTTGGCACATCCAGCTTTATAACTCTGTGGGTCAGACAACACCCAGTTCATGACAGGAAGCTCAGGCCACATGGAGCCATGGTGGACCATGGTTAAGCATTCAGTCTCTACTAAGGCCCAGTAACAAGCCAAACCTGTTTCTCAAAAAGAGTAGTTATCTGCAGAGGATGGCAGGGCTTTAATCCAAAATGCTAAGGATTGATGTGATTCATGAATAGAGGACTGCCAAAGATGCCAAACAGCTTCTCTATCTGCCACTGACATATCAAACACCATTGGATCAGTTAGATCATATGGCCCAAGCAGCAAAGCTATTACAGCTATTACATTAAAGCTATTATATTATAAAATAGCAAATCTATTATAGAGCCTTCTCTTGTTCTGGGACCCACTCAAAATTAGCAGGTTTTCGAGTCACTTGATAAAGATGGCTGGAGTAGTACACCCCAAACAGGGATATGTTGCCTGTAAAATCAAAAGAGGCCCACCCAGCCTTGTGTGTCCTTTTTAGTTGTGGCAGGGACAAGATGCAATAACTTATCCTTCACTTTAAAAGGAACATTTAAACATGCCCCATGCCACTGAACCCATAGAAATTTCACTGAGGTGGAAAGTGTCTGAATTTTTGTGGGATTAATTTCCCACCCTCTAGTAGGCAAATGTTTTACCAATAAATTCATAGTCATTGACATTTCTTCCTTATTGGTTTCAACCAGCATAATGTCATCAGTGCTATGGACCAGTGTGATGTCCTGTGGAAGGGAAAGGTGACCAAGGTCCCTGCAGACTAAATTACGACATATAACTGGAAAGTTGACATACTCCTGTGATAGGACGGTGAATGTGTATTACTGCCCTTGTCCAGTGTTCACTCAAAACCAGAATCAAGAAAAAGGCACTGGCCATATCAATAGCTGTATACCTGATAACCAAGAGATATATTAATTTGCTCAAGCAATGAAATCACATCTGCAACAACAGCTGCAACTGGAGTCACTACCTAGTTAAAGTTATGATAATCCACTAACATTCTCCAAGATTCATCTGTTTTTTGCACAGTCCGAAGGGGTAAATTGAATGGGATTGTGGTGGAAATCACCACCCCTGCATCCTTCAGGTCCCTGATGGTGGCAGTAATCTCTGCTATCCCTCCAAGAATGCAGTATTGCTTCTGGTTTACTATCTTCCTAGATAGGAGCAGTTCTAATAGCTTCCAATTGGCTTTTCCTACCATAATAGCCCTTACTCCACATGTCAGGGATGCAATGTGAGGGTTCTGCCAGTTGCTGAGTATAGCTATTCCAATTATGCATTCTGGAACTAGGGGAATCACTACAGGAAGGGTCTGGGGACTCACTGGACCCATTGTGAGATGAACTTGAGCCAAAACTCAATTAATAACCTGACCTCCATATGCCCTTTTACTGACTGATAGGCCACAATGACGTTTTGGGTCTCCTGGAATTAGTGTCAGTTCAGAGCCAATATCCAGTAATTCCCAAAAAGGTGGATTATTACCTTTTCCCCAATGAACAATCACTCTTGTAAAAGGCCATAGATGCCTTTGGGGAAGGGTAGGAGGAAGATTTACAGTATAATTTTTTGGCAGTGCAGTGGAGTCTTTCCTCAAGGGGACCTGGCCTTCCCTTCATTCAAGGTGTTGGGGGTCTGTAAACTGACTTAAGTCTGGGGATCGATTGAGGAGCCATGACTCTCTCCTCTAGCAATTCGAGTTTGACTGCCGTTCACTTGACCTAGAAAACGTCCACTTATATAGATAAAGTAAATATTTAGTAGATTTCCCATCTATTTCACTCTTAGGGACACCATGATTAAGTAGACAACGTCATAAATCCATACCAGTCAGATTATTCTAATTAATGCTTTGACTCTGCTGTCCATTATGGTAACCACACCCACCTTGTCTTTGTCAATTGAGCACTGTCACTTGGCCCCTACCACCATGGGGTCCAATCAGTCCCACTGTAGTTATGTGTCTTAATTCAGTTAGGGCAGTTCCCACAATCAAAGCTGACTTACATAAAATAGCAATCACAGCAGTCTTCAAGGATGCTGGGGCTCCCTTCACAAATTTGTTCCTCACTGCTGTGGTGAAAGGTGTGTCCTCTGGGCATTCCGTGTGTGTCTGTGGGTCTAACCTGATAAATCCACTCTAACATGCCAATTTCCCTAAGCCTTTGGATACCTTCTTCCACAGTATATGAAGGCAGGTCTGGTATTTCAACTTGATTTAGTATAGGCCACCACTTAATCCATGTTTCAGTGAACAACCAAATAAACTATTAGATCCTTTTCTAACCTCTTGATCTGAAACACTGAAATAAGGATCTGTGCTTAATAGGCCCATATCGATAAACTCAGACTGTACCTTATTTTCTTTGTACCATTATTCCACACCTTTAATAGTCACTCCCACACATATTCCCCCAACTTCTGTTTGTAGATATTAGAGAAGTCAAGCAGTTTTTTTCAAAGTGCAGCATACCTTCTCCTCAGTCACACTTTGTACTTCACTTTTTGGGGCTTGCTGAGACTTAAGTTGAGTTATAGGTCTATAAGCAAAAATGGGTTGTGGGGTGGGTCCTAGGGACATTCAGCAATGTTTAATGTTTTATAAGGCATCTGCCCCAGGCAATGACTCAGATGCCACCCCAGGTGATGACTCATACGCCATCCCAGGTGATATCTCAGACCAAGTCTCTTCAGGTACTGCTGGGTTAATCTCATCAGATGGGAATGATGGTGATAATGGTTTTACTGGGGAGAGTGGCTTAGCAGACAAAGATGGAGTAATCTCTACATATGGGAGTAAGAGGGCTGGTTCTGGTGGCAGAAGTGATTCAACGGGATTTAGGGACTCAATGTCCCCAGTTTCCTGATTATCTACCCACAAATCCCCATCTCAAGTTTAGGATCCCATATCTTCCTAATCAATGCCCTCACTTTAACTTCAAACACCATCCAAGGTTGGGAATTCAGTTGGCATTGTAATTCAGCCAGTCTTAACTATAAGACTCTGGGTTTGGTGTTCAGCAAAATCAGCTCTTTTATTACAAGAAATAAGACTTCCTTTCAGGGCACAAGTGGCAACTTTGAGGTATTCTTTGCAACGCTTGAACTTTGACTCTGAAGCCCTGAGCTCATCTCTTTTCTTCACCACTTTGTCTAGTAAAAGCAGGACCAATCAACCAGGTTCTTTATTTCTCATTTTGATAAAATTGTAAAAAAAAGCAAACATGTGATCAACCAGAGCCTCACTTCTCACCAATACTTGATCTATTACAGATGATATTTTGCGTGTTAACATTGGCACCTCACACCATGAATTAGCAGTGCCCGAAAAAAAACAAAAACTTTTTTCTTTACTACTGGAGGCAGAGTCATCAGTGTCTTTAAGACTAGTCAGACTTTACAACCAATTTAGAAAACTCATGATTTTATTTTTCCAGAACCACTCCCAGTACCAAATGTCTTATGCTGAGTTCTCTAGAGAAGCAAAACCAGTGAAGTATACACATATATACTGTAATGACTAAGGCTATGTGCCAACCTGGCTGGGCCACGATTCTCAGTGGTTTGGCAGTTACGATGTAGTTTGACAGTCGTACAATGATGCAATCACCTCCATGACAAGATCTGATATAATGTGGTCTCCTTTATGATGGGATCTTCTGTGAGCTGCCAATCAGTTCAAAGGGTGTTTCCTTGGTGGTGTGGCTTGCATCCAATAAGGTGGACTTTTTGGCAAGGTTCACTGGCTTTTGCTTGCTCTAAATCCTGCAGCTGGCTCCTGTTCATCTGACCTCTGGTTCTTGGAACTTGAGCTAGCAGTTTATGTTCCATCTTGCCTGCTGATCTTGGGACTCATTGGTTTTTGCAGCCTCTGAGCCAGAGCCCTGCTGGCTCACCTGCCAATCTTGGGTTTGCCAGCCCCTGTGGCTACGTGAATCAGGAGAAGCCTCCAGCAGAAGGAGAGAGAGATTTAACTCAAGGAAATGGCTCATACACCTCTAGTGGCTGGCAAGTCACAAGTCCATGGGTCAGGCATCAGGCTGGAGGCTTCTCCAGACTCACGTAGCAGCAGGTACTGATGAACGCAAGATTGGCAGGTCAGATGGTAGGCTTCTAGCTCACAGGCTGCAAAGGCTGGTGAATATAGGATCAGCAGGTAATATGGCAGGCATCTGACTCAAGTCCCAAGCACTGTCAGCCTCCTTAGGGGGGTCCTGCATCAATATCACAGGTGATTTTACAACCTTGCTCCCAGAAATGTAAAATTTCCCAAATTACCTAAGATCCGTGGAACTATATTAGAACCTTATATCAACAAATAAAATGCCACAGAAAATACGAGGGAAGCCATATACCCTGACAGCTAAGTCAGTACTAGAAGAACTAAAGGGTCAAAACACCCTCTAGTGGAATTTAGGGGAAGAGGAGAAAATAAAGGAATAAATAATCCTTAGAGAAAGAGAAGATTCAGAGTTCCAGGTTACCACACTAAAATACTCAAATAGCTCAATTTCAACAAAAAAAAATAAGGCATACAAGAACACAGGAGAAGATGACTCAATTAAAAGAAAACCATAAAAAAGCAGAAATTAGTCCTATGGAGTCCAGGTAAATGGGGAAAATAGAGAACATCCAGAAAACAATGTTAAGTATGTGCAAAGAAAGCAAAGAACACACAGAAAATAATCAAAAGGAAATCAGGAAACAAAATGAGAAGCTGAATACAGAGATTGAAAACATTTAAAAGAACCAAAGAGAAATACTGGAACTGAGGAATAAAGTTACTGAATTAGAAAATGCAAGGGAGAGATTCAAGAGCAGGCTCAAAAAGACAAAAGACAGAATAAATGAACTAGCAGACAATATAACTGAACTTATCAAGACTCAAAAGAAACAAGAGAAAAGAACAAACAAAAGCAAACAAAACCAAATGGTACAGTGGGACACAATTTAAAAAGTTAACAATAGAATTATGGGAATTGCAAACAACAGAAGGAAAAGAAAAAGAAAAAATTTTTCCAAGATACAATGAAAGAGAATTTCCCATACCTGAATAAGATGAACCTAAAAATCAGGAGGCTAGGCAAACTCCAAGTAGAAGCAAAACAAAGAGATCTATACCAATATACATTGTAACAAAATTCTTGAAAACCAAACACAAGAAGAGAGTTCTGAAAGCAGCAAGAGAAAAGCACAGTACAACATATAAGGGGTCCCTGATAGGAATTAGTGTGGGTTTCTCCTCAGAAAACCTGGAGACCAGAAGGAAATAGAACCATATATATAAAGTATTGAACAAAAACAATTGCTAACCAAGAATTCATTATTGCACAGCAAAGCTGCATTTCAAAAGTGAGCGTAAAATCAAACATTTCCAAATTAAAAAAAAGTTTTGCAAATATTGCTTAATGGAGATTTTTATATGGAAAGTAAAGAACACTACTAGACAGATACACAAGTCTGCACATGGGAAAAAAAGAGAGAGAGAGAGTCAAAAAAAGTAATAAACCAAAACACCAAACTAAATGCATTGCCATTGAGTCAATTCCAACTCATAGAGACCTTATCAGACAAAGCAGAATTCCCCTATAGGATTTCCAAGGAGTGCCTGGTGGATTCGAACTGCTGACCTTTTGGTTAGCAGCTGTAGTTCTTAACCATTATGCCACCAGGGTTTCCAAAAAAGGTAACAGCATGGGCAAACATAAGGGCCAGTTATGGTATTTCCAGAGGGTAAACTTAGTATTTAAGTTCCACAAGCAATATAAAATCAAGTGTGTAGAAATAAGTAAATTTAACCTAATGGATATAAGATATATAATGATACAATTTATGTCTTAAAAACTGAAATGGAGGAAGGAGGAGTGAAATAGGAATGGAGTTTTAGTATGTTAATGTTGTACGTTACTTGTATATTAAATGTTGACGTAAAGCTAAAACAAGTTGGTGCAATAACAACTAAGAAAACATGTAGAAAATACATACAGATGGGAAGAAAAAAGAAATCAAAGACTCAACACAAAACCAACTAGACACATAAAAATGAGAAAAGTATAGGGATAGAGAAGATAAAAGACATACAAAATCAATTAGCAAAATGAATGAAGTAACTCCTTCATTTTGAGGTTTAAATTCTCCATTCAAAAGGCAGAGTGGTAGAATGGACAGAACAGCAAATTAAACCTAAAACCACAAGAAGAAAAGAAATAAAGCTCAGGGTAGAAATAAATGAAACAAAGAATAAAAAAAAAGAGAAAATCAACAAAACTAGAGGTAGGTTCATTGAAAAGATAAAATAAAAAATTGACAAACCATTAGCTAGGCTGAAAAAGAAACAAAGACAGAAGATGCAAATAACCAAAATAAGAAACGAAAGCAGAGACCTTACAATTGACATAGTACAAGTAAAAAGGATCATAACAGAATACAATGAATAACTGTACTCCAACAAACTTGATAACTTAGATAAAAGGGACAAATTCCTAGAAGCACATAACCTAACTAAACTGACTCAAGAAGAAGCGGAAAAGCTCAACGCACCCATGACAAGTGAAGAGATTAAATCAGTAATAAAAAGCTTCCCAACAAAGAAAAGCCTGGGACCAGATGGCTTCACTGGGAAATTCTACCAACCACTGAGAGAAGAATTGACACCAATCCTGTTCAAACTCTTCCCAAAAGTAGAGGTGGTAGGAATATTCCATAACTTTTTCTATGAATCGACCATTACTCTGATACCAAAGCCAGACCGAGACATCACAAGAAAACTACAGACAAATATCCCTTATGAATATAGATGCAAAACTTTTCAACAAAACACTAGCAAATAAAATCCAAAAGCACATTAAAAGAATTATACAACTATGATCAAGTGCAATTTATTCCAGGAATGCAGAGATGGCTCAACATTAAATCAGTCAAAGTAATACACTATATTAATAGGACAAATAAAAAGAGCCACTTGGTAATTTCAATTGATACAGAAAAGGCATTTAATAAAATCCTACAGCCTTTCTTGATAAAAACTATCAATGAAATAGGAATAAAAGAGAAGTTCCTCAACATGATTAAGGGCATTTATGAAAAACCAACAGCCAACATTACAGTCAAAGGAGAAAGATTGAAAGCTTCCCCATTAAAAATGGGAACAAGACTACTCCTACTCAATATTATATTGGAAGTCCAAGCCACAGTGATAAGGTAAAAAAAGAAATAAAATGAATATGAATTGGAAAGGAAGAGGTACAGCTATCTCTAGTCACTGATGAGATATTCTTGTATACAGAAAATACCAAAGAATCCACTGAAAAGCTTCCAGAGATACTTGAGGGATTTAGCAAACTTGCAGGATAGATCAACACAGAAAAATCAGTTGGGTTTTGATACAACGGCAAAGAGAAATCTGAAAAGGAGATTAAGAAAACAGCTCAATTTACAATACCATATAAGAGAATATAGTAGCTAGGAATAAATTTACCCTGAGATCTGAAAAACTTGTACAATGAAAATTATAAAACACTGTTGAAAGAGACTACAGAAGACCTAAATAAATGGAAGGACAGTCCGTGTTCAAGGATTGGAAGACTTAATATAGACAAGACACCAATACTACACAAAGTAAACTACAGATTAAGGCAATTCTGACCAAAGTTTCAACAGCGTATTTTACATGAATGGAAAAACTAATCCTTCACTTTATATGGAAAGGTCCCGAATAGCCAAAGAACTTTTTAAAAAAAAGGAACAAAATAGGAAGCCTCATACTTTTTAACTTCAAAACATATTACACAGCTACAGTAACCAAAATAGCCTGGTACTTGTTTAATGATACACAAAAAAATGAAAGAGAATGGAAAATCCAGAAATAAATACATACATATATGGCCAACTGCCACCATTGATCTGTCAGTTTATCATACTGTAGAGGCTTGCATGTTGCTGTGATGCTGGAAGCTATGCCACTGGTATTTCAATGCCAGCAGGGTCACCCACAATGGACAGGTTTCAGCAGAGCTTACAGACTAAGACTGACTAGGAAGAATGACCTGGCAATCTACTTCTTAAAAAATGGCCAGTGAAAACCTTATGAATAGCAGTGGAACATTGTCTCATATAGTGCCAGAAGATGAGCCCTCAGATTGGAAGACACTCAACTACCTCCTCAAAGTAGAGTCAATCTTAATAACATAGATGCAGTCAAGGTTTTGGAACCTTCATTTCTTGACGTACCTTGACTCAAAATGAGAAGAGCTGCAAACACCCATTAATAATGAGAATATGCGATGTACTAAGTACAAATCTAGGCAAATTGGAAGTTGTCAAAATGAAATCAACTCATAAAGATCAATATTCTAGGCATTAGCAAGGTGAAAAGGGCTAGTATTGGCCATTTTGAATCAGACAATCAAATAGTCTACTATGTTGGGAATGACAAATTGAAAAGGAATGGCGTTGCACTCATCGTCAAATGAACATTTCAAGATCTATCCAAAAGTACAACTCTGCCAGTAATAGGATAATTATCTATATGCCTATAAGGAGGACAAGTTAATATGACCATTATTCGAATTTACACACGAACTACTAATGCCAAAAATGAAAAACTGGAAGATTTTTACCAGCGTCTGCAGTCTGAAATTGATCAACCATGCAGTTAAGATGTACTGATAATTACTGGTGATTAGAATGCAAAATTTAGAAAAAAAGAAGAATCAGTAGTTGGAAAATATTGCCTTGGTGATAGAAATGATGCCTGAGATTGCACGACAGAATTTTGTAAGACCAATGACTCATTCATTGCAAATACCTTTTTTCAACAACTCGAACAATGATGATACATGTGGAACTAGCTGGATGGAATACACAGGAACCAAACTGACTACATCTGTGGAAAGACACAATGGAAAAGCTCAATATCATCAGTCAGAACAAGGCCAGGGGCCAACTGCGGAACACTCCATCAATTGGTCATATGCAAGTTCAAGATGAAGTTGAAGAAAATTAAAACAGGAACATGAGACCCAAAGTATGACCCACCTAAATTCAGAGATCATCTCAAGAACAGATTTGATACATTGAACGCTAATGACCAAAGACCAGACGAATTGTAGGATGACATCAAAAACATCATACATGAAAAAAAGCAAAAGGTTATTAAAAGGAGAGAAAAGAAAGAAAACACCAAAATGAATGTCAGAAGAGACTCTGAAAATTTCTCTTGAACACAGAGGAGATAAAACAAATTGAAGAAATGATGAAGTAAAAGACTTGAACAAAAGATTAAAAAAAAAAAACAAACCTGTTGCTGTCAAGACGATTCTGACACTATAAAACAAAGTAGAACTGCCCCACAGTGTTTCCAAGGAGCACCTGGCAGATTCAATCTGCCCATGTTTTGGTTAGCAGCCACAGCTCTTAACTACTATGCCACCAGGGTTTTGGAAGATTTCAAAGGGAGGCTTAAAAAGACACAGTAAAGTATTATAATAAAAAGTGCAAAGACCTGGACTTACCAAACCAAAAAGGAAGAACATGCTTAGCATTTCTCAAGCTGAAAGAACTGAAGAAAAATTTCAAGCCTTGAGTCGCAATATTGAAGGATTCTATAAGGAAAATATTGAACAACACATGAAGCATCAAAAGAAAATGGAATGAATACACAGAGTCACTGTACCAAAAAGAATTGTTCAATGTTCAACTATTTCAAGAGGTAGCAGATGACCAAGATCTGATGACACTGAAGGAAGAAGACCAAGCTGCACTGAAGGCACTGGCCAAAAAAAAAAAGGCTCCAGGAATTTATGGAATACCAATTGAGATGTTCAACAAACGGATGCTTTCATATCACTCACTCATCTATGCCAAGAAACGTGGAAGAGAGCTATCTGGCCAATTGAATGGAAGAAATCCATATTTGTGCCCATTTCAAAGAAAGGCAATCCAACAGAATGAGGAAATTATCGAGCAATACCATTAATATCATATGCAAGTAAAATTTTGCTGAAGATAATTCCAAAACAGTTGCAGCAGTACATTAACAAGGAACTTCCAAAAATTGAAGCCGGATTCAGAAGAGGACATGGACAGAGGGATATCATTGTTGATTTCAGATGGATCTTGGCTGAAAGCAGAGAATACCAGAAAGATGTTTTCCTGTGTTTTACTGACTATGCAAAGGCATTTGACTCTGTGGTGGATAAAAATTATGGATCTAGAGGTGAGGTGGAGATAACATGGCACTATAGACAGATGCACCATGCCGTCCCTCTGCAGCAAAAACCCAAAAACCAAGTAAAACAAATACAAATGTCAATCCTGGAACCCTAAGCATCAAATGAAGGATAAAGAACTCAATCAAACACTGAATGGAATAAGAAACTGACAGAGAACAGAGATGAGGAGAGCTACATAGTGGAGGTCCCCTGCCAGCTAATATGGCACAGATTCACCATCTTGGACAGCATCCACCAAGGACTGCAGACAGGGAATATGGAAAGGCAACTTCATGGAGTCCCCAAGAGGAGACAGAGCATCCACACTGCACATCACATCCTTTCCCTTCCCTCGTACCTATCTGTACTGCACACCTAGTGCCACGACCCCGAGCAGCATCAGTAGTGATGCCTGGACACCACCCCACACTGTCCCTGGCCCCGCCCTACCAGCCCCAGTTTGTGCTGCAAATGACCCATCCCCCCACTGGATCTGCCCTGCTGTACCATAGGTGAGTGACCGGCTTTGACCACCTGGACGATGTAGTGAGAACTACTGTGCCCAAAGACAAGCAAGCAAGAAAGCACTCCCAGCCTGCCTGCACAGACATAACCAAATAAAACAAAAAAGCAGGACAAAACAAAAAAAGCTACAATCAATAAATGAAGAAAATAATTCCTGAATGTCCCAGAGACAGCAGACAATATCAAAACAAACAAAAAAACAGGACAGAATGGCTCAAGCAAGCAATCAAAGTAAAACACCAGATGAACTTCCAGTAGAAGAAAAGGCACTGGAACTACCTGATAGGGAATTCAAATGTCTAATATTCAGGCCGTTCCAAGAGATTAGGAAAGAAATGAAGGAAAACACAGCCAAAAATAAGGAAAAATTGACAAAAATCATAGACAATACAGACAAAATCAGGTAAAACACACACAAAGCAATGGAAGAATTCAGGAAAATAATACAAGAAAAAAATGTCAAAATAAATGAACTAGAAATCATACAAAAATAGCAAATAGAAATAAAAAAGATAAACAACAGCACTTCAGAAATGGACAGTGAAATAAAAAGTTTTAGGAGCAGGTTTAAAACACTGGAAATCCAGATCAGCGAAATTGAAGACAAACCCTTGTATACTACTTTGAGGGAAAAAAAAAAAAGGAAAAATGAAGAAAATCCGAGAACGATGTGGGATACAATCAAGAGCAAAAACTGTGTATGATACAAGTTCCAGAACAGGGGGAGAAAACTGAAAACGCAGAGAGGATCACTGAAGATTTGCTGAAAAGCTGAACATCCAAGAAGCTCAACAAACCCCATATAGGATAGGCCCCAAAAGAAAGTCACTAAGGCTTATCATAATCACACTTGCTAAAACCAAAGACAAAAAAAGAACCCTGAGAGCAGCTGTAGAAAAATGAAAAGTCATATAAAAATAAGCTGTAATTATTTGGTGGAAACCATACAGATAAGAAAGCAAAGGGATGACATACAAAAAACCTTGAAAGGAAAAAAAAGCTGCCAACCAAGAATAATATGTCCTGCAAAACACTCATTCAAATATGATGGCAAAATTAGGACATTTCCAGATAAACAGAAATTAAAGGAATATGTAAAAAACCAAATCCAAACTTACAAGAATTCTTAAAGGGAGTCCTTCAGTTAGAAAACAACATCAGATAACAACCTGAATCTAGAACATAGGACAGCACCAGCTAGATATCAACCTAGGTAATGAAATCTTAAGGATAAAACAAAACTAAAAGATTTACAACATGTAACCAGAGACTTCTATACGTAAATGACAACAGCATCAGGACACTAAAAGAGGGAATAAACAGTGAAGGTATACCCCTTGTCATCAAGTCAATTCTGACTCATAAGGACCCTATAGGACAGAGTAGAACTGCCCCATATGGTTTCCAAGGAGCACCTGATAGATTCAAACTGCTGACCTTTTGGTTAGCAGCCGTAGCTCTTAACTACTATGCCACCACGGCTTCCAGTGAAGGTACAGATCTTTCAAATGGAGAGGAAGTCAAGGCGATATCAAGTAATAAAAGACTGGTATAAACTTAGGAATGCAGGGGTAAATTTCAAGATAACCACAAAAAAGTTAACAAACCTACTAAACAAAATGAAGAAGAAAAACATAAAGTCTCATTCAACACAAAAACAAAGAAATGGAAAAAAGATCCACAAACAAAAGGAATTCAGCACAGGAGAGTAACAGGAAGAAGATGTCAGCATCACAAAGGAGAGCACTACAAAATGACATCAATAAACTCACACCTATCAATAATCACACCAAGTCAAATAGCTTAAATGCACCCATAAAGAGACAGTGACAGAATGGGAAAAAAGCAATATCCACCAATATGCTGTCTACAAGAGACACCTTAGAAACAAAGACATAAATATGTTAAAAATAAAAGGATGAAAAAATATATCAAGCAATCAGCAAACAAAAAACAGCAGGAGTGCCAATAACAATCTCAGATAAAATAGACTTTAATACAAAACCCACCATAAAAGACAAGAAAGGACATTATATAATGATTAAAGGGACAATCCACCAATCTTATGCTCTGCTGGTGGGAATGTAAAATGGTACAACCATTTTGGAAAATGATATGGCACTTCCTTAAGAAGCTAGAATAGAAATACCAGAAGATGCAGTAATCCTACTTCTAGGAATATATCCTAGAGAAATCAGAGCAGTTACAGGAATAGACATATGCACATTATTCACAAAGGTAAAAAGATGGCAACAACTTCAGTGTCCCTCAACAGATGAATGGCTAAACAAGCTATTGCACACACACAAAACAGAATACTATGCAACAATAAAGAACCATGATGAATCTGCGAACCATCTCACAACATGGATGAATCTGGAGGGCATTACGTTGAATGAAATAAGGCGATCACAAAAGGACAAATACTGTATGAGAGCACTATTATAAAAACTCATGAAAAGTTTACAGATAAAAAGTATCAATCTTTGATGATTACGAGGGAGGGGAAGGGTGAGAAGTGAAAAATACTAGATAATAGTAATAACTGTGGTAACAGATAAGAAAGTACACAATACTGGGGAAGTCAGCACAACCTGATGAAGGCAAAGTCATAGAAGCTTCATAGAAACATCCAAACTCCCTGGGGGACTGAATTACTGGGCTGAGGGCTGGGGACCATGGTCTCAGGGGAGATCTAGCTCTACTGGCATAACATAGTTTATAAAGAAAGAGTTCTACAACATACTTTGGTGAGTAGCATCTGGGGTCTTAAAAGCTCGTGAATGGCCATCTGCTGGTCCCGTCCCATCTGGAGCAAAGGAGAATGAAGAACATCAAAGACACAAGGGAAAGGCTAGTCCAAAGGACTAATGGACCACAACTACCACAGTCTCCACCAGATTGAGTCAGCATAACTAGATGATGCCCGGCTACCAACATTGACTGCTCTGACAGGGATCACGATAAAGGGTCCCAGACAGAGCTGGAGAAAAATATAGAACAAAATTCAAAATCACAAAAAAAGATCAGACTTACCAGTCTGACAGAGACTAGAGAAAATTGAGATCCTGGCCTCTGGACACCCTTTTAGCTCAATACTGAAGTCACCCCTCAGGTTCACCCTTTAGCCAAAGATTAAGCAGGCCCATAAAACAAACAATAAGACATGTAGCTCGACCAAGTACACGAGAATAAATGGACACACCAGCCCAGGGACAAGGACAAGAAGGCAGAAGGGGGGATAGGAAAGCTAGATGAATAGAAATAGGGAATCCAAGGTCAAGAAGAGGCAAATGTTGAAATGTCACAGTGTTGCCAACAAATGCCACAAAACAATATATGTATTATTTCATGAGAAACTAATTTGCTCTGTAAACCTTGATCTAAAACACAATTTAAAAATATGATAAAAAAATTATGGATAACGTTGTGAAGAATGGGAATTCCAGAACACTTAATTGTGCTCATGAGGAACCTGTACTTAGGCCAAGAGGCAGTCTGAATAAGGGAATACTGAGTGGTTTAAAATCAGGAAAGGTGAGAGTCACAGTTGTATCCTTTCACCACACTTACGCAATCCGTACACTGAGCAAATAATCCGAGAAGCTGCACTATATGCAGAAGAATGCAGTATCATGATTGGAGGAAGACTCATTAACAATCTGTGATATGCAAATGACACAACTTTTCTTGCTGAAAGTGAAGAGGACTTGAAGTCCTTATTGATGAACATCGAAGACTACATCCTTCAGTATGGATTATACCTCAACATAAAGAAAACAAAAATCTTCACAACTGGACAATTAAGCAACATCACAATAAACACAGAAAATGTTGAAGTTGTCAAGGATTTCATCTTACCTGGATCCACGATCAACATCCATGGAAGCAACAGTCAAGAAATCAGATGGGTAAATTGGCTGCAAAAGACCTCTTTAAAGTGTTAAAAGGCAAAGACGTCACTTTGAGAACTAAGGTGCACCTGATCCAAGTCATGGCATTTTCAATTGACTCATGAGTATGAAACATGGACAATGAATAAGGAAGATTGAAGAAAATGCCTTTTAATTATAGTATTGGTAAAAAATATTGAATGTACCATGGACTGTCAAAAGACTGAATAAATTTGTCTAGGAAAATTACATCCAGAATGCTCCTTAGAAGCAAGGATGGTGAGACTTCATCTCACGTATTTTGTATATGTTGTCAGGAGGGACCAGTACCTGGAGAAGGACATCATGCTTGGTAAAGTAGAGGGTCAGGCAAAAAAAGAAGACAACTCTCAATGAGATGGATTGACATAGAGGCTGCAACCATGGGCTCAAGCATAACAACAATTGTGAGGGTGGCACAGGACCAGACAGTGTTTTGTTCTCTTGGTCACTGTGAGTTGGAACCGACTCGACAGCACGTAACAACAATGGTCAACTTATTTTCAACAAGGGTGCTAAGTCCATTCAATATGGAAGGAATAGTGTCTTTAACAAATGGTGCTGGCATAACTGGATTTCCACATGCAGAAAAATGAAGCAAGATTCATACCTCACACCAAGCCAAAAGCTAATTCAAAAGAGACAAAGGACCTAAATGTTAAATCTAAACCATAAAGTTTTTGGAAGAAAACATAGGGGGCAAAGCTATGGCACCCTTTTTTTTTTCAATGATAGACTATCGAACCCAACAAAAAATGTATGAGTAGCAGAAGACAAAATAGATAAATGGGACCTCATAATATTCTTATCAAAAGAGCAAAAAGACAACCTACAGACTGGGAAATAATCTTCAGGAACAATATATCCAATAAGGGTCTAATATCTAAAATACATATAAAATTTCATGGATAGAGCTAGAGGACATTATGCTGAGTGAAATAAGTCAATCACAAAAGGGCAAATATTATATGACCTCACTTATATAAAAAGACAAGGAAAGGCAAATGTATAGAAACCAAAGTTTATTAGTGGTTACCAAGGATGCGAGGGAGGGGGAGTTATTGCTTATGGAGCACTGAGTATCTGTTAATGGTGAAGCAAAATTCTCATTGATTAGGGATAATGGCTAAACAGCTGATTAATGCAATTGATATCAATAAGCTGTACACCTATAAAGAGTTGAATTGGCAAATGTGTGATACGTATATATTAAAAGTAGAAGAAGAAGAGCGGCTAGTGATGTTTATGTACTGTCAAACACCTCACGGAATTTCATTTCTTGGTTTGCAGGTTTAGGGTCATGGTTTCATGTGACACCCCAGTCAACTGGTCTAATATCCTTTTTAGTGCTTCTGTTCCACCTCCTAGTTTGCTGCATAGTGTCTGGGGTCTTAAAAGCATATAAGCAGCCATCCAAGGTGGCCTCTACTCACCTGTAGCAACAGAGGAAAAAGGAGAGTCAGAAACAGGAGGAGGAAAATTGCCTCCTTGAACTAATTGCCCTTTGACATGAGATGAGAACTAAATGGTGCCTGGCTACCATTACCAAATATTTTGGTCAAACATTCTATGGAAAAATTCTGATCACAAGGGGAAAAAATGAAGAACAGAATGCCAAACTCCTGTAGAATTCACAGTTACTGGAACCACTGAGACTGGATGAATCATCAAAACTTCTGCCCTGAGATAATCTTTAAACGTTAAACCTTAAACCAAAAATATCCACTGAAATATTATTTAAACCAAAAAAATAATTTTGATTAATTAGTAAAGAATGTCTGCCTTGAGAAAAGTGCTCTTTTAAAAGACTATCTTTATGGGATCAAACTGACATCAGTAACTTGAAAGGTTAGACAGGAAGTTTAGGGGGCAGTGAGTTTACATTAATGGAGGAGGAACAATGGACAAAGGAACAAAAGAATGGTTGCACAACTTGAAGAATGTAATAATCAATGACTCTGAATTGTACATGTAAAAAATACTGAATTGGTGTATATTTAGTTGTGTATATTTTCAACAACAACAAAAATTAAAAAGAGACAAAAAGGACCTTATATAACAATAAAAGGATTACTACCTGTCATGGATTGAATTGTGTCCCCCAAAATACCTGTCAACTTAGCTGGGCCATGAGTCCCAGTATTGTGTGATTGTCCACCAATTTATGTGATTTCTCTATGTGTTATAAATCCTATTACTATGATAAAATGAGATGGATTAGTGGCAGTTATATTGATTAGATACAGAAGGTTACATAGTGTCTTAAGCCAATCTCTGAGATAAAAAAGAGAGAAGTGAGCAGAGAGACAGGGGGACCTCCTACCACCAAAAAAGAGGCACCAGGAGCACAGCGTGTCCTTTGGACCTGAGGTTCCTGCACTGACATGCTACCAGACCAAGGGAAGGCTGATGACAAGAACCTTCTTCCAGGGCCAACAGAGACAGAAAGCCTTCCCCTGAAGCCGACACCCTGAATTTGGACTTCTAGCCTACAGGACTGTGAGAGAATAAACTTCTCTTTGTTAAAGCCATCCACTTGTGGTATTTCTGTTATAGCAGCACTAGATGACCAAGACACTACCTTAAGAAGAGATAACAATTATAAATATATATGTACCTAGTAGCATAGCCTCATAATATGTGAAGCAAATACTGACAGAGTGAAGGGAGAAATAGACAGTTTTACAATAGTTGGCAACTACAACACACCAATTTCAATCATAGGTAGAACATCCAGACAGAATAACAAAGAAATAGGGGAAATGAGTGACATATAAACCAACTAGGCCTAAGAGACATTTCTAGAACACTTCACCCAACAAAAGGATTTTTCTCAAGTGCTCATGGCTCCTTCTCCAGGATAGACCATAAGTTAGGTCACAAAACAAGCTTCAATAAATTTAAAAAGATTGAAATCATACAAACTAACTTCTCTGACCATAAGGGAATAAAGCTAGAAATCAATACTATAAGGAAAACCAGAAATTAAACAAAAATGTGGAAATTAAACAACATACTACTAAACAACCAACGGGTGAAAGAAGAAGTTGTAAGTGATATAAGAAAATGCTTAGAGACGAAAGAAAACGAAACATAGATACCAAAACCTGTGAGACGCAACAAAACCAGTTCTCAAAGTGAAGTTAATAGCTGTAAATGCTGCCATTAAAAAAGAAGAAAGAGGGTGGAGACAAGATGGCAGAATAGACAGACCCTTCCGGCGAGCCCTCTTTACAACAAAGGCCCAAACAAAACAAGTGAAACGAGTATATTTGTGACAAGCTGGGAGCCCTGAGCATCAAAGGAAACCTCAGACAATGAACAGAGGGGCAGGAGGAGGAAGAGAGCCTTCAGAAGTGTGGAGGAGTTACCGAACCTGAATCACGGGGAGCCCTCAAGCACCATTCCCACAGCCGCGGCGGCAGTGCCGGGCTGGTATTAGTATTCAGCTGCAGTTTCCTCAGGGAGAAGCAGCCAGCCACACAGCCCACTCACACTTCCAGAACTTGAGGAGAACGGCGCTCTAGGCAAAAGCTAAGTACTTGCATATATTTTACCGTGTCCCCCAACCCCCAAGCCGGCTTCAGCGGCTGAATCCCTGGGCCTGAGATAGACCCTGATGAGCACCTAGAGCCATCCTCCTGGCCTTGGGGAAGGAAAAAATTTGCAATTCAGGAGAAAAGATGATTTGCTAGCTCCAAAAAAAATTTTTTTTTTTTATTAACTGGGGGAGCTCAGGACAGAAGTGGCTCCTGTCCAGGCATAAACCATCCATGGACCTTAAGCAACTTTCCCTTCTGCATGGACCTGTGTGGGCCTATTTCAGGAGAATAAGACCTTGTTGGCAAACTCCAACCATTTCATCTGTGTGGTGGAGAGGTGGGTATTTGATTTTTTACATTGCTTTGCCTATTAAACAAGGTCCTCACCTACTCACAACAGGGATCTAAGGACTGGTAGCCCCACTCAGGTCACCCACCCACCCACAAAGGGGTCCAAAGATAACTGGTACCTCCCAGTCCTTACACCCAAAAACTTTGGGTGCCCATGGTCCCTCTGCAGAACCCACCCACGAGCACGCTCTAGGGAACAGAGACGTGTTTTTCTCAGAGATACCTGGGGGTCGGTACTCAGTGCCCTGCCTTGTTCAGAGCATGACCCACTGCTGCAATCAGATACCAGTATATACGAAAATCACCATGCCCCTCTAAGACTGTAGGACAGAGTCTGTACCACACACTTGATGATCAGCTACCTGGAAACGTAAGCTGAATTCATACAAGAAAACTGAATGGACTCCTAGACTGATATACCTGATAACAGCTCTAGACAGCTGGGGACAGGACACCAGATCTCCAAAGGGGAAAAAAATCAAGCTAGCTCACTCAAGCAACCCATAGGGGTATACCAAAACAAAACAGAGCAAGCAGCTACAACACAGTAATCAAGCATAAACAAATACAATAACTTATAGATGGCTCAGAGACAACAGTCAATATCAAGTCAAATAAAGAAACAGACCATGATCACCTCAACATGCTCTCAAAACAAAGAACCCAGGGATCTTCTAGATGAAAGTGCATTCCTGGAATTACCAGAGGCAGAATACAAAAGTTTAATATACGGAGCCCTACAAGACATCAGGAAGGAAATGAGGCAATACGCAGAAGAAGCCAAGGAACACACAGATAAAGCAACTGAAGAAATCAGAAAGATTATTCAGGAATGTAATGAAAAGTTTAATAAGCTGGAAAAATCCATACACAGACAGCAATAAGAAATTCAGAAGGTTAACAATAAAATTACAGAAGTAGACAACTCAATAGAAAGTCAGAGGAGCAGAATTGAGCAAGTAGAAGCTAGAATTTCCAAAATCAAAGATAAATTACTTGGCACTAATATATTTGAAGAAAAAAGTTTTAAAAATGAAGAAACCTTAAGAATCATGTGGGGCTATATCAAGAGAAATAACCTACCAGTGACTGGAGTACCAGAACAGGTAGGGATAACAGAAAACACAGACAAAATTGTTTAAGGTTTGTTGGCAGAAAACTTCCCTGATATTGTGAGAGATGAGAAGATATCTATCCAAGATGCTCAACGAACTCCACATAAAGTAGATTTTAAAAGTCACGGAGACATATTATAATGAAACTTGCCAAAACCAAAGATAAAGAGAGAATTATAAGAGCAGCAAAGGATAAACGAAAAGCCACCTACAAAGGAGAGCCAATAAAAATAAGCTCGGTCTACCTGGCAGAAACCATGAGGCAAGAAGGCAATGGGATAACAAATTTAAAAAAACTGAAGGAAAAAAATTGCCTGCCAAGAATCATATATCCAGCAAAACTGTCTCTTAAATACGAAGGTGAAATTAAGACATTTCGAGATAAACACAAGTTTAGGAAATTCGTAAAAACCAAACCAAAACTACAAGAAATACTAAAGGGAGTTCTTTGGTTAGAAAATCAATAATATCAGGTATCAGCCCCAGACTAGAATAATGGGCAAAGCCACCAGAAGTAAACCCAGACAGGGAAATCCAAAAAAGCAAGCAAGACTATAAAAAACAACAAAAAAAGCCCAAAACAGAGTAACACAGATGTTAATATATAAATGAAGACAACAATAAAATAATGAAGAGAGACTAAAAAATGTAATCATACACTTTCCATATGGAGAGGAAGATACAACGATATAAAGAAATAAAACTCAGTTATACATTTAGAAAAATAGGGGTAAATAATAAGGTAACCACAAAGGAGACAAACAAACTATCCTACTCATCAAAATAAAATACAAGGGAAAAATACAGACTCAGCAGAAACAAAATCAACAACAACAAATATGAGGAAAGGACAATATATAAAGAAAATCTACTCAGCACATAAAATCAAGTGGGAAAAAGAAAACTGTCAACAACACAAAAAAAGGGATCAAAATGACAGCACTAAATTCATACCTATTCATAATTATCCTGAAAGTAAATGCACTGAATGCACCAATAAAGGGACAGAGAGTGGAAGAACTGATTAAAAAATAAGATCCATCTACATGCTGCCTACAAGAGACAACCTTAGACTTGGAGACACAAACAAACTAAAACTCAAGGACGGAAAAAAATATATTAAGCCAACAACAATCAAAAAAGAGCAGGAGTGGCAATATTAATTTCTGACAAAATAGACTTTAAAGTTAAATCCACCACAAAGGATAAGGAAGGGCAGTATATAATGATTAAAGGGACAATACACCAAGGAGATAAAACCATATTAAATATTTATACACCCAATGAAACAGCTACAAGATACATAAAAGAAACTCTATCAGCATTGAAAAGTGAGATAGACAGCTCCACAATAATAGTAGGAGACTTCAACACACTGCTTTCGGTAAAGGATAGGACATCCAGAAAGAAGCTCAATAAAGACACGGAAGATCTAAATGCCACAATCAACCAACTTGACCTCCTAGACATATACAGAACACTCCACCCAACAGTAACCAAGTATACTTTCTCTTCTAGTGCACATGGAACATTCTCTAGCACAGACCACATATTAGGTCATAAAGCAACCCTTAGCAGAATACAAAACACGGAAATAGTACATAGCATCTTCTCTGACCATAAGACCATAAAAGTGTTAATCAATAACAGAAAAAGCAGGGAAAGAAATCAAACACATGGAAACGGAAAAATACCCTGCTCAAAAAAGACTGGATTATAGAAGACATTAAGGATGGAATAAAGAAATTCAGAGAATCCAAAGAGAATGAAAACACTTCCTATCAGAACCTTTGGGACACAGCAAAAGTGGTGCTCAGAGACCAATTTATATCAATCAGTGCACATATCCAAAAAGAAGAAAGGGCCAAAATCAAAGAATTATCCCTACAAGTTGAACAAAGAGAAAGGGAGAAACAAAAGAAACCCGCAGGCACCAGAAGAAAACAAATAATAAAAATCAGAGCTGAACTAAATGAAATAGAAAACAGAAAAACAACTAAAGCATTAACAAGACCAAAAACTGGTTCTTAGAAAAAAATCAACAAAATTGATATACCACGAGCCAAACTGACAGAAGAAAAACATGAAGGAAGAAAATAACCTGAATAAGAAATGAGACAGACGATATTACAACAGACCCAACTGAAATTAAAAGAATCATATCAGATTACTATGAAAAAACTATACTAAAACAAATTTGAAAACCTAGAAGAAATGGATGAATTTCTAGAAACACACTACCTACCTAAACTAACACAAACAGAGGTAGAAAAATTAAACGGACCCATAACAAAAGAAGAGATTGAAAAGGTAATCAAAAAACTCCCAACAAAAAAAAAAAAAAGCCCCGGTCCGGACAGCTTCACTGCAGAGTTCTACCAAACATTCAGAGAAGAGTTAACACCACTACTACTAAAGGTATTTCAGAGCGTAGAAAAGGACAGAATACTACCAAACTCATTCTATGAAGCTACCATATCCCTGATACCAAAACCAGGTAAAGACACCACAAGAAAAGAAAATTATAGACCTATATCCCTCATGAATGTAGATGCAAAAATCCTCAACAAAATTCTAGCCAATAGAGTTCAACAACATATCAAAAAAATAATTCACCATGACCAAGTGGGATTCATACCAGGTATGCAGGGATGGTTCAACATTAGAAAAACAATTCATGTAATCCACCACATAAATAAAACAAAAAACTAGAATCACATGATTTTATCAATTGATGAAGAAAAGGCATTTGACAAAGTTCAACACTCATTCATGATAAAAACTCTCATCAAAATAGGAATAGAAGGAAAATTCCTCAACATAATAAAGGGCATTTATACAAAGCCAACAGCCAACATCACCCTAAATGGAGACAGCCTGAAAACATTCCCACTGAAATCGGGAACCAGAGAAGGATGCCCTTTATCACCACTCTTATTTAACATTGTGCTGGAAGTCCTAGCCAGAGCAATTAGGCTAGAAAAAGAAATAAATGGCATCCAGATTCCAAGGAAGAAGTTTTACTCTAGTATCTCTATTTGCAGATGACATGATCTTATACACAGAAAACCCTAAAGAATCCTCCAGAAAACTACTGAAACTAATAGTTCAGCAGAGTATCGGGATACAAGATAAACATACAAAAATCAGTTGACTTCTCCACACCAACAAAAAGAACATTGAAGAGGAAATCACCAAATCAATGCCATTTACAGTCGCCCCCAAGAAGATAAAATACTTCGGAATAAATCTTACCAAAGATGTAAAAACTTATACAAAGAAAACTGAAGTACACTTCTGCAAGAAACCAAAAGAGACTTACATAAGTGGAAGAACATAACTTGCTCGTGGATAGGAAGAATATAAAAATGTCTATTCTACCAAAATCGATCTATACATTTAATGCAATCCAATCCAAATTCCAACGACATTCTTTAACGAGATGGAGAAACAAATCACCAACTTCATATGGAAGCGAAAGAGGCCCCAGATAAGTAAAGCATTACTGAAAAAGAACAAAGTGGGAGGCCTTACTTTACCTGATTTTAGAATCTGTTATACCGCCACAGTAGTCAAAACAGCCTGGTACTGGTACAACAACAGATACATGGACCAATGGAATAGAACTGAGAATCCAGACATAAATCCATCCACATATGAGCAGCTGGTATTTGACAAAGGCCCCAAAACACTTAAATGGGGAAAAGACAGTCTTTTTAACAAATGGTACTGGCATAACTGGATATCCATCTGCAAAAAAATGAAACAAGACCCATACCTCACACCATCCACAAAAACGAATTCCAAATGGATCAAAGAGCTAAACATAAAATCTAAAACAATAAAGATCATGGAAGAAAAAATAGGGACAACGTCAAGAGCCCTAATACATAGCATAAACAGTATACAAAACATTATACAGAATGTAGAAGACAAACTAGATAACTGGGAGCTCCTAAAAATCAAACACCTATGCTCATCCAAAGGCTTCACCAAAAGAGTAAAAAGACTACCTACAGACTGGGAAAAAGTTTTTAGCTATGACATTTCTGATCAGCGCCTGATCTCTAAAATCTACGTGATACTGCAAAAACTCAACTGGAAAAAGACAAATAACCCAAATAAGAAATGGGCAAAAGATATGAATAGACACTTCACTAAAGAAGACATTCAGGTAGCTAACGGACATATGAGGAAGAGTTCACGATCATTAGCCATTAGAGAAATGCAGATCAAAACTACAATGAGATTTCATCTTACTCCAACAAGGCTGGCATTAATCCAAAAAACACAAAATAATAAATGTTGGAGAGGCTGTGGAGAGATTGGAACACTTTTACACTGCTGGTGGGAATGTCAAATGGTACAACCACTTTGAAATTCAATTTGGTGCTTCCTTAAAAAGCTAGAAATAGAACTACCATACGGTCCAGCAATCCCAGTCCTTGAAATATATCCTAGAGAAGTAAGAGCCTTTACACAAACAGATATATGCACACCCATGTTTATTGCAGCACTGTTTACAATAGCAAAAAGATGGAAGCAATCAAGGTGCCCATCAACGGATAAATGGATAAATAAATTATGGTATATTCACACAATGGAGGAACCTGGAAGGCATTACGCTGAGTGAAATTAGGCAGTTGCAAAAGGACAAATATTGTATAAGACCACTATTATAAGAATTTGAGAAATAGTTTAAACTGAGAAGAAAACATTCTTTTGTGGTTACGAGAGGGGGGAGGGATGGAGGGTGGGAGAGGAGTATTCACTAATTAGATAGTAGACAAGAGCTACTTTAGGCGAAGGGAAAGACAGTACACAATACAGGGGAGGTCAGCACAATTGAACTAAACCAAAAGCAAAGCAGTTTCCTGAATAAACTGAATGCTTCGAACGCCAGTGTAGCAGGGGCAGGGGTCTGGGGACCATGGTTTCAGGGGACACCTAAGTCAATTGGCATAATAAAATCTATTAAGAAAACATTCTGCATCCCACTTTGAAGGCGGAGTCTGGGGTCTTAAATGCTAGCAAGCCGCCCTCTAAGATGCATCAATTGGTCTCAACCCACCTGGATCAAAGGAGAATGAAGAATACCAAGGACACAAGGTGATTACAAGCCCAAGAGACAGAAAGGGCCACATGAACCAGTGACTACATCATCTTGAGACCAGAAGAACTAGATGGTGCCCAGCTATAACCAGTGACTGCCCTGATAGGGAAAACAATAGAGAACCCCTGAGGGAGCAGGAGAGCAGTGGGATGCAGACCCTAAATTCTCATAAAAGACCACACTTAATGATCTGACTGAGAGTAGAAGGACCCCGGTGGTCATGGCCCCCAGATCTTCTGTTGGCCCAGGACAGGAACCATTCCCGAAGCCAACTCTTCAGACATGGATTGGACTGGACAATGGGTTGGAGAAGGATGCTGGTGAAGAGTCAGCTTCTTGGATCAGGTGGATACTTGAGACTATGTTGGCATCTCCTGCCTGGAGGGGAGATGAGAGGATGGAGGGTGTTAAAGCTGTCGAAATGGACATTAAAAGAGAGAGTGGAGGGAGAGAGCAGGCTGTCTCATCAGGCGTAGAGTAATTGGGATTATGTAGGAAGCTGTATATGGGTTTATGTGTGAGAGACTGACTTGATTTGTAAACTTTCACTTAAAGCACGATAAAAATTATAAAAAAAGGAAGAGCCCACATTAGTAACCTACATTTATATCTTGAGACATTAGAAAAGAAAGAGAAAATTAAGCCAAAGACTACAGAAAGAAGGAAATAATGAAGTTTGGAGCAGATATAAACTAAACAGAATATAGAAGGATAGAGAAAATCAATGAAATCAAAAGTTGATTCTTCAAAAAGTTCAACAAAATTGACAAATCCCTAGCTAGACTAACAAATAAAAAAAGAGAATATGTAAATAACTAAAATCAGAAATGAAAGTGGAGACATTACTAGCAACCGTACAGAATTAAAAAGTATTATAAGAGAATGCTATGAAACAATTGTACGTCAACAACTTAGATAAACTAGGTGAAATGGAAAAAAAACTTAGAAATCCACAAACTACCGAAATTGAGTCAAGAAGGAATACAAAATCTCATCAGACCTATTATAAGAAGGCAAGAGTTTAAAAAGAGATCTTTTCAAATATTACCCAACAAAGAAAAGTTCAGGACCAAATGCTTCACTGGAGACTTCTACCAAGCATTTAAAGAAGAATTAACAATTCTTCTCAAACTCTTCCAAAAATAGAAAAGGAGGGAACACTTCCTATCTCATTCCTTGAGGCCAGAAATTACCTGACACAAAAGTCACATAAAGATACCACAAGAAAACTATAGACCAATACCCCTTATGGATATAAATGGAAAAATCCTCAATGAAGTACTAGCAAACTGAATCCAACAACATATCAAAGGACTGTACAATATGACCAACTGGCATTTATTCCAGGAATGTCAGGGTGGTTCAACATTAGGAAATCAATTAAGGTACTACAACACATTAATGAAATGAAGGGGGAAAAAAACATGATCATCTTAATTAATGAAGAAAAGCCAGTTGACAATATCCAATACCTTTTCATGATAAAAGTACTCAGCAAACTAAGAACATAAAGGAAATTCCCCAGCGTGATAAAGGGCATTTATGAAAAACCCACAATGAAATAATACCCAATAGAGAAAGGCTGAAAGTTCCCCTCTAAGATCAGGAAAAATACAAAGACTCCTGCTTTCACCACTGCTTTTCAACATTGTACTGGAAGTCCTGTTGCTGTTCTTGTAGTGTGCTGTTGATTCGATTCTGACTCATAGCAACCCTGGAGGACAGTGTAGAACTGCCTCATAATACTACTGTATGTGGAAAATCCCAAAGAAGCCACAAGAAAGCTACTAGAGCTAACAAATAGAGTAAAGTTGTAGGGTGCAAGAGCAACGCAGAGAAATCAGCTATATTGCTATACACACACAATGAACAACCTGAAAAAGGAATTAAGAAAACCATTCCTTTTACAATAATGTCTGTTATAT
This sequence comes from Elephas maximus indicus, assembly GCF_024166365.1. Lineage (NCBI taxonomy): Eukaryota > Metazoa > Chordata > Mammalia > Proboscidea > Elephantidae > Elephas > Elephas maximus. The sequence continues at coordinate 107,406,437 of NC_064846.1, forward strand.
ACTAAATTGTGGCCCCCAAAATACGTGTTGTAAATTCTGACTTCTATGCCTTTGGTTATAATCCCATTTGGGATGGGTTGTCTTTAATGAGACAAGATTAGTGCAGGGTGTGTCTCAAATCAATCTCTTACAATATATAAAAGGAACAGATTAGACAAGAAGAGTTCGGAGAAGATAGATGCCATACCACATGAAGATCACCAAAGAGGCAAAGAATTAAGGACCTACCCCTGGGGGCAACAGAGAGAAAACCTCTCCCTAGAGCTGGTGCCCTGAATCCGGACTTCTAACCTCATAAACTGTGAGAGAATAAATTTCTGTTTGTTAAAGCCATCCACTTGTGATATTTCTGTTACAGCAGCACTAGTTAACTAAGACAGCATCTAAAAGAATAAAATACCTAGAAATAAATTTAACCAGAGAGGTGAAAGACTTGTACACTGAAAACTATAAAATATTATGAAAGAAATTCAAGAAAACCTAAATAAATGGAAAGACATTTCATGTTCATGGATTGGTAGACCTAATATTGTTAAGATGTCAATATTACCTGAAATGATGTACAGATCCAAAGTAATTATTAAAATTCCAACAACCTTTTTTGCAGAAATGGAAAAGTTGATGCTCAAATATACATGGAATTGCAAGGGGCCCTGAATAGCCAAAAAAACCCACTGCCATCGAGTCGATTCCAACTCATAGTGACCCTATAGGACAGAGTAGAACTGCCCCATACAGTTTCCAAGGAGCGCCTGGCAGATTCGAACTGCCAACCTCTTGGTTAGCAGCCATAGCACTTAACTACTACGCCACCAGGGTTTCCAAAACAATATTGAAAAAGAGGACCAAAGTAAGGGAACTCACACTTCTCAATTTAAAATGTTTTACAAAGTTACAGTAATAAAAACAGTGTGTGATACTAGTATAAGCGTAGACATATAGACCAATGGAATAGAATTAAGAACGCAAACATAAACTCATATATCTATGGCTAACTGATTTTGAACAAGGGTGTTAAGTCCACTCATTGTGGAAACAACAGTCTCTTCAACAAATGGTACTGGGGCACCTGGGGATTTCCAGATGCAAATGAAGCTGGATACGTATCTCACATCATATACAAAAATTAACTCAAAACAGATCAATGACCTAAGTGTAGGAGCTAAAACGATAAAACCCTTAGAAGAAAACATAGGAGTAAAGCTTCAGGACCTAGGTATATACTCAAAAGAATTGAAAGAAGCAAATCGAACAGATACATGTATACCAATGTTCACTGCAGCATTATTCACAATACCCAAAAGGTAGAAACAACTCTAGTGTCCATCGACATATTAACTGATAAAGAAAACATGGTATATACATACCAAAAACACCAAATCCACTACTATTGAGTCAATTCTGACTCATAGCGACCCTACAGGACAGAGGAGAACTGCCCCATTGGGTTTCCAAGGGGTGGCTGGTGGATTCAAACTGCTGACCATTTGGTTAGCAGCTGAGCTCTTAATCACTGCACCACCAGCGCTCCACATATACATACAATGGAGTGTTATTCAGTTATACAGACATAAGTTTTGATACCCGATGAACCTTGAAAACGTTACGCTAAGTGAAATAAACCAGACACAAAAGGATATTGTATAATTCCACTTACATGAAAGATCTAGAATAGAAAAGTCCATCAAGATAAAAGCAGGCAGGGCCAAGATGGCGGAATAGACAGACGCTTCCAGCGAGCACTCTTAGAACAAAGACCCAAAACAACAAGTGAAACGAGTATATTTATGACAAGCTACAAACAACAATGACAAGCTAGGAGCCCTGAAAATCAAAAGCAAAGTTAGAAAATGAACTGAGCGGCAGGAGGAAGAGACAGTTCAGAAGCAGAGAGGAGCTACTGGACCTGAATCGCTTGCTAGTATTTAAGACCCCAGACGCCACTCTCCAAAGTGGGACACAGAATGTTTTCTTAATAGATTTTATTTTTTTTAATTGACTTAGGTGTCCCCTGAAACCATGGTTCCCAAACCCCTGCCCTGCTTTGCTGGCCTTCAAAGTGTTCAGTTTATTCAGGAAACTTCTTTGCTTTTGGTTTAGTCCAGTTGTGCTGACCTCTCCTGTATTGTGTGTTGTCTTTCCCTTCAGCTAAAATAGTTCTTATCTACTGTCTGATTAGTGAAAACTCTTCACCCTCCCTCCATCCCTCCCCACTGTTGTAACCATCACAGAATATTTTCTCCTCTGTTTAAACTGTATTCCAGTTCTTATAATAGTGATCTCATAAAATATTTGTCCTTTTGCAACTAATTTCGCTCAGAATAATGCCTTCCAGATTCCCCCATGTTATGAAATGTTTCACGGATTCATCATTGTTCTTTATTGATGCATAGTATTCCATTATGTGAATATACCATAATTTATTTATCCATTCATCCGTTGATGGGCACCTTGGTTGCTTCCTTTTTTTTTTCTATTGTAAACAGTGCTGCAATTAACATGGGTGTGCATATACCTGTTCGTGTAAAGGCTCTTATTTCTCTAGGATATATTACAAGGAGTGGGATTTCTGGATCGGATGGTAGTTCTAGGATGTACCATTTTACATTCCCACCAGCAGTATATAAGTGTTCTAGTCTCTCCACAACCTCTCCAACATTTATTATTTTGTGTTTTTTTGGATTAATGCAAGCCAAGAAAAAAAAAAGTTTTTTCTTTTTTTGTTGGGGTGAGATGGTATCTCATTGTAGTTTTGATTTGCATTTCTCTAATGGCTAATGATCTTGAGCATTTCCTCATGTGTTAGCTGCCAGGATGACTTCTTTGGTCAAGTGCCTGTTCATATCCTTTGTCCATTTTTTAATTGGGTTATTTGTCTTTTTGTAGTTGAGTTTTTGCAGCATCATGTACATTTTAGAGATCAGACACTGATCGAAACTGTTGTATCCAAAAACTTTTTCTCACTCTCTAGGTAATCCTTTTACTCTTTTGGTGAGGTCTTTGGATGAGCATAAGTGCTTGATTTTTAGGAGCTCCCAGTTTACTAGTTTCTCTTCTGATGTCTGTGCATTGTTAATAATGTTTTGTATACTGTTTATGCCATGTATTAGGGCTCCTAGCATTGTCCCTATTTTTTTCTTCCATGATCTTTATCATTTTAGATTTCATATTTAGGTCTTTGATCCATTTTGAGTTCGTTTTTGTGCATGGTGTGAGGTATGGGTCTTGTTCTTTTTTTTTGCAGGTGGATATCCAATTATGCCAGCACCAGTTGTTAAAGAGGCTGTCTGATCCCCAATTCATGGCCTTCCGGGCTTTGTCAAATATCAGCTACTCATAAGAGGATGAATTTATGTCTGGATTCTCAATTCTGTTCCATTGGTCTCCGTATCTGTTGCTGTACCAGTACCAGGCTGTTTTGACTACTGTGGTGGTATAATAGGTTTTAAAATCAGGTAGTGTGATGCCCCCCACTTTGTTCTTTTTCAGTAACGCTTTACTTTTCCAGGGACTCTTCCCTTTACATATGAAGTTGGTGATTTGTTTCTCCATCTCATTAAAAAATGCCATTAGAATTTGTATCAGGATTGCATTGTATGTACAGATTGTTTGGGTAGAATAAACATTTTCACAATGTTGAGTCTTCCTACCCATGAGCAAGGCATGTTTTTTCCACTTATGTAGGTCTCTTCTGATTTCCTGCAGTAGTGTCTTGCAGTCGTCTTTGTATAGATCTTTTACACCTCTGGTTAGATTTATTCCTAAGAATTTTATCTTCTTGGAGGCTATTGTAAATGGTATTGATTTGGTGATTTCCTCTTCAAGGTTCCCTTTGTAGGTGTAGAGGAATCCAACTGATGTTTGTATGTTTATCATGTATCTTGCTGAACTCTCTTCTATTAGTTCCAGTAGTTTTCCTGTGGATTCTTGAGGGTTTTCTGTGTATAAGATCATATCATCTGCAAACAGAGATACTTTTACTTCTTCCTTACCAATTTGGATGCTCTTTATTTCTATATCTAGCCTGATTGCTCTGGCTAGGACCTCCAGCACAATGTTGAGTCAGTGATGATAAAAGGCATCCTTGTCTGGTTCCTGTTCTCAAGGGGAATGCTTTCAGACTCTCTGCATTTAGGATGATGATGGCTATTGGCTTTGTATAAATGCCCTTTATTATGTTGAGGCATATCCCTTCTATTCCTTTTTGCTGATAGTTTTTATCATGAATGGCTGTTGGACTTTGCCAAATGCGTTTTCTGCATCAATTGATAAGATCATGTTGTCCTTCTTTTGTTTTATTTATGTGATTGATTACAGTGATTGTTTTTCTAATGCTGAACCATCCTTGTATACCTAGTATGAATCCCACTTGGTCGTGGTAAATTATTTTTTTGATATATGGTTGAATTCTTTTGGCTAGAATTTTGTTGAGGATTTTTGCGTCTAAATTCATGCGGGATAAACTAAAACTCCATTGCCGTTGAGTCGATACCGACTCAGAGAGACCCTATAGGATAGAGTATAACTGCCCTATAGAGTTTCTAAGGAGCGCCTGGTGGATTCGAAATGCCAACCTTTTGGTTGGCAGCTGTAGCACTTAACCACTACGCCACCAGGGTTTCATCACGAGGGATATTGGTCTGTAATTTTCTTTTTGCAGTATTTTTGGTATCAGGGTTATGCTGGCTTCATAGAATGAGTTTGCGAGTATTCCATCCTTTTCTCTGCTTTGAAATACCTTTAGTAGTAGTGGTGTTAAGTCTTCTCTGAAAGTCTGGCAGAATTCTCCAGTGAATCTGCCAGGGCTTCTTTTTGTTGGGAGTTTTTAAAATTACTTTTTCAATCTCTTCTTTTGTTATAGGTTTATTTAGTTGTTCTATCTCTGTGTTAGTTTAGGTAGGTAGTGTGTTTCTAAAAATTTGTCGATTTCCTCTAGCTTTTTGAATTTGTTAGAGTACAACTTTTCATAGTATTCTGTTATGATTCTTTTAATTTCAGTTGGGTCTGTTGTAATATCACCTATTTCATTTCTTATTTGGGTTACTTCCTTCTTTTCCTGTTTTTCTTTCATCAGTTTTGTCAGTGGTTTATCAATTTTGTTGATATTTTCAAAGAACCAGCTTTTAGTCTTGTTAATTTTTCAATTGTTTTTCTATTTAACTCGGCTCTAATTTTTATTATTTGCTTTCTTCTGATGCCCAAGGACTTCTTTTGCTACTATCTATTTGTTTGAGTCGTTGGGGTATTTCTTTGATGTTGGCCCTTTCTTCTTTTTGGATGTGTGCATTTATTGCTACAAACTGACCTCTGAGTGCTGCTTTTGTTGTGTCCCAAAGGTTCTGGTAGGAAGTGTTTTCATTCTCATTTGATTCTGCAAATTTCTTTATTCTGTCCTTAATTTCTTCTATAACCCAGTAGTTTTTGAGCACAGTGTTGTACAGTTTCCATGTATTTAGTTTTTTTTCCCCCCCTTGCTTTGTCTGTTATTGTTTTCTACTTTTAGGGCTTTATGGTCAGAAAAGATGCTTTGTTATATTCCAATGTTTTGGATTCTGTTAAGGCTTGCTTTATGACCTAATATGTAGTCCATTCTGGAGAATTTTCCGTGTGCATTGGAAAAGAAAGTATACTTGGCTGCTTTTGGGTGCAGTGTTCTGTATATGTCTAGGAGGTCCAGTTGTCTGATTGTGGCATTTAAATTTCCGTGTCTTTATTGAGCTTCTTTCTGAATGTTCTGTCCTTCACCAAAAGTGGTGTGGTGAAGTCTCCTACTATTATTGTGGAGCTGTCTATGTCTGTTTTCAATGCTGTTAGAGTTCATGTGTTTTGGAGCCCTGTCGTTGAGTGCGTAAATATTTATTACGGTTATATCCTCCTGGTAAACTGACCCTTTAATCATTATATAGTGTCCTTCCTTATCCTTTGTGGTGCATTTTACTTTAAAGTCTATTTTGTCAGAAATTAATATTGCAACTCCTGCGCTTTTTTGATTGGTGTTTGCTTGATATATATTTTTTCCTTCCTTTGGGTTTTAGTTTGTTTGTGTCTTTAAGTCTAAAGTGTGTCTCTTGTAGGCAGCATATAGACGGTTCGTTATTTTTCTCCATTCTGCCATGCTCTGTCTCTTTATTGGTGCATTTAGTCCATTTATATTCAGCATAATTGTTGATAGGTATGAGTTTAGTGCTGCCATTTTGATGTCTTTGTGTGCATGTTGTTGAGTTTCTTTTTTCCACTTAATTTTCTGTGCTGAGTAGCTTTTCTTTATATGGTGCCTTTTTCTTTGTTGTTGCTTTTGTATTTGTGGAGTCTTTATGTTTTCCTTGTTTTTATTTTGATGTGTAGGATAGTTAGTTTCCTTTGTGGTTACCTCAATATTTACCCCTATTTTTCTAAGTTTAAACCAAATGCTTGTTACTTTATATCACCTTGGCTTCCTCTCCATAGTATGTATTTTTTGAGTCAACTCCTACTCATGGTGATTCCAGGGATGTCAGATTAGAACTGTGGTCCATAGAGTTGGCTGTTTTTGTTTGTTTGTTTGTTTTCATTGTTGTGAAAATATACACAACAAAACATATACCAATTCAAAACTTTCGAAATGTATAATTCAGTGACATTGATAACATTCAAGTTGTGCAGCCACTCTCGCTATCTTTTTCCAATATTAAAATATACTCAATGCATCCTAAAGAAAAACTCCTTCTTTCCTCCCTCCCTCCCACGCCTGGTAACCACTATTTTTGGTTCTACGGCTGCTAACATAGCAGTACCAATCCATCAGCCGTTCCTTGGAAACCCTATGGGGCAGTTCTACTCTGTCCTATAGAGTCACTATGAGTCGGAATCCACCCGACAGCAACAGGTTTGGTTTTGGTTTGTACATATTTACTTATTTCATATAAGTGAGATCATACAGTATGTGCCTTTTATGACTTATTTCACTCAGCATGTTTCCTAAGTTCATCCATGTTGTAGCATACATCAAGACGTCATACCTCTTTATGGCTGAGTAATATTCCATTTTGTATGTATACACCACATTTTGTTAATCCATTCATCAACTGATGGGCATTTTTGGTTGTTTCCACCTTTTGGCTACTGTGAATAGCACTGCTATGAACATGGGTATACATGTGTCTACTTCCATCGCTGCTTAAAGGTCTTCTGGGCACATACCTAAGAGTGAAATCGCTGGGTCATATGGTACTTCTATGCTCATCTTTTTGAGGAACTGCCAAACTGTTTTGCACAGTAACTGTACCATTTCACATTCCTACCACCAATGAATAAGGGTTCCTGTTTCTCCACAACCTTGTCAACACCTAATGTTTTACGTTATTGTCTTCTTGCCCTTTTTTTTTATCATTGCCATTTTAATGAGGGTGAGTTGGTATCTCATTGTACGTTTGGTTAGCATCTCCCTAGTGGCTAACGAGGAGCCCTGGTGTTGCAGCGGTTAAGCACTTGGCTAACTGAAAGGTCAGCGATTCAATCCATCAGCCACTCGACAGGAGAAAGATGTGCCAGTCTGCTTCTATAAAAGATTTACAGCCTTGTAAAACCTTATGGGGCAGTTCTGCTCTGACCTATATGGTCACTATAGGGTTGCTATGAGTTGGAATTGACTCAACAACGTTTTGGTTCATGGCAAATGACAATGACCATCTTTTCATGTGCTTGTGGCCATTTGTATATCCTCTTTGGTGAAATGTCTGTACAAGTCCCTTGCCCATTTTTTGATTGAGTTGCCTGTCTTTTTGTTGTTCAGTTGTAGATAATCATTTAAAAGGGCCTTTTTTAATGCTTAAAGCAGATGCACTTTACATATTTTGGATATCAGACCTGAAGGGGAAACAGGCTTGGTGAGGCTGAACAGGGCTGCCCTCATGCTTTCCATTAGTTCACTGGTATTTCTATTACTTCACTGCTGTTTTCCAAGACCTGTTATGTGACCTTGCTGAGGCAGCCTTATGTAATATCCCTGGCATGTTGCCTCCCTGATCCCTATAAAACAACTGCCCTCCCACTGTGGAGTGCAGAGATCTGCTTCAGTCATGCAGCTGCCAGGGACTTCCTAATAAATAAGTTTCCCTAATAAACTCTTTCACCTCCACACTGGGGTTGCCGAACTCTTTCTTCAGTCTCTCAGCACCCTCCAATTTTATATATATATATATACTTTTTAATTGAACTTTAGATGAAGGTTTACAGAACTAGTTTCTCATTAAACAGTTGGTATGCATACTATTTTATGACATTGGTTAACAACCCCACGACATGTCAACACTCTCCCTTCTCAACTTTGGGTTCCTTATTACCAGCTTTCTTGTCCCCTTCTGCCTTCTAGTCCTTGCCCCAGGGCTGGTGTGCCCTTTTAGCCTCGTTTTGTTTTACAAGCCTGTCCAATCTCTGGCTGAAGGGTGAACCTCAGGAGTGACTTCATTACTGAGATGAAAGAGTGTCCAAGGGCCATACTCTCAGGGTTTCTCCAGTCTCTCTCAGGCCAGCAAGTCTAGTCCTTTTTTTTTGTTGTTGTTGTTTTAGTCAGAATTTTGTTGTATATTTTTCTCCAGCTCTGTCTGGGACCCTCTATTGTGATCCCTGTCAGAGCAGTCAGTGATGGTAGCCGGGCACCATCTGATTGTACTGGACTCAGCCTGGTGGAGGCCGTGGGAGATGTGGTCCATTAGTCCTCTGGACTAATCTTTCCCTTGTGTCATTAGTTGTCTTCATTCTTCCTTGCTCCCAAAGGGGTGAGACCAGTGGAGTATCCTAGATGTCCGTTCACAGGCTTTTAAGACCCCAGACGCTATTCACCAAAGTAGATGTAGAATATTTTCTTTATAAACTATGTTATGCCAATTGAGCTAGATGTTCCCCGAGACCATGGTCCCCACAGCCCCTGGCCCAGCAATTCAGTCTCTCAGGGAGTCTGGATGAGTCTACAGAGCTACCGTGGCCTTGCCTTGTACAGGTTGTGCAGCTTCCCCAGTATTGTATACTGTCTTATTTTCACCAAAGTTACTGCTTATCTTTTGTCCATTAAGTGTTTTTCCATCCCACCCTCCTCTCCCTCGTTACCATCAAATATTGTTTCTTTTTGTATGTAAACCTTTTCATGAGTTTTTACAGTAGTAGTGTCATGAAATATTTTTCCTTTTGTGATTGACTTATTTCATTCAGCATAACGTCCTCCAGATGCATCCATGTTATGGGATGCTTCACAGATCCATTGTTTTTCTTTATCGTTGAGTTTATTTCTGTCATTTTGTAGTATTTTTTTGTGGTGCTAACATTTTCTTTGTTCCTCTTACTCTCCTGCGCTGAGTTCCTTTTGTTTGTGGACTTCTTTTGTTTTTGCAGATTTTGTTTTTATTGAAACTTTATGTTTTTCTTCTTTATTTTGATGAGTAGGTTTGTTAACTTTCTTTGTGATTATCTTGAAATTTACCCTTGCTTCCTAGGTAAAAGGTTCCTATTATTACTTGGTATCTCCTTGTCTTCTTCTCCATTAGAGAGTTCTATACCTATACTGTTTATTCCCTCTTTTATTGTTCTGACATTGTTGTCATTTACAGATTAGCCTCTCTGGTTCCCTGTTCCAATAGTTTTGGTTTTGGATAGTCCTTGAGGGTTCATTTACTAGGTTGAAATCTGGCTGGTACAATCTTGTGTCCTAGATTCAGGCTGTAGTCTGATGTTTGTTCTCAGACCGAAGGACTCCCTTTAATAATTCTGGTAAGTTTGGTTTGGTTTTTACATATTCCCTTAATTTCTGTTTGTCTGGAAATATCCTAATCTCACCATCATATTTGAATGAAAGTTTTGCAGGATATATTATTCTTGGTTGGCAATTTTTTTTCTTTCCAGGTTTTATATATGTCATCCCATTTCCTTCTTGCCTGCATGGTTTCTGCTGAATAATCAGAGCTTAGTCTTATTGTTTCTCCTCTGCATGTGACTTTTTGTTTTCCCTGAGCTGCTCAAAGGATTTTTATTTTGTCTTTGGTTTTAGCCAGTATGATTATGAGATGCCTTGGAATTTTTCTTTTGGGTCTATCCTATGTGGGGTTCGTTGAGTTTCCTGGATGGTCAGGTTTTCATCATTCACGATATTAGGGAAGCTTTCTGTCAACAATTCTTCAACGATTCTGTGTTTTCTGTTTTCTCTCCTTGTTCTGGAACTCCAATCATGTGCAAATTTTTGCATTTGATTGTATCCCACATAATTCTCATGGTTTCTTCATTTTTCTTTGTTCTTTTTTCTGATTTTTCCTCAGAGTTGTATCCAAGTGTTCATCTTCAATTTCATTGATTCTGTCTCCCATTGTTTCAAAACTGCTCCTCAGCCCTTCTATGACACTGTCCATTTCTGAAATCTTGTTTATCTTTTGGATCTCTAATTGTTGTTTTTGTATGATTTCTAGTTGTAACTTTATTTTGGTGTTTTGTTCCTGTATTACTTTCCTGAGTTGTTTCAATTTCTTGTCTGTATTTTCCATGAATTTTTCTGCCTTTTCCAAAAATTTGTCTATTTTTTCCTCATTTTTTCTGCTTTTTGCTTCAATTCTTGGATTGCTCCGAATATTAGAGATTTGAATTCCCTGTGTCATCTGGTGTTTTATTTTGGACACTTACTGGACCCATTCTGTCCTTATTCTATATTTTTTGACATTGTCTTTGAGACATTCAGTAGTTATTTTCTTCATTTCTTGATTGTAGATTTGTTTGTTTTGTCCTGCTTTTTATTTGGATATGTCTGAGTAGGTGGGCTGTGTGTTCTTCGTTGTTTGCTCGTCTGCAGTCACGACATTTTACACCTCCTTGTCCAATGGGCAGGGCCAGTCATTCAGCTATGGTGCGGCAGGGCATGTGGAGGTGAAGGGGAAGGGCTGGGATGGGTTATTTATGACACGTACTAAGGCCAGTTGGGTTTACTAGGGCCAACAGGGCAGGTCAGAAATCAGTGCTGGGCAGGTTCCAGTAGGCTGCTCCTGTGCTGATCGGAGGTGTGACGATCAGTGCACGGTACATGTAGGCAGGTAAGAGGGGGAAGGTTGTGATGTATGGAGCTACTAGGGGTATAGGAAACAGGAGAGAGAGGAGAGAAAACCAGGAGCCATAAACAAATAAGCAAATGAAGAAAGAGGAAAAAAAAGAGAGCACTAAGGGAGTTTGCCACTGGAGTGGAGAGATGAGAAACCGAGAAATACAGAAAAGCAAACGGGAAAAAGAAAGAAAAAATAGCTTGAAAAAAATTTGGAAAAGAAAAGCCCCCAGGAGTTCCAGCGTCCCACTGCTGGGGCTGCTAAGACCAGGGAAAGTGGCTCCCAGGCTGTGCAGTATAGCCTGGCTATAGGGGGCATAGATGTCACACAGCACCAGGTATTCAGGAGACAGGAAAGGAAAATAAGTGTAGAGAGACAAGAACTGAGAAATGAAGACAGACAGAATGAGAAAAAGAGAGAGAAAACAAAAACAAAGAAAGAAGAAAAAATACCCCTAGGGATCCCACCTACGCGGCTATGCAGATTGGGGGAGTGGCTCCTAAACTGTGCAGTACAGCATAGCTAGAAGGGGCTCCCGAGCTGCAAAAAGAAAAAGAAAAACAAAACAGAACAAAGCAAGATAAGGGAAAGAAAAGCCCCAGGGATCCAACCAGCATGGCATCGCGGGCCGGTGGGGTGGTTCCCCAATCAAGCACAGCTTCACAGCCTTTCAAGAAGAAGCAAAGATGGCACATGGAGCAAGGTGTTCCAGAGGAAGGAGGGGGAGGTGGTAGGAGGCACAGAAGAAACCAAAAGAGATGGAAAGAACCAACACCAGTTCAGGGGCCCCGCCAGTGTGGGCAAGGCGAATTCAAGAAGCCTGAGGCCAAAGTATTTGCCTCCCAGCGAAGAGACTGCAGCTGGTAGGGAGCAGAGGAGGCTGAAGCGGGGTTGAGGGGATAAGGGGGGGCTAGGAAAGTGTGTAGCACTCATTACCAGGTGCTCTGTCTCCTGCTGGGTACTTCGTGAAGATGCTTTCCCGTACTCCCTGTCTGCCAATCCCCAAAAGGAGTCCAAGATGGCAGATCCATACTGTGTTGGCTGATGGGGCCCTCTGCACATATCTCTCCTCACTCTCCATCCTCTGCCAGTTTCTTATTCCATTCGGTGGTTGGCTGAGTTCTTTATTTCTTCATTTGGCACTTCAGGTTCCAGGAATGACGTTTGTCTGTGTTTTAGTTTTTCGGGTCTTTGCTGTGGAAGGATGGCTTGGTGATTCTGTCTATGGTGCCATATTGGCCTGAATAGCACCCTCCAATTTTGGAGGCAAATTTCAAGTTACTGGTCCATGCCTGGAAAATTGGCCAAGCCAGCTAGGAGACTCAGGAAATGGTGACTGGGAGTGAGGACTCTGTTGGGGAAATCCTGGGTTGGCCAGTGAGCGACCTCCACGTCAGGAGGTCTAGCCCATATGATTGATGCATGTAGACTGCCACGTGAGTATGGGGACACCACCAAAACTCCAAGTGGCATAGCATGGTTGTGGGAAGACATGCGCCTTCCTAAGTGTGGAACGAAAGCTAGGAGAGCAGTGGTGGCAGTAGGATGGCCACTGCTCTGGGTGGTTCAGCTGGCCACCGATACCCAGCTAGCTGCTGAAGTGCATGTAAAAGCCCTGCAGGAAGAGCTACAGTTAGAAAGAGATGTGCACCATTTGTTTGGCAATGACTGACATGTTAAGTAGCCACATCTGAGAGCAAGACAAGCAATTACAAATGTTCACCTGCAGGTTTGTAAAAATGGGGGGAAGGAAATTGCCAAAGGCAAGTATTAGAACAGTGTTGATGAGAGGTGACTGGGATGCAAATACATGGAACCCGTGGAAAAGCAGACTGAATAGTGAATCAGATGTGGAAGTAGAAGTGGAGGAGGAGCTTGACAGTGTACAGCACCCCTCTAGGCACAGCCACTCATTACTCATAAAATGAAAGTTACCCAGGAATCCGATGACCCCAGTCAAGAAATTCCACCAGCCAGTACCATGACAATGCAGGAATACACTCCCACTGATCTGAGTTTTGTAGGAAATTCCAGCACAAAAGGGAAAAAAAAACTATTGCAGCTTGGTTACTACATCTGTGGGATACCGGGGGAGATGGTGTCTCTTTAAATGGTGCCGAGGCAGAGAAAATGAGCAGTATAACTACCCACCCTGACCTCTGGCAGCGTTTACACGCAGCTTGGAACACAAAGGGCATACGTGCCCTCACAGGTTAGATCATCTTGTATTGCAGAAGAGCACGGCCGAATGAGGGGGATCTTCTCAGCACAGTCAGGAACTGGTCTTCCAGAGAGAATTTACAGCAGTTAATTTGGGAGTTAGATATGCGCCACGCCATTTACTCTGAGCACTTCTGGGGACCAGACAATTAACTTTTTACTACAAGAATGAAAGCATGAATCCTGCAGGTGGCTCTGCCCTCCTGGTACTGCATGCTGGTGGCTATTGTTAGTCCCTCAGTGGGCCAGACAGTGTACCAGGTGGGATAAGCCATAGATTTCGGTGAAGCCAAGAAGTCTAGTGAAAAGAAGGTGTGAGCCATGGGAAAAGGGAAACCTGTTTAAGACAACCGTCCAAGGGCCCCTTGAAAGTAACCCAAAGGGAGATATGGGTGGACTTAGTGGCTGCCAGAACAGCAGTGGACAAGATAGATAAGCAATGAACCAAATGCGGTTTTGATTAACCTTTGGAAGAATCTTAAGCCGGAGCAACAATATCACACTCTGTGTTCCACTGCACCTCGAGAGGAAGTCCCCCCTTCTGCCGAGTAGACCCCACCCATCCCTAGGGGTGGGGCTGAGGTTACCCACAGATCAGGGCCCTGCAAGGGGACCAGAGGCCCCATGTAGATGCCACAATACATTGGTCAAGAACAAACAAGCAGTGGGTGCTAGCTCTGGTTGATACCAGGGCAGAGTATACCCTTATCTTTGGAAACCCTGAGTAGTTTCAAGGAACCCCCCCCTTGATAATTGATGGGTACAGTGGAAAGTCCATCTGCATACGTGAGGTACTTCTGATCCTACAAGTAGGATAAAAAAGTAGGATGCACCCCCCTAAATTGTATCAAGTTTGTATTTCCCCAATACCAGAATATATTCTAGTGGGTGATGGCCCCATGGGACTAACCTTGACCATGTCTGTGGAAGAATTCTGACTGTGAGTAAGGGTGGTAAAGGCAGTCCTGAGGGTGAATGTAACATGAGAACCAGTGACGTTGCCCCCACCATGAAGAGTGGTAGATATCAAGCAATATAAGTTGCCCAGAGGACATAAGGAAATTAGTAAAACTATTTTGGAATTAAAAAAAGAGTAGGTATCCCCCGGCAAGCCAACAGTGCTTTTAATAGCTCTGTGTGGCCTGTGAAGAAACCAGATGGGTCCTGGCATATAACCATGGACTGTAGGGAACTTAACTACATGCTGCAGTCCCGAACATAACTTCCTTGTTAGAAACCTTTAGTAGAGACCTGGGCGTGTATCATGCTGTGTTAGATCTGGCCATGTGTTCTTTGGTATCCCTCTAGCCCCATCCACCCAAGACCAATTTGCCTTCACCTGGGAAGGACAACAATAGATATTCCAAGGGCTACCGAAGGATATCTACATAGTGCCCCTATTTGCCATGGTACGGTTGCTAAGGTTCTGACTCTTTTCCCCTTCCCTGCTGCTGTTCGTTGTTGTTACATTGATGACATCATGTTAACTGCTAAAGATGTTTCTCTGTTACAGGAGTATATAGATGCCCTAATCATCCACCTACAGGAGAAAGGATGGGCCGTGAATCTCCACAGGTGCAAGGGCCAGGAACCGCAGTGAAATTCCTAGAAGTTGTCTGGTCTGGCAAGACCCGTGTGTTGCCTGAAGCCATAGTCGATAAGATACAAGCTTACCCCACCCCTAGGACACCAAAGGAAGTGCAGGCCTTAGTGCATCTTTGGGTATTGGAGAATATTTATTCCATACTTGGCCCAGTGTTTGAGACCACTCTATCAACTGGTAAAAAAAACGGTGCCTCTTGGAACTGGAATAAAGAACAGTAGCAAGTAGCTTTTGAGAAAGCAAACTTGTTGGTTGTACAAGTAAAAGCGCAGAGCACAATATGGGAGGATTTATCCTTCAGTTAGATGTGAGCAGTACCAAGGACAGCTTTGGCTGGGCCTTGCTGCAAGATCAGGATGGAACTGAAGTCCCCCTAGGTTTTTTCCCCAACTGTGGAGGAAGGCAGAAAATTAATACAGTCCCATGGAGAAGCAATTGTTAGCGGCTTCTCCACCAGGTAGAGCTATTAACAGGGGCAGGAGCTGTAAACCTTCACACAGCTTTGCCCATAAATGGGTTGGTCAAAAGGCTGTTTTCCAAGCCATCATCAGCCATAGTACAGACAGCTACACTGACTTAATGGCATGCATACCTGCAACAGCGTAGTGCCCTTTCTGCCAGTCCATTGTACCAAGAGCTACCGGCTGTACTTGAGCCAGTGACATATCAAGATGACCCCCCAGCACAGGCTAGAGTACTGTCTCCCCTCTCCTCCAAGACAGGGGATGGCCCACTGCCAGCAGATGGCTGGTACACAGATGGCTCTAGTCAAGGCATGTCAACACTGTGGAGAGCAGTGGCTGTGCAAGCCTCCACTGATGCCATTTGGTTTGAAACTGGTTCATGGCAAAGCAGTCAATGGGCTGAATTAAGGGCTGCATGGATGGTCCCACCCAAAAACCCTAGACCTTAAGTCTGTGTATGGACAGTTGGGTGGTAACCTATAGGGTAACTATGTGAATAGGCCAATAGCATAAGGAGTAACAGACAATAATGGGTAAAGTCCTGTGGGGGAAAGCTTTGTGGCAGGACATCTGGGATTGCCTCCAATCCCCAGATGCTGACCTGTTTTTCACTTAGCAACCCATTCACCTCTTTCCCCGATGGGAAACCAAGAAGCACACGATATATAGCACAAGTTACAATGGTGCATCCCTAAGGGGAAGCTGCCATTGGATTCACCAGAAAAGTGAACACTGTAGTGCCTTTGTTGGCTGGAAAATAGCTAGAGGTAGGATCTGGTGGGTGCTATACAAAATTGTCCCACGTGCTTATGCCAACACCCAAGGCTCCTGCACCACGATACTGGGAAGATACATAAGGGAACACAGCTAGTGATGGATTGGCAGGTAGATTATATAGGGCCCTTAACCCCCAGTGCACAAATGGGCCCTGAGAACATGGTAAAATGGCATTACCACCTGCCCTACAACTTTCAGGCCACCGGTCCACTGGAAAGGAAGAATGGTGTCCTGAAACAACAAATATGAACCCTAACAGGGTGGACCAACATGCTGCCTGAGGCTCTGCAGTTAATAAATTTGGCTCCTGCTGGGGCTTTAGCCCCATGTGTCAGACTAGGAACCCCAAGCAACCCTCAAGCAACAATCTGTGTGATGCCACAAGCTCCAGAAGCATGTCCACCAAGGTTGTTGCCAGAACAAAAGTGTATAGTCCTCCAGACATCCCAGGACCTGGTGCCGGAAAGTGGAACCATCTACTGACACCTGTCATGGTTCATCCCACGGGGGTAGACTGACTACTTCGTCCCTCTGAAGGCAGAGGATCTGATCGGCCTAACGTGGGTGCCCACCATCTTACTGCATGGAGGGCCTTGGCAGTCAAACTTCACATGGAAAAAAACAATGGCTATAACATGAGGGATGCAAGAGGGTCTCCTTTTCTGGCACACAGAAAAACCGGTGACTACTCACAACCACTCAAGTGACCTTCCTGGGGTAGCATGTATGGTACACTCAGCCAGGAAAAACATCTAATGTAGCCACTGTTCTCACCACCCAAGGGAAAGCCACTTGTGTGATTCTAACAGAAGGGGAAGGTTTACCCCCCTTGGTACCTACTAAACACCTGTCTTTCCAGCTGTAGGTATGGCCTACTCTGCTTTCTTCCGTTAAGGCTGTCAACCTCTTTCTAGAGCGGGATCAGAGCTTTGCCATAGTCCACAACAAAAGCAGCTGCTGGGTCTGTGGACAACTCCCCTTCTCAAGTGCAGAAGGCATGCCTAGGAATGTGAAGCCCCTGACCAGAACTGATTGGGCAGCTATGAGAGACATGGGGGCATGTAAGCCTCTTTAATCAGGGCATAAAAGGATAGGGAGGGGCACAACATCACCTTTTCCTGGACTCAGACTATCACGGATACCCGCATCTTGGTAAGAGACTGCAACGCCTGTTGGTTGCTGCCACGAGATGGTTTCTACCATCTCTAGGATGGTACCTGAACTGGGTGTACTAGAGAAATTTGCTTCTGTCTGTTTTGAACCAAGGAAAATCCCATGGGTTCTCCTGTCTCTCCCAAATCCCCCCACAACTCCCTGCAAGTCCTCCACCCACAAATTGGCCGGACTCCTGCGTCCCACTGGCAACAGGTGATAATACCTAATGTCACTGACTGGTTGTGATACAATCACCCAAACTGGAAGGCAGGAATGCACTTTGCTCCTAAAGGCATCCAATGGCTGTGTGGCCACTACCTGTGGCCCTGGTTACCATATGACTGGATAGGACGCTGTACTTTCGGGTTACTCTATGCTACAGGGACCGTCAAGAAAATTATACCAAAACCTCTAAATTACTCCTTGGTGGATCATGCACAGTCTTTTCCACTGGTATGATTAACTTCTGTTTTTGTTTCCCCTGTAGGCTCCTTAGAAGTAATGGGACAAACTGAAGCTTTAACTAATTTTACTAAACACACCCTGAATGACAGCTGAGAAAGCTCGTGGCTATTAACTACTGAAACCACCCAAATAAGGAAGGTAGTCCTTCACAACCAAATGGCTCTGGACATTCTAACAGCTGCTCAAGGTTGGACATGTGACATATTAAAGACTGACTGTTCCATACCTATATACCAAACTACCACCAGAACATAACTGATCTGTTAGGCCACATGAAGAGAAAAATAGACTCCTTGGACACACCTGATGGCTGGGCTGCTCTGGCCATCTGGTTTTCCTCTTTCCGCTCTACATGACACAGTGTTTTGATGGGTCTTGGTCTTTTCCTGGGTATAGAATAGGGATTGTCTGGTGTGTTTGTCTATACTGCTGGTGTGGTCTGTGCCTCCAACTACAGCAATGCTGTCTGTCCCTACAGTGACACCTCCTCTTGGGGTCACTGGGGACTTTGCAGAAGAGGGGGAAGGTGCCACCTTGTAAGAGCCAGCCTCAAGTGGTGGACTAAAGGGGAAACAGGCTTTGTGAGGCTGAACATGGCTGCCCTCATGCTTTCCGTTAGTTCACCGATGCTTCTGTTACTTCACTGCTGTTTTCCAAGTCCCTGTTATGTGACCTTGCTGAGGCAGCCTTATGTAACAACAACTCTGGCATGTAGCCACTATCGCTCCTGACCTGTATAAAACCTCTGCCCTCCCACTGTGGAGGACAGAGATCTGCTTGGTCCTGCAGCCACCAGGGACTGCCTAGTACATAAAAAAAAAAAGTCTCCCTAAAAATCCCTTCACTGCCACACTGGAGCTACCCACCTCTTTCTTTGGTTTCTTGGCACCCTCCAATTTTCGAGGCAAATTTCAAGTTACTGGTTCATGCATGGACAAGACCTTTATCAGATATATAGTTCCGCCAAATTTTCTCTCAATCTGTAGGCTGTCTTTTCACTTTTTTGATAAGGTCCTTTGATGCACAAAAGAATTTAATTTTAATAAGGTCCCATCATTTACTTTGGCTTTTGTTGCTTGTACTTTTGTCGGCATATCTGATAGCCCATTGATAAAAACGAGATTCCACAGCTTTGTCCCTACATTTTCTTCTAAAAGTATTACGATTTTAGTTTCCACATTTAGGTCTTTGATCCATTTTGATTTTTTTTTTTTTTTGGTATGATGTGAGGCTTGGATCTTGATTCATTCTCCTGTATGTGGAAATACAGTTTACCAAGCACCATTTATTGAAGAGACTCTTCCTTCCTCATTGGATGGACTTAGCACCCTTGTCGAAAATCAGCTGACAATAGATGTATGGACTTATTTTTGGACTCTAAATTCTAGTCCATTGGCCTATATGTCTACTATTATACTAAATAGGCTGTTTTAATTACTATGGCTTTATAGTGTATTTTGAAATCAGAAAGTGTGAGTCTTCCTACTTTATTCTTCTTATTCAAGATGCTTTAGCTATTCAGGGTTTCTTGCCCTTTCATATAACTGAGAATTGGATTTTCCATTTCTGTAAAAAGGGTTGTTGGAATTTTGATAGGGATCGCATTGAACTTATAGATTGCTTTGGGTAGTACTAACATCTTACCTATAAGAAGCCTTCTAATCCATGAACACAGAATGTCCTTCTTTGACTTCTTTTAGCAATCTTTTGTAGTTTTCTGTGTACAAGTCTTTCACCTTGGTTAAATTTATTCCTAGGTACTGTGTTGATTTAGATACTATTGTAAATGGTGATTCTTTTTTTGTTTTGCTTTGTTTTAATTACATTATCCTCTTGCTCATTGTTGATGTATAGAAATCTGACTAATTTTTGTGTGTTGCCCTTGTGCCCTGCTACTTTGTGGAAATCATTTATTAGTTCTAATAGACTTCTTGTGGATTCCTTGGGATTTTCTATGTATACAATCATGTCATCTGCAAAAAGGAATAGTTTTCCTTTCTGCTTCCTGATTTGGATACCTCTTATTTTCCTTTCTAGCCTAACTGCTCTGGGCTAGGTCTTCCAAAATGATGTTGAGTAGTAGTAGTAAAGTGGGCATCCATCCCTGTCTTGTTCCTGCTCTAAATGGAAAGTTCACAATCATTCTCCATTGTATATAATGTTAGTTTTGTGTTTTTCACAGATACCCTTTATTATATTAAGGAATTTCCCTTCTATTGCTATTTTGTTGAGTGTTTTTATCATGAAAGAGTGTCAAATTTTGTCAAATGCCTTTTCTGCATCCATTAAGATGATCATCTTATTCTTTTCTTCTGCTCTATTAGTGTGGTGCAATATATTGATTGGTTTTCTAGTGTTGAACCACCCTTGCATTCCTGCGATAAATCCCACTTGATCATGGGATTCGTATAGTTTTTGGATTTAGCATGTTTTTGGATTTGGGTTTCTAGTACTTTGTTGTGTACAGCTGTAGTGTCAATAGTGTGTGTGTTTCTTTTTTTTTTTTTTTTCTTGTGGTGTCTTTTTCTGGTTTTGGTGTCAGGGTAATGCTTGCCTCATAGAACGAGTTAAGTAGTGTTACCTCTTCTATTTTTTATAAACATTTAAATAGGATTGGAATCACTTCTACAAATGTTTGAAATGTGGTGAAGTCCATCTGGTTCAGGACTTTTCATTTTGGGGAGGTTTTTGATTACTAATTCAGTTTCTTCAGTTGTTACAGGTCTGCTGAGATCCACTGTTTCTTCTTGAGTGTATGTGTTTCCATTAATTTTTCCATTTCATCTATCTCATTTGTTGGCATACAACTCCATTCATAGTATTCCCCTATAATCCTTTTTATTTCAGTAGGATCATTTGTACTGTCCCATTTTCATTTCTAATTTTAGATATTTGCAAGTTCTCTCTCTTTCACTTTGTCAGTCTAACCAAAGGTTTGGCAATTTTATTGATCTTTTTAAAAAATCAACTTCTGGTTTTCTATTATTTTTCTATTCTCTATTTCATTTACTTCTGCTCTGATCTTTATTATTTCCTTTCTTCTAGTAGGTTTGGGCTTAATTTGATTTTCCTTTTCTAATTCCTCAAGCTGTAAAGTTAAGCTATTGATTTGGGGTTTTTCTTCTTTTTTAACGTAGGCTTTCACTCGTATATTTCCTATCGGAGCATTGCCTTCACTGCATCAAACAGGTGTTGGTACGCTGTGTTTTCATTCTAGATTGTAAGCATTTATTTTTAAATTTCATTTTTTTTTTATTTTGGTGAAAATATACCCTGTCAAAGATACACCATTTCAACAATTTCTGTATGTACAATTCAATGGCACTGGTTACATTCTTCAAGTTGTGCTACCATTCTCACTATCCTTTTCCACATTATTCTACCACCATTATCTTAAATTCACTGCCCGCTAAGCTTCCCAGCCAACCTTTCAAGTTACCATTGTCAATTTGGTCTCACATAGATAATTCTTTAAAAGAGCATAATGCTCATAGAGGACACACTTCACTAATTAAAAGAAGCTACTGATTGGTTCAAAGAAGACTTCAGGGGATAGTTTTGGTTTACATTTTAAGATAATCACAGGGCAACAGTTTTAGGGGCTCATCCAGCCTCCATCTGGTCCAGGGCTTTTCATTTTGGGGAGGTTTTTGACTACTAATTCAATCTCTTTAATTGTTACAGGTCTGTTGACAGCCACTGTTTCTTCTTGAGTTTATGTGTTTCCATTAATTTTTCCATTTCTTCTGTGTTGAATCTGGAAATTTTGGATTCTACTGGTGGAAAGTTTGGATTCCATTAAGAATTTGAAATCCTGTTCCACATTTCACCCATTTTGGTCAGGATTCTTCCAAGGAATTTTTGATCAAAATGTTCAACAAGGATAGCCGGGCACCATTCTGTTCCGGTATCATGGCAAGGGAGGCAGTTGTTCACAGAGACAGACACATATTCTATTTCCTCCTCCGATTCCTGACTCTCCCTCTTTCTCTGTTCCTTCAAGTAAATGGAGACCATTTGTTGTATCTTGGATGGCCACTTGGTAGCATTTAAGACCCCAGTTACTATACAACAAACTAGTAGGTAGAACAGAAGTACTGAGAAACAGTATTAGGCTAATTGATTGGGATGTCCCTCAAAACCATGACCCTGAACTAGGAAACAAATTCTGTGAGGTGTGTGGTTGTGCGTAAGTGGCCTCAACAACTGTGTACTTTTTCGTAAGAATACATATAACCCAATACTTGCCAATTCAACATTTTTCAGGTGTACATCTTAGTTATATCAATTACATTAATCCATTATGCAACCATTACCCTTAATTGGTGCTGAATTTTCCTATCACCATAAACAAAAAAAAATTTTTTTTTTATAAACAGAAATTCACTGCTTCCCAAACATTGGCTCACCTTATGACCCTCTGTCCCACCCCTGGTAACCACTAGTAAGCATTGGTCTCTATATATTTCCCTATTCTTGTTATTTTATATAAAATGGATCATATAATGTGTCCTTTTGTGGTTGACTTTTTTCACTCAGCATTATGTCTTCAAGGTTCATCCACGTTGTAGCATGTATCAGGACTTCATTTCTCTTTATGGCTGAGTAGTATTCCATTGTATTTATACTCCACATTTTGTTTATCCATTTGTCCATTGATAGACACTCAGGTTGTTTCCTCCTTTTGGCTATTGTGACTAGCGCTGCAATGAACACTGGCGTACATATATGTTCGCTCACGTCACTGTCCTCAAGTCTCTTGGGTATATACCTAGGCATGGGATTGCTGGGTCATACGGTAGCACTATTTTTAGTTTCTTGAGGAATTGTCACATTGTTTTCTTCAACAGTTGCACCATTCTTCTTTCCCACCAGCATGGATAAGGGGGTTCCAGTTTCCCCACGGTCTTGCCAAAATTAGTTATTTTCCTTTTTTTTTTTTTATCTTAGTCATCATGTTGGGAGTGAAATAGCACCTCATCATAGTTTTGATGGAAACCCTGGTGGCGTAGTGGTTAAGTGCTACAGCTGCTAACCAAAAGGTCAACAGTTTGAATCTGCCAGGTGCTCCTTAGAAACTCTATGGGGCAGTTCTACTCTGTCCTCTAGGGTTACTATGAATCAGAATCGACTCAACAGCAGTGAGTTTTGGGGATGGTTTTGATATGCATCTCTATGATGGCTAAATATGATGAACATTTTTTTCATGTCTTTATTAAACATTTGAATATCCTTTTCGGTGAAATATCTATTCAGGTTCTTTGTCCATTTTTTAATTGGTTGTTATACTTCTTATTAAATTGTAGGAGAACTTTAAACATTCTGGATATTAGACCCTTGCCTGTTATATAGTTCCCCAAATTTTTCTCCCAGTCTGTATGTTATCTCTTTACTTTGTTCACAAATTCCCTTTAATGAACATGAGTATTTCATTTCTTATGAAATATTTCTATTTTGTCCTTTATAGGCAGTAAACAGGTGGTTTTTTTTTTCATTCTGCCACTCTGTGTTTTCACTGCAGTATTTAGTCCATTTAAATTTGCCATGATTACAGATTTACAAAAAAAAAACTTACTTGTGCCATCTTGATACTTGGTCGTTCCATAGATTGTGTCTTCTTTGTCCTTTATTACCTCTATTGTTGTTGTTGTTAGGTGTTGTAGTCAGTTTAGACTCATAGTAACCCTATGTACAACAGAATGAAACACTGCCCAGTCCTGTGCCATCCTCACAATTGTTGTTATGCTTCAAACCATTGTTGCAGCCACTGTGTCAATCCCTCTCATCGATGTTCTTCCTCTTTTTCACTCAACCTCTACTTTAAGAAGCATGATGTGCTTGTCCAGGGGTTGGTCCCTCCTGATAACATGTCCAAAGTATATGAGACCAAGTCTCACCATCCTTGCTTCTGAAGAACATTCTGGCTGTTTTGTTTGTTCCTCTAGAAGTCCATGGTATATTCAATATTCTTCGCTGACACCATAATTCAAAGGCATCAAAACTTTTTGGTCTTCCTTATTCACTGCCCAGCTTTCGCCTCAGTGTGGTTCTTTTTGGATTTCTCCTATTTGGAGTTCTCTGAGCTTCTTAGATGTGAAAGTTTCCGTCTTCGTCATATTTCAGTAGTTTTCTGCCATTATTTCTTCAAAAATTCTTTCTCTCCCTTTCTCTCTTCTTCTGGAACTCCCACAATGTGTGTATTATTCCCCTTGATGGTATCCCATATACCCCTTAGGCTTTGTTCATTTTTCTTCACTCTTTTTTCTGCTTGCTGCTCAGAATGAACAATCTCACTGGCCTAGTCTTCAAGTTCACTGATCTTCTCTTCTGTCAGTTTGGTTCTGCTGCTGAGTCTATTCAAAAAATTGTTCATTTCTGTTACTGTGCTTTTAAGTTCCAGCATTTCCATTTTTTTTAATTTCTTTATTGAAATTCTTGTTCTGTTCTTGTACTGTTTCCCTGATTTCCTTTAGATCTTTGAGTGTAATTACTACTACTGCTTTAAAGTCTTTGTTGTGTAATTCCCTTCTCTGTCCTTTCTTGGGGACACATATTTTTACACAAATAACGCATATGCTCTACATTTGTTGGCCAACCACAGCCTCTCCCCCCATGAGGTATTTTTGAAAGCACAATATGATAATTTTTTTTGCAACATGTAAAAAAAAGTTGGTATAAGCTCAACTTGTCCAAGGCAAGGTCATGGAAGCTCCACAGACACATCTAAACTCCCTGAGGGACCAAATTACTGGGCTGAGGGCTGTGGGGACCATGGTCTTGGGGAACATCTAGCTTAACTGGCATGACTTAGTTTATAAAGAAAATGATCTACATTCTACTTTGGTGAGTAGCATCTGGGGTCTTAAAAGTTTGTGAGCAGCCACCTAAGATACTCTACTGGTCTCACTCCATTGGGAACAAGGGAGAATGAAGAAAATCAAAGACACAAGGGAAGGACTGATCCAAGGGACTAACGGACCACAACTATAACAGCCTCCACCAGACTAAGTCCAGCACAAATGAATGGTGTCTGGCTGCCAACACCGACTGCTCTGACAGGTATCACGATGGAAGGTTCCAGGTGGAGCTAGAAAAAAAAGTAGAACAAAATTCTTACTCACACAAAAAGACCAGACTTACTGACCTGATGGAGACTGGAGAAACCCCAAGAGTATGACCCCTGGACACCCTTTCAACTCAGTAACGAAGTCACTTCTGAGGTTCACCCTTTAGGCAAAGATTAGACAGGCCCATAAAACAAAACAAGACTAATGGGACACACCTGCCCAGTGGAAAGGACTACAAGGCAGGAGGGGACAGAAAAGCTGTTAAGAGGGAACCCAAGGTTGAGAAGAGAGAGTGGTGACATGTCGTGGGGTTGGTAACCAATGTCACAAAACAATATGTGTACTAATTGTTTAATGAGAAGCTGGTTTGTTCTGTAAACCTTCATCTAAAGTACAGTAATAATAATAATAAAGTTGGCACAGTGTGCATACAAAAATACCTCACAGGGGGCATAGCTGGCAAAAACAATCATAGAATGTGTGCATTATTTGCATAAAAATACAATAGTTTCTGTCCCCTTATTTTGGCCTTTTGCATGAGCCATCCTTTTGTTTATTCATATGCTTTGTGACTGTTGTCTTTGAGATATCCAGCTTTTTTACTGTGATAGATCAGTCAATTAGATTCTTCCCCTTCTCTATAGTTTGATTTTCTTTATTATTGTTATTATTGTTGTTCCAAATTATTGAAGGTTTCTCTGCTTCCACTCCAGCCTTCGCATCTAAGTGCACTTGCTATTGTCCCTTCCCTATTGGTCTCCCTGCCCAGGGGCACAGGCCATCACTGCTTTACCTCTAGTTTCCCTGAGTGGGGGTACTGACCAAGCCCCTTCAGTACAAAACTATGGTTTATAGTACTTGGTGTGGTCACCTCCCCATCAAATATTAGGGACACTAATCATATTACTCCAGCAGCAGGCTCTTCCCCTGAGAGATACCAGGTATGCCCCTCCAATACCTGTCCCCCTATTTGGAATTACCAGCTGTCTCTGACTGTTCATCACAGATCTCCCTCCCTGTAAGGGTCAGCCATACAACTCTGGCACCAGGCCCCCCACACAGGAACTTCAGCTGTCACAGGTGTGCCACAAGACTCCTCTCCCAGAAGCACTGGTTGTACTACACCAGGCTCAGAGCTCCACCCTGGAAATGGCAGCTGTTGCCGATTCACCATGTGTCCTCATTGTTCATGAACTCCATCCATGCTATGCTCACCTCATTGCTTCTTCCCAGGAATCACAGGAATTCCAACTCAAGCTATACTCGCCGAGACGCTCTGTCCCAAGTCTAACTGCTAAAGTGTCTCAGCCCACACTGCGTTAACCTCACCTCTCTGTGCTATGGCCGACTATTCATGTACTGTAGCCTGCATTCCGCCCTTGGTCAGATATCAGGCAGCGCCAGGTACCTCCCAGGATTCTCTCTAACGTGCTGGAAGGGGTAGGGGTGGAGGGACTCCAGATGCTATGCCCAGGAGAACCTATTTTGGCTTTGGAGCCTTGGTTAGTGGGTCCCTTACTGTGTACAGGCAGTCCCCAGATTACAAACATGTGACTCGCCTACAACCTGTAGTTACAAACAAACTCCCATAAAGTCTATTAGATTAAAAACTCAAGGTACATGGTTCATGATAACAAACAGGTGCTACTTTCCTATGTGCATCAAAACATTATTATTGCTGTATTATTATGTTAAAGATGTTTTAGTGTATCTGGAAGTATTTCATTAATGTATTTTATGCACAGAAAAGTACACTATATACTATATACTAAGACAGACATTTGACTGACATTAGATATAAACTGTATCTAATGGTCCGACTTACATACAAATTTGACTTAAAAACAGACTTAGGAATGGAACTTGTTCGTAATCTGGGGACTGCCTATACCTAAGATCAGTTTGCCAGCTGTTAGTACAGGACAGCTCACAGAAATCCCTCTGTGGCATTGAAAGGGTTTAGAGCCAAGGGCCACCAGGCCACTTCCTGTGCCCCAGAGATTCACGCACCCACCAATGGTGTGTCAGCCACAGGGCTGTTACCTGGCAGAACTGGGGTTCTCTGTCATGCTGGGTAGGAAAGGGGCTGGGTCATCTCAAAACGATCACTTAGCAGATCTGCTCTTAGCTTCTGAGTTACAGGGTAGTGGGATTCTTACTGTCCATTTCCCAAGATTCTTTTGCCACCTAGTGGTTGGGACAGGTTGTAGAAATCCTGATGCATTAAAAGGCGGAGGGCCTGGAGGCCCCTTGTCTACTCTGCCCAAGAGATCTGCCCTTGGTTTTGGTGCCCAAGGCTACCAGGTCCCTTCCTGTGACCCTGAGATTCATGTATCCACAATTGGTGCTGCTTAGCCACCAGACAGCTGCTGGGCAGTCCCGGACTGCCCTTCTCTGTGCTAGGAAGAGAAGGTCAAAGGCACTGGAGCTCTGTTCTCCTACCAAAGGTATGGGTTGCCCAAATAGGAGAGGAATTGGGGCTCCCCACACCGTTCATCCTGGAGATCTGCTCCTGGTTTTGGAGCCCAAGGATAAGTGGCCCTTCCCCTTGCACCTGAGATATGTGTGTTCGGTAGTGGTCTGCTGTGCTTGCTGTACCCACTTCCCAGTGTTTCTAGGTCCAGTCTTTTGTCCCACTCTGCATTCAGTATGTCCTGGGCCTGGGGGCTCATGAAGTCTCATCCATTCATACTGTTCTCCCCATGTTGCATTTCCTATGACAGGGGAACTCAAGCTTGTGCTGTTGCACTTTCTGCATGCCTTTCCCAAGGGCTCAGGCTTTCTGGCCCCTAGTCTGGTGTTGCACTCTCCATGTTCCCTTTTCCACGGCTACCATTCTGACTTTCAGGCCCCCAGCATGGATGCTCATAAAGTCCGGTTCACACTATTCTCCCCAGGTTGAAACTTCCCAGAGCTCCAAGGACTCGATCCTGTGCTGCGCCCACCTCGTAGTTCTTTCCCAGGCCTGCCTAGTCCCATTACATGCCATGCCTACTTTGCTGCTCCATCTCAGGACTGATTACTCAGTACCTCTTTATCATTTTGTGTACTCTGTGCTGATCCTGCCCTGGGCTCCTGCTTGAGGGTACCTGCTCCAGCCACCCCAAAATGGTCATGCTGAGCCAGGCTGATGGGTAGTGTGAGGATGCTCTGTGAACCTCTACTTTCCTACCATCTGTATGCTACAATTTTTTTGATTCTGTGTTCACTTTTGTTCTCCAACTTTCAACTCATGTCCAGAGTTCTGAGAGTATTGATTTCATGAATTTTTACTTGTTTTCTTCTAGCATTGTTGTGGCGTGGATGAGGGTGCAACTGGTCACACTGCCATCTTTCCCAGTCTCAACAGTATATTTTTTAAAATACATTTTGATCGAGTACATCTCAAGAAAGCAAGGATAGTTCAACATCAAAAAATGTCAATGTAATATATCACATAAATTAATAAAAATGAAATATTTTAATTGATACAGAAAAAGCATCTACTACAGTTCAGTCTATGTATAATAATACTTAGCAAACTAGAAACAAGTAAATTCCTTACCTTTGTAAATACTATATACCAAAAATCTGCCAAGAATGCCATGTATAACAGAGAAACTAAATTAATTAATTTAAAATCATGAACAAAACAAATTGGACCCTATCACTGCTACTGTGTTTAGAAATCTTGGCCAATACTACGATGATAATGGGGGAAAGTGTTAAAGAATGAAAAGGAAGTTCTAAATCTGTCATTTAAAGGGAATATAATCATCTGCCTATGGGGGAAAAAAAGGATCAACCAACTATTAGAACTAATATGAGAGGAGTTTAGCAAGGCTGCCAGATAAAAGATCAGCCTATAAAAATCAATGATATTTTTCTACATCAGCTATGACAACTTAGAAAATACAATCTAAAAAAAAAATCACAATGGCAACAAAAAGTATATAGACTCTAGGAATTAGCTTAATCAAGTACAGGCAAGACCTTTACAAAGAAAACTTTAAACTCTAATAAGGGACATAAAAGATAATCTAAAGGAATGGAGACACATTCATCCCTTTGGATGGGTGACTTAATATTATAAAGATGGCAACTATTCCCCAAATTAATCTATAAATTCAATGCAATTTCAATCAAATTTCAAAGGGGATTTATCAACAAACTTATTCTAAATTTAAGTAGAAGAATAAAAACCCATAACAGCTAAATCAATCTTAAAAAAGGAATAAAGAGGGAAGATTTACACTACTACATATTAGACATACTCAAAGTTGTGAAAATAAAGTATATAGTACTAGTCTAAGAATAGACAAATAGACCGATGGAAAAGTAACACAGCTCAAAGACAAGCTCATGTATAAATGGTAGCCTAATACAGAATGGGTGACATAAACAGTTAAGTGCTTGACTTCTAGCTGACAAGTTGGCAGTTTGGACCCACCCAGAGGTGCTTAGGAAGACAGGCCTGGTGCTCTGCTTTCAAAAACCCTATGAAGCAGTTCTACTCTGCAACCATGGGGACACCATGAGTTGGACTTGATTTGACTGCAACTAACAACAAGGAAACCCTGGTGGCATAGTGGTTAAGAGGTATTGCTGCTAATCAAAAGGCTAGCAGTTCAAATCTACCAGGCACACTTTGGAAACCCTATGGGGCAGTTCTATTCTGTCCTATAGGGTGCTAAGAATCGGCTTGACAGCAATGGGTTTGGTTTTCGGTTTGTAACAACAACAATAAAGAATAAAAATGTCACTACAAAGTGTGGAGAAAAGATAGATTCTTTACTGAATGTGTTGGAGAAATTGTATCAGTAAATGCAGAAAAATAAAACCGGATCCTACCTAACACCATATTCAAAAGTGGACTCTAGATAGATCTGCATACGAAAGTTAAAGCTATAAATTTACTGGAAAAAATGCAGAATACCTTGGTTCTAGGGACAAGGAATGAGGCACTGGTGGTTCAGTGGTAAAATTCTCACCTTCCATGCGGGAGACCCAGGTTCGAGTTCTGCCAATGCACCTGATGGCAGCCACCACCAGTCTGTCAGTGATGGATTGTGTGTTGCCATGATATAGAACAGATTTCAGTGGAGTTTCCAGACTGACACAGACTAGGAAGAAAGGCCTGGCAATCTACTTCTGAAAATCATCCAATAAAAACACTATGGATCAAAAGGTCTGATCGGCAATCATGAGGATGGTGCAGGACCAGTCACCATTTTGTTTCACTGTGCATGGTGTCACCATGAGTTGTGGGCTGACCCAACAGCAGCTAACAACAACATCAGGGACAGGAAAAGATTTTTTAAAAATTAATCAATAACAGAATGGAAAAAAATACTCGCAACATCTAAAACCAACAAGGAATAAATATTTCGTATACAGAAGGGATTCCTAAACCTCAATAAGAAAAAAACAGAGACCCTAACAGAAAAATAGGCAAAGAATAAGAACAGGCAAGTTATAGAAGAAGAAATTCCACAAGCATACAACCACAGACAAGTGCTCAAAACTTTGGTAACCAGAGAAATGAAAATTAAAACAATGAGATATTACTGTAAGTCTATAAGACTGCCAAAAATTAGAAAACCAGGAAATTCCAAGGGTTAATAGGGTTATGGGAATATAGGAACCCTCATCTATTATACCTTGGGGGAATATAGACAGGTAGGGCCATTCAGGAGGGCAATCTGATACTACTTAATCAAATAAAAAATGTAAATCCTATAACACAGCAATTCCATTCCTGAAAATGAGTCCAAAGAAGTTTTCACGTAGCTCCATAGAGGACTCATACATGAATGGGCATGTCCATCACCTGGGGACTAGACAGTTCAGATGTGGTGGAGTAATATGCAGAACAGGGGGGAATAATGGAAAACACAGAGACAATAGTCAAAGATTTGCTGACAGAAAACTTCCTTAATATCATGAAAGACAAGAAGATATCTATCCAAGAAGCTCAACAAATCCCATAAAGGATAGAACCCAAAAGAAAGTCACCAGGACATATCATAATCAAACTTCCCAAAACCAAAGACAAAGAAAGAATCTTGAGAGCAGCTAGGGATAAACACAAAGTCACCTACGTAGGAAAACCAATAAGACTAAGTTCTAGTTACTCAGCAGAAACCATTCAGGCAAGAAGGCACTGAGATGACATACATAAAGCCTTGAAGGAAAAAAAAAATGCCAGCCAAGAATTATATATCCAGCAAAATTGTCTCTCAAATAAGATGGTGAAATTAGGTCATTTTCAGATAAACAGAAATTAAGGGAATATGTAAAAACCACACCAAAACTACAAGAAATATTAAAGGAAGTCCTGCAGTTAGAGAACCAATATAATCAGACAACAATCCAAGAGTAGGACACCAGACAGATCAATGAGATACCAACTCAGATAGGGAATTCATAGAAGTGAAACAATGCTAAAAGACTGAAAATAGGGAAACAGACATCAATACGCAAACAGCAGCAACATCGAAACAAAAAAAAGAGGGAATAAATGGTGTAGTCATAGAACTTTTATATGGATAGGAAGTCAAGGTGATATCAAGAAATAAAAGACTGGTTTAAACTTAGAAAATTACAGGTAAATTTCAAGGTAACAGCAAAGGAAGCTAACAAACCTACCTATCAAAACAAAAAAGAAGAAAAACATAAAGACTCAGCAAACACAAAATCAATGATAATGAGAGATGAAAAGAAATTACATACACAAAAGGAATTCAGCACAGAAAATTAAGCAAAACAAAGAAACCACCTACACCACAAAAAAAAAAATGACAGTAGTAAACTCATACCTAGCAATAATTACACTGAATGTAAATAGCATAAATGCACCAGTAAAGAGACAGAGAGTGGCAGGATGGATAAAAAGAAAAAAACTAAAACTCAAAGAATGGAAACAAATATATCAAGCAAACAATAACCAAAAAAGAGCAGGAGTGGCAATATCAATCTCCAATAATATAGACCTCAAAGCAAAATTCACCATAAAAGATAATGAAGGACACTATATAATGATTAAAGGCTTAACATACCAGGAGGACATAACCATAATAAATATATATGCACCCAATGACAGGACTCCAAAATACATAAAACGAACTCTAACAACATTGAAAAGAAATAGCATTTCTCTAAGCATGCTGTGTTCTATGAACCCTAGTTCTACAGGATGTTAACAGTTATATGTATACACACACACACACACACACACACAAAGAGTTCTGTGGTCAGGCTAGAGAAACACTGGGTTAAAAAGATAAGGTTTCGAGAGGCATGACCAAGATGGTAGGGTAGGCAGATGGTTTCTGTGGTCCCTTTTACAATAAAGACCCCCAAAAGCAAGTGAATCAATTATATATGACAATCTAGGAGTTTTGAACATCAAAGACAAAGTTGAGGAGTCAGACTGAGTGGCAGGAGGAGGGAGACATAGTTCAGAAGCATTGAGGATTTGCCAGATCTGACCTGGCTGGCACCCTGCAGGTTGGATTGGCTGGAGTGTGCAGGCTAAGGCAAGCAGTAGCACTTGGGACACGTTTTTCACATCGGGAGCTACGGGAAAGTTGCGCTGGACTTCGAAAGTTAAGTGCAAGCATCTAACCTATTGTGCAGGATCAAAATAACCATTCCCACCTTTGGGAAGGACCTCTCTCCCCTTGACCCGCCCCTTACATGCTCTATTCTGGTACTGGTCTGGCTTCTGTGATTGCTGTGTTCCCTGGCCAGAAGTAGGACCTGCATGTACCCCAAGCCATTCACCCGGCTTTGGAGAGGAAAGAAATTAACAAACAGGAAAAAATCACCTGCCAGCTCCCCTAAGCCGGGACCTCAGGGCAGGCACAGCCACTTTATCTAGACACAGGCATAAGGGGTTCATGGACTTTGAATACCTTTCACCCCTGCCTAGACCTGTGTGGGCTCATTTCAGTGGTGTAGGCCCACATTTGCATAGCACAATAGGGTATATACCGGAAGCCTATTTTCAACTGCAAAAGCTAATGGGGAGTGGCAGATTCATGACATTTGACACCACCGTGCCCATTAAGCTGGGTCCTCACCTACCCACATCAGGGGCCTGAGTAATTGTGGCTTCACCCACTACACGTAGACAACCATGACTGGGATCAGAGAATAAGTGGTGCCTCCCAGTTCTTACAGCCAACAGCACTGGGTGCCCAAAGTCTGGCTATAAAACCCACCTACCTATATGCTCTAGGGAACATGGATACACCTTCCACCCAGGCACTCAAGGACAACTGAGAGTCCCCTACCTTGTGGAACACATAATGGCCTACTGCACCCAGATAATTGTGGCTGCTCCAAACACAGCTATATAGGCCTGCCCACCTAGGACTCTAGGTAACAGCCTGTACCACACACTTGGGGACCAATTACCTGCACACCTAAGCTGAATCCGCACAAAAAAGTAAACAGACTTCTGTGCTCACATTTCTAGTAGGAGCTCTAACCACCTGGTGACAGGACGTGAGAGCTTCAAAGACACCAATAAACAAAGTAGTTCTCATGACCAGCCTATTTGGGCATATTAAAACAAAACAAAACTAGAAACTAGGACACATAAAACAAACATAATATATAAACATAATAATGATGGCTTGGAAACAATGGTCAAAATCGAATCACATAAAGAGGCGGACCATGCTGGCTTCAGCAAGCAACCAAAACAAAGAGCCAAGAAACCTCCTGGAGGAAGACAAGGTTTTGGAATTACCAGAAGTAGAATTCAAAAGATTAATGCACAGAGCTCTTCAAGACATGGGAAGAATATCAGGCAAAATGAGGACCAAGCCAAAGAACAAACAGGCAAAGCAACAGAAGAGCTTAAGAAAGTTATACAAGAACAAAATGACAAATTTAACAGGCTGCAAGAATCCATAGAGAGAAAGCAAATCCAAATCCAAAAGATTAAGAATAAAATTTCAGAATAAGGAGATGGGGCCAAGATGGTGGAGTAGTCAGATACTTACGGTGGTCCCTCTAACAACAAAGACCTGAAACAACAAGTGAATTAATTATGTATATGACAAGCCAGGAGCCCTGAATACCAGAGGAAAAGTTAAGAAATTGGACTGAGTGGCAGAGAGAGGGGGAGACGGTTCAGAAGCAGTGAGAAGTTGCCAGACCTGACTCAGCAAGAACCAGCGTCCCTCATGCCCAATCACCTGGCACAACCAGGGAAGGGCTGGTGGTACCATTCAGGAGGCATTTTCCACAGCAAGAGAGAGTGAGCGGCACAGAGTCTACTCACAACTCTGTAAACAGCGAGCAGCGCTCTCAGCAAAAGATATGAACTTGCATCTAGGAGCCAAGATGGCGGAATGGACAGACACCTCCGTCAAGCCCTCTTTACAACAAAGACCAGAAAAAACAAGTGAAATGAGTATATTTGTGACAAGCTGGGAGCCCTGAGCATCAAAGGCAAGCTTAGACAACGAACTGAGGGGCAGGGGACGGAAGAGACCGTTCAGAAGCGGAGAGGAGTTGCCGGACCTGAATCGCAGGCAGCCCTCAGGCACCATTCCTGGAGCGGCTGCATCAGAAGAAGCGGCGGTGGCAGACTGGTTCTAGCATTCAGCCGCAGTTTCCTCAGGGAGAAGCAGCCAGCCACGCAGCCCAATCACACCTCCAGAACCTGAGCAGAAGAGCGCTCTCGGCAAAAGCTAAGTACTTGTGTATATCTTCCCGCGCCCCCCTCCCCCGCCACCCCCAAGCCGGCTTCAACGGCTGAATCCCTAGGCAGGAGACAGACCCTGGTGAGCACCTGGAGCTGTCCTCCCAGCCTAGGGTAAGGAAAAAATTTGCAACTGGGGGGAAAAGATAATTTCCTAGCTCCATTAACTGGGGGAGCTCAGGACAGAAGCAGCTCCTGTCCAGGCATAAACCGTCCGTGGACCTTGAGCACCTTTCCCTTCTGCATGGACATGTGTGGGCCTATTTCGGAAGAAGGCCCTTGTTGGCAAACTCCAACCATTTCAGCAGTGCGGTGGAGAGGTGGGTGTTTGACGTTTGACATTGCTTTGCCTATTAAACAAGGTTCTCACCTATCCACAACAGGGACCTAAGGACTGGTGGCTCCACCTGGGGGCACAGCCACCAGCAACAGGGGCCGAGGGATAACTGGTACTGCTGGCATAACTTGATATCCACCTGCAAAAATATGAAATAAGACCCATACCTCACTCCATGCACAAAAACTAACTCAGAATGGATCAAAGACCTAAATATAAAATCTAAGACGATAAAGATCATGAAAGAAAAAAATAGGGACAACGTTAGCAGCCCTAATAAGAAAAATACATGGCATAAACAGTATACAAAACATTATACAAAATGTAGAAGAAAAACTAGATAACTAAAAAAAAAAAAAAACTGGGAGCTCCTAAAAATCAAACACTTATGCTCATCCAAAGACTTCACCAAAAGAGTAAAAAGACTACCTACAGACTGGGAAAAAGTTTTTAGCTATGACATTTCTGACCAGCGCCTGATCTCTAAAATGTACATGATACTGCAAAAACTCAACCGCAAAAAGACAAATAACCCAAATAAAAAAGGGGCAAAAGATCTGAATAGACACTTCACTAAAGAAGACATTCAGGTAGCTAACAAATATAGGAGGAAATGTTCACGATCATTAGCCATTAGAGAAATGCAGATCAAAACTACAATGAGATTTCATCTCACTCTAAGAAAAAATTAATCCAAAAAATAATAATAAATATTGGCAAGGCTGTGGAGAGATTGGAATATTTCTACACTGCTGATGGGAATGTAAAATGGTACCAAAAAAAAAATGGTACCACCACTTTGGAAACTGATTTGGCGCTTCCTTAAAACGCTAGAGATAGAACTACTATACGATCCAGGAATCCCACTCCCTGGAATATATCCTAGAGAAATAAAAGCCTTTACACGAACAGATATATGCACACCCATGTTTATTGCAGCACTGTTTACAATAGCAAAAACATGGAAGCAACCAAGGTGCCCATCAATGGATGAATGGATAAATTATGGTATATTCACACAATGGAATACTATGTATGCATCGATAAAGAACAGTGAGGAATCTGTGAAACATTTCATAACATGGAGTAACCTGGAATGCATTATACTGAGTGAAATTAGTCAGTTGCAAAAGGACAAATATTGTATAAGACCACTATTAAAAGAACTTGAGAAATAGTTTAAACTGAGAAGAAAACAGTCTTTTGTGGTTACAAGAGGGGGGAGGGTGGGAGGGGGTATTCACTAATTAGATAGTAGATAAGAACTATTTTAGGTGAAGGTAGAGACAGCACATAATACAGGGGAGGTCAGCACAATTCGACTAAACCAAAAGCAAAGAAGTTTCCTGAATAAACTGAATGCTTTGAAGGCCAGCGTAGCAGGGGCGGGGTCTGGGGACCATGGTTTCAGGGGACATCTAAGTCAATTGGTATAATAAAATCTATTAAGAAAACATTCTGCATCCCACTTTGAAGAGTGGTGTCTGGGGTCTTAAATGCTAGCAAGCAGCCATCTAAGATACATCAATTGGTCTCAACCCACCTGGAGCAAAGGAGAATGAAGAACACAGGACACAAGGTGATTACAAGCCCAAGAGACAGAAAGGGCCACATGAACCAGCGAGTACATCATGCTGAGACCAGAAGAACTAGATGGTGCCCGGCTACAACCGATGACTGCCCTGACAGGGGACACAACAGAGAACCCCTGAGGGAGCAGGAGAGCAGTGGGATGCAGACCCCAAATTCTCATAAGACCAGACTTAATGGTCTGACTGAGACTAGAAGTTGGTCATGGCCCCCAGACCTTCTGTTGGCCCAGGACAGGAACCATTCCCGAAGCCAACTCCTCAGACATGGATTGGACTGGACAATGTGTTGGAGAGGGATGCTGGTGAGGAGTGAGCTTCTTGGATCAGGTGGACACTTGAGACTATGTTGGCATCTCCTGCCTGGAGGGGAGATGTGAAGGTGGAGGGGGTTAGAAGCTGACAAAATGGACGCGAAAAGAGAGTGGAGGGAGAGAGCGGGGCGTCTCATTAGGGGCAGAGTAATTGGGAGTGTGTAGCAAGGTGGGTATGGGTTTTTGTGTGAGAGACTGACTTGATTAGTAAACTTTCACTTGAAAAAAAGCACAATAAAAATTATTTAAAAAGAAACACCTGACACCAATATATTCAAAGAAAAATCTGATAAAATAATTTTTAAAAAATGAAGAAACCCTAAGAATCATGTGGGACTCTATCAAGAGAAGTAACCTACGAGTGAGTGCAGTACCAGAACAGGGAGAGAGAACAGAAAATACAGAGAGAATTGTTGAAAATTTGTTCACAGAAAACTTCCCTGATATCGTGAAAACGAGAAGATATCTATCCAAGATGTTCATCGAACCCCACACAAGGTAGATCCCAAAAGAGTCACCAAGACATACTATAATCAAACTTGCAAAAACCAAAGATAAAGGATTTTAAGAGCAGCTAGAGATAAACGAAAAGTCACCGAAAAGCAGAGTCAGTAATAATCTCAGACTACTCAGCAGAAACCATGCAGGCAAGAAGGCAATGGGATGACATATATAAAGCTGTGAAGGACAAAAAATTGCCAGCCAAGAGTCAAATAGCCAGCAAAACTGTCTCTCAGATATGAAGGCGAAATTAGAACATTCCAACATAAGCAAAAGTTTAGGGAATTTGAAAAGTCCAAACCAAAACTACAAGAAAAACTAAAGGAACTCCTCTGGTTAGAAAATCAATAACATCAGATAACAATCTAAGACTAGAACACAGGACAGAACAACCAGATATCAACCTAGATACAAAAATAAGTCAAATAGTCAAAAAAATAAGTCAAAGCTGAAACACTGAAAACAGGGAAACAGAGATGTCAATATGCAAAAGATGACAACAGTAAAACAAAAAAAGACGAACTAAATAATGTCATAGCACTTTTGTACGGAGAGGAAGTCAAGGAGATATCAAGAAATAAAAGATTGGTTTAAACTTAGAAAAATAGAGGTAAATTTTTAACTAACCACTAAGGAAATTAACAATCCTATGAATTAATAGGAAGCCTACTTGCGTAATGTTTAAGTGCTATGGCTGCTAACCAAAAGGACAGCAGTTCAAATTCCCTAGATGCTGTCCTATAGGGTCACTATTAGTCAGAATCAACTCGACAGCAATGTTTTTTTAACACATAAAAGTAAAAAAAGATACACATAAAGTCTCAGCAAATACGAAATTAACAACAATTAAAAGTAAATACATAAAGAAAAACAACTCAGCCCAGAAAATAAAGTGGAACAAAGAAACGGTCAACAACACACACACAAAAAAAAATCAAAGTTACAGCCTTAAACTCACTGAAAGTAAATGAACTAAATACACCAATAAAAAGACAGAGTGGCAGAATTGATTAAAAAAAATCTGTCTATATGCTGCCTACAAGAGACACACCTTAAACTCCAAGACACAAACAAACCAAAACTCAAAGAATAGAAAAATATACATCAAGCAAATACCAATCAAAAAAGAACAGGACCGGCAATATTAATCTCTGACAAAATAGACTTTAAAGCAAAATCCACCATAAAGGATAAGCAAAGAAACTATATAATGATTAAAGAGTCAATACACCAGGAAATAACCATAATAAATATTCACACATGCAACAACAGGGCTCCAAAATACATAAAACAAACTCTAACAGCATTGAAAAGTGAAACAGCTCTACAGTAATAGCAAGAGACTTCAACATCCAGAAAGAAGCTCAATAAGGACATGGAAGATCGAAATGCCACAATCAACCAACTTGACCTCATAGAGATATACACAACACTCCACCCAACAGCAGCCAAGTATACTTTCTTTTCCATGCACGTGGAACATTCTCCAGAATAAACCATATATTAGGCCACAAAGCAAGCCTTACAGAATCCAAAACTTCGAAATATCACAAAGCATCTTTTCTGACCATAAAGCCATAAAAGGAGAAATCAGTAACAGAAAAAGCAAGGAACAAAAATCAAATACATGGAAACTGAATAACACCTTGCTCAAAAACTACTAGGTTATAGACTAAATCAAGGACAAAATAAAGAAATTCCTAGAATCAAGTGAGACTGAAAACACATTCTATGAGAACCTTTGGAACACAGCAAAAACAGTGCTAAGAGGTCAATTTATAGCAATAAATGTACACATTGAAAAAGAAAAGAGGACGAAAATCAAGACATTAACCCTACAACTCGAACAAATACAAACAGAGCAGCAAAAGAAGCCCTCGGGCACCAGAAGAAAGCAAATAATAAAAATTAAGAGCAAAATTATATAAAACAGAGAATGGAAAAACAATTGAAAGAGTTAACAAAACCAAAAGCTGGTTCTTTGAAAAGATCAACAAAATCAATAAACCACTGGTCAAACTGACAAAACAAAAAGAGGAGAGGAAGCAAATAGCCTGAATGAGAAGCGAGATGGGTGATATCACAACAGATCCAACTGAAATGAAAAGAATCATAACAGAATACTATAAAAATTATACTCCAACCAATTTGAAAACTTAGAGGAAACGCACAAATTTATAGAAACACACTACCTACCGAAACTAAAACAAACTGAGGTCAAAAAACTAAATAAACCTATACAAAAGAAGGGATTGAAGAGTTAAAGAATTAAAAACACTACCAACAAGAAAAAGCTCTGGCCTTGACTGCTTGACTGGAGAATTCTACCAAACTTTCAGAGAAGAGTTATTAGCACTAATACTAAACGTATTTCAGTGCATAGAAAAGGATGGAATATGCCCAAACTCATTGTATGAAGCCAGCAAAAACCCTGATACCAAGACCAGGTAAAGATACCATAAAAAAAGAAAATGACAGACCAATATCTCCCCTAAACATAGACACAAAAATCCACAACAAAATTCTAGCTAATAGAATTCAACAACATAACAACAACAACAAAAAAAAATTCACCATGATCAAGTGGGATTCATACCAGGTATGCAGTGAAGATTCAACATTAGGAAAACAATCAATGTAATCCACCATATAAATAAAACAAAAGACAAGAACCAAATGATCTGATCGATTGACTCAGGAAAGGCATTTGACAAAGCCCAACACCCATTCAGGATAAAAACTCTCAACAAGATAGGAATAGAAGGGAAATTCCTCAACATAATAAAGGGCATTTATACAAAGCCAAAGGCCAACACCATCCTAAATAGAGTCTGAAAGCATTCCCCTTGATAATGGGAACCAGACAAGGACGCCTTTTATCACCACTCTTACTCAACATTGTGCTGGAGGTCCTAGCCAGAGCAATGAGGCTAGAAAAAGAAATAAAGGGCATCCAAATAGGTAAGGAACAAGTAAAAGTATCTCTGTTTGCAGATGATATGATCTTATACACAGAAAACCCTAAAGGCTCCACAAGAAAACTAGTGGAACTAACAGAAGGTTTCAGAAAAGTATCAGGATAAAAGATTAACATACAAAAATCAGTTGATTCCTCTAAACCAAAAAAGAGAACATTGAAGAGGAAATTACCAAATCAATAGCATTTACAATAGCCCCCAAGAAGATAAAATACTTAGGAATGAATCAAACCAGAGATGTAAAAGACCTATACAAAGAAAGCTACAAGACACTACTACAAGAAAGCAAAAGAGACCTTGATAAGTGGAAAATCATACCTTCCTCATGGATAGGAAGACTCAACATAGTCAAAATGTCAATTCTACCCAAAGCAATCTACACATACAATTTTCCCGATCCAAATTCCAATGGTATTTTTTAGTGAGATGCAGAAACAATCACTAACTTCATGGAAAGGGAAGAGGCCCCAGATAAGTAAAGCATTACTTAAAAAGAAGAACAAAGTGGGAGGCCTCACACTACCTGATTTTAGAACCTATTATACTGCTACAGTAGTTAAAACAGCATGGTACTGTAACAACAACAGATACATAGACCAATGGAACAGAATTGAGAACCCAGACATAAATTCATCCACCTATGAGTAGTTGATATCTGACAAAGGCCCAAAGTCCACTGAATGGGGAAAAGAAGGTCTGTTTAACAAATGATGCTGGCATAACTGGATATTCATCTGCAAAAAATCAAACAAGACCCATACCTCACATCATGCACAAAAACTAACTCGAAATGGATCAAAGACCTAAATATAAAATCTAAAATGACAAAGATTATGGAAGAAAACATACGGTCAATGCTAGGAGCCCTAATACATGGCATAAACAGAACACAAACCGTAACTAACAGTGCACAAACACCAGAAGACAAACCAGATAACTAGGAGCTCCTAAAAATCAAACTCTTATGCTCACCCAAAGACTTCACCAAAAGAGTAAAAATACGACCTACAGATTGGGAACAGATTTTTGGCTATGACATATCTAATCAGGGTCTAATCTCTAAAATCTACAGGAGATACTACAAAACCTCAACAACAAAAAGACAAATAACCCAATTAAAAAATGGGTAAAGGATATAAACAGACACTTCACCAAAGAAGACATTCAGCCGGCTAACAGATATGAGGAAATGTTCATGATCATTAGCCGTTGGAGAAATGAAAATCAAAACTACAATGAGATGCCATCTCACCCCAACAAGGCTATCACTAATCCAAAAGACACAAAGTAATAAATGTTGGAGAGGTTGTAGAGAGACTGGAACACATATACACTGCTGGTGGGAATGTAAAACAGTATAATCACTTTGGAAATTGATTTGACACATCCTTAAAAAGCTAGAAGTAGAAGTATCATATGATCCAGCAATCCCACTCCTTGGAATATATCCGAGAGAAATAAGAGTCCTCACATGAATAGAAATATGCACACCCATGTTCACTGCAGCACTGTTCACAATAGCAAAAAGATGGAAACAACCTAGGTTCCCATCAACAGACAAACGGATAAACAAATTATGGTACATACACAAAATGGAATACTACACAACAATAAAGAACAGAGATGAATCTGTGAAACATCTCACAACACGGATGAAACTAGAAGGCATTATGCTGAGTGAAATTAGTCACCAAAGGGCAAATATTGTATGAGACCACTAGTATAAGAACTCAAGGAAAGGTTTACAGACAGAAGAAAACATTCTTTGATGGTTATGAATGTACAGAGGGAGGGAGAGGAGAATTCACTAACTAGATAAAAACTAGAATTATCTTAGGTGAAGTGAAGGACAACACACAATACAGGGAAAGTCAGCACAGCTGGACTAAACCAAAAGCTAAGAAGTTTCCTGAACACAACCAAACACTTTGAGGGACAGAGTAGCA
This sequence comes from Elephas maximus indicus, assembly GCF_024166365.1. NCBI lineage: Eukaryota > Metazoa > Chordata > Mammalia > Proboscidea > Elephantidae > Elephas > Elephas maximus. Next base: position 107,448,601 of record NC_064846.1, read on the forward strand.
GGAGCGGGGATCTGGGGACCATGGTTTCAGGGTACATCTAGGTCAATTGGCATAACAAAGTTTATTAAGAAAATGTTCTGCATCTCACTTTGGTGAGTGGTATCTGCATTTTAAAAGCTTGGAAGCAGCCATCGACTGGTCCCAACCCACTTGGAGCAAAGGAGAATGAAGAACATCAAAAACACAAGGAAAATATTAGCCCAAGAGACAAAAGGGGCCACATAAACCAGAGACTCCATTAGCCTGAGACTAGAAAAACTAGATGGTGCCCAGCTACCACCAATGACTGCTGTGACAGGGAACACATTATAGTCCCTGAGGGATTAGGAGAGAAGTGTGGTAGAACTCAAATTCACATAAAAAGACCGAACTTAATGGTCTGACTGAGACTAGAGGAACCCCTGAAGACATGGTCCCCATACTCTCTGTTAACCCAGAACTAGAACCATTCCCGAAGCCCACTCCTCAGTCAAAGATTAGACTGGACTATAAAACATAAAATAATACTTGTGAAGAGTGTGCTTCTTAGTTCAAGTAGATACACGAGACTAAATGGGCAGCTCCTGTCCGGAGGCAGGATGAAAAGGCAGAAAGAGATAGAAGCTGGCTGAAAGGACACAGGAAAACTGGGGTGGAAAGGGGGAGCATGCTGTCCCATTATAGGGATTGCAACTAGGGTCACATAACAATATATGTATAAACTTTTATATGAGAAATTAACTTGAGATGTAAACTTTCACCTACGGCACAATAATTTTTTTTAAATAAGGTTTCTTTATTGTAGGGCTTCTCAGAGCCTTTAATATTTGAATGTTCATTGTGTATCTCCAAGAACAGGTTGTAATGTGCTCTGTTTCTGGTGTTGACATATGTTACAGTAGAATCCTTTCTTCTTTAAAAAGAAATTATCTTGTGGGCTAGTGTTCATCGGGAACATAGTTTAGCAAATGCTGATATAATCAAATCTGCTCGTTTTATTGAAGCAGTACAGCACAGTGGTTAAGAGCACAGGCTCTCAAGTCACAGACTGTCTGGCTTCATATTCTGGATCTAGGCAAGTTGCTTAACTTTTCTGGGTCTCAATTTCTTTATCTTTAAAATGAGGATAAGAGTAGTATTGTTCTAAGGGTTAAACGCAAACGACTTAAAAGAGTACCTGGCACATAGTAATTGCTCCATAAATGTTAGGTATTACAGTGAAACCTGTGAAAGCTGGAACCTGTATAAGGAGGAAACCTGTCAGAAAAGGAAAACTCAAATATTTTCCACTAAAGTGAGTGATAGAAAAGTGGTAAGATTATACACTGTCAAAGGCAGAAAACTTGCGAGACCTGGAAAACCATGGCATTCCCATTGAGTTGCGGCTCTCAGATGTTTCACTGTATTACTTACCCATGAGTAAAGTGAAACATAGAGAAATAAAAGGACAGCCTAAGGTCACTCAGATGTCAGCGTCAGAGCTGAGGCCACAACCCAGGATTCCTGATTCTGTGCCCAGTATTGGTATCTCCAATAATGAAAATGTCTTTAGAGCTTACAAAAAAATCTTTCTAGAGGGTAGGGCCAAGATGGCTGACTAGACAGAAGCTTCAACTGAACCCTCTTGCAACAAAGACTCGAAAAAAACAGTGAATCAATTACATACATGACAATCTACAAACCCTGACCATCAAAAAACAGAACTAAGGAAAAAATGGGGAGGCGGGGCCAAGATTGCTAACTAGGCAGACACTACCTCGGATCCCTCTTGCAACAAAGATTTGCAAAAACAAGTAAATCAATCACATACATGACAATCTACGAACCCTGACCATCAAACACAGATCTAAAGAGTTGACCTGAGTGACAGGTGAGCAAAAAGCTGCGCCCTGACCCAGCGACTGCTTCTGGAACCCGTGACCCACCCCACAACCTTGAGCCCCCGCAGTTCCCTGGTGCCGAGTGGCGGGGCTGATTGTGGCTTGCTGAGGCAGGGCAGGCACAGGACACAGCCCTAACCCCTAGCCCCCTGGGGTAACCTCCATAGAGACTCACCAGTGCAAGCAGGCTACACAGTGACGGGACTAACAAGAGAACGAACAACCACGGGGAAGCAGCAACTGTTTTCACAGCCTGGAGCCAGCGTCCCAATCAGAAAACCTTGGTGCCCGGCTTCGGACTGGTGCAGGGAAGCTGAGCACAGCATCCTGAGATGGCGCAAACACGGGGCGCAGCCCTAGCCCCTGAAGTGACCCAAGGGGAAGCCCAGCCAGTGCACGCAGGCAGCGAAGTGACAAGGCTGACAGAAGGAGAAGTCACCAGGAGGCAGCGACTGATTTTGGAGGCGGGAGTGCGGCATCCCAGCCGGGGAACCTTGGTGCTGGGCTTTGAGCGGAGGAACTAACCACAGCTTATGGGACAGCACAAGCACAGGACGTGGGCCTGACCCTCCGGGGCAATCTCTACCCAGCCAGTACACACAGTCGACACGCCCCTCAGGAATCTCAGATAAAACAGTCATCCCAAGCAAGATAAGTAACTTTGTCTATATTCCTGGGTGTACTCTCTCCTATCTATCTGATCCCTCCCCTCCCCTTCCTAGGTGGCTTCATTATTAACATTGGAATTTCCTGGGCCAGAGAGTGAAGTGCTCTGCAGTTTTTCCTTTCTTTGTTTGTTTTCTCCTTTCCTAACCCATTCTCCTGGCCTGAGAGAAGTAACTACAAAAGACTCAGGGACCAAGAATCCTTCCCTGACTTCCCGAAATTGGACAAAAAATACAGAACCAGCTCCTACCAAGCGTTTGTGATCCACAGTCTTGGGCTTTCATCCCTACAGGGAACAAGGTGGCTATGATAATGCAAAGGCCATTCTGATAGTTATCTGACTGTAATTGTTTTAGAGGATTACTGGAAAGACACGTTTCCCAGGTCTGATATCTCTGCATATTCAAAAGAGCACTCACTGACCCACAACAGGGAACTGAGGGCTGAAGCTCCACCCAAAACACCTAACTTCCTGCCATAGGGGTCTGAGGATAGTGACATCTACCAATCTATAGAGGTACATGCATTGGGTGCCTAAGGTATAGCTGCAGGGCCCACCCACCAAAGTGCTTTAGGAATAGAGACATACCTACCTCACTGGCACTTGGGAGAAGCCTGTCAGCATCCAGCCCCCCAGGAATGTGACCCCCTGCTGCTACTAGAATCTGGAGAACACAACTATCACCACTACTCCTCTAAGCAAATAGGTGACAGTCTACCCCACACACTTGGTGACCCAAAATCAGATTCTACTCAGGAATAGTGAATGGACTCTTAGCCTTAAATTTCTGATAACAGCTGAAACCAGCTGGTAAGAGGACATAAGTGATTCAAAGCCTACAACAATCAAGAGAGCACAATCTAGTAGCCCATCTACATATAATCAAACAAAACAAGGTAAGACTCAGTGAGCAAATATAAAATAAACCATTACAATATCTTAGAGATGGCTCAGAGACAACAGTCAATATCAAACCACATAAAGAAGCAGACCATGCTTGCTTTTACACCTCCCCAAATTAATGAATCAAAATCTTTCCCAAATAAAGATACAATCCTGGAATTACCAGATGCAGAATATAAAAAACTAAATTACACAATGCTTCAAGACATCAGGGATGACCTCAGAAATAAGGCTATTTTTACACAAAAAGCCAAGGAACACACTGATAAAGCAGTTGAAGAAATCAAAAACATTATTCAAGAACATAGTGGAAAAATTAACAAGCTGCAAGAATCCATAGAGAGACAGCACTCAGAAATCCAAAACATTAACAGTAAAATTACAGAATTAGACAACTCAATAGGAAGTCAGAGGAGCAGAATCGAAGACTTGGAATGCAGAGTGCGGGAGTTGGAGGATGAAACAATTGACACTAATATAACTGAAGAAAAATCAGATAAAAGAATTAAAAAAAATGAAGAAACCCTAAGAATCATGTGGGACTCTATCAAGAAGAATAACTTCCGTGTGATTGGAATTCCAGAACAAGGAGGGATAACAGAAAATACAGAGAGAATAGTTGAAGATCTGTTGGCAGAAAAATTCCATGACATCATGAAAGATAAAAGGATATCTATCCAAGATGCTCATCAAACCCCATTTAAGATTGATCCAAAAAGAAAATCACCAAGACATATTATCAAACTTGCCAAAACCAAAGATAAAGAGAAAATTTCAAAAGCAGCCAGGGATAAAAGAAAGGTCCCCTACAAAGGAGAATCAATAAGAATAAGTTCGGACTACTCAGCAGAAAACATGCAGTCAAGAAAGCAATGGGATGACATATATAGAGCACTGAATGAGAAAAACTGCCAGCCAAGGATCATTTATCCAGCAAAACTCTCTCTCAAATATGAAGGCGAAATCAAGACATTTACGGATAAACAAAAACTTAGAGAATTTGCAAAAACCAAACCAAAGCTACAAGAAATACTAAAGGAAATTGGTCAGAAAATCAATAACATCAGATAACAACACAACACAAAGACAAAGAACAGAACATCCTGATATCAACTCAAATAAGGAAATCACAAAAACAAATTAAGATTAATTTTAAAAAGAAAAAAATGCTCAAAACAGGGAATCATTGAAGTCATTATGTAAAAGATCACAATAATCAAAAAGAGGGACTAAATACAGGAGGCACAGAACTGCCATATGGAGAGGAAAACAAGGCGATATAGGACAATACAAGTTAGGTTTTTACTTAGAAAAACAGGGGCAAATATTAAGGTAACCACTAAGAGGTCTAACAATTCCATAACTTAAAATAAAAACCAAAAAAAACATAACAACTCAGCAAACATAAATTCGACTACTATGAAAATGAGGAACACAAAATTTACAAAGAAAAACGTCTCGGCACAAAAAAGTGGAAAAATGAAATTGTCAACAACACACACAAAAAGGCATCAAAATAACAGCACTAAACACATTCTTATCTATAATTAAACTGAATGTAAATGGACTAAATGCACCAATAAAGAGATAGAGAGTCTCAGACTGGATAAAGAAAAACGATCTGTCTATATGCTGCCTACAAGAGACACACCTTAGACTTAGAGACACAAACTAAAACTCAAAGGATGGAAAAAATATATCAAGCAAACAACAATCAAAAAAGAGCAAGAGTAGCAATATTAATTTCTGACAAAACAGACTTCGAAGTCAAATCCACCACAAGGGACAACTGATTAAAGGGACAATTGACCAGGAAGATATAACCATATTAAATATTTATGCACCCAATGACAGGACTGCAAGATACATAAAACAAATTTTAACAGGACTGAAAAATGAGATAAACAGCTCCACAATTATAGAAGGAGAATTAAACACACCACTTTCGGAGAAGGATAGGACTTTCAGTAAGAAGCTGAATAGATACACGGAAGACCTAATTGCTACAATCAACCAACTTGACCTCATAGACCTATACAGAACACTCCACCCAACAGCTGCAAAATGTACCTTTTTTTCCAGTGCACATGCAACATTCTCTAGAATAGACCACATATGAGGTCATAAAACAAAACTTTGCAGAATCCAAAACATCGAAATATTACAAAGCATCTTCACAGACGGCAAGGCCATAAAAGTGGAAATCAATAACAGAAAAATTAGGGAAAAGAAAACAAATACTTGGAAACTGAACAATACCCTGCTCAAAAAAGACTGGGTTATACAAGACAGTAAGGAGGGAATAAAGAAATTCATAGAATGCAAGGAGAATGAAAACACTTATTAACAAACCTCTGGGACACAGCAAAAGCAGTCCTCAGAGGTCAATTTATATAGATAAATGCACACATACAAAAAGAAGAAAGAGCCAAAATCAGAGAACTGTCCCTACGACTTGAACAAATAAAAAGTGAGCAAAAGAATCCATCAGACACCATAAGAAAACAAATGATAAAAATCAGAGCTGAACTAAATGAAATAGAGAACAGAAAAACAATTGAAAGAATTAACAAAGCCAAAAGCTGGTTCTTTGAAAAAATTAACAAAATTGATAAACCATTTGCAAGACTGACTAAAGGAATACAGGGAACAAATAACCCAAATAAGAGAGGAGATGGGCCATATCACAACAGACCGAACCAAAATTAAAAGAATCATATCAGATTATTACGAAAAATTGTACTCTAACAAATTTGCAAACCGAGAAGAAATGAATGAATTCCTAGAAAAACACTACCTACCTAAACACAATCAAAAGTAGAACAACTAAATACACCCATAACAAAAAAAAGAGATTGAAGAGGTTATCAAAAAACTCCCAACAAAAAAAAAAAAAAACCCTGGCCCGGATGGCTTCACTGCAGAGTTCCACCAAACTTTCAGAAAAGAGTTAACACCACTACTGCTAAAGCTATTTCAAAGCATAGAAAATGATGAAATACTGCCTAACTCATTCTATGAAGCCACCATATCCCTGATATCAAAACCAGGTAAAGACACCACAAAAAAAGAAAATTACAGACCTATATCCCCCATGAACATAGATGCAAAAATCCTCAACAAAATTCTAGCCAATAGAATTCAACAACATATCAAAAAAATAATCCACCACGACCAAGTGGGATTTATAACAGGTATGCAAGGTTGGTTTAATCTTAGAAAAACCATTAATGTACTCCACCACTTAAATAAAACAAAAGACAAAAACCACATGATCTTATCAATTGATGCAGAAAAGGCATTTGACAAAGCCCAACACCCATTCATGATAAAAACTCTCAGCAAAATAGGAACTGAAGGAAAATTCCTCAACATAATAAAGGGCATCTATACAAAGCCAAGAGCCAGCATCACTCTAAATGGAGAGAGCCTGAAAGCATTTCCCTTGAGAACGGGAACCAGACAAGGATGCCCTTTATCACCGCTCTTATTCAACATTGTGCTAGAGGTCCTAGCCAGAGAAATTAGGCTAGACAAAGAAATAAAGGACATCTGCATTGGCAAGGAGGAAGTCAAATTATCTCTATTTGCAGATGACATGATCTTATACACAGAAAACCCTAAGGAATCCTCCAGAAAACTACTGAAACTAATAGAAGAGTTTGGCAGAGTCTCAGGTTATAAGATAAACATACAAAAATCACTTGGATTCCTCTACATCAACAAAAAGAACATCGAAGAGGAAATCACCAAATCAATACCATTCACAGTGGCCCCCAAGAAGATAAAATACTTAGCAATAAATCTTACCAAAGATGTAAAAGACCTATACAAAGAAAACTATAAAATACTAGTGAAAGAAACTAAAAGGGACCTATATAAGTGGAAAAACATACCTTGCTCATGGATAGGAAGACTTAACATAGTAAAAAAGTCTGTTCTACCAAAAGCCATCTATACATACAACGCACTTCCGATCCAAATTCCAATGACATTTTTTAAAGTGATGGGGAAACCAATCACCAACTTCATATGGAAGGGAAAGAAGCCTCGGATAAGTGAAGCATTACTGAAAAAGAAGAAGAAAGTGGGAGGCCTCACTCTACCTGATTTCAGAACCTATTATACAGCCACAGTAGTCAAAACAGCCTGGTACTGGTACACCAACAGGCACATAGACCAATGGAACAGAATTGAAAACCCAGATATAAATCCATCCACATACGAGCAGGTGATATTTGACAAAGGCCCAGTGTCAGTTAATTGGGGAAAAGATAGTCTTTTTAACAAATGGTGCTGGCATAACTGGATATCCATTTGCAAAAGAATGAAACAGGACCCATACCTCACACCATGCACAAAAACTAACTCCAAGTGGATCAAGGACCTAAACATAAAGACTAAAATGATAAAGATCATGGAAGAAAAAATAGGGACAACCTTAGGAGCCCTAATACAAGACATAAACAGAATACAAAACATTACTAAAAATGATGAAGAGAAACCAGATAACTGGGAGCTCCTAAAAATCAAACACCTATGTTCATCTAAAGACTTCACCAAAAGAGTAAAAAGACCACCTACAGATTGGGAAAGAATTTTCAGCTATCACATCTTTGACCAGCACCTGGTCCCTAAAATCTATATCATTCTGTTAAAACTCAACCACAAAAAGACAAACAACCTAATCAAGAAGTGGGCAAAGGATATGAACACGCACTTCACTAAAGAAGATATTAAGGCAGGTAACAAATACATGAGAAAATGCTCTCGATCATTAGCCATTAGAGAAATGCAAATTAAAACTACGATGAGATTCCATCTCACTCCAACAAGGCTGGCATTAATCCAAAAAACACAAAATAATAAATGTTGGAGGGGCTGCAGAGGGATTGGAACTCTTATACACTGCTGGTGGGAATGTCAAATGGTACAACCACTTTGGAAATCTATCTGGCGTTATCTTAAACAGTTAGAAATAGAACTACCATACAACCCAGAAATCCCACTCCTCGGAATATACCCTAGAGAAATAAGTGCCTTTACAAGAACAGATATATGCATACCCATGTTTATTGCAACACTGTTTACAATAGCAAAAAGCTGGAAGCAACCAAGGTGTACATCAATAGATGAATGGTTAAATAAATTATGGTACATTCACACAATGGAATACTACACATTGATAAAGAATAGTGACAAATCTGTGAAACATTTCATAACATGGAGGAACCTGGAAGGCATTATGCTGAGTGAAATTAGTCAGATGTAAAAGGACAAATACTGTATAAGAGCACTATTATAAGATCTTGAGAAATAGTATAAAATGAGAAGAACACATTCTTTTGTGGTTATGAGAGGGGGGAGGGAGGGAGGGTGGGAGAGGGTTCTTTACTGATTAGTTAGTAGATAAGAACTACTTTAGGTGAAGGGAAGGACAATACTCAATACAGGGAAGGTCAGCTCAACTGGACTGGACCAAAAGCAAAGAAGTTTCCGGGATAAACTGAATGCTTCAAAGGTCAGTGGAGCAAGGGCTGGGGTTTGGGGACTATGGCTTAAGGGGACTTCTAAGTCAATTGGCATAATAATCTCTATTATGAAAACATTCTGCATCCCATCTTGAACTGTTGCATCTGGGGTCTTAAATGCTAACAAGTGGCCATCTAAGATGCATCAATTGGTCTCAACCCACCTGGATCAAAGGAAAATGAAGAACACCAAGGTCACACAATAACTATTAGCCCCAGACAAGAAGGGCCACATGAACCAGAGACTTACATCATCCTGAGACCAGAAGAACTAGATGGTGCCCGGCCACAACCGATGACTGCCCTGACAGGGAACACGACAGAGAACTCCTGAGGAAGCAGGAGAACAGTGGGATGCAGACCCCAAATTCTCATAAAAAGACCAGACTTAATGGTCTGACTGAGACTAGAAGAATCCTGGTGGTCATGGTCCCCAGACCTTCTGTTGGCCCAGGACAGGAACCATTCCTGAAGACTACTCATCAGACATGGAAGGGACTGGACAATGGGCTGGAGAGAGATGCTCATGAAGAGTGAGCTACTTGCATCAGGTGGACACTTGAGACTGTATTGGCATCTCCTGTCTGGGAGATGGGAGGGTAGAGACTGTTAGAAACTGGCAAAACAGTCAGGAAATGAGAGACTGGAAGAAGGGAGCGGGCTGACTCATTAGGTGGAGTAAATGGGAGTATGTAGTAAGGTGTATATACGCTTATATGTGACAGACTGACTTGATTTGTGAACTTTCACTTAAAGCACAATAAAAATTATTAAAAAAAAAAAACAGAACTAAGGAATCGACCTGAGTGACACAGGAGAGACCACACAGAAGCAGCAACTAGTTCCAGAGCCTGGCATGCTGCACCCTAGCCCTGATCCCTTGGTGCTGTGCTTTGGCACCAGTGCGGCAGCACTGATAGTGACTTCCTGAGTCGAGGCAAGCACGGGACGCTGCCCTAGCCCCCTGGGCCAATCACAGTGGGGTCCCAGCCAGTGCACACAGGCTACACACCAACCTGAGTGACAGGGGAGTGAGAGACCAAGCAGAAGCAGTGCCCCAGCCCTGATCCCTTGGTGTTGTGCTTTGGCATGAGTGCAGTGGGGCGGATGATGGCTTCCTGAGATAAGGCAAGCACCTAGCCCCCTGGGGCAATCTCACTGGGGACCCAGCCAGTACACACAGGCTACACACCCCTCTAGAATCCCAAATAAAACAGCCCTCCCCACACAAGATAAGTGATTTTGTCTATTTTACTGTGCTTCTCTCCTGTCTAATCCCTCCCCTCCCTGCCCCAGCCAGCTTCATTAACATTCAAATTCCCTGGGCCAGAGAAAGAAGTGCTCTGCCTTTTTTCTAACCCATTTTCGTGGCCTGGGAAAAACAGCAATTAACAATCAGGGGAAAAAACCTTTCCTGAATTCCCTAAACTAGAAGATCAGAACAGAAGCAGCTCCAGTCCAGGCATAAGAGATCCACAGTCTTTGGCTTTCACCCTACATGGAACCAGGTGGCGATAATATTGCAAAGACAATTCTGTTAGAGAAAAACAGCAATTAACAATCAGGGGAAAAAACCTTTCCTGACTTCCCTAAACTAGAAGATCAGAACAGAAGCAGCTCCAGTCCAGGCATAAGAGATCCACAGTCTTTGGCTTTCACCTTACATGGAACCAGGTGGCGATAATAATGCAAAGGCAATTCTGTTAGAGGTCTGACTGTAATTGTTTCAGCTGAGCAGTGGAGAGGCAGGTTTTGGAGGTCTGATACTGCTCTGCCTATTAAACAGAGCCCTCACCTACCCACAGCAGGGAACTGAGGGCTGAGGCTCCATCCACACCAACTAGCCACCTGCAAAAGGGGTCTGAGGACAGTGGTGCCTACCAGTCTTTACAGGTACAAGCACTGGGTGTCTAAGGTACAGCTGCAGAGCCCACCCACCAGAGCACTCTAGAGAACAGAGACACTCCTTCCTCACTGGCACTTGGGGGAAGGCTGTCAGCACACTGCCTTCATCAGAGTGTGACCCCCTGCCAGTACGAGAAACTGGTGCATACAACCATCACCACTACTGCTCTAGATATTAGGTAACAGCCTACACCACACACTACGTGAATGACCATCAGGACACCTGAACTGATTCTATTCAAGAATAGTGAAAGGACTCATAGGATCATATACCTGGTAACAGCTCCAACCATCTGATAACAGGACATAAGTGCTTCAAAGGCTCCAACAATCAAGTTAGCACACTCTAGTAGCCCATCTGGGTATACTGAAACAAAACAAAACAAGAAGATAACACTCAGTGACCAAACAAAAAATAAATTATTCAAATAACTTATAGATAGCTCAGAGACAGCAGTCGATAACAAATCACATAAAGAAGCAGACCATGATTGCTTCTAAAAACCCCCAAAACAGAAAATCAAGATCTCTCCTGGATGAAGATATATCCCTGGAATTGTCAGATGTAGAATACAAAAGACTAATATACAGAACGCTTCAAGATATCAGGGATGACATCAGATATGAAATCAGACAATGTACAGAAAAAGCCGAGAAACACAAACATAAAGCAGTTGAAGAAATTAAAAATATTACATAACAACATAATGAAAAATTTAATAAGCTGCAAGAATCCATAAAGAAACAGAGTTCAGAAATTCAAAAGAATAAAAATAAAACTACAGAACTAGACAACTCAATAGGAAATCAAAGGAGCAGAATTGAGGAACTGGAATGCAGAATTGGGGAGATGGAGAATAAGGCAATTGGCACCAATACACTTGAAGAAAAATCAGATAAAAAAAATTTTTTTTAAATGAAAAACCCTAAGAATCCTATGGGGCTCTATCAAGAAGAATAACTTGTGTGTGATTGGAATTCCAGAACGGGGAGGGATAACAGAAAATACAGAGAGAATTGTTGAAGATCTGTTGGCAGAAAACTTCCCTGACATCATGAAACATGAAAGGATATCTATCCAAGATGCTCATCGAACCCCATACAAGCTAGATCCCAAAATAAAATCACCAAGACATATTATCATCAATGTACCAAAACCAAAGATCAAGAGAAAATTTTAAAAGCAGCCGAGGATAAACGAAAAGTCACCTACAAAGGAGAATCAATGAGTTAGGACTACTCAGAGGAAACCATACAGGCAAGAAGACAATGGGATGACATGTATAGACCAATGAAGGAGAAAACTGCCAGCCAAAAACCATATATCCAGCAAAACTCTCAAATATGAAGGCAAAATGAAGTCATTTACAGATTAACACAAGCTTAGAGAATTTGCAAAAATCAAACCAAAGCTGCAAGAATTACTAAGGGAAATCCTTTGGTGAGAAAATCAATAATATCAGATATCAACACAACACCAAGGAAACAGAACAGAACAACCTGATATCAACTCAGATAGGGAAATCACAAAAATGAAAGAAGATTAATAAAAAAAGCTCAAAACAGGGAATCATTGATGTCATTATCTAAAAGATGACAATAATCAATAAAGAGGGACTAAGCACAAGAGGCACAGATCTTCCATACAGACAGGAAATCAAGGCAATATAGGGCGATACAAGTTAGGTTTATGCTTAGAAAAACAGGGGTAAGTATTAAGGTAACTACAAAGAGGACTAACAATTCCATACTTCAAAATAAAAACCAAGATAAACATAACGACTCAGCAAAGTAAATCCAACTACAAAGAAAAAGAGGAACACACAATTTACAAGGAAAACTTCTCAGCACAAAAAAGTCAGTGGAAAAATGAAATTGTCAACAACACACAAAAAAAGACATCAAAATGACAGCACTAAACTCATACCTATCTATAATTACACTGAATGTAAATGGACTAAACTCACCAATAAAGAAAGAGAGTTGCAGACTGGATAAAAAAACATAATCCAGCTATATGCTGCCTACAAAGAGACACCCCTTAGAATTAGAGACACAAACAAAGTAAAACTCAAAGGATGGAAAAAAATATATCGAGCAAACAACAATCAAAAAAGAGCAGGAGTGGAAACATTAATTTCTGGCAAAATAGATTTTAAAGTTAAAACCACCACAAAGGATGAAGAAGGACACTATATAATGATTAAGGGAACAATTTACCAGGAAGATATAACCATATAAAATATTTATGCACCCAATAACAAGGCTGCAAGATACATAAAACAAACTCTAACAGCATTGAGAAGTGAGATAGACACCTCCACAATTATAGTAGAAGGCTTCAAAACATCACTTTTGGTGAAGGACAGGACATCCAGAAAGAGGCTCAGTAAAGACACAGAAGATCTAAATGCCACAATCAACCAACTTGACCTCATAGACATATACAGAACACTCCACCCAACAGCTGCAAAGTACACTTTCTTTTCTAGTGCACATGGAACACTCCATAGAATAGACCACATAATAGGTCATAAAGCAAGCCTTAGCAGAATCCAAAACACTGAAATATTACAAAGCATCTTCTCTGACTGTAAGTCCACAAAAGTAGAAATCAGTAACAGAAAAAGCAGGGAAAAGAAATCAAACACTTGGAAACTGATCAATACCTTGCTCAAAAAACAATGGGTTATAGAAGACATTAAGGAGAGAAAAAAGAAATTCACAGACCCAATGAGAATGAAAACGCTTCATATCAGAACATTTGGGACACAGAAAAAACAGTGCTCAGAAGTCTCTTTATTTCAATAATTGCACATATCCAAAAAGAAGAAAGGGCCAAAATAAAAAATTATCACTACAACTTGAACAAATAGAAATACAGCAACAAAAGAAACCGTCAGGCACCAGAAGAAAACAAATATTAAAAATTAGAGCAGAATTAAATGAATTAGAGAAGAGAAAAACAACTGAAAGAGTTAACAAGACGAAAAGCTGGTTCTCTGAAAGAATTAACAAAATTCATAAACCATTGGCCAGACTGACTAAAGAAAAACAGGAAAGGAAACAAATAACCTGAATAAGAAATGAGATGGGTGATATCACAACAGGCCCAACTGAAATTAAAAGAACCATATGGGATTACTACGAAAAACTGTACTCTAACAAATTTGAAAACATAGAAGAAATGGATGAATTCCTAGAAACACACTACCTACCTAAACTAACACAACAGAAGTAAAACAACTAAATAGACCTATAACAAAAAAAAAAAAGAGATTAAAAAGGTAATCAAAAAACTACCCCCCCCCCCAAAAAAAGAAAAAAGCCCTGGCCCAGACAGCTTCACTGCAGAGTTCTACCAAACATTTAGAGAAGAGGAAACATCACTACTACTACAGGTATTTCAGAGTATAGAAAAGGACGGAATACTCCCTAACTCATTCGATGAAGCCAGCATATCCCTGATACCAAAACCAGGTAAAGACACCACAAAAAAGAAAATTACAGACCTATACCCATCTTGAACACAGATGTAAAAATCCTCAACAAAATTCTAGCCAATAGAATTCAACAACATATCAAAAAAATAATTCAACATGACCAAGTGGGATTCATACCAGGTATGCAGAGATGGTTCAAAATTAGAGAAACAATTAATGTAATCCACCATATAAATAAAACAAAAGACAAGAATCACATGATTTTATCAATTGATGCAGAAAAGGCATTTGACAAAGTCCAACACCCATTCATGATAAAAACTCGCAGCAAAATAGGAATAGAAGGAAAATACCTCAACATAATAAAGGGCATTTATACAAAGCCAACAGCCAACATCATCCTACATGGAGAGAGCCTGAAAGAATTCCCCTTGAGAACGGGAACCAGAAAAGGATCCCCTTTATCACTACTCTTATTCAACATACTGCTGGAAGTCCTAGCCAGAGCAATTAGGCTAGATAAGGAAATAAACTGCATTCAGAATGGTAAGGAAGAAGTAAAAATATCTCTATTTCCAGATGACATGATCTTATACATAAAAAAACCCTAAAGAATCCTCAAAAAAAACCTACTGAAACTAAATGAAGAGTTCAGCAGAGTATCAGGATACAAGATAAACATACAAAAATCAGTTGGATTCCTCTACAACAACAAAAAGAACATCAAAGAGGAACTCACCAAATAAATACCATTTACAGTAGCCCCCAAAAAGGTAAAATATTTAGGAACAAATCTTACCAGAGACGTAAAAGACCTATACAAAGAGAACTACAAGGCACTACTACAAAAAAGCAAAAGAGACCTACATAAGTGGAAAAACATAGCTTGCCCACGGAAAGGAAGAATTAACATTGTAAAAATGTCTATTCTACCAAAAGCCATCTATAGATACAATGCAATTCCAATCCAAATTTCAAAGACATTTTTTAATGAGATGGAGAAACAAATCACCAACTTCATATGGAAGTGAAAGAGGCCCTGGATAAGTAAAGCATTACTGAAAAAGAAGAAGAAAGTGGGAGGCCTCCCTCTACCTGATTTTAGAAGGTATTTAGTCAAAACAGCCTGATACTGGTACAACAACAGACACACAGACCAATGGAACAGAATTAAGAATCCAGACATAAATCCATCCACACATGAGCAGCTGATATTTGAAAAACGCCCAAGGTCAGTTAATTGGGGAAAAGACAGCCTTTTCAACAAATGGTGCTGCCATAACTGGATATCCATCTGCAAAAAAATGAAAGAAGACCCATACCTCACACCATGCACAAAAACAAAATCGAAATGGATCAAAGACCTAAACATAAAGTCTAAAACAATAAAGATCATGGAAGAAAAAAATAGGGACAATGCTACAAGCCCTAATACATGGCATAAACAGTATACAAAACATTATTAAAAATCTCAAAGAAAAACCAGATAACTGGGAGCTCCTAAAAATCAAACACCTATGCTCATCCAAAGACTTCGCCAAAAGAGTAAAAAGACTACCTACAGACCGGGAAAAAGTTTTTCACTATGACATTTCCGATCAGCGCCTGATCTCTAAATCTACATGATTCTGCTAAAACTCAACCAAAAAATACAAACAACCCAATTAAAAAATGGGGAAAGGATATGAACAGGCACTTCACTAAAGAAGACATTCAGGCTGCAAACAGATACGAGTGGAAATGCTCACGATCACTAGCCATCAGGGAAATGCAAATCAAAACTACAATGAGATTCCATCTCACTCCAACAAGGCTAGCATTAATCCAAAAAACACATAATAATAAATGTTGGAGAGGTTGTGGAGAGACTGGAACACTTATACCCTGCTAGAGGGAATGTAAAATGGTTCACTTTGGAAATCAATTTGGCGCTTCCTTAAAAAACTAGAAATAGAACTACCAGACGATCCAGCACTCCCACTCCTTGGAATATATCCTAGAGAAATAAGAGCCTTTACACGAACAGATATATGCACACCCATGTTCACTGCAGCACTGTTTACAATAGCAAAAAGTTGGAAGCAACCAAGGTCCCCATCAATGGATGAATGGATAAATAAATTATGGTATATTCACACAATGGAATACTATGCATCGATAAAGAACAATGTTGAATCCACGAAACATTTCATAACATGGAGAAATCTGGAAGACATTATGCTGAGTGAAATTAGTCAGCTGCAAAAGGACAAATATTATATAAGACCACCACTATTATAAGAACTGGAGAAACAGTTTAAACAGAGAAGAAAATCTTCTTCGATGGTTACAAGACAGGAGAGGGAGGGAGGACGGGAGAGGGGTATTCTCTATTTAGATAGTAGATAAGTTTTATTTTAGGTGAAGGGAAAGACAATACACAATACAGGAGAGGTCAACACAAATGGACTAAACCAAAAGCAAAGAAGTTTCCTGAACATACTGAATGTTTCAAAGGCCAGTATAGCAGGGGCAGGGGTTTGAGGACCATGGTTTCAGGGGACATCTAAGTCAATTGTCACAATAAAATCTATTAAGAAAACATTCTGCATCCCACTTTGGATAGTGGCGTCTGGGGTCTTAAACACTACCAAGCGGCCATCTAAGACGCATCAATTGGTCTCAACCCACCTGGAGCAAGGAAGAATGAAGAACACCAAAGACACAAGGTAATTATGAGCCTAAGAGACAGGAAGGACCACATAAACTGGAGACTACATCAGCCTGAGACCAGAAGAGCTAGATTGTGCCCAGCCACAAACGATGACTGCCCTGACAGGGAGCTCAACAGAGAAACCCCGAGGGAGCAGGAGAGCAGCAGGTGATGGAGACCCCAAATTCTCGTAAAAAGACCAGACTTAATGGTCAGACTGGGACTGGAGGGACGCAGGAGGCCATGGTCCTCAGACCTTCTGTTAGCCCAAGACAGGAACCATTCCCAAAGCTAACTCTTCAGACAGGGATTGGGCTGTAATAGGGGATAGAAAATGATACTGGTGAAGAACGAGCTTCTTGGATCAAGTGGACACATGAGACTATGTTGGCATCTCCTGTCTGGAGGGGGGATGTGAGGCCACAGGGGGCCAGAAGCTACTCAAATGGACAAGAGGGGAGAGAGTGGAGGGAAGAACTGTGCTGGAATATTGGAGGGAGAGCAATTTGGTGTGTATGGCAAGGTGTATGTAAATTTTTATATGAGAGACTGACCTGACTTGTAAACTTTCGCTTAAAGCACAATAAAAATTAATTAAAGAGGGGGGCCAAGATGGCTGACTAGGTAGATGCTACCTCGGATCCCTCTTGCAACAAAAACTCGGAAAAACAAGTGAATTGATCACATACATGACAATCTACGAACCCTGAACAACAAACACAGATTTAAAGAGTTGACCTGAGTGACAGAGACGGAGAACGAACAACTACGGGGAAGCAGTGACTGTTTTCGGAGCCTGGAGCCAGCGTCCCAGTCAGGTAACCTTGGCGATGGGCTTAGGACTGGGTGCAGGGGAGCTGAACACAACATCTTGTGATGGCACAAACACGGGGCGCAGCCCTACCCCCCTAAACTGACCCTGGGAGGGGGCCCAGCCGATACGCGCAGGCAGCGTGGTGACGTACCTGGTGGGAGGAGAAGTCCCTGGGAGGCAATGACTGGTTTTGGAGCCGGGAGTGCAGAGTCCCAGCCGGGGAACCTTGGAGCCGGGTTTGGACTGGGCACAGGGGAGCTGAACACAACATTTTGTGATGGCGCAAACACAGGGCGCAGCCCTACTCCCCTAACTAACCCCGGGAGGGGGCCCAGCCAGTCCGCAGAGGTGGCGCGGCGACGTGACTGGCGGGACGATAAGTCCCCGGGAGGCAGCGACTGATTTTGGAGCCAGGAGTGCAGCGTCCCAGCAGGGGAACCTTGACGTTGGGCTTTGGACTGGCAGCGGAGGATCTGACTGCGGCTTCAGCAGGCCAGACCTTCAGGGACAATCTCCACACAGCCAGCACACATAGGTGATACGCCCCTCGGGAATCTCAGATAAAATAGTCATCCCAAGCAAGATAAGCAACTTTGGCTTTATTCTGGGGTGTACTCTCTCCTGTTTTTCTGAACCCTCCCCTCCCCTTCCCAGGCGGCTTCATTAACATTGGAATTTCCTGAGCCAGAGGGAGAACGGCTCCGACTCTGCGGCTTTGCTTTTCCCTTTTTTTTTTTGGTCTTTTCCTAACCGATTCTTCCGGCCAGAGAGAAGCAACCACAAAAAACCCAGGGACCAAAAATCCTTCCCTAATTGGACTAAAAACACAGAACCAGCTCCAGCCAAGCACATATGATCCAAATCTCGGGCTTTCATCCTTACAGGGAACAAGGTGGCTGTAATAATGCAAAGGCAGTTCTGATAGGGATCTGACTGCATTTTTTTTTAGCAGATTTACTGGAAAAACAAGATTCCCAGCTCTGATATCTCTGCTTATTCAACAGAGCCCTAACTGACCCACAACAGGGAACTGAGGGCTGAAGCTCCCCCCAGACCACCTAGCCTCTTGCCTGACGGGTCTAGGGAGAGTGACACCTACCAATCAGTAGAGGTACTTGCATTGGGGGCCTAAGGTACAGCTGCAGAGCCCTCCCACCAAGGTGCTTTAGGAATAGAGACACACCTACCTCACTGACACTTGGGGGAAGCCTGTCAGCATCCTGCCCCCCCTGGAGTGTGAACCCCAGCTGCTAATAGAATCTGGTGCACACAACTATCACCACTACTTCTCGAGGTGGATAGGTGTTAGGGTGCAGCACACATTTGATGACCCAAAATCAGATTCTACTCAAGAATAGTGAATAGACTCAGGCATATATATCTGGCAACAGCCCAAACCAGCTGGTAATAGGTCATAAGTAAGTCAAGGGGTACAACAAACAAGACAGCACAATCTAGTAGCCCATCCACGTATATTGAAAGAAAACAAAACAAGATAAGACTCAGTGAACAAATATAGAATAAATCACTACTATATCTTAGTGATGACTCGGAGACAGCAGTCGCTATCAAACCACATAAAGAAGCAGACCATGACAGCTTCTACAACCCCCCAAACAAAAGAATCAAAATCTTTCCCAAATGAAAATACAATCCTGGAATTCTCAGATAAAGAATATAAAAAACTAATTTACAGAATGCTTCAAGACATCAGGGATGACCTCAGAAATAAAATAAGACAAACTGCAGAAAAAGCCAAAGAACACAATGATAAAACCGTTGAAGAACTCAAAAAGATTATTCAAGAACATAGTGGAAAAATTAACAAGTTGCAAGAATCCATAGAGAGACAGCATGCAGAAATCCAAAACATTAACAATAAAATTACAGAATTAGACAACACAATAGGAAGTCAGAGGAGCAGACTCGAGCAATTAGAATGCAGAGTGGGAAATCTGAAGGACCAGGGAATTAACACCAACATAGCTGAAAAAAAATCAAATAAAAGAATTTAAAAAAAGGAAGAAACCCTAAGAATCATGTGGGACTCTCTCAAGAAGGATAACTTGCGTGTGATTGGAGTCCCAGAACAGGGAGGGAGGACAGAAAACACGGAGAAGATAGTTGAAGATCTCCTGACAGAAAACTTCCCTGACATCATGAAAGACAAAAGGATATCTATCCAAGATGCTCCTCGAACCCCATTTAAGACTGATCCAAAATGAAAAACACAAAGACATATTATCATCAAACTTGCCAAAACCAAAGATAAAGAGAAAATTTTAAAACCAGCCAGGGATAAAAGAAAGGTCTCCTTCAAGGGAGAATCAATAAGAATAAGTTCAGACTACTCAGCAGAAACCATGCAGGCAAGAAGGCAATGGGATGACATATACAGAGCACTGAAGGAGAAAAACTGCCAGCCAAGGATCATATATCCAGCAAAACTCTCTCTCAAATATGAAGGCAAAATTAAGATATTTACAGATAAACACAAGTTTAGAGAATTTGCGAAAACCAAACCAAAGCTACAAGAAATACTAAAGGAAATTCTTTGGTCAGGAAACCAATAATATCAGATACCAGCACAACACAAGGTCACAGAACAGAACATTCTGATATCAACTCAAATAGGGAAATCACAAAAACAAATTAAGATTAATTAAAAAAAAAACGCTCAAAACAGGGAATCATTGAAGTCAATATGCAAAAGATCACAATAATCAAAAAGAGGGACTAAATACAGGTGGCATCGAACTGCCATATGGAGAGGGATACAAGGCGATATAGGACAATACAAGTTAGGTTTTTACTTAGAAAAATAGGGGTAAATATTAAGGTAACTACAAAGAGGTATAACAACTCCATAACGCAAAATAAAAGCCAAGAAAAATGTAATGACTCAACAAACATAAAGTCAAATACTATGAAAATGAGGATCTCACAATTTACAAAGAAAAATGTCTCAGCACAAAAAAGTAAGTGGAAAAATGAAATTGTCAACAACACACATAAAAAGGCATCAAAATGACAACACTAAACACTTATCTACAATTACGCTGAATGTAAATGGACTAAATACACCAATAAAGAGACAAAGAGTCTCGGACTGGATAAAGAAACACGATCTGTCTATATGCTGCCTATAAGAGACACACCTTAGACTTAGAGATACAAACAAACTAAAACTCAAAGGATGGAAAAAAATATATCGAGCAATCAATAAGCAAAAAAGAAGAGGAGTAGCAATATTAATTTCTGACAAAATAGACTTTAGACTTAAATCCACCACAAAGGATAAAGAAGGACACTACATAATGATAAAAGGGACAATTGATCAGGAAGATATAACCATATTAAATACTTATGCACCCAATGACAGGGCTGCAAGATACATAAATCAAATTTTAACAGAACTGAAAAGTGAGATAGACATCTCCACAATTATAGTAGGAGACTTCAACACACCACTTTCGGAGAAGGACAGGACATCCAGTAAGAAGCTCAATAGAGACACGGAAGACCTAATTACAACAATCAACCAACTTGACCTCATTGACTTATACAGAACTCTCCACCCAACTGCTGCAAAGTATACTTTTTTTTCTAGCACACATGGAACATTCTCTAGAATAGACCACATATTAGGTCATAAAACAAACCTCTGCAGAATCCAAAACATCGAAATATTACAAAGCATCTTCTCAGACCACAAGGCAATAAAACTAGAAATCAAGAACAGAAACAATAGGGAAAAGAAATCAAGTAAGTGGAAACTGAACAATACCCTCCTGAAAAAAGACTGGGTTATAGAAGACATTGAGGGAATAAGGAAATTCATAGAATGCAATGAGAATGAAAATACTTCCTATCAAAACCTCTGGGACACAGCAAAAGCAGTGCTCAGAGGCCAATTTATATTGATAAATGCACACATACAAAAAGAAGAAAGAGCCAAAATCAGAGAACTGTCCCTACAACTTGAACAAATAGAAAGTGAGCAACAAAAGAATCCATCAGGCACCAGAAGAAAACAAATAATAAAAATTAGAGCTGAACTAAATGAATTAGAGAACAGAAAAACAATTGAAAGAATTAACAAAGCCAAAAGCTGGTTCTTTGAAAAAATTAACAAAATTGATAAACCATTGGCCAGACTGACTAACGAAATTCAGGAAAGGAAACAAATAACCCGAATAAGAAACGAGAAGGGCCACATCACAACAGACCCAACTGAAATTAAAAGAATCATATCAGATTATTACGAAACATTGTACAAATTTGAAAACCTAGAAGAAATGGATGAATTCCTGGAAAAACACTACCTACCTAAACTAACACAATCAGAAGTAGAACAACTAAATAGACCCATAACAAAAAAAGAGATTGAAACGGTAATCAAAAAACTCCCCAAAAAAAAAGCCCTGGCCCGGATGGCTATACTGCAGAGTTCTACAAACTTTCACAGAAGAGTTAACACCACTACTACCAAAGTTATTTCAAAGCATAGAAAATGGCCGAATACTACCCAACTCATTCTATGAAGCCACCATCTCCCTGATACCAAAACCAGGTAAAGACATCACAAAAAAAGAAAATTACAGACCTATATCCCCCATGAACATAGATGCAAAAATCCTCAACAAAATTCTAGCCAATAGAATTCAACAACATATCAAAAAAATAATTCACCACGACCAAGCGGGATTTATACCAGGTATGCAACACTGGTTTAATATTAGAAAAACCATTAATGTAATCCACCATATAAATAAAAGACAAAAACCACATGATCTTATCAATTGATGCAGAAAATACATTTGACAAAGTCCAACAACCATTTATGATAAAAACTCTCACCAAAATAGGAATTGAAAGAAAATTCCTCAACATATTCAAGGGCATCTATGCAAAGCCAACAGCCAACATCACTCTAAATGGAGAGAGCTTGAAAGAAAGCATTTCCCTTGAGAACGGGAACCAGACAAGGATGCCCTTTATCACCGCTCTTATTCAACATTGTGCTAGAAGTCCTAGCCAGAGAAATTAGGCTAGACAAAGAAATAAAGGGCATCCGGATTGGCAAAGAGGAAGTAAAATTATCTCTATTTGCAGATGACATGATCTTATACACAGAAAACCCTAAGGAATCCTCCAGAAAACTACTGAAACTAATAGAAGAGTTTGGCCGCGTCTCAGGTTATAAGGTAAACATACAAAAATCACTTGGATTCCTCTACATCAACAAAAAGAACATCGAAGAGGAAATAACCAAACCAATACCATTCACAGTAGCCCCCAAGAAGATAAAATACTTAGCAATAAATCTTACCAAAGATGTAAAAGACCTATACAAAGAAAACTACAAAGCTCTACTACAAGAAATTAAAAAGGACATACTTAAGTGGAAAAACATACCTTGCTCATGGATAGGAAGACTTAACATAGTAAAAATGTCTATTCTATCAAAAGCCATCTATACATACAATGCACTTCCGATCCAAATTCCAATGTCATTTTTGAAGGTGATAGAGAAACAAATCACCAACTTCATATGGAAGGGAAAGAAGCCTCGGATAAGCAAAGCATTACAGAAAAAGAAGAAGAAAGTGGGAGGCCTCACTCTACCTGATTTCAGAACCTATTATACAGCCACAGTAGTCAAAACAGCCTGGTACTGGTACAACAACAGGCACATAGACCAATGGAACAGAATTGAGAACCCAGATAGAAATCCATCCACATACGAGCAGGTGATATTTGACAAAGGCCCAGTGTCAGTTAATTGGGGAAAAGATAGTCTTTTTAACAAATGGTGCTGGCATAACTGGATATCCATTTGCAAAAGAATGAAACAGGACCCATACCTCACACCATGCACAAAAACTAACTCCAAGTGGATCAAAGACCTAAACTTAAAGACTAAAACGATAAAGATCATGGAAGAAAAAATAGGGACAACCTTAGTAGCCCTAATACAAGGCATAAACAGAATACAAAACATTACCAAAAATGACAAAGAGAAACCAGATAACTGGGAGCTCCTAAAAATCAAACACCTATGCTCATCTAAAGACTTCACCAAAAGAGTAAAAAGACCACCTACAGATTGGGAAAGAATTTTCAGCTATCACATCTTTGACCAGCGCCTGATCTCTAAAATCTATATGATTCTGTCAAAACTCAACCACAAAAAGACAAAGAACCTGATCAAGAAGTGGGCAAAGGATATGAACACGCACTTCACTAAAGAAGATATTCAGGCAGGTAACAAATACATGAGAAAATGCTCTCGATCATTAGCCATTAGAGAAATGCAAATTAAAACTACGATGAGATTCCATCTCACTCCAACAAGGCTGGCATTAATCCAAAAAACACAAAATAATAAATGTGGGAGAGGCTGCGGAGAGATTGGAACTCTTATACACTGCTGGTGGGAATGTCAAATGGTACAACCACTTTGGAAATCTATCTGGCGTTATCTTAAACAGTTAGAAATAGAACTACCATACAACCCAGAAATCCCACTCCTCGGAATATACCCTAGAGAAATAAGAGCCTTCACACAAACAGATATATGCACACCCATGTTTATTGCAGCTCTGTTTACAATAGCAAAAAGCTGGAAGCAACCAAGGTGTCCATCAACGGATTAATGGTTAAATAAATTGTGGCATATTCACACAATGGAATACTACGCATCGATAAAGAACAGTGACGAACCTGTGAAACATTTCATAACATGGAGGAACCTGGAAGGCATTATGCTGAGCGAAATTAGTCAGAGGCAAAAGGACAAATATTGTATATGACCGCTATTATAAGATCTTGAGAAATAGTATAAACTGAGAAGAACACATACTTTTGTGGTTACGAGGTGGGGAGGGAGGGAGGGTGGGAGAGGTTTTTTTACTGATTAATTAGTAGATAAGAACTGCTTTAGGTGAAGGGATAGACAATACTCAATACATGGAAGGTCAGCTCAACTGGACTGGACCAAAAGCAGTTTCCGGGATAAAATGAAGGCTTCAAAGGTCAGTGGAGCAAGGGCGGGGGTTTTGGGACCATGGTTTAAGGGGACTTCTAAGTCAATTGGCAAAATAATTCTATTATGAAAACATTCTGCATCCCACTGTGAAATGTGGCGTCTGGGGTCTTAAATGCTAACAGGCGGCCATCTAAGATGCATCAATTGGTCTCAACCCACCTGGAGCAAAGGAAAATGAAGAACACCAAGGTCACACGATAACTAAGAGCCCAACAGACAGAAAGGGCCACATGAACCAGAGACCTACATCATCCTGAGACCAGAAGAACTAGTTGGTGCACGGCCACAATTGATGACTGCCCCGACAGGGAGCACAACAGAGAACCCCTGAGGGAGCAGGAGATCAGTGGGATGCAGACCCCAAATTCTCACAAAAAGACCATACTTAATGGACTGACTGAGACTAGAGGAATCCCAGCGGTCATGGTCCCCAAACCTTCTGTTGGCACAGGATAGGAGCCATTCCCGAAGACAACTCATCAGACATGAAAGGGACTGGACAGTGGGTAGGAGAGAGATGCTGATGAAGAATGAGCTAATTATATCAGGTCGACACTTGAGACTGTGTTGGCATCTCCTGTCTGGAGGGGGGATGGGAGGATAGAATGAGTTGGAAGCTGGCAAAATTGTCACGAAAGGAGAGACTGGAAGGGCTGACTCATTAGGGGGAGAGCAAGTGGGAGTACGGAGTAAGGTGTATATAAACTTATATGTGACAATCTGACTTGATTTGTTCACTTGAAGCTCGATAAAATTTAATAAAAAAAATTTAACTAAAAAAAAAAAAAAAGAAATAGCTTCCCAAATGGTTACCCCTTCTAGGGAATACAGAGGCCTGGAGTGGGGGTGGGAAGTCTTACTTATGTTCATTTCTTGGTATGCTGGGTCTCAATTTTTTTTTTCTTTTTGACATTTTAACATGTGGTATAATGTTCACTGTAGACCTGGCCCCTTCCAGTTAGACCTGAACCTGAATTTAGGAATTGAAGGGAATAACATAATCTATTTTTGTGTAGTTGTTCTTGTTAGATGCCTTTGAGTCAGTTCCGACTCATAGTGGCCCTATGTAAAACAGAGCAAAACACTGCCCAGTCCTGCACCATCCTCACAATTGTTGCTATGTTTGAGCCCATTGTTGCAGCCACTGTGTCAATCCTTCTCATCAAGGAAGATGACTTGTGGGATGAAACCCTTCTGTAGCAGGAACAGGGGCCTTATGGTAGTTATCCCAGCTTCTACAGATGCAAGTGGTAGTTTTCTTATTATTTATTCATACTAGTTTACACAAAACTTTATAAAACGTCGCTGGTAAAGAAAATGTCCCCAATCCAAATTATCCCATTTGGTCCTAGGGAAGGTATAAAATCAATATAAATGACAGAGTCACTATTCTAGGAAAGAGCACATGGAACAAGGATGGGTGGTAGTATATAGTTCCAATGAGAAAATAAGCTACAACTGCCAAAATGTGTGTGCTTTGTCTGAAGCCAGGCCTGACTGCAGCCTTTTACCCTCAGGTATGGCAGCAGCTGGTCCGTGCACATGCTAGACACTCAACAAAAGTTTATTATATCAATAAATACTCCACATTTGCCTTTCTCCTTTCTGTCATTTTTGAGAAGAGGAACTGTTAAGTCAGAAGCCCTCAGTGCTTTTGTATTTTGTGCTTGGATCCTTTAATATTTTTCAGCGTGTGTAAGAACACCTGTTTTAAGGTTAGACCTGGTTAGAATCCTGATTCTACCACTTAAGAGCTATATCAATCTGAGATTTCTATGGAAGCTGTTTGGATTTGGCCTTGGCTTGACTTCTCATATGCTGTGTGATATTTCTAGGCCTCAGCTTCCCCATCTGTAACACGGAAATAATAAAAACATCTGTTTCAAAAAAAATCTTTCTAAAGCATTTAAATAGTGCACTACAAAAGCACAAATGATATCTAAAAAGATACAACTCTAAAACTAATCCTGGTGGTTTCTAGGAGTAACAGCTATGTTGAGGTTTTCCAAGTAGAAACTGAGGTCAAAGGAGAAGGATTTGACAGTAAAGATAACCATTCCAATGCCAGGATGCCAAACCACTGCATGAAACCACCAAGCTTCATGCAGTATCAACAGCCTTTCTGGATGCTCAAGAAAATCTCCCTTGTTGACATAGGCTGATCTTTGAGACCTCCCAGGACTTATACTAAAGCCTTTACCATTGTTTGCCTCTGACAGAAAGAGGACTACACAGTTATTGAGCACCTAATATGTGTCAGGTCCATATCAGACCTTATCTTACTCTCCATCATAGCCCCAAGAGGTAGAGATTATCTCCATTTTATAAATGAGGAAACTGAGACTCAGAGATTTTAAGTGATTTGCCCAAGAACTCAGAGCTAATAAATAATATATCTTGAATTCAAAGCAAGCCTGTTTATGTTTCTTCCTCTACATTACACTATTCCCTAGACTAACATGTGCCAGGTCAAACTGAAGCCTAATGGATTTGGATTTTTGAGTACTATAAGGGGAATAAAATTCTCACCTCTAGATATCACATTTCCTTTACAATAAATAATACTTCTTTACTCAGTTTTATCTTTATTTATTGTGACCTTGCCTCTTTCCTAAATGCATTTGAGGTGGTTTATAATAAAAGATGATAGATCTATAATTTAGTTATCATAACAGAAAATCAAAGTCATGAAAGGAGGAAGCAATTGTGCCAAGTACAAGGGCTATTGTAGTTAACATGACTGAACATTAAATTTGGTTCTGAGTTCGCAAGAAGTCAACCCAAAAACCACCTGCTTTTAATAAGTTTTGTATGAATCTCCTTGAGAGCAGGCTGGAAAAGCACTTTGTAAAGTGCTAAACCAAAAGCCCATTGCTGTCAGGTCAATTTTGACTCATAGGGACGCTATAGGACAGATCAGAACTGCTCCATAGGGTTTCCAAGGCTGTACTCTTTATGGAAGCAGACTGCCACATCTTCTCCCTCAAAGCAGCTGGTGGGTTTGAACCCCCAACTTTTTGGTTAGCAACTGAGCACTTAGCCACTGCGCTACCAGGGCTCCTTTTGTAAAGTACTATAAAGTGTTATTATTATCCAGAATAGTATTCTATACCCATCTGGCACTCCAATTATTTTTGCTGTTGTTTCTATAATTCCACACAATTTTTTTTCATAGTCTGAAGCAGCCACACATACTAAACAACTAAAAGAAAATGCTGACTCTGCCACTTGCTACGTGTTTAACCTTGGACAAGAAACTTCACCACTTTGGGCCTTTGTTTTCACATCTGTGAAATAACAGGCTTGGACTATCACTGATCAAAAACCAAACCCATTGCTGTGGAGTTGATTCTGATTCATAGCCACCCTGCAGGCCAGAGTAGAACTGTGCCATAGGGTTTCCAAGGCTGTAAATCTTTACCAAAGCAGACTGCCCACATTTTGGTTAGCAGCTAAGCACTTTAACCACTGCCACCAGGGCTCCTTGGACTATCACTAGATGATATTTATTTATTTGCAGTTTTGTTTACCTATAATTTTCATAACATCAAATTCACTTGTTTTAAGTGTAAAATTCAACGATTTTTAGTAAATTACAAAGTTGTGCTAACATCAACACAATATAATTTAAGAACATTTCTATCACCCCAAAAAGAAATCTCATATCCATTCCTCATTTAGATAATCTGTTGAAAGATCCTTTCTAAATTTTATATTCTACATGTCTAGACTTAGAAAGCTTTAGCAGCTCTTTGCTACCTACAGACCCAAGTTTAAATTCCTCAAAGTAACATTCAAGGTCCTCTACAGTCTGGACTCAAAACCTAAGTCTCCACCTTAATTGCTTACTGCATTCTTTTCACTCCTTTGTTCTCAGTCTCCTGCCTCTGAGTGTATGCTCCTGTAGTTCCCTCCTATGAAGCCCATCCCACCCCATCATCCCCAGTCTTTGAAGAGTCAAATCCTGTTGTTCAGCTTAAATGCCATACTCTCCATAAAGATTTTCTCATTTCACACTCCCCACGCTCATCTGGAACTGGACCTTACCTTTAAACTCCATCAGTATTTCATTTGACCCTCTCATGAAAGTTCTCACTTTCATTTTTGGATCTTATGCTCTGCATCTCATCACCTTACTTAAGAGTTCCTAGAGGGTAGCTGGAGCCCTGGTGGCACAGTGGTTAAGTGATCCGGCTGCTAACAAGGAGGGTAGTTGCTATGTCTAAGCCAGTACATATCCTCAACAACTCCCAATGTGGGGCTTTGTAAGTAATGAAAATGATGATGATGACGATGATAACTGGCAGCTGAATTAAGCATCTACCATGTGCCAGACTCTGGTCTAAGCACTTTTACAAATATTAATTCATTGGATCCTTTTAACAACACTGAGGTAGCTATTATTATTATTGTCATCACCATTTTATACATGAAAAAAACTGAAGCATAGAGAGGTTACATAATTGCCAAGATTGTAAAGCTAGTTAAGTTGTGGAGTTGAATTTGAATTCAGGCAGTCTGGCTCCAAAGCACACACTCTTAAACACTACTGTAAATCTCCAACTAGTTGAAACTCAGTAAATGTTAACTGAATAAATCCTAATAAGGTTCCATTCCAGGAAGGAAAGGTAATTAAGAATTTTAGGTGCTAACTGACCCAACAGTGATGGGGGTAGGGAAAAGTACAAAGAACAAATTGTGACACAAACAGAAGAGTTACTGAACTTTAAGGTAGGCCCAAGGTGTTACAACAATTGTAGTTGAACCCTAAGGTTATAATTTAAAAGGACAGTTCCTCTCATATACAGGTGAAAAAAAAAAAGAAATACAGGTGAGAGAGTATAAATTGGTAGTGTCTAGTCTAACTGAAGGT
Organism: Elephas maximus indicus; assembly: GCF_024166365.1. NCBI lineage: Eukaryota > Metazoa > Chordata > Mammalia > Proboscidea > Elephantidae > Elephas > Elephas maximus. Next base: position 107,478,339 of record NC_064846.1, read on the forward strand.
AAGCCTATCCTAAAAAAAAAAAAAAAAGCCTATCCTATGACCCAGAAATTCCACTTCCAAGTATATCCCCCCAAAATACATACTTATACCCATCAAAAAGATGTTCTATTTATAATAAATAGTCAGAATTGGAAATGTCCTATCAACAAAAGAATGAATAAATAATCTGTGCCATGTTAATAAAATGGAATATTATACATCAATAAGAATGAATGATCTACAACTACAAGGAATAATATGGATGGATCTTTCAAACATAATGTTCTGCAAAAGAAGCCAGAAACAACACAGTTTATAAAGAAAATGTTCTACATTCTAGTTTGGTAAGTAGCATGTGGGGTCTCAAAAGCCTGTGAGCAGCCATCTAAGATACTCCACTGGTCTCATCCCTTCGGGGCAAGGAAGAATGAAGAAAACAAAAGACATAAGAGAAAGATTAGTCCAAAGGACTAACGGACCACATCTTCCATGGCCTCCATCAGACTGACTCCAGTACAACTAGATGGTGCCCAGCTACCACCACTGACTACTCTGACAGGGATCACAATAGAGGGTCCCAGACAGAGCTGGAGAAAAATGTGGAACAAAATTCTAACACAAAAAGAAAGACCAGGCTTGCTGGCCTGACAGAGACTGGAGAAACCCTGTGAGTATGGCCCCTGGATACCCTTTTAGCTCAGTAATGAAGTTGCCCCGGAGGTTCACCCTTCAGCCAGAGATTGGACAGGCCCATAAAACAAAAGGAGACTAAAGCGGCACACCAGCCTAGGGGCAAGGACTAGAAGGCAGGAGGGGACAGGAAAGCTCATAATAGGGAACCCAAAGCTGAGAATGGAGAGTATTGACATGTCGTGGGGTCATTAAACTAACGTCATAAAACAATATGTATACTAACTGTTGAATGAGAAACTAGTTTGTTCTGTAAAACTTCATCCTAAAGTACAATAAAAAATTTAAAAAAAAGAAGCCAGAAACAAAAGTGTACACTGTACGAATCTATTTAAAGTACAAAAAAAGCAGGCAAACCTAATGTATGTTGTTAGAAGTCAGGGTAATGGTTACCCCTGGGAGGGGTAGAGACTGGAAGGGGGTATGAGGAAGGCTGCTGTTAATGTTCCGTTTCCTGATCTGGGTGCTGATTACACGGGTGTTTCCAGCTTGTGGACATTCATTGAGCTATAAACATATGATCTGTGAGATTTTCTATATGTATATTATACTTCAACACATTTTTTAAAAAGTCTTCATGAGAAAAGGACTCAGGCAAGAGGCAAAAATGAAAACAGTCACTTTTGCACTTAACATGCAGAACTAATGGCTGACAAGCTCATGGTTATCTCTTTCTCCTGAGACAGATAAGACAGATGTCTCTCCCTTTTGTGGAAACAGTGATTTAACCAGAGGGAGGCCATTTTAATCCCTAGTCATTAGTGCAACCCTGATCCTTCCCAGAAACTTATAATAATAAAAGAAAAAAAAAGACTTATTACAGCATACCACCTGTGGGCACTCACAGCCCTTCCAGGCACCAAAAGAATTGCCAATTTTGTTTAAAGAACTAGATCTTCATTTTTATTCTAAGACTCACAACATCAGGCACGCACTACAAATAGAGTCTGCCCAAGATGCCAATTTAAGTTTTCTTAAGCACTAACCCCATCCCCACACCAGGAGTCTGAAACCAAGCACTCCTATCTTTATCAGGCAAGTCATTCTAGTTTCCACACCTGTAACATGTGAATGATAATAGTATCTCCCTCAAGGTTGTTGTAAGAATTAAAGAGCTATTTCATGTAAAGTATTTAGCATAGTACCTGCCACACAGTTAAATATTCAATATTCATTAGCTGCTATTATTATTCTGATATGGACCAGTTAATGGTTTCTCCTCCCTTTTCATTATCCCACAGCCAGCCCTATTTATAACTTTAATCCCCCAATAGGAAGATTTTAATATTTTAAATATTTACATATTCAGGGACAAGGACAATTCTGCCTCCCCCTCTCAGATCAAAAGAGAAAAAGTATTAAGTAAACTGATTTTGAACTGGGCCAGGAGCGTGGCCCAAGGTTAGGTGGGTAGGGTGAAGAGGGAGTCTGGATAGCAGAAGCCCCTTTGTTGGCACTGCCTTCCCATACCATGCCAGTGAACCTGGAGCAAATGACATGACCTGGAAAGGAAAAGATCCAGAAAAAGGTAAGGCTGGCTGCTACAAGGTCTGTGGTTATCTTCACAGAGAAGAGTCCTGAAAAGGAGGGAGTCAGGAAAGGCGAGGATTGAAGGTTGGAGTTCCTGCTTTGCCCATCAAACAGCATAATGGTCTTAAGCTAACAAGTGGACAGAACACTTTTCTAATTACAAAAAAGCTTTCACACACATCCTTTTTATTTAATCCTCACAACCATCCTGTGAAGTGAGCAGGGCACATTTCATTATCCCCATTTGATGAGGAAAGCAAAGCTCAGAGAGCTTAAATAATTTGTCTACAGAGAGCAGCTAGTAGCTGAGGAGACCAGCACTCTAATTCAAGTCTTCTGGCTTCAAAATCCATGTTCTTTCTATTAAAAGATCTTAGACTTTGTGTGGACTTCAGTTACCCAGCCTGCTATAAATTGATTGAAAAAATTAAGCAGAGACTAGTTATTAACTAAGGAGCCCTGGTAGTGCAATGGTTAAGCAATAGGTTGCTAACCAAAAGGTCTGCAGTTCCAACCTAGCAGTCACTGGCAGGAGAAACATGTGACGATCGGCTTCCATACAGATTACAGCCTTGAGAGACAGAAAGGACCACATAAACCAGAGACTACATCAGCCTGAGACCAGAAGAACTAGATGGTGCCTGGCTACAACCAATGACTGCCCTGACAGGGAACACAACACAGAACCCCTGAGGGAGCAGGAAAGCAGTGGGATGCAGACTCCAAATTCTCATAAGAAGAGCAGACTTAATGGTCTGACTGAGGCTAGAAGGACCCCAGTTGTCATGGCACCCAGACCTTCTGTTGGCCCAGCACAGGAACCATTCCCAAAGCCAACTCCTCAGACAGGGATTGGACTGGACAATGGGATAGGAAAAGATGCTGGTGAAGAATGAGCTTCTTGGATCAAGTAGACACTTGAGACTATGTTGGCATCTCCTATCTGGAGGGGAGATGAGAGGGCAGAGGAGGTCAGAAGCTGGCAGAATGGACAGGAAAAAAGAGAGTGGAGGAAAGGAGCGGGCTGTCTCATTAGGGGGAGAGCAATTAGAAGTATATAGCAGGGTGTATATAAATTTTTGTATGAGAGACTGACTTGATTTGTAAACTTTCACTTAAAGCACAATAAAAAAAATTTTAAAAAAGATTACAGCCTTGGAAATTCTGTGGGGCAGTTCTCTGTTGTAAAGGGTCGCTATGAGTCGGACTCCACTTGATGGCAAAGAGTAGTTATTAACTCCTCAGTGTTCCTCAGCCCCAGATGGTAGAAAGAAAACTGAAGAAGGAGATGGGTCTGGAATAGAAAGCAGCTGGAGATGGGAAGAAGGGAATCGAGTCTGGAAAGGAAAGTAGAAGTGACTCTAACTGGGAAACGGCTGTAAGCAGCCGCCAAACTGGCCTAACGATGCCACCTCTTGGGTTTCTCCTCTGGCTGAGCAGGATCAGGTCCACTCTGCTCCACCCCCATCCTTTTCCATATCCCAGCTTGGTTGGAGAGTTGCCTTTTACCCCCAAAACCCACACGCGCACGTAGGGGACTGGGTGATCTGGGTAGCCTTCAGGTAGGTTAGGGGCAGGAGGAGCCACGAAGAAGGTAGGGAAACGCTGGATAAAGGAAGTACCTCTCCAGGTGGCGATCCCACGAAGGCTATTCGCCAAAAGCAGTTAGAGGTGCGGCCACTGTGTGGAGGATGCTGGGGTAAGGGTGTGTGCGCTAATGGCTGGGGTGCGAGGATTGGCTGGGGTCGGGGGGACAGGGGAGGGAGGGAGCTGGCGGGCGGGAGCCGAGCGCAGGGGCGGTGTCGCGTGAGGATATAGGTGCCGCAGACCACCTCTTCCTGCTGCCGCTGGCCACAAGCCGGTCCTGAGAAGGGTTCAGTATGGCCGAAACGCGGTGTGAACACAGAAGCAGAATGCGGGTCACGCCGCCCGGCTAAGCACCAATGAAGGAGCCCATGGCGCCTAACCTCGCCTAACTCTTCTCCTTACCTTGGGCACCGTGATGTGGTCTATGACCCCGGTTCTCAACACCCAGAGTCCTCAGCGTTACTTGGGCCGCTGCAGCTCCTGCTGTGTCTTTGGCCAACCATGGCTCCCACCACCTTCCTCTGAGTTCTGGCTCAGGCTCTAGTCACCTGACCCTCTCAGAGGGTCCAATCGCTACACTTTGCCCGTGGCTGCTCCCGCCATCTTGGTTCCTGGCAAACGCCCTTTTCTTCAGGAAGCTGACTGTTCTGATTCAGGTTCAAGGTTTGGCCCAGGAGTTCTTAAGTCCCAGACTGAGTACTGACACCCTTGGTACCCTCCTTTTTGATGTAAAGACGCCAGTTTCACTCCACTACTGTCTGATACTGCAGCTATGGTACCATGCAGAGCTAGCACAGGCTGTCCCATGCTGGAAACTGGGTTTCTGAAGAGCTACCTAACTGTGAGAACTTGGGTAGTATATTCTTTGAAATGGTCTATATGCATATCCTCCTCTCCATCCCCTCCTTTATATGTTTACTGCCATCAGCCTAGTTCATGCTTGGACTATATACAGTAGCCTCACAACATTTGTCCTCACAGGTATAGGAAGAGGATGAAGGGCCCACTGGGCCACCTCTCTGTTGAGTTACAGATAGGTATAGTCCCTCAACTGAACCTGATTTGTGATGGAAAAAAGAAAAGCCTTGGAGTTGGAAAACCTGGATTCTTCTCTCAGGTCTGCCACTAACCTGCTGTATGACTTTAGGCAAATTACGTCACCTCTCTGGGCCTTAAGTTGACAAATATTAAATAAGCGTATTGGCCACTCTCTCTAGAATCATTTCTAGCACTACTACTGTAATGGTATAGCTTGCAATCTCACCACCTGTCATGGATTGAATTGTGTACCCCCAAAATATGTGTCAACTTGGTTAGGCCATGATTCCCAGTATTGTGTGGCTGTCCTCCATTTTGTGGTTGTAATTTTATGTTAAAGAGGACTAGGGTGGGATTGTAACACCCTTACTAAGGTCTCATCCCCAATCCAATGGAAAAGGAGTTTCCCTGGAGTGTGGTCTGCACCACCTTTTATCTTAAAAAAAAAAAAAGGAAAAGGAAGCAAGCAGAGAGTGGGGACCTCATACCTCATACCACCAAGAAAGCAGCACAGGGAGCAGAGCAAGTCCTTTATGTCTGGGGTTTCTGCATGGAGAAGCTCCTAGTCCAGGGGACGATTGATGATAAGGACCTTCCTCTGGGCCAATGGAGAGAGAGGGCCTTTTCCTGGAGCTGATGCCCTGAATTTGGACTTCTAGACTACTAGACTGTGTGAGAAATTAAATTTCTCTTTGTTAAAGCCATCCACTTGTGATATTTCTGTTATAGCAGCACTCGATGACTAAGACAGAATTTGATATTGAGAGAATGGGGCACTGCTCTAACAGATACCTAAAATGTGGAAGCAGTTTTGAAACTGAATGGATAGAAGACTCAGAAGGAAGTGAGGAGAACTGTTAACACCAGAGAAAGTGCAGATGGTGAGAAACAGCAGCAGAGGACCAGCAGCAGCAGTGAACTGACAGCAGCAGAACCAGGAGACCAGTGCCAGACAGTGCACAGGGAGCCGACTCACAGAGCAAGAGAGCTGAGTGCCTGTGCACAGGAGGCTTCCTGGTGGAGTGGAGTGCCTCCAGGCACTTATTGATGGACCTACTGGGCTTTGGAACACTTGCCCCGGAAGGGCAGATGTGAGCATGAGGCTCGAGGGTCAAGAGGCCAAGGAACACAGGAAGCCAGGCTGCCTCAGTCTCAAAAGGTATGGCCGCGATCTCTGGGGTTTCAAAGGGTGAAGCCATGGCCTCTGGTGTTTGTAAGGGTGGAGCTGCCACTCAGATGGACTAGGAGAAGGTGCACCTAAAGCTGAGGGAGCAGAGTTGCTGTCCCAGTAGGCCTGGAAATGCAGTGCTGAAGCCCAGGGCAGAGGGACCTCCACTCAGAATCCAGAGAGTGTGGCCAATACCTAGAGTCTGGAAGGCAGGGCTATTGTGTAAATGGTCTCAGAGAACAGAGATTATTTTCAAAGCCTTGAGAGCTAACGTAATGTGTTCTGCTGACTTGCTTAGTGCCTATTACACCTTCTTCCCCTCCAATTTCTCACATTTGTAATGGAAATGTCTAGCTTGTGCCTGCCTGTCCTACCATTGTACTTTGGAAGCAGATAACTTGTATTCTGGATTTCACTGATGAAGAAGAACTTTTGGATTTTGGACTTAGAGCTGATTTAAGACTTTTGGTATGATATGATGGGGTGAATGCATTTTACATGTGGCAAAGACGTGAATTGGGGGAGTCAAAGTTTGGAGTGTCATGGATTGAATTGTGTCCCCCCAAAATATGTGTCAACTTAGTTAGGCCATGATTCCCAGTACTGTGTGTTTGTCCTACATTTTGTGATTGCAATTTTATGTTAAAGGGGATAGGGCAGGATTGTAACACCCTTACTAAGGTCACATCCCTGATCCAATGTAAAGGGAGTTTGCCTGGAGTGTGGCCGGCACCACCTTTTGTCTTACAAGAGATAAAAGGAAAGGGAAGCAAGCAGAGTGGGGACCTCATACCACCGAGAAAGCAGCCCCAGGAGCAGAGCACGTCCTTTGGACCCAGGGTTCCTGTGCGGAGAAGCTCCTAGTCCAGGGGAAGATTGATGACAAGAACATTTCTCCAGAGCTGACAGAGAGAGAAAGCCTTCCTCTGGAGCTGACTCTCTGAATTTGGACTTCTAACCTACTAAAAATATAAAAATGTTTTTTTAACCTACTAGGCTGTGATAAAATAAATTTCTCTTTGTTAAAGCCATCCACTTGTGGTATTTCTGTTATAGCAGCACTAAAACTAGAGATAACCAATATACCATCCCCCTTACAAAGTGACTTCTTTCTTTCTTCTTTAAGGGTCCATAACACTTGCCAGATACACTCATTCGTCATATTCTGTTTTCTCCCCTATCCTAAAAGCCCTTCACTCAATCCATAGACCTATTATGCCTCAAGCTGTCCTTCTATCCTTTTCAGTCTTCTTCCTGGCAAACATCTCAAAATAATAGTCTATACTTACATTTCTACTTCTTCATAACATACTCACTCCTCCCCAGACACTACCCTCAAATGGCTCTTTTATATCATTCTGAGCTCCAATTGCTAAATCCAACAGTTCTCAATGTTCAGTGTTCATTCTCCATTTGTTTTGCAGCATTTAACACTGTTTATTCATATTCCTTTTTTAAATTCTTTCTTCCCTTGGCTTTTGTTCCCGCCTCCCTAACTGTTCTTTCTTTGCCTTCCCCCACCTCCTCTTTGTCCTTCTTTAGCCATTTCCTTGGCTTCTGTCTTCCCATTCCTCTTCCATTTTCTTTTCCTTGGTAATCTTTACCTCTTTCACAAGTTCAACTCCTAACCCCTATGAGGAGACTCCCAAATTTATGTCTCAAGTCCTGTGACTTTTTCCTGAGCTCAAATTTAGAACTTCCAACTGCTCCTTGTATATTCCTGCTAGCACATTAAAAGCATCATGACCAAAAACAAACTCCTTATTTTTCAACTGTATGGGATAATAAAAAGAGTGCATGGATTAGAGTCAGACCAGGTTCAAATTTTGTTCCTGTTATTTGGTAATGATACATGACCCTGAGCAAATTACACAACCTCTCTGGGCCTCAGTTTTCTCATATATAAACCTATTCTCAGAAGGTTTTGTGAGGATTCAATTAAATAATGGATGTCAGGTACCAGGAACAGTATAAGGTCCCAGTGAATATTAGTTATTCCCTTCCCTTCCTCAAGTGGATCATTAAGCATTTGTTTTTCCCCTCTCTCTCAGCTTCTTAGTTCTAGATAAAATAGAGGCCATCAGGAAAAAAAAGCTTTCACATCCTTCTACTATCAAATCTGCTTGATGCACTGCATGTGAACCCACATAATATTCCTTCAATGAATGAACTGTTCCCATGCCTTCCTAAGGCAACTCCCCTACTTTTCCATTCAGTTTCATCCTCCCTTCCTGCTCATTTGATCCCTCTTTATCACCAAATATTCCACTTTACCAGATCATTTCTATCAGCACCAATCATTCTATAATATTTCCAATCAAAAAAAAAACCTTTCTTGACCTCACATTCCTCTCCCCTGCCTACCACTCCCCCACACTTCCCCTCCACAGCATTGCACTTTACAGCAAAACTTTTCCAAAGATTTGTCTATATTCATTCATTGTCTCCACTTATTTTCCTCTCCTCCCATTCTCTCCTGAAACCACTCTAATCAGGCTTTGCCCCCACCACTCCACCAAACTGCTCTTGTCATGGTTGCCAATAATCTCCACATTGCAAAATCCATTGGTCAATCCTCAGTCCTTTCCTTGTCGTCTCTGCAGTATTTGATTATTCCTTTCTTCTTGATACATTTTCTTCACTTGCTTCAGGGACACCACTCTCTCCAACTTCTCTGACTGCTGTTTCCCTCATCTTCCCTATCTCTACATGTTGAGATGTTGTCAGGGCTCAGACCTTGGTCCTCTTCTCTATTTACACTTACTCTCTGGGTGCTTTCATACAGTTCCATGGCTTTAAATAACCATCTCCAAACCCAATCACTTCTCACCCATTCACCCCTTAATCTCTTACCTGGAGTATTGCCACAGACTCCTAATGGTCCCCCTAGAATTCATTCTCTAACATCTTCTAGACTCTGTAATTTAGAGTGATGTCACTTCTCATAAAAGCTTCTAGTGGCTCATCTGGAAGAAAAAGCAAAACTTTTAGTCATGGCCTATGAAGCTTTATAAATAATCTAATCCCAGTATATCTTGACTACATCTTCTCTCCCTTTCTTTCTCTGCTGTAGCCATATTGTCCTCCTTGCTGTCTCTCAAATATGCCAGACATTTTCCCGCACCAGGAATTTACACTTGCTGTTACTTCTGCCTGGAGTGCTCTTTCCCTCAGATATCTACATGTTCACTTCCTCATCTCTGTCAGGTCTCTGATCAAATGTCAACATATCAGAAAATCTTTACCTGACCACTATATAAAACTACCACCAATTCTTCAGAATCCTCTGCTTTCCTCACCTGTTTTTTTCATAGTTATAATTATCACTTGATATGTTATAAATGAATTTGTTATTTATTATTTGACTCATGTCAATGTCACATGATGTCAGATGTCAGCTCCATGAGATCAGGGACTTTTTATTCTTCCTATATTTCTAAAGCCTAGAACAGGCCTGACATACAGTAAATAATAAATACTTGTTGAATGAATGAATTTTTGGACTCGTCCCGGGTTTTCCCCACTATTAACATTAATCATTCCCCACAACATTCCCTTTTATGGCAAATTGATATCATTTTGGAAGAAATTGAAGCACAACTGGTGATTTGCCAAATGTTGCAGAAAAGTCAGGAGTCAAAATGGAACTGCACAAGAATAGAGAACGCCTGCAAATAAGAGGAATAAATCTGGAAGATGAAAGTATTAAGCTCATGAAATATTTTCAGTGAAGGGGATACTAGTAGCATCTATTTGTTTATTATTTTTGTGTGTCTCCCATTAGAATGTCAGCTCAATGAAGGCAGAGATTTGTCTTTGTTCTGTTCACTACTATAACTCAGCGTCTAGAAAAGTGTTTGGCACATAGTGAGTGCTCAATAAATACTTGCTGAGTGATGATGAGAATAAATTACTTTAGACTCTCAGCTGGAGTGGGCCAGAGGATAAACTAGAGGAAAGAAACTAGAGACAGGGAAACCAGTTAGGAAGCTGTTGTCATAGTCCCCAAAAAAGCTGTGAACCGGTGAGTTCATGGGCTTTTTTACTTTATCCCTAGAACTCAGGGTACAAATAAGGTCTCAGCAAGATCAGCCAACATCTAAGATGCTATTTGCTACAGTAAATCTTATCTGCTGTGCTTTACATCCCAGACTCCACCTCAGTTATTGCCCACTCAAGTTCTACTTCCAGGGCTTTCTCACTATTGGGGTTTGGCATTCTTCCCATGGTTCCCCAGGAAAGCAAATAGGTGTATTTTTCCCCACTGTATCGCTAGCTAGAGACAGCCTCAGAAAGCTACTGCTACAGGTCACCCATGAAGTAGGAGATGATGACTATTTAAAAAGTCACAAAAGCCTTTGTGACCTCACTCCTGCTCTAGAGTCAGCTTGATAAATTATAGGAAGGGTAGCTGGGACATAAATTCATATAAGTCACCAAGACCTCCACATTGCTGCTGAGGAGAGACCATCAGAAACAGACTGCATTTTTAGCTTATTTCAGTCTTAGCTTATCAGTCTTCTTGAACCAACTGCCAACCAGCTTCCTTCGGAGACCAACTTTTTAAAAAGCCCCTTTTCTTCTTTTTGAAAAAGTTTACTTGAATCATGCAGTGTGTAGGAGATATCAGTGAAGAGGTCTGGCAGGACTGCATCACCCTCTTCCTGCAGACTGGGGTGTGCTGTGATGCAGCAATCATCACCAATTCCCCTCCGTGGTTATTAGCTTCTTATCCTAAAGGCAACTTGTTCCAGCTGAACCAGGAAGAAATTCAGATCTTGCTGGCAAAGGATGGGAGAGAGAAGTTGTTTCTTCAGGGAATCACCCTCGCGGGGACCAGATGCTTGGTGATCCGGGACAACCTGTACACTGAGGGCAACAACACCATGGACCTCCGTACCAAAGGCCAGAGTCGGGGCAGCCAGGCAGTGACAGTGGTTCAAATCGAGTCTGTATACCTTGTGGTGATGGGACAAAAGGGAACAGAAGGAGGGCTTCTCAATGTCAAAGCTTTCGAGATGGCAGGTTACATCAGAGAGGCCGTTCGTCAACACATGGCCATATCTAACTAAATAAAAAAAAGGAATTGGTGTTTGACTTTTAATTTGAGTTCAGTGTGATCTGTTTTACCTGCTAAGTTAATATGGTCTTGAAAAAAAAAAAGAAAAGAAACTGAGACTCCAGACCAGGTTAGGCAATGTGTATGTGTGTTGGGAGGGGATAGAGGGTTGGAGAGTGAATAGCACTTTCCAGGTAATTGGGCCTCTGGGCCTTTTTTATACCTGGAACCCCATATCTCCTCAGCACCTGAAAGGATACAGTAGTGGACTGGAACAAGAAAATCTTGTTTCTATCCCCTGATTCACTGTTCAATCTTGGGTAAGTGCCTTTCCCTCTCTTGGTCTCAGTTTCCCTATTTGTGCAATGAGGAATGGACTATGTGTCTATTTCTGTTGGATAGTACTTCAAGCTCTGAAAATCTAGGATTTTGTAACAACACATATATTCTTCAAAGTCCAGCTTAAGTACCAACACCTCCAGGAAGCCTTCTCTGACTGCCTTAGCCCTTGAGGCTGATACTGATTTGAACTCCTAGATTACAAACTATATGGGTCATATGTTTGGCCCCTAATCACACTTTGCCCAAATTTCTTGGATTACTGCTCTGTGTTCGTGTTTGACTTTTCACATGCATTGTTTCTCAACTTGATTATAATCCCCTAGATGGAAGAAGGTATTTCTTCTGCTTCTGTATTTCCTTCCTAGGATAACCTAGCATGGAACTCTACCATGGCAATTGGTTACATACATGAAATCACTTATTAGACGGAGATAGATTTTACAAAGTGGGGATTCTGCAGGATGTGGATGATGCAAGATGCATTAGATCTGGGCTTGTAGTTAGATTTTCCTCTTCCAACTTGTAGCTCACCTTTGTGCTGTTTATCTGTTCATTGGTGTCTCCATATGGAGACTAGGAGAGGAGGTGAAAAAAAAATTAATCATTCAGTATGGCTCATGGCTAGTAGCTCTGAAGTGGCAGAAGGCAGAAATGAGAAAGATGAAACTGAAGGGTTAATCACGGTGCTTATTTGACCCTGCAGTCACCAGTACCCAGGATCAGCAATAATGGAAAATCCTCTTCTGAACTGATTACAAGGAACCCTCTCTAACCTCCTACACACACATGCCTTATGAGCTTGTAATGGTCAGAGTTTAAATATGGAGGCAATCAAAACCTCTAGAGCAGTACTATCCAATAGAAATATAATGTGATGCACATAAGTAATTTTGAACTTTCTTAATAGCTATATTAAAAAGAAAAAAAAGAAACAGGTTAATTTTAGGAATATAATTTATTTAACCCAGTACATCCAAAATATAATTTTAACAAGTAATCAATAAAAATATTTTAATGAGATGTTTTACATTTTTTTATGCCAAGGCTTCAAAATTTGGCATGTATTTTATACTTACAACACATCTCAATTCAGACAAGCCACATTTCAAATGCTCAATGGTCACATGTAGGTAGTGACTACCAAGGTGGATAGCTTGGGTCCAGACCAACACCCATCCAGTATTTGAACCCCTCTGCAATATCTCTGCCGGTCCATCCATCCATCCATCCATCCATCCATCCATCCATCCATCCATCCATCCATCCATCCATCCATCCATCCATCCATTTATCCATTTAACACACACCATGTGAGGTATTGGCTAGGTAATTAACGAAAATGTCAAAAAAGAGGAAAAAGAGGCATCCTACATAAAATTCTAGTAGGTAAAAGACGTGTGAAAAGATAAAGTACAATGAAGTAAATGCTGTGAAAAAGTTTGCTTGTTCATTCAAATATACTGAGCTCCCACTGTAGAACAGGCACTGTTCCAGACGCAGCGTGAATAAAATACACAAAAACCCTATTCTCATGGAACTTACATTCTAATGGGAAAAACAAATAATACATATGCTTACATTTAAACCCTATTCTCATGGAACTTACATTCTAATGGGAAAAACAAATAATACATGTGCTTACATTTTAATGGGAGAAACAGATAATACATGTCATCAGATAAGTGCAATGAAGAAAAATAAAACAGTGTAAGTGGAGACAGTGAAACCAAAAAAACTAAACCCGTTTCCATTGAGTCGATTTCAACTCATAGTGACTCTACAGGACAGAGTAGAACTGCCCCATAGGGTTTCCAAGGAGCAGCTAGTGGATACAAACTGCCAACTTTATGGTTAACAGCTGAACGCTTAACCACTGGCCACCAGGACTCTGGAGATAGTGAAGGGAGGGACTACTAAAAATAGGGAGGTCAGGGGCAGCCTCTCTGGAGAGATGACATCTTTGCAGAGGCCTAATGAAGTGTGGGAAAGCTGGGAAGTGTTTCAGGCTGAGAGAACAGCCTGTTCAAAGCCCCTGAGGCAGGAGCATGCCTGGTCTCTTGAAGAAGTGCCAGGAGGCCAGTGTGCTTGCAGCCTTCCAGGACAGTGCCCCTTTCCCTCTCTACATGCAGCATCCTCAAGCATGGCAGTGAGGCAGCCTGTGCTGCCTTCCAGGGTGGAGCAGCAAAACAGAGCGAGCACTCTCTCTACCCTCTTTTTGGGCCCTCTCTATTTAAATTGTATTAATTTTTTTTGGCAGCCACATCACACTGGTGACTCACATTGAGCTCGGAGTTAACTAAACCCCGTAAGATTTTTTTCCACACCTGATGTTGTTAAGAAAAGAGCTCAAAATAGTGGCGAGGCAATGAGGCAGAGAAAAAATAAATGCGGAAGTGGCTCTACTAGGGCCTTCATCTTGAACAGAGCTTTCATATGCCGTGATATGAATCCCCGAAGGGAAGGAGAGGGAGGTGAGATGGAGGGTAAAAAAAAAGCAAATCCTTAAAATAATTAAACCTCCAACTAGTGTTGGACCCTGGATCTCTCACACGAAGAGATATGTTCAGAAAATAGGGCCATGGAAGAAAAATGGCATCAAGTATGGGCCTTGCCTGTTAGAGGGGCCCAGGCAAATCCTTCATTAGAGGATGCGCTGAAGAACGCAGATGCCCCATTGAGCTGGAAACTTAATTGGGCCTACAGGGCTGTCTAAGGCCCAGGGATGGTAAACTGGGAAGAGGAATGGAACCCAGGTGGTGGCCACCCAGCAGAAATCTTGCCCTTTCTATCCAGAGAGAAGGACATCACTGCTGGATCAGGCCACGGCCCCAGCCTGTTGTTACTGTGAACTTTTTCTCCAGGGACTGAATGCGCCTTGCATAAATAAGCTTAAACTGAATCTGGAGAGAAACTCATGGGGCTGTCTTATTCCTAGGAGCTATCAGGGAAGGGCACAATGGGAGGGCTCAGGGCCAGAACATGGAAGTTTAAGCCTTGCTGGGAGAACCTATCTTCTCTCTCCATCTACTCTGCATACAAATGGTATTTTGGGTGCTAACAGTGGCATTCAGGTAACTTCATAAGTTAACCTTAACCTTCCTCTGCAGCTTTGGCGCCACTTCTGTTGTATCCTGCAGTCCAGCCACACAGAACTCCTCACTGTTTACAGGACATGCTTCACAATTTCCACCATGGTGTTCTAAAATTCGCCTCCTCCCTGCTCCCCCTGTCCACATTCCCTAATAATCTCAAGCCTATATCCTACTCATTTTTCCAGCCCCAGCCACCAGGCTCTTTCCTCTAAGGATATTGCCTGTTTCCAAGTTTGAGGGTATTACTTCCTGCTTTGGAATCCCCCAGCTCATCCTCTGCACTTCTTCCATGGAACTTACCATTTTCAAGTTTTAGTCCTTATTATATGGAAACCCTGGTGGTGTAGTGATTAAGTGCTATTGCTGCTAAACAAAAGGTCAGCAGTTCGAATCCTATAGGGTTACTGTGAGTTGTAAACAACTCGATGGCAACAAGTTTTTTTGGGTTTATGCATGTATGTATCTTCTCTTATTAGCCTGCAAGTTCTTCAAGGAATGACTATTTGGCTGTGCACCCCTTTTGCAGGTTTTTGTGCTAGGAAGTTCTCAGTGAATATACAACTATCTGGATGATTAATTAAATTAACAGCAGATATTTTGCTGGGTATAACAAACGAGTGAATGAAGGAATGGTTTTTCAGCTAAGCCCCTTGCTTAGTTTCCTCACAATTTAAACGAGTGGAGAATGAGGGGCAGTTGTTATTATTCCTCTTCATTCTTTCCATCTCCCACTCTTCTGTACCAGTCACTAATTTCCTTGCCTCTAGGCAATGAGGGTCTCATTCCAGGAAATATTTTGTTCTGGCTTTGAGGTTTTATGTGATTAAGTTATGTTCCCTACATAGGATGAGCTCTGTGCCAAGTGAATGGTAGGCACAATTAGAACTGTAGGAGTTGAGTGAAAGATCTCCCTTTGGACTCTGCCATTGTTCATTACTCTACCAAATGTGCATACTTTCTAATAATTAATAGTTCTGCATGCTGCATGTTTATTTATTCATATGTTTATTTATTTTCTTGTCAGGTCATCTATAAAGGCATTTACAATGGGGGCATGGTGAAAAGCTTGAAATCTGAGCATTCAAATCCCAGGCCTGAGCTATCACTTATTAGTGGACCAGTCACTTCACCTCTCTGGAGCTCTGGTTCTTCACGTAGAAAATGTAGCTGTTGATGCCTGGCCCTAGGCAGGGTTGGCCTTAGGACCAAATGAGAAAATAGGCACAGAGATTTTGTCATTCATTTATTCAACAAATACTTTTGATTGTCCACTGTGTAGGCACTGTGAACAGATAAATTACAGTACAAAGTAGTAAGTGGTATTAGAGTACATTCATGCATTTATTCATTCATATATTTACTGAGTGCCCACTATGTTTCAGGCACTGTTCTAGGCACTGACAATACAACAGTGAACAAAATAGAGAAAAAACCCTGCCCTCATGGTGCTTATGTTTTAGTCTGGGGAGATAGGTAATACACAAAATAACTAAGTAAAATACACAGTGTTTCATTTAGTGATAAGTGTGGGGAGGGTGGGGAGATAGCAGAGAAATGAGACAATGAGTGCTGGAGCAGAGTAGGGAAGCTTTAAATTTTAAATAGAGTAGTCAAGGAGTGCCTTAGCCACAGATGACATTAAAGAGAAGACCTGAAGGAGTTAAGGGAGCAAGCCAGGATTATATCCGGGGGAAGATCATTCCAGGCAAGGGCAAAGGGCCTGCGATTAAAACAGGACTGATATATCTGAGGCTGAAGTGGAGTAAGTAAAGAAGAGAGGGGGAGTAGTAGGAGATGAGACCAGAGAAGTTATGTGGGCCAGATCTTATAAGGCCTTATAGGACTTGAGCTTTTACTCTGATCTGAATTAGTTGGGGATCTTTTGGAGAATTTTGAGTGGAGGGGTGACAGAACCTGATTTGTTTTTTAACGAGATCATTCTGGCTGCTATTGAGAATAGACTGCAGGGGAGCAAAAAAGAAAGTACGGAAACCAGTCATAAGACTACTGCAGTGATCCAGGTGAGAAATAATGGTGGTATAGACCAAGGTGGTAGCAGGGGAAGTGATGAGAAGTGGTCAGATTCTGCATGTGTTCTGAAAGTAGAGTCAAGAGGATTTACTGACAGATTAGATGTGGGATATGAGAGAAAGAAAATATTCAAGTATCAAATCAATATTTTTGACCTGAGCAACACGAACCAGTTGCTCCTTCTTGAAATGGACAAAACAGCAGGAAGATAAAGTTGGGGGGGGAGGGGGACAGAGTGGATCGAGAGATCAGTTTTGGTCATGTTGAGCTTGAGATGCCTATTAGACATCTAAGCGGAAATGTTAAATAGGCAGTTTCATGAGTCTGGCATCTAGGAGAGAGGACTAAATTGGAGATATCAAGTTAAGAGTTCTTAGAATATACTTGGCATTTAAAATCACAAAAGTAAAGCCATAAGAATGTGAATGTAGATGGAGAAGCCACATGGTTATTCAGTGACAGGACTGAGATCAGCAGTGTGCTGGTAAATGTTTAACAACCAATTCTCTGAAGGGGAAAAACAAAAGGTCTGATTTATAGCATTTGCCAATTTACATGGTGTAAATTCTCCCATCGTGGGCAGTTTCAAGCTACCAAGGTGATGTCAACTAGTCACAAAATTTCTCAGAATTTAACAGTCAGCTCTCATTAGCTGGTACAGATCAACTCCAGCATACCACTGGAACCTGTATGCCACCCATGAGCCCTTTCTTTCACTGAGTCCCAGTGAAAGGGCTTCTTGACACATGAGCAAAATTAGAAACGTACTGGACAGGAGGTTGAGTCTTGAGTACTTTTGGGCTTGGTCCTATTGCTCCTTATCAGAGGAATGTGGGGTGTCCCGGGCACAAGAAATCTCTGCCTACAAATCTGTCCAGTGTCTTTGATTTTCCTCAGTGCCTCATCTTCTTTAAAAGATCACTGATAAAATGCCAAGGTCAGTCTTAGAAGGTACGGCATATTAACCCATTAAAAAAAAACCAAAGCCGTTGCTGTCGAGTCGATTCCAACTCATAGCGACCCTCTAGGAGAGAGTAGAACTGCCCCATAGAGTTTCCAAGGAGTGCCTGGTGGATTCAAACGGCTTTGGGTTAGCAGCCGTAGCTCTTAACCACTACATTTCTAGTCAGTTACACTGCTGTGCACAGCGTCCTGGGGGAGTGAAATCTGGGAACAGTAAATTTTGATTAGACGTGGGGGCAATGGGAAGGGAATGGGGAATAGAAGTGATAACATAAAATAAATATACAATTTCAGTATTCATTCTCTCCATAAATGTCACTACCATCTCCCCAGGTGCTTAAGGCACTTTGCAATCGTCTTTAATGCCTTCTCCTGCAAACCCAACCCTATCCCCACATGTAGTAAGTCATCAAGTCCTGTTCATTACATTTGCTAAACACCACTCAAGTCTGTTCACTTTCTCTCCATTGGCATTGGAACCACACTAATCCAAGCCACTCTCATTTCTGTTGTAGGGAAAGAAACATTGCAAAGTTTAGTAAAGCAAAGAGAGATTTTATTTGGCATATATTCAAAAAAGCAAAAGTGGGAAGCAGGTAACCATGCTGCCAGAGCCATGTTTGCCAAAGTACAAGGAAATATTACAGAACAGACAAAAGTGGGAGAATGGACAAGCATGCTGCGAGAGATATGTCTGCCCATGTCCAAAGAATATTACAGAATAGGCAAGAATTGGAAAATGGACAACCATGCTGCCACAGCCATGTGTGCTCATGCCCAAGGAATATTACAGAATAGGCAAGAATGGAAAACGGACAAGTATGTTGCCACAGCCATGTCTGCCAGAGTCCAAAGAACATTACAGAATCATCAGTATATATTAAGATTACAAAATGGACAAAACCATTGAAAGCTTCACCTTTTCCTAGATTGGCTAGAAACTGTGATCCTACATTTTGAACTGCCCTTCTTAACAATCATGGGTACAGGTTCCAGTAACGATAGTTAGGAAGGTTTTCATTGGTTCAAAAAATTTTCTGTTCACTAAATGTTAATTTTAATTTTAGCAGAGAATACCAGAAAGATATTTGTCTGTGTTTTATTGACTATGCTAAGGCATTTGACTGTGTGGATCAAAACAAATTATGGATAACATTGTGGAGAATGGGAATTCCGGAACACTTAATTGTACTTTTGAGGAATCTGTACGTAGATCAAGAGGCAGTCATTCAAACAGAACAAGGGATACTGCATGGTTTAAAGGAAAGGTTTGTATCAGGGTTGTACCCTTTCACCATACCTATTCAATCTGTATGCTGAGCAAATAATCCGAGAAGCTGGACTATATGAAGAAGAACGGGGCATCAGGATTGGAGGAAGACTCATTAACAGCCTGGGTTATGCAGATGACACAACCTTGCTTGCTGAAAGTGAAGAGGACTTGAAGCACTTACTGATAAGATTAAAGACCACAGCCTTCAGTATGGGTTACAACTCAACATGAAGAAAACAAAAATCCTCACAACTGGACTAGTAAGCAACATCATGACAAACGGAGAAAAGACTGAAGTTGTCAAGGATTTCATTTTACTTGGATCCACATTCAACATCTATGGAAGCAGCAGTCAAGAAATCAAAAGACCCACTGCATTGGGCAAATCGGCTGCAAGAGGTCTCTTTAAAGTGTTAAAAAGCAAAGATGTCACCTTGAAGACTAAGGTGTGCCTGACCCAAGCCATAGTGTTTTCAATTGCCTCATATGCATGTGAAAGCTGGACAATGAACAAGGAAGACTGAAGAAGAATTGACACCTTTGAATTGTGGTGTTGGCAAAGAATATTGAATATACCGTTGACTGCCAAAAAAACGAACAAATCTATCTTGGAAGAAGTACAACAAGAATGCTTCTTAGAAGCAAGGACGGTGAGACTTGGTCTCACATACTTTGGACATGTTGTTAGGAGGCATCAGTTCCTGGAGAAGGACATGATGCTTGGTAAAACAGAGGGTCGGTGAAAAAGAGGAAGACCTTCAACGAGATGGATTGACACAGTGGTTGCAACAATGGGCTGACACATAGCAACAATTGTGAGAATGGCACAGGACTGGGCAGTGTTTCATCCTGTTGTGCATGGGGTCACTATGAGTCGGAACCAACTGGACAGCACCTAACAACAACAAACGCTAATAAAAAAGATAGGTTTGGAAAGTATTTTGTGTTTTGTTTTACATGAAAAATTCACTAAAAGATATTTTTCTTTCTAAAAGATAATTTCCAAGATTTTCCCATCTATTGTCTTTATCTCAGGGCCCAGAAGATGTGTCCTTGCGAGTCCTAGTGGGCCCAGGTCTAGCTGGTTCACACTCTCTGTGCTCAAGAATAGGGAATAATGATTCCAATATCATTTTCTAAATCATTTCTCACCTGGCTTTTAGCCTCTTAGCTGATCTCCCTTCCTTCAGGCTGCCGCCCCTCCTGTTCTTTATCTATTCTCCACAAAGCAGCTAAAATGATGTTTTTAAAATGCAAATCTAGTGGCACTCCCCTCCTGCCTTAAACACTTCATTGTCTTCCAGTTGCCCTTAGGATAAAAATCAAAATCCATAACTTACGAAACCTTGTAAGGTCAGGTCCTACCTACCTCTTCAACCTAACTTTGTAACTCTTTCCCTCTACACCCCAATCATACCCAAAAGTATCAAGCTTTTCCTCACATTAGGGAGCTTTTTACACATGTTTCCCTCTGCATGGACCACATTTCCCTCCCTCCTTCACTTCTGTCCCCCAGTGTCACCTGATAATGCCTTCTTATCCTTCAGATCACATCTGAAAAGTTGCTTTCTCTAGGAAGCCCTCCAAAAATGATCATAATAGGTCAGGTAAACCTAGTATATGCTTCTTGGCACCCTGCATTTGTCCTTCAGAGCATTCAGAGAACAGAGGTTTTTCCACAGCCTCAAGCAGCTTGCTTGGCTTGCCCTGTAATATTACATTGAAATCCTAGTTCCTTTGATTGACACACCCCCTAGCTTTATATTAAAATCCTGGTTCCCCTCTCAACTGTTGCCCAAAACTAGAGGAAATTGGTGGAAACCAGTTTAGATGCAATGTTGACATTCAAGATAACCTTTTAGCTCATTAAGTACCTCATACATAGTAACTTCCCCGCCTTTTGATGGAGTTTAATCACCATTTTCTGAGCATGCAATGCATGCAGTTATATGTAAATACCATTGCACCTGTGTAGTATGATTAAGAATGTTGCTGATGTAACTTGTATGAACTTCCTACATGTAAACCCTTTAAAAGTAACATTCCTGCAAAGTTAGAAAAGGGACTGAGTGGCAGGGGGAGGGAGAGACAGTTCAGAAGTGGAGAGGGTTGCTGGATCTGAATCACCGGGAACCCTCAGGCTGCGGTGGGCTGGTGGTAGCATTCGGCCGCAGCTTCCTCAGGGAGAAACAGCCAGCTGCACAGCCTACTCACACCTCCGAAACCAGAGAAGAATGGCGCTCTCAGCAAAAGCTAAGGAATTGCATAATTTTACTGTGCCCCCAGCCCCCAAGTCAGCTTCAGTGGCTGTCAAATTCCCTGGGCCTGAAATAGGTACTGCTGCACATCCTGAGCCATTCTCCTGGCCTTGGAGAAAGAAAAACTTCACAACTGGGGAAAAAATAATCTGCCAGCTCCACGAACCTGGGGAGCTCAGGACAGAAGGGGCTCCTGTCCAGGCATAAGCGGTCCATGGACTTTGAGTAACTTTCCCCCCTGCATGGGCCTGTGTGGGCCTATTTCAGAATAGGCCCTTGTTGGCAGACTCCAACTGTTTCAGCTATGTGGTGGAGAGGTGGATGTTTGACGTTTGACACCACCTAGCCTATATCACCTACCCACATCAGGGCCCTAAGGTCTGGTGGCTCCACTCAGGTCACCCAGCCAAACATGACAATGGTCCCAGGATAACTGGTACCGCGAGTCCTTACAACCAAAAGCTTTGGGTGCTCATAGTCCGTCTTCAGAACCCACCCACCTGTGAGCTCAAGGGATCAGGGATGTGCTTTCCTCACAGATATTTGGGGAATGGTTTTCCACCCGCTGCCTTTTTCAGAGTGTGAACCCCTGCCGCAACCAGATACCAGTGCCTACACCAATCACCCCTGCCCCTCTAAGACTGTAGGACAAAGCCTATACTACACACTTGATGACCAACTACCTGGACACCTGAGCTAAATTCATACAGGAAAAGTGAACAGACTCCTAGGCTCATATACCTGATAACAGCTCTAGCCATCTGGTGGCAGGACATTAGAGCTTCAAAGGCAAAAATAATCAAGCTAGCTCAGCCAAGCAACCTATTTGGACATATCAAAACAAAACAAAGCAAGAAGCTAGGATACAGTAAACAAACATAAAATAAATTAATAAAATAACTTATAGATGGCTCGGAGACAACAGTCAATGCCGAATCACATAAAGAAGCAGACCACGATCACTTCAACAAGCCCTCAAAACAAAGAATCAAGGGATCTTCTGGACGAAGGTGCCTTTCTGAAATTACCAGATGCAGAATTCAAAAGATTAATATACAGAACTCTTCAAGACGTCAGGAACGAGATCAGGAAGGAGATCAGGCAATACGCAGAACAAGCCAAGGAACACACAGATAAAGCAATTGAAAAAATTAAAAAGGTTATTCAAGAACATAACAAAAAAATTAATTAGCTGCAAGAATCCATACAGAGACAAAAATCAGAAATTCAGAAGATTAACAATAAAATTACAGAATTAGACAATTCCATAGAAAGTCAGAGGAGCAGAACTGAGCAAGTGGAAGGCAGAATTTGTGAACTTGAAGATAACGCACTTGGCACCAATATATTTGAAGAAAAATCAGATAAGAGAATTAAAAAAAATTCAGAAACCCTAAGAATCATGTGCAACTCTATCAAGAGAAATAACCTGTGAGTGATTGGAGTACCAGAACAGGGAGAGATAACAGAAAATACAGAGAGAATGGTTGAAGGTTTGTTGGCAGAAAACTTCCCTGTTATCGTGAAATATGAGAAGATATCTATCCAAGATGCTCATCAAAATCCACATAAGGTATATTTTAAAAGAAAGCCACCAAGACATATTATAATCAAACTTGCCAAAACCAAAGATAAAGAGAGGATTTAAGAGCAGCTAGGGATAAATGAAAAGTCACCTACAAAGGAGAGTCCATAAGAATAAGTTTGGACTACACAGCAGAAACCATGCAGGCAAGAAGATGGGATGACTTATATAAAGCATTGAAGGAAAAAATTGCCAACCAAGAATCATATATCCAGCAAAACTGCCTCTCAAATATGAAGGTGAAATTAGGACATTTACAGATAAACAAAAGTTTACAGAATTTGTAAAAACCAAACCAAAACTACAAGAAATACTAAAGGGAGTTCTTTGGCTAGAAAATCAATAATATCAGCTATCAACCCAAGACTAGAACACTGGATGGAGCAATCAGATGGCAACCCACATAGTGAAATCACAAAAACAAATCAAGATGAAAAAAACTCTCAAAACAAGGAAATAGCAATGTCATTATGTAAAAGAAGACAACATTAAAAAAATAAAGAGGAACTAAGAAATGTAGCCATAGATCTTTCACATAGAGAGGAAGACAAGGCAATATAAAGAAATAAAATTTAGGTTTAAACTTAGAAAAATAGGGGTAAATATTAAGGTAACCACAAAGGAGACTAACAATCCTACACATCAAAATAAAATACAAGAAAAAAATAGAGACTCAGCAGAAACAAAATCAACAACAACGAATAAGAGGAAAAGACAATTTATGAAGATAAACTACTTAGTAGAAAAATATGTGAGAAAAATAAGCTGTCAACCGCACTCAAAAAAGACATCAAAATGACAGCACTAAACTCATAAAAAAAAAAAAAACTTATCCATAATTACACTGAATGAAAATGGACTAAAAGCACCAATAAAGAGGCAGAGAGTGGTAGAATGGATCAAAAAACATGATCCGTCTATATGCTGCCTACAAGAGACACACCTTAGACTTAGAGCCACAAACAAACTAAAACTCAAAGATGGAAAAAAATATATCAAACAACAATCAAAAAAGAGGAGGAGTGACAATGCTAATTTCTGACAAAATAGAACTTAACATTAAATCCATCATAAATGATGAGGAAAGATACTAGGAGGCTATACCCATATTAAATATTTATGCACCCAATGACAGGGCTTCAAGATACATAAAACAAACTCTTTAAGACCCCAGACACCACTCTCCAAAGTGGGATGCAGAATGTTTTCTTAATAGATTTTATTATGTCAATTGACTTAGATGTCCCCTGATGCCATGGTCCCAAAACCCCTGGCCCTTCTTTGGTGCCTTCGAAGAGTTCAGTTTATTCAGTAAACTTCTTTGCTTTTGGTTTAGTCCAGTTGTGCTGAGCTCTCCTGTATCATGTGTTGTCTTTCCCTTCACATAAAATACTTCTTATCTACTATCTAATTAGTGAAAACCCCTCTCACTCACTCCCTCCCTCCCCCCTCCTGTAACCATCAAAGAATATTTTCTTCTCTGTGTAAACTATTTTTTGAGTTCTTATACTAGTGGTCTTATATAATATTCATCCTTTTGTGACTAATTTAACTGAGCATAATGCCTTCCAGATTCATCCATTCTATGAGATATTTTGCAGATTCCTCCTTGTTCTTTACCATTGTGTAGTATTCCATTGTGCGAAAATACCATAATTAGTTTATCTGTTCACCAGTTGATGGGCACCTTGATTGTTTCCATCTGTTTGCTATTGTAAGCAGTGCTGCAAACTTGTGAAGGCTCTTATTTCACTAGGATATATTCCAAGGAGTGGGATTCTTGGATCGTATGGTACCTCTATTTTTTAGCTTTTTAAGGAAGCACCAAATCGATTTAAAAAGTGGTTGTAATTTTTTACATCCCCACCAGCAGTGTATAAGTGTTCCAGTCTCCAACATTTATTATTTTGTGGTTTTTTGATTAACGCTAACCTTGTTGGGGTGAGACAATATCTCATTGTGGTTTTGATTTGCATTTCTCTAATGGCTAATGATCATGAGCATTTTCTCATGAATCTGTTAGCCGGCTGAATGTCTTCTTTGGTGAAGTGCCTGTTCATATCCTTGCCCATTTTTTAATTGGGTTATTTCCCTTTTTGTTGTTGAGGTTTTGCATTATCTTGTAGATTTTAGAGATTAGACCCTGATCGGATATGTCCTAGCCAAAAATTTTTCCCAGTCTCTAGGTTGTATTTTTACTCTTTTAATGAAGTCTTTGGATCAGCATAATTGTTTGATGTTTAGGAGCTCCCAGTTCTCTATATAGTCTCTTGTGGTGTTTGTGCATAATTAATAACGTTTTGTATTCTCTTTATGCAATGTTTTAGGGCTCCTAGTGTTTTGGTTTTAGTGTTGGCCCTAATTTTTCTTCCATAATCTTTATCTTCTTAGAGATTTTTTTTTTTTAGGTCTTTGATCCATTTTGAGGTAGTTTCTGTGCATGGTGTGAAGTATGGGTCTTGTTTCATTTTTTTGCAGATGGATATCCAGTTATGCCAGCACTATTTGTTAGTGTCTTTTCCCCATTTAATGGACTTTGGGCCTTTGTCAAATATCAGCTGCTCATAGATGGATAAATTTATGTCTGGATTTTCAATTCTGTTCCCTTGGTCTATGTACCTTTTGTTGTACCAGTATCAGGCTATTTTGAATACCATGGCAGTATAATAGGTTCTAAAATCAGGTAGTGTGAGAACTCCCACTTTGTTATTCTTCTTCTGTAATGCTTTATTTATTTGGGGCCTCTTGCCTTTCCATATGAAGGTGGTGATTTATTTCTTCATCTCATTAAAAAATGCCATAAGAGATCCGGGGCCAAGATGGCGGACTAGGTGGACGCTACCGCGGATCCCTCTTGCAGCAAAGACTCGGAAAAACAAGGGAATCGATCACATACATAACAGTCTACGAACCCTGAACAACAAGCACAGACTTAGAGACAGAAAATGAACAAATACGGACAGACAGCGACTGTTTTCAGAACTAGGAGCCAGCGCACCAGGCAGGTGAACTTCGGAGCCCGATCTGGGGCAGAGCCCAGGGGGGCAGACGGCACAGAAAGGGGGCCCACCCCTTCGCCCCCGAACCCATCCCGGGAGGAAGTTTAGCAGGTTGGCGCGGGCGGCGTAGGGGCGCAGCCGGAGGGAGAAGCACCCGGGAGGCAGTGACTGATCTGGGAGGGGGGAGAACAGCGTCCCAGCTGGGGTGCCGTCCCGCCGGGAGTTAGGCGAGAAGCCGACGGGGTGCGAGCGGGGGGGGGGGTCAAATATATTTCCCTAAAGTGACCCCAGGGCGGGGCCCACACGTTCGTGCGGGAGAACGCACACCCAGTCCACGCGTGTGGCACGGCACACCAGAGGGAGAAATCCCCGGAAGTGTCTGATCTCAAAGCAGGGAAAGCAGCATCCCAGACGGGGAGCCATTCCGCTGGGATCTGGGCGCGCGTGCGCGCGCCCGCTCGCTCGCGCGGGCGGGGCATGAGCGCGGGGTCCATTTTTATTACCCTGAATTGACCCAGGGGGCAGGCCCACCTGGCCGTGCAGGTGACGCCAACCCAGTTCGCGCGAGAGGTGTGGCGCTCTGGAAGGAGAAGTCCCCGGGAGGAAGTGACTGGTTCCGGTACGGGGAAAGCAGCGTCTCAACCCGGAAGTCATCCCGCTGGGATATGGGCGCGCGCATGGGCGGGGCGTGACCGCGGGACCCAATTATAATCGCCTGAATAGACCCTGGGGGCGGGCCCACCCATTCGTGCGGGAAACGCCCACCCAGTGCCCACGAGCGGTGCCGTGCACCGGAGGAAGTCCCCAGGAGGAAGTGACTGGTTTCCGAGCAAGGAAAGCAGTGTCCTAGCCAGGGACCCGTCCAGCCCGGATTTTGGCGAATGGGGGCGGAGCGTGAACGTGGTGTTCAGCTCTATATTCTGTGGTGCTACACTCCTAGCTCTCAGATCCCTCCCCCACCCTCCCCAGGCGACCCCATTAACATCTGAATACCTGGAGCCAGAGAGAGAATTCAGATAGGGATCTGACTGCATTTTTTCTTAGCCGACTACTTGGAAAATCTAGTTTCCCAGTGATGGCTCGGAGACAGCAGTCCATATCAAACCACATAAAGAAACAGACCATGACAGCTTCTCCAACCCCCCAAACAAAAGAATCAAAATCTTTCCCAAATGAAGGTACAATCCTGGAATTATCAGATACAGAATATAAAAAACTAATTTACAGAATGCTTCAAGATATCACAAATGAAATTAGGATAAATGCAGAAAAAGCCAAGGAACACACTGATAAAACTGTTGAAGAACTCAAAAAGATTATTCAAGAACATAGTGGAAAAATTAACAAGTTGCAAGAATCCATAGAGAGACAGCATGTAGAAATCCAAAAGATTAACAATAAAATTACAGAATTTGACAACGCAATAGAAAGTCAGAGGAGCAGACTCGAGCAATTAGAATGTAGACTGGGACTTCTGGAGGACCAGGGAAACAACACCAACATAGCTGAAAAAAAATCAGATAAAAGAATAAAAAAAAATGAAGAAACCCTAAGAATCATGTGGGACTCTATCAAGAAGGATAACTTGCGAGTGATTGGCGTCCCAGAACAGGGAGGGGGGACAGAAAACACAAAGAAAATAGTTGAAGAACTCCTGACAGAAAACTTCCCTGACATCATGAAAGACGAAAGGATATCTATCCAAGATGCTCATCGAACCCCATTTAAGATTGATCCAAAAAGAAAAACACCAAGACATATCATCATAAAACTTGCCAAAACCAAAGACAAATAGAAAATTTTAAAAGCAGCCAGGGAGAAAAGAAAGGTTTCCTTCAAGGGAGAATCAATAAGAATAAGTTCAGACTACTCAGCAGAAACCATGCAGGCAAGAAGGGAATGGGACGACATATACAGAGCACTGAACGAGAAAAACTGCCAACCAAGGATCATATATCCAGCAAAACTCTCTCTGAAATATGAAGGAGAAATTAAGATATTTACAGATAAACACAAGTTTAGAGAATTTGCAAAAACTAAACCAAGACTGCAAGAAATGCTAAAGGAGATTGTTTGGCCGGATGACCAATAATATCAGGTACCAGCACAATACAAGGTCACAAAACAGAATGTCCTGATACCAACGCAACTCAAACAGGGAAAGCACAAAAACAAACAAATTAAGACTAATTCTAAAAAATACATAAATAAACAAAATCATACACACAACAGGAAATCATGGAAATCAATAGATAAACGATCAAAATAATCAAAAAGAGGGACTAAATATAGGAGGCATTGAACTGCCAGATGGAGAGTGATACAAGGCGAAATAGAAGGATACAAGTTAGGGTTTTACTTAGAAAAATAGGGGTAAATAAAAAGGTAACCACAAAAAAGAATATCAATCCCATAACTCAAGAAAAAAGCCAAGAAAAACGTAACGACTCAATAAACACAAAGTTAAACATTATGAAAATGAGGATCTCACAAGCTACTAAGAAAAACGTCTCAGCACGAAAAAGCATGTGGAAAAATGAAATGGCCGACAACGCACATGAAAAGGCATCAAAATGACAGCACTAAAAACTTACTTATCTATAATTACGCTGAATGTAAATGGACTAAATGCACCAATAAAGAGACAGAGAGTCACAGACTGGATAAAAAAACACGATCCATCTATATGCTGCCTACAAGAGACACACCTTCGACTTAGAGACACAAACAAACTAAAACTCAAAGGATGGAAAAAAATATATCAAGCAAACAATAAGCAAAAAAGAAGAGGAGTAGCAATATTAATTTCTGACAAAATAGACTTTAGACTTAAATCCGCCACAAAGGATAAAGAAGGACACTATATAATGATAAAAGGGACAATTGATCAGGAAGACATAACCATATTAAATATTTACGCACCTAATGACAGGGCTGCAAGATACATAAATCAAATTTTAACAGAATTGAAAAGTGAGATAGACACCTCCACAATTATACTAGGAGACTTCAACACACCACTTTTGGAGAAGGACAGGACATCCAGTAAGAAGCTCAACAGAGACACGGAAGACCTACTTACAACAATCAACCAACTTGACCTCATTGACTTATACAGAACTCTCCAACCAACTGCTGCAAAGTATACTTTTTTTTCTAGCGCACATGGAACATTCTCTAGAATAGACCACATATTAGGGCATAAAACAAATCTTTCCAGAATCCGAAACATCGAAATATTACAAAGCATCTTCTCAGACCACAAGGCAATGAAGCTAGAAATCAATAACAGAAAAACTAGGGAAAAGAAATCAAATACTTGGAAAATGAACAATACCCTCCTGAAAAAAGACTGGGTTATAGAAGACATCAAGGAGAGAATAAGGAAATTCTTAGAAAGCAACGAGAATGAAAATACTTCCTATCAAAACCTCTGGGACACAGCAAAGGCAGTGCTCAGAGGCCAATTTATATTGATAAATGCACACATACAAAAAGAAGAAAGAGCCAAAATCAGAGAACTGTCCCTACAACTTGAACAAATAGAAAGTGAGCAACAAAAGAATCCATCAGGCACCCGAAGAAAACAAATAATAAAAAGTAGAGCTGAACTAAATGAATTAGAGAACAGAAAAACAATTGAAAGAATTAACAAAGCCAAAAGCTGGTTCTTTGAAAAAATTAACAAAATTGATAAACCATTGGCTAGACTGACTAAAGAAAAACAGGAAAGGAAACTAATAACCTGAATAAGAAACGAGAAGGACCACATCACAACAGAACCAAATGAAATCAAAAGAATCATATCAGATTACTACATAAAATTGTACTCTAACAAATTTGAAAACCTAGAAGAAATGGATAAATTCTTGGAACAATACTACTTACCTAAACTAACACATTCAGAAGTAGAACAACTAAATAGACCCATAACAAAAAAAGAGATTGAAACGGTAATCAAAAAACTCCCAACAAAAAAAAGTCCTGGCCCAGATGGCTTCACTGCAGAGTTCTACCAAACCTTCAGAGAAGACTTAACACCATTACTATTGAAGGTATTTCAAAGTATAGAAAAAGACGGAATACTACCCAACTCATTCTATGAAGCTACCATCTCCCTGATACCAAAACCAGGTAAAGACATTACAAAAAAAGAAAATTTTAGACCTATATCCCTCATGAACATAGATGCAAAAATCCTTAACAAAATTCTAGCCAATAGAATCCAACAACACATCAAAAAAATAATACACCCTGATCAAGTGGGATTTATACCAGGTATGCAAGGCTGGTTTAATATCAGAAAAACCATTAATGTAATCCATCACATAAATAAAACAAAAGATAAAAACCACATGATCTTATCAATAGATGCAGAAAAGGCATTTGACAAAGTTCAACACCCATTTATGATAAAAACTCTAACCAAAATAGGAATTGAAGGAAAATTCCTCAACATAATAAAGGGCATCTATGCAAAGCCAACGGCCAATATCACTCTAAATGGAGAGAACCTGAAAGCATTTCCCTTGAGAACGGGAACCAGACAAGGATGCCCTTTATCACCGCTCTTATTCAACATCGTACTTGAAGTCCTAGCCAGGGCAATTAGGCTAGACAAAGAAATAAAGGGTATCCAGATTGGTAAGGAGGAAGTAAAGCTATCACTATTTGCAGATGACATGATCGTATACATGGAAAACCCTAAGAAATCCTCCAGAAAACTACTGAAACTAACAGAAGAGTTTGGAAGAGTCTCAGGATATAAAATAAACATACAAAAATCACTTGGATTCCTCTACATCAACAAAAAGAACACCGAAGAGGAAATAACCAAATCAATACCATTCACAGTAGCCCCCAAGAAGATAAAATACTTAGGAATAAATCTTACCAAGGATGTAAAAGACCTATACAAAGAAAACTATAAAACTCTGCTACAAGAAATTCAAAAGGACACACTTAAGTGGAAAAACATACCCTGCTCATGGATAGGAAGACTTAACATAGTAAAAATATCTATTCTACCAAAAGCCATTTATACATACAATGCACTTCCAATCCAAATACCAATGTCATACTTTAAGGGAATAGAGAAACAAATCACAAATTTCATATGGAAAGGAAAGAACCCCCGGATAAGCAAAACATTACTGAAAAAGAAGAAGAAAGTGGGAGGCCTCACCCTACCTGATTTCAGAACCTATTATATAGCTACAGTAGTCAAAACAGCCTGGTACTGGTACAACAACAGGCACATAGACCAATGGAACAGAATTGAGAATCCAGATATAAATCCATCCATGTATGAGCAGCTGATATTTGACAAAGGACCAGTGTCAGTCAATTGGGGAAATAATAGTCTTTTTAACAAATGGTGCTGGCATACCTGGATATCCATTTGCAAAAGAATGAAACAGGACCCATACCTCACACCATGCACAAAAACTAACTCCAAGTGGATCAAAGACCTAAACATAAAGACTAAAACGATAAAAATCATGGAAGAAAAAATAGGATCTACCCTAGGAGCCCTAATACAGGGCATAAACAGAATACAAAACATTACCAAAAATGGTGAAGAGAAACCAGATAACTGGGAGCTCCTAAAAATCAAACACCTATGCTCATCTGAAGACTTCACCAAAAGAGTAAAAAGACCACCTACAGACTGGGAAAGAATATTCAGCTATGACATCTCAGACCAGCGCCTGATCTCTAAAATCCACATGACTCTGTCAAAACTCAACCACAAAAAGACAAACAACCCAATCAAGAAGTGGGCAAAGGATATGAACACACATTTCACTAAGGAAGATATTCAGGCAGCCAACAGATACATGAGAAAATGCTCTCGATCATTAGCCATTAGAGAAATGCAAATTAAAACTACGATGAGATTCCATCTGACACCAACTAGACTGGCATTAATTCAAAAAACACAAAATAATAAATGTTGGAGAGGCTGCGGAGAGACTGGAAATCTCATACACTGCTGGTGGGATTGTAAAATGGTACAACCACTTTGGAAATCCATCTGGCGTTATCTTAAACAGTTAGAAATAGAACTACCATACAACCCAGAAATCCCACTCCTCGGAATATACCCTAAAGATACAAGAGCCTTCACACAAACAGATATATGCACACCCATGTTTATTGCAGCTCTGTTTACAATAGCAAAAAGCTGGAAGCAACCAAGATGTCCATCAACGGATGAATGGGTAAATAAATTGTGGTATATTCACACAATGGAATACTACGCATCGATAAAGAACAGTGACGAATCTGTGAAACATTTCATAACATGGAGGAATCTGGAAGGCATTATGCTGAGCGAAATGAGTCAGTTGCAAAAGGACAAATATTGTATAAGACCACTATTATAAGATCTTGAGAAATAGAAAAAACGGAGAAGAACGCATACTTATGTGGTTACAAAGGGGGGAGGGAGGGAGGGAGGGAGAGGGCTTTTTATTGATCAATCTGTAGATGGGAACTGCTTTGGGTGAAGGGAAAGACAACACTCAAAACAAGGAAGGTCAGCCTAATTGGACTGGATTAAAAGTAAAGAGGTTTCCGAGATAAAATGAAAGCTTCAAAGGTCAGCGAAGCAGGGGCTGGGATCTGGGGAACTTGGTTTGAGGGGACTTCTAAGTCAATGGGCAAAACAATTCTATTATGAAAACACTCTGCATCCCACTTTGAATTGTGGTGCCTGGGGTCCTAAATGCCAACAAGCGGCCATCTAAAATACATTAATTGGTCTCAACCCACCGGGAGCAAAGGCAAAGGAAGAACACCAAGGTCACACGACAACTAAGAACCCAAGAGACAGAAAGGGCCACTTGAACCAGAGACCTACATTATCCTGAGACCAGAAGAACTAGTTGGCGCCCAGACACAATCGATGTCTGCCCTGTCAGGGAACACAACAGACAACTCCTGAGGGAGCAGGAGACCAATGGGATGCAGACCACAAATTCTCATTAAAAGACCACACCTAATGGTATGATTGCGACTAGAGGAATCCCAGAGACAATGCTCCCCAGAACTTCTGATGGCACAGGACAGGAACCATCCCCGAAGACAAATAATCAGGCATGAAAAGGACTGGTCAGTGGGGGGGAGAGAGATACTGATGAAGAGTGAGCTAATTAAATCAGGTGGACACGGGAGAGTGTGTTGGCAACTCTTGACTGGAGGGGGGATGGGAAGATAGAGAGAGAGGGAAGATGGTAAAATTGGCACGAAACGAGAGACTGTAAGGGCTGACTCAATAGGGGGAGAGCAAGTGGGAGAAGGGAGTATGATGTATGTAAACCTACATGTGACAGACTGATTGGAATGGTAAATGTTCACTTGAAGCTTAATAAAAATTAAAAAAAAAATGCCATAAGAATTTGGATTGGAATTGCATTGTATCTGTAGATCACTTTGGGTAGAACTGACATTTTCACAATGTTGAGTCTTCCTATCCATGAGCAAGGTATGTTTTTCCACTTAAGTAGGTCTATTTCCATTTCTTGCTGTAGTGTCTTTTTTTTTATGTCTCTGGTTAGATTCATTCCTAGGTATTTTATCTTCTTGGAGGCTATAGTAAATGGTATTGATTGGATGATTTCCTCTTTGATGTTCTCTTTGTTGGTGTAGAGGAATCCAACTGATTTTTGTATGTTTATCTTGTATCCTGATGTTATTGTTGTTGTTATGTCCCATCGAGTTGGTTCTCATTCATAGGAACCCTATGTACCACAGAGTTAAACACTGCCATGTCCTGCACCATGCTCGCAATTGTTGCTATGCTTGAGTCCATTGTTGCAGCCATCTCATTGAGGATCTTCCTCTTTTCCACTGACCCTGTCCTTTACCAAGCATGATGTCCTTCTCCATGGACTGATCTCTCC
Source organism: Elephas maximus indicus (assembly GCF_024166365.1). Taxonomy (NCBI): domain Eukaryota; kingdom Metazoa; phylum Chordata; class Mammalia; order Proboscidea; family Elephantidae; genus Elephas; species Elephas maximus. The sequence goes on from NC_064846.1 coordinate 107,511,840, forward strand.
TGACAACATGTTCTAGGGATGTAAGATAGAGTCTCGCAATCCTTGTTTCTGACTCATTAGTGACCCTGTAGGACAGAGTAGAACTGCCCCATAGGGTTTCCAAGGCGCAGTCGGTGGATTAGAACTGCCAACCTTTTGGTTAGCAGCCAAGCTCTTAATCACCATGCCAGCAGGGTTCCTTTTGGTTGGTGTTTTTTTTCCCTAATACTTTGCTGAAATATTCTAGTACTTCCAGTACTTTTCTTGAGGATTCTTTGGGGTTTTTTGGGTATAAGATCATATCATCTGCAAATAGAGATACTTTTGCTTCTTCTTTACCCGTTTGGATGCCCTTTATTTTTTTATCTAGCCTAATTGCTCTGGCTAGGACCTCCAGCACAATGCTGAATAAGGGTGGTGATAAAGGGCATCCTTCTCTGGTTCCCAATCTCAAGGGGAATGTTTTCAGGCTCTCTCCATTTAGGATGATACTGGCTATTGGCTTTGTGTAAATGCCCTGTATCATGTTGAGGCATTTCTCTCCTATTCCTGTTGTGCAGAGAGTTTTTATCATGAATGGGTGTTGGACTTTGTCAAATGTCTTTTCCGTGTCAATTGGTAAGATCCTGTGGTACTTGCCTTTTGTTTTACTTATGTGATGGATTACATTAATTGTTTTTCTAATGTAGAACCATCCCTGCATACCTGGTATGGATCCCAGTTGATCATGGTGAATTATTTTTCTGATATATTGTCATTTTTGCATCTATGTTCATGAGGGATATTGGTCTGTAAATTTCTTTTTCTGTGGTGTCTTTACCTTTCTTTGGTATCAGGGTTATGCTAACTTCGTAGGATGAGTTTGGGAGTATTCCATCCTTTTCTATGATCTGAAATACCTCTAGTAATAGTGGTGTTAACACTTCTCTGAACATTTGGTGGAATTTTCCAGTGAAGTAGTGGCTTTTTTGTTGTTGTTGAGAGTGTTTTAATTACCTTTTCGATGTCTCTCTCTTTTTTTATTGTGCTTTAAGTGAATCTTTACAAATCAAGTTAGTCTCTCATGCAAAAATTTTTACACACCTTGCTATGTACTCCTAGCTGCTCTCTCCCTAATGAGACAGCACATTCCTCCTCTCCTCCCTGTGTTCCCTGTGTCCATGCAACCATCTCCTGTCTTCCTCTTTCTTCTAATCTCACCTCCTGACAGGAGTTGCCCACATAGTGTCACCTGTCTACTTGACCAAGCAGCTAACTCCTCACCAGTATCATTGTCCATCTTACAGTCCAGCACAATCCCTGTATGAAGAGTAGGCTTCAGGAATGGTTCCAGTCTTGGGCTAACAAAGGGTCCAGATACCATGACCTTTAGGGTCCCTCTAGTCTCAGCCAGACCATTAAGCCTGGTTTTTTACAAGAATTTAGGATCTTCACCCCACTGTTCTCCTGCTCCATGAGGCATTCTCTGCTGTGTTCCCTGTCAGGGCAGTCATTTTTGGTAGCCGGGCACCATCTAGTTCTTCTGGTCTCAGGTGTCTGGTTTGTGTGGCCCTTCCTGCCTCTTGAGCTCATCTTTACCATATATCTTTGGTGTTCTTCATTCTCCTTTGTTCCAGGTTGGTTGAAATGCATCTTAGATGGTTGTTTGCTAGCTTTTAAGACCCCAGACACCTCTCACCAAAGTGGGATGCAGAACGTTTTCTTAAAACATTTTGTTATGCCAGTGGACCTAGATGTCCCCTGAAACCATGGTCCCCAGACCCCTACCCCTGCTGCTCTGGCCTTTGAAGTGTTCAGTTGTATTCAGAAAACTTCTTTGTTTTTGCTTTAGTCCAGTTGTGCTGACCTCTCCTGTATTGTGTGTTGTCTTCCCCTTCACCTAAAGTAGTTCTAGTCTACTATCTAATTGGTGAATACCCCTCTCCATGACTCCTCACCCTTGTAACCATCAAAGAATATTTTCTTCTGTGTTTAACCTTTTTCTAGAGTTCTTATAATAGTGGTCTCATACAATATTTGTCCTTTTGAAACTGACTAATTTCACTCAGCATAATGCCTTCCAGGTTCCTCCATGTTAAGAGATGTTTCACAGATTCATCGTTGTTCTTAATCGTTGCATGGTATTCCATTATGTGAATATACCATAATTTATCCATTCATCTGTTAATGAGTGCCTTGATTGCTTCCATCTTTTTGCTATTGTAAACAGTGTTGCAATGGACATGGGTGTGCATATATTTCTTCGTGTGGAGGCTCTTATTTCTCTAGGATATATTCCAAAGAGTGGAATTGCTGGGCTGTATGGTAGTTCTATTTCTAGCTTTTTAAGAAGTGGCAAATCGATTTCCAAAGTGGTTGTACCATTTACATTCCCACCAGCAGTGTATAAATGTTCCAGTCTCTCCTAACATCTCCAACATTTATTATTTTGTGTTTTTTGGATTAATGCTAGCCTTCTTGGTCTGAGATGGTATTTGATTGTAGTTTTGATTTGCATTTCTCTAATGGCTAATGATCGTGAGCGTTTCCCCATGTATCTGTTAGCCACCTGAATGTGTCCTTTGGTGAAGTATCTGTTCATATCCTTTGCACATTTTTTAATTGGGTTCTTTGTTTTTTTGTTTTTGAGTTTTTGCAGTATCATGTAGATTTTAGAGATCAGATGCTGATCAGAATCTTCATAACTAAAAATGTTTTCCCAATCTGTAGGTAATCTTTTTACTGTTTTGGTAAAGTCTTTAGATGAGCATAGCTGTTTGATTTTGAGGAGCTCCCAGTTATCTAGTCCCTCGTCTGGTGTTTGTGCATTGTTAGTAATGTTTTGTGCACTGTTTATGCCATGTATTAGTGTTCCTAGTATTGTCCTTATTTTTTCTTCTATGATCTTTTAGATTTTATATTTAGATCTTTGATCCATTTTGAGGTAGTTTTTGTGCATGGTGTGACATGTGGGTCTTGTTTCATTTTTTTTTTTTTTTTTGCAGATGGATATCCATTTACACCAGCACCATAAGTTAAAAAGACTGTCATTTCCCCATTTAACTGACTTTGGGCCTTTGTCAAATATCAGCTGCTCATATGGGGATGGATTTATGTCTGGGTTCTCAATTCTGTTCCATTGGTCTATGCATCTGTTGTACCAGTACCAGGCTGTTTTGACTACTGTGGCAATATAATGTGTTCTAAAATCAGGTAGAGTGAGGCCTCCCACTTTGTTCTTCTTTTTCAGTAATGCTTTACTTAACCAGGGCCTCTTTCCTTCCATATGAAGTTGGTGATTTGTTTCTCCATCTCATTTAAAAATGTCATTGGTATTTGGATTGGGATTACATGTATCTATAGATCGTTTTGGGTAAAATAAATATTTTTACAATGTTGAGTCTTCCTATCCACAAGCAAGGTATGTTTTTCCACTTATGTAGGTCTCTTTTGATTTCTTGCATAGTGTCTTGTACTTTTCTTTGTATAGTACTTTTATGTCTCTGGTCAGGTTTATTCCTAAGTATTTTATCTTCTTGGGGGCTATTGTAAATGGTATTGATTTGGTGATTTCCTCTTTGATGTTCTCTTTGTTAGTGTAGAGGAACCGAACTGATTTGTTTATGTTTATCTTGTATCCTGATACTCTGCTAAACTTTTTTATTAGTTTCAGTAGTTTTCTTGAGGATTCTTCAGGTAATTCTGTGTATAAGATCTTGTCATCTGCAAATAGATTTTTTTACTTCTTCTTTGCCAGTTTCAAACCAAAAACCAAACCCAGTGCCGTCGAGTCAATTCCGACTCATAGCGACCCTATAGGACAGAGTAGATCTGCCCCATAGAGTTTCCAAGGAGCGCCTGGAGGATTTGAACTGCCGACTCTTTGGTTAGCAGCCCTCGCACTTATCCACTACGCCACTAGGGTTTCCTTCAGCAGAGTAGTTCAAGCTTATTCTTATTGACTCTCCTTTGTAGGTGACGTTTCGTTTATCCCCAGGCACTCTTAAAATTTTTTCTGTATGTTTGGTTTTGATAAGTTTGATTATCATATGTCTTGGTGACTTTCTTTCAGGATCTACCTTCTATGGGGTTCAATGAGCATCTTGGATAGATATCTTGTCATCTTTCATGATATCTGAGAAGTTTTCTGCCAACAAATCTTCAACAATTCTCTGTACTTTCTGTTTTCCTTCCCTCTTCTAGTACTCCAATCACTCATACATTATTTCTTTTGATAGAGTCCCACGATTCTTAGAGTTTCGTCATTTTTCAAAATTCTTTTATCTGATTTTTCTTCATATATATGGTGCCAAGGGTATTATCTTCTATCTCACTGATTCTGGCTTCCATTTCCTCAATTCTGCTCAGCTGACTTTCTATTGAGTTGTCTAATTCTGAAATTTTATTGTTAATCTTCTGAATTCCTGATTCCTGTCTATAGATTCTTGCAGCCTATTAAGTTTTTCATTATGCTCTTGAATAACATTCTTAATTCCCTCTACTGCTTTGTCTGTGTGTTCCTTGTCATGTTCTGCATTTTGCATGAACTCCTTGCTGATCTCTTGAAAAATTCTGTATGTATGAATATTTTGTATTCCACTTCTGGTAATTCCAGGACCACCCTTCATCTGGAAGATTCCTTGATTCTTTGTTTTGGGAGTTTGTTGAGGCAATCATGGTCTGCTTCTTTGTGATTTGATATTGACTGTTGTCTGCAAGCCTTCTTTATATTATTGTATTAATTTATTTTCCTTTTGCTTACTGTGTCCTGCTTTGTTTTGTTTTGATATACCCAGACAGGCCACTCGAGTGAGCTAACTTGATTAATGTAGCCTTTGAAGCCCTAATGTCCTGTCACCAGTTGTCTAGAGCTATCACCAGGCATTTGAGCCTAGGAGCCCATTCACTATTCTTGTATGGATTCATCTCAGGTGTCCAGGTAGTTGGTCACCAAGTGTGTGGTGCAGGCTCTCACCTATGATCTTAGAGGAACAATGGCGATTGGTGTTCACAGAGTTTTCTGTTTGTAGCAGGGGGTCACACTCAGAGCAAGGCTGGGGGCTGATAACCTTCCCCCAAGTGTTTGTGATGAAGGCAAGTCCCTGTACTCAAGAGCACACAGGTGGGTGTGTTCTTTAGCCTTATCATAGGTACCCAATGCTTTTAACCGTAAGGCCTGGGAGGCACCACTTATCCTTGAACCCCTCTCATGGGTGGCTAGGTGGCATGAGTGGAGCCAACAGTCCTCAGGCCCCTGATGTGGGTAGGTGAGGACCCTGTTTAATAGGCAGAGTGGTATCAAAAGTCAAAAAATCGCCTCTCCTTTGCATAGCCGAACCAGTTAAAGTCGGACCTCAGGTGCATACACCATTGCAATGTAACAACAAGAGCCTAGCTTGTGAAGTGGGGCCACATGGGTCCATGCAGGGGTGAAATAAATTCAAAGCCTGTGGGCCACTTGTGCCTAGACGGGAGCCACTTCTGCCCTAAGTTCCCAGTTTAGGGGAGCTGGCAGATTATTTTTCCCCTGTTTATTCTTTCTCCAAGGCTGGGAAAATTGCTCAGGGTGTGCAGCAGGACTTATCTCAGGCCCAGGGAAAACGACTGTCACCAAAGCCAGCTCAGGGCAGAGGGATGAGGGAACAGATAAATGGGAGAGAGTTCTTTCAAAAGAGGAGCTATTAAATCTGCACAGTTAAATTAGACAAAATCACTTAACTTTTGACAAGAGCTCTGTTTTTCACTGGTTCCAGAGGTGTGCATAAATACTGTGCTGCAGGCTCTCTGTGGCTATGGAGACGGTGTCTTGAACAGTACCACCGACCTCGCCAAGGTCGCTCCAGGGGATCAGGGCTGAAGGGCGCTGATTCCCGCTGAGTCAGGTGCGGAAACTCCTTGCTGCTTCTACACCGTCTCTCCCTCCCCCACCACTCAGTCTGATTTCCTAACTTTGCCTTTGATGTTCAGGGATCCTAGCTTGTCATATATATAATCGATTCACTTGCTTTTTTGGTCTTTGGGGTAAGAGGGACCACTGGAAACTTCTGACTACTCTGCCATCTTGGCCTCGCCCCTCAATCTCTTCTTTTGTTATAGGTTTCTTTAGTTGTTCTAACTCTGTTTGTGTTAGTTTAGGTAGGTAGTGTGTTTCTAGAAATTTGTTCATTTCCTCTGGGTTTTCAAATTTGTTAGAGTATAATTTATCATAGTATGCTGTTATTACACTTTTAATTTCAGTTGAGTCTGTTGTGATATTGCCCATCTCATTTGTTATTTGGGTTATTTGCTTCCTCTCCTGTTTTTCTGTTGTCAGTTTGGCCAATGGTTTATAAATTTTATTGATCTTTTCAAAGAACCAGCTTTTGATGTTGTTAACTCTTTCAATTGTTTTTCTGTTCTCTATTTCATTTAATTCTGCTATAATTATTTGTTTTCTTCTGGTGCCCTAGGGCTTCTTTTGCTATTCTCTTTCTATTTGTTCGAGTTGTAGGGTTAATGTTTTGATTTTGGCCCTGTTTCCTTTTTGGATGTGTGGATTTATTGCTATAAATTGATCTCTGAGCACTGCTTTCACTGTGTACTAAAGGTTCTGGTAGGATGTGTTTTCATTCTCATTTGATTCTGTGAATTTCTTTATTCCGTCTTTAATTTCTTCTATAACCCAGTAGTTTTCAAACAAGGTGTTGTTCAGTTTTCATGTGTTTGATTTTTTTTTTTCCTTACTTTTTCTGTTATTGATTTCTCCTTTTATGGCTTTACGGTCAGAAAAAATGTTTTGTAATATTTAAATGTTTTGGATTCTCTTAAGGATTACTTTTTGTCCTATATGTGGTCTATTCTGGAGAAGGTACCATGTGTGCTGGAAAACAAAGTATACTTGGCTGCTCTTGGGTGGATTGTTCTCTATATGTCTATGAGATCACGTTGGTTGATTGTGGCATTTAGATCTTCCATGTCTTTATTGAGCTTCTTTCTGGATCTTCTGTCCTTCACTGAAAGTGGTGTGTTGAAGCTGCCTACTATTATTGTGGAGCTGTTTATCTTGCTTTTCAATGGTGTTTGAGTTTGTTTTATGTATCTTTAAGCCCTGTTGTTGGGTGTGTAAATATTTAATATGGTTGTATCCTCCTGGTATACCAAAACCAAAAACCAAAAACCAAACCCAGTGCTGTCGAGTCGATTCTGACTCATAGCGACCCTATAGGACAGAGTAGAACTGCCCCATAGAGTTTCCAAGGAGCGCCTGGCGGATTCAAACTGCCAACCCTCTGGTTTGCAGCCATAGCACTTAACCACTACACCACCAGGTTTTCCCCTCCTGGTATATTGTCTCTTTAATCATTATATAGTGTCCTTCCTTATCCTTTGTGGTGAATTTTGCTTTAGAGTCTATTTTGTCAAAGATTAATATTGCCACTCCTGCTCTTTTTTGATTGTTTTTTTGCTTGATGCATTTTTTCCATCCTTTGAGTTTTAGTTTGTTTGTGTGTTTAAGTCTATGGTGTGTCGCTTGTAGGCAGTGTATAGATGGATCATGTTTTTTAATCCATCCTGCCACTCTCTCTTTTTACGTTTAGCATAATTATTGATATATCTGAGCTTAGTGCTTTATTTTGATGTATTTTTTTTGCACGTGTGTGTGTTGTTGAGTTTCTTTGTTTAACTGAATTTTTCATGCTGAGTCATTTTTCTTTATTATCTTTTCATCCTTTTCATTGTTGTTGATTTTGTGTTTGCTGAGTCTGTTTTTCTTGTTTATTATTTTTTGAAATAAGAATGTTAGTTTCCTTTGTAGTTACCTTAATATTTACCTCTGTTTTTAAGTTTAAAACAGTCTTTTATTTCTTGATATCACCTTGACTTCCTCTCCATATGAAAGATCTGTGACTACAGTATTTAGTTCCTCTTTTTTTGTTTTAATGTTGTCATCTTTTACATATTGATGTCTCTGTTTCCCTATTTTCAGTGTTTTAGCTTTGATTTATTTGTGACTTCCCTATTTGGTTGATATCTGGTTGTTCTTTCCTGTGTTCTAGTCTTGGGTTCTTATCAGATGTTATTGGTTTTCTAATCAGAGGACTCCCTTTAGTATTTCTTGTAATTTTAGTTTGGTTTTTACAAATTCCCTAAACTTCTGTTTATCTGGAAATGCACTAATTTTGCCATAATTTTGAGAGACAGTTTTGCTGGATATATAATTCCTGGCTGGCAATTTTTTTTTCCTTCAAGACTTTATATATGTCATCCCATTGCCCTCTTTCCTGTATGGTTTCTGCTGAGTTGTCAGAGCTTAGTCTTATTGACTCTCCTTTGTAGACGACTTTTCACTTATCCCTGGCTACTCTTAAAATTCTCTCTTTATTTTTGGTTTTGGCAAGTTTGATTATAAGATGCCTTGGTCACTTGCTTTTGAGATCTACTTTCTGTGGGGTTTGATCCGCTTCTTGGATAGATATCTTCTCATCTTTCATGATATTAGGGAAGTTTTCTGCCAAGAAATCTTCAACAATTCACTCTATATTTTCTGTCCCCTCCCCCCTCTTTTGGTACTCCAATTCCTTGAAGGATATTTCTTTGGATAGAAGTCCACATAATTCTTAGGGTTTTTTTTTTAATTCTTTTATCTGAGTTTTCCTGAAATAAATTTATGTGAAGTGCTTTATCTTCAATCTCACTAATTCTGCCTTCCATCGCTGCAATTGTGCTCCTATGACTTTCCATTTAATTTTCTAATTCTGATATTTTGTTGTTAATCTTCTGAATTTCTGACTCCTGTCTCTCTATGAATTGTTTCAGCCTGTTAAAATTGTCATTATGCTCTCGTGTAACCTTCTTAAGTTCCTCTATTGCTTTTTCTGTGTGTTCCTTGGATTGTTCTACATTTTGCTGGATCTCCTGAAGAGCTCTGTATATTAATCATTTGAATTCTACCTCTGGTAATTCCAAGAAGTTCTCTTCCTCTGGAAGGATTTTCGATTCTTTGTTTTTGGCACTTACTGAAGCCATTGTTACCTGCCTGCTCATGGGATTTGATTTTGATTGTTGTCTCTGAACCGTCAATAAGTTTATATTTATTTTATGTTTGCTTGCTGTGTTATGGCTTTTTTTTTTTGATATGCCCAAATAGGCTGGTCCTGTGAGTTAGTTTGATTATTGGTGTCTTTTAAGCTCTCATGTCCTGTCACCAGGTGGTTAGAGCTGTTACTAGGTATGTGAGCCTGGGAGCCCATTTACTTTTCTTGTATGGATTCAGCTCTGGTGTCTAGGTAGCCTGTCACGAAGTGTGTGGTGTATGTTCTCACCTATAGCCATAGACAGGCAGGGGTGATTTGAGTTGGTACAGGTATCTTGCTGTAGTAGGGGGTCTTGTGCTGAACAAGGCAGGAGCCTGACAGCTACCCCTCAGTGTCTGGGAGGAAAACTTGTCCCTGTTCCCTGGAGTGTGTTTGTGGGTGGGTTTTGCATTTTAACTACAGGCACCCAATGCTGTTGGCTGTAAGGACTTTGAGGCACCACTCATTCTTGGACACCTGTTGTGGGTGGGTAGGCGGGGTGGGTACAGCCACCAGTCCTCAGGCCCCTGTTGTGGGTAGATGAGTATCCTGCTTAATGGGCAGAGCAGTGTGAAATATTACCAATCTGCCACTCCCCCTTATAGCTGATACCATTGAATATAGGCTTCAGGTATTTACCCTGTCGTACTCTGCTAATGAGGGCCTATGCTGTTGAAATGGGCCCACATAGGTCTATGCAGGGGTGGAAGGCATTCAAAGTCCGTGACCCCTTTATGCCTGTGCTTAGGCAATGCAGCTGTGCCTGTCCTGAGGTCCCAGCTATGGGGAGCTGGTAGATTTTGTTTGTTTGTTAATTTGTTTCCTCTCCAAAGTCGAGAGAATGGCTCAGGGCGAGTAATGGGTCCTGCTTCCAGCTCAGGGGATATAGCAGGACCTGGTGCAGAGTGAGGAGGTGTTAGGTAAATGGGAAAGAGGTTCTTCCCATAAGTGCTGTTCTTTGATCTGTGTGGTAGGCCAGATGCATGTACTTATCTTTTGCTGATTGAGCTCTGCTTCTCACTGGTTCTGGAGGCTTGCTTAGACTTTGTTCCGCTCAGGCTCTCCTGATATGGAAAACGTGTCCTGAGTGCCACTGCTTGCCTCACTACTCATGCCAGCCAACCCAGCCTACAGGGTGCCAGTTCCCTCTGGATCAGGTCTGGCAAATCCTTGCTGTTTCTAAACCATCTCTCCTCCCCCCGCTGCTCAGTCTGATTCCTCAACTTTGCCTTTGATGTTCAGGGCTTCTAGATTGCCATATGTAATTGATCCACTTTTTTGGGGAGTCTTTGCTGTAAGAGGGACCACAGGAAGCATCTGACTACTCCACCATCTTGGGCCCGCCTCTGCTAGTGTGCTCTTGAGGTAGGACAACAGCAGGTAGGGGCAAATCAGAAATGTCCACTAGAGCTGCAGTTAAAATCAGAAGTGGCCAAAGGGATGTGATGTAGTTGACAAAGTTTCTGCTTAACCACTGTATTGTTTTTTCATTCATGTGTAACAAATTACACAAACTTAGTAGCTTAAAACAAATCTCATTTATTTGTTCATGTTTTGTAGGTCATAAGTCTTTGGTGAGTTTAGCTAGGTTCTTGGCTTAGGATCTCACAAGGCCAAAATATATGTGTCAGCCAGGCTGGGTTCTTATCTGGAGGCTCTGAGGAATAATACACTTCCAAGCTCATTCAAGTTATTGACAGAATTCAATTCCTTATGGTTGTAGGACTGAGATACCTATTTACCTGCTGGATATCAGCCAGGGGTCTGTCTCAGCTCCTCCCAGGTGATTTTCTCCATTTCAGAAATGGAAAGCCTCCCTAATTTCAAACTCCTCTCATACTTTGAATCTATCAACTCCGCCTTCTACTTCCTGCCAGAGAAAATTCTCTGTATTTAAAGACTTGTGTGATTAACTTAGGCCCACCCAGATAATCTCCATTCCTTAAGGTCAACTGATTACTAAATTTAATTGCATCTGCTAAATTCCCTTTGCCATGTAATGTGACATAATCACAGGAGTAACACCAGGGGACAGAGGTCATGGAAGTCATCTTAGAATTCTGCCTATACAACTACCATATGCTTAGTTACCTCCTCTCTGTCCCTTACTCCTCACATTCAGCCACTACATTCATGTACATTCAAGTCTCCAGTTTCTCTTATCTCTACCCTCTCTGCTCCATCCCACTGATTTAGCTAAGACTTTTATTTTCCACCAAATGCACAGTTGCAACACTTTCCTGACTAATCTCTTCACTTCCAATCCCATGCTTTCTCTAATCCATCTTCCACAATACAGCCACAATTGTCTTTCTAAATGTAGGTCAAATCATATCACTCTGCCTTTAAACCTCCTATAGTTCCCCATCCTTTTTTCTTTTTTTTAGTTCCCCATTGTTCAAATGATAAAGTTCTATTTTATTTATCAATGTATTTATACTGTACTTTCCCCCACAAATGAATGGCAGCATTTACAACAATATCTCATACAATATAACAGTAATGAATAAATAAAATCATAACACATAAAATAATAATGGACTATAAACAGAAATTGAAGATCAAGGGGAAAAAACATAAAAGGAAGATTGTAGGAGGTGGTGCAAGATGGCAGTGTAAGAAATTACACATTCTTATTCCTCCACAACAAATATATAAGGAAACAAACAAAAACTGATGAAATTGATAATCTTAGGTCTCTGGACATCAGTTAAGAGTTGGAGGACCAAAGCGAACACTGAATCAAGAAAAAGGTAGCATATAAATGGTGGAAGAGTGGAGATTTGATGCATGTCCTCACCCTAACCCCTGCTCCAGCTCAGTGCTGACATCTCGGGGTGGCTGCAGCCTGTGCCCTCAGGCAGGGATCTCAGGGTTGGAGCACACAGCACAGCACCCATGTGGAGAACACAGAGTGGGCTGGAGTTAATAAGTAATCAGCCCTCAGATGAAACAGCATATTAAGCCTGGTGTGGACTGGGGCTCCTGAGTAGTGAACCTTGGGGCAGGATGTGCAAAGTGTGGACCCAAACTCCTGAGCATACAATCCTAGGCCAGAGCAGCATGGCAAGCACAGTGTGGTTGGAGTTCCCATGGGTCCTAGGAGAGAGTCACACAGTGAATGTGGGCCAGAGTTTGTGAAAGACCAGGCCCAGGAATGAAAGGCATGGTCTGCACAGTGTGGGCCAGAACTTCTGAGCAGTCACACCTGAGACAGAGTGTCATGGCAAGCACAGTGTGTGCCAGGGTTCCCATGAGTCCCAGGAAAGAGTAACATGGTGAGTGCTGCATGGGCCAGAGTACTTGAACACTCAGATCCAGAACAGAAGGTTGCAATGAGTACTGTGCAGGCCAGAACTCCTGAGCAGTCATACCTAGGACAGAGTTGCACAGTGACCACAGAGTGGGCCAGAGTTTCTGTGAATTCCAGGGCAGAGCAACGCAGTGAGCATACTGCAGGCCAAAGTGCATGAACAGCGAGAGCACATGGTAAAACAGGCAACAGCTGTCACTCCCAAGGCCAGGGGATTAGAGGCTGGTGCTGCACAGCAGATGCCACAGGGAGGGGAGTTTTGTGGTGCAATTGTGACAGCTGCAGCTCTGGGGTGGGGGGTCTAGTGCCAGAGATGCATGGTTGATGCTCACAAGAGGGAAGATTTGTGGTGAGCAATCAGTGACAGCCAGTAATCCAAATTGCGAGGTGGGGGCAGGTGCTGGAGGGGCAAAGCCAGCATCCCTGGGTGGGGGGAGTCTGGTACTGGAGTAATGTGGTCAGCATCACTAGTACCTAGTGAGGAGGTGATCACACAAAGTGCTACAAGTCATAGAGTTTAATGTGACATGGCCAGCACCCCCACTCAGGGAGCTTAGAGGTGAAACAGTGACAGCCAGCACCCCTGGGCAGGGAGACCAATAAGGAAGGGACAACAGCAAGTACAGCTACATGGGGAGTCTAGAGTAGAAGCAGAAAACTACAACTTTCACTAATACAAAATTATTATTTTAATAATAACAATAATAATGAGAAAGAAGAGCAAACCTTAGAGAAGGAGAAGAATCTAATCTTCAGAGTTATCACAGTACAATAGCTTAATGTCCCAACTGCAACACAAAGCATATGAAGAGGCAGGAAAGGATGGTCCATGCAAAAGACCAAAACAAAGGAACAGAAACTGTCCACAAGGAAGGACAGATAATAGAATCACTAGAAAAAGACTTTAAAGCAACAGCAGGAAGCATGCTCAAAGAGTTAAAGAAAAACACAGAAAAATAAAGGAAATTAGAAATATAAGAACAAAACAAGAATTTCAATTAAGAGATAGAAATTTTTTTAAAAAGAAATATTGGAACTAAAAAGTACAATAACAGAAATGAACAAGTATCTGGAAGTGCTCAACACCAGATTTGAATTGACAGAAAAAAAATTTAGCCAACTCAAAGATAGGACAATTGAGATTTTTCAGTCTGAAAAAAAGAGTTAAGAAAACTGGACAAAACCTAAGGAATCTGTGAGACACCACCAAGAAGAATAATATACACATTATGGGAGTCCTAGAAGAAGTGAGAGAGAAAGGGACCAAAAAAACTTTGAAGAAATAATGGCTAATAACTTACCAAATATGACTAAAGACAGGAATTTAACACACCAAAGTAGCTAAGTGAACTCAAGTAGGATAAATCCAAAAAGAGCCACACCAGGCATATCAAACTCTCATAAACCAAGAAGAAAGAGAAAATTTTGAGAGCATCGAGGCAAGAGGTCCTCAACAAGATTAAGTGCTAATTTCTCTTCATAAACCATGCAGGCAAAAAGGCAGTGGGATGATGTATTTAAAGTGCTGAAAGAAAGAACTGTAAGCCAAGGATACTATATCCAGCAAAACTGTCATTCAGAAATGTGAGAGAAATTAAGACATTCTGAGATAAACAAAAACTGTGGAAATTTGTTACCACCAGGCCAGCCTTAAGAAATGCTAAAGGGAGTCCTCCAGAAGGAAGAGTAAGGTCACTAGACAGTAACTTGAAGTTGTACATATGGGGGGGGGATTTTCCATTAAAGGAAATGTCTTGACAAATGTAAAAGTCAGATTTAAGGTATTTTTGGTTGACAAATACAACTAAATGACCTCCATGCATTATAACAACAAGAACATAAAAATTAAGAAGATACAAATATGATAAATTTAAGTTACAGGCTATCCAAGGTATAAAGATGTAATTGATGAAAGCAACAATATAAATGTGGGGGGATTGGCATACATATAGAGTTTTTGTATGTTACTGAAGTTAAGTTGGTACCAATATAAGCCAGGTTGCTTTAAATGTAAGACATTAAATGTAATCCTCATGGAATCACAAAGAATGAATTAAAAACATATATACAAGAGGAGGCGGGGCCGAGATGGCTGACTAGGTAGAAGCTACCTCGGATCCCTCTTGCAACAAAGACTCAGAAAAACAAGTGAATCAATCACATACATGACCATCTACGAACCCTGGCCATCAAACACAAATCTAAAGAGTTGACCTGAGTGACAGAGACTAAGAACGAACAACCAAGGGGAAGCAGCGACTGTTTTCGGAGCCTGGAGCGAGCGTCCCAGTCAGGAAACCTTGGCGCCGGGCTTTGGACTGGGCACAGGAGAGCTGAGCATGGCATCCTGAGACGGCGCAAACACGGGGCACAGCCCTACCCCCCTGAACTGGCCTCGGGGGAAACCCAGCCAGTGCACGCAGGCAGTGCAGTGACGCGGCTGACAAGAGAAGTCACCAGGAGGCAGCGACTGCTTTTGGAGCCGGGAGTGCGGCGTCCCAGCTGGGGAACCTTGGTGCTGGGCTTTGCACTGGGAGGAGAGGAACTAACCATGGCTTCTGAGACAGCGCAAGCATGGGATGCGGGCCTGACCCTCGGGGGCAATCTCTATCCAGCCAGCGCACAGAGTCGAAGCGCCCCTTGGGAATCTCAGATAAAACAGTCATCCCAAACAAGATAAGTAACTAAAACTCAAAGGATGGAAAAATATATCAAGCAACAATAAGCAAAAAAGAAGAGGAGTAGCAATATTAATTTCTGACAAAATAGACGTCAAAGTTAAATCCACCACAAAGGATAGAGAAGGACACTATATAATGATAAAAGGGACAATTGCCCAGGAAAAAATAACCATATTAAATATTTATGCACCCAATGACAGGGCTGCAAGATACATAAACAAACTTTATCAAAACTGAAAAGTGAGATAGACACCTCCACAATTATAGTAGGAGACTTCAACACACCACTTTCGGAGAAGGACAGGACATCCAGTAAGAAGCTCGATAGAGACACGGAAGACCTAATTACAACAATCAACCAACTTGACCTCATTGACATATACAGAACTCTCCACCCAACTGCTGCAAAGTATACTTTTTTTCTAGCGCACATGGAACATTCTCTAGAATAGACCACGTGTTAGGTCATAAGACAAACCTTTGAAGAATCCAAAACATTGAAATATTACAAAGCATCTTCTCAGACCACAAGACCATAAAAGTGGAAATCAATAACAGAAAAATTAGGGAAAAGAAATCAAATACTTGGAAACTGAACAATACCCTGCTCAAAAAAGACTGGGTTATACAAGACATTAAGAAGGGAATAAAGAAATTCATAGAATGCAACGACAATGAAAATACTTCCTATCAAAACCTCTGGGACACGCAAAAGCAGTGCTCAGAGGCCAATTTATATCGATAAATGCACACATACTAAAAGAAGAAAGAGCCAGAATCAGAGAACTGTCCCTGCAACTTGAACAAATAGAAAATGAGCAACAAAAGAATCCATCAGGCACCAGGAGAAAACAAATCAGAAAAATTAGAGCTGAACTAAATGAATTGGAGAACTGAAAAACAATTGAAAGAATTAACAAAGTCAAAAGCTGGTTCTTTGAAAAAATTAACAAAATTGATAAACCATTGGCTAGACTGACTAAAGAAATACAGGAAAGGAAACAAATAACCCGAATAAGAAAAGAGATGGGTCACATCACAACAGACCCAACTGAAATTAAAAGAATCATATCAGATTATTACGAAAAATTGTACTCTAACAAATTTGCAAACCCAGAAGAAATGGATGAATTCCTGGAAAAACACTACCTACCTAAACTAACACAATCAGAAGTAGAACAACTAAATAGACCCATAACCAAAAAAGAGATTGAAACGGTAATCAAAAAACTCCCAACAAAAAAAAGCCCTGGCCTGGATGGCTTTACTGCAGAGTTCTACAAAACTTTCAGAGAAGAGATAACACCACTACTACTAAAGGTATTTCAAAGCATAGAAAATGATGGAATACTGCCTAACTCATTCTATGAAGCCACCATCTCCCTGATTCCAAAACCAGGTAATGACATCACAAAAAAAGAAAATTAGAGACCTATATCCCTCATGAACATAGATGCAAAAATCCTCAACAAAATTCTAGCCAATACAATTCAACAGCATAGCAAAAAACTAATCCACCTCGACCAAGTGGGATTTATACCAAGTATGCAAGACTGGTTTAATATTAGAAAAACCATTAATGTAATCCACCATATAAACAAAACAAAAGACAAAAACCACATGATCTTATCAATTGATGCAGAAAAGGCATTTGACAAAGTCCAACACCCGTTTATGATAAAAACTCTCAGCAAAATAATAATTGAAGGAAAATTCTTCAACATAATAAAGGGCATCTATACAAAGCCAACAGCCAACATCAGTCTAAAAGGAGAGAGCCTGAAAGCATTTCCCTTGAGAACGGGAACCAGACAAGGATACCCTTTATCACCGCTCTTATTCAACATTGTGCTAGAAGTCCTAGCCAGAGCAATTAGGCTAGACAAAGAAATAAAGGGCATCCGGATTGGCAAGGAGGAAGTAAAATTATCTCTATTTGCAGATGACATGATCTTATACACAGAAAACCCTAAGGAATCCTCCAGAAAACTACTGAAACTAATAGAAGAGTTTGGCAGAGTCTCAGGTTATAAGATAGACATACAAAAATCACTTGGATTTCCTTACATCAACAAAAAGAACATCGAAGAGGAAATAATCAAATCAATACCATTCACAGTGGCCCCCAAGAAGATAAAATACTTAGGAATAAATCTTACCAAAGATGTAAAAGACCTATATAAAGAAAACTACAAAGTACTACTACAAGAAACTAAAAAGGACCTACTTAAGTGGAAAAACATACCTTGCTCATGGATAGGAAGACTTAACATAGTAAAAATGTCTATTTTACCAAGAGCCATCTATACATACAATGCACTTCCGATCCAAATTCCAATGACATTTTTTAATGTGATGGAGAAACAAATCACCAACTTCATATGGAAGGAAAGAAGCCTCGGATAAGAAAAGAATTACTGAAAAAGAAGAAGAAAGTGGGAGGCCTCACTCTACCTGATTTCAGAAGCTATTATACAGCCACAGTAGTCAAAACAGCCTGGTACTGGTACAACAACAGACACATAGACCAATGGAACAGAATTGAGAACCTAGATATAAAGCCATCCCCATATGAACAGCTGATATTTGACAAAGGCCTAGTGTCAGTTAATTGGGGAAAAGATAGTCTTTTTAACAAATGGTGCTGGCATAACTGGATATCCATTTGCAAAAAAAATGAAACAGGACCCATACCTCACACCATGCACAAAAACTAACTCCAAGTGGATCAAAGACCTAAACTTAAAGACTAAAACGATAAAGATCATGGAAGAAAAAATAGGAACAATGTTAGGAGCCCTAATACAAGGCATAAACAGAATACAAAACATTACCAAAAATGACAAAGAGAAACCAGATAACTGGGAGCTCCTAAAAATCAAACACCTATGCTCATCTAAAGACTTCACCAAAAGAGAAAAAAGACCACCTACAGATTGGGAAAGAATTTTCAGCTATCACATCTCCCACCAGTGCCTGATCTCTAAAATCTATATGAGTCTGTCAAACTCAACCACAAAAAGACAAACAACCCAATCAAGAAGTGGGCAAAGGATATGAACACGCACTTCACTAAAGAAGATATTCAGGCAGCTAACAAATACATGAGAAAATGCTCTCGATCATTAGCCATTAGAGAAATGCAAATTAAAACTACGATGAGATTCCATCTCACTCCAACAAGGCTGGCATTAATCCAAAAAACACAAAATAATAAATGTTGGAGAGGCTGCGGAGAGATTGGAACTCATACACTGCTGGTGGGAATGTAAAATGGTACAACCACTTTGGAAATCAATCTGGCATTATCTTAAACAGAAATAGAACTACCATACAACCCAGAAATCCCACTCCTCGGAATATACCCTAGAGAAATAAGAGCCTTCAAAAAAACAGATATATGCACCCCCATGTTTATTGCAGCTCTGTTTACAATAGCAAAATGCTGGAAGCAACCAAGGTGTCCATCAACGGATGAATGGTTAAATAAACTGTGGTATATTCACACAATGGAATACTACGCATCGATAAAGAACAGTGACGAATCTGTGAAACATTTCATAACATGGAGGAACCTGGAAGGCATTATGCTGAGCGAAATCAGTCAGAGGCAAAAGGACAAATATTGTATAAGACCACTATTATAAGATCTTGAGAAATAGTATAAACTGAGAAGAACATAAACTTTTGTGGTTACGAGTGGGGGAGGGAGGGAGGGTGGGAGAGGGTTATTTACTGATTAGTTAGCAGGTAAGAAGTACTTTAGGTGAAGGGAAGGACAATACTCAGTACTCAGAAGGCA
Organism: Elephas maximus indicus; assembly: GCF_024166365.1. Taxonomy (NCBI): domain Eukaryota; kingdom Metazoa; phylum Chordata; class Mammalia; order Proboscidea; family Elephantidae; genus Elephas; species Elephas maximus. The sequence goes on from NC_064846.1 coordinate 107,530,647, forward strand.
GCTCAAATGGACTGGACCAAAAGGAAAGAAGTTTCCGGGATAAACTGAATGCTTCGAAGGTCAGTGGAGCAAGGGTGGGGTTTGGGGACTATGGCTTCAGGGGACTTCTAAGTCAATTGGCAAAATAATTCTATTATGAAAACATTCTGCATCCCACTTTGTTATGTGGCGTCTGGTGTCTTAAATGTTAACAAGCGGCCATCTAAGATGCATCAATTGGTCTAAACCCACCAGGATCAAATGAGAATGAAGAATTCCAAGGTCACATGATAACTATGAGCCCAAGAGACAGAAAGGGCCACATGAACCAGAGACTTACATCATCCTGAGACCAGAAGAACTAGATGGTGCCTGGCCACAACCGATGACTGCCCTGACAGGGAGCACAACAGAGAACCCCTGAGGGAGCAGGAGATCAGTGGGATGCAGACCCCAAATTCTCATAAAAGACCATACTTAATGGTCTGACTGAGACTAGAGGAATCCCAGCGGTCATGGTCCCCAAACCTTCTGTTGGCTCAGGACAGGAACCATTCCTGAAGACAACTCATCACAAAATGGAAGGGACTGGATAATGGGTTGGAGAGAGATGCCGACGAAGAGTGAGCTACTTGTATCAGATGGACACTTGAGACTGTGTTGGCATCTCCTGTCTGGAGGGGAGATAGTAGGGTAGAGAGGGTTAGAAACTGGCAAAATTGTCATGAAAGGAGAGACTGGAAGGGCTGACTCATTAGGGGGAGAGTAAGTGGGAGTATGGAGTAAGGTGTATATAAGCTTATATGTGACAGACTGACTTGATTTGTAAACATTCACTTAAAGCTCAATAAAAATTATTAAAATATATATATATATATACAAAAATAAAAAAAGGTTCAGCACAAAGAAAAAAATCTATACATAAAGTGAAGACTGTATGGCCAGTTAAGTTTTACATTTGACACTGAGCTTCCTGACGGGCAAGACAAACAGTAGGATATGACCGATTACATTAATCTCATTACCAGTAAGGAGGAATATTTGGTTAGCACTGGTGGTGAAGTGAATGCTGTCTTGCACCAAAATTTTTATAGTAAAAATTACTATGGATTTCAAACGGCAATTTGAAATGCCTGGACAGGGCATAGCAGACTCTTCACAATTCATCTTTGGCGTTCTTGCAAGACCCACTCCTGCTATTTTCCAGCAAGCACTTCTGCGTTATCTCTCAGAGCTACTCTGTTCCTTGAAAACATAGCCTGTGGGTTTGTGCATCTGTGACTTTGCTTGGGTCGGTCCCTCTACCTGGTATGCCCTCTTCTTTAAGGCCCAGGTCAAATGATACTTCCTTTGTGACTTGTTTTTGTCACCTACTCCAGAGTTCTTCCCTTTACACCAGAGATGGAAAATTCAAATGCCTTCAGGGGTGAGGCAAATAATAATAGCAGTTATGGAGAGCTTATTATATAAATTCTTTAAATCTTCACAAATTCCTTACAGTTGGCATTATCATTCTCACCATATACAGATGAGGAAACTGAAGAACAGCTAGTATGTGGCAGAACCAGCCTATGGAAGCAGGAGGTCTGATCCTAGAACCTCAGTATTCTTAACCACTGTACCTACTGCCTTTCAGGCAGAAGAAAGAATTATGCAGCAGGTATAAGACAACAGGGAGTGGTTTGGCCTGGAGTGTTCATACTCCATGTAAAGGTCTTTATGGTCATAATTTTTTTTAAACACCATACTGGTCAAACAATACATGACTTCAGGCCTTAATGAGAGCTATCACCAGTTTGCAACCCCTGATTTATCCTCTTCACCATAAGCTGCCTGAAGTTTCTCTCAACGAGCTGGATTTCACACCAGGGTAAATTCTGAGGCCAAGTCTGTCTTTAATGAACATCTCCTCTACCTCCCTCCCCGCAACCTTCCATCTAGGTTTCAGTCAGCCAGAGGGCCTAGCAGTCAGTTGCCACTTCCAAAGGGCCAGGAGGGGCATGGAGCTTAAACTCTGTCTTTCTCTCTACTAGGAGAGCTTCTGGCACTGTCTGTGAGAGGGGGATCGAACATCTAATGGAGTTCCACCCATCATGCAGATCTGTTTTTCAATTTCCTGTGAACAGATAGGCTACATACAACACCAAATGCTGGTAACAAAAATCGCTGATTTGCTGCTTGTGGTCTGGGTCCTTCCTCATCCTTTCCCCCACTACTTCCTCTAGTACAATGCCTCCGAACCACACAAGACTCAATCCTGGCTCTCTGCTGCCCTTTACTACCCAATACACTCCACAAAACAAGGTTCCATTTCACTTCTGGCCTGGTCCAGAAGAGAGCTGTCAAGCATGTTTCTTCGGGTATTACAACCCATTTGAGGAGGGAATATTCTAATGCTCTTTATAAAATCCAGGAAAATGACACAGAGTTTAAGTGACTCAACCAAGAGCAAGTCAAAAAATCTCTCAATTTGGGAAATTTTCTATGAGTCTCAGGTTCAGTTGAGGAGACATAAGACTCTGTGGGTTTCCTGCCTCAAGCAGCTTCCAGATCCCTCTTAAGGGTTGCATTGTGGGTGTGCCCAGTTTAGCCAAAGCCCTTGGCTCAGTCCAGGACAAAGGGAGGTACATCAGCCTCTGCCTGATGATAACCTTGGAGTCTAAATAGGCCATGGCCCAGGATTTTTTCAACAAACTTGGCTTCCAACATCTTGATTTGTTTTTAAGTCAATTCAGGTCAACAGGCCCTTTGTGATTTGGCTCCCCATTACTTCTCTGACATTGTTTCTTAACACACTTTCCATCACTAAATCTTCTTCAGCCACATTGGCCTCTTTGCATGCTCCTACCTCAGAACCTTTGCACTTGCTGCTCCCACAACTTGAAATACTCTTTCATCAGATATCCTAAAATCTAAATCTCTTACTTCCTTTATATTTGAACTCAAATGCCACATTTTCTTAGAGGCCTTCCCTGCCTCTCCTAACACAGGCATTACCCCATCCTGCTACCTTTCTTACCCTGCCTTGCTTTTTTGTAGTATTTATCCTTTACTGACATAATTTATTCATTTGTTTATTGTTTGTATCCCATAATAGAATGTAAGTGCCATGACGACATGGATTTTTTATTATTATGGTTACTGCTATATTCCCAGTAACTAGCATAGTGCCTGGCACATAGTAGGTACTCAATAAATATTTGTTGGAAGAGTGAATGAGTGAAATGAATATTTACACAAGACTACTGTGCAAAACCCCGTGTTAGGCTATACTGAGGGAAGGGATGGTGCTGGAGATAGAAAGAATCTCTGTCCTGGAGTTCGAGAGAGGGTTTACAAAGTAGTAAGGGAGTCTAACCAACCTATGACTAACTCTGTTGAGGTAGAATGTGGTAGCTGCTATAATTACTATCCCCATTTTTCGGATGAAGAAACAAGTGCATAGAGGTTGTGACTTGTTGAAGGTCACACATCCAGTGTTGTGGAGCTGGAGCTCAAACCCATAAGTGTCTGATTTCAAAGGTTTTTTTCTTATTATGCTAAAACATTGGCTAGTATTCCTCAAAGATCAATCAGCCTGTACAATCTAAGTTATGAAGGTATGTTTACTAAGCTGATGGCTGTTGTTCTCATAAGCACTGCATTGTAGGTGTGCCACTGGGCCTGAGATAGCAGAGGATCTGAGCCAGAATAAGTTTATTTATTTATGTACTGATTTCTTATTAGATTGTAAGCTTTTCGTATTTCCTGATGTGTGAAGACTTAGATAATTATTTGACAGGTATGGAATTGAACTAAACTGTAGTCTAGCAGGCCAGATTTGTCTCCAGAATGTGATGAAGTCTGAATTCTGACAAAGGAGTGATTGGAGAGGTAGAAGAATTTATCAAAGTCATGACTATGGTTAAGCATGAGAGCATGGTTGACAAAGAAAAAAATTCAGGCAAGCAGGTAAGTTGGAGAGCTGGGGCTAAGGAGGGAGGATTCAAAAGAAAAGCGTTACATATACATTTACTCTTTGACTTAAAAATCCCACTTCAGAGAATTTATCTGACAGATACACTTACACAAGTATGAAATGGATGTATGAGATCAACCATTTTACAGCCATGCAAAAGAATATTATGAAACAATGCAAAAGAATAAGGACACTCTTTGTAATTACGTGAAGGATCCCTAGGGTATATTATTAAGGGAAAAGAAAGACCAGAACAATATGTATAATATGCTATGTTTGTTTAAGAAAGAGAGAAAATAAGAACATATACTTGTATCTGCTTATTTTGCATAAACATAAGCTCTCTGCACGACTACAAAAGAAGTTAATAAAAGTGGCTGATTGCTCAAGTAGGGTGGGGAGAAGGAAAAGAGCAGATGAAGCAGGGGTGGGAACTAGACTTTTCACTTTATTCCTTCCTTTTTATATTGTTTTGAGTTTTGAATCATATAAGATTTTGTTTACATTGGTTTTCATTGCAAGAAAATACAAAGAGGGAAGTGAGATGTAGGAAGACAGAGTAGGAGACAGAAGCACAGATACAGAAACAGAGACAGATAGACAAAGAGAAAGAGGGAAAAATAAAGAAGTAAAGTACCCTGAGGGTCAGGATCTGGGGAAAGCAGTAAGAAGCCTCTAACGGAAGCTATTATAATGTTACAAATGTTTAGAAAAGTGCATGTTCCCATGCAGTCCAGGCCTCCTGACCAGGTAAAAGCCCAAGTCTAAAAAAGCCCGTTGCTGTGGAGTCAATTCAGGCTCATAGTGACCCTACAGGACTGAGTAGAACTGCCCCACAGGGTTTCCAAGGCTGCAATCTTTATGGGAAAAGATTGTAGTTGTCAAGGATTTCATTTTACTTGGATCCACAATCAAGACCCATGGAAGCAGCAGTCAAGAAATCAAAAGACACATTGCATTGGGCATATCTGCTGCAAAAGACCTCTTTAAAGTGTTGAAAAGCAAAGATGTCACCTTGAAGACTAAGGTGTGCCTGACCCAAGCCATGGTGTTTTCAATTGCCTCCTATGCATGTGAAAGCTGGATGATGACTAAAGAAGGCCGAAGAATTGACACCTTTGAATTGTGGTGTTGGAGAAGAATATTGAATATACCATGGACTGCCAAAAGAACGAACAAATCTGTCTTGGAAGGTGTACAACCAGAATGCTCCTTAGAAGCAAGGATGGCGAGACTACATCTCACATACTTTGGACATGTTGTCAGGAGGGAATCAGTCCCTGGAGAAAGGCATCATGCTTGGTAAAGTAGAGGGTCAGCAAAAAAGAGAAAGACCTTCAATGAGATGGATTGACACAGTGGCTGAAACAATGGGCTTAAGCATAACAATGACTGTGAGGATGGCGCAAGACCGGGCATGTTTCATTTTGTTATACATAGGGCCACTATGAATCCAAACCGACTGGATAGCACCTAACAGCAACAACAACAACAACAATCTTTATGGAGGAGTCCTGGTGGTGCAGTGGTTAAGGGCTCAGCTGCTAACCAAAAGGTCAGAGGTTCAAACCCACCAGTAGCTCTGTGGGAGAAAGATGTGGCAGCCTGCTTCTGTAAAGATTATAGACTTGGAAACTCTATAGAGACAGCTCTACCCTGTCCCATACATAGGATCGCTATAAGTCAGAATCCAATCTATGGCAACTGGTTTGGTTTTTTTGGTTTAACCTTTATGGAAGCAGACTGTTGGGTTCCTACCACCGGTTTTTTGGTTAGCAACCTGGCATTTAACCACTGCCTTACCAGGGATCCTTAGCCAGAGTCTACTCAGCTTCAAATCCAGAGATCACTAAAGCAGGCTCAACTCTTAACAAAGTCATATACTGTGTCCATGCCCTCCGAGGGCCTTGAGTGTCCCTGTGGATGTGCAATGCTCTGGTGGGTTTATGTCTTTCTGAATGTGGAAGGCTCCCAGTTGTTCCCTCAGGTTCTCAGGTTTTATTTCTCCTGAGCTGCCTTCTTTTGAGAGTCTCTACCCCTGAAGGTGGCATCCAGGTTCAGGTAGGAGGACCTCTGACTCAGCCCTGGATAATAGATGTTATTGGCACATCAAAATTGACCCTGTTCAGCCTGGCAGAGTGATACTTTGGGTTTCTGTTTGTGTGTGTGTGCTTGAAAATAAAAACTTTATTGAAATATAATTCACATACCATAAAGTTCACCCTTTTAAAGTGTAAAATTCAGTGGTTTTTAGTATATTCACATAGTTGTGCAATCATCACCACAATTGATTATAGATGGTTTTCATCACCCCCCCAAAAAAAAACACCGTACCCAGTAGTAGTCACTGTTTCTCCCTGAGCCCTACCTCCCAACCCTAGTCAACCAATCTACTTCCCGTCTCTATGTTGTTGTTGGGTGCTGTCGAGTGGATTCCAAATCATAGCCACCCCATTTCACAGAGTAGAACTGTCCCCATAGAGGGTTCTTGGTTGTATTCTTTATGGAAGCAGATCACCAGGTCTTTTCCCTCCAAAGCCACTGGGTGGGTTTAAATTGCTAACCTTTCAGTTAGCAGCCAAGCACTTAACCACTGCACCACCAGAGCTCCTGTATTAAAAACCCCCTGTATAGATTTCATTATTTTGACATTTCATATAAGTGGAATCATACAATATGTGGCCTTTTATAACTGGCTTGAACTGTTACAGACTTTTCAAAATTGAAATACATAATTCACACACCATGAAATAAACTCTTAAAGTGTAAGATTCAGTGGTTTTTAGTATGTTCACAAAGTGGTGCAATCATTACCACTTTTAATGCCAGAAATCCCTTCTGACTACCAGGCATATTCCCCAGAGTTAAAACTAAAAACTCTTTGCCATCTAGTGTATTTTGACTTGTAAAGACCTCTAAATCTTTTAGCTTTTCTTCTAGATGCCACTATATTGCTAAATGAAACATTGCACTCTGGCAGCCCACAGACATTTATTGTGCCCAGAGTGTTTTAAACTCAATTGTCAGTACTTAAAATTAAATAAAGAGCCCAGGTGGTACAATGGCTAAGCACTCAGCTCCTAACTGAAATGTTGGCAGTTCAACTCACCCAGTGGCTCCAAGGGAAAAAGACCTGGCGATCTGCTTCTGTAAAGATTACAGCCAAGAAAGCCCTATGGGGCAGTTCTACTCTGTCACATGGGGTCACTATGATACAGAATTGACTTGACAGCACCCAACAACGTAGAGACATAAACTTTCAACAATTGAATAATTTCATATAAAATACATGTTTCTGATAATGGTGTAAAAATCAGTAGATGTGCCAATAGTAGAGTCAAATATCCACATTGCAACAATGAGATGGAATGCAGTACTGGCTGCCCCGTTTTGGATAGGGCTTGAGTTCTCCAGTTTGTCACCTTCCTCACCATTTTGCTCATTTATGCTATCTGCCTGGCATCTAAGCATCTGAGTTTACAATCCCTGCTCCAAACAATTTTCTTCTACAACTATTTCTTGATTTATCCTTTTATAACATGATACATTATTTCCTACCTATGATACTTGGAGGCTTTACCTTTTACAATCCTCCTCATCCCTCATCCTTCCTTGATTCATAGAATTATCTTTAGTTACTCTATTGCTTATCTTTGTAACATTAAGAAATATTCTAACATTTCTATTTCTTGTTACACCCACCATGAACAGTATCTTTTGATTAACCTCTTAGGAAGATGAGGATATTACCACCTGTGCCCTTCCCTTTGACGCTCCTTCCTCTTTTCTGCTCCCACTGTCTGCATCTGTTCTTTGACTTTTGCCCTGTCAAGGTTGATGAAAATCAGATAGACATCATCAAGGCTGAAGACCGATTTAGTCTGCCATGCTTTGTAGGTTGATTCCAAAATTTGAAAATCAGTAAATAGTATTTACATTATTTTTACAATTTAAATAATTTTTACTGCAGAGCCAACAATCACATTTCCTTTGATTACATTTTCTTTGTTGTACAGCTTTTATTTTTGTGGCATTTCTAATTGATTTTCCTCTTGCTCTTTTTGTTTCAATCATAGTCTGGATTTTTTTCCAATCTCTTCATCCAATCTAGCCTTCTATTAAATTCTTCCTTTTCCTCAGATTCTGCCACCTGGGGTGCTCCATGTTCCTTCTCCAGTCTTGACTGATTATCTTTACATTTGCTGCACAATTGCTTACTGGGATTTCCTGACACTGCTTCTCTGAGTTGAATCCACTCCTTCCTGGATTACGTGTCTTCCTTTTTCTTATTTCATAGAGCAAACCTCAAGTAACTTCCTAAGAATGGGTATATGGAAAGTAAATTTTAAAAATATCTATCTTAAAAATATTTTTCTGCTTTCATGCTTGATTGATAGTCAGGCTGGATATAGAATTCTAGGATGAAATTAATTTCCCTTGGCATTTTGAAGGCATTGCTCTATTGTTTTTGACATTCAGGATTGACAAATAAGACATTATTCTGGTTCTTGATTATTTGTTTATGATCTATATTTTCTCTCTGGGAGCTTTATCTTTGTTTTTTAATCTCTGATGTTCTGAAATTTCACAGTAACGTAAGTCTTTCATTTATTGTGCTAGGTAGGCCCCTGGTGGACCCTTTCAATATGGAAACTTATAAAAATATGGAAACTTATAGCTCTGGAAAATTTTCTTTTGTTATTTTTTTTAATAACGTCCTCCTTTCAATTTTCTCTGTTGTCTTTTCCTAGAACTTCCATTAGTTGGAGATTAGCTCTCTTGGATTGATTCTCTAATTTTCTTGTCTTTCCTCTCACTTCTCTTTGTCGTTTATTTTACTTTCTAAATTTATCTACTTTTTCTTCCAATACTTATATTGAAATTGTTTACTCCAGCAATTATTTTTAAGTTTGACTATTTTTCTTGTTTTATTTATTATTATTATTATTAATTTATTATTATTATTTTCTAATAATTACCAACATTTTGTTTTGTATTCTGAAAGGCTTCCTTTATGACCTAATATATGGTCTATTCTAGAGAATGTTCCATGTGTACTAGAAAAGAATGTATACTTGGTTGCTCTTGGGTGGAGTGTCCTGTATATGTCTATGAGGTCAAGTTGGTTGATTGTGGCATTTAGATCTTCTGTGTCTTTCTTGAGCTTCTTTCTGGATGTCCTGTCCTTCACTAAAAGTGATGTGTTGAAGTCTCCTACTAAATTATGTAGCTGTCTATCTCGCTTTTCAATGCTGTTAGAGTTTGTTTTATGTATCTTACAGCCCTGTCATTGGGTGCATAAATATTTAATGTGGTTATATCTTCTTGGTATATTGTCCCTTTAATCATTATATAGTGTCCTTTCTTATCCTTTCTGATGGATTTAACATTAAAGTCTATTTTGTTAGAAATTAATATTGCCACTCCTGATCTTTTTTGATTGTTGTTTACTTGATATATATATTTTCCATCCTTTTGAGTTTTAGTTCGTTTTTGTCTCTAAGTCTAAGGTATGTCTCTTGTAGGCAGCATATAGACGGATCTTTTTTTCTTTTTAATCCATCTGCCAGTCTCTCTCTTTATTGGTACATTTAGTCCATTTACATTCAGTGTACTTATGGATAGGTATGAATTTAGTGCTGTCATTTTTATGTCTTTTTTTGTGTGTTGTTGACTGTTTCTTTTTCCCACTTAGTTTTTTGTGCTGAGTAGTTTATCTTTATATATTGTCTTTTCCTCTTATTCGTTGTCATTGATTTTCTCTCTGATGTTTCTCTATTTTTTCTTGTATTTTATTTTGATGAGTAGGATAGTTAGTCTCCTTTGTGGTTACCTTAATAATTACCCCTATTTTTCTAAGTTTAAACATAACTTTTATTTCTTTATATCGCCTTGTCTTCCTCTCCATAGGAAAGATCTATGACTCATTGCTTAGTCACTCCTTGTTGTTTTAATGTTGTCTTCTTTTATATAATAACATCACAGTTTCCCTGTTTTGAGCGTTTTTTTAATCTTGATTTATTTTTGTGATTTCCCTGCATGGCTTGACATCTATTTGCTCCGTCCAGTGTTGTAGTCTTGGGTCGATACCTGATATTACTGATCTTCTAACGAAAGAACTGCCTTTAGTATTTCTTGTAGTTTTGGTTTGGTTTTTACAGATTCCCTAAACTTGTGTTTATCTGGAAATGTCCTAATTTCGCCTTCATATTTAAGAGGCAGTTTTGCTGGATATATGATTCTTGGCTGGCAATTCTTTTCCTTGAACACTTTATGTAAGTCATTCCATTGCCTTCTTGCCTGCATAGTTTCTGCCAAGTAGTCCAAGCTTATTCTTATTGACTCTCCTTTGTAGGTGACTTTTCGTTTATCCCTAGCTGTTCTTAAAATTCTATCTTTATCTTTGGTTTTGGCAAGTCTGATTATAATATGTCTTGGTGACTTTCTTTTAAAAAACCTACCTTATGCGGAGTTCGATGAGCATCTTGGATAGATATCTTCTCATCTTTCATGATATCAGGGAAGTTTTCTGCCAACAAATCTTCAACAATTCTCTCTGTATTTTCTGTTATCCCTCCCTGTCCTGGTACTCCAATCACTCATAGGTTATTTTTCTTGATAGAGTCCCATATGATTCTTAAGGTTTCTTCATTTTTTCAAATTCTTTTTTCTGATTTTTCCTTGAATATATTGGTACCAAATGCCTTATCTTTAAGCTCACCAATTCTGCCTTCCACCTGCTTGATTCTGCTCCTCTGATTTTCTATTGAGTTGTCTAATTCTGTAATTTTATTGTTAATCTTCTGAATTCCTGATTGCTATCCTTGATGGATTCTTGCAGCTTATTGAATTTTTCATTATGTTCTTGAGTAACTTTTTTAATTTCTTCAACTACTTTTTCTGTCTGTTCCTTGGCTTGTTCTGTGTATTGCCTGATCTCCTTCCTAATCTCATTCCTGATGTCTTGAAGGTTTCTGTATTAATCTTTTGAATTCTGCACCTGGTAATTCAAGGAAGGGATCTTCCTTCCGAAGATCCATAGATTCTTCGTTTTGAGAGCTTGTTGAGACGATCATGGTCTGTTTCTTTATGTGACTTGATATTGACTGTTGTCTCTGAACCATCTATAAGTTATTGTATTAGTTTATTTTATGTTTGCTTACTGTATCCTAGTTTCTTGCTTTGTTTTGTTTTGATATGCCCAAATGGGTTGCTTGAGTGAGCTAGCTTGGTTATTTTTGCCTTTGAAGCTCTGACGTCCTGTCCCAGAGGGCTAGAGCTGTTATCAGGTATACCAGTCTAAGAGTCCATTCACTTTTCTTGTTAGAATTCAGCTCAGGTGTCCAGGTAGCTGATCATCAAGTGTGTGGTACAGGCTCTGTCCTGCTGCCTTGGAGGGGCAGGGATGATTGGTGTAGGTACTCGTATCTGGTTGCAGCGGGGGAGGGGGAGCTAAGAGCCATCCCTCAAGTGTCTGTGAGGAAAACGTGTCCCTGTTCCCTAGAGCATACAGGTGGGTGGGTTCTGCAGAAGGACCATGGGCATCCAATGCTTTTGGTTGTACAGACTGGGAGGTACCAGTTATCCTTGGACCCCTGTTGTGGGTAGCTGGGTGACCTGAGTGGAGCCACCAGTCCTTTTGCCCCTGATGTGGGTAGGTGAGGACCCTGTTTAATAGGCAAAGTGGTGTCAAATAAACACCCAACTTTCCACCGTGCAGCTGAAACAGTTGCAGTCTGCCAAGAAGGGCCTATTCTCCTGAAATAGGCTCTCACAGGTCCATGCAGGGGTGAAAGGTATTCAATGTCCATGGACCGTTTATGCTTGGACAGGAGCCACTTCTGTCCTGAGCTCCCCTAGTTAGCGGAGCTGGCAAATTATCTTTTCCCGCAATTGTGAATTTATTCCTGCTCCAAAGCTGGGAGGACGGCCCTGGGTGCTCAAAAGGGCCTGTCTCAGGCCCAGGGAAATCAACAGACACTGAAGCTGGCTTGGAGGCTGAGGGCGCAGTAAAATATATGCAAGTACTTAGCCTTTGCTGAGAGCTGCGTTCTTCTCTGGGTCCAGAGGTGTGAGTAGACTGTGCCGCTGGCTGCTTCTCCCTGAGGAAACTGTGGCTGAACGCTTCTTCCAGCTTGCTGCAGCCGCTTCTAGGAATGCTCCCTGAGGGATCTTGGCTATTCAGGTCCGGTAACTCTTCTCTGCTTCTAAACCATCTGTTTCTCCCCCTGCTGCTCGGTCTGCTGTCTAACTTTGCCTTTGATGTTCAGGGCTCCTAGCTTGTCATAAGTATAATCATTTCACTTGTTTTTTTCTTTTTGGTCTTTGTTGTAAGAGGGATCGCAGGAAATGTCTGATTACTCCGCCGTCTTGGCCCTGCCTCCTCTTTTCATAACAATTTGTCATTAGTTCACGTCTCAAATCTTGAGGATTCTAATTAAAATTTCTATAGTTCTCTTCTGTTCTTCTCATTATCTCTGTTTCCTCCCAAGTATTTTGTTTTTCTATTTGTTTTTCTTGGTGGCTTTCGTTATTATTGGGACCAAAAGGTCGGCAGTTCGAATTCACCAGCTGCTCCTTGGAAACCCTATGGGGCAGTTCTACTCTGTCCTTTAGGGTTGCTATGAATCAGAATCAACTCGACAGCAAGGCAACTGGTTTGGTTCCTCTTTATTGGAGATTTTTTCCAAATGTCTGATGATCTTTTGTTGTCCATTAGTATTTAAGAGTGAGGCACCATAAGTCTGACTGAGAGGTCTGTGTAAGTGAACAAAGGTGCTCTGGAGGTTGACTTTAATTTTGGGTTATTGCGTGAGAGTCTGGGAGACTTTTTTTTATTGTGCTTCAGGGGAAAGTTACTATGCAAGTTAATTTCTCATAGAAAAATTTATACACATATTGTTATGTGACTAGTTGCAATTCCTGTAATGCGACAGCACACTCCCCCTTTCCACCTCAGGTTTCCCGTGTCCATTCAATCAGCTCCTGTCCTTTTCTGCCTTCTCATTCTGCATCCAGACAGTAGCTGCCCATTTAGCATCCTGTATCTGCTTGAACTAAGAAGCACACTCTTCGTGAGTATTATTTTATGTTTTATAGTCCAGTCTAATTTTTATCTGAAGAGTTGGCTTCAGGAATGATTTTAGTTCTGTGTTAATAGAGCATCTGGGGGCCATGTCTTCGAGAGTTTCTCCAGTCTTAGACCACTAAGCCTGGACTTTTTACATGAATTTGAATTCTGCACCACACTTTTCTCCTGCTTTGTCGGGGACTTGCTACTGTGTTCCCTGTCAGGGTGGTCATTGTTGGTAGCTGGGGACCATTTAGTTCTTCTGGTCTCAGGCTGATGGAGTCTCTGGTTTATGTGGCCCTTTTGTCTCTTGGGCTAATATTTTCCTTTTGTCTTTGGTGTTCTTTTTTTTTTCCTTTTTATTGAACTTAGATGAAGGTTTACAGAACAAACTACCTTCTCATTAAACTGTTAGTACACATATTGTTTTCTGACATCGGTTAACAATCTCATATGTCAACACTCTTCCTTCTCTACCTTGAGTTCCCTCCTGCCATCTAATACTTGCCCCTGGGTTAATGTGCCCTTTTAGTCTCCTATTGTTTTATGGGCCTGTCTAATCTTTAGATGAAGGGTGAACCTCAGGAGTGACTTCATTACTGAGCCGAAAGGGTTTCCAGGGGCCATACTCTCGGGGTTTCTCCAGTGTCTGTCAGGCCAGCAAGTCTTGTCTTTTTGTGTGTGTGTGAGTTAGAACCTTATTTTACTTTTTTCTCCACCTCCTTCTGGGATCTTCTATTGTGATCCCTATCAGAGCAGTCAGCAGTGGTAGCTGGGCATCATCTAGTTGTACTGGACTCAGTCTGGTGGAGGCTGTGGTAGTTGTGGTCCATTAGTCATTTGGACTAATCTTTCCCTTGTGTCTTTGGTTTTCATCATTCTTCCTTGCTCCCTAAGGGGTGAGACCAGTGGAGTATCTTAGATGGTTGCTCACAGGCTTTTAAGACCCCAGACACTACTCACCAAAGTAGAGTGTAGAACATTTTCTTTATAAACTATGTTATGCCAATTGAGCTAGATGTTCCCCAAGACCATGGTCCCTACAGCCCCTGGCCCAACAATTTGGTCCCTCAGGGAGTTTGGATGTGTCTAGGCAGCTTCCATGACCTTGCCTCGGACAAGTTGTGCTGGCTTCCCCAGTATTGTGTACTGTCTTACCCTTTGCGAAAGTTATCACTTATCTATTGCCTATTGTGTGTTTTCCATCCCCACCCCCCTTTTCATGAATTTTTACAGTAGTGGTATCAGACAATATATGTCCTCTTGTGATTGACTTATTTCACTCAGCATAATGCCCTCCAGATTCATCCATGTTGTGAGATGCTTCAAAAAATTCATCATTGTTCTTTATCGTTGTGTAGTACTCCATTGTGTGTGTACCGTAGTTTGTTTATCCATTCATTTGTTGATGGGCACTTAGGTTGTTTCCATCTTTTTGCTATTGTGAACAATGGTGCAGTGAACGTGGGTGTGCATATGTCTATTAGTGTGACGACTCATAACTCTAGGATATAGTTGTAGGAGTGGGATTGCTGGGTCATATGGTATTTCTATTTCTAGCTTTCTAAGGAAGCACCATATCTTTTTTAAAAAGGTCGTACCATTTTGTATTCCATCAGCAGTGGATAAGAGTTTGAATCTTCCCGCAACCTCTCCAACATTTGTTATTTTCTGTTTTTTTGATTCCTGCCTGTAATGCTGGGGTGAGACGGTATCTCACTGTGGTTTTGATTTGCATTTCTCTAGTGGCTAGTGATCTCGAGCATTTCATCATGTGTCTGTTACCCACTTGAATGTCTTCTTTTGTGAACTGTCTGTTCATTTCCTTTGCCCATTTTTTAATTGGATTATTTGCCTTTTTGTTGTAGAGGTGTTGAATTTTCTTGTAGTTTTTAAAGATTAGACCTTTGTAGGATTTGCCATAGCCAAAATTTTTTTCCCAGTCTGTAGGTTCTCTTTTTATTCTTTTGGTGAAGTTTTTTGATGAGCATAAGTGTTTACTTTTTAGAAGATTCCAGTTAGCTAGCTTATCTTTTATGATCTTTATAGTTTTTAGCTTTATATTTAGGTCTTTGATACATTTCAAATTTGTTTTTGGGTATGGTGTGAGATATGGGTCCTGTTTCTTTCCTTTTTTGTAGGTGGACATGCAATTTTACTGGCACAATTTGTTAAAAAGACTGTCTTTTCCCCATTTGAAGGACTTTGGGTGCCTATCTAAGATCTGGTGACCGTAGGTGGATGGATCTATATCTGGGTTCTCAATTCTGTTCCACTGGACAATGTATCTGTCGTTGTTCTAGTACTAGACTGTTTATTTGTGTGTGTGCTTTAAGTGAAAGTTTACAGATCAAGTCAGTCTTTCATACAAAAATTTATATACACCTTGCTATATACTTCTAGTTGCTCTCCCCCTAATGAGACAGGACACTCCTTCTCTCCACGCTGTATTCCCGCATCCTTTCAGCCAGCTTCTGTCCCCACTGCCTTCTCATCTCCCCTCCAGAGACGAGCTGCCCGCATAGTCTCATGTGTCTACTTGAGCCAAGAAGCTCACTCCTCCCCAGTATCATTTTCTGTCTTACAGTCCAGTCCAATCCCTGTCTGAAGAGTTGGCTTTGGGAATGGTTCCTGTCTTGGGCTAACAGAAGGACTGGGGACTATGGCCTCCAAGGTCCTTCTAGTCTCAGTCAGACCATTAAGTCTGGTCCTTTTAAGAGAATTTGGGGTCTGCATCCCACTGTTCTCCTGCTCCATCAGGGATTCCCTGTTGTCTTCCCTGTCAGGACAGTCATCAGTTGTAGCCAGGCACCATCTAGTTCTTCTGGTCTCAGGCTGATGTAGTCTCTGATTTATGTGACCCTTTCTGTCTCTTAGGCTCATAATTACCTTGTGTCTTTGGTGTTTTTCATTCTCCTTTACTCCAGGTTGGTTGAGACCAATTAATGCATCTTAAATGGCCACTTGTTAACATTTAAGACCCCAGACCTCAGTGACCAAAGTGGGACACAGATCCTTTTTTTTAATACACTTTGTTATGCCAATTGACCTAGATGCCCCCTGAAACAATGGTACCCAGACCCCTGTCCCTGCTACTCTAGCCTTCAAAGCATTTGGTTTATTCAAGAAACTTCTTTGGTTTTGGTTTAGTCCAGTTGTGCTGACCTCTCCAGTATAAGGCTGTTTTGACTACTGTAGCTGTATAGTAGGTTCTGAGGTCAGATAGTGCAAGCTCTCCTACTTTATTCTTCTTCAGTAGTGCTTTACTTCTGCAGAACTTCTCCCATTTCCATGTAAAGTTAATGATTAGTTTTTCCACCTCTTTAAAGAATATTGTTGGTATGTGAATCTGGATTGCACTGTATTTGTAAATTGCTCTGGGTAGAAATGTCATTTTCACAATGTTGAGTCTACCTATCCATGAGTGTGGTACGTTTTTCCATTTATGTAGATGTCTTTTGGTTTCTTGTAGTAGCGTTTTGTAGTTTTCTTTGTATATGTCTTTTACATCCCCAGTGAGAAATATTCCTAAGTATTTTATTTTTTAGGGGCTATTATAAATGGTATTGTTTTCCTGATTTCCCTTTCATCATTCTCTTTACTGGTGTAGGGAGTCCAACTGATTTTTATAAGTTTATCTTGTATCCTGCTACTCTGCTGTATCTTTCTATTAGTTTCAGTAGTTTTCTCATGGAGTCTTTTGGGTTTTCTATGTATAGTATCATAAAAAAAAAAAAACACTGCCATCAAGTCGGTTCTGACTCATAGCTTTATCATCCACAAATACTTCTTCCTTTCCAATTTGGATGCTCTTTATTTCTTTTTATTGCCTTATTGCTCTAGCTAGGGCTTCCAGCACAACGTTAAATAGGAGTGGTGATAAAGGGCATCTTTGTCTTGTTCCTGTTCTCAAGGGGAATGTTTTCAGCCTCTTTCCATTAAGAATGATGATGGCTGTTGGTTTCGAATAGATGCCCCTTATTACGTTGAGGCATTTCCCTTCTATACCTATTTTATTGAGAGTGTTTATCAGGAATGGGTGTTAGACTTTGCCGAATGCCTTTTCTGAGTCGATTGAGATGATCATTTGATTCTTTTCTTTTCTTTCATTTGTGTGGTGGATTACTTTTATTGATTTTCTTAATGTTGATCCATCCTTGCATACTTGGTATGAATCTTACTTGGTCATGTTGTATTATTTTTTTGATATGATACTGAATTCTATTGGCTAGAATTTTGTTGAGAATTTCTGCATCTATAGTCATGAGAAGATATTGGTCTGTGATTTTCTTTTTTGTGGTGTCTTTTTTTTTTTTTTGCCTGGTTTTGGTATCAGGGTTATGCTGGCTTCATAGAATGAATTTGGAAGTATTGCTTCCTTTTCTATGTTCTGAAATAATTTGAATAGTACTGGTGTAAGCTCTTCTCTGAATGTTAGCTAGAACTCTCCAGTGAAGCCATCTGGGCCAGGGCTTTTTGTTGTTCAGAGTTTTTTTTATTATCTTTTCAATCTCCTCTCTTGTTATGAGTCTGTTCAGATTTTCAACATCATTTTGTGTTAGTTTGGGTAGGTAGTGTGTTTCTAGAAATTTGTCCATTTCCTCCAGGTTTTCAAATTTGTTGGAGTATAGTTCTTCATAATACTCTGTTATGATCCTTTTTAATTCAACTGGGTCTCTTGTAATAGCCTCCATTTCATTTCTTATTTGAGTTATTTGAATCCTCTCCTGTTTTTCTTTTGTCAATTTGGCCAGTGGTTTGTCAGTTTTGTTGATCCTTTCGAAGAACTAACTTTTGGTTTTGTTAATTCTTTCTATTATTTTTCTATTCTCTATTTCATGTATTTCTGCTCTGATCTTTATTATTTCCCTTCTTCTGGTGGCTGTGGGACTCTTTTGCTGCTCCAGTTGTGTAGCTTATCTCTTGATTTTGTTCTTTTCTTCTTTTTTGATGTGTGCATCTATTGCTGTAAATTGACATCTGAGCACTGTCCTGCCTGTGTCCCAGAGGTTTTGGTATGATGTGTTTTCATTCTTGTTCAATTCTAGGAATTTTTTTATTCCATCTCTGATTTCTTCTATTACCCAGTGAATTTTAAGCAGGGTGTTATTGAGTTTCCATGTAATTGATGTTTTTCTTGCCCTTCCTGTTGTTAATTTCCACTGTGATGGCATTTTGGTCAGAGAAAATGCTTTGTATTTTCTCAATGTTTTGGATTTCGTTGAGGTTTGCTTTGTGTCCTAACCTGTAAGCCAAACTCATTGCTGTTGAGTTGATTCTGACTCATAGCGACCCTATAGGACAGAGTGGAATTGCCCCCATAGCGTTTCCAAGGAGTGCCTGATGGATTTGAACTGCCAACCTTGTGTCCTAAGATGTGGTTTATTCAAGAGAACATCCCATGTGCATTTGAAAAGAATGAGTACTTTTCAACTGTTGGAGGGACTGTTCTGTATATGTCTATGAGGTCAAGTTGGATAATTGTGGCCTTTAGATCTTCTGTATCTTTGTTGAGTTTCTTTCTAGATGTTCTGTGCCTTACCAAGAGTGGTGTGTTGAAGTCTTCTACTATTATTGTGGAACTGTCAATTTCTATTTTCAGTGCTGTTAGAGTTTGTTTTATGTATTTTGGAGCCCTGTCATTGTGTGCCTAGATATTTATTATGGTTATGTATTCATCATGGATCACCCCTTTAATCATTTTATAGTTCCCTTTTTGTCTTTTATGGTGGATTTTGTTTTAAGTCTATTTTATCTGAGATTAGTATTGCAACTACTGCTCCTTTTTTGTAACTGTTTGCTCCATGTATTTTTTTCCATCTTTTGATTTTTAATAAATGTACTTCTTTATTTCTAAGGGGTTTCTCTTATAGACAGCATATTAATGGCTCCCGTTTTTTTATCCAGTGACTGTCTCTTTATGGGTGCATTTAGGCCATTTACTTTGGGTGTAATTATGGACAGGTGTGAGTTTATTGCTGTCATTTTATAGAGCTTTTTTTATTGTGGCGCTGACGTTTTCTTTGTTCCTCTTACTCTTTTGTGCTAAATTCCTTTTGTTCGTGGAATTTTTATTTCTTTTGTTTTTGTAGTTTTTTTTTTTTTTTTTTTTACTGAGACTTTATGTTTTTCTTCTTTATTGGGAGACTCAAATGTCAGAACAATCTTCTCTCTGGTAATTTTCAATTTCCTTTTGTAAAAGCCCTAAGGTCCAATCCTTGGTAGTCTGCACATCAAAGAGTGGGGGTGCAGTCAGTTAACTGTTCGTATACTGATTTTCAGTTCTTGACCCCAGCATATACCTGTTTTTCTAGGGCAAAGTCTCAACTATCTCTCAATTGTCTTTGTCTGTGCCAAGACACGTGGACATATGTCTCAACTTTCTCTTTGGCTTTATCCTAAGCTGTGGCTTCCTCTGTCCCACTTCATTGTGTCTCCAAGCTGCTGTGCAGCTTTCAGAAATTTATTGAAATCTTTTCCATGAATAGATGCTCAAGCATTCTATTTGTTATCTGATATTTATGCTTTTCTCATTCCTTTACAATCATTTTAGGGAGAGGGGTTTCAAGATGAAGAGGAGAGAAATATGTGTGGCCTGCCATATGTAATGAAAAGTTGCCTGGTGATTAAAGTGCAAACTCTAGAGCAAAATGGCCTCAATTTAAGCCCTTTCTCCCAACTTATTGTTTCATCCTCTGTAAATTAGGGATTGTAATAATTCTGTTATTCCCAAAGGATTGAAGAGAAGATTAAATAAGTCAATACATGAAAAGCACTTGAACATGCCTTGCACATAGTAAGGGCCCTATAAGTGTTTGCTATTAATATTATTGTTGTTGCTGTTATTACTCATATATGTCTTGTAACATCAAAGATTTTCATTAGTGTTTATTAGTTTTATTCCACAAAAATATGTGCCCATTAGAGGGAAAAAAAAAATCAGATAACACAAAGAGATGGAAAAAAAAAAAAAAAAAAAAAAAAACGGTGACCATCCCAGTACCTGTTAATATTTTGGAATTTTCCTTCAGTTATTTTTGCTAAATTTAACTTGGTTCTAATCTACTCTGACTAGCTTGGCTACTGAGAGCAGTTCCTCATTCTCTGTTTTAGAACATGCCTCACCCTTTAGACTTGACAATTGGCACCTTTGTCCTGTCTTTTTTTTTGGCTTTAACAAAGAGAAGTTTATTTACTCACAGTAAAGTAGGCTAAAAGTCCAAATTCAGGGCATCAGCTCCAGAGGGAGGCTTTCTCTTTCTGTCAGCCTTCTCATCAATGTTCCCCCAGACTAGGAACTTCTCCATGCAGGACTGGGAGCTTTTCCGTGCAGAGACCCAGGTCCAAAGGAAGTGTTTTTCTCCTGGCACTGCTTTCTTGGTGGTATGAGGTTGCCCTGTCTATCTGCTCACTTCTGTCTTTTACATCTCAAGAGCTTGCCTCAAGACACAATCCAATCTTGTAGATAGATTCCTGCCACACTAACACAACTGCTGCCCATCCTCTCTCATCAACATCATAGAGGCAGGATTTACAACATGTAGGAAAATCACACAATACCGGCAATCACGGCCCAGACAAATGGATACACACATGTTTTGGGGGACATAATTCAGTCCATGACAGATGCTAAATAATATTGCAAATGAACTTGTTTAGGTCTTCATGTTTCTGCCAGTGAGATAGCTGTTTTCAGCCAGGATATAGAACAATGAACACAGATGTTTTGGTTATGTATTGCTACATAACAAACCATCCCAAAACTTAGTGTCTTAAAACAACAATATATTATTTCTATAGTACCATGAAATGAGTTGCCTGGGGCTCAACTGGGCAGTTTATCTCACTTGAAGTCTGTCATGTAGCTGGACTGTCTTACAGCATGGCAGCTGAACGCTAATGGAGGAAGTCAAAGCTGCCAGTTCTCTTAAGACCTAGACTCAGAGGTGCCAGAAAGTCACTTTGGGTGCATTCTGTTGATAAAGGAAGTCACAAACCAGCCCATATTCGGCTGGAGGGAAAATAGTTTCCATCTCTCTCTCTTTTTTCTTTTTAACCCTAACACACATGGGGTTGCCATGAGTCAGAGTAGACTTGATAGTAACTTAAAATATATATATTTATTGTACTTTAGATGAAGGTTTACAGAACAAACTAGCTTCTCTTTAAACAATGAGTACAGGTTAGCAACACCATGACATGTCAACACTCTCCCTTCTTGAGCTTGGGTTCCGTATTACCAGCTTCCCTGTCCCCACCCCCCACTCCCACCTTCTCGTCGTTGCCCCTGGGCTGGTGTGCACCTTTAGTCTCGTTTTGTTTTATGGGCCTGTCTAATCTTTGGCTAAAGGGTAAAATTCAGGAGTGACTTCATTACTGAGCTAAAATGGTATTCTGGGGCCATAATCTTGGGGTTTCTTCACTCTCTGACAGGCCAGTTAAGTCTAGTCTTTTCTTGTGAGTTAGGATTTTGTTCTATATTTATCTCCAGCTCTGTCTGGGACCCCCTATTGTGATCCCTGTCAGACCAGTCAGTGGTGGTAGCTAGGCACCATCTAGTTGTGCTGGACTCAGTCTGGTGGAGGCTGTGGTAGTTGTGGTTCATTAGTCCTTTGGACTAATCTTTCCCTTGTGTCTTTGGTTTTCTTCATTCTTCCTTGCTCCCGATAGGGCGAGACCAGTGGAGTATCTTAGATGGCTGCTCACAAGCTTTTAAGATCCCTCACACTACTCACCAAAGTAGAATGCAGAACATTTTCTTGTAAACTATGTTATGCCAGTTGAGCTAGATGTTCCCCAAGACCGCTGTCCCTGCAGTCTTCAGCCCAGTGTTTTGGTACCTCGGAGAGTTTGGATGTGTCTGTAGATCTTCAGTGACCTTGCCTTGGACAAGTTGTGCTGGCTTCCCCAGTATAACGTACTGTCTTACCCTTCACCAAAGTTACCTCTTACTCATTGTCTACTTAGTGTTTTTCCCTACCTACCCCTCCCCTCCCTCGTAACCATCAAAGATTGTTTCTTTTTGTGTGTAAACCTTTTCATGAGTTTTTATAGTAGTCGTCTCATACAATACTTGTCCTTTTGTGATTTACTTATTTCACTAAGCATAATGTCCTCCAGATTCATACATGTTGTGAGATGCTTCACAGATTCATCACTGTTCTTTATTGTTGCTTAGTACTCCATTGTGTGTATGTACCATGGTTTGTTTATCCATTCATCAGTTGATGGGCATCTAGGTTGTTTCAATATTTTTCTATTGTGAACAATGCTGCAATGAACATGGGTGTGCATATGCCTATTCATGTGACAGCTCTTATTTCTCTAGGATATATTCCTGGGAGTGAGATTGCTGGATTATATGGTATTTCTGTTTCTAGCTTTCTAAGGAAGCACCATATCATTTTCCAAAATGGTTGTATCATTTTGCATTCCCACCAGCAATGCATAAGAGCTCCAATCTTCCCACACCCTCTCCAACATTTGTTATTTTCTGTTTTTTTAATTTGTGCCAGTAATTCTAGGGCGAGATAGTATTTCATTGTGATTTTGATTTTCATTTCTCTAATGGCTAGTGAACTTGAGCATTTCCTCATGTGTCTCTTAGTTGTTTGAATGTCTTCTTTGGTGATGTGTCTGTTCACTTCCTTTGCCCATTTTTTTAAATTGTACTTTAGATGAGGAAACCCTGGTGGCGTAGTGGTTAAGTGCTACAGCTGCTAACCAAGAGGTCGGCAGTTCAAATCCTCCAGGCGCTTCTTGGAAACTCTATCGGGCAGTTCTACTCTGTCCTATTGGGTCACTATGAGTCGGAATCGACTCGACAGCAGTGGGTTTTTTTGTTTGCTTTTTTAGATGAAGGTTTACAGAACATACTAGTTTCTCATTAAACAGCTAGTACACATACTGTTTTATGACATTGCTTAACAACCCCACGACATGTCAACACTCTTCCTTCTCAACCTTGGGTTCTCTATTGTCAGCTTTCCTGTCCCCTCCTGCCTTCTAGTCCTTGTCCCAGGGCTGGTGTGCCCTTTTAGCCTCGTTTTGTTTTATGGGCCTGTTCAATCTCTAGCTGAAGAGTGAATCTCAGGAGTGACTTCATTACTGAGCTGAAAGGGTGTCTGGGGCCCATACTCTCAGGGTTTCTCCAGTCTCTGTCAGGCCAGCAAATCTGGTCTTTCTTTTTGGGTTATTATTTTGTTCTACATTTTTCTCCAGCTCTATCTGGGACCCTCTACTGTGATCTCTGTCAGAGCAGTCAGTGGTGGTAGCCAGGGACCATCTAGCTGTACTGGACTCAGTCTGGTGGAGGCCGTGGTAGATGTGGTCCATGAGTCCTTTGGACTAACCTTTCCCTTGTATCTTTAGTTTTCTTCATTCTTCCTTGCTCCCGAAGGGGTGAGACCAGTGGAGTATCTTAGATGGCCGCACACAGGCTTTTAAGATCCCAGATGCTACTCATCAAAGTAGAATGTAGAACATTTTCTTGTAAACTATGTTATGCCAGTTGAGCTAGATGTTCCTCAAGATCACGGTCCTCACAGTCTTCAGCCCAGTAATTCAGTCCCTTAGGGAGTTTGGATGTGTCTGTGGATCTTCCATACCTTGCCTTGGACAAGTTGTACTGGCTTACCCAGTATTGTGTACTACCTTACTCTTCACCAAAGTTACCACTTATCTATTGGCTATTTAGTGTTTTTCCATCCCCACTCCTCTCCCCCTCATAACCATCAAAGATTGTTTCTTTTTGTGTGTAAACCTTTTCATGAATTTTTACAGTGGTGGTCTCATACTGTATTTGTCCTTTTGTGATTAACTTTTTTCATTCAGCATAATGCCCTCCAGATTCATCCATGTTATGAGATGCTTCACAGATTCATCATTGTTCTTTATCGTTGTGTAATACTCCATTGTGTGTATGTCCCACAGTTTTTTAAATCCTTTCTTCTGTTGATAGGCGTCTACGTTGTTTCCATCTTTTTGCTACTGTGAACAATGCTGCAATGAACATGGGTGTGCATATGTCTATTCATGTGACAGCTCTTATTTCTCTAGGATATATTCCTAGGAGTGGGATTGCTGGATCATATGGTATTTCTATTTCTAGTTTTCTAAGGAAGCACCATATCATTTTCCAAAATGGTTGTATCATTTTGCATTGCCACAAGCAGTGGGAATCTCCCCGCTGCCTCTCCAACATTTATTATTTCCTGTTTTTTTGATCCATGACCTTGGTTCCTTTTAAAAAGCATCTTGATCCTTCGGTCTAGCAGTTTTGCTTCAGGCTGGCTTTGGTAAGCACCCAAGAAAATTTGATCCCTATCAGAGGAAGAAGGAGAGTCAGGGATAGGAGAAAATAGAGCATGTGGCTAATTACCTCCATGAACACCTGCCTCATTTGAACATTTTGATCGAAGATTCTATAGGAGAATCTTCGATCAAAAGGGGGAAAATGCAAAACAGAATTTAAAATTCTCATGGAATCCAGATTTTCTGGAGACAAGGAGGCTCAGTGGACCACCAAAACTATTGCCCTAAGATAATCTTTAAATCTGAAACTAAGAATATCCCTGGAAATCTTCTGAAAACCAAACAATAGCTTAACTAGTAAAGCATATCTGCCTTGAGCATTATGCTCTTTTAAGACCTATCTATATGGGATGAAATTGAGAACAGGAACTTGAAAAATTAGATAGGAAACTTAGGTGGCAGTGAGTTTATGTTAGTGGGGGAGGAATACCTTAGAAAAAGAGAATGTTGCACAACTCAAAGAATGTAATCAATGTTACTGAATTATACATGTAGAAACTTGAATTGGTGTATGTTTTTGCTGTGTATATTCTGAACAACAACAAAAATAAATTATTAAAAAAAAAGTCTTCTCCTAATTTTATACTGTCCCCTTGTGTGTTGCTGCCATGGCATTACTCTAGTCCTGGACATCAAGTGTTAAAGACACTCTTGACCTTCTAGAAGCCCTCAGTGTCCTTTCAAATTTTCTAGGCAATCTAACATGGTGGTGACGATGAGGTTGCTATATGAGGACAAAGATTCATTAGTTAGCTACTGGATGTCAGGGCAGAGTTGCTGGTCTCAGTCATAGACTTCAGCTGACACATCTGTGAGTTCTGCAGCTGTGCCTGCATTCGAGGCTTTTGCAGGAGTACTTTGCTGGCAAAGCAACACAGATTCCTGGATTCCTCATGCAAATGGGCAGCTTCTTGGATACTCAAGCCCTGTGTTTTTTCAGGTGAGGTAGAGCAGATAGGATTTCTGTTTCCTACCTGATGGAGGAAGCAGGGAGTTTGGCCACCCTGGGTACATAGCTGATAATCTCATTTAGGAATCCTTGGTGGGGTTTCCAGCTCCTTGGTAACTCCAGATTTTACTTTCTCCACCGGGGAGAAAGCAGGTCAGTCAGTAGGTAACAGAGTTCTGGTTGCTAAGCCTAGCCCTGTTCTCAAAAGATAACATGTAATGCACAGAATTCCAGGTAGGTCTTGTCAATCCTGTCCTCAGTGAATCAGTTCAACAGTTGAAGTTGGCAGCCTGGCAAAACTAGTGACTAGTGTGTGGCTAGAAGGCCAACTGTCTCCCTAGCTATGCCTACTGGGTGGTCTGCCATGACCATAAAGTAGCCCCCACACCCCACAAGACTTAGAATAGACCCATGTGGCTAGGGGGAGCATGTCTCCTGATGATTATAGCTCTGGCCAGCGGGTACAACTAAGTTAATATTCACCTGCTGAGGCACAATATCTCAGGCCATTAGGAATAGGATAACAGGCCTGACACACATTCATTCCTCCATTTTCTCTACTATACTCCTAGGCTGTGCTGTGGCTACCTATGGGACTACAGGGAGGTACATATGGACCCAGATGGTGGTAGGCTCCAAGGCATCAGGGAATTTTGTAAACTGAGCTTTGGCCAAACAATTCTAGTTATTTTATTATTATTATTACTCTTACTTTTTATTGCTCTTACCACTACTGCTATTAATATCACCATTTTTTGAGCACTTACATTCCCAGAAAATGTCCTAAGTGCTTTGCATACATTATCTCATTTGATGGTCATAATTATCTTGTGAAGAAGGTACCTCTATTATTTCCCTTTCAAAAATTAAAAAACTGAGGCCCATGGTTATACGGATAATAATGACAGACCAGGATTTGAACCCAGTCTGTTTGACTCCAAACTCTGGCTCTTCCCACTATGCTCTACTACCTTTCAACCTGCTACAAGCTCAGACTGGTCTGGGCGGGCAGTGTTAGTGTGTATTCACAGATGGAAGAGCCCATTATCCATAAACCTCTGTGCTTAGAGGTCAAGGTAGGGACCCTCATGGACCTTTTGGTCCTATTACTCAGTTTTCCTTATGCTGTCTATGCCGGACTTTGTTTGACTTAGGCTTACTACCTAACGGTAGCCTAGAACAGCCAGTGTCATAGCCTTCATTTTGGTCTTTGGTGTCTAACAGCCAAAGGGGAACAGAAACAGCTGATCAGCCTGCCTCATTGGTACCTAGAGTCCCAGGCCAGTAATTGCCTGCTGAGAAATATTTTTAATACAGAGGCAGGGAAACATGTATATAATTTCCAAGAATTATAGTATTGAAACCTTAGGAAGTACATTGTCAAGAACTTGTACTGAAGGCCCATCTGGCCTTCAATACCCCTCGCTGGCAATCTAGCACGGGTCATAAAAAAAGACAAATTGTGGAACCAAGAAATTATTAGGCAAAGTGAAGACTAAGTTTGATGATGGTTCAAAATTGCTCCCAACGCCATACCTGCTGGGCTGGGCCATCATTACAAAAATTCAACATCAAAATCCATATAGGATTTATTATATCTGAGAGAAAAGGCAGTGGAAGACAGCATTTCAAACCAGACTCCAACAATTTAAATATTAGGTAAAGCCTTTCTTTGCCTTATTCAACATGACTTCAGGGTTCCAATGCTCCAAATGGCATCCTTCATTACCTTTTGAAATGGAGTGTGATTGTCAGTTTTGAAAACTGCCTGACTTGTACCTTGGACCTAGCTTCATGAGTCCCTGATCTGTATAGTCTTGAAGTAGCTATAGTTATTTCTACCAGCTGGGAAAATATGCCCTCAAGAGCCTGCAATTTAAGTTCCTAGACATTACCTACTCAATGAGGAAAGTCCAGTTGATGCCAGCTAAGGAGACTGTGATCCTAGAGTGGCAGACCCCTCAGATCATCAAGACTCCATAGTTCCTCAGGTTTAAAGAATATCCAGTTTATACCTATAGTGGGTCTCCAAAGTCATCAGGCCCCTATTTAAACTCTTAAAAAGAGACAAGGGGTTGCCTGGCTTTATTAGGTTGGTTCTGTTGCAGCAACAATTTTTCAAAAAAAACAGTGACCAATGGTTAGACAAGATACGAATTTTTTTCTCTCATGTAAGAATTTGAGTTAGTAAGGGGCTGAGGCTCCATACAGCTAGTTATTCTGCCATCCTTGACCCAGTGATCCCATATTGCAACTCAAATGGCTTCTTCAGTTTTGGCCATCATGTTCACATTCTAGCAGACAAAAAGGAAAGGAGAGTGCACACACTCTTTCTTTTTAAGAATATGACTAGGAGTTTGCATACATGCCTTTTGATCATATCCCTCTGCAAAAATTTGATTCCAAAATCACAACTGACTGAAAGAGAGACTAGGAAATATGATGTGCTCAGACAAAAATTTTACCTTTATGGAAAGAGAGGGTACATAAAGGTTAGCAAATTTTTATTCCAGGGAACATTCTTGGGTGTCTTTCTAGCATCAATTCCCTCTTTCTTACTTAACAAAACTCTGATTTTATTCAGATACTCACCCTCCCCTCACATGTCTCATGTTCCTCAGGTGAAAATGGCTCCACCTCCAACTGGAGGAGTGGCCTGATTGTTAATCTTATTCCCCTTGCCAGTGATCAGTTCAAGATTGCAATTCAGGCAAATGAGACTCAAAAAGAGGTCTGTCGGAGGCTTCTAAGGAAAGTACTTCCTCATTCTTCATCCACTTCCATTTCAGAACCAACTTTCCTTTTCTTCCTCTGAATACTATGCTATGTGAATGTGAAGCCCAGGACTCCTATAGTCATTTGGTCTAAAGATTAAGAAAAAACATGAGAGGACAAAGCTGAAAGAGACACAAAGGAATAAAGCTAGAGCCACCGGACTAGGTCAACCGTGAAGGCCCCTCCTAATTCTGGACTTCATTATGTGAGCAAATAAATTTCATTATCGTTTAACTTAAAGTTTGGTTTTCTTTTGTTTGTAGTCAAAAGCATCTTAACTGATAAAATGGCCAAGGTCTTAATGAGGATTAAAGTCCTCTTAATCTGTGCCTACATCTTTGCCTACCCTGAACAAACCTGCTCCTCCACAATCAAAAGGGATACATCTTATGTTATGCTATGGTGGGGCTGAGCCTATTATACAAAGACCCCCAAGATGGGTAAACCATCCCATGTGCACACCTCATTTTGGTGTTGAAGTTTTGCAGTATCATGTAGATTTTAGAGCTTAGATCCTTTATTGCACACGTCATAGCCAATTTTTTTTTTTTCCTGTCTGTAGGTTCTCTTTTCATTCTTTTGGTGAAGTCTTTTGAGGAGCATAAGTGTTTGATTTTTAGGAGCTCCCAGATATCTAGTTTCTCTCCTGGTATTTGTGCCTTGTTAGTTATGTTTTATAATCTGTTTATGCCATGTATTAGGGCTCCTACCATTGTCCCTATTTTTTCTCCCATAGTCTTTATTGTTTTAGATTTTATATTTAGGTCTTTGATCCATTTTGAGTTAGTTTTTGTGCATGGTGTGAGATATGGGTCTTGATTCATGTTTTGCAGGTGGAGATCCAGTTATGCCAGCACCAATAGAGACTGCCTTTATCCCATTTAATGGACTTTGGGCCTTTGTCAAATATCAGGTGCTCATAGGCGGATTAATTTACGTCTGGATTTTCAATTTTGTTCAATCGGCCTATGTATCTGTTGTTGTACCAGTACCAGGCTGTTTTGACTATGGTGACAGTATAAATGGCTCTAAAATCAGGTAGTGTGAGGCCTCCCACTTTGCTCTTCTTTTTTATTAATGCTTTACTTATCTGGGGTCTCTTCCCTTTCCATATGAAGTTGGTGATTTGTTTCTCCATTCCATTAAAAAATGCCATTGAATTTGGATTGGGATTGCATTGTGTCTGTAGATCGTTTTGGGTAGAATTGACATCTTCACAATGTTGAGTCTTCCTATCCATGAGCAAGGTATGTTTTTCCATTTATGTAGGTCTCTGTTGGTTTCTTGCAGTAGTGTCTTGTAGTTCTCTTTGTATAGGTCTTTTACAACCCTGGTTAGATTTTTTCCTAACTATTTTATCTTCTTGGGGGCTATTATAAATGGTATTGATTTGGTGATTTCCTCTTCGAAATTCCCTTTGTTGGAATAGTGGAATCCAACTGATTTTTGTATGTTTATCTTATATCCTTATACTTTACTGAAATCTTCTATTAGTTCCAGTAGTTTTCTTGTGGATTCTCTGGGGTTTTCTGTGTATAAGATCATATCATCTGCAAATAAAGATACTTTTACTTCTTCCTTACCAATATGGATGCCCTTTATTTCTTTTTCCTGCCTAATTGCTCTGGCTAGGACCTCCAGCACAATGTTGAATAAGAGTGGTGATAAAGGGCATCCTTGTCTGCTTCCCGTTCTCAAGGGGAATGCTTTCAGACTCTCTCCATTTAGGATGATGTTGGCTGTTGGCTTTGTATAAATACCCTTTATTATGTTGAGAAATTTTCCTTCTATTCCTAATTTGTTAAGAGTTTTTTCATGAATAGGTGTTGGGATTTGCCAAATGCCTTTTCTGCATCAATTGATAAGATCATGTAGTTCTTTCTTTTTGTTTTATTTATGTGATGGACTACATTGTTTTTCTGATGTTGAATCATCCCTGCATACCTGGTATGAATCCCACTTGGCCATGGTGAATTCTTTTTGTTTTTTTTTTTGGTATGTTGTTAAACTCTTTTGACTAGAATGTTGTTGAGGATTTTTGCTTCTATGTTCATGAGAGATACTGGTCTGTAATTTTTTTTTTTTTTTTGTGGTGTCTTTACCTGGTTTTGGTATCATGGTTATGCTGGCTTAATAGAAAGAATTTGGGAGTATTCTATCCTTTTCTATGCTCTGAAATACCTTTAGTCATAGTGGTGTTAACTCTTTTCTGAAATTTTGGTAAAATTCTCCAGTGACGCCATCAGGGCCAGGGGTTTTTTTTTGGGGGGGGAGTTTTTTTTTTAATTACCTTTTCATTCTCTTCTTTTATTATAGGTTTATTTAGTTTTTCTACCTCTGTAAGTTCAAGTAGATAGTGTTTTTCTAGAAATTTGTCCATTTCCTCTAGGCTTTCAAATTTGTTGGGCTACATTTTTTCATAGTATTCTGTTATAATTCTTTTAATTTCTGTTGGATCTGTTGTGATATCATCCATGCTATTTCTTATTTGGGTTATTTGCTTCCTCTCCTGTTTTTCTTCTGTCAGTGTGTCCAATGGTTTATCAATTTTGTTGATCTTTTCAATGAACCAGGTTTTGGTCTTGTTAACTCTTTCAATTATTTTTCTATTATCTACACAGCCTTCAGTATGGATTACACCTCAACATAAAACAAAAATCCTTGCAACTGGACCAATAAGCAACAGGATGATGAATGAAGAAAAGATTGAAGTTGCCAAATATTTCATTTTACTTGGATCCACAATCAACACCCATGAAATCAGCAGTCAAGAAATCAAAAGACGCATTGCGTTGGGCAAATCTGCTGCAAAAGACCTCTTTAAAGTGTTGAAAAGCAAACATGTCATCTTGAAGACTAAGGTGCGCCTGATCCAAGCCACGGTATTTTCAATCACATCATATGCATGCAAAAGCAGGGCAATAAATAAGGAAGACTGAAGAAAAATTGAAGCCTTTGAATTGTGGTATTGAAGAAGAATATTGAATATACCATGGACTGCCAAAAGAATGATAAAATCTGTCTTGGAAGAAGTACAACCAGAATGCTCCCTAGATGCAAGGCTGGTGGGACTGTGTCTTACATACTTTGGACATGTCAGGAGGGATCAGGCCTTGGAGAAGGACATCATGCTTGGTAAAGTACAGGGTCAGCAGAAAATATGAAGACCCTCAATGAGATGGATTGACACAGTGGCTGCAACAACAGGCTCAACCAAAACCATTGTGATGATAGTGCAGGACGCGTCAGTGTTTTTTTTCTGTGGTACATAGGGTCGCTATGAGTCAAAACCAACTCGACGGCACCTAACAACAACAACAATTTCATTTAATTCTGCTTAATTTTTATTATTTGTTTTCTTCTGGAGCCCAAGGGATACTTTTGCTGTTCTATTTGTTTGAGTTGTAGGGTTGATGTTTTGATTTTGGCCTTTTCTTCTTTTTGGATGTGTGCATTTATTGTTATAAAGTGATCTCTGAGCACTGCTTTTTCTGTGTCCCAAAGGTTCTGGTAGGATGTGTTTTCATTCTCATTTGACTCTAGGAATTTCTTTATTTTGTCCTTGATTTCTTCTATAACCCAGTAGATTCTGACCAATATATTATTCAGCTTCTATGTGTTTAATTTTTTTCCTTGTTTTTTTCTGTTATTAATTTCTCCTTTTATGGCTTTATGGTCAGAAAAGATGATTTGTAATATTTTGATGTTTTGAGTTCTGATGTGGCCCAATATGTGGTCTATTGTGGAGAATGTTCCATGTGCATTGGAAAAGAAAGTATACTTGGCTGCTGTTGGGTGGAGTGTTCTGTATATGTCTATGAGGTCAAGTTGTTTGTGATATTTAGATCTTCCTTGTCTTTACTGAACTTCTTTCTGGATGTTCTGTCCTTCAACTAAAGTGGTGTGTTGAAGTCTCCTACTACTATTGTGGAGCTGTCTATTTCTCTTTTCAATGCTGTTAGAGTTTGTTTTATGTATTTTGTTACAGGGTGCATAAATATTTATTATGATTATGTCCTCCTGCTGTATTGACATTTTAATCATTATACAGGGTCCTTCCTTATTCTTTGTGGTGGATTTTCCTTTAAAGTCTATTTTGTCAGAGATTAATATTGCCACTCCTGCTCTTTTTTAAAAAATAATTTTATTGTGCTTTAAGAGATAGTTTAAAACTCAAGTCAGTCTCTCACACAAAAACCCATATACAACTTGCTACATACTCCCAATTACTTTCACCCCATGAGACAGCCCGATCCCTACTTCCACTCTCTCTTTCTACCCTCACATCTCCCCTCCAGGCAGGAGATGTCAACATTGTCTCAAGTGTCCACCCGAACCAAGCAGCTCATGCCTCACCAGCATCCCTCTCCAACCCATCGTCCAGTATAATCCATGTCTGATGAGCTGGCTTCGGGGATGGGTCCTGTTGTAGGCCAACAGAAGGCCAGGAAGCCATGATCACTGGGGTCCTTCCAGTCTCAGACAGAACATTAAGTCTTGTCTTTTATGAGAATTTGGGGTCGTCATCCCACTGTTCTCCTGCTCCCTCAAGGGTTCTCTATTGTGTTCCCTGTCAGGGCAGTCATCAGTTCTGGATGGGCACCGTCTACTTATTCTGGTCTCAGGATGATGTAGTCTCTGGTTCATGTAGCCCTTTCTGTCTCTTGAGCTCATTATTATGCTGTGTTCTTGGTGTTCTTCATTCTCCTTTGATCCAGGTGGGTTGGGACTTATTGATGCATCTTAGATGATTGCTTCCTAGCATTTAAGACCCCAGATGCCACTCTTCAAAGTGGGAAGCAGAATGTTTTCTTAATAGATTTTAATATGCCAATTGACTTAGATGTCCCCTAAAACCATGCTCCCCAAACCCTGCCCCTGCTTTGCTGACCTTCGAAGCATTCAGTTTATTCAGGAAACTTCTTTGCTTTGGTTTAGTTCACTTGTCCTGACCTCCACTGTGTTGAGTGTTGTCCTTCCCTTCACCCAAAGTAGTTCTTTTCTACTATCTATTTAGTAAATACCTCTCTCCCAACCTAACTCCCTCCCCCCTCTCGTAACCACAAAAGAGTGTGTTCTTCTCAGTTTAAACTATTTCTTAAGATCTTAAAATAGTGGTCTTATACAATATCTGTCCTTTTGCAACTGACTAATTTCACTCAGCATAAGGCCTTCAAGGTTTCTCCATGTTATGAAATGTTTCAAAGATTCATCACTGTTCTTTATCTATGCGTACTATTCAATTGTGTGGATATACCACAGCTTATTTATCCATTCATCTGTTGATGGGCACCTTGGTTGGTTCATCTTTTTGCTATTGTAAACAGTGCTGCGATAACATGGGTGTGCATATATCTGTTCGTGTAAAGGCTCTTATTTCTCTAGGATATATTCTGAGGAGTGGGATTGCTGGGTTGTATGGTATTCTATTTCTAGCTTTTTAAGGAAGCACCAAATCGATTTCCAAAGTGGTTGTACCATTTGACATTGTCACCAGCAGTGTATAAGTGTTCCAATCTCTCCACAGCCTCTCCAACATTTATTATTTTGTGTTTTTTTGGATTAGTGCTGGCCTTGTTGGAGTGAGATGGAATCTTATTGTAGTTTTGATTTGCATTTCTCTAATGGCATTAAAAAAATTTTTTTTAATGGCTAATGATCGAGAGCATTTGCTCACATACCTATTAGCTACCTGAATGTCTTCTTTAGTGAAGTGCCTGTTCATATCCATTGCCCATTTTTTAATTTGGTTGTTTGTCTTTTTGTGGTTGAGATTTAGCACAGTCATGTAGATTTTATAGATCAGGCACTGGTCAGAGATGTCATAAATGAAAAATTTTTTCCTGTTCTGTAGGTGGTCTTTTTACTCTTTTGATGAAGTCTTTAGATGAGCATAGGTGTTTGATTTTCAGGAGCTCCCAGTTATCTGGTTTCTCTTCAGCATTTATAGTAATCTTTCAAATTCTGTTTATGCCATGTATTAGGGCACCTAACATTGTCCCTATTTTTTCTTCCATGACCTTTATTGTTTCAGATTTTATCTTTAGGCCTTTGATCTACCTGGAGTTAGTTTTTGTGGATGGTGTGAGGTATGGGTACTGTTTCATTTTTTTGCAGATGGATAGCCAGTTATGCCAGCACCATTTGTTAAAAAGACTATCTTTTCCCCAATTAACTGACACTGGGCCTTTGTCAAATATCACCTGCTCATATGTGGATGGATTTATATCTGGATTCACAATTATGTTCCATTGGTCTATGTGTCTGCTGTTGTACCACTACCCAGCTGTTTTTACTACTGTGGCAGTATAATAGGTTCTAAAATCAGGTAGAGTGAGTCCTCCCACATTGCTTTTCTTTTTTAGTAATGTTTTACTTGTCCGAGGCTTCATTCCCTTCCATACAAAGTTGGTGATTTGTTTCTCCATCTTATTAAAAAATGTCATTGTGAAGATGGCTCACAAGGTAGAAGCTACCTCGGATCCCTCTTGCAACAAAGACTCGGAAAAACAAATGAATCGATCACATACATGACAATCTACAAACCCTGACCATCAAACACAGATCTAAAGACTTGACCAGAGTTACAGAGACTCAGCCAGCACAAGCAGGCTGCACACTGACGCGGCTAAAGAGAGAACGAGCAACCACGGGGAAGCAGTGACTGTTTTCGGAGCCTGAAGCCAGCGTCCCAGTCAGAAAACCTTGGCGCCGGGCTTTGGACTGGGGGCAGGGGAGCTGAGCATGGCTTCCAGAGATGGCGCAAACATGGGACACAGCCCTAGCCTCCAGAAGTGACCTCGGGGGAAGCCAGTGCATGCAGGCAGCGCAGCGACACAGCTGACAGGAGGAGAAGTCACCGGAAGGCAGTGACTGGTTTTGGAGCATGGAGTGTGGCATCTCAGCCAGGGAACCTTGGCACTGGGCTTTGGACTTGGAGTGGAGGAACTGACCACGGCTTCTGAGACAGCACAAGCACAGGAGGCGGGCTTGACCCCTGGGAGCAATATCGACCCAGCCAACGCACACAGGCTACACGCCCCTCAGGAATCTCAGATAAAAGTCATCACCAAGCAAGATAAGTAACTTTGTCTATATTCCTGGGTGCTCAGCACTGGGGTTTTTTGACTCTCTCCTATCTATCCGATCCCTCCCCTCCCCTTTCCAGGTGGATTAATTAACATTGGAATTTCCTGGGCCAGAGAGTGAAGTGCTCTGTGCTTTTTGTTTGTTTTCTTTGTTTTTTTCCTAACCCATTCTCCTGGCCTAAGAGAAGCAGCTACAAAAAACCCAGGGACCAAAAATCCTTCCCTGACTTCCTGAAATTGGGCTAAAAATACAGAACCAGCTCCAGCCAAGCATATGAGATCCACAGTCTTGGGCTTTCATCCCTACAGGGAACAAGGTGGCTATTATAATTCAAAGGCAATTCTGATAGTGATTTGACTGTAATTATTTCAGCGGATTACTGGAAAGACAAGTTTCCCAGGTCTGATATCTCTACCTATTAAACAGAGCACTCACTGACCCACAACAGGGAACTGAGGACTGAAGCTCCACCCAAACCACCTAGCCTCCTGCCATAGGGGTCTGAGGATAGTGACGCCTACCAATCTGTAGAGGTACATACATTGGGTGCCTAAGGTACAGCTGCAGAGTCCACCCACCAAAGTGCTTTAAGAATAGAGACACACCTACCTCACTGGCACTTGGGGGAAGCCTGACAGCATCCTGCCCACCCTGCAGTGTGACCCCCTGCTACTACTAGAATCTAGTGCACACAACTATCACCACTACTCCTCTAAGGGAATAGGTGACAGTCTACACCACACACTGGATGACCCAAAATCAGACTCTACTCAAGAACAGTGAAAGGACTCTTAGGCTTATATATCTGGTAACAGCCCAAACCAGCTGGTAATAGGACATAAGTGATTCAAAGGCTACAACAATCAAGACAGCACAATCTAGTAGCCCATCTATGTATATTGAAAGAAAACAGAACAAGATAAGACTAGCGAGCAAACATAAAATAAATCATTACAATATCTTACAGATGGCTTGAAGACAGCAGTCGATATGAAACCACTTAAAGAAGCAGATCATGATTGCTTCTAAAACTCCCCAAACTAAAGAATCAAAATCTTTCCCAAATGAAGAAACAATCCTGGAATTACCAGATGTAGAATACAAAAAACTAATTTACAGAATACTTCAAGACATTAGGGATGACCTCAAAAATGAAATGAGGCAATCTACAGAAAAAGACAAGGAACACACTAAGCAGTTGAAGAAATCAAAAAGATTATTGAAGAACATAGTAGAAAAATTAATAAGCTGCAAGAATCCATAGAGAGGTAGCATTCAGAAATCCAAAAGATTAACAATAAAATTACAGAATTAGACAACCCAATAGGAACTCAGAGGAGCAGAATAGAGCAATTGGAATGCAGAGTGGGGGACCTGGAGGATAAGGGAATTGACACCAATATAATTGAACAAAAATCAGACAAAAGAATTTAAAAAAATGAAGAAACCCTAAGAATCATGTGGGACTCTATCAAGAAGAATAACTTGCGTGTGATTGGAGTTCCAGAACAGGGAGGGAGGACAGAAAATACAGAGAGAATAGTTGAATATCTGTTGGCAAAAAACTTCCATGACATCATGAAAGATAAAAGGATATCTATCCAAGATGCTCATCGAACCCCATATAAGACTGATCCCAAAAGAAAATCACCAAGACATATTATCATCAAACTTGCCAAAACCAAAGATAAAGAGAAAATTTTAAAAGCAGCCAGGGATAAAAGAAAGGTGTCCTACAAAGGAGAATCAATAAGTTTGCACTACTCAGCAGAAACCATGCAGGCAAGAAGTCAATGGGATGACATATATAGAGCACTGAAGGAGAAAAACTGCCAGCCAAGGATC
This sequence comes from Elephas maximus indicus, assembly GCF_024166365.1. Lineage (NCBI taxonomy): Eukaryota > Metazoa > Chordata > Mammalia > Proboscidea > Elephantidae > Elephas > Elephas maximus. The sequence goes on from NC_064846.1 coordinate 107,567,625, forward strand.
CTATATCCAGCAAAACTCTCCCTCAAATATGAAGGTGAAAGTGAAACATTTACAGATAAACACAAGCTTAGAGAATTTACAAAAACCAAACCAAAGCTACAAGAAATACTAAAGGAAATTGTTTGGTCAGAAAATCAATAATATCAGATACCAACACAACACAAGGTCAAAGAACAGAACATCCTGATATCAACTCAAATAAGGAAATCACAAAAACAAATTAAGATTAATTTTAAAAAGAAAAAAATGCTCAAAACAGGGAATCATTGAAGTCATTATGTAAAAGATCACAATAATCAAAAAGAGGGACTAAATACAGGAGGCACAGAACTGCCATATGGAGAGGAAAACAAGGCAATATACAACGATAGAAGTTAGCTTTTTCTTATAGGGGTAAATATTAAGGTAACCACAAAGAGGTATAACAATTCCATAACTCAAAAACCAAGAAAAACAAAACGACTCAGCAAACATAAATTCAACTACTATGAAAATGAGGAACACACAATTTAAAAGAAAAACGACTCAGCACAAAAAAGTAAGTGGAAAAATGAAATTATCAACAATGCACAAAAAAAGGCATCAAAATGACAGCACTAAACACATACTTATCTATACTTACGCTGAATGTAAATGGACTAAATGCACAAATAAAGAGACAGAGAGTCTCAGACTGGATGAAGAAACACAATCCGTCTACATGCTGCCTACAAGAGACATACCTTAGACTTAGAGACACAAACAAATTCAAACTCAAAGGATGGGAAAAAAATATATCAAGCAAACAATCAAAAAAGAGCAGGAGTGGCAATATTAATTTCTGACAAAATAGACTTTAAAGTTAAATCCACCACAAAGGATAAAGAAGGACACTACACAATGATTAAAGGGACAATTGACCAGGAAGATATAACCATATTAAATATTTATGCACCCAATGACAGGGCTGCAGGATACAGAAAGCAAACTTTAACAGAACTGAAAAGTGAGATAGACACCTCCACAATTATAGGAGACTTCAAAACACCACTTTTGGAGAAGGAAAGGACTTCCAGTAAGAAGCTCAATAGAGACACGGAAGACCTAATTGCTACAATCAACAAACTTAACCTCATAGACTTATACAGAACACTCCATCCAACAGCTACAAAGTATGCTTTTTTTTCTAGTGCACATGGAATATTCTCTAGAATAGATCACCTATTAGGTCATAAAACAAACCTTTGCAGAATCCAAAACATCGAAATATTACTAAGCATTTTCTCAGACCAAAGGCCATAAAAGTGGAAATCAATAACAGAAAAATTAGGGAAAAGAAATCAAATACTTGGAAACTGAACAATACCCTACTCAAAAAAGACTGGGTTATAGAAGACAGTAAGGAGGGAATAAAGAAATTCATAGAATGCAATGAGAAGGAAAACACTTCCTATCAAAACTTCTGGGACACAGCAAAAGCAGTGCTCAGGGGCCAGTTTATATCAATAAATGCACACATACAAAAAGAAGAAAGAGCCAAAATCAGAGAACTGTCCCTACAACTTGAACAAATAGAAAGTGAGCAACAAAACAATCCATCAGGCACCTGAAGAAAACAAATAATAAAAATTAGAGCTCAACTAAATGAATTAGAGAACAGAAGAACAATTGAAAGAATTAACAAAGCCAAAAGCTGGTTCTTTGAAAAAATTAACAAAATTGATAAACCACTGGCCAGACTGACTAAAGAAATACAGTAAAGGAAACAAATAATCCAAATAAGAAACGAGAAGGGCCACATCACAACAGACCCAACTGAAATTAAAAGAATCATATCAGATTATTATGAAAAATTGTACTCTAACAAATTTGCAAACCTGGAAGAAATGGATGAATTCCTAGAAAAACACTACCTACCTAAACTAACACAATCAGAAGTAGAACAACTAAATAGACCCATAACAAAAAAAAGAGATTAAAAAGTTAATTAAAAAAAAAAGCCTTGGCCCTGACAGTTTCACTGCAGAGTTCTAGCAAACTTTCGGAGAAGAGTTAACACCACTACTACTAAAGGTATTTCAAAGCATAGAAAATGATGGAATACTACCTAACTCATTCTATGAAGCCACCATATCCCTGATACCAAAACCAGGTAAAGACATCATAAAAAAGGAAAATTACAGACCTGTATCCCTCATGAACATAGATGCAAAAATCCTCAACAAAATTCTCGCCAATAGAATTCAACAGCATAGCAAAAAACTAATCCACCTCGACCAAGTGGGATTTATACCAAGTATGCAAGGCTGGTTTAATATTACAAAAACCATTAATGTAATCCACCATATAAATAAAACAAAAGACAAAAACCACATGATCTTATCAATTGATGCAGAAAAGGCATTTGACAAAGTCCAACACCCATTAATGATAAAAACTCTCAGCAAAATAGGAATTGAAGGAAAATTCCTCAACATAATAAAGGGACAAAGCCAACAGCCAACATCACTCTAAATGGAGAGAGCCTGAAAGCATTTCCCTTGAGAATGGGAACCAGACAAGGATGCCCTTTATCACCGCTCTTATTCAACATTTTGCTAGAGGTCCTAGCCAGAGCAATGAGGCTAGACAAAGAAATAAAGGGCATCCGGATTGGCAAGGAGGAAGTAAAATTATCTCTATTTGCAGATGACATGATCTTATACACAGAAAACCCTAAGGAATCCTCCAGAAAACTACTGAAACTAATAAAAGAGTTTGGCAGAGTCTCAGGTTACAAGATAAACATACAAAAATCACTTGGATTCCTCTACATCAACAAAAAGAACATCGAAGAGGAAATCACCAAATCAATACCATTCACAGTAGCCCCCAAGAAGATAAAATACTTAGGAATAAATCTTACCAAAGATGTAAAAGACCTATACAAAGAAAACTAAAAAGTACTAGTGCAAGAAACTAAAAAGGACCTACATAAGTGGAAAAACATACCTTGCTCATGGATAGGAAGACTTAACATAGTAAAAATGTCTATTCTATCAAAAGCCATCTATGCATACAATGCACTTGCGATCCAAATTCCAATGACATTTTTTAATGTGATGGAGAAACAAATCACCAACTTCATATGGAAGGGAAAGAAGCCTCAGATAAGTAAAGCATTACTGAAAAAGAAGAAGAAAGTGGGAGGCCTCAATCTACCTGATTTTAGAACATATTATACAGCCACAGTAGTCAAAACAGCCTGGTACTGGTACAACAACAGGCACATAGATCAATGGAACAGAACTGAGAACCCAGATATAAATCCATCCACATATGAGCAGGTGATATTTGACAAAGGCCCAGTGTCAGTTAATTGGGGGAAAAGATAGTCTTTTTAACAAATGGTGCTGGCATAACTGGATATCCGTTTGCAAAAAATGAATCAGGACCCATACCTCACACCATGCACAAAAACTAACTCCAAGTGGATCAAAGACCTAAATGTAAAGACTAAAACGATAAAGATAATGGAAGAAAAAATGGGGACAACGTTAGGAGCCCTAATACAAGGCATAAACAGAATACAAAACATTACCAAAAATGATGAAGAGAAACCAGATAACTGGGAACTCCTAAAAATCAAACACCTATGCTCATCTAAAGACTTCACCAAAAGAGTAAAAAGACCACCTACAGATTGGGAAAGAATTTTCAGCTATCACATCTCCAACCAGCGCCTGATCTCTAAAATCTACACGATTCTGTTAAAACTCAACCACAAAAAGACAAACAACCCAATCAAGAAGTGGGCAAAGGATATGAACACACATTTCACTAAAGAAGATATTCAGGCAGCTAACAGATACATGAGAAAATGCTCTGGATCATTAGCCATTAGAGAAATGCAAATTAAAACTACGATGAGATTCCATCTCACTCCAACAAGGCTGGCATTAATCCAAAAACCACAAAATAATAAATATTGGAGAGGCTGCGGAGAGATTGGAACTCTTATACACTGCTGGTGGGAATGTAAAATGTTACAACCACTTTGGAAATCTATCTGGCGTTTTCTTAAAAAGTTAGAAATAGAACTACCATACAACCCAGAAATCCCACTCCTCGGAATATACCCTAGAGAAATAAGAGCCTTTACACGAACAGATATATCCACCCCCATGTTTATTGCAGCTCTGTACACAATAGCAAAAAGCTGGAAGCAACCAAAGTGTCCATCAACGGACAAATGGGTAAATAAATTGTGGTATATTCACACAGTGGAATACTACGCATCGATAAAGAACAGTGACGAATCTGTGAAACATTTCATAATATGGAGGAACCTGGAAGTCATTATGCTGAGTGAAATTAGTCAGAGGCAAAAGGACAAATATTGTATAAGACCACTATTATAAGATCTTGAGAAATAGTATAAAGTGAGAAGAACACATACTTTTGTGGTTATGAGTGGGGGAGGGAGGGAGGGTGGGAGAGGGTTATTTACTGATTAGTTAGTAGATAAGAACTACTTTAGGTGAAGGGAAGGACAATACTCAATACAGGGAAGGTCAGCTCAACTGGACTGGACCAAAAGCAAAGAAGTTTCCGGGATAAACTGAATGCTTCAAAGGTCAGCGGAGCAAGGGCGGGGGTTTGGGGTCTATGGCTTCAGGGGACTTCTAAGTCAATTGGCGAAATAATTCTATTATGAAAACATTCTGCATCCCACTTTGAAATGTGGCGTCTGGGGTCTTAAATGCTAACAAGCGGCCATCTAAGATGCATCAATTGGTCTCAACCCACCTGGAGCAAAGGAGAATGGAGAACACACCACGGTCACATGATAACTATGAGCCCAAGAGACAGAAAGGGCCACATGAACCAGAGACTTACATCATCCTGAGACCAGAAGAACTAGATGGTGCCCGGCCACAACTGATGACTGCCCTGACAGGGAGCACAACAGAGAACCCCTAAGGGAGCAGGAGATCAGTGGGATGCAGACCCCAAATTCTCATAAAAAGACCAGACTTAATGGTCTGACTGAGACTAGCGGAATTCCGGCAGTCATGGTCCCCAAACCTTCTGTTGGCCCAGGACAGGAACCATTCCCGAAGACAACTCATTAGACGTGGAAGGGACTGGACCATGTGTTGGAGAGAGATGCTGACGAAGAGTGAGCTACTTGTATCAGGTGGACACTTGAGACTGTATTGTCATCTCCTGTCTGGAAGGGAGATAGTAGGGTAGAGAGGGTTAGAAACTGGCAAAATTGTCACGAAAGGAGAGACTGGAAGGAGGGAGCGGGGTGACTCATTAGGGGGAGAGTAAGTGGGACTATGGAGTAAGGTTTATATAAGCTTATATGTGACTGACTTGATTTGTAAACTCTGACTGAAAGTATAATAAAACTTATTAAAAAAAAAAGGTAATAGAGACCACATCCCAGGGAAAACTCTCTTTATATTGGACCAGGAATGTGACCTGGGTATGGGTATTACAATCCTACCCTAATCCTCTTTAACATAAAATTACAATCACAAAATGGAGGACAACCACACAATACTCTAAATCATGGCCCAGCCAAATTGATACACATTTTTGGGGGGGCATAATTCAAACCATGACACTCAGTTTCCTCCTTCCAATGGCTGCAATCTTGAGCAAGACAAGATTCTTACAAACCTTCAAGCTCCGAGTCGAGAAGAAAAGAATAAAATATTTTTGAGGATCCACTGGGTGCCAGGTACTGCTCTAGGTACTTTTATGGTATAGTAGAGTCAGACATACCCAAATTTGAAGGCACTTGACCTCTTCTATCCTCATTTTTCTTGTCTCTAAGATGATTACATGCAGTATTGGTAGGAAGATTTTATTTATTTACTTGTTTTTTAAACACTCAAGTAGTGCTTGCTGTGCGCACTTCATAAATGTCAACTCATTTAATCCTTATAACAATCCAATGAGGTAAGTACTGTTATCCCCATTTTATAGACAGGAGTATTGAGGCTTTGGCAAGTTAATGAACCCACCCAAGTTCACACAATTAGCAAATGGCAGAGCTGAGATTTGCATTCAGACTATCTTTAGATCCATGCTCTTAGCCACTACACTACGCTGTCTCCCATATATGATAAAGTACAGGCAGTCCCCTTGTTACAAACAAAATCCACTCCTAAGTGTGTCTTCAAGTATAATTTGTAGGTAAGTTAAACAGGTGCATATGGTTCTTATTTAGCCTCACTTTTTAGTCCAAGAAAAGGCTCGAAGCCTTTTCAATGATTTAAAAGCTGCATAAGCAGCAAGTGAAGGTGATTGTGATGAAGAATTTGTTGGGGAGTTAGGGGTTGGTTCAATCCTTTCAAAGTGAGGGCAAATTTACATAACATTACAGGTATGAGTTGTCTGTAAGTCAGATGTTAGTAACCCAGCGACTTTTGTATGTGAAAGCTCTTAACACAATGCCTACCACAATATAAAAACCTAGTAAATGGTGATCCTTCCCTTAAAAACCAAAAGCCAAAAAAACCTGTTGCCATCAAGTCAATTCTGACTCACAGTGACCCTATAGGACAGAAAAGAACTGCCCCATATGTTTTCCAAGGAGCGCCTGATGGATTCCAACTGCAGACCTTTTGGTTAGCAGATGTAGCTTTTAACCACTATGCCACCAGGGCTTCCATCTTTCCCTTAGTCTTTTAAAATTTCACTGCAACCCCACACAGCAGGTGTTATCTCCATTTTACACATGAGGAAACCACAGTTCAGAGAAGTTTGATAACTTGCCCAAGAATGTACTGTAAGTAAATAGAAGCTCTGGGATTTGAACTCGAGAACAACTGACTCCTGGGTCAATGTCATTTCCCTGTACTATGTAGTACGGAAACAACTGAAGTGCATGTGCGCCTAGACCACCAATGGAGAGTGTTTGTTTAAGGATGGTCTTCCTTCCCCAGCCACAAGCAGAAGAGAATATGATAGAAAGAGGCTTCTCAGTAGGGAACTGTGTCTTTTATAGCCATTAAACAAACACTAGTTTTTTTTTTAAACAGACTCAGTGGCTGCTGGCAGCAAAGCCTGAATCTCATCAAGCTTCAGGAAGTTCATCATGACTCTTAGCTGTCAGCTTTACCTCTGTGTAATGCCCTGCACAGAGGCAACCCCTTATCTGTTGTACCCTGATTTTTTTGCGCACTAAATTCTCAGTAAGCCTTCATCATCATTATTATCATCTTTGGCTTCTCAGGAAGCCAGTCATCATCATCAACATCATCTTCCTCATACTTATCATTTATTGAATGTTTGTCAAGAGTTGTTATAGGCACTCTCTATATATTAACTCATTTAATCTTTCCAACAATGCCATGAAGAAAGGACTATTACTATCCTGTTTCACAAGTGAGACAACAGAGGCTCAGAGAGGGTAAGTAACTAACCTAAGGGCATATGACCCTGAGTTAACGGGCTTCCCTGAGTTCACCATGGGAGATGTTGATAACTGCCAAGATGCTATCATTGCTATGGGAAAGCTGAGGACATAATAACAGGAAACTGGACTTCAAGAGCAGAACTGATAAAATCACCTGTCCTTCCTCCACAGAGTGAGCTCCTACCCTCAGTGTAAGAGTCAGGCACAAAGAAGGTATACTATTCATTGTGTCAAGAATGTGAAGACAGCCCCTGACTGGGTGATTCCCTGACTGGGGAGCCTGGGCCCCTGTCATGGCTTTGCTCTTAACCTACTATTCAAGGGGTGCTGGGTGTTTAAACTCACTCAAATCTGGGAACTGATTGGGGGACCGTGACTCTTATTCTGGTGAAGCAAGTTAGACTGCTGTTCACCTAACCCAGAATTCATCCATTTGTACAGACCAAGTAAATATTTAGTAGATTTAGTATGTATTTCACCCTTAGGGACACCATAACTAAGTAGCCAATGCCATAAGTCCATCCGAATCAGACTATTTTGATTACTGTTTTGACTCCACTCTCCATTACTGTAACCACGCCCACCTTGTCTTTGTCAACTGAGTACAGCCATTTGGCCCCTACTACTATGGAGTCCAATCAGCCCCATTGCAGTTAGGTGTCTTAATTCAGTTAGGGCAGTTCCCACTGTTAAACCTGATTTACATAAAATAGCAATCACGGCAGTCTTCAAGGATGCTGGAGCTCCCTTCACAAATTTGTCCCTCACAGTTGTGGTAAAAGGTGTGTCCTCTGGGCACTCCATGTGTGGGTCTGTGAGTCTAACCTGATAAATCCACTCTAGCATGCCAATTTCCCTAGGCCTTTGGATACCTTCTTCTACAGTATACCAAGACAGGTCTGGTACCTGGACTTGATTTAGTGTAGGCCACTTCATAATCCACACTTCAGCAACCCAACCAAATAAACTATTAGATTCTTTCCTAACTTCTCAAGCTGAAACACTGAATGAAGAATCTGTGCTTAGTGGACGCATATCAATAAACTCATACTGATCTATTATTATGTTCCTTGCACCATTATCCCACACCCTTAATAGTCATTCCCACACATATCCTGCAGGTTTCTGTTTGTACATGTTAGAAAAATCAAGCAGTTCTTTTAGAGTGCAGCATACCTCCTCCTGGGTCACACTTTGTACTTCACCTTTTGGGGCTCGCTGGGACTTAAGTCCAGTTATAGGTCTAGAAGCCAGAATTAGTAGGGTGGAACTGTTTTGAGAACATTCAGCATTGTCTTGTAAAGCACTTGCCTCAGGCGATGCCCCTGGCAATGACTCAGGCAAGGGATCTTTAGAGACAGCTGGGCTAGGGCTAATATCATTAGATATTATCTAATGGAGGGGCTAATGGTTTCTCTGGGCAGGGTGGTTTAGCAGACAAACATGAAGTAATCTCTTCAGATGGGAGTGGTTCTGCTGGCAGGAGTGATTCAATGGAATTTAGGAGCTCAGTGTCTCCAGCTTCCTGATTATCTGCCCATATGTCTCCATCCCGAGTTTCAGGACCCCTTTTCTTCCCAGTCAATGCCCTAAGTTTAACTTCAGATACCTCTCAAGGTTTGCAATTGAGCTGGGGTTGTAATTCAGCCACTTTTACAATAAAGCTCTGGGTTTGGTTTTCAGCAATTTCAGCTCTGTTACTACAAGAAATAAGGCTTTCTTTCAAAGCATGAGTGGAAGCCTTAAGGTCATTTATGTGGCACTTGAGCTTTGGCTCTGAATCCCTGAGTACATCTATTTCTTTCATTAGTTTGTCTAGTGAAAGTAGGACCAACCAACCAGCTTCCTTATTATTCTCATTCTGACAAAACTGTAGAAAGATATCACACATGTGTTCACCCAGAGCCTCACCTTTCACCAATACCTGATCTACTCGTGGTGATATTTTCCATAATTCTATCACCACCTCACGTCATGGATTAGTAATGCCCTCTTCACTGCTAGAAGCAGAGACATCAACATCTTTAAGACTAACCAGACTTGAGAACTAATTTAGAAAATTCATCCTTTCAATTTTGCTCCTCTAGACCCACTCTCAGTACCAAATGTCTTAGGCTGGGTTCTCTAGAGAAGTAAAACTGGTAAAATGTGTATATACATGTATAGAGAGATTTATATCAAGGAAATGGCTCACAAGATTGTATAGGCTGGAACATCCCAAGTCCGTGTATCAGGATAGAGGCTTCTCTCGATTCACATAGCTGCAGGGGCTGGTGAACCCAAGATCAGCAGGTCGGAGAGCAGGGCTCTTGCTCACAGGCTGTGAAGATCAACGAATCCCAAGATCTGCAGATAAGCTGACAGCTCAAGTCCCAACGGCCGGAGGTCAGATGAACAGGAGGCAGCCGCAGAAGCCAGAGAGAGCAAAAAGCCAGAACATCTGCTTATATTCAGATGCAGGCCACACCCCTAAGGAAGCTTCCTTTCAACTGATTGGCTACTCAGAGAAGATTCCATCATGGGAGTGATCACATACAAATACTGAGAATCATGGCCCAGCAAAGCTGACACACAATATTAACCATCACAAGCACCTTGCATATAGACCTGGTACAGAACAGGTGCTAGATAAATGGAAATTATTGTAATAATTGGGTAAATTACTGTGCTGTGGTGTGCCTGGTTTCCTCATTTGTAAGATGAAGTGAATTGAGTGAAGAAGAGCTACCTATCAGGGGTAAATGGCATTACATCTTTTGTATTGCCTAGTACATAGTAGGTACTCAGTCAGCATTTACTCCAATAAACAAAAGTTTATTTAAAAGGATTTGTACAGACATCACACATTTGCCTTCAAAGAGCAGAGGAATCTTTTATATTGTGAACACACAGACATTGCGGAAACTGAAAACTACAGTTAAGGAAGAAAGGGAAAAAAAGTCCACCTCCCTCTCCAGCCAGGGACTAAGATTTGGGGCTAAAACTTTTTCAGTCAGCCAGGCTTCATTCCTGCCCCTGAAGTCTGAAAGTGACTTGACTAGAGACATGGATTTGCAGACAGTAGAGCTGTGGAGCTTGGGAAGCCCAGTGCCTTTTCTTTTGGGAAGGAAGGCACAGCACCAAGACCACCTGTACAATCCACAGAAAAGGGGTGGCCAGCAGCTATCCTGAACTAAGGCTGCCTTATAGAAGCAGGATGAATGGAGAGGAAGTCCCACTCAAGTGCATGTGTAAAGTAATTGGCACTCACTTGAATCCTAACGCATTCCTCCCCCTGCTAGGATATACCACTAAGTAGGTGCCAGAGTAATAGTTTTAACAAAAGCCAGCATGGATGTTAACCTGGGGCCCCTCTCAGCCTAAGACAGCCCCTACAGCAGACCCCTCAGCCCCAGTGACTGCTGAGTTAGGCAGAACTTGTGGAGTAAGTTTGGTTTCCCAAATTCACTGTGGGGAACTTCTATCACTGATTTGCAAAGACTGGAAGTATGGGGAAAAGGCCCAGAGATTCCAGGATCCCTAGCCACACAGCCTGTGCCTAAGAACTTTCACATATCCAAGGAACTGGGAGGGGGGACACTTTAGAATAGCAACCAGGCATCCTAAATGATTATGAAAAGGAAGGCTTGTCTAAGATACCTCTGGACTTTAAGGATGAGATGAAGATGGGGGAGATATATGCACCAAGCCTGTTGGGAAGTCCAACAGTAAGTTCCTTCAGAGCCTGAGAGAAAAATACAGGGAGGGGGCACACTGGGGCCTTCACCTGAAACAAGATATGGGCCTCCATCAGCCCTCAGAATGTACAGCTTCGTAGGCCCCAGGCCTCAGGCACAAGAGAGTCACATTTGGGTCTTCTGTCCCTCCCTCAGCTCCAAACAAGGGGAGAGGTTGAGATGACAATGGGAGAGAAGGGATCATTGGACACACTCATTAGCATCCAAACCACATCTCTTGTTAAACCAGAAATCCCAGCAGCAGAAAGAAACAAGAACAAAGTAAGAGAGGGGTTGTGCTTCCATCGCATTAAATAGGAGACTTAGTGGGAGTGGGAAAGGGTTGTTTCACATCAGGACATCAATCACTCTGGCCAACAGGAAGGGTTATGAGCTGCAGAGCTCCACATGCTCTTCCTTTCTTCATTCATCTTGCTTCCGTTTGGGCTTTTTGGGGTTCCGGGACCGACTCTTAGCTTTGCACAGAGGGCATATTGGTGCATTTCGGTGAATTTGCTGGTGACATGACAAGCAGGCCTGGTGGGAGGTACAGGACAAAGAAAGTTAGTGATTAGATTCTTCTAGGCTATGGCTAAGCGCGGGTGCCCAGGCAGCAATTGTGATTTCCCATTAGGAGGGAGGAACAATCATTGGGTGAGACTCAAGGAGGGAGATCAGTGCTCTTGGGGGGCACAGAAGAAGGGAGTGAGGGATATAACCCAGGTTAGAGAGGGCATTAAGAAAAAGTATCTGAAACTTGGAAATAAGGCAAAACAAGGATTGAATATCCATGCAGCATTACACTGGAACATTGTCTAACAGGCCCACCCAAGAATTATTTAATTCTCTAGGATAGGGATCAGCAAATTTTTTCTGTAAAGAGCAACTGAGTAAGGATTTTAGACTTTGTGGGACATATGGCCTTTGTGGGTCATATGGACTTTGACACAACTATTCAACTCTACCATTTTATGTGAAAGAAGCCACAGACAATACTTAAACAAATGGGCATGGATATGTATCAATTAAACTTTATTTACAAAATCAGGGAGCAGATCAGACTCAGCCCGAGGGCTCTGCTCTAGGAGAATATCCCTTTGTTTGGTTATTAACTATCAAAGGCCCAGATTCTGTAAAGTTACATTGATAAACTGCCAGTAGAGATGCAAATTATTTCTGTTTGGAAGAACAGATAACCACAAAGGTTAAAGATTTATTGCCTATAGGACATTAACTAGAATCCCTGGGTGGTACAAATGGTTAACAGGCTAGGCTGCTAACTGAAAAGTTGGAGGTTCAAGACCACCCAGAAGCGACTAGGAAGAAAGGCCTGATGATTTACTTCCAAAAAGGTCGACCATTGAAAACCCTATGGAATACAGTTCTACTCTGAAAAACATGGGGTCATCATGAGTCAAAATTGACTTGATGACAACTGGTTAAGGATATTAACTAGTTCTGTACCTACCTTTGGAAACTTATTTCAGCATTCCTTTTCTTTCCTGTCTATATAAATATCTGTTCCTCAAATGCTCTTGGAGTCACCTTTGTTATCCTGCTGATTCCCTCATTAATGACACATAAACCAAAAACCAAACCAAACCCACTGCTGTCAAGTTGATTCCAACTCATAGCGACCCTATAGGACAGAGCAGAACTGCCCCACAGGGTTTCCGAGGAGCGCCTGGTGGATTCGAACTTCTGACCTTTTGGTTAGCAGCCAAACTCTTAACCACTATGCCACTAGGGCATGCTCACTATAAATTGTACGAGTCATGTTTTTAACTTTTTGAAAATTATACTGTAGTTGGGGCTGCCGATCTCCCAGCATTCTAACCCCTCTGGGGGTGCAGAGCAAAAAAACTGGTGCGTCAACCACAGCACACTTATGCCACCCCTTCCACTGTGTTCCAAGCAAAGGCTGTTTTACGAAGACCCAAAATTAGTAAGGCCAAAGCCCCAGACACAGCCTTCCATGGGCCTGCTTCCACACCCCCATGTCCAGCTCACTCACCTTCATAGGTGGAGGCTGCTGTCTGAAGGTGGCTGTCTGGCGAGTGTCCTGCTTCCTAGCCACTTGGAGTTGTTGAGCGGCGGCAGCTGCAGCGGCCAGGGACTCAGGGATTGGGGGCTCCTGAGGCTCCGTCTGCCACTCTGCCTTCTGCTTCTCAAAGTAACTTTGGATATGAGAGATATTGGCTAGATCATTCTGAAAGGAAGGAGAACTTTGCCCCTCTTAAGGACTCCTTGCCACAGAACCAAGAGCTGGGTTGTAGTTCAGTACAGAAAGTTCCCGTACTCTCAACACAAGGCTCTTTGCCTTTGGTACCAGGCCCACTGTTTGCTGGAAAGGGTAATCCTCCTGCTCCTCGTTTCTGACAGACCCAGGAGATCAAGAAACCCCAGAGATAGCAAGGTCCTTAAAGGGCATTCAGTCCTACCATCCATCCCATGCTTTGATCTCTTTTGCATTTATTCCTATTTAGGTGTCCTCAGGCCTCTGCTGACATACCTTTAGTAATAGGAAGCTCACCACCTCCACAAGTAGCCTGCTCTACCTTTAAGAAGCACTTCCTTCTTAATGAGCTGAACTTTGTCTCTCTGTAAGGTGGGCCTAGATCTTAACTCTGGGGGTCATAAGATGATGTTCCGATCTGGCCCCTAGAGACCACAAAAGCTCAGCTCAAAGGTTTATGGGCATCCCTTCTAGACCTCAACTTGGAAAGTGACCTCTTAAGAGTCACGGACATTATCAGAGGTTGCCAAAATCACACAAAGAATTTTTTAAAAATCTAGTAATTCTAGTCTAATCATCCTTTTTCTGGTGTAACAGACCAGCATAGAGATTTGCCCAAGGTCATGCAATGAGTCATCCACTGACAGAACTAGGGCTAGGACCAGGTATCCTGACTTTCAGGCCAGTCTCTGTATGTGTATTCACACTTCTGTGTGTGTGTGTGTGTGTGTGTGCGTGTGTGTGTGTGCTGCAAGGACAAGAGGCAGATATCTTACTCCAAGGAGAGCTTCTCCTCCTCTTCACACAGGTCAGGGAGCCTCTGCAGGCCCAGGGTCATACGCAGGGCATCCACATGTTCCTTCAGCGGCTTATACTCATCATGCAACCGTCGGGTAGACTCTAGCAGCTTATTTAGGTCATTCTCAGACTGTTTGATGGTGTTCTCCATCTACAACGTAGAGAGGAGTGGGCACAGAGACAAGACCTCAAGGTTTTTAGAGAGTCTTATACAGCTAAGTGAGTAATAGCATAGGCTCCAGAACCAGACCAATATATGTTCAAGTCCTTGGATCTGCCAGGTCTTCTCTGTGTGACGCTGGTCAAGCCTCAGTTACTTCATCTGTATAATGGCATAATAGTAGTTCCTACCTTATACAATTTTGGTAAAGATTCAAGGGGCAAAAATCATATAAAGCACATAGTACAGGGGATAACACAGAGTAGAGGCTCCATACATGGTAGCTATCATTCAAATACAGTATTTAAGACCAGGAATGGCCCTTAGAGCTCATTTAGTTCATTCTACTGCCATTTTACACATCAGAGAACTAAGACTCAGAGAGATGAAGGAACTTCCTCAGGGAACCACTTCTTAGGGACAAAATCTAGGTAAAGGCTCAGGGCTTCCACTTCCTGGGCCAATGGCATTTCTCTTAAATCAGTGATTCTCAAAATGTGGTCCCTAGACAAGCAGCCACGGCATCACCTGGGAACTCACTGGGAATACAAATTCTCAGGCTGTACCCCAGACAAAGGCACCCTGGTCATGCAACGGTTAAGCATTCGGCTACTAACCAAAGGTTAGTGGTTCAAACACACCCAGTGGTTCCATGGGAGAAAGACCTGCTGATCTGCTTTTGTAAAGATTACAGCCAAGAAAACCCTATGGGTCAGATCTATTCTGTAACACATGGGGTCGCTAAGAGTTGGAATTGACTCGACGGCACCTAACACCCCAGATGCACAGAATCAGAAACTATGTGGTAGAGCCCAACACTCTATGTTTTAATAGACCCTGAGACCCACTGGCCTAGATTCTCAGTCCCTTTGTAGTAAATATTTTGCCCCTTTCATTAGCTATCTGTCCTTGGTTGGCTGGCAGCAAAACTGCCAACTCTTCATTAGACCCAGGAATCCTTTGATCTCTGACACAGATAATCCTAAATGCTTACTGTCCAAATATCACTCGAATTTCACTCAAGATCCTAGGCCTGGCTCAAATACAACTACAAATGCAGGAGGAGCAGAAGACATGGTAGACAACTGGGACCTCATAAAAGTTAAATACTTTGTTCATCAAAAGTCTTCATCAAAACAGTAAAAAGACAATCTACAGACTAGGGAAAAATCTTTGGAAATTACATATCCGATAAGCATCTATGGTCCAAAATACATATAAAACATCTATAAATTAACAACAAAAAGACAAATAATCTAATTAAAAAAATGGGCCAAGGACATGAACAGACAATTCAATGAAGATATCCAAGTGCCAAACACATCAAAAGATGTTTATCCTCATTAGTCATTGTTGCTGTTGTTGTGTACTGTTGAGTTGACTTTGACTCATAGTGACTCTCTTAGCTATCTAGCGCTTCTGTAACAGAAATACCACAAGTGGATGGCTTTAACCAACAGAAATTTACTCTCTCACAGTTTAGAAGGCTAGAAGTCCGAATTCAGGATGTCAGCTCTAGGGGAAGGCTTTCTTTCTCTGTCAGCTCTGGGGGAAGTTCCTTGTCATTGATCTTCCCCCAGGCCTAGGAGTTTCTCAGTGCAGGGACTCCAGGTCCAAAGGATTCATTCCACTTCTGGCTCTTCTTGCTTGGTGGTAATGAGGTCCCTCTCATCTCTGCTCAATTCTCTCTTTTATATCTCAAAAGAGATTGACTCAATATGCAACCTAATCCTGTAGATTGTGTCCTGCCTCATTCTCATCATAAAGTTGGGATTTACAACACATAGGATAATTACATCAAATCATAAAATGGAGGACAACCATACAATGGTGGGAATCATGACCTAGTCAAGTTGACACACATTTTGGGGGGACATAATTCAATCCATAACATTCTACACTTTGTCCCCCCCAAATTCATGTGCTTGCCACATGTAAAACACTTTCACTCCATCATATCATCCAAAAGTCTTAAATCAACTTCAAGTCCAAATTCTATCCTGGGGCAAAATTCCTCTTCATCTGTGAAATCTAGAATACAAGTTATCTGCTTCCAAAGTATAATGGTGAACAGGCACGAGCTAGACATTTCTACCACAAATGGGAGAAATCGGAAGGAAAGAAGGATAACAGGCACCAAGCAAGTCAGTAGAACATGTTACATTAGCTCTCAAGGCTTGAAAATAATCTTCTGTCCTGAGACCTTTTAGGCAATGGCCCTGCCCTCCAGACTGGGCAGGGGCCCCTCAGCCCAGGGCTTCAACTCTGTCTTCCAGGCCTTCTGGGACAGCAACTCTGATCCCTCGGATTTGGGAGGCCCCATTCTCCTCGTCTGAGTGGTGACCTTATCCCCTTGGCCCCTGCAGGCCCTGTTCTCCTGTCCCTTGGGCATGACAGCCCTGCTCCTTCAGCTTTGGGCATCAGATCTATCCCCATCTGGGTGACACTCGTGAAAGGCAGCCCTACACTCTGGAACCAAGTTGGTAAAAATTTGACTCTTTGAAACCCAGGAGGGTGTGGCCCCATCCTTTGAGACCAAGGCAGCTCTGCTTCCTGTGCTCCTTGTCTTTTCAGCTTCTGCTTCCTGGTTCCTTGGTCTCTTGGTACCTCAGGGCCTCGGCCCCTCAGGCCTCCTGGGAGAGCCCATCTTCTGCCCTGCTTAGGCAACTGTTCCAAAGCTCTTTAGCTCCACTGATAAGTGCCTGGAGGCACCCCAGTCTGCCAGTAAACCTCGGCTGGAAGGCACTCAGCTCTCTTACTCTGTGGGCCGGCAAGCTTAGTTTCAACAATAAGGTCCCGGAGACAGCCCACTCTCCCAGGAAGCCTCCTGCCTAAAGGCACTCAGCTCTCTCACTCCATGGGTTAGCTCCCACACCA
Organism: Elephas maximus indicus; assembly: GCF_024166365.1. Taxonomy (NCBI): domain Eukaryota; kingdom Metazoa; phylum Chordata; class Mammalia; order Proboscidea; family Elephantidae; genus Elephas; species Elephas maximus. The sequence continues at coordinate 107,584,805 of NC_064846.1, forward strand.
TCTCATACCAGTCTCCTGCTTCTGCTATCATTTCTCAGCTGCTGCTTCTCAGCATTTGTGCCATCTCTGGTGTTACAGCTCTCCTCACTTCCTTCTGAGCCCTAACCAGATTTGTCTTTGATGTCCATAATCCCACCAATAGGCTCTTCAAGGTAATCCAGGCTTTTACTATTAGGTACTTTAAAACTCTTCCAGCCTCTACCCATTCAGTTTCAAAACCACTTCAACATTGTAGGTAACTGTTAGAACAGCACTCCATTCCTGGTACCAAATTCTGTCTAGTACTGCTATAATAGAAATACCACAGGTGCATAGCTTTAACAAATAGAAATTTATTCTCTCACAGTTTAGGAGGCTGGAAGTCCGAATTCAGGGTGCCAGCTCAAGGGTAAGGCTTTATTTCTCTCTCAGCTCTGGGGGAATGTCTTTGTCATCAATCTTCCCCTGGTCTAGGAGCTTCTCAGCATAAGGATTGCAGGTACAAAGGATGCCTTCCACTCCTGGCTCTTCTTACTTGGTAGTAATGGGGTCCCTCCCCTCACTTCTGTCTTTCATATCTCAAAAGAGATTGACTCCTGTAGACTGTGTCCTGCCTCATTAACATAACTGCCTCTAATTCTGCCTCATTAACATCATAGAGGTTAGGATTCACAATACATAGGAAAATTACATCAGATCACAAAATGGAGGACAACCACACAATGCTGGGAATCATGGCCTAGCCAAGTTGACTCATATTTTGGGGGGACACAATTCAATTCCTAATAACCCGCAGTGCCATCAAGTTGATTCTGACTCATAGCGACCCTATAGGACAGAGTAGAGCTGCCCTGTAGAGTTTCCAAGGAGCACCTGGCAGATTCAAACTGCTGATGCTTTGGTTAGCAGCCATAGCACTTAACCACTACGCCACCAGCGTTTCCTCAATTCCTAATAGTAACCCTATACAGGACAGACTAGAACTGCCCCATAAGGTTTCCCAGGCTGTAATCTCTATGGGAAGGAGCCTTGGTGGTGTGGTGGTTAAGTGTATGGCTGCTAACTGAAAGGTGAGCGGTTCGAACCCACCGGCTGCTCCACAGGAGAACGATGTGGCAGTCTGCTTCCATAAAGATTACAGCTTTGGAAACCCAATGGGGCAGTTCTAGTCTGTCCTATAGGGTCACTATGAGTCAGAATTGACTCGATGGCAAAGAGTTTCTTTTTATCTTTTTGGGAGAAGATGGCCAGGTCTTTTCTCCCACAGAACAGCTGGTAGATTTGAACAGCCAAACTTTCAGTTAGCAGCTGAGCACTTCACCGTTGAGTTACCAGGGATCCTTTATTGGCCATTAGAGAGATGCAACTACAAACTACAATGAGATACCACCTCACCCCTGCTAGGATGGTAATGATTAAAAAAACAGAAAATAAATGTTGGTGAGGATGTGGGGAGATCAGAACCATTATCCACTGTTGGTGGGAATGTAAAATGGTACAACCTTTGTGGAAAACAGTATGGCAATTCCTCAAAAAATTAGAAATAGAAGTACCATATGACCCAGCAATTCCACTCCTATGTATATACCTTAGGGCCCTAAAAGTAATGATATGAACAGACATATGTATATTGATATTCACTGCAGCATTATTCACAATAGCAAAAAGGTAGAAATAACCCAAGTGCCCATCAACAGATAAATGGATAAACAAAATGTGGTACATACATACAATGGAATACTACTCAGTCTTAAAAAAATGAAGTCCTGATACATGTTGCAACGTGGATGAATGTCAAAGACAATATGCTGAGAGAAATAAGGCAATCACAAAAGGACAAATGTTATATGGTCTCATTTATATGAAATGACAAAAATAGGTAATTATATATTGTCATAGATTGAATTATGTCCCCCCAAAAATATGTGCATCAACTTGGTTAGGCCATGATTCCCAGTATTCTGTGGTTGTCCTCCATTTTGTGATTGTAATTTTATGTCAAAGAGGATTAGGGTGGGACTGTAACCCCCTTACCAAGTCACATCCCTGATCCAATGGAAAGGGAGTTTCCTTAGGGTGTGGCCTACACCACCTTTTATCTCTCAAGAGATAAAAGGAAAGGGAAGCAAGCGAGAGTTGGGGACCTCATACCACCAAGAAAGCAGTGCCGGGAGCAGAGCGTGTCCTTTGGACCCAGGGTCCCTGCGCAGAGAAGCTCCTAGTCTGGGGGAAGATTGATGAGAAGGCCGACAGAGAGAAAGCCTTCTCCTGGAGCTGACACCCTGAATTTGGGCTTTTAGCCTACTTTACTGTGAGAAAATAAACTTCTCTTTGTTAAAGCCATCCACTTGTGGTATTTCTGTTATGGCAGCACTAGATGACTAAGACACACACACACATAGAGAGAGAGAGAAAGATCCTAGGCCTGGTGACATCAGAAAATAAGTATTGCCACAAAAATGAGTTTCTCAAGGATAGAAACTTAGCTCCTTCAAATGTAAATGTAAAAAAATACTTACTGTCATAAGTCTGGAAACCCTGGTGGTGTAGTGATTAAGTGCTATGGCTGCTAACCAAAGGGTCGGCAGTTCAAATCCGCCAGGCACTCCTTGGAAACTCTATGGGGCAGTTCTACTCTGTCCTATAGGGTTGCTATGAGTTGGAATCGACTCGACGGCACTGGGTTTGGTTTTTTTTTGGTTTGGTTATAGGTCCTAAGGGTTGGAAGGGACCTCACAGGTCAGTACCTCCAACCTTTCCAAGTGAAAGAATCACCAATGCAACAGCCCAGACAGGTGATTATTCACATTCCACCTGAATACCTCCAAAAGTGTGGAGTTTATAACCTTAGCAAGTAGCTTATTTTCCATATTAGAAGAGTCTCCAAAGAATAGACTCTAGTGAGGGAGCTCCATTATGGTAGGTAGGCAGAGATGATTTGTTTTCCTTAGTTGGGAGCTTTGGAGCCCTTCAAACTACACTCCAGAGGAAGCTGCCTGCTCTGCTTTCCTCCAAGGCTAGCTCTAGACTCCCAGGCTCCCAGAAGGACAGTACATTAGAGCTGAAAGCACCCTTAAAGATTACTGAGATCCTCTCATAGTTTAAAGAGGGAAAGTGAGGACCATGCATATGAGGTCCACTCATATGCAGTGAGTCAGTGACAAAGCCAGGGCTAGAGCTCAGAACTCCTGTCTTCTTCCACCACAGCCTGCACCCCCTGGTTGACCACAACCACGTCTCAAGGAGAGGCCATAGTACTCACTATTGCCACTTCCTCAAGGGTCCCAGAGGTAGCCTCCAGGCAGCCAGCCACATACCACATTGATGTCAGCATGAATCAACCGAAGTTCCTCCACATGGGCCATCTTCTCCTGTAGCAGAAGGTCCATCTCCTGCTTGTATTCCTTCAGGTGTCTCTCCTCTGACTCAAGGGCCTCAAACTCAGACTTCAAACGGGCCTTGATCTTCTCCATCTGCAGGGTCTTATTCCTGTAAGTGCCAAGAAGCAGAAAACAGGTCATCAGAAGGGAAGCAAATGAGAATGGAGTACAGAGTTAGGCCCTGAGCCAGGGCCATCTTTTCCAGCCTCCCTCTCTCCAGGCAGAGCCAACCTGAAGCCATCCCCAAAAAGTTAGGAGATGCTTTCTTCTAAGACAATGGGTCTCAAGTGAGGATACTTTTGCTTGCTTATGGGGTATATGCAAACATGTGGGGTAGGTTTTAGTTGTCAGATTGATTCGAGGGAGAGTGCTGCTGGCTTGGAATGGACATTGGCCAGGAATGCTAAACAGCCTCTCAAGACACAGTAAAATCCTGCTCCCAAAAGAACTCCTACCCAAGATGCCAACACAAACCTCTTAAGAAACTGTAGGGCAGCACTGTCCAATAAATTCTTTGCAATGATAGAAATCTTCTGTATCTGTCCTGTCCAATACAGTAGCCACTAGACACATGTGGCTACTGAGAACTTAAAATGGGGCTAGTGCAACTGAGAAATGGAATTTTATTTAATTTTAATCAACTCAAATAGCCACACATGGTTCTCATATTGAAAAGCAGGGCTCTTGTGAGTCTACTCATCAGTTTCAGAGGAAGAAGGGAAAAGAGAAGGAAAGAAGTCATTGTGTGTGTCGTTTTTTTTTTTCTTCTTAAAAAAACAAAAACCAGAGGTGGGGCCAAGATGGTGGAGTAGTTAGACGTTTCCAGTGATCCCTCTTACAACAAAGACCCAAAAAAACAAGTGAACCAACTATATATATGACAAGCTAGGAGTCCTGAACATCAAAGGCAAAGTTAGGAAATCAGACTGAGGGGCAGGGAGAGGGAGAGATGGTTCAGAAGCGGTGAGGAGTTGCTGGGCCTGAACTGGCAGGAACCAGTGCCCCTAGGCATGATCTCTCACGGAAAGAGAGCTAGCAGCACAGAGTCTACTCACATCTCTGGAATTAGTGAAGAACAGAGCTCTTGGCAAAAGAAAAGTGCTTTCATATATTTTACCGCAAAGATCAAATAGCACCTCTTGAGAAAGAACTCTCTCCAATTTATCTGATCCCTCCTCCCTCTACACTAGCCCCCAAGCCAGCTTCAGTGGCTGTTGATTTCCCTGGGCCTGAGATAGGTACTGCTGCATGCCCTGAGACATTCTCCTGGCATTGGAGAAGGAACAAATTAACAAACGGGGGAAAAAAAACTGCTGGCTCCCCTAAGCCGGGGCCTCAGGACAGAAGTGCCTCTTGTCCAGGCACAAATGGTCCATGCACTCTGAATTCCTTTTACCCCCATGGACCTGTAGGGGTACATTTTAGCAGCTTAGACCCTTGGTGGCACTGAGCAATGGTGTATGTACCTGAGGTCTGACTTCAACTGTTTCAGCTGTGCAGTGAAAGGCAGGTTTTTGACATTTGACACCACTCTGCCTATTAAACATGGCCCTCACCTACCCACATCAGGGGCCTGAAGAATGGTGGCTCCACCCATGTTACCTAGCCACCTGATACAGGGGTCCAAGGATAAGTGGTGCATCCCAGTCCTTATAGCCAAAAGCATTGGGTGCCCATGGTCCGGCTGCAGAGCCCACCTACCTGTTTGCTCTAGAGAACAGGGACATGCTTTCCTCACAGATGTTTGGGAGACAGTTGTCAGCTACCTGCCTTTCTCAGAGTGTAACTTCCTGCTGCAACCTGATACCTGTGCCCACGTCTATCACGCCTGCTCCTCTAAGACTGTAGGAGAGCACCTGCACCACACACTCAGTGATCAACTACCTGGACACCTGAGCTGGATAAATATGAGAAAAGTGAATGGACTCCTAGGCTCACATACTTGGTAACAGCTCTAACCATCTGGTAACAAGATGTTAGAGCTTCAAAGGCGCAAATAATTAAGCTAGCTCACTCAAGCAGCCTATTTGGGTATATCAAAAGAAAACACAGCAAGAAGCTAGGACACAGTAGGCAAACATAAAACAAATTAATACAATAACTTATAGATGCCTTGGAGACAACAGTCAATATCAAATCACATAAAGAAGCAGACGATGAACGCTTCAACAAACTCCCAAAACAAAGAGTCAAAAAATCTTCAGGGTGAAGATATATTCCTGGAATTACCAGGAGTAGAATACAAAACATTAATATACAGGACTCTTCAAGAGATCAGGCAAAAAGCAGAACAAGCCAAGGAAACCAGAGATAAAGCAGGGGGAGGAAATTGAGAAGGTTATTCAAGAGCATAATGAAAAACTTAATAGGCTGCAAGAATCCATAGAGAGACAGCAATTAAAAATTCAGGAGATTAACAATAATATTTAAGAATTAGACAATGGAGGACAGAATTAGTGACATAGAAGATAATACACATGGCAGCAATATATTCGAAGGAGAATTAGATAAAAGAATTTTTAAAAAATGAAGAAACCTTAAGAATCATGTGGGACTCTGTCAAGAGAAATAACCTAGAAGTGATTGGAGAACCTGAACATGGAGGGAGAACAGAAAATACAGAAAGAATTTTTGAAAATTTGTTGGCAGAAAACTGATACCATGAGAGATGAAACGATATCTATTCAAAATGCTCATCAACCCCACACAAGGTAAATCCCAAAAGAAAGTCACCAAAACATATTATAATCAAACTTGCCAAAACCAAAGATAGAGAATTCTAAGAACAGTGAGGAGTAAACGAAAAGTCACCTACAAAGGAGAGCCAATAAAAATAAGCTCCGACAAATCAAAAGAAACCATGCAGGTAAGAAGGTAATGCAATGACATACTTAAAAAACTGAAGGAAAAAACTGCCTGCCAAGAATCATATATCCAGCAAAACTGTCTCTTAAATATGAAGGTGAAATTAAGACATTTCCAGATAAACACAAGTATAGGGAATTCGTAACAACCAAACCAAAACTATAAGATATACCAAAGGGAGTTCTTTGCTTAGAAAATCAATAATATCAGGTATCAACCCAAGACTAAAACACTGGACAGAGCAACCAGAAGTCAGGCCAGACAGGGAAATTAAAAAAAAAAAAAAACAAAGCAAGGCTATATAAAAAAAAAGCTCAAAACAGGGCACCAGCAATGTTATTATATAAAGAAGACAGCATTAAAATAATAAAGAGGGACTAAGAAATGTAATCATACACCTGGAGAGGTAGATATGGTGATATACAAAGAAATAAAAGTAAGGTTTAAATTTAGAAAACTAGAGGGAAATAATAAGGTAATCACAAAGGAAACAAACTATCCTACTCATCAAAATAAAATACAAGAAAAAAATAGAGACTCAGCAGAAACGAAATCAGCAAAAACAAATATGAGGAAAGGACAATATATAAAGATAATCTACTCAGCACATAAAATTAAGTGGGAAAAAGAAACAGTCAACAACACACAAAAAAAGACATCAAAATGACAGCACTAAATTCATACCTATCCATAACTACCCTGAATGCGAATGGACTAAATGCACCAACAAAGAGACAGAGAGTGCCAGAATGGATTGAAAAACTAGATCTGTCTATATGCTACCTACAAGAGACACACCATAAACTTAGAGACACAAACAAACAAAAACTCAAAGGATGGAAAAAATATATATCAAGCAAACAACAATCAAAAAAGAGTAGGACAGTAGATGAGAACTGCTTTGGGTGAAGGGAAAGACAACACTCAATACATGCAAGGTAAGCTCAATTGGACTGGACCAAAAGCAAAGAAGTTTCTGGGATAAAACGAATGCTTCAAAGGTCAGCGGAGCAGGGGCGGGGGTCTGGGGAACATGGTTTGAGGGGACTTCTAAGTCAATTGGCAAAATAATTCTATTATGAAAACATTCTGCATCCCACTTTGAAATGTGGCGTCTGGGGTCTTAAATGCTAACAAGCGGCCATCTAAGATGCATCAATTGGTCTCAACCCACCTGGAGCAAAGGAAAATGAAGAACACCAAGGTCACACGACAACTAGGAGCCCAAGAGACAGAAAGGGCCACATGAACCAGAGACCTACATTATCCTGAGACCAGAAGAACTAGTTGGTGCCCGGCCACAACCGATGACTGCCCTGACAGGGAGCACAACAGAGAACTCCTGAGGGAACAGGAGATCAGTGGGATGCAGACCCCAAATTCTCATAAAAAGACCATACTTAATGGTCTGACTGAGACTAGAGGAATCCCGGCGGCCATGCTCCCCAGACCTTCTGTCGGCACAGGAGAGCAACCATCCCCGAAGACAACTCATCAGACATGAAAGGGACTGAACAGTGGGTAGGAGAGAGATGCTGATGAAGAGTGAGCTAATTATATCAGGTGGACACTTAAAAAAAAAAAAGAGTAGGAGTGGCAATATTAATTTTTGACAAAATAGACTTTAAATTTAAAACCATCATAAAGGACAAGGAAGGACACTATATAGTGATTAAAGGGACAATACACCAAGATATAACCATATTAAATATTTTGGGTTTATGAGAGGGCTGCAAGATACAAAACAAACTCTATCCGTGTTGAAAAGTGAGATAGACAGCTCCACAATAATAGTAGGAGACTACAACACACCACTTTCCGTGAAGGATAGGATATCTAGAAAGAAGCTCAATAAAGATACAGAAGATTTAAATGCCACAATCAACCAACCTGACCTCATAGACATATACAGAACACTCCACTCAACAGCAACCAAATCTACTTTCTTTTCTAGTGCACATGGAACATTCTCTAGAACAGACCACATATTAGTTCATAAAGCAAGCCTTAGCAGAATCCAAAACATTGAAATATTACAAAGCATCTTCTCTGACCATAGGGCCATAAAAGTGGAAATCGATAACAGGAAAAGCAGGGAAAAGAAATCAAACACTGGGAAACTGAATAACACCCTGGTCAGAAAACACTGGATTATAGAAGACATTAAGGATGGAATAAAGAAATTCATAGAATTCAATGAGAATGAAAACACCTCCTATCAGAACCTTTGGGACACGCAAAAGCAGTGCTCAGAGGCCACAATAAATGTGCACATACAAAAAGAAGAAAGGGCCAAAATCATAGAATTATCCCTGCAACATAAACAAATAGAAAGACAGCAACAAACGAAACCCACAGGCACCAGAAGAAAACAAATAATAAAAATTAGAGCTGAACAAAATGAAATAGAAAACAGAAAAACAATTGAAAGAATTAATGAGACCAAAAGTTGTTTTTTTTAATTAACTTTTATTGAGCTTCAAGTGAACGTTTACAAATCAAGTCAGTCTGTCACATATAAGTTAATATACATCTTACTCCTTACTCCCACTTGCTCTCCCCCTAATGAGTCAGCCCTTCCAGTCTCTCCTTTCATGAAAACTTTGCCAGCCTCCAACTCTCTCTATCCTCCCATCCCCCCTCCAGACAGGAGATGCCAACACAGTCTCAAGTGTCCATCTGATATAATTAGCTCACTCTTCATCAGCGTCTCTCTCCCATCCACTGTCCAGTCCCTTTCATGTCGGATGAGTTGTCTTCGGGGATGGTTCCCGTACTGTGCCAACAGAAGGTTTGGGGACCATGACCCGCCGCCGGGATTCCTCTAGTCACAGCCAGACCATTAAGTATGGTCTTTTTATGAGAATTTGGGGTCTGCATCCCACTGATCTCCTGCTCCCTCAGGGCTTCTCTATTGTGCTCCCTGTCAGGGCAGTCATCGATTGTGGCCGGGCACCAAAGAGTTCTTCTGGTCTCAGGATAATGTAGGTCTCTGGTTCATGTGGCCCTTTCTGTCTCTTGGGCTCTTAGTTGTCATGTGAGCTTGGTGTCCTTCATTCTCCTTTGCTCCAGGTGGGTTGAGACCAATTGATGCATCTTAGATGGCCGCTTGTTAGCATTTAAGACACCAGACGCCACATTTCAAAGTGGGATGCAGAATCTTTTCATAATAGAATTATTTTGCCAATTGACTTAGAAGTCCCCTTAAACCATGGTTCCCAAACCCCAGCCCTTGCTCCGCTGACCTTTGAAGTATTCAGTTTATCCTGGAAACTTCTTTGCTTTTGGTCCAGTACAGTCCAGTTGAGCTGACCTTCCATGTATTGAGTGTTGTCCTTCCCTAAGCAGTTCTTATCTACTAATTAATCAGTAAAAAACCCTCTCCCTCCCTCCCTCCCTCCCCCCCTCGTAACCACAAAAGTATGTGTTCTTCTCACTTTATACTATTTCTCAAGATCTTATAATAGTGGTCATATACAATATTTGTCCTTTTGCCTCTGACTGATTTCGCTCAGCATAATGCCTTCCAAGTTCCTCCACGTTATGAAATGTTTCACAGATTCGTCACTGTTCTTTATCGATGCGTAGTATTCCATTGTGTGAATATACCACAATTTATTGAAACATTCATCCGTTGATGGACACCTTGGTTGCTTCCAGCTTTTTGCTATTGTAAACAGAGCTGCAATAAACATGGGTGTGCATATATCTGTTTGTGTGAAGGCTCTTGTTTCTCTAGGGTATATTCCGAGGAGTGGGATTTCTGCGTTGTATGGTAGTTCCATTTCTAACTGTTTAAGATAACGCCAGATAGATTTCCAAAGTGGTTGTACCATTTGACATTCCCACCAGCAGTATATAAAAGTTCCAATCTCTCCACAGCCTCTCCAACATTTATTATTTTGTGGTTTTTCGATTGATGCCACCCTTGTTGGAGTGAGATGGAATCTCATCGTAGTTTTAATCTGCATTTCTCTAATGGCTAATGATCGAGAGCATTTTCTCATGTATCTGTTAGCTGCCTGAATATCTTTTTTAGTGAAGTGTGTCTTCATATCCTTTGCCCACTTCTGGATTGGGTTGTTTGTCTTTTTGTGGTTGACTTTTAACAGAATCGTGTAGATTTTAGAGATCAGGCGCTGCGGGGAGATGTGATAGCTGAAAATTCTTTCCCAATCTGTAGGTGGTCTTTTTACTCTTTTGGTGAAGTCTTTAGATGAGCATAGGTGTTTGATTTTTAGGAGCTTCCAGTTATCTGGTTTCTCTTTGTCATTTTTGGTAATGTTTTGGATTCTGTTTATGCCTTGTATTAGGGCTCCTAACATTGTCCCTATTTTTTCTTCCATGATCTTTATCGTTTTAGTCTTTATGTTTAGGTCTTCGATCCACTTGGAGTTAGTTTTTGTGCATGGTGTGAGGTATGGGTCCTGTTTCATTTTTCTGCAAATGGATATCCAGTTATGCCAGCACCATTTGTTAAAAAGACTATCTTTTCCCCAATTAACTGACACTGGGCCTTTGTCAAATATCACCTGCTCATACGTGGATGGATTTATATCTGGGTTCTCAATTCTGTTCCATTGGTCTATGTGTCTGTTGTTGTACCAGTACCAGGCTGTTTTGACTACTGTGGCTGTATAATAGCTTCTGAAATCAGGTAGAGTGAGGCCTCCCACTTTCTTCTTCTTTTTCAGTAATGCTTTGCTTATCCGAGGCTTCTTTCCCTTCCATATGAAATTGGTGATTTGTTTCTCTATCACCTTAAAAAATGACATTGGAATTTGGATTGGAAGTGCATTGTATGTATAGATGGCTTTTGGTAGAATAGACATTTTTACTATGTTAAGTCTTCCTATCCATGAGCAAGGTATGTTTTTCCACTTAAGTATGTCCTTTTGAATTTCTTGTAGTAGAGCTTTGTAGTTTTCTTTGTATAGGCCTTTTACATCCTTGGTAAGATTTATTCCTAAGTATTTTATCTTCTTGGGGGCTACTGTGAATGGTATTGATTTGGTGATTTCCTCTTCGATGTTCTTTTTGTTGATGTAGAGGAATCCAAGTGATTTTTGTATGTTTATCTTATAACCTGAGACGCGGCCAAACTCTTCTATTAGTTTCAGTAGTTTTCTGGAGGATTCCTTAGGGTTTTCTGTGTATAAGATCATGTCATCTGCAAATAGAGATAATTTTACTTCCTCCTTGCCAATCCGGATGCCCTTTATTTCTTTGTCTAGCCTAATTGCCCTGGCTAGGACTTCTAGCACGATGTTGAATAAGAGCGGTGATGAAGGGCATCCTTGTCTGGTTCCCGTTCTCAAGGGAAATGCTTTCAGGCTCTCTCCATTTAGAGTGATGTCTGCTGTTGACTTTGCATACATGCCCTTTATTATGTTGAGGAATTTTCCTTCAATTCCTATTTTGGTGAGAGTTTTTATCATAAATGGGTGTTGGACTTTGTCAAATGCCTTTTTTGCATCAATTGATAAGTTCATGTGGTTTTTGTCTTTTGTTTTATTTATGTGATGGATTACAGAAATGGTTTTTCTGATATTAAACCAGCCTTGCATACCTGGTATAAATCCCACTTGATTGTGGTGAATTATTTTTTTGATATGTTGTTGAATTCTATTGGCTTGAATTTTGTTGAGGATTTTTGCATCTATGTTCATGAGGGATATAGGTCTGTAATTTTCTTTTTTTGTGATGTCTTTACCTGGTTTTGGTATCAGGGAGATGGTGGCTTCATAGAATGAGTTGGGAAGTATTCCGTCATTTTCTATGGTTTGAAATACCTTTGGTACTAGTGGTGTTAACTCTTCTCTGAAAGTTTGCTAGAACTCTGCAGTGAAGCCGTCCAGGCCAGGGCTTTTTTTTGGGGGGAGTTTTTTGATTACCGTTTCAATCTCTTTTTTTGTTATGGGTCTATTTAGTTGTTCTACTTCTGATTGTGTTAGTTTAGGTAGGTAGTGTTTTTCCAGGAACTCATCCATTTCTTCTAGGTTTGCAAATTTGTTAGAGTACAATTTTTCGTAATAATCTGATATGATTCTTTTAATTTCAGTTGGGTCTGTTGTGATGTGGCCCTTCTCGTTTCTTATTCGGGTTATTTGTTTCCTTTCCTGTATTACTTTAGTCAGTCTAGCCAATGGTTTATCAATTTTGTTAATTTTTTCAAAGAACCAGCTTTTGGCTTTGTTAATTCTTTCAATTGTTCTTCTGTTCTCTAATTCATTTAGTTGAGCTCTAATTTTTATTATTTGTTTTCTTCTGGTGCCTGATGGATTCTTTTGTTGCTCACTTTCTATTTGTTTAAGTTGTAGGGACAGTTCTCTGATTTTGGCTCTTTCTTCTTTTTGTATGTGTGCATTTATCGATATAAATTGGCCTCTGAGCACTGCTTTTGCTGTGTCCCAGAGGTTTTGATAGGAAGTATTTTCATTCTCGTTGCATTCTATGAATTTCCTTATTCCCTCCTTGATGTCTTCTATAACCCAGTCTTTTTTCAGGAGGGTATTGTTCAGTTTCCAAGTATTTGATTTCTTTCCCTAGTTTTTCTGTTATTAATTTCTAGTTTTATTGCCTTGTGGTCTGAGAAGATGCTTTGTAATATTTCGATGTTTTGGATTCTGCAAAGGTTTGTTTTATGACCTAATATGTGGTCTATTCTAGAGAATGTTCCATGTGCGCTAGAAAAAAAAAGTATACTTTGCAGCAGTTGGGTGGAGAGTTCTGTATAAGTCAATGAGGTCAAGTTGGTTGATTGTTGTAATTAGGTCTTCCGTGTCTCTATTGAGCTTCTTACTGGATGTCCTGTCCTTCTCTGAAAGTGGTGTGTTGAAGTCTCCTACTATAATTGTGGAGGTGTCTATCTCACTTTTTAGTTCTGTTAAAATTTGATTTATGTATCTTCCAGCCCTGTCATTGGGTGCATAAATGTTTAATATGGTTATGTCTTCCTGATCAATTGTCTCTTTTATCATTATGTAGTGTCCTTCTTTATCCTTTGTGGTGGATTTAAGTCTAAAGTCTATTTTGTCAGAAATTAATATTGCTGCTCCTCCTCTTTTTTGCTTATTGTTTGCTTGATATATTTTTTTTCCATCCTTTGAGTTTTAGTTTGTTTGTGTCTCTAAGTCTAAGGTGTGTCTCTTGTAGGCAGCATATAGACGGATCGTGTTTCTTTATCCCGTCCGAGACTCTCTGTCTCTTTATTGGTGCATTTAGTCCATTTACTTTCAGCGTAAGTATAGATAAATAAGTGTTTAGTGTTGTCATTTTGATGCCTTCTTATGTGTGTTCTTGACAATTTCATTTTCCCACATACTTTTTTGTGCTGAGACGTTTTTCTTAGTGAATTGTGAGATCCTCATTTTCGTAGTGTTTGACTTTATGTTTGTTGAGTCGTTACATTTTTCTTGGCTTTTATCTTGAGTTATGGAGTTGTTATACCTCTTTGTGTTTACCTTATTATTTACCCCTATTTTTCTAAGTAAAATCCTGACTTGTATTGTTCTATATCGCCTTGTATCACTCTCCATATGGCAGTTCTATGCCACCTGTATTTAGTCCCTGTTTTTGATTATTGTGATCTTTTACGTATTGACTTCAGTGATTCCCTGTTATGAGCATTTTTTTTTAATTAATCTTAATTTGTTTTTGTGATTTCCCTATTTGAGTTGATATCAGGATGTTCTGTTCTGTGACCTTGTGTTGTGCTGGTATCTGATATTATTGGTTTTCTGACCAAACAATATCCTTTAGTATTTCTTGTAGCTTTGGTTTGGTTTTTGCAAATTCTCTAAGCTTGTGTTTATCTGTAAATATCTTAATTTCACCTTCATATTTCAGAGAGAGTTTTGCTGGATATATGATCCTTGGCTGGCAGTTTTTCTCCTTCAGTGCTCTGTATATGTCATCCCATTGCCTTCTTGCCTGCATGGTTTCTGCTGAGTAGTCTGAACTTATTCTTATTGATTCTCCATTGAAGGAGATCTTTCTTTTCTCCCTGGCTGCTTTTAAAATTTTCTCTTTATCTTTGGTTTTGGTAAGTTTGATGATAATATGTCTTGGTGTTTTTCTTTTTGGATCAATCTTAAACGGGGTTCCATGAGCATCTTGGATAGATATCCTTTCGTCTTTCATGATGTCAGGGAAGTTTTCTGTCAGGAGATCTTCAACTATTTTGTCCGTGTCTTCTGTCCTCCCTCCCTGTTCTGGGACTCCAATCACACGCAAGTTATCCTTCTTGATAGAGTCCCACATGATTCTTAGGGTTTCTTCATTTTTTTTAATTCTTTTATCTGATTTTTTTCCAGCTATGTTGGTGTTAATTCCCTGTTCCTCCAGATTTCCCACTCTGCATTCTAATTGCTCGAGTCTGCTCCTCTGATTTCCTATTGCGTTGTCTAATTCTGTAATTTTATTGTTAATCTTTTGGATTTCTACATGCTGTCTCTCTATGGATTCTTGCAACTTATTATTTTTTCCACTATGTTCTTGAATAATCTTTTTGAGTTCAACTGTTTTATCAGTGTGTTCCTTGGCTTTTTCTGCAGTTTGCCTTATTTCGTTTCTGATGTCTTGAAGCATTCTGTAAATTAGTTTTTTATATTCTGTATCTGATAATTCCAGGATTGTATCTTCATTTGGGAAAGATTTTGATTCTTTTGTTTGGGGGGTTGTAGAAGCTGTCATGGTCTGCTTCTTTATGTGGTTTGATATGGACTGCTGTCTCCGAGCCATCACTGGGAAAGTAGTTTTTCCAGAAAATCCGCTGACTGGGACGCTGGCTCCAGGCTCCGAAAACAGTCGCTGCTTCCCCATATTTGGTTGTTTTCCCTCTCTAAATCTGTGTTTGTTGTTCAGAGTTCGTAGATTGTTACGCATGTAATCGATTCACCTGTTTTTCTGAGTCTTTGTTGCAAAAGGGATCCGAGGTAGCGTCTACCTAGTCTGCCATCTTGGCCCCCCTCTCCCCAAAAGCTGGTTTTTTGAAAAAAATCAACAAAATTGATAAGCCACTGGGCAAACTGACAGAAGAAAAACAGGAGAGGAAGCAAATAACCCAAATAAGAAATGAGATTGGTGATATTACAACAGACCCAACTGAAACTAAAAGAATCATATTTGATTACTACGAAAAAATTTACCCTAACAAATTTGAAAATCTACAAGAAATGGATGAATTCCTAGAAACACACTACCTACCTAAACTAACACGAAAAGAGGTAGAACAAATAAATAGACCCATAACAAAATAAGAGATTGAAAAGGTAATCAAAAAACTCCCAACAAATAAAAGACCTTATCCAGACAGCTTCACTGAAGAGTTCTACCAAACTTTCAGAGAGGAGTTAACACCACTACTACTAAAGGTATTTCAGAGCATAGAAAAGGACGGAATACTACCAAACTCATTCTATGAAGCCACCATATCCCTGATACCAAAACCAGGTAAAGACACCACAAGAAAATTATAGACCTATATCCCTCATGAATGTAGATGCAAAGATCCTCAAAAAAATTCTAGCCAATAGAATTCAACAACATATCAAAAAAATAATCCACCATGACCAAGTGGGATTCATACTGGGTATGCAGGGATGGTTCAACATTAGAAAAACAATTAATGTAATCCACCACATAAATAAAACAAAAGACAAGAATCACATGATTTTATCAATTGATGCAGAAAAGACATTTAACAAAGTTCAACACCCATTCATGAGAAATACTCTCAGCAAAATAGGAATAGAAGGAAAATTTCTCAACATAATAAAGGACATTTATACAAAGCCAACAGCCAACATCACCCTAAATGGAGAGAGCCTGAAAGCATTCCCATTGAGATCGGGTACCAGACAAGGATGCCCTTTATCACCACTCTTATTCAACATTGTGGTGCAGGTCCTAGCCAGAGCAATTAGGCTAGATACAGAAATAAAGGGCATCCAGATTGGCAAGGAAGAAGTCGAAGTATTTCTATTTGCAGATGACATGATCTTATACACAGAAAACCCTAAGGATTCCTCAAGAAAACTACTGAAACGAATAGAAGAGTTCAGCAGAGTATCGGGATACAAGATAAACATACAAAAATCAGTTGGATTCCTCTACACCAACAAAAAGAACATAGAAGAGGAAATTGCCAAACCAATGCCATTTGCACTGGTCCCCAAGAAGATAAAATACTTAGGAATAAATCTTACCAGAAATGTAAAAGACTTATACAAAAAAAACTACAGTACACTTCTGCAAGAAACCAAAAGAGACTTACATAAGTGGAAAAACATACCTTGCTCATGGATAGGAAGACTTAACATAGTAAAAATGTCTATTCTACCAAAAGCCATCTATACATACAATGCAATTCCAATCCAAATCCCAACGACATTCTTTAATGAGATGGAGAAAGAAATCACCAACTTCATATGGAAGGGAAAGAGGCCCCGGATAAATAAGGCATTACTGAAAAGGAAGAACAAATTGGGAGGCCTTACTTTACCTGATTTTAGAGCCTATTATACCACCACATTAGTCAAAACAGCCTGGTACTGGTACAACAACAGATACATAGACCAATGGAACAGAATTGAGAATCCAGACATAAATCCATCCACATATGAGCAGTTGATATTTGACAAAGGCTCCAAAACAGTTAATGGGGAAAAGACAGTCTTTTTAACAAATGGTGCTGGCACAACTGGATATCCAACTGCAATAAAATGAAACAAGACCCATACCTCACTCCACGCACAAAAAAGAGCTCAAAATGGATCAAAGACCTAAATATAAAATCTGAAACAATAAAGATCATGGAAGAAAAAATATGGAGAACACTAGGAGCCCTAATACAAGGCATAAACAATATACAAAACATTATTAAGAATGCAGAAGAAAAACTAGATAACTGGGATGTCCTAAAAATCAAACAGCTATGTTCATCCAAAGACTTCACCAAAAGAGTAAAAAGATTACCAAGAGACAGGGAAAAAGTTTTTAGATGTGACATTTCCGATCAGCACCTAATCTCTAAAATGTACATTATACTGCAAAAACTCAACTACAAAAAGACAACTAGCCCAATTTAAAAATGGGCAAAATATATGAATAGACACTTCACTAAAGAAGACATTCAGGAAGGGGAGAGGGGAGGGTAGAGAGGGTTAGAAACTGGCAAAAGGGTCACGAAAGGAGAGACCGGAAGTAGGGAGCGGGGAATAAATGGGAGTATGTAGTAAGGTGTATATAAGCTTACATGTGACAGACTGACTTGATTTGTAAACTTTCACTTAAAGCACAATAAAAATTATTAAAAGAAAAGAAGACATTCAGGAATCTAACAGGTACATGAGGAAATGTTCAAGATCATTAGCCGTTAGAGAGATGCAAATCAAAACTACAATGAGATTTCATCTCACTTCAACAAGGCTGGCATTAATCCAAAAAACACAAAATAATAAATGTTAGAGAGGCTCTGGAGAGGTTGGAACACTTGTACATTGCTGATGGGAATGTAAAATGGTACAACCACTTTGGAAATCGATTTGGTGCTTCCTTGAAAATCTAGAAATAGAACTAGCAGTAGGATCCAGCAATCCCACTCCTTGGAATATATCCTAGAGAAATAAGAGCCTTTACATGAACAGATATATGCACACCCATGTTTATTGCAGCACTGTTTACAATAGCAAAAAGATGGAAGCAACCAAGGTGCCCATCAACGGATGAATGGATAAATAAATTATGGTATAGTCACACAATGGAATACTACACATCGATAAAGATCAGTGAGGAATCTGTGAAAGATTTCAAAACATGGAGGAACCTGGAAGACATTATGCTGAGTGAAATTAGTCAGTTGTAAAAGGACAAAAATTGTTTAAGACCACTATTATAAGAACTTGAGGAATAGTTCAAACAGGGAAGAATACATTCTTTTGTGGTTATGAGAAGGAGGAGGGAGGGAGGATGGGAGAGGGGTATTCAGTAATGAGGTAGTAGATAAGAACTACTTTAGGTGAAGAGAAAGACAACACGCTATACAGGGGAGGTCAGTACAACTAAACTAAACCAAAAGCAAAGAAATTTCCTGAATAAACTGAATGCTTCGAAGGCCAGTGTAGCAGGGGCAAGGGTTTGGGGACCATGGATTCAGGGGACATCTATGTCAATTGGGATAAAAAAAATCTATTAAGAAAACATTCTGCATCCCACATTGAAGAGTGGCATCTGGCGTCTTAAACGCTAGCAAGCAGCCATCTATGATGCATCAATTGGTCTCAACCCACCTGGATCAAAGGAGAATGAAGAATACCAAGGACAAAAGGTAATTATGAGCCTGAGACAGAAAGGACCACATGAACCAAAGACTACATCAGCCTGAGACCAGAACAACTAGATGGTGCCCGGCTACAACCGATGACTGCCCTGACAGGGAACACAACAGAGAACCCCTGAGGGAGCAGGAGAGCAGTGGGATGCAGACCCCAAATTCTCATAAAAGGACCAGACTTAATGGTCTGACTGAGACTACAAGGAGTCCGTTGATCATGGCCCACAGACCTTCTGTTGGCCCAGGACAGGAACCATTCCTGAAGCCAACTCTTCAGACATGGATTGGACTGGACAATGGGTTAAAGAGGGATGTTGGTTAGGAGTGAGCTTCTTGGATCAGGTGGACACTTGAGACTGTGTTGACATCTCCTGCCTAGAGGGGAGATGAGAGAGTAGAGGGGTTTAGAAGCTAATGAAATGGACACAAAAAGAGAGAGTGGAGGCAGAGAGCGGGCTGTCTCATTAAGGGGAGAGTAATTGGGAGTATGTAGCAAGGTGTATATAAGTTTTTGTGTGAGAGACTGACTTGATTTATAAACATTCACTTAAAGCACAATAATAATAATAAAAAAAATACTAAAAGCAGCTCTCTGGTTAGAAAATCAATAACATCAGATAACAAACCAAGACTGGAATACGGGACAAAGCAACCAGATGTCAACCCAGATAGGCAAATCATAAAAATAAATTAAGATAAAAACAATGCTCAATACAGGGAGATGGTGATGTCTTTATGTAAAAAATGACAACATTAAATCAATATAGAGGGACTAAAGCTGCAGTCATAGATCTTTCATCTGGAGAAGTAGTCATGCCATATAAAGAGATAAAAGGTAGGTTTAAACTTAGAAAAATAGGGGTAAATATAAAGGTAACCACTAAGGAGACTAACAATCCTACACATCAAAATAAAGTAAAAACATAAAGACTCAGCAAAAACAAAATTAAGAACAATGAAAAAGAGGGAAAGACAATATATAAAGAAAAACTACTCAGCAGAAAAAATTAAGTTGAAAAAAGAAACTGTCAACAACACACACAAAAAAGACATCAAAATGACAGCACTAAACTCATACCTATCCATAATTATGCTGAAAGTAAAGGGAGTAAAGAGACAGGGAGTGGCAGAACGGATTAAAAAAATACGATCCATCTATATATCCTGCCTACAAGAGACATACCTTAGACTTAAAAAGACACAAACAAACTAAAACTCAAAGGATGGAAAAAATATATGAAGCAAACAACAATCAAACAAGAGCAGAAGTGGTAATATTAATATCTGACAAAATAGACTTTAAACCTAAATCCACCACAGAGGATAAGGAAGGACACTATATAATGACTAAAGGGACAATATACCAGGAGGATATAACCATATTAAACATTTATGAACCCAAGGACAGGATTTCAAGATGCATAAAAAAAAAAAAAACTCTATTACATTGAAAGCGAGACAGTTCCACAATAATAGTACGAGACTTCAACACACCACTTTCGGTAAAGGACAGAACATCCAGAAGGAAGCTCAATAAAGACACAGAAGATCTAAATGCCACAATCAACCAACTTGACCTCATAGACATATACAGGACACTCCACCCAACAGCAACCAAGTATACTTTCTTTTCTAGTGCACATGGAACATTCTCTAGGATAGACCACATATTTGGTCATAAAGCAAGTCTTAACAGAATCCAAAACATCAAAATGTTACAAAGCATTCTTCTCTGACCATAAAGCTATAATAGTAGAAATCAATAACAGAAAAAGCAGGGTAAAGAAATCAAACACTTGGAAACTGAACAATCCCCTGCTCAAAAACGACTGGTTTATAGAAGAAATTAAGGATGGAATAAAATTCATAGAATCCAATGAGAATGAAAACACTTCCTATCAGAACTTTTGGGACACAGCTAAAGCAGTGCTCAGAGGTCCATTTATATCAATAAATGCACACATACAAAAAGAAGAAAGGGCCAAAATCAAAGAATTATCCCTACAACTTGAACAAATAGAGAGCAATAAAAGAAAACCTCAGCATCAGAAGAAAGC
This sequence comes from Elephas maximus indicus, assembly GCF_024166365.1. Taxonomy (NCBI): domain Eukaryota; kingdom Metazoa; phylum Chordata; class Mammalia; order Proboscidea; family Elephantidae; genus Elephas; species Elephas maximus. The sequence goes on from NC_064846.1 coordinate 107,605,420, forward strand.
AAATAATAAAAATTAGAGCAGAATTAAATGTGATAGAGAACAGAAAAACAACTGAAAGTGGTAACAAGACCAAAAAAAAAAGGTTCTTTGAAAAGATTTTTAAAAAATCAATAAAGCATTGGCCAGTCTGAAAAAGAAAGACAGGAGATGACACATACAACCCGAATAAGAAATGAGATGGGTGATATCACAACAGACCCAACTGAAATTAAAAGAATCATATCAGATTACTACGAAAAATTGTACTCTAATGAAAATCTAGAGGAAATGGACAAACTTCTATAAACACACTACGTACCTAAACTAATGCAAACAGAAGTAGAACAATTAAATAAACCCATAACAAAAGAAGGGTTTGAAAAGATAATTTAAAAACTCACAACAAAAAAAGCCCTGGTCCTGATGGCTTAACTGGAGAATTCTACCAAAGTTTCAGAGAAGAGTTAATACCACTACTAGCAAAGGTATTTGAGAGCATAGAAAAGCATGGAATACTCCCAAACTCATTCTATGAAACCAGCATATTCCTGATACAAAAACCAGGTTAAAACACCACAAAAAAAGAAAATTACAGACCAGTATGCCTCATGAACTTAGATGCAAAAGTCCTGAAAAAAATTCTCACTAAGAAAGTCAAATAACATATCAAAAAAATAATTCACCATGACCAAGTGGGATTCATACCAGGTATGCAGGGCTGATTTAACATTAGAAACACAATATGATTCATCCTATAAATAAAAGACAAGAACCACATGACCTTATCAATTGATGCACAAAAGGCATTTGACAAAGTCCAACACCCATTCATGATAAAAAGTCTCAGTAAAATAAGAATAGGAGGGAAATTCCTCAACATAATAAAGGGGCATTTATACAAAGCCAATGGCCAACATCATCCTAAATGGAGAGAGTCTGAAAGCATTGCCTTGAGAACTGGAACTAGACAAGGATGCCCTTTATCACTGCTCTTATTCGACATGGTGGTGGAGGTCCTGGCCAGAGCAATTAGGCTAGACAAAGAAATAAAGGGCATCTGAATTGGTAAGGAAGATGTAAAAGTATTCCTATTTGCAGATGACATGATCTTATACACAGAAAACCCTAAATAATCCCCAAGAAAACTACTGAAACTAATAGAAGAGTTCAGCAGAGTATCAAGATAGATGATAAACGTAACAAAAATCAGTTGGATTCCTGTACACCAACAAAGAGAACATAAAAGAAGAAATCACCAAATCAATACCATTTACAATAGCCCCCAAGAAGATAAAATACTTAGGAATAAATCTTACCAGAGACATAAAAGACCTATACAAAAGAAAGCTACAATACTGCAAGAAAACAAAAGAGGCCTACATAAGTGGAAAAACACAGCTTGTTCATGGATAGGAAGACTCAACATTGTGAAAATGTCTATTCATCCCAATCTATAGATACAATGAGATCCCGATCCAAACTTGAATGACATTTTTTAATGAGATGGAGAAACAAATCACCAACTTCATATGGAAGGGGAAGAGGCCCTGGATAAGTAAAGCATTACTGAAAAAGAAGAACAAAGTGGGAGGCCTCGCATTACCTGATTTTAGAAACTATAATACCACCATGGAAACCCTGGTGGTATAGTGGTTAAGTGCTACGGCTGCTAACCAAAGGGTTGGCAGTTTGAATCCACCAGTCGCTCCTTGGAAACTCTATGAGGCATTCTACTCTGTTCTACAGGGTCACTATGAGAATCAATGGCAACGGGTTTGGTTTTTTTGGCTTACACCACCACAGTAGTCAAAACAGCCTGGTACTGGTACAACAATAGACACATAGATCAATGGAAGAGAATTGAGAATCCAGACATAAATCTGTCCACATATGAGCAGCTGATATTTGACAATGGCCTAAAGTCTGTTAAACGGGGAAAAGACAGTCTCCTTAACAAATAGTGCTGGCATATCTGAATATCCATCTGCAAAAAAATGAAACAAGACCCATACTTCACACCATGCACAAAAACTAACTCAAAATGGATCAAAGACCTAAATATAAAATCTAAAACAATAAAGATCATGGAAGAAAAAATAGGAACAACGCTAGGAGTCCTAATACATGGTATAAACAGTATACAAAACATTACTAACAATGCACAAACACCAGAAGAGAAACTAGGTAACCTGGAGCTCCTAACAATGAAACACTTATCCTCATCCAAAGATTTCATCAAGAGTATAAAGACTACCTACAGACTGGGAAAAAGTTTTTGGCCACGACAAATCCAGTCAACATCTGATCTCTAAAATGCACATGATGCTGCAACAACTCAACAACAAAAAGACAAATAACCCAATTAAAAAATGAACAGACACTTCACTAAAGAAGACATTCAGGCAGCTAACAGATACATGAGGAAATGCTCACGATCATTAGTCATTAGAGAAATGCAAATCATAACTACAGTATGATACCATCTCACCCCAACAAGGCTAGCATTAGTCCATAAATCACAAAATAATAAATGTTGGAAAGATTGTGGAGAGACTGGAACACTTATACACTGCTGGTGGGAATGTACAATGGTACCACCACTTTGGAAATCCATTTGGGGCTTCCTTAAAAAGCTAGAAATAGAAGTATCATAAGATCAAGAAATCCCACTCCTTGGAATATATGCTAGAGAAATAAGAGCCCTCACATGAATAGATATATGCATACCCATGTTCACTGCACCACTGTTTACAATAGCAATAAGATGGAAGCAACCAAGGTGCCCATCAACAGATGAATGGATAAATAAATTATGGTATATTCACATAATGGAAATACTACCCAATGATTAAGAACAGTGATGAATCCATGAAACATAACATGGAAGAATCTGGAAGGCATTATGCTGAGTGAAATTAGTCAGTTGCAAAAGGACAAATATTGTATGAGACCACTATTATAAGAACTCAAGCAAAAGTTTCAACACAGAAGAAAATATTCTTTGATAGTTACGAAGGTGGGGTGGGAGGGAGAGGGATATCCACTAATTAGATAGTAGATAGGAACTATTTTAGGTAAAGGGAAAGACAACGAACAACATAAGGCAAGTCAGCACAACTGGACTAAAACAAAAGCTAAGAAGTTTCCTGAATACAACCAAACGTTTCAAAGGTCAGAGTAGCAGGGACGGGGGCTTGGGGGCCAGGGTGTCAGGGGACATCTAGGTCAATTGGCATAACAAAATGTATTAAGAAAACATTCTGCATCCCACTTTGGTGAGTGGTGTCTGGGGTCTTAAATGCTAACAAGCAGCTATCTAAGATGCATCAATTGGTCTCAACCCACATGGAACAAAGGAGAATGAGGAACACCAAAAACACAGTGTAATTATGAGCCCAAGAGACAGAAAGGGCCACATAAATCAGACTACATCAGCCTGAGACCAGAAAAACTAGATGGTGCCTGGCTACCACCAATGACTGCCCTGACAGGGAACACAACAGAGAATCCCTAAAGGAGCAGGAGAGCAGTGGGATATAGACTTCAAATTCTGGTAAAAAGACCAGGCTTAATGGTCTGACTGAGACTAGAAGGACCCCAGAGGTCATGGTCCCCAGACCTTCTGTTAGCCCAAGACAGGAACCATTTCCAAAGCCAACTCTTCAGACAGGGATTGGACTGGACTATGGGATAGAAAATGATACTGATGAGGAGTGAGCTTCTTGGCTCAAGTAGACACATGAGACTATGTTGGCAGCTTCTGTCTGGAGGCGAGATGAGAAGGCAGAGGGGGACAGGAGCTGGTTGAATGGATGCGGGGAATACAGGAAGGAGAGGGGGAGCCTGGTGTCACATTAAGGGGAGAGCAGCTAGGGTTACATAGCAAGGTGTGTATATGTTTTTGTATGAGAGGCTGAATTGAATTGTAAACTTTCCCTTAAAACACATGAAAGAAAATTTTTAAAAAAAGGCACAAAGCCTTCCTCAAAGCACCATTGGCATCTACCCTCCCTGGAGAGGAGGTCTTTCGTTGGCAAAATGGCAGCCTCATCCTTGAGTATGAGGGCTTAGGTAGCTGCAATATATACCTCCATCCAAGGTATTTTGGATCTTCTGGCAATTGTCCACTGTGGTAAGAAATAGCAGGATCAAGAAAATCTAAGAGGTAAAAGGACCAAAATCCTTGTTTAGGGGAGGGAAACACTGTTATGAAGACAGGTTTAAGAAATAGCCTCCATTTGCTGCTGGAGCCTGGCACATATTCTAAAAGAAGGACAGAAGTGTCACTGCAGGGTTTGATTGTGTCACAGTTACCTCTCAGCAGTGGTGTACCAAGTACAGGGCAGAGGTAGCAGGCCACCCTGGGTGCAGGCAATAAGGGATGCATTTTCTACAGAGGATTAAAAAATAATAACAGAGCCAACTAAAAATTAGTCTGCTCTTTACTATTACCACACATTGTCAATTTTAAACAATGTCCACCCAGGTGAAGTACTCCCCCCACCTTACAGGCCTCCAACTCTCGAGGGACAGCATTTGGGCTATAGTATATACACCCTCTTGTCTGAACCCTCTTGTGGTTCCCCACCGTGTATAAAAAAAATATGTAAGCACCTCAACTAACAGTCAAATCTCCCACCTCAGGATCTGGCCTCAGACTTAAGTCCATCTCCTCCCAACCCTACTAAAAAAAAAAAAAAAAAAAAAACCTACTACTATACTGTAATTCCCTACCACCACCACACCCTCCTACCCAGTTCCCTCTATCTGGAAAGCCATTCCACTGTCCTCCCCCCCACACCACCACCACTGTATGTCTTAAGCCCTATCCATCCTCTTTTAAGGCTCAGCTCAAAGGCCATTTACCCCAGATCTTAGCCAAGGCACTGTCCCTACTTAAGCACAACTGACTGTCTCTCTCATTTTTCCCCATTTCCCAGTGTCCTGTGGAAAGAATTTTGCAGTCTGCTGTGGATTATCATTCTTTGTGCTTGTGAAAGTCTTCTTTTCTAAACCATGGGCTCCTGCAGGCTCTTCAATGTATTACTCTTCTGAGGCCTGTCCACACCAAGAAATGGAGGGTAGATTGAATAGAAAGACTGCAACAAGCTGTACCACAGCAAGGTGTTCCACAACACTCTAGAAACTAGACACATCAACGGAGCTGCTAATGCAGCTGGATCTTCCTAAGAACTGGAGACCTCATGGAGATGGGCAAAGCTAGCAGTTCTCCAGATCTTCTCAGTTCCTCTGCCTCTGCCTCCATTATAGGGCAGCTAAAATATTCTCAGTGCCTCAAAATGCCCCCATAGACTTCTGCATGTCCTGTGATCTCAGACAATGGGATCAGTCAGTGCTCAATTATAACCTGCTCCTCTTCCATCCCTCCCTACACCCTGGCAACTATTCTCCCCTCCAGAGGGACAGAGTTCACCATTTTCTCTTCAGTGGCCAACCAGTTTCACAACAATGCAACTGAGTTCTAGTAGCTTCATGTAGACATTTACCCCTCATTGTGTCCTCTACGGCCAGCAGCTGGAAAACCTCCATGACTGAAAGCTAATTGCTCTGAAAGAGCTGGAGTCTCGGCTTGGACCCTAGTTTCATCCATTTCACTCAGCAGCACACTTCTTTTCTAAACACTCACTTGCACCTCCATGGCCTTTTGAAAGAGGCCATGTCCACAGGAAAGCAGCGGCTGGCCCTTGGCCAACATGCCAGCTCCAGAGGATCTTCATGCCAACATGTAAAGGTACCTTGTCAGTGGGAAAGGACCAGGACTAAACTTCTTGCCTTGCTTTATTTTTTTAACTTTTTATCTTGAAATAATTATAGATTCACAGAAAGTTACAAAAATAGTACAGAGAAGGCCCATGTACTGTTCACCCAGTTTCCCCAAAGGTTACATCTTACGTAATTTAAGATCAAAGCCAAGAAACTGACATTGCAATAACCCAGCATTTATTCAGATTTCACCACATTCATCTCCTTCCTTGACCTCTCAACACCCCTAACCTCTGGCAACCACTAAGCTATTATCTACCTCTACAGTCTTGTAATTTCAAAAATGTTTTATATACAGAATATAACATTTTAGTATTGGTTTTTATCATTAAGCATAATTCCCTGGAGATCCATCCAAGCTGTTGGGTATGAATAGTCTGTTTCTTTTTATTACTGAATGGTATTCCATGGGATAGATATAACACAGTTTGTTTAACCAGTGACCCACTGAAAGACATCTAGACTGATTCCAGTTACTGGAAGTTACAAATAAAGTTGCTGCGAGTATTCATGTGCAAATTTTTTTTTATTGTGCTTTAGGTGAAGGTTTACAGGGCAAATTAGTTTCTCATTAAACAATTAATACACATATTGTTTTGTGACATTGGTTGCCAACCCCGAGACGTGACAACACTCCCCTTCTCAAACTTGGGTTCCTTATTTCCATTTATCCGGCTTTCCTGTCTCCTCCTGTCTTCTTGTCCTTGCCCCTGGGCTGGTATGCCCATTTACTGTCATGTATGGTTGAGCTATGTGTATTATTGTTTGTTTTATAGGCCTGTCTAATCTTTGGCTGAAAGGTGAACCTCAGGAGTGACTTCACTACTGAGTTAAAAGGGTGTCTGAGGGCCATACTCTGAGGGTTTCTCCAGTCTCCATCAGAAAACAAGTTTGGTCTTTTTTTTTTTGAGTTTGAATTTTGTTCTACATTTTTATCCAGCTCTGTCCAGGACCCTCTACTGTGATCCTTGTCACAGCAGTCAGTGGTGGTAGCTGGGCACCATTTAGTTGTGCTGGATTCAGTCTGGTGGTGGCTGTGGTCCATTAGTCCACTAATCTTTCCCTTGTGTCTTTGGCTTTCTTCATTCTCCCTTGCTCCAGACATAGTGGGACCAGTAGATGTATCCTAGAAGGCCACTCACAAGCTCATGTACAAATTTTTGTGTGACCATAAATTTTCATTTCCCTAGAGTTAATGACCAAGGGTGTAATTTCTGAATCATACAGTAACTGCATGTTCAGTTTTTTAAGAAACTGTCAAAGTGCTTTCCACAGTGGCTGTGCCATATCGCATGCCCACTACCAACGTCTGAGTGATCTTATTTCTTCACAAGCTAACCGGCCAATTTTATTTTAGCTGTTCTAATAGGTATGTGGAGTCCTGGTGGCGCAGTGGTTAAGAATAGGGCTGCTAACTGAAAGGTCAGCAGTTCAAATCCACTAACTGCTCCTTGGAAACCCTATGGGAAAGTTGTACTCTGTCCTATAGGGTTGCTATGAGTCAGAATTGACTCAATGGCAACGGGTTTGTTGTTTTTAGTAATAGATATATAGTAATATCTCACTGTGATCTTCATTTTAATTTCCCTAATGGCTAATAATGTTGAACATCTTTTCATGTACTTATTTGTCAATCGTATATCCCCTTCTGTGAAATGTCTGTTCATGTCTTTGTTCCATTTTCTAATGGGATTGTTTGTTTTCTTACTGTTGAGTTTTCAGAATTCTTTAAATATTCTAAAAATGAATCTTTTGTCAGATAGGTTATTTGCAAACACTTTCTCCCTACACATAGCTTGTCCTTTTATCTTCTTGACAGGGTCTTTTGCAGAGCATTTAAAAAAATTTTTTTGGAATACTTCCCAAGATGGTGATGCGAGGTCATCTTAAATCTCCTTCTACAATTATAGGAAATAAACAACAAGATAGCACCAACAAGGAGATAGAATTGTGAATGCAGAACCCTAAAAGCCAACCTAACAACTAGTTGGGAACTGAGAGAGAAAAGAAAACAACAGATAAGGTAAGTTTTATCTTTCTCTGTCACCTGGGAAACTCATCAGCCTAACCCCTAAGGCAGTGAAACCATAGCAGGCTGCTGCTGGACATAAAAAAAAAAACTCAGGAATAAAAACAGCCCCTGATAAGAGGCTGATCATGGGACACAAATACAATAAGAGAAGTCAGCTCCCTAGGAGCCAAAAGGAACCCTGGTGGCATAGTGGTTAAGAGCTCAGCTGCTAATCAAAAGGTTAGCAGTTCGAATCCACCAGCTCTCCTTGGAAACCCTATGGGGCAGTTCTACTCTGTCCTACAGAGCCACTATGAGTCAGAATCTACCCAACAGCAATGGGTTTAGGAGCCAAAATGAGGCAGTAAAACTTATGCTGACATCCAACTGAGAGGAACAGAGAAGATTCCTGTCTCAAATGGAAAAGCCTGGTACCACCCTCAATTAGAGACTTAAAACTTTCAGAGTAAAGGAAAAGAGGAGGGGCTGGAGAGCTGTGCTCCAAACAAAATGCACATGCTGCATTAAAAGGATAGAGAATCTACCTGAGGGCTTTGGAATAAGACTGGAGAGTTGTGTTGGCTGGGAAAGAGGGAGGGCTGCAAACTCCCCTAGATTACCTGACTGGAAGGCACCAAATCAAACAAAGGTGTTCTTACCTTCCCCAAGGCTGTGAAATCTCACACTCTGCATAGTAATTCTGACAAAGTGCTAACTGCTGGAATAACCATACAACTAGAGCGCCTCCTAGGGGAACTTAGAGGAAGCAAAAAAAACAAAAAACAAATAACAGAGTTTAAAAAAAAAACACTTTTGGGGAAAGAGGAGACCCTGCAACCCAGAATTACCACAACAGAGTATTCAAATGCCCAGGTTCAACAAAAAATTTTAAGATATACAGGAAGGCAAGAGAAGATGGACCAATTTAAAGAACAGAATGAAGAAGTAGAAATAACTCTCAGGAAAGTAAGGATAATAGAAAAAATAGAGAACTTCCAAAAAACAAATATAAATATGTTCAAAGAATTCAAAGATCACACAAACAACATATTAATGGAGATAACAAAGCAGTATAAGAATCTTAATAAAGAGATAGAAAACAGAAAAGAAAAATATTCAAGTTGAGGAACATAATAACTGAACAGGAAAATGCAAGGGAGGGATAAAACAATAGATTAGAGCAGTCAGAAGAAAGAGTAAGCGAACTGGAGGATAAAACAACTGAACTTACTGAATCCCAAGAGAAAATAAAGAAAACTGAACAAACCCATATGGAATTTTGGGACACAATCAAGAGAACACATTTATGTATTATGAGGATTCCAGAAGATGAGGAAATAAACAAAGGAACAGAAAAGAACATTTGAAAAAACTGCAGCACAAAACTTCCCAGGCCTGAATAAGGAAATGAACCTGCAAATCCAAGAAGCTTGGTAATCTCCAAATAGAATGAATCTAAAGAGATAGCCACCAAAACACATTGTAATCAAACTCCTCAAGACCAAAGGTAAGGAAAAAAAAACTTGAAAACAGGAAGACAAAAGCACAAATAACATTTAAGGGGTACTCAATAAGATTAAGTACCAACTTCTCCACAGAAACCTTTGAGGCCAGGAGGCAGTGGAAAGATATATACAAAGCACTGAAAGAAAAGAACTGTCAACCAAGAATTCTTTACCCAGCAAAACAAGCAAACAAAAAATCCCATTGCCATTGAGTCGATTAAAAAATGAGGGCATATTCAAGACATTCCCAGACAAGTAAAACTTGTCAGAATTCATAACTACCAGACCTGCATTGCAATAATTGTTAAAGGGTATCCTTCAAGTAGAAAAGAAAAAACACTAGACAACTACCTGATCCACTACAAGGAAAGAAAACTAAAAAATAAAGGAGAGATTGCCAATAAAGGTATTGGACCAAAAAAAGCCAAAAAGGCCTGTAGCAAGGTATTTTCAATGGGCAAATTTAATTGTTATGTGTTACAAGCTAAATAGCAACAAATGTGTAAGAAGTAAGTACAACATTATCCTAACAAAGAATTTATAATGATATGATAAACGATACAGTAACAGAGATGGGGGAGGGAAGAGAGAATTAGGACTAGAGCTTAAATATGTTAAAATTGTATGTTACTTACCATCTGTATGTTAATTGTAGGTATCAAGATGAAATATGTTGTTGTAAATATAAGGCCTCAACTGAAATTTTTATGGTAACCACTAAGAAAATATTTTTTAAAAATATGCACAGAAGGTAAGAAGGAAGAAACCAGACTCAATACAAGAAAGCAACTTATCACATATAATGACAAAATTCCCAGAAAGGTAAAACAAAGAAATTACAAGACACACAAAAAACAAATAACAAAATGAAAGAAGTAAGTTCTTCCATAACAATAATTACCTTAAGTGTATATGGACTAAATTGTCAATGCAAAAGGTAGAGAGTAGCAGGACAAATAAGAAAACATGATCTATCATATGCTATCTAAAGAGACACATCTTAGGCCCAAAGACCCAAACGGACTGAAAGTGAAAGGATGGAAAAGAATATTCCATGCAAATAATAACCAAAAGAGAGCAAGGGTAACCATACTGATATCAGATAAGATACACTTTAAGCCAAAATCTGTGATAAGAGATGAAAAGAAAAATCCATCAAGAAAATGTAACAATCATAAATATATATCCACCCAACATCAAGGCACCAAAATATATAAAGTAAATACTGAGAGAACTGAAAGGAGCAATAGACAACTCTACAACAGTAGTGGACTTCAACACACCACTGTCAACACTGGACAGAACTTCCAGGAAGAAGATCAGTAAGGAAATAGAGGACTTGAACAAAACCATAAACAAATTAGATCTAATAAATATGTACAGAACTCTCCACCCAACATCAAAACAATACACATTTATCTCCAGTGCACATGGGACATTCTCTGGGACATACCATATGTTAGGCCATGAAACAAGATGCCACAAATTTTTTTTAAAACTGAAATGTTACAAAGTATCTTCTCTGATCACAAAAGAATAATACTAGAAATTAATAATACAAAAAAATAGAAAACACATAAAAATGTGGAAACTAACATACTATTAAACAACCAATGGGTTAAGGAAGAAATAAAAAATGAATTAAAAAAATGCTTGGAGTTAAATGAAAATGAAAACATACCAACACCTATGAGATACAGCCAAGGTAGTCATTAGAGGGAAATTTATAGCAATAAATGCATATATCAAAAAAGAGGACACTTCACAAATCAGCAGTCTAACTCTACAGCATGAAAACCTAGGAAAAGAAGAGTAAACTAACCCCATACCTATCAGAAGACAGAAAACAATAAAGATCAAAGCAGAAATAAATGAAATAGAGAATAGAATAGAGAAAAACAATAAAACCTAAGCTGGTTCCTTGAAAAGATCAATAAAATTGGCAAACCTTTAGCTAGACTTTCAAAGAAAAAAAGGTGAGAGGTTGCAAATAACAAAAATTAGAAATGAAATACAAAAGATGCAACAGAAAAAAGATTGTAACAGAGTATTATGAAAAGTTGTACACCAACAAATTAGAAAACTTCAATAAGATGCAAAAATTCCTAGAAGAAAGTAACCTACTGACAGTCCTGGAGATGCTGCTCCCGCCATGGGGACAGCAGCAGAAGAGGTGGCCTGCTTTCAGAGACGCAGTCTGTTCTGGTTCACGGTCATCACCCTCTCCATGGGCTACTACACGTGGGTGTCTTCTGGCCCCAGAGTATCCCCTATCAGAGCCTGAGTCCCCTGGGCCCCTTCACTCAGTACTTGGTGGACCACCATCAGACCCTCAAGCACAATGGGTATTGGCTTGCCTGCCTGATTCACGTGGGACAGTCCTTTTATGCCATGGTATTATGCGAGTATAAAGGCATCTCAGATGGCTGGGCTCAGCTACTCTGGTTCATACAGACTTTCCTCTTTGGAATAGCATCTCCCTCCATCTTGATTGTTTACAGACCAAAGTGCCAAAAGCAGACTTAAGGAAGACATCTTAAAGCTTTCTCTGCACTTTGACATTTGACCCCACCTTTTTATTTATTTATTTATTTAATTTAGGGCAGGGGGAGTGGTGGTGCAGCGTTTACGTGATCTTTCTACTTTCTAGAAAGTTTCTTTCAAAGCTATTCAAGACCATCTAGTTTGGTTAGTTATTCATTGGAGCCCTGGCATAGTGGTTAAGAGCTTGGCTGCTAACTAAAATGTCAGCAGTTTGAATCCACCAGCCACTCCTTGGAAACCCCATGGGGCGGTACTACTCTGTCCTCTAAGGTCACTGTGATTCGGAATCAACTCAGCAGCAATGGGTTTGGGTTTTGGGGGGTTTACTTATTCATTATTCTTTCATATGCTGTTGTTGAGCTTGAGTAGACCACACGTTATTTAACAGAGAAGTAGGGAAAGATTTTAGCACTTCAATTCCACAGACTAACCTCTTGGCATAGTACTTCGAGCTGTCTTCTTGAGGACCTTGGCTGTGTTGATACTCTCCCCATCAACTGGGTTAAGAACCTAGCAGTTGCTTTGGTGCTTTCCTCTTTTGTATCTCCCTGGGCAGGATGGAAAAGTTCTTCTGTCACTTCAGGACATCCTTCCCATTCCCAGTGCAGCCACTCTCCTCCAAGGCCTTTCTCACTACCTGGACCATGGTAGCAGCCTCCTAATTTCTGGGTTTTCTGCACTTCACTGGGCTACAGAACTAATTTTTCCAAACTCATGCTTAAACAAAGTGACTCCCCTGCCCACATACATTCAGGTCCTCCTCCTGGCCTGCAAAATAAAGTCCAGACACACCTTAACCTGATACTTACGTGATACTGTCTTAATTTTCCAACTTTATCACTCCCACTACTATTTAAGTAAAGCTCTACTTTCTAGATAATCCAGGCTACCTGCTAGTCCCCCACATACTGAATTTGTCTGTTGGCATACCTTTGCTCCTGCCTTCTGATTACAACATCTTACCCTCGCCTCCACCATCTTAGATCTCCTTTCTCAAAAATGTTTCCATCTTTCTGGACCAAGATAGAGTGACCTTTCCACAGCACATCAATTCCGAAAACATTTATTAGGCACCTGTAAGGCAAGATTTGAGCTCTCAAACATCAGAGAAAGAAAGAAGACAAGGGAGTGTCTGGGTGGGGCAGGCTGAGATATTAGCTCCCCTTACATAAAGGATATGTGTAGAACCCAAAGGAGATGACTGGGGAGGGCTGTGCCTAGATCCTTCCCTCCACAGGGCCCTGGGGACCCCACTGTGCTCTGAGTGTGTTTGCTTGGTGTTGGGGTCCAGTGGTCACTGCCAGATTGCTCGTTAAGTCAGTAGCACATCTTAGCTAGATTTTCCCCTCAGCCCAGACCCACTGCATGCAGACTGATTCCCTACCAGTGTTTATTGAACAGACAAAGGAAAGCGCCTCTGATTCCACTTTTCATTCATTTGGTATCATTCCAGTTTTCATGTGAAAAGAGCAGAACCCACTCAATGTACCCTTATCTGAAAGGAAAGCCCAAAACTGTCCTTGACTGGAAGTCCCACCTTTCTGTGGGTCCCCTGGTGGGAAACCTGTTATTGTTTTCACACTTTCTTGTTCTCTATCACTTTCTCCAGTCTATGGGTATCTTTCCCCAGCTCTGGCTTACTCAAATACACAGACATTCCTGTCCTAGAGATTCTAGCCCATGGGTCACCCAGCTAGTTACTACCTCTCCCGTTCATCTAGTTATACCTTATTACTACTGACTGGTTGTGGGGGGGTGCACTTTGTCCCCTTACCCTAGTAGAAGGACCACCCACTGCTCAAGGCCATTAGGGCTATTTTCTTGCAGGCTGATGTGCTTTTTCTCTGGAAACCAGTCCTTGTTCTCCTTCCATGGTATGGTGGAGTGGGATAGGTTATTTGTATTAAGCACACATTTATGAGAATTACTTTGCTCCCCAAAAAGCTCCAAGTAAAAATACAATGCCGAAAGATTATGAGCCATGAATTATTTCTAGTGTACATATATTTCTGCACTATCTCTGTCTTTCCCTGTTGCTCTTGTGATTAAGGGATTGCTAAAGTAAGGAAAAAGATCTTTGACCTTGAGGTTAAACATTATGGGGATCCAACCTAGATTTTTTAAAGTATGGCCCTCTCCAAGGAGCAGTAACTATGATGGAAGTATTAGTGTGGAAGTATTAGTGGTGGCAGATTATTGAATGAAAGGGATTAACTGGAATAAAATGCTGTGAATTGTCTCACCAAAAAAAAAAAAAAGTAACCTAAACTACCACCATGTGTCTGTCAGTTTGTCGTGCTGTGGGGGCTTGCATGCTGCTGTGATACTGGAAGCTTTGCCACCAGTGTCTCAAATATCAGCAGGGTTACCCTTGGTGGACAAATTTCAGTGGAGCTTCCAGACTAAGACAGACTAGGAAGGAGGACGTGGCAGTCTAATTCTGAAAACAATTGGTCACTATATCAGAACATTGTCTGATATAGTGCCTGAAGATGAGCTTCTCAGGTTGGAAGGCACTCAAAATACGACTGGGGAAAAGCTGTCTCATCAAAGTAAAGTCAACCTTCATGACTGGGGAAAAGCTGACTCCTCAAAATAAAGTCAACCTCTAAGAACTATTTTAGGTGAAGGGAAAGACAACACACAATACAGGAGAGGTCAGCGAAACTGGAATAAACCAAAAGCAAAGAAGTTTCCTGAATACAACCAAACACTTCGAAGGACAGAGTAGAAGGGGCGGGGGTCTGGGGAACATGGTTTCAGAGGACATCTAAGTCAATTGACATAACAATATGTATTAAGAAAACATTCTGCTTCCTACTTTGATGAGTGACATCTGGGGTCTTAAACACTAGCAAGCAGCCATCAAAGATGCATCAACTGGTCTCAACCCACCTGGAGCAAAAGAGAATGAAGAACACCAAAGACACAAGGTAATTATGAGCCCAAGAGACAGAAAGGGCCACATAAATCAGGGACTACATCAGCCTGAGACCAGAACAACTAGATGGTGCCCAGCTACAACTGATGACTGCCCTGACAGGGAACACAACAGAGAATCCCTGAGGGAGCAGGAGAACAGTGGGATGTAGACCTCAAATTCTCATAAAAAGACCAGACTTAATGTCTGACTGGGACTAGAAGGACCCCAGAGGTCATGGTCCCTGGACCTTCTGTTAGCCCAAGACTGGAACCATTCCCAAAGTCAACTCTTCAGACAGGGATTAGACTGGGCTGTAAGACAGAAAATGATACTGGTGAGGAGTGAGTTTCTTGGCTCAAGTAGACACATGAGACTATGTGGGCAGCTTCTGTCTGGAGAGGAGATGAGAATGCAGAGGGGGACAGGAGCTGGCTGAATGAACACAGGGAATACAGTGTGGAGAGGAGGAGTGTGCTGTCTCATTAGGGGGAAGGCAACTAGGAGCACATAGCAAGGTGTGTATAAGTTTCTGTATGAGAGACTGACTTGATTTGTAAACTTTCACTGAAAGTACAATTTAAAAATAAATAAATAAAGTCAACCTTAATGACAGGGTGGATTTAAGCTTTCAGAACCTTCATTTGCTGATGTGGCAAGACTAACCATGAGAAGAAACAGCTACAAACATCCATTAATAATCAGAACATGGAATGTATGAAGTATCAATCTAGGAAAATTGGAAGTCATCAAAAATGAAATGGAACGCGTAAAGATCGATATCCTAGACATTAGTGAGCTGAAATGGACTGGTATTGGCCATGTTGAATTGGACAATCACATGGTCTACTATGCCGGGAATAACAAATTGAAGCGAAATGGCATCTCGTTCATTGTCAAAAAGAACATTTCAAGATCTATCCTGAAGTACAACACTGTCAGTGACAGGATGATATCCATATACCTACAAGGAAGTCCAGTTAATATGATTATTATTCAAATTTACATGCTAACCACTAAGGACAAAGATGAAGAAATTGAAGATTTTTACCAATGTCTGCAGTTTGAAATTGATCAAGCATGCAATCAAGATGCATTGATAATTACTATTGATTGGAATGTAAAAGCTGGAAACAAAGAAGGCCTAGTAGTTAGAAAGTATGGCGTTGGTGATAGAAATGACGCTGGAGATCACATGATAGAATTTTGCAAGACCAACGACTTCTTCACTGCAAATACCTTTTTTCAACAATGTAAGTGGTGACTATACACGTGAACCTTACCAGATGGAATACACAAGAATCAAATTGACTACATCTGTGGAATGAGACAATGGACATGCTCAATTATCATCAGTCAGAACAAGGCCAGCGGTGACTGTGGAAGAGACCATCTATTGCTCACATGCAAGTTGAAGTGCAAGTTGAAGAAAATCAGAACAATCCACGAGAGCCAAGATATGACCTTTAGTATATCCCACCAAAATTTAGAGACCATCTCAAGAATAGATTTGACCCAAAGAACACGGATGACCGAAGGCCAGCTGAGTTGTGCAATGACATCAAGGACATCACACATGAAGAAAGCAAGAGGTCATTAAAAAGACAGGAAAGAAAGAAAAAAACAAAATGGATGTCAGAAGTGACTCTGAAAGATGCTCTTGAACATAGAGCAGCTAAAGCAAAAGGAAGAAACGATAAAGCAAAATAGCTGAACAGAAGATTTCAAAGGGTGGCTTGAGAAGACAAAGTATTATAAAGAAATGTGCAAAAACCTGAAGACAGAAAACCAAAAGGGAAGAACATGCTCAGCATTTCTCAATCTGAAAGAACTTAGGAAAAAATTCAAGCCTCGAGTTGCAATACTGAAGGATTCTACAGGGAAAATATTAAATGACACAGGAAACATCAAAAAAAAAAAAAAAAAAAAAGACAGGAGGAATATATAGTCACTGTGCCAAAAAAGAACTTATTGACATTCAGCCATTTCAGGAAGTAGCATATGATCAAGAACCAATGTTAACTGAAGGAAGAAGTCCAAGCTGCACTGAAGGCATTGGCAAAAAACAAGGCTCCAGGAATTGATGGAATACTAATTGAGATGTTTCAACAAACAGATGTAGCACTGGAGGTGCTTACTCATCTATGCCAAGAAATTTGGAAGACAGCTACCTGCCCAACTTCCTAAAAAAGATCCATATTTGTATCCATTCCAAAGAAAGGTGATCCAAAAGAGTGTGGAAAGCATCGAACAATATCATTAATATCACATGCAAGTAAAATTTTGCTGAAGATGATTCAAAAGCAGTTGCAGCAATATATCGACAGGGAATTTCCAGAAATTCATGCTGGGTTCAGAAGAGGATGCAAAACCAGGGATATCATTGCTGATGTCAGATGGATACTGGCTAAAAGCAGAGGATCCCAGAAAGATGTTTACCTGTGTTTTATTGGCTATGCAAAGGCATTCACCTGTGTGAATCATAACAAATTATGGATAATATTGTGAAGAATTGGAATTCACTTAATTGTGCTCATGAGGAACCTGTACATAGATTAAGTGGCAGTCATTCGAACAGAGCAAGGGGATAGTGTGTGGTTTAAAAGCAAGAAAGGTGTGCATCAGGGTTGTATCCTTTCACCATACTTATTCAATCTGTATGCTTAGCAAGCAATCCAAGAAGCTGGACTACATGAAGAACTCGACATCAGTGTTAGAGGAAGACTCATTAACGACCTGCATTATGTAGCTGACACAACATTGCTTGCTGAAAGTGAAGAGAACTTGAAGCACTTAATGATGAAGATCAAAGACTACAGCCTTCAATATGGATAGCACGTCAACATAAAGAAAACAAAAATCTTCACAACTGGACCAATAAGCAACATCATGATAAATGAAGAAAATATTGAAGTTGTCAAGAATTTAATTTTACTTGGATTCACAATCAACGCCCATAGAAGCAGCAGTCAAGAACTCAAAAGACACATTGCATTGGGCAAATTGTTGCAAAAAACCTCGTTAAAGTGTTAAAAAGCAAACATGTTACTTTAAGGACAAAGGTGTGCCTGACCCAAGCCTTGGTGTTTTCAATAACCTCGTATGTATGTGAAAGCTGGACAAGGAATAATGAAGACCGAAGAAAAACTGATGCCTTTGAATTATAGTGTTGGTGAAGAATACTGAATATACCATGGACTGCCAGAAGGAGGAACAGATCTGTCTTGAAAGAAGTACAGCCAGACTGTTCCTCAGAAGCAAGGATGGAGAGACTTCATCTCACATACTTTGGACATGTTCTCAGGAGGGACCAGACCCTGGAGAAGGACATTATGCTTGGTAAAGCAGAGGTTCAGCAAAAAAGAGGAAGACCCTCAATGAGATGGATTGACACTGTGGCTGCAATATGGGCTCAAGCATAACAATGATTGTGAATATAGCACAGGACAGAGCAGTGTTTCATTCTGTTGTACATGGGGTCACTATATGTTGGAAATGACTGGACAGCACCTGTTGTGGTTTAAGTTGTGTCCTCTAAAAATTTGTGTCAACTTGCCTAGGCAATGATTTCAGGCATTGTGTGATTGTCCACCACTTTGTCATCTGATGTGATTTTCCTATGAGTTGTGAATTCTACCTCGATGATGTTAATGAGTCAAGACTAGAGGAAGTTATGTTAATGAGGCAGGACTCAATCTACAAATTAGGCTGTGTCTTAAATCAATCTCTTTTGAGATATAAAAGAGAGAAGCAAGCAGAGAGAAAGAGGGACCTCATTACCACCAAGCAAGAAGAGGCAGGAGCATGCATCCTTTGGACCCAGGTTCCCTGCTCTGAGAAGCTTGTAGACCAGGGGAAGATTGACGACAAGGACCTTCCCCAGAGGCAACAGAGACAAGAAAGGTTTCCCCTGGAGCTGGCACCCTGAATTTGGGCTTCTAGCCTCCTAAACTGCGAGATAATAAATTGCTGTTTGTTAAAGCCATCCACTTGTGGTATTTCTGTTATAGCAGCACTAGATAACTAAGAAAGCACCTAACAACAACATCCACCTAAATTAACACAAAAAGTGGTAGTAAAATCTCAACAAACCCACAACAATAAAAAAAAAATAGAAAAGATTAAATCAGTAATCAAAAATCTCCCAACAGAATAAAAGCCCTGGACCAGACAGCTTCAACAAGGAATTCTACCAAACATTCAGAGAAGAATTGACACCAATCTGGGAATACTCCATAAGTCCTTCTATGAAGACAGCATTACACTGATAGCCAAACCAGACAAAGACATCACAAGGAAAGGAAACTACAGACCTACATCCCTCAGGAATATATATGCAAAAATTCTCAACAAAATACTAGCTAACAGAATTCAACAATATATTAAAAGAATAATTAACCATGACCAAGTGAGATTTATTCTAGAATGCAAATAATGTTCAACATTAGAAAATCTATCAATGTAATATATCACACTAATAGAACAGAGGAGAAAAACACATAATCATCTCAATAAACACAAAAAAAGGCATTTAATAAAATCCAATAACTTCTGATAAAAACTCTGAACAAGATAGGGATAGAAGGGAAGTTCCTAAATATGATTAAGGGTTTCTATGAAAAACCAACAGACAACATTACACTCAATGGAGAAAGACTGAGAGCCTTCTCACTGAAAATGGGAATGAGACAAGGATGCAGGCTTTCACCAATTCTACTTGATATCATACTGGAAGGCCTAGCCAGTGCAATAAGGCAAGAAAAAGGAATAAAATGTACACAAACTGGAAAGGAATTAGTAAAATTATCAGTATTTGCCAATGACATCATCCTGTATATAGAAAAGCCCAAAGAATCCACAACAAAGCTTCTACAACTAATAGAAGAATTCAGCAAAGTTGCAGGGTACAAGATCAACAGACAAAATCAGCTGGGTTTCTATATACCAACAAGGAGAAATCTTAAAAGGAAATCAAGAAAACAATATCATTTACAATTTACAACAGCACCTAAAAAATAAAATACCTAGGAAAAACCTAACTAGGTGTGTGAAGGACTTATACAATGAAAACAATAAAACACTGCTACAAGAGACTAAAACAGACCTATTTAAATGGAAAGATATTCCGTGTTCATGGATTGGAAGACTTAATATTGGAAAAATGTCAATATTACCCAAAGCAGTCAATAGATTCAATGCAATCCCAATCAAAATTCCAACAGCATTTTTTACGGAAATGGAAAAACCAATCCTCAACTTCATATGGAAAGGCAAGAGGCCCCAAATAGCCAAAACAATTTTGAAGAACAAAACAGGAGGCTTCACACTTCCCAAAATCAAAACATACTATATAGCCACAATAATCAAAACTGCCAGATACTGGTTTAATGACAGACACATAGAACAATGGAACAGAATAGAGAGCCTAGAAATAAATCCATACATCTGTGGTCAACTGATTTTTGACATCGGTGCTAAGTCTTTTAAATGTGGAAGGAACAGTCTTTTCAACACATAGTGCCGGTAAAATTGGTTTTCCACACGCAGAAAAATGAAGCAAGATCCATACCTCACACCATACACAAAAGCTAATTCAAAATGGATCAAGGACCTAAATGTTAACTCTAAAACTATATAGTTCCTGGAAGAAAATATAGAGACCTAACGTTTTTTAATGATAGACTATCAGATATAACAAATAAGGAACCCTGGTGGTGCAATGCTTAAGTGCTCAGCTGCTAATCGAAGGGTTGGCGGTTTAAACCCACTCAGAGACTCCACAGGAGAAAGACCTGGCAATCTACTTCCATAAAGATTAAAGCCTAGGAAACCCTATGGGGCAATTCTATTCTGTCACATGGTGTTGACAACACCTAACAACAACATAAAAGTTAAACAGTTGTATTCATCAAAAGACTTTACCAAGGGGTGAAAAAGAGAACCCACAGACTGGAAAACAATGTTTGGGAACAATATAATCAACAAGGGTCTAATATCCAAAATATAGATAGAACTTCTACAACTTAACAACAAAGAGACAAACCAGTCAAAAAATGGGCACAGGACATGAACAGACACTTCACCAAAGAAAATATTAAAGTGGCCAACAAACACGTGAAAAGATGCTCATCATCATTAGCCATTAGAGAGATGCAAATAAAAATTACAGTGAGATACTACCTCACCTCTGCTACAATGGCAATGATTAAAAAAAAAACAGAAAACAAATGTTGGAGGATGTGGGAAGATCATAACCCTCATCCACTGTTGGTGGGAATGTAAAATGGTACAACTATTGTAGAAAACGGTACAGCAATTCCTCAAAAAATAAGAAATAGAACTATCATAAACAAAAAAACAAAACAAAACCTACCACTGTTGAGATGATTCCAGCTCATATCAACCCTGTAGGACAGAGTAGGACTGCCTCATAGGGTTTCCAACGCTGTAAATCTTTACAGAAGCTGATTGCCACATCCACATCCCACAGAACTACCATATGACCCAACGATTCCACTCCTAAGTATACAGCCTGGAGACCTAAAAGTACTGACACAAACAGACATACCTACACCTATGTTCACTGCAGCACCACTCACAATAGGTAAAAGGTAGAAACAACTCAAGCTGCATATCAACAGATGAATGGATAAACAAAGCATAGTAAATATATGTAATGAATTTGCTCAGCTTTAAAGAGAAATGAAGTCTTGATACATGCTACAACATGGATGGACCTCGAAGACATTATGCTGAGTGAAATAAATCAATCACAAAAGGACAAATATGGTACAATCTCACTTATATCAAAAGGCAAGAATAAGCAAATATATAGAGACTAATTAGTGACTACCCGGGATAGGAGGAGAGAGGGAGAGAGGGAATCACTCCCTGGGAAGTAGTGGCTTTATGTTTATGGTGATGGGAAAATTAACATCAACTAATGGTTACATGGAAACCCTGGTGGCTTAATGGTTAAGTGCTATGGCTGCTAACCAAGAGATTGGCAGTTCAAATCCACCAGGCGCTCCTTGGAAACTCTATGGGGCAGTTCTACTCTGTCCTATAGGGTCGCTATGAGTCAGAATCGACTCGTCGGCAGTGGGTTTGGTTTTGGTTAACGGTTACACAACTTGACAAATGTATCTAATATCACTAAGATGTACACCAGAAAAAGGCAAAATGGCAAATGTGTTATATATAATTTTAGAACAGCATCCAAAAAATAAATAAATAAATAAGAGAAGCAGCAGTTGTCGATACTACTTATGTACATCTAAACACTTTGTGGGATGAGTTTTCGTTGTTTGAAGGTTTAGCATCATGGATCGAGGGTCTGTCCAGTTAACTGGCCTAATATTGTTTTTAGAGTCTCCATTCTGCCTTCTAGCTTGTTGAGCAGTGCCTAGGGTCCTAAAAGCTAGCAAGCGACAACCCAAGATACAACAATTGGTCTTTACTCATCATAAACAACAGAGGAAGGAGACCTAGAAAATGGAGAAGGAAATGGACTGCAGGTGTAATTGCCTCCATAAACTACTACCTCCATTGCCATGAGACCAGAAGAATGAGATGGTGTTTTAGTTATCTAGTGCTGCTATAACAGAAATGCCACAAGTAGATGGCTTTAACAAAGAGAAGTTTCTCTCCTCACAGTAAAGTAGGCTAAAAGTTCAAATTCAGGGTGTCATCTCCAGGGGATGGCTTTCTCTCTATGTCAGCTCTGGAGGAAGGTCCTTGTCCTCAATCTTCCCATGGTCGAGGAGCTTCTCAGGTGCAGGGATCCCAGGTCCAAAGGACGTGCTCTGCTCCTGGTGCTGCTTTCTTGCTGGTATGAGGTCCCCAACTCTCTGTTTGCTTCCCTTTCCTTTTATCTCTTGAGAAATAAAAGGTGATGCATGCCACACCCCAGGGAAACTCCCTTTACCTTGGATCAGGGAGGTGACCTGAGTAAGGCTGATGTTACAATCCCAACCTAATCCTTTTAACATAAAATTACAATCACAAAATGGAGGACAACCACACAATGCTGGAAATCATGGCCCAGCCAAATTGATATACACGTTTTGGGGGGGAGGCATAATTCAATCAGTGGCGGATGGTATCTGGATACCATTACTGAACATTTTGATCAAATATCCCATAGATGGATCCTGATTAAAAAGAGGAAAAATGTATGTCAGAATTTTAAATTTTTTAAAGAAACCAGACTTACTGGACCCATTGGGACTTGGGGAACCCCCAAATCTATTGCCCTGAGATAATCTTTAAGTCTTGAACTAAAACTATCCCATGAAGTCATCTTTAAACTACAGCTTAGGTAAACTAGTAAAGAATGTTTACCTTGAGCAGTGAGCTCTTTCAAAGAACTATTTAATTGACCACAGTAACTCTAAAACACAGAGGACTTTAGGGGACAGAGTCCAAGTAGTTGTGGTGAAACAATATGGGTAAAGATAGAATGCTGACACAATGCAAAGAATGTAACCAAAGTTATTGAACTGTACATGTAGAAGATGTTCAGTGGGTGTAGGTTTTTTTAATGTATATTTTCACCAAAAATTTAAACAATTTTGTAATCCAATTTATCACGAAGCCCTGGTGGTGCAGTGGTTAAGGATTTGGCTGCTAACCAAAAGGTCAGCAGTTCAAATCCACCAGCCGCTCCCTGGAAAACCTATGGGGCAGTTCTACTGTCCTATAGGGTCGCTATGAGTCGGAATCGACTCAACGGCAATGGGTTGTTTTTTTTAAAATCCAATTTATCACTTTTTTTTTCTTTTATAGAGTGTGCTTTGGTGTCATGTCTTCACCAAGTCCTCGGTCCTGAAAATTTTCCACTATGTTATCTTCTAAAAGTTTTTAAAGTTACATTTAAATCTACAATCCATTTTGAGTTAATTTTTGTTTAAGGTGTGAGGTTTGTTTGAAGTTTTGTTTTTTTCTTAATTGCTTTTGCACCTCTGTCAAAAATCAATTGGCCATACTTGTATGGGTCAATTTTTGTGTTCTCAAATCTGTTCCACTGATCTATGTGTCTGTCTCTTTGCCATCACCACACAGTCCTGATTATTGTAGCTATATAAGTGTTGAAATCAGGAAGAATGATTCCTCCCATTTTCAAAATTGTTTTAGCTAATCTAGTTCTTTTGCCTCTCCATATAAATTTTAGGATAATCTTGTCTATACACACCAAAAATGTTGCTGGTCCTAGGTCCTGAAGTGCTAGGTCCTGAAGATTTTCTCCTGTTATCTTCTGAAAGTTAAACCTATATATTAATTTGGGAGGACTGATATTTTTGCTCTATTGCTTCTTCTAGTCCATGAATACAATTTTTATTTATTTAAATATTTTATTTCTTTCATCAGCATTTTGTGGTTTCCACCATAAAAGGCCTGTACATGTTGTTAGATTTATACATAGGTATTTCATGGTTTGAGTATTTTGTTTTTTTGAGCAACTGTAAATGGCACTATATTTTTAATTTTGGTTTCCATGTGCTTTTTACTAGTATATAGAAATGTAACAGATTTATGTATGATGCTCTTGTACTCTACAACTTTGCTGAACTCACTTATTAAATCTAGAAGCTTTATATATATATACACACACACATACATACTTCTTGGGATTTTCTGTGGAGACACTCACATGTCATCTGCAAATTAGGACAGTTTTATTTCTGCCTTTCCATTTATAGGCCTTTTATTTGCTTTCTTACCCAATTGCCTGGCTAAAACCTCTAGTACTATATTGAATAGGAGGGCTGAGGACCGGCATCCTTGCCTTGTTCCTGATTTTGGGGAGGGGGGGAGGGTAGCACTCATTCTTTCACAATTAAATATAAATATCAGCTGCAGGGTTTTTGTAGATGCTTTTTATCAAGTTGAGGAAGTTCCTTCTCTGTTTCTACTTTTCTGAGAGTTTTTATTATGAATGTGTATTGAATTCTGTTAAAACCTTTATCTGCATCAATTGACATGCTAATATGATGAATTATACAGATCGGTTTTTGAATGTTGAACCAGCCTTAATATGTGCAATAAATGCCGCCTGGTCATGGTATATAATTCTTTTCATATATTGGTGAATTCTATTTACCAATACTTTGTTAAAGATTTTGGAATATATGTTCACGAAGGATATCGTTCTGTCATTTTCTCTTCTTGTGCTGTGTTTGTCTGGATTTGGTATAAGGGTAATACTACCTTCATAAAATGAACTGGGAAGTGTTTTTTACACTTTTACTTTCTGGAAAAGATTGTGAAGAATTGGTGTTTATTCTTTAAAGTGTTCTCCAGTGAAACCATCTGGGCCTGGAGATTTCTTTTTGAGGAGTTTTTAAATTATGAATTTAATTCCCTTTAATAGTTATTAGGTTATTCAAATTACCTATTTCATGTTGGGTGAGTTGTGGTAGTTTGTATTTTTTTGGAGGAACTGGTCCATTTCATTTAACTTGTCAAGTTTATATGAATAGAGTTGTTCCTAGTGTGCCCTTATTACCCTTTTGACATCTGTGGGGTCTGTAGCGATATCATCTGTTTCATTCCTGATGTCGGTAATTATTCTCCTCTTTTATCTTTGTCAATCTTGCTATAAGTTTGTCAATTTTATATATATATATTTTTAAAGAACCAGCTTTTGTTTCATCAATTTCTCTATAGTTTTCTGTTTTCGATTTCATGGATTTCTGCTCTTATTTATATCCCCTGCTTTTACTTGCTTTGGGTTTATTTTGCTCTTCTTTTTGCAGTTTCTTCAGATGGGAGCTTTGATTGATTTGACACATTTTCTCTGCTCTAATGTAAGCATTTAGTGCTATAAATTTCCCTCTCAGCACTGCTTTAGCTGCATCCCCAAAACATGGAAATGCTGTATTTCCCTTTTCATTCACTACAATGTGTTTCTTTATTTCCCTTAAAATTCTCTTTAATACATGTATTATTTAGATATATGTTGTTTAGTGCCCAAATATTTGTAGACTTTCCTATTTTGTATTTATTGATTTCTAGTTTGTTTTTACTGATGTCAGAGAACACACTCTGTATTTCAATTATTTTAAGCTTGTTGGTGTTTTATATTCTAGAATATGGTCTATCCTGGTATATGTTTCATGGGCACTTGCATAGAATGTGTAGTCTGTTGCTATTGTTGGGTGGAGTGTTTTATAGATGCCAATTAGATCCTGTTGATTCATGGTGTTATGGAGTTTTTCTATATCCTTGCTAATATTCTATTTCTTTCTATCAATTGTTGGTAGAGGTGTGTTGAAATCTCCAACTATAATTGTGGGTTTTTCTATTTTTTCCTTAGTTCTATCAGCTTTTGCTTCACATATTCCGCAGTTCTGTTGTTTGGTGTATACACATTTTGGATTGCTATGTCCTCTAGGCAAACTGATACTTTTTCTTAATGTTACATCCATGAGTGTCATGGATTGAATTATGTCCCCCCAAAAATGTGTATATAAACTTGGTTAGGCCATGATTCCCAGTATTGTGTGCTTGTCCTCCATTTTGTGATTGTAATTTCCTGTTAAAGGGGATTAGGGTGGGATTGTAACACTACCTTTACTCAGGTCACCTCCCTGATCCAATACAAAGGGAGTTTCCCTGGGGTGTGGCCTGTGTCATCTTTTCTCTCTCAAGAGATAAAAGGAAAGGGAATCAAGCAGAGAGTTGGGGACCACGTACCACCAAGAAAGCAGCACTAGGAGCAGAGCACATCCTAAACAACATATAGGAAAATCATACAATACCAGGAATCATCATGGCCCAGCCCAATTGATGCACATATTTTTGGGGGGACATAATTCAATCCATGACATTCCACCCTTTGGCCCCTGTCTTGGATTGAATTATGTCCCCCCAAAAATCTGTGTATCAACTTGGTTAGGCCATGTGCAGTTGTCTTCCATTTTGTGACTTTCCTGTGTGTTATAAATCATAATCTCTGCCTGTGGTTAAAAGGATTATTCAGGTCCCCTCCCTGATCCAAAAGGGAGTTTTCCTAGGGTGTGCCCTGCACCACCTTTTATCTCTCAAGAGATAAAAGGAAAGGGAAGCAAGCAGAGAGTTGGGGACCTCATATCACCAAGGAAGCAGCACCAGGAGCAGAGCACGTCCTTTGGACATGGGGTCCCTGCACCTGAGAAGCTCCTCGACCAGAGGAAGATTGAGAACAAGGACCTTCTACCAGAGTCGACAGAGAGAGAAAGCCTTTCCCTGAAGCCAACACCCTGAATTTGGACTTGTAACCTACTAGACTGAGAGAAAATAAATTTCTGTTTGTTAAAGCCAGCCACTTGTGGTATTTCTGTTATGGCAGCATAAGATGACTAAGACAACCCCCCAAAAATCATATCCTCGCAACATGCAAAACATATTCACCCAATCATATCATAGCAAAAGTCTTCACTCTAAGTCCAAAAATCCAAAAATTCCTCTTCATCTGTGAAATCTAGAATACAAGTTATCTGCTTCCAAGGGTACCATGGCAGAACAGGCACAAGATAGACATTTTCATACAAATGGGAAAAACTGGAGAAAAAGAAGGGATAGAGAAAAGGCACCAAGCAAGTCAGCAGAACATATTACATTAGCCCTCAAAGCTTTGAAAATAATCATCTGTTCTCCGAGACAATTTACACAATGACCCTGCCCTCCAGTCTCCAGGTATTGGCCACACTCTCCGGATTCTGAGTGGAGGCCCCTTGGCCCTGGGCTTCACCTCCGCCTTCCAGGCCCACTGGGATAGCATCTGTGCTCCCTCTGCTATAGGAGCACCATTCTTCTAGTCCATCTGAGTGGCAGCACCACCCTTAGAAACACCAGAGGCCATGGCTCCACCCTTTGAAACCCCTAAGGTCATGGCCATACTTTTTGAAATGAGGCAGCTCTGCTTCTTGTGTTCTTTGTCTCTTCAGCTTCTATTTCCTGGTTTCCTGGAGCCTCGGGCCTCACGCCCACATTTGCCCTGCTGGGGCAAGTGTTCCAAAGCTTAGTAGCTCCACCAGTAAGTGCCCAGAGGCACCCTCACTCCACCAGGAAGCCTCCTGCGCACAGGTACTCAGCTCTCTTGCTCCATGGGTCGGCTCCAGCACCGTCGCGCTCTGGTCTCCTGGTTCTACTGCTGCCAGCTCTCTTCTGCTGCCGTTCCTCTATCCTTTCACAGTTTCAAAACTGCTTCCACATTTTAGGTATCTGTTAGAGCAGCACCCCACTCTCTTGGTACCAAATTCTGTCTTAATTATCTAGTGCTTCTATAACAGAAAAACCACAAGTCGATGGCTTTAACAAAGAGAATTTTATTTTCTCACAGCAAAGTAGGGTAAAAGTCCAAATTCAGGGTGTCAGCTCCATGAGAAGGCTTTCTCTCTCCGTCGGGTTTCTCATCAATCTTCCCCCAGACTAGGAGTTTCTCTGTGCAGGAACCCCATGTCCAAAGGATGCACTCTGCTTCTGGCACTGCTTTCTTGGTGGTATGAGGTCCCCGTCTCTCTGCTCGCTTCTTTCTTTTACATCTCAAGAGATTGCCTCAAGACACAATCCAATCTTATTGGTTGAGCTCTGCCTCACTAACACAACTGCCGCCCATCCTCCCTCATTAACAACAGAGTCAGGATTTAAAACATACAGGATAGTCACACAATACCGGGAATCATGGCCCAGCCCAATTGATACACACAGTTTTGGGGGGACTTAATTCAATCCATGACAATAAAAAGGTAAGGCTAAAGTTTACCACTTTATGTTTTGTTTTCTGTTTGTTCTCTCTGTTCGATTTTGACTTATCATAATGTTTTTGAATGTAACTCTTCATATAGCTTTTTTAGTGGTTTCTCTAGGTATTGTATTTCATAATTTATCACATCATTTTACCAGTATGATGAAGAGTAGAAACCTTACCTCCCTTTATGTCCCTTAATCCTTCCCCATTACATAATGTCTGAAATATTTCTTCTACATACATTGAGAACACTAGACTTTATATTGGTGCTTCCATCATTAAAAATGATTTAGAAAAATCAAGAAGGAAAATGTATTTTAAACATATTTTTACTCTTCCTGTTGTTCTTTCTTCCTTCCTGATATTCCAAAGTTCCTTCCTTTATCGTTTACTTTCTTTTTAGAGAACTTCCTTTAACCATTGTTTTAGGACAGATCTGATGGCAACAAACTCAGTTTTCCTTCATCTGAGAATGTCTTTATTTCTTCTTCATTCCCAGTAGATATTTTTGCTAGATATGGAACTCTGGGGTGACCATATTTACCTTTCAGAACTTGAAAACTTCTGCCATTTCCATCTGGTTTCCATGGTTTCTGACGAGGAATCTGCTGTCATTCCAATGGCTTTCTCGCATATGTAAGGTGTCATTTCTCTTTGGCTACTCTCAAGATTTTTGTTTACTTGTCTCTAGTTTTCAGACTTTGACCAATGTGGATTTCTCTGAGTTTATCCTGTTTGCAGTCTATTCACCTTCTCGAATCTGTGTTCATGCCTCTTGCCAAATTTACGGAGTTTTCAGCAATTATTTCTTTGAGGACTTTTTTAGCCCAACCTCTTTCTCCTCTCCTTCTAGGACACTGCTGAGGAAAGGTTAGCCCTATTGTTATTGTTCCACAATTCTTGAGGCTTTGTTCAATTTTATTTTTTAGTCTAATTTCTGTCTATCACTCAAATTGCATAATTTATATTATTCTATCTTCAAGTTGTCTGATTCTTTCTTCTGTCCTCTCTGTCCTGCTGCTGAGCCCATTCATTGATTGGGGTTGGGGGGGGAGGTTGGGTTCTTTGTTATTGTATTTTTCAGTTGTAAATTTACCATTTGTTTGTTCTTTGTTTTATATATATATATATTGCTGAGAATTTCTATTTGTTGAGATTTTCTATTCTTTTCCATTTGTTTTAAGTGTGTTTAATTGCTCCTTGAAGCATGTTATGATGGCTGCTTTAAAATATTTGTCAGATATTTCTAACATCTCTGTCATCTTGGTGTTAGCATCCATTGAGTGTCTTTCTCATTCAAGTTGAGGTCTTTTTGGTTCTTGGTATTGAGTGATTTTCAATTAAAACCTTGGAAACTCTGGTGGTGTAGTGGTTAACAGCTACAGCTGCTAACCGAAAGGTCAGCTGTTTAAATCCACCAGATGCTACTTGGTCGTTATGAGTTGCAATTTACGGGACAGCAATAGGTTTGTTTGTTTGTTTGCTTGTTGTGGCTGGGGGGGTTTGTTTTAGCAGGTCTCCTCTGATACCGACCTGATGAAGAAGGGGGCATTACCCCCTTACTGCTAGGTGGGGATAGAAATCCAGGTTCTCCACTGAGTCTCTGGTTGACATCAAGGTGGGAGAGGGTGTCATGGATTGAATTATGTCCCCCCAAAAATGTATCAATTTGGCTGGGCCAGGATTCCCGGTATTCTGTGATTTTCCTATATGTTGTAAAGCCTGCATCTATGATGTTAATGAGGGAGGATGGGCAGCAGTTGTGTTAGTGAGGCAGGACTCCCTCTACAAGACTGGATTGTGTCTTCAGGTAATCTCTTTAGATATAAAAGAAAGAAGCAGGCAGAGAGACAGGGGGACCTCATACCACCAAGAAAGCAGTGCCGGGAGTGGACACGTTCTTTGGACTCAGGGTCTCTGTGCAGAGAAGCTCCTAGTCTAGGGGAAGATTGATGAGAAGGCCGACAGAGAGAGAAAGGCTTCCCCTGGAGGTGACACCCTGAATTTGGACTTTTAGCCTACTTTACTGTGAGAAAATAAAATTCTCTTTGTTAAAGCCATCCACTTGTGGTATTTCTGTTATTGCAGAACTAGGTAACTAAGACAGAATTTGCTACCAGGAGTGGGGTGCTGCTCTAACAGATACCTAAAATGTGGAAGTGGTTTTGAAATTGTGAATGGATAGAGAACCAGCAGCAGCAGAGAATCTGCAGTGGCAGAGAAGTGGCAGCAATAGAGTACCAACAGCAGCAGAACCAGGAGGCCAGCATGAGACAGTGCTGGAGCTGACCCATGGAGCGAGAGAGCTGAGTACCTCTGCGCAGGAGGCTTCCTGGTAGAGTGGGGTGCCTCTGGGCACTTATCAGCAGAGCTACAGAGCTTTGCAACACTTGCCCCAGCAGGGCAGATGTGGGCATGAGGCCCAAGGAGCCAATAAACCAGGAAATAGAAGCTGAAGAGACAAAGAACACAAGAAGCAGAGCTGCCTCATCTCAAAAAGTATGGCCATGACCTCAGGGGTTTCAAAGGGTGGAGCCATGGCCTCTGGTGTTTCTAAGGGTGGAGCTGCCACTCAGATGGACTAGGAGAATGGTGCTCCTATAGCAGAGGGAGCACAGGTACTATCCCAGTGGGCCTGGAAGGCGGAGGTGAAGCCCAGGGCTAAGGGGCCTCAATTCAGAATCCGGAGAGTGTGGCCAATACCTAGAGGCTGGACTGCAGGCCATTGTGTAAATTGTCTCGGAGAACAGAGAATTATTTTCAAAGCTTTGAGGGCTAATGTAATATGTTCTGCTGACTTGCTTGGTGCCTTTTCTCTATCCCTTCTTTTCCTCCAGTTTCTCCCATTTGTAATGGAAATGTCTATCTTGTGCACCTGTTCTGCCCTTGTACATTTGGAAACAAATAATTTGTGCTTTAGATTTCACAGATGACAAGGAATTTTTGGATTTTGGACTTGGAATTAAGACTTTTGCTATGATATGATTGGGTGAATATGTTTTACATTTTGCAAGGATGTGATTTTTTGGGAGCCAAAGGGTGGAATGTCATGGATTGAATTATGTCCTCCCAAAAATGTGTGCACGAATTGGGCTGGGCCATGATTCCTGGTATTGTGTGAGTTTCCTATATGTTGTAAATCCTGCATCTATGATGTTAATGAGGGAGGATGGGCAGCAGTTGTGTTAGTGAGGCAGGACTCAGTCTACAAGATTGGATTGTGTCTTCAGGCAATCTCTTGAGACATAAAAGAAAGAAGTGAGCAGAGAGACTAGGGGACCTCATACCATCTAGAAAGCAGTGCCAGGAGTAGAGTGTATCCTTTGGACTCAGGGTCCCCGCACAGAGAAGCTCCTAGTCTGGGGGAAGATTGGAGAGAAGGTTGACAGAGAGAGAAAGCCTTCCCCTGGAGGTGAAACCCTGAATTTGGACTTTTAGCCTACTTTACTGTGAGAAAATAAACTTCTCTTTGTTAAAGCCATCCACCTGTGGTATTTCTGTTATAGCAGCTCTAGATAATTAAGATAGAGTGATTCCTTGTTACTGCTGGGCAAGGATAGGAATTGAGCCTTTCCTGTAGACCTCTGCTGAACTTACCCAGCTAATAGAGGAAAGAATGACTGGTTACCACTGGTGAAGGTAGAAGCCATATCTTCCCAGGTAGTCTCCACTGGAAGGGGAAAGGGTCTCTTTACATCAGGGATGAAAGTCCTTTCTCCAAACGCTCCTTCTCTGGAGGGGGGACCCCTCCAAAGCCGGGTGAAAGTGGAAGCCTAGGCTCTCCTCTTACATGCGAAGCTTCTTATTAGCTGTGTTGTTATAACGACAGCTGGCCTTCTCCTGGAAACCCTGGTGGCATAGTGGTTAAGAGCTATGGCTGCTAACCAAAAGGTCAGCAGTTCAAATCTACCAGGTGCTCCTTGGAAACTCTATGGGGCAGTTCTTCCCTGTCCTATAGGATCACTATGAGTCAGAATCGACTCCACAGCAACGGGTTTGGTTTTGGTTTTGGCTTTCTCCTGCACCAGAGTGTCTCACTCCCTCTCTCCTTTGGTAGAAAAATTTGCAACACACCCTCTCTTCCAGTCCTTCCTTCAGCCCCTCCATGGTACAGAGTGGGAGGAAGAGGGCCTCTACAGGCGGATTGACCGGGTTCCTGTCAGATAAGGTATTTTCAAGGAGTGTGTCTCTGGGCAAGTCACTTGTAGAATCTGAGCTCCATTTTCTCAGCTGTAAGAAATAGGAAGCCCTACCTATCAGGGCTCAATAAATGGCAGTTACTTTCCTTTTCCTGCCCTGAAAAAGGAGAGACGCAGCCCCTTCAGAAGGCAAGAACCCAAGGTGCTCCCTCTGTCCCCCAACACCACGTGTGAGCCTCACCCAGACACTTCAAGGATTAAATCCCGTGGTTTGTTTTGTTTCTTAAAGGACACTTGACATTTCCCCATCCTCCCCTCCCTTTCCCCACCCTAGGTTCCTGGAAAACACTCCACAGAAATGGCAGACCCAGGCCATCATCAAAATGGGAATGGGAACCTGGCGGGGGCTTCGTGGCGGGGCGGGGGAGGGGGTGAAGGAAGGCCTGGTGCCCGACCAGGCAGTCAGTCCACTTGGGTACTATTGTATTCTGAGCAAGAACCGCATCATCGCTGTGCACGGGAGCTTCTGGAGCAACAGGACTGGGGACACAGACAGCCCCCACTTCGCCGGCCCGCCCTTTACATTGGGCACCTAAGAGCAGCGACGGCCTCCCCAGTCCCCAACAACTCCACCCCCCTTCCTGAGGGCGGGATAGGAGAGGGAAAAAGTGGCGAGCGAAAGAAAAACATACACACTCACCCGCCCCGGCGCGCGCCGTCCCCCAACCCCGGCCCGCCGGATTTCTCCGCACCCCCAGGCCCGCAGCCCCTGGCAGCCCCAGACGCGCTTGACTCCGCACTCAAAGAGCTCTTCTGAGCTCCAGGTCCTGAAGCTGAACGGGAGACTGAAAAAAAAAAAAAAAAAAGGCTGGACTCCCAAAGAGCAAGGAGTCAAAGACATCTTGGGCCAACAAGTACTTTAAAGAGATGCATCAAAAACGCTGTTCCCTGACCCTCACCCCAAGAAGGAAAAAGCTGTCTTGTGACCTGCCCCGCATGTTTCCATCTGCGCTTTCTCCGCCACATCTGGTCAAATGTGTCTATCGCTACTCACCACTACAGTCTCAATTTCGACTCTCCCTCCCCTACCCTACATCCTCGCTTCACCTTGAAGTCCCGGGTGAATGAACCCCTTTCCAACCCCTCCCCCCCTCCCCCCAGCAAGTAGTCCAACAACAGATAATTTCCAATAGGTTACCGAAACCCTTCCCGCGGCGAGGGATTCTGAGGGGTGAGAAGAGGGGGTCAGGGACCTTGGAACGTGCCACTTACCTAATCTCTTTAATGCTTTCCAATTTGCACATGATTTCTTGTTCATCAGCCATGCTTTTCACTCTCAATTTCAGGTCCCGATAAATGTACAAAAACACCAGCTAAGGGATACAATAGACACAATGTAGCCACCTCCTCCGGGCACCGGACTCTGAGCCTGTGCCGTAAGGACTTGAAGAAGGCCTGGGAGCTGTAGTCCGCAGTTCCAGGGCCAGCCAGGCAGCCAGGGAACCTGTAGGACTACAACTCCCAGAAGGCCAAGCGAGACATGCCTGTTTCTCTTCCTGTGGCTGCGTGTTAAATCAATTTGTCAGAGAAATTATGTCCAATGTGGGGAGAAGTGCAAGGGAATGGGGAAATTCATCTGGCCAATACGCGAAAAAAAAAATAAACCTCCAGAAGACAACTAGGGAGATGAGAGGCACACCCATTCACAGTCTCCGGGGCCCTTAAGCTTACTCAAGGCCCAAAAGGTTAGCAGGAGTCGCTAATTTGTCTATGCCTTGAGGCTAGAAAGAACGGAGAATTCGCTCCTGAGATGTGGAGTGTTCTGGCTGCTGCCTTTGGCATTCAGGTGAGGGTGGGGCGAGGGAAGGGAAGCGAAAGAAGGGTGGAGGGGTGGCTGTAAAAGCTGAGTGAAGCAGAGGAGGGCAGACTTCTTCCTTCCGGCAACAGTTACTGAGCTCAGACTTTGCCAGTCAATGAGCGAAGTACTGAGGGAGGCACTGAGTGAGGCAAAGATAAATAAAGCAAGTCCTTGCTTTTGAGGAGTAGAAGAGACAGAAAAGTAAACCCATTAATTACAGGAAACCCTGTGGTTAAGAGCTAAGGCTGCTAACCAAAAGGTCGGCAGTTCTAATCCACCAGGCGCTCCTTGGAAACGCTATCGGGCAGTTATACTCTGTCTTATAGGGCCGCTATGAGTTGGAATGCACTCGACAGCAACAAGTTTGGTTTGGTTGGTGGTGTCATAACAGTAATTTAAAAAAAACAGGGTTTCAAATACAGTAATAGATCAGGTGTAATCGAAGCAGAGAATATGTAAATAGGCCTCAAAAGGATAGTGAGAATTTTCCTGACTACAGAGGATGATAGGCTGTCTACACCAAGATGTGGACATAGGTGAAAGGAAAGGACAAGTGGTCCAGGGTGTCTGGAGCACAGGGGTGTGGAAGCAGGAAAGAGGAATTGGAGATATATTTAGAAATAGTGGGAGCCAGATCTTGGAGGACCTTGATGTTAGAGTAATGAATTTGAACTTAATCCTATAGGCACACATTCATCCAATAAGCATTTATTAAGTGCTTACTGTGTGCCAAGTGGTGTCATTGGTTGGCACAAATGATTATTGCACGTGGCTTTTAACTGAAAGTTTCATGGTTTGAGTCCACCAAACGTTCCTCAGAAGACAGCCCTGACAAACTACTTCCAAACATTCAGCCATTGAAAACCCTACAGAGCACAATTCTACTCTGACACATATGGAGTCTGCATGAGTGGGAATCGACTCAACAGCAACTGAATAAAGCCATGTTGCTATTGTTAGGTGCCATCAAGTCTGTTCTGACTCAAAGCAACAGAACAAAACACTACTTGGTCCTAAGCCATCCTCATAATCGTTGCTATGTTTAAGCCCACTGATGCAGCCACTGTGTCAGTCCATCTCATTGAGGGTCCTCCTCTTTTTTGCTGACCCTCTACCAAGCATGATGTCCTTCTCCAGGGACTGAGCCCTCCTTATAACATGCCCGAAGCACATGAGAGAAGTCTCACCCTCCTTGCCTCCAAGAAGCATCCTGGTTGTACTTCCTCCAGGACAGACCCATTCGTTCTCCTCGTAGTCCATGGTACACCCAATATTCTTCACCAACACCGTAATTCAAAAGCAACAATTCTTCAGTCCTCCTTATTCACTGTCCAGCTTTCACATGCATATGAGGCACTTGAAAATACCATGGCTTGAGCAGGCACACTTCATTCCTCAAGGTGATAGCCTTGCTTTTTTTTTTTTTTAACCTTTTAAAGAGGTCTTCTACAACAGACTTGCCCAAAGCAGTACATAGTCTGATCTCTTGACTGTTGCCTTCATGGACATTGATTGTGGATCCAAGCTAAATGAAATCCTTGACAACTTCAATATTTCCTTTATTTATCATGATGTTGCTCATTGGTTCAGCCGTGAGGATTCCTCTTCATGTTAAAGTGTAATCCATACTGAAGGCTGTAGTCTTTGATCTTCATCAGCAAGAGCTTCAAGTCCTCCCCACCCTCAGCAAGTAAGGCTATACTATCTGCACAATGAGTCCTTCTCAAATCCTAATGCCATGCTTCTTCCCATACAGTACAGGCCCTCAGACCATTAACTCAGCACACAGATTGAACAAGCATGGGAAAAGGATACAACCATTCCTGATTCCAAACCACGCAGTGTCCCCTTGCTCTGCTCCAACAACTGTCTCACGGTTCATGCACAGGCTCCACACGAGCAAAACCAAGCGCCCTATAACTCCCATTCCTCACAATGGCATCCACAATCTTCCATGATCCACAGTCGAATACCCACGTACAGTCAACAAAACACAGGTAAACTCTTTCTGGTACTCTGCTTTCAGTCAAGATCCATCTGACATCAGCAGTGATATCCCTCGTTCCATGTCCTCTTCTGAATCTGGCTTGAATTTCTGGCAGTTCCCTGTTGATATACTGCTACAATTGTTTGTTTGTTTGTTTTACTTTTTATTGTGCTTTAAGTGAAAGTTCACAAATCAAGTCAGTCTCTCATACAAAAATTTATATGGGCCTTGCTATATACTCCTAGTTGCTCTCGCCCTAATGAGACAGCACACTCCTTCTCTCCACTCTATTTTCCTGTCCATTCTGCCAGCTTCTGAACCCTTCTGCCTTCTGGTCTCCTCTCCAGACAGGAGCTGCCCACAAAGTCTCATGTGTCTACTTAACCCAAGAAGCTCAATCCTCACCAGTATCATTTTCTATCCCATAGTCCAGTGCCATCCCTGTCTGAAGAGTTGGCTTTGGGAATGGTTCCAGTCTTGGGATAACAGAAAGTCTGGGACCATGACCTCCGGGGTCCTTCTAGTCTTAGACCGTTAAGTCTGGTCTTTTGATGAGAATTTGAGGTCTGCATCTCACTGCTTCCCTACTCCCTCAGGGGTTTTCTGTTGTGTTCCTGGTCAAGGCAGTCATCGGTTATAGCTGGATACCATATAGTTCTTCTGGTCTCAGCCTGATGTAGTCTCTGGTTTATGTGGCCCTTTCTGTCTCTTGGGCTCATAATTACCTTGTGTCTTTGGTGATCTTCATTCTCCTTTGGTCCAGGTGGGTTGAGACCAATTGATGCATCTTAGATGGTCACGTGCTAGCGCTTAAGACCCCAGACGCCACTCTCTAAAGTGGGATGCAGAATGTTTTCTTAATAGATTTTATTATGCCAGTTGACCTAGATGTCGCCTGAAACCATGGTCCGCAAACCCCTGCCCCTGCTACGCTGGGCTTTGAAACATTCAGTTTATTCAGGAAACTTCTTTACTTTTGGTTAAGTCCATTTGTGCTAACCTCTCCTGTATTGTGTGTTGTCTTTCCCTTCAACTAAAGTATTTCTTGTCTACTACCTAATTAGTGAATACCCCTCTTCCTCCTTCCCTCCCTACTCTCGTAACGATCAAAGAATATTTTCTTCTCTGTTTAAACTATTTCTCAAGTTCTTATAATAGTGGTCTTATACAATATTTGTCCTTTTGCAACAGACTAATTTCACTCAGCATAATGCTTTCCAGATTCCTTCCTGTTGTAAAATGTTTCCTGGATTCATCATTGTTCTTTACTGATGCGTAGTACTCCCTTGTGTGAATATACCATAATTTATTTATCCATTCATCCATTGATGGGCACCTTGGTTGCTTCCATCATTTTGCCAGTGCTGCACTGAACATGGGTATGCATATATCTGTTCGTGTAAAGGCTCTTATTTTTCTAGGATATATTCCAAGGAGGGGATTGCATAATCCTATGGTAGCTCTATTTCTAGCTTTTTCAGGAAGCGCCAAATCGATTTCCAAAGTGGTTGTACCATTTTATATTCCCACCAGCAGTATATAACTGTTCCAGTCTCTTCACAGCCTTTCCAGCATTTATTATTTTGTGTTTTTTTTTTTTTGGATTAATGTCTGCCTTGTTGGAGTGAAATGGAATCTCATTCTAGTTTTGATTTGCATTTCTCTAATGGCTAATGACTGTGAGCATTTCCTCATGTATCTGTTAGCTACCTAAATGTCTTCTTCAGTGCAGTGCTTGTACATATCATTTGCCCATGTTTCAATTGGGTTATTTTGTGTGTGTGTGTGTGTTTGTTTCCAGGTTTCTTAGTTGTTTTTTTTTTAATTTTTACTGTGCTTTAAGTGAAAGTTTACAAATAAAGTCAGTCTCTTACACAAAAATTTACATACACCTTGCTACATACACCCAACTGCTCTCTCCCTAATGAGACAGCCCGCTCCCTCCCTCCACTCTTTCTTTTTGTGTCCATTTCACCAGCTTCTAACCCCCTCAACCCTCTCATCTCCCCTCCAGGCAGGAGATGCAAACATAGTCTCAAGTGTCCACCTGATCCAAGAAGCTCGCTCCTCACCAGCATCCCTCCCAACCCATTGTCCAGTCCAATCCCTGACTAAAGAGTTGGCTTTGGGAATGGTTCCTGTCCTGGGCCAACAGAAGGTCTGGGGGCCATGACCATCAGGGTCCTTCTAGTCTCAGATCATTAAGTCTGGTCTTTTTACAAGGATTTGGGGTCTACATCCCACTGCTCTCCTGCTCCCTCAGAGGTTCTCTGCTCTGTTCCCTGTCAGGGCAGTCATCAGTTGTAGCCAGGCACCATCTAGTTCTTCTGGTCTCAAGCTGATTTAGTCTCTGGTTTATGTGGCCATTTCTGTCTCCTGGGCTCATAATTACCTTGTATCTTTGGTGTTCTTCATTCTCCTTTGATCCAGGTGGGTTGAGACCAATTGATGCATCTTAGATGGCCGCTTGCTAGTGTTTCGGACCCCAGATGCCCCACTTCAAAGTGGGATGCAGAATGTTTTCTTAATAGATTTTATTATGCCAATTGACTTAGATGTCCCCCGAAACCATGGTCGCCAAACCCCCACCCCTGCTACGCTAGCCTTCAAAGCATTCAGTTTATTCACAAAACTGCTTTTGGTTTAGTACAGTTGTGCTGACCTCACCTTTATTGTGTGTCATCTTTCCCGTCACCTAAAGTAGTTCTTATCTACTGTCTAATTAGTGAATACCCTTCTCCCATCCTCCCTCCTGCCCCCCTCACATAACCATCAAAGATTATTTTCTTCTCTGTTTAAACTATTTCTCGAGTTCTTATAATAATGGTCTTACACACTACTGGTCCTTTTGCAACTGACTAATTTCACTCAGCATAATGCCTTTCAGATTCCTCCATGTTATGAAATGTTTCACAGATTCATCACTGTTCTTTATCAATGCATAGTATTGCATTGTGTGACTATACTATAATTTATTTATCCATTCATCTGTTGATGGGCACCTTGGTTGCTTCCATCTTCTTGCTATTGTAAACAGTGCTGCAATGAACTTGGGTGTGCATATATCTGTTTGTGTAAAGGCTCTTATTTCTCTAGGATATATTCCAAGGAGTGGGATTGCTGACTCATATGGTAGTTCTATTTCCAGTTTTTTAAGGAAGCACCAAATCGATTTCCAAAGTGGTTGTACCATTTTACATTCCCACCAGTAGTATACAAGTGTTCCAATCTCTCCCAGCCTCTCCAACATTTATTGTTTTGTGTTTTTGGATTAATGCCAGCCTTGTTGGAGTGAGATGAAATCTCATTGTAGTTTTGATTTGCGTTTCTCTAATGGCTGATGTTCATGAGCGTTTCCTCAGGTATCTTTTAGCTACCTGAATGTCTTCTTTAGTGAAGTGTCTGTTCATATCTTTTGCCCACTTTTTAATTGGGTTATTTGTCTTTTTGCAATTGAGTTTTGCAGTATCATGTAGATTTTAGAGATCGGGCGCTGACTGGAAATGTCATAGCTAAAAGCTTTTCCCAATCTGTAGCTAATATTTTAATCTTTTAGTGAAGTCTTTGGATGAGCATAGGTATTTGATTTTAGGAGCTACCTAGTTTTTCTTCTATATTGTTAGTAAAGTTTTGTGTACTGTTTATTGCCATGTATTAGGTTTCCTAACGTCCCTATTTTTTCTTCCATGATCTTTATGATTTTAGATTTTATATTTAGGTCTTTGATCCATTATGAGCTCATTTTTGTGCACGGAGTGAGGTATGGGTCTTGTTTCATTTTATGACAGGTAGATACCCAGTTATGCCAGCACCATTTGTTAAAAAGACTGTCTTTTCCCCATTTAACTGTGTTGGGTCCTTTGTCAAATATCAACTGCTCATATGTGGATGGATTTATGTCTGGATTCTCAATTCTGTTCCATTGTCTATGTATCAGTTATTGTACCAGTACCAGGCTGTTTTGAGTACTGTGGCGGTATAATACGTTCTAAAATCAGGTAGAGTAAGGCCTCCCACCTTGTTCTTCTTTTTCAGTAATGCTCTACTTATCCAGGGCCCTTTTCCCTTCCATGTGAAGTTGTTGATTTGTTTCTCCATCTCATTAAAGAATGTCATTGGAATGGAACTTCATTAAATCTGTAGATCACTTTTGGTAGAATAGATATTTTTATAATGTTAAGTCTTCCTATCCATGAGAAAGGTATATTTTTCCACTTAAGTAGGTCTCTTTTGGTTTCTCGCAGAATTGTTTTGTAGTTTTCTTTGTATAAGACATTTACATCTCTGGTAAGATTTATTCCTAAGTATTTTATCTTCTTGAGGGCTACTGTAAATGGTATTGATTTGGTGATTTCCTCTTCGATGTTCTTTTTGTTGGTGTAGAGGAATCCAACTGATTTTTGTATGTTTATCTTGTATCCCGATACTCTGCTGAACTCTTCTATTAGTTTCAGTTGTTTTCTGGAGGATTCCTTAGGGTTTTCTGTGTATAAAATCATGTCATCTGCAAATAGAGATACTTTGACTTCTTCCTCGCCAATCTGGACGCCCTTTATTTCTTTATCTAGCCTAATTGCTCTGACTAGGACCTCCACCACAATGTTGAATAAGAGTGGTGATAAAGGGCATCCTTGTCTGGTACCCCATCTCAGTGGGAAAGCTTTCAGGCTCTCTCCATTTAGGGTGATGTTGGCTGTTGGCTTTGTATAAATGCCCTTTATTATGTTGAGGAATTTTCCTTCTATTCCTATTTGGCTTAGAGTTTTTATCATGAATGGGTGTTGAACGTTGTCAAATGCCTTTTCTGCATCAATTGATAAAATCATGTGATTCTTGTCTTTTGTTTTATTTATGTGATGGATTACATTAATTGTTTTTCTAATGTTAAACCAGCGCTGCATACCTAGAATGAATCCTACTTTGTCATGGTGAATTATTTTTTTTATATATTATTGAATTCTATTGGCTAGAATTTTGTTGAGGATTGTTGCATGTAAATTCATGAGGGATATAGATTTCTAATTTTCTTTTTTTCATTGTGTCTTTAACTAGTTTTGGTATTAGGGATATGGTGGCTTCATAGAATGAGTTTGGGAATAGTCCATCCTTTTCTATGCTCTGAAATAACTTTAGTAGTAGTGAAAGTTTGATAGAATTCTCCTGTGAAGCCGTCAGGGCCGGGGCTTTTTTGGGGGGAGTTTTAACTTACCTTTTCAATCTTTTCTTTTGTTATGGGTTTATTGAGTTGTTCTACCTTTCTTTGTGTTAGTTTAGATAAGTAGTGTGTTTCCAGAAATTTGTCCCTTTCCTCTACGTTTTTGAAGATGTTAGAGTACAGTTTTTCAAAGTAATCTGATATGATTCTTTTAATTTCAGCTGTGGCTGCTGTGATATCACCCATCTCTTTTCTTATTCCGGCTTTTTGCTTCCTCTCCTGTTTTCCTTTTGTCAGTCTGTCCAATGGTTTATTGATTTTGGTGATCTTTTCAAAGAACGAGCTTTTGGTCTTGGTAACTCTTAATTGGTTTTCTGTTCTCTAGTTCATTAAATTCTGCTCTAATTTTATTATTTGTTTTCTTCTGGTGCCCAAGGGTTTCGTTTGTTACTCTCTCTCTCTTTGTTCAAGTTCTTGGGATAATTCTTTGATTTTGGAGCTTTCTTCTTTTTGTATGTGCACATTGATTGATATAAATTGACCTCTGAGTGCTGCTTTAGCTGTGTCCCAAAGGTTCTGATAGGAAGTGTTTTCATTCTCATTGGATTCTGTGAATTCCATTATTCCATCTTTAATGTCTTCTATAACCCAGTCATTTTTGAGAAGGGTATTGTTCAGTTTCCAAGTGTTTGATTTCTTTTCCCTGCTTTTTCTGTTATTGATTTCTACTTTTATGGCCTTATGGTCAGAGAAGATGCTTTGTAATATTTCAATGTTTTGGATTCTGCTAAGGCTTGCTTTATGACGTAATATGTGGTCTATTCTAGAGAATGTTCCATGTGCACTAGAGAAGAAAGTATACTTGGCTGCTGTTGGTTGAAGTATTCTGTATATGTCTATGAGGTCAAGTTGGTTGATCGTGGCATTTAGATCTTCTGTGTCTTTACTGAGCTTCTTTTTGGATGTTCTGTCCTTAGAAGTGGTGTGTTGAAGTCTCCTATTATTATTGTGGAGTTGTCTATCTCACTTTTCAATACTGTTAGAGTTTGTTTCATGTATCCTGTAGCCCTGTCATTGGGTGCATAAATATTTAATGTGGTTATATCCTCTTGGGATATTGTCCCTTTAATCATTATATAGTATCCTTCCTTATCCTTTGTGGTGGATTTAAGTTTAACATCTGCTTTGTCAGAAATTAATATTGCCATGCCTGCTCTTTTTGATTATCGTTCGCTTGATATATTTTTTCCATCCTCTGAGTTTTAGTTTGTGTCCTTAAGTCTAAGGTGTGTCTCTCGTAGGTAGCATATAGGCAGATCATGTTTTTTTTTTCCATTCTGTCACTCTCTGTCTCTTTATTGGTGCATTTAGTTCATTTACATTCAGCGTAATTATGGATAGGTATGAGTTTAATGCTGTCATTTTGATGTCTTTTTTGTGTGTGTTGTTGACAGTTCCTTTTTCCCAGTTAATGTTTTGTGCTCGGTGGTTTATCTTTATGTATTGTCTTTTCCTCTTATTCATTGTCATTGATTTTGTTTCTATGGAGTCTCTGTTTATTCCTTGTATTTTATTTTGGTGAGTAGGATTGTCAGTCTCCTTTGTGGTTACCTTAATATTTACCGCTGTTTTTCTAAGTTTAAACCTAACTTTCATTTCTTTATATCATCTTGTCTTCCTCTCCATATGAAAGATCTATGACTACATTTCTTAGTCCCTCTTTATTGTTTTAATGGTGTCTTATTTTATATAATGACATCTCTGTTTCCCCATTTTGAGCATTTTTTTATCTTGATTTATTTTTGTGATTCTCCTATTTGGGTTGAATTCTGGTTGCTCTGTCCTGTATTCTAGTGTTGGGTTGATATCTGATATTGTTGATT
Organism: Elephas maximus indicus; assembly: GCF_024166365.1. NCBI lineage: Eukaryota > Metazoa > Chordata > Mammalia > Proboscidea > Elephantidae > Elephas > Elephas maximus. Next base: position 107,648,917 of record NC_064846.1, read on the forward strand.
TTCTAACCAGAAAATTCCCTTTGTATTTCTTGTAGTTTTGGTTTGGTTTTTATGAATTCCCTAAACTTCTGTTTATCTGGAAATGTTCTAATTTCGCCTTCATATTTGAGAGACAGTTTTGCTGGATATATTATTCTTGGCTGGCAATTTTTTTTCTTTCAGTGCGTTATATAAGTCATCCCATTGCCTTCTTGCCTTCATTGTTTCTGACAAGTATTCCAAGCTCATTCTTATGACTCTCCTTTGTAGGTGACTTTTCCTTTATCCCTAGCTGCTTTTAATATTCCCTCTTTATCTTTGGTTTTGGCAAGTTTGATTATAATATATCTTGGTGACTTTCTTTCAGATCTACCTTATTTGGGGTTCGATGAGTATCTTGGATAGATATCTTGTCGTCTTTCATGATATCAGGGAAGTTTTCTGCCAACAAATCTTCAACAATTCTCTCTGTATTTTCTTTTATCCCTCCCTGTCCTGGTACTCCAATCACTCATAGGTTATTTCTGTTGATAGAGTCCCACATGATTCTTAGGGTTTCTTCATTTTTAAAAATCCTTTTATTTGATTTTTCTTCATATATATTTGTGCCAAGTGTTTTATCTTCAAACTCACTAATTCTACCTTCCACTTCCTCAGTTCTGCTCCTCTGATTTTCTATTGTGTTGTCTAATTCTGTAATTCTATTGTTATTCTTCTGAATTCTTGATTGCTGTCTCTCTATGGATTCTTACAGCTTATTAAATTTTTCATTACTTTCTTGAATGTCCTTTTAAATTCCTTTAACTGCTTTATCTATGTGTTCCTTGGCTTCCTTCCTGATCTCCTTCCTGATATCTTGAAAATTCCATATATTAATCTTTTGTATTGTGCATCTGGTAATTTCTGAAGGCACCTTCATCCAGAAGATCCCTTGATTCTTTTTTCGAGAGCTTGTTGAAGTGATCATGATCTGCTTCTTTATGTGATTTGATATTGACTGTTGTCTCCAAGCCATCTATAATTTATTGTATTAGTTTACTTCATGTTAGCTTATTGTATCCTAGCTTCTTGCTTTGTTTTGTTTTAATATTCCCAAATAGGTTGATTGAGTGAGTTTCCTTGATTATTTTCACCTTTGATGCTCTAACGTCCTCTCACCAGATGGCTAGAGTTGTTATCAGCTTTTTTTTATATCAACCTATTAGTCCATTCACTTTTCTTGTATGGATTCAGCTCAGATGTCCAGGTAGGTGGTCATCAAGTGTGTGGTACAGGCCCTGTCCTACAGTCTTAGAGGGGCAGAGGTGTTTAATGTTGGTACCAGTATCTGATTGTAGCAGGGGGTCATGCTGTCAACAATGGGGGCTGACAACCATCCACCAAGTGTCTGTGAGGAAAGCACATCTCTGTTCCCTAGAGTACACATGTGGGTGAGTTCTGCATATGGACCGTGGACACCCAATGCTTTTGGTTGTAAGGACTGGGAGGTACCATTTATCCTTGGACCCCAGTCACGGGTGGCTGGGTGACGTGAATGGAGCCACCACTCCTTAGGCCCCTCATGTGGGTAGGTGAGGGCCCTGTTTAATAGGCAAAGTGGTGTCAAACCTCAAACACCCACCTCTCCACCACACAGCTGAAACAGTTGCAGTCTATCAGCAAGGGCCTATTCTCCTGAAATAGTCCCACACAGGTCCATGCAGGGGGGAATGGTATTCAAAGTCCATGGACTGTTTATGCCTGGACAGGAGCCGCTTCTGTCCTGAGCTTCCTAGGTTAGTGGAGCTGGAAGATTATCTTTTCCCGTTAATTTATTCCTTCTCCAAAGCTGGAACAATGGCTCAGGGCACTCAGCAGGGCCTATTTGAGGTCCAGAGAAATCGTCAGCCACTGAAGCTGGCTTGGGGCTTGGGGGCATAGTAAAATATACGCAACTACTGAGCTTTTGCTGAGAGCACTGTTCTTCTCTGGTTCCAGAGGTGTGAGTAGGCTGTGCGGCTGGCTGTCTTTCCCTGAGGCAACTGTGGCCGAATACTACTGCCAGCCTGCCACATTCACTCCCAGGAGTGGTGCCTGAGTGTTCCCAGCAATCAGGTCCAGCAACTCCTCTCTGCTTCTGAACCATGTGTCCCTCCCCCTGATGCTCAGCCCATTTTCTAACTTTGCCTTTGATGTTCAGGGCTCCTAGCTTGTTATAAAAATAATTGTTTCACTTATTTTGGGGGTCTTTGTTGTAAGCAGGATCTTTGGAAGCATCTGACTATTCCGGCATCTTGGATCCGTGCAACAGTTTTTTAATTACCTTCTGCATAATTTTACTTGCATGTGGTTTAATGATATGATTTGATAATTTCTGCAGTCCGTTGGATCACCTTTCTTTGAAATGGGCACATATATGGATCTCTTCCAGTTGGTTGGCCAGGTAGCTGTCTTCCAAATTTCTTGGCATAGAGAGCACTTCTAGCATTGCCTCTCTTTGTTGAAACATCCCAATCAGTGTTACGTCAGTTCCTGGGGCCTTGTTTTTCACCAGTGCCTTCAGTGCAGCTTGGATAAAGCCATAAAGAACCTACAATAGGATAATGGGATAAAGAGTGGTGGTAGAAGGAAAAATGTTTTTGGTAGAATGATCAGGGAAAGTCTTTCTTCAGAAATGACATCAGAGTAAAGACCTGAGTGGGAGGCACCCGTGCAATGATCTGGAGGAAGAGTGTTCAAGGCAGAGGAAATAGCCAATGCAATGGTCCTGAGACAGGAGCATACTTGGCTTATAAAAGAAAACAGGGCTCTGGCTTGTTGAGGGGAGCAGTAGTAGATAGAGAAAGTAGGCAGAGACAAACAGCACCTTGTAAACCATGGTGAAGTTTGGGTTCTATTCCAATTAAAATAGGCATCCATTGAGGGTTTTAAGCAGGGGAGCAATGTGATATAGTTTTTAAAATATCACTTAGATTGCTCTGAGGAGAATAGTTTGCACTGGGGCAAAATTGGAAACAGGGACACCAGTGAGACTATTGCAGTTATCCAGGAAAGAGATGACGGCAGCTTAGATTGGAGTGGTGACAATGGAGATGAAGAAAAATTGACTGATTGGAAGTGTATTGGAGTTAGAACTGATATGATTAGTTCATGGCATGGTATGGTGGAGGAAAGGAGAGAGAGGGAGGACATATAAGATGACTTCTAGATTTTTGGCCTGAGCAATAGTGCCACTTACTGAGACAAGAAAGATTGGACAAAAGCCATAAGATATTAGAGCTGGAAGGGCCCATGTACCTGGCACATGGAGAAACTGAAGTTCAGAAATGGAAATTGACCTGCCTGGGGTCAACCAGTGACTTAGGGATTCCACTCTCCACTTGCTCCCAGAAACTTTCATATTCTTCATCTCTTAAGTTAATCTGGCCTAATAATTATTGTAATGGGGGATCACTGGAGTCTTATCTAAGATTCCCCCAGTAGATGGAGATGTGGGTGATTAGCATGTAATTTGCATCTGCCTACATAGTTTTTGCAAGGTATTGTCAGGCAATGTTTCAGCTGAGATGAAATTTTCCATGGCTTTGTCCCACTGAACTTTCATTCCTCTGTTCTTTCTCAGCTACCCAATGTCACCGATCTAGATCCCCCATGTGTAAAGTGCAGGGAACCAAGAAGAGATAGGGGAGGGTTAGGGGAGCCCCACTTTTCCCTTCTCCAAGACTATAAGTTCTAGTTTGAAAAACCCTATTGTTAAAGTAACCTAGTGTAGATCTACTGAGTTTTCCTTGTAAACTTTCATCAACTTCCTTCAGAGCTCAAGGGAGAACACACACTGAGTTTTAATTTCCAGGACCTTGGGCTTCAAATCCTAATCTGACACTGCCTTACTGCTTGTCCTTGGCCAAGTCCCTTCCTCTCATAGCCCTCAGTCTTCCTATCCGCAAAAGGATAGGCTGGAAATCTCTAATGTCCCTTGGACCTTAAAAGAAAATATCTTATAGAGGAAACATGCCTGAAAGTACCATTTTCTAAGTTCAACAAGATATGAACCTAGAGCCCTGTCTGATTTGTTTCTCAGTGTCATCTTTCACCTCCGCCTTCACCCCATGTGAAGAATTAGAACTGTTTGAACTTAGAACTGATAAGATTATGTGTTATTAGGTGCCATTGAGTTGGTTCTGACTCATAGCAACTTTATGTAATACAGAACGAAACATTGCCCGTCCTGCATCATCCTCACAATTCTTGCTGTTTGAGCCCATTGTTGCAGCCACTATGTCCATCCATCTTATTGAGTGTCTTCCTCTTTTTCTCTGACCCTCTACTTTACCAAGCATGATGTCCTTCTCCAGGGACTGATGCCTCCTGATAACATGTCCAAAGTACATGAGACAAAGTCTTGTCATACTCGCTTCTGAAGAGCATTCTGGCTGTACTTCTTCCAAGACAGATTTGTTCATTCTTCTGCAGTCCATTCAATATTCTTTGCCAACACCATAATTCAAATGCATCAATTCTTTGGTCTCCCTTATTCATTGTCCAGCTTTTGCATGCATATGAGTCAATTGAAAATACCCTGGCTTGGGTCAGGCACACCTGAGTCCTCGAAGTGACATCTTTGCTTTTTAACATTTTAAAGAGGTCTTCTGCAGCAGATTTGCCCAAAGCAATAAGTATTTGATTTCTTGACTGCTGCTTCCATAGGCGTTGACTTTGGATCTAAGTAAAATGAAATCCTTGATAACTTCAATATTTTCTCCATTTATCGTGATTTTGGTTATTGGTTCAGTTGTGAGGATTTTTCTCTTTTTTTTATTGTGCTTCAGGTGAAATTTTACAGCTCAAGTTAATTTCTCATGCAAAAATGTATATACATATTGTTATGTGACACTAGTTGCAATTCCTATAATGTGAGAACACACTCCCCCTTTCTATCTCGGGTTTCCTGTGTCCATTCAGCAAGCTCCTATCCCTTTCTGGTTTCTCATCCTGTGTCCGGACAGAAGCCAACCATTTGGTCTCATGTGTCTGCTTGAACTAAGAAGTACATTCTTCACAAGTATTATTTTATGTTTTATAGTCCAGTCTAATCTTTGTCTGAAGAGTGGGCTTTGGGAATTGTTTTAGTCCTGGGTTAACAGAGCATCCAGGGGCCATGGCTTCGGAGGTTCTTCCAGTCTCAGTCAGACCTTGAAGTCTGATCTTTTTATGTGAATTTGAGTTCTGCTCCACACTTTTCTTCTGCACCATCACGGACTTTCTGTTGTGTTCCCTGTCAGGGCAGTCATGAGTGGTAGCGGGGCACCATCTAGTTCTTCTGGTCTCAGATTGATGGAGTCTCTGGTTTATATGGCCCTTTTGTGTCTTAGGTTAATATTGTCCTTGTGTCTTTGGTGTTCCTCATTCTCCTTTGCTCCAAGTGGGTTGGGATGAATTGATCCATCTTAGAAAGCCACTCACAAGCTTTTCAGATCCCAAACTCCACTCACTAAAGTGGAATTCAGAACATCTTCTTAATAAACTTTGTTATGCCAGTAAACCTAGATGTCCCCTGAAACCATGATCCCCAGACACCAGCCTGAGCTACTGTGTTCCCTCGAAGTGTTTGGTTCTATTCAGGAAACTTCTTACCTTTTGGGTTAGCCAGTTGTGCTGATTTCTCCTGTCCTGTGTGTTGTCTTTCCCTTCACCTAAGATTACTCTTGTCTACTATCTAGTTAGTGAATTTCCCTTTCCACCCTTGAAACCATCAAAGTATGTATTCTTCTGTGTTTAAACCTTTTCTGGAGTTCTTATGATAGTGATCTTATACAATATTTGTCCTTTTGCAACTAATTTCACTCAGCATAATGCCCCCCCCAGATTCATCCACATTGTGAGATCTTCCAAAGATCTTTATCATTGCGTAGTATTCCATTGTATGTGCCATAAATTGCTTATCCTTTCATCTGTTGATGACACCTAGGTTGTTTCCATCTTTTTGCTATTGTGAACAGTGCTGCAGTGAACATGAGTGTGCATGTATCTATTTGTGTGAAGGTTTTTATTTCTCTAGGATATATTCCAAGGAGTGGGATTGCTGGATCCTATGGTACTTCTAGCTTGTTTAGGGAACACCAAATCAATTTCCAAAGTGGTTGTACCATTTTACATTCCCACCAGCAGAGTATAAGTGTTCCAGTCTCTCCACAGTCTCTCCAACCCCAGTTGGGGTGAGATGAAATCTCATTGTAGTTTTGATTTGCATATCTCTAGTGGCTAATGATCATGAGCATTTCCTCATATATCAGTTAACTGCCTAAAGGTCTTCTTTGGTGAGGTGCCTGTTCATACCCTTTGCCCATTTTTTAATTGGGTTATTTGTCATTTTGTAGGTGAAGTTTTGCAGTATCTTTTGTTTTAGAGTTTAGAGGCTGAGTGGATTTGCCGTATCCAAAAATTTTTTCTCAGTCTGTAGGTTGTCTTTTTACTCTTTTGGTAAAGTCTTTTTTGTTGTTGCTGTGCTTTAAGTGAAAGTTTACAAATCAAGTCAGTCTCTCATACAAAAATTTATATAACCTTGCTATATACTTCTAGTTGCTCTGGCCCTAAAGAGACAGCACACTCCTTCTCTCCACCCTGAATTCCCGTGTCCATTCCGACAGCTTCTGTCCCCCTTTGCCTTCTCATATTCCCTCCAGACGGGAGCTACCCACATAGGCTCATGTATCTATGTGAACCAAGAAGCTCCCTCCACACCAGTATCTTTTTCTATCTTTTAGTCCAGTTCAATCCCTGTCTGAAGAGTTGGCTTTGGGAATGGTTCCAGTCTTGGGCTAACAGAAGATCCAGGGACCATGACCCCTGAGGTCCTTCTGGTCTCAGTCAGACCAATAAGTCTGGTCTTTTTATGAGAATTTGAGGTCTGCATCCCACGGCTCTCCTGCTCCCTCAGGGGTTCTCTGTCGTGTTCCCTGTTAGGGCAGTCATCCGTTGTAGCTGGGTACCATCTAGTTGTTCTGGTCTCAGGCTGATGTAGTCTCTGGTTTATATGGCCCTCACTGTCTTTTGGGCTCATATTTACCTTGTGTCTTTCGTGCTCTTCAAAGGAAGGAATGTACCTATCTTCTTAGGAATGTAAATACCAAATATGGTCAAGAATCTGTCATATAACTGAGGATACAACAAGTTTAAATCTCTGGCATCATTTGAAATCAAGAAAATCATGTTCCAGGAACTATAAAATGGCCTTAAATTAGCTATACACATTTATTAGATGATCTACTATTCATATCAATCAGGTAATGTCAGATAAATCATATACATAGTACATTAAAAAAATCTTAACTATATCATAAATTACACCAAATATTACTATTCTGGTTGTATTGAACACTATTAAAACATTTAATTAAAACAATTTTATTTTAAAGTTTAGTAAGCTATTTGGGAAATGATTTGGAAGATTTCGGCCTCTTGAGGAAAAAAGAAATACAAGGAACAAAGAAATTTGAGAAATGGTGTCTTCTTGATCCAACATTTCACTTCAACACATGTTATTGAGTACCCTTTCTGTTCCAGGCACTGTTCTAGGGGCTTCAGGTCCAGAGAAATAAAAACAATTCTTGCTTTTATTTCTCTGGACCTAATTGGAGATGAGCAGGTAAATAAACACTGACAATACAATGTTAGCTGTGATATAATGGAAGAGTGAATAGCATGCTCTGGGAACACATAGAAGGGACTAAGAAACTCTAACTAGAAGAATCAGAAAGGGTTTCCCGGACTGGTATTATCAGAGCTGAGGTCAGGTGCAGGCGCCATTGGACAGTTGCAAGCACCACTGGACAGTCTGAATCAACTTCCCTGTGGCAGGCAGAGGCATGCAGGTTCCTAAAACCCATGCCTCTCCCCCACCCCCCGCCACAAGCCAACACATCTTGAGTAAAGTCTGACACAACATTTCTCCTCTTGACACTATTACTTCCTCAGTTTATTTAAAACTGCAAAGGCTAGAGAATATAAGAACTGGAAATGCTTCTCAAAAATCAATAAGATCATTGGTTTCCAAACTTGTTTGGCAGACCCTAAGATTTAAGAGTCAAGAGTACCACACCCACTCTTGCTTCAACTAGAGCTCAACTGGTATCAGATTCATATTTGGGGGTTTCATCAAAGAGATTTTTTTCAGTGTAGCACTCTGTTGCTTAAAAAATATTTGAAAAATATTTGAAAGGTAGTCCTACTTGTCCTTATTTAAAAGATAGAGAAACTGAAGATCAGAGTAAAAAGGACTTGGCCAAAGACTAAAGAAATGCAGCAAGAAAACAAGTTTATTCCATTAAGATAATCATTCTTATCCTTCACTTGGCAAAGCCAGCTTTGTCAAAGTGTCTCTTTAGTCTATGAGTCAGAGCTATAGCCTTGGGGAGTCCTCTAGTCTCAACCGGTCCAGTGAGTCTGGACTTTTTAAGAATTTGAGTTTTGTTCTACATTTTTCTCCCGTTTTATCAGGGTCCATCTATTGTGTACTTGATCAGAACAGTCAGTAGAGATAGCCTGGCATCATCTAGTTCTTCTGGTTTCAGGGTAGATCACACAGACCGTGGTTCATGCAGGCCCTTAGCCCTGTAGACTAGTTCCATCTTTGAGTCTAGTTTCCTTCTCTTTTGCTCCAGATGAGTACAGACCAATAGTTGTATCTTAGATGGTCGCTCACAAGCTTTTAGGACCCCAAATGCTACTGCATCAAACTAGGATGTAGAACATGAACTTTATGAACTATATTATGCCAATTAACCAAGTTGTCCCATGAGACTATGGTCTTAAGCCTTTAAACCCAGTGAACCAATCCCGCGAGGAGTATCCATAACTGTGCCCCTTGTATGCTTTATTGTATATATGAATATATATGCAGCATACACATACTTGTATAGACATATGCCTATAGATACACCTATACACGCACATGTGTATACAAACATATACCTACACACATATATGCTACATACTTACGAATGTAACCACACACATATTTTTTGGTTGTTGATGTTGTTGCTAGATTGTATATGTTATAGCATTTACCAAAAATGTCCCTTATTCTTATATACTTCTTAGTAACATCATTTACCTTGGTCAAGTTGTGCACACTTCACCTACATTTGGTGTTACCTTTCCCATCACCAAAAGTAGCAAGTGTCTACTATCTAGAGAGTGATTCCCCCTTCTTTTCCTTCCCATCCCTGGTAAACACCAATGAACGTTGGTGTCTGCATATGTACCTATTCCTGTCTTTTTAGAAAACTGAGATCACACAATATATGTCTTTTTTGATTGACTTATTTCACTCAGCATCTCATCCACATTATGTTTTGAAAACTCGTCATTACTCTTTATGGCTGTGTACTATTCCACTGTATGTATGTGCCACATTTTTCTTATCCATTCATCCATTAATGGGCATTTAAGTTATTTCAGTCTTTTTGCTGTTGGGAATAGTGCTACAACGAACATAGGTGTGCATATGCCTTCTTACTTCTATTAGGTCTCTAGGGTATATACCTAGGAGTAGGATTGCTGGATCATACAGTAGTTCTATTTCTAGTTTTTTTTTTTTTTTTTGAGGAAGTGCCATAAACTGTTTTCCATACAGTTGGTTGTATGATTTTATAGTTCTACCAGTAGTGAATAAGGGTCCTAAACGCCCCACATCCTCACCATCATTTGTTGTTTTGTTTTTTAATCAGTGCCATTTTAGGAGCAGTGAGATGATATTTCATTGTAGTTTTGATTTCCATCTCTTTTAATGGCTAATGACTGTGAACATCTTTTCATGTGTTTGTTAGCTGCTTGAATGTCCTCTCTGGTGAAGTGTCTGTTCATGTCCTTTGCTCATTTTTTTTGAATAGGTTGCTTATCTTTTTGTTGTTGAGTTGTTGAAGTTTTCTATATATTTTAGAGATTAGACTCTTATCAAGTATGTCATTCCCTAATATTTTTTCCCAGTGTATAGGTTGTGTTTTTACTCTTTTGATAAAGTCTTTTGACAAGCATAAGTATTTCATTTTTAGGAGGTCCCAGTTATCTAATTTGTCTTCTGCTATTTGTGCATTTATAGTTGTGTTTGATAGTTTTTTTTTTAATTAGGTCCTATAGTTTTGTCCCTAAGTTTTCTTCCAAGAACTTTATAGTTTTAGGTTTCACGTTTAGGTCTTTGATCCATTTTGCGTCAGTTTTTGTGTATGGTGAGTGATATGGGTCCTGTTTCTTTTTCCTTCAAGTGCATATCCAGTTTTGCCAGCACCAGTTGTTAAAGATACTGTTGTTTCCCCATTGAATGGACTTTGACCCCCTTGTTGAAAGTCAGATGGATAGATTTATTTCTGGGTTCTCAATTCTACTACACTGGTCTATGTGTCTATCCAGCTGCTAACCAAAAGTTCTGCAGTTCGAACCCACCAGCCACTCTGCAGGAGAAAGTCATGGCATTCTGCTTCCATAAAGATTTACAGCCTTGAAAACCCTAATGGGCAGTTCTACCCTGTCGTTTAGGGTTGCCATGAGCCAGAATCAACTTAGCAGCAATGGGGTTTATATGTCTATCATTAAACCAGTACCAGGCCATTTTGATTACTGTAGCTGTATAGCATATTTTGAGATCAGGGAGTATGAGGCCTCCTACTTTGTTCTTCTTCTTCAGTATTGCTTGGGCTATTGTAGCCCTGGTGGTGCAGTGGTTAAGAGAGTGGCTGCTGATCAGAAGGTCAGCAATTTGAATCCACCAGTTGCTCCTTGCAAACCCTATGGGGCAGTTTTACTCTGTCCTATAGTGTCTCTATAAGTCGGAATCAACTTGAAGGCAACAGGTTTGGTTTTTTTTATTCAGGGCCTCATTCCTTTCCATATAAATTTGGTGATTATTTTTTCCATTTCCGTAAAGAATGTTGTTGGAATTTGGATAGAGATTGCATTGTGTTCATAGATCACTTTGGGTAGTATCAACATTTTTATAATATTAAGTCTTCCAATCCATAATCACGGAATGTTCTTCCACTTATGTAGGTCTTTTAGTTTCTTGTAGTTCACTCAAGTTTTATAGTTTCAGAGAAGACAGTCTGATTGGCCAAGCTTTGTGCATAAGCCCTTTCACTAAGGGACAGCAGGGCACCTTTCTTGGTTGATAATCTTACCAACTCTACATACAATGGTGTCAAGAGGTCTTTTTTCAAATAGAATCAGAATGATATTTACCAAAGGAAGGGGCAATGGGTCCTCGGTAGCCAAATAACCACAAAGGTCCACTCTATCACCCAAACTAGAAAACTGAGAGTCATTATTCATTCTTCTTTCTACTTCCTGCCTCATTTTCAATAAGACCTCAAGTTTGAATATTATTTCTCTTTCAAATGTACTTGCTTCATTCTATCTTTACTCCCAGTACCTTAGTTCAAGCCTGGTCATCTTGGATCTTGTCTACCTGTGATCTCTTTCTGGCCTTCAATTTGTCCTCCACACAGCTGCCAGAGTGACCTCTCTAAAATCTTAATCTTATCATGCATCCCCTCTCCCTGTAGTCCCCTTCCTCCTGCCCATTTAAATTCTGTCTGTGAATATGCATGGGTTTCAAGATAATGTTCAAAGTGTCTGATTTGTTGGCCATTGCCTACCTCTCTAGCTTCATTGCACACTGCTTTCCAGAACATCTCTTATCTCCAGCCACATGTAACTACTTTTTTATTACAGCAGGCATCCAAACAAAATTAGCCCCCATTAAAACACCATCCTAAAAAGGGTATCACTTACCTAGTTTTATATATTCTGGGCATCTGAATCTTGTCCTCAATGGTAAGGGTAGTTCTACATGTTAGGAGACAATTCTTCATGGGCCTCTCACATTTCTGCACATCTTGTGAGCAGAGGAACAAACTGCCCTTTTGTCCCTATCTTTTTAAGGATGTTTGTTTAGAAAACAGCCTTGGAATATAGAGCTAGTGTCTTCTTTCAGAGCAGAAGGTAGGTTTCCTTACTGTCAAGTATAATAAAGGTAATGTGTCCCTCCAAAGAAAAGGTCAGGCGGTCTAGTGCAATGTGTTTCTCTTACATACGGCAATACTGATCTTGGGTTTGTAATTCTGCCAAAAATGATTGGTTGGGCTTCCGCCTGCTCTGTGTTTGGTCTGTTTTACTCATCTCACAGTGATTGATTTGTTTACTAGTCAGAAATGTAGTGTGTAAAACCAGCCAATAGGACTGAGTGACTTGCGCCTACCGAGGGGATTGGTTTGCTCATGGTCCTGCTGAGAAGGCCATGCCTTGAAGTTGACAAGGAGTTTACTTATATAAGCAACCAATCCTACCAAGTTTTATCGAGAGGGTAGCAAGGAACTTCAAGACCAAGAAAAGCCTGGAGAGGAGCAGTTTGAATCCAGGCTTCCTGTATGGGGAACCTCTTAAAAGAGCTGTAATACAAGTCAAGGGTTATGACACTGAAGACAGTGAGAGGCCCAGGAGGGACCCAGTGGCAGAGCCGGAGGGCTGCATGGTTGAGTGGGCTGCTACACTGGCCATGAGCTGGGCCAGTTAGCAGAAGAGAGTCTGACAGCAGAGAGGCTGGCAACAGAAACAGCTAAGAGAGCTGTGCAGGTTGTTAAACTGGCCATGAGTTGGACCAGTTAGAAGCAGAGAGGCCTGATGGTAGAGAGGCTTGATAGCAGAAAGCAGGTGATAAAACTGTCCTGGTTGGAAACTGTCCTGCACTGAAGAAAGGAGATATGTGCTTTCCACTATGGGGGAGCCTTCCAGACCTTGTCTATGTGCTTCCTGATCCTGATCCCCAGTTGTTTTTGTTGTTTCTAATTTGATCCTAATTCTGAGTTGTAGCCTGTTACTTACCTAATAAACCACATAACTGTGAGTAGGGTCTGTGATTTCTGTGTGTCTGTTTCAACAAATTATCAAACCTGGAAGAGAAGAGTGCTGGGGTGGGGGAGCAGCTGGTGTCAGAAATGGTGAAGAAGTTGGAGACTTGAGGTATATCTGACCTCCACCTCATAGGAACCAGCTTTGTGCTGAACCTGATTCTCATGCCTCACGAATTTAAGCAATTCTTTCTACCACAGTACAGGTGGGTTTGTTTACTGCGTATTATGAAAGATTCAGGTTCCTTAAGGTGAGGGTTTCTCAGTGTGATGCAAACCCACTGCATGTGCAGCTTCCATGTAGGCCCCTCTATGTCACCTCTGTGAATCTTGGATGGCAATGGTAACCAACACAAACTTTATGCTCAGGCTGCTTGCTTTGCTGTGAGTAATAAAGTCCTATGTCTCTAACTCAGGAATTTCATGTCTTCTACCAGCACCTAAGAAATTGTGGTAGGCTAATTTGTGATCTTGCAAAATGGGTAAAATTTCAGATTTTTTTCATAGTTCTTGACACTACACAGCATAGGTAGGAAAACCTGGAAGTGTCATTTAATTCTAGAATTTGTGAAGACAACAAAGGAGTATATTGAGAATTATTGAATTTGAATTCACACACTTGAATAAAAGCAATGTATTTTTTACTATCCACTAGCCTAAGCTGCACCGTTACAAGGTACAGTCCAAGTGCACATCACTCCCAAGCTAGTAGAAACCCTTCTCTTTTGATCCTGTTTTCTCCTCTTTGATCTGATTCTGGTGATCTCCATACTGAAATAGGTTGTCTTATTTCAGGGTCCATATTATTTGCTCCTCTACTCAGACATGATATTTTTAATCTGTATGCTCAGAAGTGTAAAAAGTATAACTTTTATCACAACTGAACTGAGCTTAACTAGTGGCAGAAAACTTAATCTAGTCAAGTCCAGATAAATTGTCACATCAGTATTTTCTCAGTCATACTCAAATAACTGGATTTTCTAATATTCTTTCTGCTTTTTCTTTGAGATTTACTTAAGTTCCAAAGCATACATAAGGAAGGCATTTCATGTTCTATGCTGCCATCTTCTGCGGGGTATGATTATTATTGGTCTTCGGGCATGGTCATATCCTCACGTGCAGTCCTCTGATGCTTCGGCAATTCATCCTGGTCTTCAGCAATAAGGATAGTGTTTCTTTCCAATGTGGCAACCCCTTAACATGAGGTCAAAACCTCTTCAGCTTTTCTTCTCAACTAAGTCACACATCCTTAGGAGGACAGAAAAGTCCAGATACTCTTATTCCAGGGCCACGAGAGATTTTACTTCAGGCAATCTCTGCTTTTGTAATCAGGGCTAGCCTGCCATGGTGTTATAGGAACTTATGTAGGACTGTTACCCACATCCCCATGTTTCCATATGAAAAGCAGTCATGGGTATTCTCTATTTTTTTTTTTTATTTTTATTGTGCTTTAAGTGAAAGTTCACAAATCAAGTCAGTCTCTCATACAAAAATTTATATACACCTTGCTATATACTCTTAATTGCTCTCCCCCTAATGAGACAGCCTGCTCCTTACCTCCACTCTCTCTTTTCATGTCCATTCTGCCAGCTTCTGACATCCTCTGATCTCTCATCTCCCCTCCAGATAGGAGATGCCAACATAGTTCCAAGTGTCTACTTGATCCAAGAAGCTCATTCTTCACCAGCATCTTTTTCTATCCCATTGTCCAGTCCAATCCCTGTCTGAAGAATTGGCTTTGGGAATGGTTCCTGTCTTGGGATAACAGAAGGTCTGGAGGCTGACCACCGGGGTCCTTCTAGTCTCAGTCAGACCATTAAGTCTGGTCTTTTTATGAGAATTTGGGGTCTGCATCCCAATGCTCTCCTGCTCCCTCAGGGGTTCTCTGTTGTGTTCCCTGTTAGGGCAGTCATCGGTTGTAGCCAGATACCATCTAGTTCTTCTGGTCTCAGCCTGATGTAGTCTCTGGTTTATGTGGCCCTTTCTGTCTCTTGGGCTCATAATTACCTTGTGTCCTTGGTGATCTTCATTCTCCTTTGGTCCAGGTGGGTTGAGACCAACTGATGTATCTTAGATGGCCGCTTGGTAGCGTTTAAGACCCCAGATGCCACTCTCCAAAGTGGGATGCAGAATGTTTTCTTGATACATTTTATTATGCCAATTGACTTAGGTGTCCCCTGAAACCGTGGTCCCCAAACCCCCGCCCCTGCTACACTGGCCTTCAAAACATCCAGCTTATTAAGGAAACTTCTTGTATTCTCTATTCTCGATTCCAAGTCTTTTCTGGGAGTTCCATTCCTCTTGAAGCTATCCCTTAGTAGAAGGAGGGTGGAGTTAGGGCATAAACTTTCTCAGAGATCCCATCACAATGTTGTCTTCCTCTTCAAATTTCTCCTCTTCTTATTGGAGCACAGAGGATCTTTCTCTAGTCTTTTAGGGAGGGTAGATCAGCTAAAAAATTTCCAAGGTGTTTATTTTTAAACCACGTAAAAACATTTAATTACAGACAAAGATCACATTTTTATTTACTGACAATTTTCAGATTATCTGTTTCCTTAGACATATTCAGTAAAACATGTAATTTAAAGCCAATATGAAGAATTTTTAAAAAAATTTTATTGTGCGTTAAGGGAAAGTTTACAAATCAAGTCAGCCCCTCATACAAAAATGTATATACACCTTGCTATACACTCCTAGTTGCTCGACAGCACACTTCTTCTCTTCACACTCTATTTTTGTGTCCATTCAGCCAGCTTCTGACTCCCCCTGCCTTCTCATCTCCCCTCCAGTCAGGAGCTGCCCACATAGTTTCATGTGTCTAGTTGATACAAGAAGCTCATTCTTCACCACTGTCATTTTCTATCCCATAGTCCAGACCAATCCCTGTCTGAAGAGTTGACTTTGGTAATGTTTCCTGTCTTGGGCTAACAGAAGTTCTGGGGACCATGGCCTCCCAGGTTCTTCTAGTTTCAGTCAGACCATTAAGTTTGATCTTTTAACAAGAATTTGAGGTTTGCATCCCACTGGTCTCCTGCTCCCTCAGGGGTTCTCTGTTATGTTGCCTGTCAGGGAAGTCATCCGTTATAGCCGGGTACCATCTAGTTCTATTGGTCTCAGGCTGATGCAGTCTCTGGTTTATGTGGCCCTTCCTGTCTCTTGGGCTCATAATTACCTTGTGTCTTTGGTGTTCTTCATTCTCCTTTGCTCCAGGGGGGTTGAGACCAAATGATGCATCTTAGATGGCTGCTTGCTAGCATTTAAGGCCCCAGACACCACTCTACAAAGTGGGATGCACAATGTTTTCTTAGTAGATTTTATTATGCCAGTTGACCTAGATGTCCCCTGAATCCATGGTCCCCCAACCCCGGCCCTGCTACGCTGGCCTTCAAAGCATTCATTTGTATTCAGGAAACTTCTATGCTTTTGGCTAAGTCCACTTGTGCTAACCTCGCCTGCATTGTGTGTTGTCTTCCGTTCACCTAAAATACTTCTTGTCTACTAATTAGTGAATACACCTCTCCCTACTTCCCTCCCCACTCTCGTAACCATCAAAGAATATTTTCTTCTCTATTAAACTATTTCTCAAGTTCTTATAATACTGGTCTCCTACAATATTTGTCCTTTTGCAGCCAACTAATTTCACTCAGATAATGCCTTCCAGATTCCTCCATGTTATGAAATGTTTCATGGATTCATCACTATTCTTTACCAACGTGTAGTATTCCATTGTGTGAATATACCATGAATTATCCATTCACCCATTGAGGGGCACCTTGGTTGCTTCCATCTTTTTGCTATTGTAAACAGTGCGGCAATGAACATGAGTGTGCATATATCTCTTCATGTAAAGGCTCTTATTCTTCTAGGATATATTCCAAGGATTAGGATTGCTGAATTGCATGGTAGTTCAATTTCTAGCTTCTTAAGAAAGTGCCAAATTGATTTCCAAAGTGGTTGCACCATTTTACATTCCCACCAGCAGTGTAAGAGTGATCCAGTCTCTCCACAACCTGTCCAATATTTATTATTATTATTATTATTTTGGATTAATGCCAGCCTTGTTGGAGTGAGATGGAATCTCATTGTAGTTTTGATTTGCATTTCTCTCATGGCTAATGATCATGAGCATTTCCTCAGGTATATGTTAGCTACCCGAATGTCATCTTTAGTGAAATGCCTGTTTGTATCCTTTGCCCATTTTTTAATTGGGTTATTTGTCTTTTTGTTGTTGAGTTTTTGCACTATGATGTAGATTTGAGATCAGATGCTGATCAGAAATGTCATAGCTAAAAACTTTCTGTAAGTCTGTAGGTAATCTTTTTACTCTTTTGATGAAGTCTTTGGATGAGCATAGGTGTTTGATTTTTAGGAGCTCCCAGTTACCTAGTTTCTCTTCTGGTGTTTGTGCATTGTTAGTAATGCATTATATATTGTTTATGCCATGTCTTAAGGCTCCTAGCATTGTCCATATTTTTTCTGCCATGATCTTTATCATTTTAGATTTTATATTTATGTCTTTTATCCATTTTGAGTTAGTTTTTGTACATGGTGTGAGGTATGGGTCTTTTTTTTTTTTTTGCAGATGGATATCCCGTAATGCCAGCACCATTTGTTAAAGAGACTGTCTTTTCCCCATTTAACTAAATTTGGGCCTTTTTCAAATATCACCTGCTCATATGTGGATGGATTTATGTCTGGATTCTGAATTCTGTTCCATTGGACTATGTATCTGTTGTACCAGTACCAGGCTGTTTTCACTCCTGTGGTGGTATAATAGGTTCTAAAATCAGGTAGTGTTAGACCTCCTGCTTTGTTCTTCTTTTTCAGCAATGCTTTACTTATCCTGGGCCTCTTTCCCTTCCATATGAACTTTGTGATTTGTTTCTCCATCTCATTAAAAAAAAGTCTTTGGAATTTGGATTGGAATTGCATTGTATCCACAGATCGTTTTTGGTAGAATAGACATTTTTACAATGCTGAGTCTTCCTATCCATGAGCAAGGTATATTTTTCCACTTATGTAGGTCTTTTTTGGTTTCTTGCAGTTGTTTTTGCAGTAGTATCTTGTAGTTTCCTTTGTATAGGTCTTTTACGTCTCTTGTAAGATTTATTCCTAAGTATTTTATCTTTTGGGGGACTATTGTAAATGGTTTTGATTTGGTGATTTCCTATTCGATGTTCTTTTTGTTGGTCTAGAGAAATTCAACTGATTTTTGTATCTTTATCTTGTATCCTGATAATCTACTGAACTCTTCTAGTAGTTTCAGTAGTTTTCTTGAGGAATCTTTGGGTTTTCTGTGTGTAAGATCACGTCATCTTCAAATAGAAATACTTTTACTTCTCCTTTACCAGTCTGGATGCCCTTTATTTCTTTATCTAGCCGGATTGCTCTGGCTAGGACCTCCAGCACAATGTTGAATAAGAGTGGTGATAAAAGGCATCCTTGTCTGGTTCCCAATCTCAAGGGGAATGCTTTCAGATTCTCTCCATTTAGGATGATGTTGGTTGTTAGCTTTGTACAAACACCTTTCATTATGTTGAGGAATTTTCATTTTATCATAATTTCCTGAGAGTTTTTATCATGAATGGGTGTTTAACTTTTTCAATGCCTTTTCTGCATCGATTGAGAAGATCATGTGGTTCTTGTCTTTTGTTTTATTTATATGATGGATT
This sequence comes from Elephas maximus indicus, assembly GCF_024166365.1. Classification (NCBI taxonomy): domain Eukaryota; kingdom Metazoa; phylum Chordata; class Mammalia; order Proboscidea; family Elephantidae; genus Elephas; species Elephas maximus. The sequence continues at coordinate 107,667,446 of NC_064846.1, forward strand.
ACATTGATTTTTTTCCTAATGTTGAACCATCCCTGCATATCTGGTGTGAATCCCACTTGGTCATGGTGAATTATTTTTTTGATATGTTGTTAAATTCTGTTGGCTAGAATTTTGTTGAGGATTTTTGCATCAAAATTCATGAGGGATATAGGTCTGTAATTTTCTTTTTTTGTGTGGTGTCTTTATCTGGTTTTGATATCAGGGATATGCTGGCTTGATAGAATGACTTTGGGAGTATTCCATCCTTTTCTATGCTCTGAAATACGTTTAATAGTAGTGGTGTTAACTGTTCTCTGAAAGTTGGTAGAGCTCTCCAGTGAACCTGTCCGGGTCAGGGTTTTTTTGTTGTTGTTGTTGTTGGGAGTTTTTTAAATTACATTTTCAGTCTCTTCTTTTGTTATGGGTTTATTTAGTTGTTCTACCTCTTTCTGTGTTAGTTTAGGTAGGTACTGTGTTTCTAGAAATTCATCCATTTCTTCCAGGTTTTCACAATTGTTAGAGTACAATTTTTCGTAGTAATCTGATATAATTCCTTTAATTCCAGTTGGGTCTGTTGTTATATCGCCCATCTCATTTCTTATTTGGGTTATTTGCTTCCTCTCCTGGTTTTCTTTTGTCAGTTCAGCCAATGGTTTAACAATTTTGTTAATTTTTTCAGAGAACCAGCCTTTGGTCTTGTTAACTCTTTCAATTGTTTTTCTGTTCTCTATTTTATTTAATTCTGCTCTAATTTTTATTATTTGCTTTCTTCTGGTGCCTGAGGGTTTCTTTTGTTGCTCTATTTCTATTTGTTCAAGTTGTAAGGATAATTCTTTGACTTTGGCCCTTTCTTTTTTTGTATGTGTGCATTTATTGATATAAATTGACTTCTGTGCACTGCTTTAGCTGTGTCCCAAAGGTTCTGATAGGAAGTGTTTTCATTCTCATTGGATTCTATGAATTTCTTTATTCCATCCTTAAAGTCTTGTATAATCCAGTCTGTTTGGAGCAGGGTGTTGTTTAGTTTCCAAGTGTTTGATTCCTTTTCCCTGCTTTTTCTGTCATTGATTTCTACTTTTATGCCTTATGGTCAGAGAAGATGCTCTGTAATATTTCAATATTTTGGATTCTGCTAAGGCTGTCTTTATGACCTAATATGTGGTCTATTCTAGAGAATGTTCCATGTGCACTAGAGAAGAAAGTATACTTGGCTGCCGTTGGGTGGAGTGTTCTGTATATGTCTATAAGGTCAAGTTGGTTGACTGTGGCATTTAGATCTTCCGTGTCTTTATTGAGCTTTTGGATGTCCTGTAATTTCACAGAAAGTGGTGTGTTGAAGTCTCCTACTATAATTGTGGGGCTGTCTATCTCACTTTTCAATGCTGATAGAGTTTGTTTTATGTATCTTGCAGCCCTGTCGTTGGGTGCATAAATATTTATTATGGTTGTATCCTTCTGGTATATTGTCCCTTTAATCATTATATAGTGTCCTTCCTTATCCTTTGTGGTGGATTTGACTCTAAAATCTATTTTGTCAGAAATTAATATTGCCACTCTTCCTCTTTTTTGATTGTTGTTTGTTTATTATTTTTTTTCCATCCTTTGAGTTTTAGCCTCTTTGTGTCTCTAAGTCTAAGGTGTGTCTCTTGTAGACAGCATATAGACGGGTCATGTTTTTTTATCCATTCTGTCACTCTCCATCTCTTTATTGGTACATTTAGTCTATTTACATTCATTGTAATTATGAATAAGTCTGAGTTTATTGCTGCCATTTGGATGTCTTTTTTTGTGTGTTGTTGACAGTTTCTTTTTCCCACTTAATTTTTTTGTTCTGAGTAGTTTATGTATTGCCTTTTCCTCTTATTCATTATTGTTGATTTTGTTTCTGCCGAGTATTTTTTTTCTTGTATTTTATTTTGATGAGTAGGATTGTTAGTCTCCTTGGTGGTTACCTTAATATTTGTCCCTATTTTTCTAAGTTTAAACATAACTTTTATTTATTTATATTGCTTTGTCTTCCTCCCCATATGAAAGATCTATGACCAAGTCCTTCTTTATTGTTTTAATGTTGTCCTCTTTTACATATTGACTTCACTGTTTCCCTGTTTTGTGCATTTTTTTTTGTCTTGATTTACTTTTGTGATTTCTCTATCTGGGTTGACTTCTGGTTACTCTGTCCTGTGTTCTAGTATTGTGTTTATATCTGATATTATTGATTTTCTAACCAGAGAACTCCCTTTAGTATTTCTTGTAGTTTTGTTTGGTTTTTCAAATTCTCTAAACTTCTGTTTATCTCCAAATATTCTAATTTCACCTTCATATTTGAGAGACATTTTTCTGGATATATGATTCTTGGCTGGAAATTCTTTTTATTCAGTGCTTTATATAAGTCATCCCATCGCCTTCTTGCCTGCATGGTTTCTGCGGAGTAGTCTGAACTTATTCTTATTGATTCTCCTTTGTAGGTGACTTTTTGCTTATCTCTGGCCACTCTTAAAATTTTGTCTTCATCTTTGGTTTTGGCAAGTTTGATTATAATATGTCTTGGTGACTTTCTTTTGGGATCTACCTTATGTGGAGTTTGATGAGCGTCTTTGGTAGATATCATCTCACCTTTCATGATATCAGGGACGTTTTCTGCTAACAATTCTTCAACAATTGTCTCTGTATTTTCTGTTATCCCTCCCTGTTCTGGTACTCCAATCACTTATAGGTTATTTCTCTTGATCAAGTCCCACATAATTCTTAGAGATTCTTCATATTTTAAAGTTCTTTAATCTGATTTTTCTTAGAATATGTTGGTGCCAAGTGTTTTATCTTCTATCTCACTAATTCTGCCTTCCACTTCCTCAGTTCTGCTCTGCTGATTTTGTATTGAGTTATCTAATTCTGTAATTTTATTGTTAATCTTCTGAATTTCTGATTGCTGTCTCTGTATGGAATCTTGCACCTTATTAAATTTTTCATTTTGTTCTTGGATAACCTTCTTAATTTCTTAAATTGCTTTTTTGGTGATTTGCCTGATTTCCTTCCTGATCTCATTCCTGATGTACTAAAGAGTTCTGTATATTAATCTTTTGTATTCTGCATCTGGTGATTCCAGTAGGGCACCTTCATCCAGAAGATCACTTGATTCTTTGTTTTGAGGGCTTGTGGAAGCGATCACGTTCTGCTTCTTTATGTGATTTGATATTGACCGTTGTCTTCAAACCATCTATAAGATATTGTGTTAGTTTATTTTATGCTTGCTTACCGTATCCTAGCTTCTTGCTTTGTTTAGTTTTGATATGCCCAAATAGGCTGCTTGAGTGAGCTAGTTTGATTACTTTCACCTTTGAAACTTTAACGTCCTATCACCAGATGTCTAGAGCTGTTATCAGGTATATGAGCCTTGGAGACCATTCAGTTTTCTTGTATGGATTCAGCTCAGCTGTCCAGGTAGTTGGTCATCAAATGTGTGGTATAGGCTCTGTCCTATAGTCTTAGAGGGGCAGAGGTGATTTGTGTAGGTACAGGCATCCGGCTGCAGCAGGGTGTCATGTTCTGAACAAGGCAGGGGGCTGAGAATCATCTCCCAAGTGTCTCTGAGGAAAGTGTGTTTCTGTTCCCTAGAGCATACAGGTGGGTGGGTTCTGCAGACAGACCACGGGCACCCAATTTTTTTTGTTGTAAGAACTGGGAGGTACCAGTTATCCTTGGACCCCTAATGTGGGTAGGCAATGACCCTGTTTAATAGGCAAAGTGGTGTTAAATATCAAACACCCACCTCTCCACCACATAGCTGAAACAGTTGTAGTCTGCCAGTGAGGGCCTATTTTCCTGAAATAGGCCCACGCAGGTCCATTAAGGGGGGAAAAGTATTCAAAGTCCACAGACTGTTTGTGCACAGACAGGAGCCACTTCTGTCCTGACCTCCCCATCTTAGTGGAGCTGACAGATTATCTTTTCCCCGAGTTGTTAATTTATTCCTTCTACAAGGCCAGGAGAATGGCTCAGGATGCTCAATATGGCCTATCTCAGGCCCAGAGAAATCGACAGCCACTGAAACTGGCTTGGGGGCTGAGGGTGTGGTTAAATATATGCAAGTACTTAGCTTTTGCCAAGAGTGCCATTTCTTTCTGGTTCCAGAAGTGTGAGTAGGCTGTGCGGTTGTCAGTCTCTCCCTGAGGAAACTGCATCCAGAATGCTACAGCCAGCCCCAGCGTGGTCATTCCAGGCAGTGGTGCCTGAGGATTTCTGGAGATTCAGGTCCATCAATTCCTTGCCGCTTCTAAACTGTCTCTGCCTCCACCTGCCACTCAGCCCATTTTCTAACTTTGCCTTTGATGTTCAGGGCTCTTAGCTTGTCATAAATATAATTGTTTCACTTGTTTTTTTGAGTCTTTGTTGTAAGGGGGATCACTGGAAGCGTCTGTCTACTCTGCCATATTGGCCCAGCCCAAGAAAATATTTTTGATAGTATATAAAAAGATTATTTTACGTAAATACAACATTTATTTTTATAGTGACTATTTTTCTAATTGCTGTTACTTCAGTCTTTAAAAGTATTGCTTAATTAGTCCAATCATATAAACTCAGAACAATTCAATAGATAATCTCTTTGGTAAATTAATATATATATATATATATTTTAAGTTTAAATGCCGAAGTTTTCAGAGTAAATAGGATTTCAGCTGGGTCTTGAGAGATGGGTAGGAGTTCATTAGGGAGTGAAAACAATATAAGCAGAGTCTTTTTCTCTAAGCTTTAGATAAATTTTTCACTAAAAGCATACCTAATCTTGCAAAACACAAGCCAAAATTGCTTTTAAAACATTGCTACTTTTAATCCTCACTGTAATCTCATGGTAGTTATTTTTTTCCCTATACTAATGGTGAGGAAGCTGAGGCTCAGAGAGGTGAGTGACTTGTTCAGGACCACCCATATAAGAAGTGGCTGAGCTTGAATTTCAGTCTAACTGACTCTAAAACTCATGTTTTTTCCACTATTTTACACCATGTTCTGCCTCTTTTCAGTCCTTTCTTTAGGCTCAATTCTTTTTTATCTGATTCCTGGGCCTGTGGTTTATAAAAGAATCAGCTAATTTTAGACAGGTGCTTGAGGATGGGGAGATCTGTTATTTGTAGAAAGTATGGCAGCAGTGAAGGTATTCTCTCAGAATTTAGTTTATGGCCTTTGGCAATCAGATTATGGGGTTATAAACAGAGAAGTGATAGCCCTACAGATCTGGGACACAAGTTGAGATCTGAAGATCTACAACAAGGAACTGAGTGTTCTGTGGAGGCTGAAGAATTCCCTGTGACTTAGTATACAGTGACTGGGACCAGTGAGTGTTAGATGTAGAAAATAAAATAAGCCACCTTTGAGAGGTCTGTAGTCCTTGAAGAAGAACAGGGGTTTTACAGAAAGCAAGGTCATCATCTCCTGAAAGACTTGCACATTCAAAGTGGAGATAATAGTTCTGGGGGTCTCTTGAGCCAGTCTTGTCTAGAAACATGCACCATAGGTGGCAGTGTCCTGTAGGGTGCTATGTTGGACACACAACCAACAGAAGTCCTGGGGGTCATCTTTAGTGTCTTAAATGGGCCTGCTTGGGTGGTGTCACAGTGAAATAGGGAACTTCCAGAAGGTTTGAGTCTCTGACTATAATAGTGTAGTTGGAAGGTGGGCCCTGGACACATAATCAATGGTCCAGTTGTAATCCATGTGTAAACGTAACAACTTCGTATTTTGCTCCAAGAATACCTCTGCCTTATAGGTCATGTCGTTATTCAGTAATTGGCTGCTGAAGGGGCAAGGCAGGGCTACAAAAATAATGTTCATAGACATAACTGGAGGTGATGTTTAGCATTAGATTACTACCAGAAATGTCAGGACTGTGGATTCCAACTTGGTTAGACAAACAGACCATCAGGAAATGGATCAGTGTGCAGTGTATTATCTGGCCACTTGAAGTAACTTTGCCCGCTTAGCCCAATGAAAGGAGTCTCTTGAGTAGCAGGTCCCCTGGATACTAGGCATTCATTTATATCTAACCATATTGGTTTAGATGCATGAACCAAGCTGGGCCTATTGGATCATGGCCTAATCCTAAAAGTTTTCCAGTCTTCTGGTGTCTACCATGATGTGTCTCTTTGGTTGACTCCTATTATAGGTGTCTCTAAAGCTATAAAAGTCATAGGGATAGTTAGTACATTAGACAAATTGCTATCTTTCAATCTACTTTTTTTTTACAATAATGTAAGTGTTCATGCAAGGCATGTTTGGTTGCCAGTTACAGAAATTAGCTCAAGTAAGAAGAGGGTTATGATACAGTAGATAATCTTGTGAAACCTAATTAAAGGAACTCAGTCATGTTTCAGGAGACTGGAAACCCTTTCCATCTCTTGCTCTCACTCATTCTCTCTTGGACTGCATAATCTCTTACCTCTCTCTCAAAACATCACCTCTACAGTCTTACTGCTTCCTGTAGGTCAGCTTCCTTTGCTTATTTGTTAGAGCGTGCCTAGACAATCACAGCTGTTCAAAAATGGAAGTCCCAGCCCTCCAATCTACATGACTGTACTAGGTAAGAATGCTTTCAGCAACAATAAACAGAAAATTCAACTACAGTGGCTTAAACAAATAAGAGTTCACTTTTTGCACTTAATAAGTCTAAATGCAGAGGGTTATTGGTGTTCATAGAACAGCTCAATAATGTCAGGGCCAACATTTCTGTGGCTTTTCTCACATGTTACAAGATGGCTGCTTCAACTCCAGCTAGCATATCCATGTTCATGGTAGGAAAAAGGAAAAGATGTGTATAAGAAAGTGCTAGCTGTCTTTGTCCATTTTTATCAAAAAAGCAGCGTTCCCAGAAATGCCCATCAGATTTCTCTTTACATTTTTTGCCAGAACTATGTCTTATAGCCATTTCTAGTTGCAAAATGGGAAGGGGAACTGAGCTAGTCACATTGCTGCTCTGAACAGTCTCAGGTCTTCTAGTAAAGGAGAATATGAAAATAGATGCTGTGTTGACAGCTAAAGATCTCTGCCATAATAACCTGGCAGCTCACCTCCCTGAAGCAAGCATCCCAGTCTTTGTGTTGCCTAATCCAAGTCATCGTCCAACCCAGACAGATCAGGTTACATAGTAAGAAGAGCTCCTTGCTGAGGCTGTGGCTGTGATTGGGAAAGTTTCTCTAAGGAGTATCGATGGGTCTATGGAGTAGATAGATTTCTAAGATAGATTTCAATGATCCCTGCCTCCTGATATCCATGCCCTTGTATAATTCCCTCTTGTTGAGTATGGGATAGACTCAGTGACATGCTTCTGATGAATAGAATACAGCAAAAGTGATGTGATGTCACTTCCAAGATTAAGTTAGAAAGATTGTGACTTTCTTCTTGCTAGCAGACTCTCTCTATTGACTTCTCAGCTTGCATGCTTTAAAAAGTATGCTGCGTGTTGGAGAGGCCCATGTAGCAAGAAACTGAGGGCAGCCTCTGGCCAACAGCCAGTATAGAACTGAGGCTTCTCAGTCCACTAACCCATGAAGAATTGAATCCTTCCAACAACCATGTGAGCTTGGAAGTGGATTTTTCCAAAGTTAAACCCTGAGATTACTATATCTCAGCTGTCTTAGGCTGGGTTCTTTAGAGAAACAAAACCAGTAAAGCATATAAACATATATAGAGAGAGATTTATATCAAGGGAACAGCTCACGTGATTGTAGAGGTTGGAACGTCCTAAGTCTGTGGATCAGGATAGAGGCCTTTCCTAATTCACAAAGCCACAGAAGCTGGTGAACCCAAGATCATCAGGTTGGAAGTAGGGCTCCTGTTCACAGGTTGTGAAGGTCGAGGAATCCCAAGGTCAGCAGGCAAGATCACAAGGTTTCTCCTGATACACCCAGCTGCAGAAGCTGGCAAGCCCAAGATCAGCAGGTCAAGGAGCAGGACTCTTGTTCACAAGCTGTGAAGATCCATGAATCCCAACATGGACAGGTAAGCTGCTAGCTCAAGTCCCAAGAACCAGAGGTCAGACAAGAAGCAGCTTCAGGATCCAGAACAAGCCAAAAGCCTTGGCAAGGTGAGCAGAAAGGAAATAGGCAGCAGAAGGCAAAGAGATGAAAGCTGAGGGGGTGATGAGCCGTCACAGGCCCTGCGCCTGCCAGTACCACTCAGCAGATTCCATCATGGGGGTGATCATATGTCACATTTCAACAGGGAAGTGATCACAATATTATACAATTCCCAAAACGCTGAGAATCGTGGCCCAGCCAAGGTGACACACAATCTTAACCATCACACCAGCCCATACATTGATTGCTGCTTGTAAGAGGCCTGGAAGTAGAGTACCCAATTAAACTGTGCCTGGGTTCCTGACCTACAGAAACTGTGAGAAAATAAATGTGAGTTGTTTTAAGCTGCTAAATTTTGAGGTAATTTGTTGTGTAGCAGTAAGTAATACAGGAAGGAAATGATAAACATCTCCAGAACATCAGTTCAAACTTTGCCATGGTCATGTCCTCCCCTTCTGTACACATTTTGTTGTGGGTATTCCATTTTATTTGTAGTCACTAACCACAGGTAATTCACTTTTAAAATTGATCCGCATTGCTTATAAAATGCCTCATCCACTTTCACAGTTTAGTGACTAATTTCTGAGTGCTGGAGTAACCAAATAATTTTACATCCTATGATGATGGAGCACTGCTGTCTGATTTGTTGAATTTCTTTGGTCCAATTGGATTTACTGACATGAGAGTGCAGATTGTAATAAATGCTCTTACAGTGATGTTACTCATTTTAGAGTTCACAGAGTAATATCTATAGTGCCCAGATCAAAAGATTTTTATAGTAAATCCAGTGTGTTCACCTAAAAAGTGGCTTAAAATAAATGAATGTATATATTGTATGTTTTATACAAACCATACAGGTAAATGGAAACCCTGGTGGCGTAGTAGTTAAGTGCTATGGCTGCTAACCAAAAGGTCAGTGGTTCAAATCAACCAGGTGCTCCTTGGAAACTCTATGGGGCAGTTCTACTCTGTCCTATAAGGTCACTATGAGTTGGAATTAACTCGACAGCGATGGGTTTGATTTTTTTTTTTTTTTTGGTGTACAGGTAAATAAAGCAAGAAGTAACGAAGCAGATCTGTTTTGATTGAAGCACAAGTATTCCTTTAGGAGGCACACCCATTCTGTTAATGTTAGCTCAACCTGTATTTCTCAGTCTTACCCCAGGGTACAATATGTGATCTTTTACAGCCAGCTTCTTTCACTTAGCATATTTTTTAAGGTTCATCCATGTTGTAGCACGTATCAGTACTTCATTTCTTTATATTTGCAAATATGATTCCATTGTATCAGTATATCACATTTTGTTTTTCCATTCCTCAGTTGATGCACATTTGGGTTGTTTCTACCTTTTGGCTATTGTGAATAATACTGTGATGAACATTCATGTACAAGTTTTTGTGTGGATATATCTTTTCATTTTCTTGAGTCTATACTCAGGAGTGTAATTGCTAAGTCATATGGTAATATTTGGATCAAGAGGCAGTCATTTGAAGGAGCAAGGGGATACTGTGTGGTTCAAAATTGGAAAAAATGTGTGGCAAGGTTGTATTCTTTCACTTTACTTATTCAATCTATATGCTGAACAAAGAATTCGAGAAGCTGGGCTATATGAAGAACATGGTGTGATGTCTGGAAGAAGACTCATTAACAGCCTGAGATATGCAGATGACACAACCTTGCTTGCCAAAAATGAAGATGACTTGAAGCACTTACTGGAAAAGACTACAGCCTTCACTATGGATTACGTCTGAACATAAAGAAAACAAAAATCTTTACAATTGAACCAATAAACAACATCATGATAAATGGTGAAGAAATTCAAGTTCTCAAGGATTTCATTCTTCTTGGATCAACAATAAATGCCAATGGAAGCAGCAGTCAAGAAATCAAACAACATATTGCATTGGGCAAATCTGCTGCAAAAGACCTCTTTAAAGTGTTAAAAAACAAATATATCCTTTGATGACTACACTGTGCCTCACTCAAGCGCTGGGATTTTCAATCACTTCACATGCGTGTGAAATCTGGACAATAAAAAGGAAGACCAAAAAAGAATTGACACATTTGAATTGTGGTGAAGAATACTGAATATACCATAAACTGTCAGAAGAAAAAACAAACCTTTCTTGGAGGAAGTACAGCCAGAATTCTCCTTAGAAGTAAGAATAACAAGACTTAGTCTTGCTTACTTTGGACATGACATCAGGAGGAACCAATCGCTGGAGAGGGGCATCATGCTTGGTAAAGTAGAGGTTCAGCAGAAAAGAGGGAGGCCCTCAATGGGATGAATTGACACAGTGGCTGAAACAGTGGGCTCAAGCATAACAATGATTGTGAGGATGGCACAGGACTGGGCAATGTTTCGTTCTGTTATAGGTAAGGTCACTATGAGTCAGAGCCCACTTGATGGCACCAAACAACATGGTGATTCTATATTTAACATTTTGAGGAACTGCCACACTGTTTTCCACAACAGTCACACCATTTATATTCCCACCAGCAGTGTGTGAGGGTTCCAGTTTCTCTTTATCCTTGCCATACTTGTTATTGTCTGTCTTTTTTATTATAGTTATTCTTGTGGGTGTGAAGTGGTATCGAAATGTAGATTATACATCCACCGTGATCTGCTTATTTAATTTGCCACCTGTAGGAATGGGAAGGCTCCCCTTTTCTGGATCAGTCTGGCTCTGTCTATAGCTGGTAGCCTCTGCTGATGTGGTGAACTCTGAAAGATGCTGTGCATGACTTTCTTGGGGATGGCGTTCAGTTTCCTCAGTTTCTCCATCACTGAGGACCCCCTCTAAGAAGAGGATCCTGTGTCAACGGGCCATGCCCCTAACATGCTTTTCAGATGAGGCATTCCTCCCTTAGAAGCTTCCTGGGTAGATCTATGAACTATGATTTCTACTAAATTCTGTCCTCCTCTGAGGACTGTGAAGAACAGAGGTAGGTTGGGGGTTGCCCCTATGATCTTCCCAGGCACCCTAGTTCATTAACTGTACTCACCCTTCTTGTGCAGACTGCTCCAGAAAGCCTCATACCTTGCAAAATCTCCAAGTAAGAAGCAGTTACCAAGCTTATATATCAAATTCATGTATACCATCAAGGAACTCCTATGAGTCGGAATCAACTCGGCGGCACTGGGTTTTCTGGGATCAAGGAACTCCAGCACCACCATGTTCTGTCCAACTCTGATAGCAAAGTCAGAGGTGGCCTTTAGAATGATTTGTTGACTCTAAGTCTCATTAAGTTTCCAACCTGTGGGATGAAATGCTAGTCTTCCCTTCTTATGGACACTTCTATAATTATTAAGAATGATTCACTTGGAACATGCCACTCAGCTTATGGGAGTGGAGAGGGTACCCCTCTTTCTATCCCATGGGGAATCTAGGGAAGAGCCAAAGAACTCCCATCATAGGCTGACAACTCATGATTAAGATATTTTCTCTTCCACTCTCCCTTTCCACAGCTGTCTACTTGTATATAGGAAAAACTTTGTACAATTTAGGTTACCCGTTTTCCATCGACTTGATTCTGACTCATAGCAACGCTATGGGACAGAGTAGAACTGCCCCATAGGGTTTCCAAGGAGCAGCTGGTGGATTAAAACTGCCGACCTTTTGGTTAGAAGCCAAGTTCTTAACCACTGTGCCACCAGGGTTTCCATATTTAGGTTAAATAAGTCCAAAAATGGAATTGAATCTTTCATAGGTGAATGAGTTCACCATTTCTGGAGGCATTCAAGCAGAAACTGTGTGACTATCTATTAGAGATTTTGTGGAGAGGATTCAGGCATCATATGAGTGGTTGGACTAGACCCATGCTTTGCAACCCTTTTCACATTATGGAAAATAATATTTGTGTGGCACACTGGGGAAATGACAAGGCTCTTTATGGCTCAGAGTAACCAGTTACTCTATATCCCAGTCAACCACTCATTAACAAAAGGGAGTCAATACCTCTGCACACCTGTAATTCATTCATGCCACACCAGTGTGCTTAGGTCCACTGATCTAGACCAAAACTAGATGAGTTAAGGGCTTTCACAATGCAGTTGTTCTCATGGTATGACCCCCATAACAGCAGGATCAGCATAATCTGGGAACTTGTTGAAAATGCAAGCTCTCAGTCCCACCCTACACCTACTGAATCAGAAACTCTGAGGGTGTAATCCATCTAACTCGGCTTCACCAAGTCCTTCAGACAAAAACTGGGTTTAAATCTTCACACTTGAACTTTCTGTCTGTATAATCTGGAGGAAAGTTACCTTTTTCTCTCTGTAACTCAGTTACATCATCTATAAAATTGGCTGAATAAGGTGTCACTGAGGATCAACAAAGGAACCCTGGTGACACAGTGATTAAAGCACTCAGCTGCTAACTGAAATGTTGGTGGTTTGAACTCCCCAGCTGCTCCACGGAAGAGAGATGCAGCAGTCTTTTTCCATAAAGGTTATGGCCTTGGAAATCCTATGGGGGCAGTTCTACTCTGTCTTATAGGATCACTATGAATTGGAATTGATTCGTCAACAGCAATGGGTTTTGTTTGGGGTTTTTGAGGATCAACCTAAATTTATAAAGTGCCTGCTATAGCACTCAACACATACTAGCATTCGATAAATGTTAGTTCTATTCCTGTCAACAAAACCGAACTGAATTTATTTTATCATACTTGTTTTCTGATTTAAAAATAACATATTTTGTAGTTTGAAAATCCCAAAAAGGATAAAGAAGGTAAAAATCACATATAATTTCACTTTACAAAGATAATCACTCTCAACATTAGTGTCTATAATTCTAGTCTTTTTTCTATGCCAAGTTATATTTATAATAAATGAACTGCCTAAACAGCTTCTAATTGTGATTAATGGCTGTATACTGCCAACTCTTGATTGTCTGCTTGACTGTCTATTTTGTGGATCATTGGTGGCCAATTAATATCCCAAGATGGTTTCTCTCTGTCACACAGCATGTGTCTCTGCTGCCTTCCCCTGCCATAAATTAATGTTTGCTTGAGGATGAAAATTCAATTTTTTTATTGGCCTAAGGGAAACAAGTTGCCAAGAAATCAGGCCTGCATTCCAGAACACACGAGAAATGGGATTTGGATCACCTGAGATATCCTCCTCCATGAAGCAGGACTCTGAAATTTGGCCCTTTGAGCACCTGCTATGTCCAGGACACCTTATTTAATAAAAAATGAATTAGGCATGCTCTAAATGGAGAGTCAAGTTTACTAAGGGAGCTAAGATAGGTATATTGAGAATCACAATATAGAGCAGGTCACTTCAATTCAATTCAACAAGTATATAGTCTATCTGCTATGTGCCAGGCATCTAAGTGCTGGAATACAGTGATGAATAAGATGCTATTCCAGTCCTCAAGGAGCTCACCACTGAGTAGTTACAAGAAGCACAGGTAACCCAGATGTCACCTGGGCCACTTTACTCCTCAGAGATCTTGGAATAATTGGTTTCAGCCTCTATCATTCCCTGATCTATGAATTCCTGACTCTTCCCAAGATTTCTATGATCACCGGCCGGACTTACAATCTCTTGCTTTCCTCAGGATCTGGCTTCTGGCATCTACAATCTACATATGCTGTCTGTGTTTTACTCCAATAGAATTTACACATAGAGCTCAACACTTTACCAGTATTCACAAGAAATCTATTCACAATAATCTTCTCATGAGGTTTAGACTTTACTGAAGATTTGAAGGTGAAAAAGAAAGCTCACAACATGAACAATGTGGCTTTCCATCATCTTCTTTCTTCTCCCATCTCTATTCTTAGCCCTTTCTCTTCCAGATAGTTCCCATAGCTCCAAACACTCCCTGCTCTATACTGCAGACCACTTCTGTCCTCCCTAGCTCCTACCTACTAGTGTGCTTACCCAAACCAATCAAGATACTCAGCCAAAAAAAAAAAATCAAACCCGTTGCAGTCCAGTGGATTTTGACTCATAGTGACCCTATAGGACAGAGTAGAACTGCCCCATAGGGTTTCCAAGGAGTGGCTGGTGGATTCGAAATGCCAACCTTTTGGTTAGCAGCTGTAGCCCTTAACCACTACACCACCAGGGGTTCCCAGTCAAACAGAGTCCCCTTTTTAAACAGTTCACCATTCTTGCAAGGCAGTTAAGTTTATATTTAGCAAACTTGATTTTTTATTATACCAATAAATAAATATATTAGTGTGGAAGACCCTGTTAGTTGACTTCCCAATACCCATGTCCCCTTTCTTTCTTGCCAACAAAACCCTGAATTTGTTCTAAGCAGCAATATGACCAACCACAACTAAGATACTCACTTTTCCAGCCTTCTAAAAGCCAGGGTGGTCATGATTCCTGGGAAAGCTTTTGCTTTTCTGATAAAAGGGAGAGATGAATATGGTGCTGACTCCTTACCCTAGGGAAAGGACTGATTGACTTAAATGAAATAATGTGCCAGCCTCTGGTCCAATCAACTATGGTTGGGGGGTACAATCATGTTGTAATAACATCGCAGCTCTTGTTGCAACCATGGAATTGACTAACGGGGAGGGATCAAAATTCCTAGGAAGAATTTCAGGGTAGACAATCATATAGGTATCTGCTTTAAAAAAAATTAGAACATGAAAAATATTGGAGGTATTGAAGATATTTTGTTGGTGCTGGCTAGAATACCCAAGATCGCCCAAATTTTGCCTTACCAATCATTCTTCCTCTGCAATTGTTCCCTGAGAACATAACAATAACAAAATGGGGAACAAGGCACCATATTTTTATTAGTTGGATCTAGGACCAAAAGTCCAATACAGAGTTCTAGTAAACCTGATTTAAAGAGCTTGGCACAGGCTTGAGGCCTAAAAGAGGCTGCTATCTTCCCAACTCAGCACACCTTTTCATCAGCTTCTTGGCACAGGAACCTTAGGTGACGAGAAATACCTTTCAGGAGTCCAGCAGCATGGAAGGAAGAGCAGCTGCCTACAGGGCTGTGGTGTACTGGTCTTTAGTCTAATGATCCCATTACTGAGCCCACAAGTAAATGTGACCCAGGTAATGTCTTGCCATCTGATCTATCAGTTTCGTGTTCCTTTCCGTTTAGGAAGAGGGAAGAAAAGAGTAGGAAAAGAAGTGGAAATATTCCTGGTGTGGAGAGAGGGATTTGGGAGATCCTCTCCCCTTACATTCCTCTGCATTTTATTCTCTTTTAACTCATTGGGCTTAATAGCCAAAATAATAGTCAGCTAGGATGGAAACCATCCCCCTTGGGAGAGAATACCCATAGAATATCAGGAAGCTCTGTTCCTCCTTTTGAGATGCAATGTCCTTAACATTAATCACTCTTTTATTTATCCTCCCAGGACCCCAGTTGCACAACAGGCCAAAAATGTATCAACTTTTTTATTCTCCATCTTAAATTATGCATATCTAAAATTTTCCAACCTGATTCACCAGAGGCTATACAATGGCTACTACATGGTTGCATAGTCCAGATAATGCAACACTAGCCAAGCAATATAAGAATGCACCACATTTAAACAATACGAAACTTCTCCAAGGATTGTTTCCACAAAGATAAAGCCCCACAATGAAACCTGCTTCCCCTGTAGAATTAAATTCTCAAAAACATTAAAGCCAAAAGTTGTATTTTCCCCAATTTCTCATTTTGCTTTATCTCATCCAGAGAAAATGTCACTCAAATGCCAGGGCAGAGTCTGAATTCATTCAGCAGCAATAGACTTGGCTCTATAACACTGAGGTTATAACTTCTCTAGCACTTCTGAGGAGCCCTGGTGGCATAGTGGTTAAGAGCTATGGCTGCTAACGAAAAGGTTGGCAGTTTGAATCCACCAGCTGCTTCTTGGAAACCCTGTAGGGCAGTTCTACTCTGTCCTAGAGGGTCCCTATGAATTGGAATCAACTCGATGGCATTTTTTAAAGCACTTCTGAAGTTAGATTAATCCAAGACTCCCTTGGGCCTCACTTTTCTCAAGTTCCAGTCCCACACCATAAAATTTAGGACCAACAATACTAAGCAAAAATGATGGTCTTATATTGCTCTTGCCAGCCTTATTGCTTGGGGGAACAAGAATAGAAGGTGAACAGGAAAACACACACACACACACATACACATAGAAAAAAATCTTGGTTTTAGCTTCATCTATATGCCTGTCATTTTGTGCCAATTTTGTAGTGTCTAAAGCCTATTACATAAAATCTGACTGGGAGAAATTGCCTTCCAAGAGATTAGGTGGGCTGCCATATTTATTTTCTAAAAGC
This sequence comes from Elephas maximus indicus, assembly GCF_024166365.1. Lineage (NCBI taxonomy): Eukaryota > Metazoa > Chordata > Mammalia > Proboscidea > Elephantidae > Elephas > Elephas maximus. Next base: position 107,683,752 of record NC_064846.1, read on the forward strand.
CTCATGGAATCCCAAATCTTTATTATCTCTGCATTACTGTTACTGGCACTTAACAAGCATGGACTTACGGTGGTATTGGTTCTGAATTCTGCAGGCTTTGGTTATCTAATTGACGGCACAAAAATTTCTTCTACCATTTAATTTTTCTTCCACAAAAAGATGTGACCTATCTTAGAGAATATGCCATTCCTCAGCTCCAGGTGAGAGTTTGAGATGGGGAGGCTGCAGGGCCTCCAAGCAAGATATCACCCACCAACCAATTATTAAAAGCATGTGAGCCAAAATGCGCCCGTGGGTTTTTTTTTTTTTTAATGTTTGGTTCTTTTATAAACGGTATTGCTTTCCTGATTTCCTTCCCTTCGTTCTGTTTATTGGTGTATAGGAATTCAACTGATTTTTGTATGTTTATCTTGTACCCTGCTACTCTGCTGAATCTTTCCATTAGTTCCAGTAGTTTTCTCATGGAGATTTTTGGGTTTTCTGTGTATAGTATATATCATTCGCAAATAGGGGCAGTTCTACTTCTTCCTTATCAATTTGAATGCCCTTTATTTCTTTTTCTTGCATTATTGCTATAGCTATGACTTCCCAAACAATGTTAAATAGGAGTGGTGGTAGAGGGTATCGTTGTCTTGTTCCCATTCTCAACTGGAATGTTTTCAGCCTCTCTCCGTTGACAAAGGTGTTGGCTGTTGACTTTGTATTGCTAGGTGCCGTCGAGTCAGTTCCGACTCATACCGACCCTATGCACAACAGAACAAAACACTGCCCAATCCTGCGCCATCCTTAAATCGTTGTTATGCTTGAGCTCATTGTTGCAGCCACTGTATCAATCCACCTCATTGAGGGCCTTCCTCTTTTCCGCTGACCCTGTACCCTGCCAAGCATGTTGTCCTTCTTCAGGGACTGATCCCTCCTGACAACATGCCCAAAGTATGTAAGACACAGTCTCTCCATTCTTGCTTCTAAGGATCATTCTGGCCGCACTTCTTCCAAGACAAATTTGTTCGTTCTTTTGGCAGTCCATGGTATGTTCAACATTCTTCACCAACACCACAATTCAAAGGCGTCAATTCTTCTTTGGTCTTCCTTATTCATTGTCCAGCTTTCACATGCATATGATGTGATTGAAAATACCATGGCTTGGGTCAGGTGCACCTTAGTACTCAGGGTGACATCTTTGCTCTTCAACACTTTGAAGAGGTCCTTTGCAGCAGATTTGCCCAATGCAATGCGTCTTTTGATTTCTTGGCTGCTGCTTCCATGGCTGTTGATTGTGGATCCAAGTAAAATGAAATCCTTGACAGCTTCAATCTTTTCTCCATTTATCCTGATGTTGTTCATTGGTCCAGTTGTGAGGATTTTTGTTTTCTTTATTTCTTTTTTTTTTATGTTGAGGTGCAATCCATACTGAAGGCTGTGGTCTTTGATCTTCATTAGTAAGTGCTTCAAGTCCTCATCACTTTCAGCAAGCAAGGTTGTGTCATCTGCATAATGCAGGTTGTTAATAAGTCTTCCTCCAATCCTGATGCCCCGTTCTTCTTCATATAGTCCAGCTTCTCGGATTATTTCTTCAGCATACAGATTAAATAGGTATGGTGAAAGAATACAACCCTGACGCACACGTTTCCTGACTTTAAACCAATCAGTATCCTCTTGTTCTGTCCAAACAACTGCCTCTTGATCTATGTAAAGTTTCCTCATGAGCACAATTAAGTGTTCGGGAATTCCCATTCTTTGCAGTGTTATTATCCATAGTTTGTTGTGATCCACACAGCCGAATGCCTTTGCATAGTCAATACAACACAGGTAAACATCCTTCTGGTGTTCTCTGCTTTCAGCCAGGATCCATCTGACATCAGCAATGATATCCCTGGTTCCACATCCCCTTCTGGCCTGAATTTCTGGAAGTTCCCTGTCGATATACTGCTGCGGCTGTTTTTGAATGCTCTTCAGCAAAATTTTGCTTGCACGTGATATTAATGATATTGTTCTATAACTTCCACATTCGGTTGGATCACCTTTCTAGGGAATAGGCATAAATATGGATCTCTTCCAGTCAGTTGATCAAACATGCAATCAAGATGTATCGATAATTACTGTCAATTGGAATACAAAATTTGGAAACAAAGAAGAAGGATCAGTAGTTGGAAATATGGCCTTGGTGATAGAAAGAATGCCAGAGATCAAATGATAGAATTTTGCAACACCAGCGACTTCTTCATTGCAAATATCTTCTTTCACCAACATAAACAGCGACTATACACATAGACCGCGCCAGATGGAACATACAGAAATCAAATTGACTACCTCTGTGGAAAGAGACAATGGAAAAGCTCAATATCATCAGTCAGAACAAGGCCAGGGGCCAACTGTGGAACAGATCCAACCAAATGTGGAAATTATAGAACAATATGATTTTGTATAAACCAAAAACCAAACCCAGTGCTGTCGAGTCAATTCCGACTCATAGCGACCCTATAGGACAGAGCAGAACTGCCCCATAGAGTTTCCAAAGAGCGCCTGGCGGATTTGAACTTCCAACCCTTTGGTTAGCAGCCGTAGCACTTAACCACTACGCCACTAGGGTTTCCAAGATTTTGTATAGATGTCCTTTATTATGTTGAGGAATTTCCCACCTATGCCTATTTTATTGAGAGTTTTTATCAGGAATGGGTGTTGGACCTTGTCAAATGCCTTTTCTGTGTCAATTGAGATGATCATGTGATTCTTTTCTTTTGTTTTTGTGGTGGATTACATTGATTGATTTTCTAATGTTGAACCATCCTTGCATACCTGGTATGAATCCCACTTGGCAGTGGTATGTTATTTTTTTTTAATATAATGCTGAATTTATTGGCTAGAATTTTGTTGGGAATTTTTGCCTATATATTCATGACAGATATTGGTCTACAATTTTCTTTTTTGTGGTCTCTTTGTCTGGTTTTGGTATCAGAGTTATGCTAGCTTCATAGGATGTATTTGGACCTATCCATCCATTTCTATGCTCTGAAATAGTTTGAGTAGTACTGGTGTAAACGCATCATTGAATGTTTGGTAGAATTCTCCAAGGAAGCCACCTGGGCCAGTTTTTTTGGGGGGGTGGAGGGGGTTTATTGCCTTTTCAATCTCTTCTCTTGTTATGGGTTTGTTCAGATTTTCAACTTCAGTTTGAGTTTGTAGTGTGTTTTTAGAAATTTTCCATTTCCTCTAGGCTTTCAGACTTGTTGGAGTATAGTTTTTCATAGTATTCTTTTATGATCCTTTTTATTTCAGTTGGGTCTGTTGTAATGTCCCCTGTTTCTTTTTTTCATTTGGGTTAATTGCGTTCTTTCCTGTTTTCCTTTTATCAATTTGACCAATGGCTTGTCGATTTTGTTGATCCTTTCAAAGAATCAACTTTTGGTTTTGTTGATTCTTTTGTTTTTTCTATTCTCTGTTTCATTTATTTTTGCTCCAATATTTATTATTTCCTTTCTTCTGGTGGCTGTGGGCTCCTTTTGCTGTTCTCTTTCTATTTCTTCATGTTGTAGGGCTAAAGTTTTGATTTTGTCCCTTTCTTTTTTATGTAAAGGAAGAGAACATTTATTGAGATTTATTATATGCCAACTTTGTGCTGGATGCTTTAAATGTAATATATCTATAGCCTTTTCAACAACAATTTTATAAAATGGTTTCTAGGAAAGTTTCCAATGCAAAAGCTGTATAAAACCCAGTGCCGTCGAGTCGATTCCGACTCATAGAGACCCTATACGGCAGAGTAGAACTGCCCCGTAGGGTTTCCAAGGAGCGCCAGGCAGAAAAAAAGCTGTATAGTACATGAAAATGCAAAATGAAGACATCTGGGAAATGCCAGCAAGCTATGGAGACATATAGTTTGACCTTGACTGTTACATATTCACCACAGTCATGTGTTGTCTTTCACCCTTGCAGGCTCAGAACAAAAATTTCATTGGGGTTTCCAATGTGATCAGATTCAGGGATTCTTCCACTTGCAAAGATTCCATGATCTTTTACCAGACGAGAATATTTTTCTCAGTAATCAAACTGCAATAGGAAATCACATCAGAAGTTTGTTTGACATATAGGAGAAAAGGATGCGTTGTTTACAGGATTTAAATGCTCAGTGCATCAGGCCTTGAGGACCTACTGTGTTTACTTCTGCAGCAGCAATTTATTTGCCCAAGTAATCTTCAGGTGAGCCTAACAAGGTTCTTCTTTTCCTGGGCAGTGCTTTCATGGTCACTGCTGATGCTTGCCTGAGTCTTTTGTGTTTCCATGCCTTTGGGATTGAGGCGGAGCCAATATGGCAGAATAGACAGATGCATCTGGTGAGCCCTCTTTACCACGAAGACCTGAAAGACAAGTGAAACGAGTATATTTATGACAAGCTAGGAGCCCTGAGCATCAAAGGCAAGCTTAGAAAATGAACCGAGGAGCAGGGGGAGGAAGAGGTGGTTCAGAAGCAGAGAGGAGTTACTGGATCTGAATCACAGGGAGCTCTCAGACACCATTCCCCAAGCAGCGGTGGTGGGCTGGTACTAGCCTTTAGCTGCAGTTTCCTCAGGAAGAAGCAGCCAGTCACACAGCCTACTCACACTTCCGGGACCAGAGAAGAACGGCGCTCTCGGCAAAAGCTAAGTACTTGTGTATATTTTAATGTGCCCCCCAACCCCCAAGCTGGCTTCAGTGGCTGAATTCCCTGGGCCTGAGATAGGCACTGTTGAGCACCTAGAGCCATCCTCCCGGCCTTGGAGGAGGAAAAAAATTTACATTTGGGGGAAAAGATAATTTACCTGCTCCACTAACCAGGGGAGCTCAGGACAGAAGCGGCTCCTGCCCAGGCATAAATGGTCTGTGGACTTTGAGTACCTTTCCCCTCTGTATGGACCTGTGTGGGCCTATTTCAGAATAGGCCCTTGTGGGAGACTCTGACCGTTTCAGCTGTGCGGTGGAGAGGTGGGTGTTTGATGTTTGACATTGCTTTGCCTATTAAACAGGGTCCTCACCTACCCATGTCAGGGGCCTAAGAACTGGTAGCTCCACACAGGTCACCCAGCCACCTGCAACAGGGGTCCAAAGATAACTGGTACCTCCCAGTCCTTACAATGAAAAATATTGCATGTCCATGGTCCGTCTGCAGAACCCACCCACCTGCATGCTCTAGGGAACAGGGACACACTTTCCTCTGAGACACTTGGTGGTCAGTTCTCAACCCCTTGCCTTGTTCAGAGTGTGACCCCCTGCTGCAACCAGATACCGGTACCTACACCAAACACTCATGCCCCTCTGAGATTGTAGGACAGAGACTGTACCACAAACTTGAAGATCAGCTACCTGGACACCTGAGCTGAATTCATACAAGAAAAGTAAATGGTCTCCTAGACTGATATACCTGATAACAGCTCTAGCCATCTGGGGATAGGACATCAGAGCTTCAAAGGCAAAAATAATCAAGCTAGCTCGTGGAAGCAACCCATCTGGCCATATCAAAACAAAACAAAGCAAGAAGCTATGACACAGTAAGCAAATATAAACTAATGTAATAACTTATAGATGGCTCAGAGACAACAGTCAATATCAAGTCGTATAAGGAAACAGGCCATGATTACCTCAACAAGCTCTCAAAACAAAGAATACAAAAGTTTAATATACAGAACCCTTCAAGACATCATAAAGGAAATGAGGCAATACTCAGAACAAGCCAAAGAACACACAGATAAAGCAATTGAAGAAATGAGAAGGATTATTCAGGAACATAATGAAAAATTTAATAAGCTGGAAAAATCCATAGACAGCAATCAGAAATTCAGAAGATTAACAATAAAATTACAGAAGTAGACAACTCAATAGAAAGTCAGAGGAGCAGAATTGAGCAAGTAGAAGCCAGAATTCTGAACTTGAAGATAAATCACTTGGCACTAATATATTTGAAGAAAAATCAGTAAAATAATTAAAATAATGAAGAAACCTTAAGAATCATGTGGGACTCTATCAAGAGAAATAACCTACGAGTGATTGGAGTACCAGAACACGGAAGGATAACAGAAAATACAGAGAGAATTGTTGAAGATTTGTTGGCAGAAAACTTCCCTGATATTGTGAAAGATGAGAAGATATCTATCCAAGATGCTCATTGAACTCCACAAAGGGAGATGTTAAAAGAAAATCACCAAGACATGTTGTAATCAAACTTGCCAAAACCAAAGATAGAGAATTTTAAGAGCAGCTAGGGATAAACGAAAAGTCACCTACAAAGGAGAGCCAATAAGAATAAGCTCAGACTACTTGGCAGAAACCATGCAGGCAAGAAGGCAATGGGATGACTCATTAAAAAATTGAAGGAAAAAGATTGCCAGCCAAGAATCATAGATCCAGCAAAACTGTCTTTTAAATATGAAGGTGAAATTAGGACATTTCCGGAGAAACAGAAGCTTAGGGAATTTGTAAAAACCAAACCAAAACCACAAGAAATACTAAAGGGAGTTCTTTGGTTAGAAAATCAATAATCTCAGGTATCAACCCAAGACTAGAACACTGGGCAGAGCAATCAGAAGTCAACCCAGACAGGGAAATCAAAAAAAACAAAGCAAGATTAAAAGAAAAGAAAAAAAAGCTCAAAACAGGGTAACAGCGATGTTATTATATAAAAGAAGACAACATGAAAACAATAAAGAGGGACTAAGAAATGTAATCGTAGACTTTCCATATGGAGAGGAAGATATGGCAATACAAATAAATAAAAGTTAGGTTTAAATTTCATAAATAGGGGTAAATAATAAGGTAACCACAAAGGAGACAACTATCCTACTCATCAGAATAAAATACAAGAAAAAAATAGAGACCCAGCAGAAACAAACTCAACAACAATGAATATGAGGAAAGGACAATATATAATCTACTCAGCACATAAAATTAAGTGGGAAAAGAAACTGTCAACAACACACAAAAAAAGACATCAAAATGATAGCACTAAATTCATACCTATCCATGCCTTTGGGATTGTCCAGCCCAGAACCAAAGAGGTGCTTACATTCTTTAGATGTGATTAGTAACTCTGGTCAGATCGTTCTGAACAAGGAGATAACTTCATTTTTCCTGGGCCTGATTGATTAGTTTCTGTTTTTTTCCATTGACATATTAATTTGAAGAAAATTTTTTTGCCTTAATAATAACTTCTGTGGGATATTGCATTATCCTATCTTATCCCATATCTCTTTAAATTACAATTGTGTTGTTGTTTTTAGTTGCCATTGAGTTAGCTCTAACTTATGGCAACCCCATGTATAACAGAATGAAACATTTCACAATCCTGAGCGATCTTCACAATCGTTGGTATGTTTGAACCAGTTGTTGCAGTTATTGTGTCAATCCATCTCATTGAGGGTTTTCCTCATTTTGTTGACCTTTTACCAACCACGGTGTCCTTTTCTAGGTATTGGTCTTTCGTGGTGACGTGTCCAGAATAGAGAGAGCCAAAATCTCGCCATCTTCACGTAGATATTAGTAACTGGTTTTTTTTCATTTTTATTGTGCTTTAAGTGAAAGTTTACAAATCAAGTCAGTCTCTCATACAAAAAATTTTATACACCTTGCTATGTACTCCTAGTTGCCCTCCCCCTAATGAGACAGCACACTCCTTCTCTCCACCCTGTTTTCCCTGTGTCCATTCACCCAGCTCCTGTCCCTGTTCCTTTTTTTAAAATTTTTATTCTGCTTTAAGTGAAAGTTTCCAAATCAAGTCGGCCTCTCATACAAAAATTTATAAACACCTTGCTATATACTCTTAATTTTGCTCTCCCCCTGATGAGACAGCACACTCCTTCCCTCCACTCTTTCTTTTAGTGTCCATTTGGCCAGCTTCTTGCCCCCATCTGCCCTCCCACCTCCCCTCCAGACAGGAGATGCCAAAATAGTCTCATGTGTCTACTTGAGCCAAAAAGATCACTCCTCACCACTATCATTTTCTATTTTATAGTCCAGTCCAATCCCTGTCTGAAGAATTTGAGTTCTGCATCCCACAGTTCTCCCGCTCCATCTCTCCATCCTCTATTTTCTGTTCCCTGTTATGGCACTCATCGGTTGTAGCAAGGCACCATCTAGTTCTTCTGGTCTCACTGATGTAGTCTCTGATTTATGTGGCCCCTTCTGTCTCTTGGGCTCATAATTACCTTGTGCCTTTGGTTTTGTTCATTTGCCTTTGCTCCAGATGGCTTGAGACTAATTGATGCATCTCATTTGGCTGCTTGCTAGTGCTTAAGACTCCAGACACCACTCACCAAAGTGGGATGCAGAATGTTTTCTTAAAAGATTTTATTATGCCAATTGACCTAGGTGTCCCCATAAAGCACAGTCCCCAGACCCCAGCCCCTGCCACTCTGGCCTTCAAAGCATTCGGTTTATCCAGGAAACATCTTTGCTATTGGTTTAGTCCAGTTGTGTTGACTTCCCCTGTATTGTACGTTGTCTTTCCCTTCACCTAAAATAGTTTCTGTAACAGCAATGAATCTGTGAAACATCTCATAACATGGATGCATGTGGAGGACATTATACTGAGTGAAATAAGTCAATCACAAAAGGACAAATATTGTATGAAACCACTACTATAAAAACTCTTGAGGAGGGGGAGGCCAAGATGGCTGACTAGGTAGATGCTACCTCGGATCCCTCTTGCAACAAAGACTCGGACAAACAAGTGAATCGATCACATACATGACAATCTACAAACCCTGAACAACAAACACAGATTTAAAGAGTTGACCTGAGTGACAGAGAAGGAGAACGAACAACTACGGAGAAGCAGAGACTGTTTTCGGAGCCTGGAGCCTGTGTTCCAGTCAGGTAACCTTGGTGCCGGGCTTAGGACTGGGCGCAGGAGAGCTGAACACAACATCCTGTGACGACGCAAACATGGGGCACAGACCTATCCCCCTGAACTGACCCCGGGAGGGGGCCCAACCGGTCCGTGCGGACGGCGTGGCGACGCGGCTGGTGGGAGGAGAAGTCCCCGGGAGGCAGTGACTGGTTTTGGAGCCGGGAGTGCAGTGTCCCAGTCAGGGAACCTTGACGCCGGGCTTTGGACTGGGCACAAGGACGCTGAGCACGGCATCCTGTCACGGCGCAAACATGGGGCACAGACCTACCCTCCTAAACTGACCCTGGGAGTGGGCCCAGCCGGTCCACGTGGGTGGCGTGGCGACACGGCTGGCGAGAGGAGAAGTCCCTGGGAGGCAGCGACTGATTTTGGAGCCAGGAGTGCAGCGTCCCAGCCGGGGAACCTTGACATTGGGCTTTGGACTAGCAGCGGAGGATCTGACCGCGGCTTCTGCAGGCCTGACCCTCGGGAGCAATCTCCACACAGCCAGCACACATAGGCGACACGCCCCTCGGGAATCTCAGATAAAATAGTCATCCCAAGCAAGATAAGCAACTTTGTCTATATTCCGGGGTGCTACTCTCTCCTGTTTTTCTGAACCCTCCCCTCCCCTTCCCAGGCGGCTTCATTAACATTGGAATTTCTGGAGCCAGAGGGAGAACAGCTCTGGCTCCATGGCTTTTCTTTTCCCTTTTTTTTTTTTTTTTGGTCTTTTCCTAACCCATTCTTCCGGCCTGAGAGAAGCAACCACAAAAAACCCAGGGACCAAAAATCCTTCCCTAATTGGACTAAAAACACAGAATCAGCTCCAGCCAAGCATATATGATCCATATCTCGGGCTTTCATCCCTACAGGGAAAAAGGTGGCTATTATAATGCAAAGGCATTTCTGATAGGGATCTGACTGCATTTTTTTTTTAGCGGATTTACTGGAAAAACAAGTTTCCCAGGTCTGATATCTCTGCTTATTCAACAGAGCCCTCACTGACCCACAACAGGGAACTGAGGGCTGAAGCTCCCCCCAAACCACCTAGCCTCTTGCCTGAGGGGTCTAAGGAGGGTGACACCTACCAATCTGTAGAGGTACTTGCATTTGGGGCCTAAGGTACAGCTGCAGAGCCCTCCCACCAAGGTGCTTTAGGAATAGAGACACACCTACCTCACTGACACTTGGGGGAAGCCTGTCAGCATCCTGCCCCCCCTGGAGTGTGAACCCCAGCTGCTAATACAATCTGGTGCACACAACTATCACCACTACTTCTCGAGGTGGATAGGTGTTAGGGTGCAGCACACACTTAATGACCCAAAATCAGATTCTACTCAAGAATAGTGAATAGACTCAGGCATATATATCTGGCAACAGCCCAAACCAGCTGGTAATAGGTCATAAGTAAGTCAAGGGCTACAACAATCAAGACAGCACAATCTAGTAGCCCATCCATGTATATTGAAAGAAAACAAAACAAGATAAGATAAGACTCAGTGAGCAAATATAGAATAAATCACTACAATATCTTAGTGATGGCTCAGAGACAGCAGTCGATATCAAACCACATAAAGAAGCAGACCATGACAGCTTCTACAACCCCCCAAACAAAAGAATCAAAATCTTTCCCAAATGAAGAGACAATCCTGGAATTATCAGATACAGAATATAAAAAACTAATTTACAGAATGCTTCAAGACATCAGGGATGACCTCAGAAATGAAATAGGGCAAACTGCAGAAAAAGCCAAGGAACACCCTGATAAAACAGTTGAAGAACTCAAAAAGATTATTCAAGAACATAGTGGAAAAATTAATAAGTGGCAAGAATCCATAGAGAGACAGCATGCAGAAGCCCAAAAGATTAACAATAGAATTAGACAACGCAATAGGAAGTCAGAGGAGCAGACTCAAGCAATTAGAATGCAGAGTGGGAAATCTGAAGGACCAGGGAATTAACACCAATATAGCTGAAAAAAAAATCAGATAAAAGAATTAAAAAAATGAAGAAACCCTAAGAATCATGTGGGACTCTATCAAGAAGGATAACTTGCGTGTGATTGGAGTCCCAGAACAGGGAGGGAGGACAGAAAACACAGAGACAATAGTTGAAGATCTCCTGACAGAAAACTTCCCTGACATCATGAAAGACAAAAGGATATGTATCCAAGATGCTCATCGAACCCCATTTAAGATTGATCCAAAAAGAAAAACACCAAGACATATTATCATCAAACTTGCCAAAACCAAAGATAAAGAGAAAATTTTAAAAGCAGCCAGGGATAAAAGAAAGGTTTCCTTCAAGGGAGAATCAATAAGAATAAGTTCAGACTACTCAGCAGAAACCATGCAGGCAAGAAGGCAATGGGATGACATATACAGAGCACTGAACGAGAAAAACTGCCAGCCAAGGATCATATATCCAGCAAAACTCTCTCTGACATATGAAGGTGAAATTAAGATATTTACAGATAAACACAAGCTTAGAGAATTTGCAAAAACCAAACCAAAGCTACAAGAAATACTAAAGGAAATTGTTTGGTCAGAAAACCAATAATATCAGGTACCAGCACAACACAAGGTCACAGAACAGAACATCCTGATATCAACTCAAATAGGGAAATCACAAAAACAAATTAAGATTAATTAAAAAAAAAACGCTCAAAACAGGGAATCATTGAAGTCAATAGGTAAAAGATCACAATAATCAAAAAGAGGGACTAAATACAGGTGGTATAGAACTGCCATATGGAGAGGGATACAAGGCGATATAGGACAATACAAGTTAGGTTTTTACTTAGAAAAATAGGGGTAAATATTAAGGTAACCACAAAGAGGTATAACAGCTCCATAACTCAAAATACAAACCAAGAAAAACGTAATGACTAAGCGAACATAAAGTCAAATACCATGAAAATGAGGATCTCAAAATTTACAAAGAAAAACGTCTCAGCACAAAAAAGTAAGTGGAAAAATGAAATTGTCAACAACACACATAAAAAGGCATCAAAATGACAACACTAAACACTTAAAAAAAACACTTATCTATAATTACGCTGAATGTAAATGGAATAAATGCACCAATAAAGAGACAGAAAGTCTCAGACTGGATAAAGAAACACGATCCGTCTATATGCTGCCTACAAGAGACACACCTTAGACTTAGAGACACAAACAAACTAAAACTCAAAGGATGGAAAAAATATATCAAGCAAACAATAAGCAAAAAAGAAGAGGAGTAGCAATATTAATTTATGACAAAATAGACTTTAAACTTAAATCCACCATAAAGGATAAAGAAGGACACTACATAATGATAAAAGGGACAATTGACCAGGAAGATAAAACCATATTAAATATTTATGCACCCAATGACAGGGCTGCAAGATACATAAATCAAATTTTAACAGAACTGAAAAGTGAGATAGACATCTCCACAATTATAGTAGGAGACTTCAACACACCACTTTCGGAGAAGGACAGGACATCCAGTAAGAAGCTCAATAGAGACACGGAAGACCTAATTACAACAATCAACCAACTTGACCTCATTGACTTATACAGAACTCTCCACCCAACTGCTGCAAAATATACTTTTTTTTCTAGTGCACATGGAACATTCTCTAGAATAGACCACATATTAGGTCATAAAACAAACCTTTGCAGAATCAAAAACGTCGAAATATTACAAAGCATCTTCTCAGACCACAAGGCCATAAAAGTGGAAATCAATAACAGAAAAATTAGGGAAAAGAAATCAAATACTTGGAAACTGAACAATACCTTCCTGAAAAAAGACTGGGTTATAGAAGACATTAAGGAGGGAATAAGGAAATTCATAGAATGCAACGAGAATGAAAATACTTCCTATCAAAACCTCTGGGACACAGGAAAAGCACTGCTCAGAGGCCAATTTATATCGATAAATGCACACATACAAAAAGAAGAAAGATCCAAAATCAGAGAACTGTCCCTACAACTTAAACAAATAGAAAGTGAGCAACAAAGAACCCATCAGGCACCAGAAGAAAACAAATAATAAAAATTAGAGCTCAACTAAATGAATTAGAGAACAGAAAAACAATTGAAAGAATTAACAAAGCCAAAAGCTGGTTCTTTGAAAAAATTAACAAAATTGATAAACCATTGGCCAGACTGACTAACGAAATTCAGGAAAGGAAACAAATAACCCGAATAAGAAACGAGAAGGGCCACATCACAACAGACCCAACTGAAATTAAAAGAATCATATCAGATTATTACGAAAAATTGTACTCTAACAAATTTGCAAACCTAGGAGAAATGGATGAATTCCTGGAAAAACACTACCTACCTAAACTAACACAATCAGAAGTAGAACAACTAAATAGACCCATAACCAAAAAAGAGATTGAAACGGTAATCAAAAACCTCCCAACAAAAAAAAGCCCTGGCCCGGATGGCTATACTGCAGAGTTCTAGCAAACTTTCAGAGAAGAGTTAACACCACTACTACTAAAGGTATTTCAAAGCATAGAAAATGACGGAATACTACCTAACTCATTCTATGAAACCACCATCTCCCTAATACCCAAACCAGGTAAAGACATCACAAAAAAAGAAGATTACAGACCTATATCCCTCATGAACATAGATGCAAAAATCCTCAACAAAATTCTAGCCAATAGGATTCAACAACATATCAAAAAAATAATTCACCATGACCAAGTGGGATTTATACCAGGTATGCAAAAAAAAAAAAGGCTGGTTTAATATTAGAAAAACCATTAATGTAATCCACCATATAAATAAAACAAAAGACAAAAACCACATGATCTTATCAATTGATGCAGAAAAGGCATTTGACAAAGTCCAACACGCATTTATGATAAAAACTCTCACCAAAATAGGAATTGAACGAAAATTCCTCAACATAATAAAGGGCATCTATGCAAAGCCAACAGCCAATATCACTCTAAATGGAGAGAACCTGAAAGCATTTCCCTTGAGAACGAAAACCAGACAAGGATGCCCTTTATCACCACTCTTATTCAACATTGTGCTAGAAGTCCTAGCCCGAGCAATGAGGCTAGAAAAAGAAATAAAGGGCATCCGGATTGGCGAAGAGGAAGTCAAATTATCTCTATTTGCAGATGACATGATCTTATACACAAAAAACCCTAAGGAATCCTCCAGAAAACTACTGAAACTAATAGAAGAGTTTGGCAGAGTCTCAGGTTATAAGATAAACATACAAAAATCACTTGGATTCCTCTACATCAACAAAAAGAACATCGAAGAGGAAATCACCAAATCAATACCATTCACAGTAGCCCCCAAGAAGATAAAATACTTAGGAATAAATCTTACCAAAGATGTAAAAGACCTGTACAAAGAAAACTACAAAGCACTACTACAAGAAATTAAAAAGGACATATTTAAGTGGAAAAACATACCTTGCTCATGGATAGGAAGACTTAACATAGTAAAAATGTCTATTCTACCAAAAGCCATCTAGACACACAATGCACTTCCGATCCAAATTCCAATGTCATTTTTTAATGTGATGGAGAAACAAAACACCAACTTCATATGGAAGGGAAAGAAGCTTCGGATACGTAAAGCATTACTGAAAAAGAAGAAGAAAGTGGGAGGCCTCACTCTACCTGATTTCAGAAGCTATTATACAGCCACAGTAGTCAAAACAGCCTGGTACTGGTACAACAACAGGCACATAGACCAATGGAACAGAATTGAGAACCCAGATAGAAATCCATCCACATAGGAGCAGCTGATATTTGACAAAGGCCCAGTGTCAGTTAATTGGGGAAAAGATAGTCTTTTTAACAAATGGTGCTGGCATAACTGGATATCCATTTGCAAAAAAATGAAACAGAACCCATTCCTCACACCATGCACAAAAACTAACTCCAAGTGGATCAAAGACATAAACATAAAGACTAAAACAATAAAGATCATGGAAGAAAAAATAGGGACAATGTTAGGAGCCCTAATACAAGGCATAAACAGAATACAAAACATTACGAAAAATGACGAAGAGGAACCAGATAACTGGGAGCTCCTAAAAATCAAACACCTATGCTCATCTAAAGACTTCACCAAAAGAGTAAAAAGACCACCTACAGACTGGGAAAGATATTCAGCTATGACATCCCCGACCAGCGCCTGATCTCTAAAATCTATATGATTCTGTCAAAACTCAACCACAAAAAGACAAACAACCCAATCAAGAAGTGGGCAAAGGATATGAACACGCGCTTCACTAAAGAAGATATTCAGGCAGCTAACAGATACATGACAAAATGCTCTCGATCATTAGCCATTAGAGAAATGCAAATTAAAACTACGATGAGATTCCATCTCACTCCAACAAGGCTGGCATTAATCCAAAAAACACAAAATAATAAACGTTGGAGAGGCTGCGGAGAGATTGGAACTCTTATGCACTGCTGGTGGGAATGTCAAATGGTACAACCACTTTGGAAATCTATCTGGCTTTATCTTAAACAGTTAGAAATAGAACTACCATACAACCCAGAAATCCCACTCCTCGAAATATACCCTAGAGAAATAAAAGACTTCACACGAACAGATATATGCACACCCATGTTTATTGCAGCTCTGTCTACAATAGCAAAA
This sequence comes from Elephas maximus indicus, assembly GCF_024166365.1. Taxonomy (NCBI): domain Eukaryota; kingdom Metazoa; phylum Chordata; class Mammalia; order Proboscidea; family Elephantidae; genus Elephas; species Elephas maximus. The sequence goes on from NC_064846.1 coordinate 107,699,250, forward strand.
AGCTGGAAGCAACCAAGGTGTCCACCAACGGATGAATGGTTAAATAAATTGTGGTATATTCACACAGTGGAATACTATGCATCGATAAAGAACAGTGACGAATCTGTGAAACATTTCATAACATGGAGGAACCTGGAAGGCATTATGCTGAGCGAAATTAGTCAGAGGCAAAAGGACAAATATTGTATAAGACCACTATTATAAGATCTTGAGAAATAGTATAAAGTGAGAAGAGCACATAGTTTTGTGGTTACGAGGTGGGGAGGGAGGGAGGGTGGGAGAGAGTTTTTTACTGATTAATTAGTAGATAATTATTTTTTTTTTAAGAACTGCTTTAGGTGAAGGGAAGGACAATACTCAATACATGGAAGGTCAGCTCAACTGGACTGGACCAAAAGTAAAGAAGTTTCCAGGATAAACTGAATGCTTCAAAGGTCCACGGAGCAAGGGCGGGGATTTGGGGACCATGGTTTAAGGGGACTTCTAAGTCAATTGGCAAAATAATTCTATTATTAAAATATTTTGCATCCCACTTTGAAATGTGGCGTCTGGGGTCTTAAATGCTAACAAGCGGCCATCTAAGATGCATCAATTGGTCTCAACCCACCTGGATCAAAGGAGAATGAAGAACACCAAGGTCACACGATAACTAAGAGCCCAAGAGACAGAAAGGGCCACATGAACCAGAGACCTACATCATCCTGAGACCAGAAGAACTAGTTGGTGCCTGGCCACAATCGATGACTGCCCTGACAGGGAGCACAACAGAGAACCCCTGAGGGAGCAGGAGATCAGCGGGATACAGACCCCAAATTCTCACAAAAAGACCATACTTAATGGTCTGACTGAGACTAGAGGAATCCCGGCGGTCATGGTCCCCAAACCTTCTGTTGTTGGCCCAGGACAGGAACCATTCACGAAGACAACTCATCAGACATGGAAGGGACTGGACAGTGGGTAGGAGAGAGATGCTGATGAAGAGTGAGCTAATTATATCAGGTGGACACTTGAGACGGTGTTGGCATCTCCTGTCTGGAGGGGGGATGGGAGGATAGAGAGAGTTGGAAGCTGGCAAAATTGTCACGGAAGTAGAGACTGGAAGGGCTGACTCATTAGGGGGAGAGCAAGTGGGAGTACGGAGTAAGGTGTATATAAACTTATATGTGACAGTTTGACTTGATTTGTAAACGTTCACTTGAAGCTCAATATAAGTTAATAAAAAAAACTCTCGAAAAAGTTTACATACAAAAAGAAACAATATTTGATGGTTACAAGGGAGGGGAGAAGTGGGAATGGAAAAAACAATAGACAATAAATAAGGGGTAACTTTGGTGAAGGGTAAGACAGTACACAATACCGGGGAAGCCAGCACAACCTGTAGAACACAAGGTCATGGTAGCTCCGTAGACACGTCTAAACTCCCTGAGGGACCAAATTGCTGGGATGAGGGCTGTGGGGACTATGGTCTCAGGGAACACCTATCTCAATTGGCATAACATTGTTTATAAAGAAAATGTTCTATATTCTACTTTGGTGAGTAGCTTCTGGGGTCTTAAAAGCCTATGAGCCTCCATCCAGGATACTCCAGTGATCCCCCCACTTCAGCAGCAAGGAAGAATGAAGAAAACTAAAGTTACAAGGGAAAGATTAGTCCAAAGGACTAATGGGCCACATCTACCACCACCTCCACCAAAATTAGTCCATCACAACTAGATGGTGCCTGGCTACCATCACTGACTGCTCTGACAAGGATCACAATATAGGGCCAGGACAGAGCTGGAGAAAAATATAGAACAAAATTCCAACTCAAAAAGAAAGACCAGACTTGCTAGCCTGACAGAGACTGGAGAAACCCTGAGAGTATGCCTCCTGGACACCTTTTCAGCTCAGTAATGAGGCCACTCCTGAGGCTCACCCTTCAGCCAAAGATTGAACAGGCCCATGGACCAAAACAAAACTAAAGGGGCCCACCAGCCCTGGGGTAGGGACTGGAAAGTAGGAGGGAACAGGAAAGCTCGTAATAGGTAAGCCAGGGTTGAGAAGGGAGAGTGTTGACATGTTGTGGGGTTGTTAACCAATGTCATACAACAATGTGTGTACTAACTGTTTGACAACAAACTAGTTCTGTAAACCTTCATCTAAAGTTAAGTAAAAAAATTAAAAAAAACAATTCTTGTCTACTACCTAATTAGTGAATACCCTTCTCCCTCCCTCCCTCCCCCATCCTCATAACCATCAAATAATATTTTCTTCTGTGTTTAAACTTTTTCCTGAGTTCTTATAATAGAGGTCTCATACAATATTTTCCTTTTACAACTGACTAATTTCACTCAGCATAATGCCTTCCAGATTCCTTTATGTTATGAAATATTTCACGGATTCATCATTGTTCTCTATTGATGCCTAGTATTTCATTGTGTGAATATACCATAATTATTTATCCATTCATCCGCTGATGGGCACCTTGGTTGCTTCCATCTTTTTGCTATTGTAAACAGTGCTGAAATGAATATGGGTGTGCATATATCTATTCGTGTAAAGGCTCTTATTTCTCTAGGATATATTCCAAGGAGTGGGATTGCTGGATCATATGGGAATGCTATTTCTAGCTTTTTAAGGAGTCGCCAAATTGATTTCCAAAGTGGTTGTACCGGTTTACATTCCCACCAGCAGTGTATAAGCATTCCAGTCTCTCCACAACCTCTCCAACATTTAATATTTTGTGTTTCTTGGATTAATGCCAGCCTTGTTGGAGTGAGATGGTATGTTATTGTAGTTTTGATTTGCATTTCTCTCATGGCTAATGATCGTGAGCATTTCCTCATATATCTATCAGCTGCCTAAATGTCTTCTTGGTGAAGCACCTGTTCATATCCTTTGCTCATTTTTTATTTGGGTTATTTGTCTTTTTATTGTTGAGTTTTTGCAGTATCATATAGATTTTCGAGATCAGGAGCTGATCGGAAATGTCATAGCTAAAAAGTTTTTCCCAGTCTATAGGTAATCTTTTTACTCTTTTGTTGAAGTCTTTGGATGAGCATAGGTGTTTGATTTTTAGGAACTCCCAGTTATCTAGTTTCTCTTCTGGTGTTTGTGCATTGTTAGTAATGTTTTGTATAGTGTTTATGCCATGTATTAGAACATCTAGTGTTATCCCTATTTTTTCTTCCATGTTCTTTTTCATTTTAGATTTTTTAAAAATTTTTATTGTGCTTTAAGTGAAACTTTACAAATCAAGTCAGTCTCTCATACAAAAATTTATGTACACCTTGCTGTATACTCCTAATTGCTCTCCGCATAATTAGACAGCACACTCCTTCCCTCCACTCTCTATTTTCATGTCCATTCAGCCAGCTTCTGACCCTTTCTGCCCTCTCATCTCCCTTCAAGACAAGAAATGCCAAGATAGTGTCATGTGTCTACTTGACCCACAAGCTTACTCTTCACCAGTATCATTTTCTATGCCATACTTAAGTCCAATCCCTGTCCGAAGAGTTGGCTTTGGGAATGGTTCCTCTCTTGGGCTAACAGAAGGTCTGGGAACCATGACCTCGGGGTCTCTCTAGTCTCAGTCACACCATTAAGTCTGGTCTTCTTAAGAGAACCTGGGGTCTGCAACCCACTGCTCTCCTGCTCCCTCAGGGGTTCTCTGCTGTGTTCCCTGTCAGGGCAGTCATTGGGGGTAGCCAGGCACCATCTTGTTCTTCTGGTCTCAAGGATGTAGTCTCTTATTTCTGTGGCCCTTTCTGTCTCTTGGGCTCAAAATTACCTTGTGTCTTTAGTGTTTTTCATTCTCCTTTACTCCAGGTGGGTTGAGACCAATTGATCCATCTTAGATGGCCGCTTGCTAGCATTTAAGACCCCAGAGGCCACCCTCGAAAGTGGGATGCAGAGTGTTTTCTTAATATATTTTATTATGCCAATTGACTTAGATGTCCCCTGAAACCATGGCCCCAAACCCCCGCCCCTGCTAGGCTGGACTTCAAAGCATTCAGTTTATTCAGGAAGCTTCTTTGCTTTTAGTTTAGTCCGGTTGTGCTGACCTCACCTGTATTGTGTTGTCTTTCCCTTCACCTAAAATAATTCTTATCTACAATCTAATTAGTGAAAACCTCTCTCCCTCTCTGCCTTCCTCTCCCCTCTCATAACCATTAAAGAATATTTTCTTCTCTGTTTAAACTATTTCTCCAGTTCTTATAGTAGTGGTCTTATACAATATTTGTCCTTTTGCAGCTGACTAATTTCACTCAGCATAATGCCTTCCAGGCTCGTCTGTGTTATGAAATGTTTCAGGGATTCATCATTGTTTTTTTATCAATGCGTAGTATTCCATTGTGTGAATATACCATAATTTATTTATCTATTAATCCATTGATGGATACCTTCACTGCTTCCATTTTTTGCTACTGTAAACAGTACTGAAATGTACATGGGTTTGCATGTATTATTTCGTGTAAAGGATCTTAAATCCCTAGGATATATTCCAAGGAGTGGGATTGCTGGATTGTATGGTAATTCTATTTCTAATTTTTTAAGGAAGTGCTAAGTTGATTTCCAAAGTGGGTGCACCATTTTACATTTGCACCAGCAGTGTATAAGAGTTCCTGTCTCTCCACAATCTCTCCAACATTTATTATTTTGTGTTTTTTGGATTAATGCCACCACCGTTGGAGTTAGGTGGAATCTCAATGTAGTTTTGACTTGCATTTTTCTAATGGCTAATGATTGTGAACATTTCCTCATATATCTGTTAGCTACGTGAATGTCTTCTTTAGTGAAGGGTCTGTTCATACACTTTGCCCGTCTTTTGATGGGTTATTTGTCTTTTTCTAGTTGAGTTTTTGCAGTATCATGTAGATTTTAGAGATCAGATGCTGATTGGAAATGTGATAGCTGAAAATTTTTTTCCAGTCTGTAGGTAATCTTCTTACTCTTTTGGTGAAGTCTTTGGATGAGCATTAGCTGTTTGATTTTTAGGAGATCCCAGTTATCTAGTATCTCTTCTGCATTGTTAGTAATGTTTTGGATACTGTTTATGCCATGTATTAGGGGCCCTCACGTTGTCTTTATTTTTTCTTCCATAATCTTTATCGTTTCATATTTTATATTTAGGTCTTTGATCCATTTTGAGTTCGTTTTTTGTGCATGGTGTGAGGTATGGGTCTTGTTTCTTTATTTTGCAGATGGATATCCAGTTATGCCAGCACCATTTGTTAAAAAGACTGTCTTTTGCCCCATTTTGCTGACTTTGGGGCCTTTGTCAAATACAAGCTGCTCATACGTGGATGCATCTATGTTTGGATTCTCAATTCTATTCCAGTGGTCCATATTTCTGCGGTTGTCCCGGTACCAGGCTGTTTTGACTACTATGGTGGTATAATAGGTTCTAAAATCAGGTAGAGTGAAGCCTCCCACTTTGTTCTTCTTTTTCAGTAATGCATTACTTATCTGGGGCCTCTTTCCCTTCCGTGTGAAGTTGGTGATTTGTTTCTCCATCTTACTAAAAAACGTCGTTGGAATTTATCCAAATTCCAGAAATTGCATTGTATCTATAGATGGCTTTTGGTAGAATATGCATTTTTATAATTTTAAGTCTTCCTATCCATGAGCAAGGTATGTTTTTCCACTTATGTAGGTCTCTTTTGGTTTCTTGCAGTAGTGTCTTGTAGATTTCTTTGTATAAGTCTTTTACATCTCTGGTAAGATTAATTCCTAAGTATTTTATCTTCTTGGGGGCTACTATAAATGCTATTGATTTGGTGATTTCCTCTTCGATATTCCTTTTGTTGGTGTAGAGGAATCCAACTGATTTTTGCATGTTTAACTTGTATCCTGATACTCTACTGAACTCTTATTAGTTTCAGTAGTTTTCTTAAGGATTCTTTAAGGTTTTCTGTGTATAAGATCATGTCATCTGCAAATAGAGATACTTTTACTTCTTTCTTCAGAATCTAGATGCCCTTTATTTCTCTATCTAGCCTAATTGCTCTGGCTAGGACCTCCAGCACAATGCTGAATAAGAGTGGTGATAAATGGCATCCTTGTCTGGTTCCCGATCTCAAGGGGAATGCTTCCAGACTCTCTCCATTTAGGATGATGTTGGCTGTTGGCTTTGTACAAATGCCCTCTATTATCTTCAGGAATTTTCCTTCTATTCCTATTTTGCTAAGAGTTTTTATTATGAATTGGTGTTGAACTTTGTCAAATGCATTTTCTGCATCAATTAATAAAATCATGTATTTCTTGTCTTTGATTTTAATTATATGATGAATTACATTAATTGTTTTTCTAATGTTAAACCATCCCTGCATACCTGGTATGAATCCTACTTGGTCATGGTGAATGACTTTTTTGATATGTTGCTGAGTTATTTTGAGGACATTTGCATTTGAGTTCATGAGGGATAGAGGTCTGTAATTTTCTTTTTTTGTGTAGTATTTACCTGGTTTTGGTATCAGGGATATGCTGGCTTCATAGAATGAGTTTGGGAATATTCCATCCTTTTCTATGCTCTGAAATACTTTTTGTAGTAGTGGTGTTAACTTTTCTCTGAAAGTTTGGTATAACTCTGCAGTGAAGTCATATGGGCCGGTGCTTGTTTTTCTTGGGATTTTTTTGATTACCTTGTCAATCTCTTCTTTTGTTATGGGTCTATTTAGTTGTTCTACCTCTGTTTGTGTTAGTTTATGTAGGTAGTGTGTTTCCTGGAATTCACCCATTCCTTCTAGGTTTTCAAATTCATTAGAGTACAATTTTTTGTAGTAATCTGATATGATTCTTTTAATTTCAGTTGGGTCTGTTGTAATATCACCCATCTCATTTCTTACTGGGTTATTTGATTCCTCACCTGCTTTTCTTTTGTCAGTTTGGCCAATGGCTTATCAATTTTGTTAAGTTTTTCAAGAACCCACCTTTGGTCTTGTTAACTCTTTCAATTATTTTTCTGTTCTCTATTTCATTTAATCCTGCTCTAATTTTTATTATTTTCTTTCTTCTGGTGCCTGAGAGTTTCTTTTATTGCTCTCTTTCTATTTGTTCAAGTTGTAGGGATAATTCTTTGATTTTGGCCCTTTCTTCTTTTTGTATGTGTGCAGTTATTGATATAAAGTGACCTCTGAGCACTGGTTTCGCAGTGTCCCAAATGTTCTGATAAGAAGTGTTTTCATTCTCATTAAATTCTGTGAATTTCTTTATTGCATCTTTAATGTCTTCTATGACCCAGTAGTTTTTAAGACTACTATTGTTCAGTTTCCAATTGTTGATTTCTTTTCCCTGCTTTTTCTGTTATTCATTTCTACTTTTATGGCCTTGTGGTTAGAGAAGGTGCTTTGTAATATTTCTATGTTTTGGATTCAGCTAAGACTTGCTTTATGACCTAATATGTGGTCTATTCTAGAGAATGTTCCATGTGCACTAGAAAAGAAAGTATACTTGGCTGCTGTTGGTTGGAGTGTTCTGTATATGTCTATGAGGTCAATTTGGTTAATTGTGGCATTTAGATCTTCCGTGCCTTTATTGAGCTTCTTTCTTGATGTCCTGTCCTTCACCTAAAGTGATGTGTTGAAGTCTCCTACTATAATTGTGAAGCTGTCTATCTCACTTTTCAGTGCTGTTACAGTTTGTTTTATGTATCGTGCAGCCCTGTCATTGGGTGCATAAACATTTAACATGATTATATCCTCTTGGTATATTGTCCCTTTAATCATTATGTAGTGCCCTTCCTTGCCCTCTGTGGTGGATTTAACTTTAAAGTCTATTTTGTCGGAAATTAATACTACTACTTCTGCTCTTTTTGGATTGTTGTTTGCTTGATATATTTTTTTCCATCCTTTGAGTTTTAGTTTGTGTGTCTAAGGCTAGGGTGTGTCTCTTTTCAGCAGCATATAGACAGATTGTGTTTTTAAATCCATTCTGCCACTTTCTGTCTCTATTGGTGCATTTAGTCCATTTACATTCAATGTAATTATAGATAGGTATGAGTTCAGTGCTGTCATTTTGATGTCATTTTTTGTGTGTTGTACAGAGTTTCTTTTTCCCACTTAATTTTTTGTGCTGAGTAGTTTATCTTTATATATTGTCTTTTCCTCTTATTTGTTGTCATTGATTTTGTTTCTGCTGATCTATTTTTTTCTTATATTTTAGTTTGATGAGTAGGATAGTTAGTCTCCTTTGTGGTTAACTTATTATTTACCCCTATTATTCTAAGTTTAAACCTAACTTTTATTTCTTTATATTGCCTTGTCTTTCTCTCCATATGAAAGATCTATGACTACATACCTTGGTGCCTCTTTATTGTTTTGATGTTGTCTTCTTTTATATAATAACATCACTGTTGCCTTGTTGTGAGCATTTTTTTATCTTAATTTATTTTTGTGATTTACCTGTCTGGGTTGACATCCGATTGCTCTGTCCAGTGTTCTAGTCCTGAGTTGATACCTGATATTATTGATCTTGTAACCAAAGAACTTCCTTTAGTATTTCTCATAGTTTTGGTTTGGTTTTTACAAATTCCCTAAACTTCTGTTTATCTGGAAATGTCCTAATTTCACCTTCATATTTAAAAGACAGTTTTGCTGGATATATGATTCTTGGCTGGCAATTTTTTTTCCTTCAATCCTTTATATAAGTCATTCCATTGCCTTCTTGCCTACAAGGTTTCTGCTGAGTAGTTCGAGCTTATTCTTATTGACTGTCCTTTGTAGGTGACTTTTCATTTATCCCTGGCTGTTCTTAAAATTCTCGCCTTATCTTTGGTTTTGGCAAGTTTGATTATAGTATGTCTTTGTGAGTTTCTTTTAGAACCTACCTCATGTGGAGTTCGATGAGCATCTTGGATAGATATCTTCTCATCTTTCACTATATCAGAGACGTTTTCTGCCAACAAATCTTCAACAATTCTCTCTGTATTTTCTGTTGTCCCTCCCTGTTCTGGTACTCCAATCACTCGTGGGTTATTTCTCTTGATAGAGTCCCACATGATTCTTAAGATTTCTTCATTTTTTAAAGTTCTTTTATCTGATTTTTCTTCAAATATATTGGCGCCAAGTGTTTTATCTTCAAGCTCACCAATTCTGCCTTCCACTTGTTAAATTCTGCTCCTCTGACTTTCTACTGAGTTTTCTAATTCTGTAATTTCCTTGTTATGCTTCTGAATTTCTGATTGCTGTCTATCAATGGATTCTTGCAGCTTATTAAATATTTCATTATGTTCTTGAATAACCTTTTTTAATTTCTTCAACTACTTTATCCATGTGTTCCTTGGCTCGTTCTGCTTATTGCCTGATCTCCTTCCTATTTTTTTCCCTGATGTCTTGAAGAGTTATGTATATTAAGCTTTTGAATTCTGCATCCAGTAATTCCAGGAAGGCTTCTTCATCCAGAAGTTCCATTTATTCCTTGTTTTGAGAGCTTGTTGAGGTGATCATGGTCTGTTTCTTTATGTGAGTTGATATTGAGTGTTGTCTCCAAGCCATCTATAAGTTATTGTATTAGTTTATTTTATGTTTGCTTACTATATCCTAGATTCTTGCCTTGTTTTGTTTTGATATGCCCAGATGGGTTGCTTGAGTGAGCTAGCTTGATTATTTTTGCCTTTGAAGCTCTGAGGTCCTGTCATTAGATGGCTAGAGCTGTTATCAGGTACATCAGTCTAGGAGTCCACTCACTTTTCTTGTATGAATTCAGCTCAGGTGTCTATGCAGCTGATCATTAAGTGTGTGGTACAGACTCTGTCTTGCCGTCTTCAGGGGGCAGGGTGATTGGTGTAGGTACTGGTATCTGGTTGCAGCAGGGGGTCATATTCTGAACAACACAAGGGGCTGAGAATCATTCCCCAAAGGTCTGTGAGGAAAGTGTGTCTCTGTTCTCTACAGCATACAGGTGGGTGGGTTCTGCAGATGGACCATGGGCACCCAGTGCTTTTCTTTATAAGGACTGGGAGTAACGAGTTTTCCTTCGACCCGTGTCGCAGGTGGCTATGTCACCTGAGTAGAGCCACCAGTCCTTATGCCCCTGATGTGGGTTCGTGTGGACCCTATTTAATAGGCAAAGTGGTGTCAAGTATCTAACACCCACCTCTTCACTGTACAGCTGAAATGGTTGCAATCTGCCAACAAGGGCCTATTCTCCTAAAATAGGCCCACACAGGTCTTGCAGGAGGGAAAGTTATTCAAAGTCCACGACCATTTATGCCTGGACAGGAGCTGCTTCTGTCCTGAGCTCCCACAGTTAGCGGAGCTGACAAATTAATTTTTCCCCCAATTATGAATTTATTCCTGCTACAAGGCTAGGGGATGGGTCCAGGCGCTCATCACGGCCTATCTCAGGCCCAGGGAAATCAACAGCCACTGAAGCCAGCTTGGGGTTGGGGGCATGGTAAAATACACCCAAGTACTTAGCTTTTGCTGAGAGCGCCGTTATTCTCTGGTTCTGGAGGTGTGAGTAGGCTGTGCAGCTGGCTGCTTTTCCCTGAAGAAACCGTGGCCGAAGACTGCCACCAGCCCGCCGCAGCCACTCCCGGAAATGGTGCCTGAGGGATCCCAGTGATTCAGGTCCGACACCTCCTCTCTGCTTCTGAACTGCCTCTCCCTGCCCCTGCCGCTGAGTCCATTTTCTAATTTTGCCTTTGATGTTCAGGGCTTGTCATAAATATAATCGCTTCACTTGTTTTTTTGGGTCCTTGTTGTAAGACTGATCGCAGGAAGTGTCTGGCTTCGCCTCTGTTGTTTTAAATTTTATGTTTAGGTCTTTCATCCATTTTAAGTTAGTTTTTGTGCATGGCGTGAGGTATGGATCTTGTTTCATTTTTTTGCAGATGGATATCCAGTTATGCCAGCACTGGTTGTTAGAGACTGTCTTTTTCCCATTTAACAGACTTTGGGCCTTTGTCAGATATTAGCTGCTCATATGTGGATGGGTTTATGTCTGAATTCTCAGTTCTGTTCCATTGGTGTATGTATCTGTTGTTGTACCAGTACCAGGCTGTTTTGACTACTGTAGGAGTATAATTTGTTCTAAAATCAGGTAATGTGTGGCCTCCCACTTTGTTCTTTTTCAGTAAAGCTTTATTAATCTGGGGCCACTTCCCCTTCCATATGAAGTTGATGATTTGTTTCTCCACCTCATTAAAAAATGTTGGACTTTGGATTGGAATTGCATTGTATCTATAGATCACTTTCAGTAGAACAGAAATTTTTACAAAGTTCAGTATTCCTAGTCATGAGCAAGGTATGTTTTTCCCCTTATGTAGGTCTCTTGGTTTCTTGCAGTAGTGTCTTTTGTTTTCTTTGTATAGGTCTTTTACATCTCTGGTTAAATTTATTCATAAGCATTTTATCATCTTGGGGGCTATTTTAAATGGTATTGATTTGGTGATTTCCTCCTCCATATTCCTTTTGTTGGTGTAGAGGAAGCCACCTGATTTTTGTATATTTATCTTGTATCCTGATACCCTGCTGAACACTTCTATTACTTTCAGTCGTTTTCTTGAGGATTCCTTAGGGTTTTCTGTGTATAAGATCATGTCATCTGCAAATAGAAACACTTTTACTTCTTCCTTACCAATCTGGATGCCCTTTATTTCTTTATCTAGCCTATTTGCTCTGGCTAGGACCTCCAGCACAATGTTAAATAAGAGTGGTGATAAAGGGCATCCTTGTCTGGTTCCCATTCTCAAGGAGAATTTTTCCAGACTCTCTCCATTTAGGATGATGTTGGCTATTGGCTTTGTAGAAATGCCATTTATTATGTTGAGGAATTTTCCTTCTATTCTTATTTTGCTGAGAGTTTGTATCATGAATGGGTGTTGGACTTTCTCAAATGTCTTTTCTGCATCAATTGATGAGGCCACGTGGTTCTTGTCTTTTTTTTTATTGATATGATGGATTACATTAATTTTATTTCCAATGTTGAACCATAACTGCATACCTGGTATGAATCCCACTTGGTCATGGTGAATTATTTTTTAATGTATTGTTGAATTCTATTGGCCAGAACTTTTTTGAGGGTTTTTACATCCAAGTCCACTAGGGATATAAAACCAAACCATATTCACTGCTGTTGAGTCAATTCTGACTCACAGCGACCCTATATAGGGCTGTAATTTTCTTTTTTCTTTACCTGATTTTGGTATCAAGGATATGCTGGCTTCATAGAATAAGTTTGGTTGTATTCCATCTTTTTCCATGCTCTGAAGTAACTTTAGTAATAGTGGTGTAAACTCTTCTCTGACAGTTTGGTAGAACTCTCCAGTGAAGCCGTCAGGACGAGGGCTTTTTTTTTATTGGGAGATTTTTAATTACCTTTTCAATCTCTTCTTTTGTTATGGGTTTATTTAGTCTTTCTACCTCTGTTTGTGTAAGTTTAGGTAGGAGTGTTTTTCTAGAAATTCATGCATTTCTTCTAGGTTTTCAAATTTGTTAGAGCACAGTTTTTTATACTAATCCGATATGATTCTTTTAATTTCAGTTAGGTCTCTAGTCAATCACCCATCTCATTTCTTATTTGGGTTATTTTCTTCCTCTTCCAGTTTTTTTTTTAATCAGTTCAGCCAATGGTTTATCAATTTTGTTAATTTTTTCAAAGAACCAACTTTTGATCTTGTTAATTCTTTCAATTGTTTTTCTGTCCTCTATTTTATTTAATTCTGCTCTAATTTTTATTATTTTATTTCTTCTGGTGCCTGAGGGTTTCTTTTGTTGCTGTCTTTCTATTTGTTCAAGTTGTAGGGCTAATTCTTTGATTTTGGCCCTTTCTTCTTTTTGGATGTATGCATTTGTTGATACAAATAGACCTCTGAACACTGCTGTTGCTGTGTTCCAAAGGTTCTGATTCGAAGCATTTTTATTCTCATTGGATTCTATGAATTTCTTTATTCCCTCCTTAATTTCTTCTATAGCTCAGTCTTTTTGGGCAGGGTATTGTTCAGTTTCCAAGTGTTTGATTTCTTTTCCCTGCTTTTTATGTTGTTGATTTCTACTTTTATGGCTTTATGGTTAGAGAAACTGCTTTGTAATATTTTGATATTTTGGATTCTGTTAAGTCTTGCTTTATGACCTCATATGTGGTCTGTTCTAGAGAATATTCCATGTACATGGGAAAAGAAAGTATACTTGGCTGCTGTTGGGTGGAGTGTTCTGTATACGTCTTTGAGGTCAAGTTTGTTGATTGTGGCATTTAGATCTTCCGTGTCTTGATTGAGCTTCTTTCTGGAAGTTCTGTCTTTCCCTGAAAGTGGTGTGTTGAAGTCTTCTACTATCGTTATAGAGCTGTCTATCTCATTTTTCAATACTTTTAGAGTTTGTTTTATGTATCTTGCAGCTCTGTCATTCGGTGCATAAATATTTAATATGGTTATATCTTCATGGTATATTGTCCCTTTAATTATTACATAGTGTCCTTCTTTATCCTTTGTGGTGGATTGAACTTTAAAGTCTATTTTGTCAGAAATTAATATTGCCACTCCTGCTCTTTTTGGCTTGTTGCTTCCTTGATATGTTTTTTTCCATCTTTTTACTTTTACTTTGTGTCTCTAAGATGTGTGTCTGGTCGGCAGCATATAGGTGGATCGTGTTTTTTTTTTTTTTTTTTTTTGGTCCATTCTGCCACTCTCTGTCTCTTTATTGTTGCATTTAGTCTATTGGTAATTATCGATAGGTATGAGTTTTTTTTTTTATGAGTTTAGTGCTCTCATTTTGATGTCTTCTGTTGTGTGTTGTTAACATTTTTTCCCCTTAATTTTTTGTACTGAGTAGTATATCTTCATATATTTTCTTTTTGTCTTATTCATTGATTTTGTTTTTGTTGAGTCTTTATGCTTTTCTTGAATTTTATTTTAATGTTCAGGATCCATAGTCTCCTTTGTGGAATATTTACCCCTATCTTTCTAAGTTTAAACCTAACTTAGAATTAGATTTTTTTTTAAATCGCCTTGACTTCCTCTCCACATTAAAGATCTATGACTAATTTTTTTAGTCCCTCTTTACTATTTTAATGTTGTCATCTTTTACATAACACTGTTGCTGTTTCCCTGTTTCGAGTGTTTTTTATCTTGACTAAGTTTTGTGATTGCCCTATCTGGGTTGATATCTGATTGCTCTATCCTGTGTTCTAGTGTTGGACTGATATCTGATATTATTGATTTTCTAATCAGAGCACTCCCTTTAGTATTTCTTGTAGTTTTGGTTTTGTTTCTACAAATTCCCTAAACTTCTGTTTATCTGGAAATGTCCTAATTTCACCTTCGTATTTGAGAGACAGTTTTGCTGGATATATGATCCTTGGCTGGCAATTTTTTTTTCCTTCAGTGTTTTATAGAGTTGTCCCACTGCCTCTTGTCCGCATGGTTTCTGCTGAATAGTTCAAGCTTATTCTTATTTACTATCCTTTGTAGGTGACTTGTTTATCCCTAGCCAGTCTTAAAATTGTTTTTGTCTTTGGTTTTGGCAAGTTTGATTATAATGTCTTCTTTGCTCTGAAAAATTCAGGGGGCTGACAACTGTCCCCTGAGCGTCTGTGAGGAAAACATATCCCTGTTCCCTAGAGCACCCAGGTGGGTGGGTTCTGCAGCCAGACCATGAGCACCCAAAGCTTTTGGTTGTAAGGACTGGGAGGCACCACTTATCCTTGGACTCCTGTTGTGGGTGGTTAAGTGGCATGGCGGGAGCCACTATTATTCAGGCCCCTGATGTGGGTAGGTAGGTGAAGACCCTCTTTAATCAGCAAAGTGGTGTCAAACATCAAAAACCCACCTCTTCACCACACAGCTGAGACAGTTGAAGTCAGATCTCAAGCACATACACTGTTGCAGTGTGCCAACAAGGGACTAATTTCCTGAAATAGGCCCATACATGTCCATGCAGGGGTGAAAGGTACTCAAATTCTGCAGACCATTTGTGCCTGGACAGGGGCCACTTCTGTCCTGAGTTCCCCATCTTAGTGGAGCTGGCAGATTATCTTTTCCTTCAACTGTTGATTTACTCCTTCTCCAAGTCTGGGAGAATGGCTCAGGGCATGCAGCAGAACCTATCTGAGGCCCAGGGAAATCAACTTCCACTGAAGCTGGCTTGGGGCCTGGGGATACAGTAAAATAACTGTGAGTACTTAGCTTTTGCTGGGAGCACTGTTCTCTGAATCCAGAGGTGTGAGTAGTTGGTGTGGCTCGCTGTCTCTCCGTGAGGAAACTGTGTCCTGAACGCTACCACCAGACCCACTGTGGTCTCTCCAGGGGAACATGCCTGATGGGTGCCAGTTCCCGCCAAGTCAGGTCCAGCAAATCGTCTCTGCTCTGAACCGTCTCTCCCTCTCCCTGTTTGATGTTCAGGGCCCCTAGTTTGTCATATGTATAATCGTTTCACTTGTGTTTTGAGGTCTTTGTTGTTAGAGGGATCACCGGAAGCATCTGACTACTCTGTCATCTTGTCCCCACCTTACCCCTTTTGTTTTGTCTTTTGATATGCGCATCTATTGCTATAAATTGACCTTTGATCACTGCCTTTGCTGTGTCCCAAAGGTTTTGGTATGATGTGTTTTCATTCTCATTTGATTCTAGCAGTTTTTTGATTCCATCTTTGATTTCTTCTATTACCCTGCAGGGAGTTATTTGTTTACATGTATTTGATTTTTTTTCCTTGCTCTTCCTGTTGTTAATTTCTACTTTGATGGCATTGTGCTCAGAGAGATGCTTTGTATTATCTCAGTATTTTAGATTTTGTTGAGGGTTGCCTTGTGGCCTAAGATGTAGTCTATTCCGGAGAACGTTCCATGTGCACTGGAAAAGAATGTGTACTTTGTTGCTGTTCGGGGGAGTGTTCTCTTTATTTCTGGCCTTAGATCATCTGTATCTTTGCTGAGTTTCTTTCTAGATGTTCTGTCCTTTACTGAGAGTGGCGTGTTGTAGTCTCCTACCATTATTGTGGAACTGTCAATTTCTTTTTTCAGTGCTGTTAGAGTTTGTGTTATGTATTTTGGAGCCCTGTCATTGGGTGCGTAGATATTTATTATGTTTATATCTTCATGATGAATTGTGTTTTTAATCATTATATGATAACCTTCTTTTTCTTTTATGGTGGATTTTGTTTTAAATTCTATTTTATCTGATATTAGTATTGCCACTCCTTTTGGTAGCTGTTTGCTTGAAGTATTTTTTTTCATCCTTTGAATTTTAATGGATTTATGTCTTTCTTTCTAAGGTGTGTCACTTGTACACAGCATATTGATGGATCCTGTTTTTTAATCCATTTTGTCACTCTGTGTTTTTCTGTAGGTGCATTTAACGCATTACATTCAGTGTGATTATTGATAGGTGTTAATTTATTGCTGTCTTTTTTTAGTGCCTTTTTTGTGATGCTGAAATTTTCTTTGTTCCTCTTAGTACCCTGTGCTGAGTTCCTTTTGTTTTTGAAATTTCTTTTTGTTTCTTTTGTTATTGTACATTATGTCTTTACTGAGACTTTGTATTTTTTTTTCCTTTATTTTGATGAGTAGGTTTGTTAACTTTCTTTATGGTTATCTTGAAATTTACCTTATCCTCCTAAGGTTGAACTGTCTTTTATTACTCAATATCACCTTGACTTCCTCTCCATTTGAAAATTCTATATCTACACTGTATATTCCCTATTTTATCATTCTGATATTGTCGTCACTTACAGTTTGATGTCTCTAGTTCCCTGTTTGGAATCTTTTAGTTTTTTAAATACTTGAGAGTTCATTACTTAGGTTGGTATTTGGCTGATACTGACCTGTGTCCTAGATTAAGGTGGTTGTCTGATGAGGTTGGTTTTCTAATTGAAGGACACCTTTTAATAAGTCTTGTAAGTTTGGTTTGGTTTTTACAAATTCCCTTAATTTCTGTTTGTCTGGAAATGTCTTAATTTTGCCTCTCATTTTAGAGAGTGTTTTGCAGGCTATATAATTCTTGGTTGGCAATTTTTTTCTTTCAAAGTTTTATGTATATCCTCCAATTGCTTTCTTGCCTGTGTGGTTTCTGCCGATTAATCAGATCTTAGTCTTATTGTTTTCCCTTTGTATGTGATTTTTCTTTTTTCTTGAGCTGCTCTCAGGATTCTTTCTTTGTCTTTAGTTTTTGCAAGTATGATTATGATATGTCTTGGTGACTTTCCTTTGGGGTCTATCCTATATGGGGTTCATCGAGCTTCTTGGTTGATCAGCTTTTCATCTTTCATGATTTTAGAGATGTTTTCTATCACAAATCTTCAACTATCCCCTCTCTGTTTTCTGTTTTGTTCCTGTATTCTGGAAGTCCAATCATGTGCACATTTTTGCTCTTGATTTTTTCCTATATAGTTTTTAGGTTTTCTTCATTCTTTGTTCTTTTCTCTGATTTTTCTCCAGTAAAGTGGCATCCATGGATTTGGCTTCAATTTCACTGATTCCGTCTTCACTTATTTCATATTTGCTTCTATAACTTTCTACTGCTTTGTCTATTTGTGAAATTTTGTTTTTTATCTTTTGGATTTTGCTGTTTTTTTATTTCTAATTATTTATTTTGCTGTTTTGTTCTTGATTGTTTTCCTAAATTCTTCTATTACCTTTTCTGTATTTTCCTTGATTTTGTCTGTGTTCTCTTTCATCTCTTTCCTCATCTCTTGGAAAGCCCTGAGTATTAGACTTTGGAATTCCCTATTGCATTGGTTAAGATTGTGTGCCAACTTCGCTGGGCCATGATTCTCTGTATTTATATGTGATCACTCCATGATGGGATCTGCTGTGAGTAGCCAATCAGTTGAAAGGGAGTTTCCTTGAGCATGTGGTCTGCATCCGAATATAAGTGGACATTCTGGCTTTTGCTCTCTCTGGATCCTGGGGCTGCCTCCTGTTAGTCTGACCCCTGATTCTTGTGACTTGAGCTAGCAGCTTATTTGCCAATCATGGGGTTCGTCAATCTTCAGAGCCTGTGAGCAAGAGCCCTGCTCTCCAACCTGCTGATCTCGGGTTCACTAGCCCCTGCAGCTTTGTGAATCAGGAGAAGCCTTGCAATCTTGCCTGCTAATCTCAGGATTTGTTGATCTTCACAGCTCGTGAATAAGAGCCCCGCTCTCTGACCTGCTGATCTTGAATTCGCCAACCCCTGTGACTACGTGAATCAGAAGAAGCCTCTATCCTGATCCAGGGACATCCCAGCCTCCACAATTGTGTGAGCCATTTCCTTGACGTTAATCTCTCTATATATGTGTTTATATGCTTTATTAATTTTGCTTATATAGAGAACCCACCTTAAGATACCTGTCATGTGCTTCCAGTGCCTTTTCTTCTGCTAGAAGGTCAACTGATGCATTATTCTGGTCAATTACTGGATACTGATATTGTCTGCTGCCTCTTATAGACATTCAAATATTGTTTTCTCTATTTATTGATTTTAGGGTTTTTTGCTGCTTTTTTTGTTTGTTTGGTTATGTCTGGGCAGGTAGGCCAGGTTTGCTTTGTTTCTTGCTTGTCTCTGAGCATGGTAGTTCTCACCACCTTTTCCTGGTGTGCAGGGCTGGTCATTTAGCTATGGTGCAGCAGGGCATGTCTAGCAGGAAGAAAAGGCATGGAGATGTATCATTTGTCTGCAGGGTGAACCATGCAGGGGGCTGGAGCACAGCCTGGGTCTGGGCTATTTTTTCTCAGGGTGTGATGGGTGGTGGGGGGACCACGGTCAGCAGGAAGGAGCCCGAGGCCTACACTGTGTCCCCTGGGGCTGTTAGCAGTGGCAGAAGTGTTACTGAGCCAGAAGGATGGGACTTGGGGTCTAGGATAATGCCCTTGGGGCTACAGGAAGCAGTTGGAGCAGTCTGGAGCCAGTGAGAAGAGGTCTGGGGTCCAGGCCTGTCCCCTGGGTACCATGGCAAGCAGTAGGAGGGATCCGTAGCCAGTGGGAGGGGACTTTGGTCCTGGCTGGGTCCACTTGGCGCTATGGGAGTCAGTGAGAGGGATCTGAAGTTGGTAGGAAGGGGCTTGGGGTCCAGGATGGGTCCCAAGGTGCTGTGGTGGGCAGTGGGAGGCATCTGTAGCCAGCAGGAAAGGGCCTATGATCTGGTCTGGGTACCTTCAGGGTTGTGTGTGGCATGTGCTAGGAGGGGTCAGGAGTCAGTGGTAAGGGTCCTAGTGTTCAGGCTATGTCCCCTCAGGGCTGCTTGCAGTGGCAGGTGGGGTTGAGAGCCTGTGGGAAGGAGCCTGGTGTCCAGGCTGTGTACCCTTGGGGATGTGGGTGGCAGGGAGAAGGAGAGAGGAGGGGGGACAAAGACAGGGGCAGAGGGGCTAGATGGAGTAGGACAATAGGGTGGGTTGGTACTTTGGTTTCCAGAAGTTAGGTTGTTACACTGGGGTGGTTATAGCTGCTGTTCACTAGAGGGACCGGGGTTGTAGGAGCATGCTCCTGTTGTCACCGGGTGAGAGAGTCTGGGTTTCTTGAGTTTCAGCCAGCAAATGTGGTCTTACTTCATTCTGGGTGTGTCTGCACTATACCTCTATCTCCTGTTGGGAATGTCATGGAGGCGCCTTTCTGCATGTGGGGTTCTTGGCTTTATCCTAAGGTGGCAATGCTGAGTTATGTCGTTTGATCAGGAACCTCGACTCTGTATCTCTATTCCTTCCCCGTTTTTTTTTTTTTATCAGGTTCTTCTCCTCAGTGACTTCCAATCTAATACTTTGTCCCTTCATTTAAGATTCAGGGTTCTAGGATTGAAGTCTGTATCTTTTCACTTGGTTTTTTGGGTTTTCTTGCTGTGGGATGGCTTAGTAAGTCTGTCTATACTGCCGTCTTGGCTCTGCCTCCGAGGGATAGTTCTTTTGAGTACATTTCACACAATAGATTTTGTTTGCTCCCTCCTCCTGGTTTCACATGGTGCACTTTTGAAATTGGTAGCCCAGCTACAAATTATAAGAGAACAGTATGTGCTCAAACAAAATAAAGAATAGAAAAATCAAAATCTTGTTAAGACAATCACATGATCAATGAGCCATGATTGTAAGACCTCTGGAGTCTCAGAAATAGGACATGTTCATTAATCTTCTATTGTTTTCTAAAAAAACAAATTTCAAGTGTTTCAGTGAGCCTGTTCACCTAAATACAATTATGTGAAACTAGACAAGCTGCTTCTAAAGGTTAGTTACAGTTTAAGGAGAAAAATAGTTCCTTGGTGTTTCTGTAGCCTTTACAAAGGGATTGGAGGAAGACTCATTAACAACCTGCATTATGCAGATGACACAACCTTGCTTGCTGAAAGTGATGAGGACTTGAAGCACTTACTAATGAAGATCAAAGACCACAGCCTTCAGTATGGATTGCACCTCAACATAAAGAAAACAAAAATCCTCACAACTGGACCAATGAACAACATCAGGATAAATGGAGAAAAGATTGAAGTTGTCAAGGATTTCATTTTACTTGGATCCACAATCAACAACCATGGAAGCAGCAGCCAAGAAATCAAATGACGCATTGCATTGGGCAAATCTGCTGCAAAGGACCTCTTCAAAGTGTTGAAGAACAAAGATGTCGCCCTGAAGACTAAGGTGCACCTGACCCAAGCCATGGTATTTTCAATCACATCATATGCATGTGAAAGCTGGACAATGAATAAGGAAGACTGAAGAATAATTGACGCCTTTGAATTGTGGTGTTGGTGAAGAATATTGAACATACCATGGACTGCCAAAAGAACGAACAAATCTGTCCTGGAAAAAGTGCGGCCAGAATGCTCCTTAGAAGCAAGAATGGCGAGACTGCGTCTTACATACTTTGGACATGTTGTCAGGAGGGATCAGTCCCTGAAGAAGGACATCATGCTTGGCAGAGTACAGGGTCAGTGGAAAAGAGGAAGACCCTCAACCAGGTGGATTGACACAGTGGCTGCAACAATGAGCTCAAGCATAACAATGATTGTAAAGATGGCTCAGGACTAGGCAGTGTTTTGTTCTGTTGTGCATAGGGTCGCTATGAGTCAGAACTGACTCGACTGCACCTAAAAACAACGACAAGAGGAAGTCAAGGCAATACCAATAAATAACTTACTGCTTTAAACTTAAGGAGATAAAGGTAAATTTCAGGGTAACCACAAATAAAGTCAACAAACATACTCATAATGCAAAAGAAGAAAATCATAAAGATTCAGCACGCACAAAA
The DNA here is from genome assembly GCF_024166365.1 of Elephas maximus indicus. NCBI lineage: Eukaryota > Metazoa > Chordata > Mammalia > Proboscidea > Elephantidae > Elephas > Elephas maximus. The sequence continues at coordinate 107,720,374 of NC_064846.1, forward strand.
TGAAAAAAAAGATGAAAGAAATGAGAAGACAAGCCATAATTTAAAAAACTCAGCATGGAAAATTCAGTGGAACAAAGAAACTGTCAACGCCCACCCCCCGAAAAAAGAACATTACAGCAATAAACTCAGACTTATTGATAACCACACTGAATGTAAATGGCCTAAGTGCACTAGTAAAGAGATGAAGAGTGGCAGAATGGATAAAAAAACACGACTCATCAGTATATTGTCTGCAAGAGATACGCCTTAGACACAAAGATATAAATAAATTAAAACTGAAAGGTTGGAAAAGGATATATCTAACAACAACCAAAAAACAGTAGGAGTAACAATTTTAATCTCTGATAAAATAGATTTTAAAGCAAAACCCAATATAAAAGACAAGGGAAAATATTATACAATGATTAAAGTGTTGAAACACCAAGAGGACATACCAAAACACATTTCCAACTCATACAGACTCAATAGGACAGAGTAGAATTTGCCCCATAGGCTTTCCAAAGAGCAGCTGGTGGATTCAAACTGCCAACCTTTTGGAGATCAGCCGATTTCTTAACCACTGTGCCACCAGGGCTTCTAAGAGGACATAACCATAATAAATAAATAAACACACAGCCAACGACAGAGCTCCAAAATACATAAAAAAAAACTCTAACAACAGTGAAAACAGAAATAACCACTTCCAGAATAATACTAGGAGAATTTAGCATGTCACCCTCGATGAAGTACAGACATCTCAAAAGAAACTCAACAAAGACACAGAAGACCTAAATGCCACAATCAACCAACTGGACCTCATAGACATATATAGAGCACATCATCCAACAGCAGCAAAGTTTACATTCTTCTCCAGTGTTCATTGATCATTCTCCAAAACAGACCACATTTTAGGCCACAAAGCAAGCCTCAACAAATTAAAAAATATTTAAATATTCAAAGCATCTTCTCTGATCATAATGCTATAAAAGTAGAAATCAATAACAGGAAGAGCATGGGAAAAATCTAATAAATGTAAACTAAATAACACAGTGCTTAAAAACCTACTGCATAATAGAAGAAATCAAAGATGAAATTTAAAAAATTCCTAGAATCAAATAAGAAGAAAATCACAACATGCCAAAATCTTTGGGACCCAGCAAATATAGTGCTCACAGGTCAGTTTATAGCAATAAATGCACACATCAAAAAAGAAAAAGGGCAAAAATCAAAACATTAACCTTAGAACTCGAATAATTAGGAAGAGAACAGCAAAAGATGCCCACGGTCACCAGGAGATATGAAATAATAAAAATTAGAGTAGAAATAAATAAAACAGAGAAGAAAAAACAATAGAAAAAATCAACAAGAGTAAAAGCTGGCTTTTTGAAAGGATTAATAAAATTGACAAATCACTGGCCAAGTTGACAAAAGAAAAACAGGAGAAAATGCAAATAAACCAAACAAGAAATGAGATTGGTGACATTAGAACAAAACCAACTGAAATAAAAAGGATCATAACAATACTACAAGAAATTATACTCCGACAAATTTGAAAACCTAGAGGAAATGGACAAATTTCTACAAACACATTACCTACGTAAACTAACACAAACTGAGGTAGAAAATTTGAACAGACCTAAAACAAAAGAAGAAACTGAAGGGATCATTAAAAAAAGACAAAAACTCCCAACGACAACACCAAAAAAAAAAGGCCTGGTCCAGACAGCTTCACTGGAGAATTCTACCAAACATTCAGAGAAGAGTTGACACCAGTACTACTCAAACCATTCCAGAACATATAAAAGGAAGAAATACTCTACAAAGCCACCATAACCCTAATACCAAACCCAGGCAAGGACACCACTAAAAAGGAAAACTAAAGACAAATAACCCTCATGGATGTAGATGCAAAAATTGTCAACAAAATCCTAGCTAATAGAATACAACAGCATATGAAAAAAATAATAATATATCACTACCAAATGGGGTTCATACCAGGCATGCAAGTTTGGTTCAACATTAGAAAATCAATCAATGTAATCCACTACATAAATAAAACCAAGAATAATAATCACATAATCATCTCGACTGATGAAAAGACATTGGATAAAGCCCAACACCCATTTCTGATAAAAACTCTCAGCAAAATAGGAATAGAAGTTAAATACCTCAAATTTATAAAGGGAATTTATATAAAACCAGCAGCGAACAGAATCCTCAATGAAGAGAATCTCAAAGCATTCCCCCTGAGAATGGGAACCAAAAAGCAGTCTTTTTATCACCAATCTCATTCAACAATATATTGGAAGTCCTAGAGAGATAATACTATCCCAATTCACAGATGATATGATCCTATACAAAGAAAATCCTAAGGACTCCACAAGAGTGCTATTGGAACTAATAGAAGCATTCAGTAAAGTGGCAGAATACAAGAAAAACATACAAAAATCAGCTGGATTCCTCTACATCAACAGAAAGAACTGTGGAAAGGCAATTGGGAAAACAATACCATTTACAACAGCACCCCAAAAGATAAAACACTTAGGGGAAGCAGGACCAAGATGCAGGAATGGACAGATGCTTCCGGCGAGCCCTCTTACAACAAAGACCTGAAAAAATAAGTGAAATGATTATATTTATGACAAGCTAGAATTTTTTTTTTTAGGAGCCTTAGACATCAAGAGCAAAGTTAGAAAATGAACTGAGCAGCAGGGGGAAGAAGAGACGGTTCAGAAGCAGATAGGAGTCACCAGACCTGAATCACCAGGAGCCCTCAGGCACCATTCCCAGGAGAGGCTGTGATGGGCTGGTATTAGCATTTGGCCGCAGTTTCTTCAGGGAGAAGCAGCCAGCCACACAGCCTATTCACACCTCCATAACCAGAGAAGAATGGGGCTCTCAGCAAAAGCTAAGTGCTTGCATATATTTTGCACCCCCCCCACCCCCAATCCAGCTTCAGCAGCTGTTGATTTCCCTGGGCCTGAGATAGGCCCTGTTGAGTGCCTAGAGCCATCCTCCTGGCCTTGAAGAAGGAATAAACTTGCAACTGGGGGAAAAGATAATTTGCCAACTCCACTAACTGGGGGAGATCAGGACAGAAGCAGCTCCTCTCCAGGCATAAAGGGTCCATGGACTTTGAGTACCTTTCCCCTCTGCATGGACCTGTGTGGGCCTATTTCAGGAGAATAGGCCCTTGTTGGCAGACTACAACTGTTTCAGCTGTGCAGTGGAGGGGTGGGTATTTGATGTTTGACACCTCTTAGCCTATTAAACAGCATCCTCAGCTACCCACATCAGGGGGCTAAGGACTGGTGACTCCACACAGTTCACCCAGCCACCCGCGACAGGGGTCCAAAGAAACTGACACCTCCCAGTCCTTACAACCAAAAATGTTGAGTGCCCATGGTCCGTCTGCAGAAATCACCCACCTGTATGCTCTAGGGAAGAGGGACTCGCTTTCCTCCGAGACATGTGGGGGATGATTCTCAGCCCCCTGCCTTGCTCAGAATGTGAACCCCTGTTGTACCAGATACCAGTACCTATACCAATCACCTCTGTCCCCTAAGACTGTAGGACACAGACTGTTTGACACACTTGATGATCAGCTACCTGGACACCTGAACTGAATTCATACAAGTGAATGGGCTCCTAGACTGATACACCTGATAACAGCTCTAGCCATCTGTAGACAGGATGTCAGAGCCCCAAAGGCAAAAATAATCAAGCTAGCTCACTCAAGCAACCCATTAGGGCATATGAAAACAAAACAAGGCAAGAAGCTAGGATACACTAAGCAAACATAAACTAATACGATAACTTATAGATGGCTCGAAGACAACAGTCAATATCAAGTCACATGAAGAAACAGAGCATGATCACTTCAAGAAGCTCTCAAAACAAAGAATCAAGGGATCTTCTAGATAAAAGTGTCTTCCTGGAAATTACCAGATGCAGAATACAAAAGGTTAATATACAGAACCCTTCAAGACATCAGGAATGAAATCAGGCATTAGGCAGAACAAGCCAAGGAGCACACAGGTAAAGCAGTTGAAGAAATTAAAAAGGTTTTTCAGGAATATAAGGAAAAATTTAATAAGCTGAAAAAATCCATAGAAAGGCAGCAATCAGAAATTCAGATGATTAACAATAAAATTATAGAATTAGACACTCAATAGAAAGTCAGAGGAGCAAAATTAAGCAAGTGGAAGGGAAACTCTGTGAACTTGAAGATAAATCACTTGGCACCAATAGATTTGAAGAAAACTAAAATAAAAAAATTAAAAATAATAATACATGAAGAAACCTTAAGAATCATGTAGGGCTCTATCAAGGGAAATAACCTACAAGTGATTGGAGTACCAGAACAGAGAGGGATAACAGAAAATACAGAGAGATTTGTTGGAAGAAAACATCCATGATATTATGAAAGATGAGAAGATACCTATCCAAGATGCTCATCGAACTCCACGTAAGGTACATTTTAAAAGAAAGTCACCAAGACATATTATAATCAAACTTGCCAAAACCAAAGATAAAGAGAGAATTCTAAGAACAGCTAGGGATAAACGAAAAGTCACCTACAAAGGAGAGCCAATAAGAATAAACTCAGACTACTCGGCAGAAACCACACAGGCAAGAAGACAATCGAATGACTTATATAAAGCCATGAAGGAAAAAAATTCCCAGCCAAGAATCATACATCCAGCAAAACTGTCTCTCAGATATGAAGGTGAAATTAGGGCATTTCCAGACACACAAAAGTTTAGGGAATTCGTAAAAACCAAACCAAGAAATACTAAAAGGAGTTCTTAGGTTAGAAAGTCAATAATATCAGGTATCAACCTAAGACTGGAACACTGGACAGAGCAATCAGATGTCAACCCAGACAGGGAAATGACAAAAATAAATCAAGATAGAAAATGTTCAAAACAGGGGAACAGTGATGTTATTACATAAAAGAAGACAACATTCAAACAATAAAGAGGGACTAAGAAATGTAGTCATACATCTTTCACATGGAGAGGAAGACAAGGTGATACTCAGAAATAAAAGTTAGGTTTAATTTTAGAAAAATAGGGACAAATATTAAGATAAGCACAAAGGAGACAAACTATCCTACATATCAAAATAAAATACAAGAAAAAAATAGAGACTCAGCAGAAACAAAATCAACAACAACTAATATGAGAAAAAGACAATATATAGAGATAAACTACTCAGCACAAAAAATTAAGTGGGAAAAGAAACTGTCAACACCACACAAAAAAAAAGACATCAAAATGATAGCATTAAATTCATACCTATCCATAATTACGCTGAAGGTAAATGGCCTAAGTGCACCAATAAAGAAACAGAGAGTGGCAGAATGGATTAAAAACAAGATCCGTCTATATACTGCCTACAAGAGACACACCTTAGACTTAGAGACACAAAGAAACTAAGACTCAAAGGATAGAAAATATATATCAAGCAAACAACAATCAAAAAGAGCAGGAGTGGCAACATTAGTTTCTGACAAAATAGACGTTAAAGTTAAACCCATCATAAAGGATAAGGAAGAACACTATGTAATGATTAAAGGGACAATATACCAGGAGGATATAACCATATTAAATATTTATGCACCCAACAACAGGGCTGCAAGAGACATAAAACAAACTTTATCAGCACTGAAAAGTGAGATAGACAGCTCCAAAATAATAGTAGGAGGCTTCAACACACCACTTTCAGTGAAGGACAGGACATTCAGAAAGAAGCTCAATAAAGACATGGAAGATCTAAAGGCCACAATCAACCAACTTGACCTCATAGACATATACAGAACATTCTTCACAACAGCAGCCAAGTTTAGCTTCCTTTCTAGTGCCCATGGAACGTTCTCTAGAATAGACCACATATTAGGCCATAAAGCAAGCATTAGCAGAATCTGACCCACTGAAACATTACAAAACGTCTTCTCTGACCATAAGGCCATAAAATGAGAAATCAATAACAGAAAAAGTAGGGAAAAGAAATCAAACACTTGGAAACTGAACAATAACCTGCTCAAAAAAGACTGGACAATAGAAGACATTAAGGATGGAATAAAGAAATTCATAGAATCCAATGAGAATGAAAACACTTCCTATCAGAACCTTTGGGACACAGCAAAAGCAGTGCTCAGAGGTCAATTTATATCAATAAATGCACACATCCAAAAAGAAGAAAGGGCCAAAATAAAAAATTATCCCTACAACTTGAACAAATAGAAAGACAGCAAGTAACAAAAGAAACCCTCAGGCACCAGAAGAATGCAAATAATAAAAGTTAGGATAGAATGAAAAGAAATAGAGAACAGAAAGAACAATTGAAAGAATTAACAAGACCAAAAGCTCGTTCTTTGAAAAAATTAACAAAATTAATAAACCATTGTCCAAACTGACAAAAGAAAAACAGGTGAGGAAGCAAATAAGCCCAATAAGAAATGAGATGGGAGATATTACAACAGACCCAACTGAAATTGAAAGAATCATATCAGATTACTATGAAAAATTGTACTCTAACAAATCTGAAAACCTAGAAGAAATGAATGAATTCCTAGAAACACACTACCTACCTACCTAACACAAACAGAGGTAGAACAACTAAATAGACCCCTAACAAAAGAAGAGATTGAAAAGGTAATCCAAAAACTCCCGACAAAGAAAAGCCCTGGCTCGGACGGCTTCACTACAGAGTTTTCCCAATCTTTCAGAAAATAGTTAACACCACTACTACCAAAGGTATTTCAGAGCACAGAAAAGGACAGAATACTCCCAAACTCATTCTATGAAGCTAGCATATCCCTGATACCAAAACCAGGTAAAGACACAACAAAAAATAAAATTAGAGACCTATATCCCTCATGAATGTAGATGCAAAAACCCTCGACAAAATTCTAGCCAGTAGAATTCAAAAACATATCAAAAAAAAATAATTCACAATCACCAAGTGGGATTTATACCACGTATGCAGGGATGGTTCAACATTGGAAACACAATCAATGTAATCCATCATATACATAAAACAAGAGACAAGAATCAGATTTTATCAATTGATGCAGAAAAGGCATTTGACAAAGTTCAACATCCATTCATGATAAAAACACTCAGCAAAATAGGAATAGAAGGAAAATTCCTCAACAAAATAAGGGGCACGGCACTGGCTTTTTTTATACAAAGCCAACAGCCGACATCATCCTAAATGGTGAGAGTCTGAAAGCATTCCCCTTGAGACTGGGAACCAGACAAGGATGCCTTGTATAACCACTTTTATTCAATATTGTGTTCGAGGTCCTAGCCAGAGCAATTAGGTTAGAAAAAGAAATAAAGAGCATCCAGATTGGCAAGGAAGAAGTAAAAGGATCTCTATTTGCAGATGACATGATGTTATACATGGAAAAACCTAAAGAATCCTCAAAAAAAAAAAAAAAAAAACTACTGAAACTAACAAAAGAGTTCAGCAGAGTATCAGGATAAAAGATGAACATACAAAAAACAGTTGGATTCCTCTTCACCAACAAAAAGAACATCGAAGAGGAAATCACCAAATTAATACCATTTACAGTAGCCCCCAAGAAGATAAAATACTTAAGAGTAAATCTTACCAGAGATGTAAAGGACTTATACAAAGAAAACTACAAAATACTTCTGCAAGAAACCAGAAGAGACCTACGTAAGCGGAAAAACATACCTTGTTCATGGATAGGAAGACTTAACATTGTAACAATAACTATTCTACCAAAAGGGATCTATAGATTTAACGCAATTCTGATCCAAAATCCATTTTTCAATGAGATGGAGAAAGAAATCACCAACTTCATATGAAAGGAAAAAGGCCCCGGACAAGTAAAGTATTGCTGAAAAAGAAGAACAAAGTGGGAGCCTCACTCTACCTGATTTTTATACTGCCACAGTAGTCAAAACAGCCTGGTACTGGTACAACTACAGACACATAGACCAATGGAACAGAACTGAGAATCCAGACATAAATCTATCCACATATGAGCAGCTGGTATTTGACAAAGGCCCCAAATCAGTGAAACTGGGAAAAGAAAGTCTTTTTTAAAAAATGGTGCTGGTATAACTGGACATGCATCTGCAAAAAAATAAAACAAGACCCATACCTCACTCCATGCACAAAAACGAGCTCAAATTGGATCAAAGACCTAAATACAAACTCTAAAACGATAAAGGTCATGGAAAAAAAATAGGGACCATGTTAGGAGCCCTAATACATGGCTTAAACAGTATATGAAACATTACTAACGATGCAGAAGAAAAACTAGATAATTGGGAGCTCCTAAAAATCAAACACCTATGCTCATCCAAAGACTTCACCAGAAGAGTAAAAAGTTTTTATCTAGGACACTTCCGATCAGCGCATGATTTCTATAATCTACATGATGCTGCAAAAACTCAACTACAAAAAGCTAGATAACCCAATTAAAAAATGGGTAAAGCACTTTGAAATGTGGTGTCTGGGGTCTTAAATGCTAACAAGCGGCCATCTAAGAAGCATCAACTGGTCTCAACCCACTTGGATCAAAGGAGAATGAAGAACACCAAGGTCACACGATAACTAAGAGCCCAAGAGACAGAAAGGGCCACATGAACCAGAGACCTACATCATCCTGAGACCAGAAGAACTAATTGGTGCCTGGCCACAACCGATGACTGCCCTGACAGGGAGCACAACAGAGAACCCCTGAGGGAGCAGGAGAACAGTGGGATGCAGACCCCAAATTCTCACAAAAAGACCATACTTAATGGTCTGACTGAGACTAGAGGAATCCCGGCGGTCATGGTCCCCAAACCTTCTGTTGGCCCAGGACAGGAACCATTTCCAAAGACAACTCATCAGACATGAAAGGGACTGGACAGTGGGTAGGAGAGAGATGCTGATGAAGAGTGAGCTATTTGTATCAGGTGAACACTTGAGACTGTGTTGGCATCTCCTGTCTGGAGGGGGGATGGGAGGATAGAGAGAGTTGGTAGCTGGCAAAATTGTCATGAGAGACTGGAAGGGCTGACTCATTAGGGGGAGAGCAAGTGGGAGTACGGAGTAAGGTGTATATAAACTTATATGTGACAGTTTGACCTGATTTGTAAACATTCACTTGAAGATCAATAAAAGTTAATAAAAAAAAAATGGGTAAAGTATATAAACAGGCACTTAACTAAAAAAGACATTCAGGTAGCTAATAGATACATCAGGAAATGCTCACGATCATTAGCCATTACAGAAATGCAAATCAAACCTACAATGAGATTCCATGTCACTCCAACGAGGCTGGCATTAATCCAAAAAACACAAAATAATCAATGTTGGAGTGGTTGTGGAGGGACTGGAACAGTTTATACACTGCTGGTGGGAATGTAAAATGGTAGAACCACTTTGGAAATCGATTTGGTGCTTCCTTAAAAAGGGAGAAATAGAACTATGATATGATCCAGCAATCCCATTACTTGTAGAATATCCTAGAGAAATAAGAGCCTTTACACGAACAGACATATGCCTGCTCATGTTCATTGCAGCACTGTTTAAAATAGCAAAAAGATGGAAGCAACCAAGGTGTCCATCAATGGATGAATGGATAAATAAATTATGGTATGTTCACACAATGGAATACTATGCATCGATAAAGAACAGTGATGAATCTGTGAAACACTTCATAACATGGTGGATTCTGGAAGGCATTATGCTGGGAGAAATTAGTCAGTTGCTAATGGACAAAAACTGTATAAGAACTGGAGAAATAGTTTAAACAGAGAAGAAAATATTCTTGCATGTTTAGGAGAGGGTGGAGGATGGGAGGGAGGGAGAGGGGTATTCACTAATTAGGTAGTAGAAAGGAACTAGTTTAGGTGAAGGGAAAAGCAACACAGCATAAGGCGAGGTCAGCATAACTGGACTAAATGAAAAGCAAAGCAGTTTCCTAAATAAACTGAATGCTTTGAAGGCCAGCGTAGCAGCAGCGGGGGTTTGGGGACCATGGTTTCAGGGGACACCTAAGTCAATTGGCATAATAAAATCTATTAAGAAAACATTCTGCATCCCACTTTGGAGAGTGGTGTCTGGGGTCTTTAACGCTAGCAAGCGGCCATTTAAGATGCATCAATTGGTCTCAACCCACCTGGAGCAAAGGAGAATGAAGAACACCAAGGACGCAAAGTAATTATAATCTCAAGAGACAGAAAGGGCTACATAAACCAGAGACTACATCAGCCTGAGACCAGAAGAACTAGAAGGTGTCTGTCTACAACTGATGACTACCTTGACAGGGAACACAACAGAGAACCCCTGAGGGAGCAGGAGAGTGGGATGCAGACCCCAAATTCTCGTAAAAAGACCAGACTTAATGGTCTGACTGAGACTAGAAGGACCCCGGCGGTCATGGCCCCAGACCTTCTGTTATCCCAAGACAGGAATCATTCCCAAAGCTAGCTGTTCAGACAGGGATTGGAATGGACAATGGGATAGAAAAAGATGCTGGTGAAGAATGAGCTTCTTAAATCAAGCAGACACTTGAGATTATGTTGGCATCTCCTATCTGGAGGTGAGATGAGAGGGCAGAGGTGGTCAGAAGCTGGTGGAATGGACAGGAAAAGAGAGAGTAGAGGCAAATAGCAGGCTGTCTAATTGGCAGGAGAGCAATTAGGATTATATAGCAAGGCGTGTATAAATTTTTGTATGAGAGACTGGCTTGATTTGTAAACTTTCACTTAAAGCACAATAAAAATTAAAAAAAAAATACTTAGGAAAAGATGTAACCAGGGACATAAAAGACTTACACAAAGAAAGCTACAAAACACTACTGCAGGAAACCAAAAGAGACCTACATAAATGGAAAAATACACCATGCTCTTGTATCGGAAGACTTAACATTGTGAAAATGTCAATACTACTCAAAAGGATATATAGATACAATGGAATTCCGATTCAAATCCCAAAAGCATACTTCACCGATTTGGAAAAACTAATCACTAACTTTTTATGGAAGGGAATGGGGCCCAACTAAGTAAAACTTTGCTAACAAAGAACAAAGTAGGAGGCCTCACACTACCTGATCTTAGAACCTACTATAAAGATACAGCAGTGAATCATTAATGCCAATAGAACCAGCCTTCTGACTCCCATCTGAAGAGATTAGTCCTTTTTTGTCTGCGAAGCCACCCTCCCCAGTAAAACTGTTATCCCCTCCACCTCCATCTGATGTGATTAACCCAGCTGTGTCTGAAGAGCATTTATCTGAGTCATCCCATGGATAGGTATCTAAGTCATTGCCTAGGGCATCACTTGAGGCAGATAGTTTAAAACACTTAGCTGAATATTTTCAGAACACATCCCCACTACCCATTCTAGACCTATAACTAGACTTAAGTTCCAGTGAGAACCAAAAGGTGAAGTACAATGCATGATCCAGGAAGTGGTACACTACAGTTCAAAAGAGCTACTTGAGTTTTCTAATATGTACAAACAGAAACCTGGGTAATATGTGTGGGAAAGGCTATTAAGGGTGTGGAATGATGGTGCAAGGAATATAATGTTGGATCACTCTGAGTTTATTGATATGTGCTCACAAAGCACAGATTCTTCTTTCAATGTTTCAGCTCAAGAGGTTAGGAAAGGATCTTTTTTTTTAATTTTTATTGAGCTTCAAGTGAACGTTTACAAATCAAGTCAGTCTGTCACATGTAAGTTTATATACACCTTACTCCATACTCCCACTTGCTCTCCCCCTAATGAGTCAGCCCTTCCAGTCTCTCCTTTCGTGACAATTTTGCCAGCTTCCAACCCTCTCTATCTTCCCATCCCCCCTCCAGACAGGAGATGCCAACACAGTCTCAAGTGTCCACCTGATACAAATAGCTCATTTTTCATCAGCATCTCTCTCCTACCCAGTGTCCAGTCCCTTCCATGTCTGATGAGTTGTCTTCGGGAATGGTTCCTGTCCTGGGCCAACAGAAGGATTGGGGACCATGACCGCTGGGATTCCTCTAGTCTCAGTCAGACCATTAAGTATGGTCTTTTTGTGAGAATTTGGGGTCTGCATCCCACTGATCTCCTGCTCCCTCAGGGGTTCTCTGTTGTGCTCCCTGTCAGGGCAGTCATCGATTGTGGCCAGGCACCAACTAGTTCTTCTGTTCTCAGGATGATGTAAGTCTCTGGTTCATGTGACCCTTTCTGTCTCTTGGGCTCATAGTTACCGTGTGACCTTGGTGTTCTTCTTTCTCCTTTGATCCAAGTGGGTTGAGACCAAATGATGCATCTTAGATGGCCGCTTGTTAGCATTTAAGACCCCAGACGCCACATTTCAAAGTGGGATGCAGAATGTTTTCATAATAGAATTATTTTGCCAGTTGAGTTAGAGGTCCCCTTAAACCATAGTCCCCAAACCTCGCCCTTGCTCCACTGACCTTTGAAGCATTCAGTTTATCCCGGAAACTTCTTTGCTTTTGGTCCAGTCCAGTTGAGCTGACCTTCCATGTATTGAGTATTGTCCTCCCCTTCACCTAAAGTAGTTCTTATCTATTAACTAATCAGTAAAAAACCCTCTGCCACCCGCCCTCCCTCCCCCCGTCGTAACCACGAAAGAATGTGTTCTTCTCACTTTATACTATTTCTCAAGATCTTATAATAGTGGTCTTATACAATATTTGTCCTTTTGCCTCTGACTAATTTCGCTCAGCATAATGCCTTCCAGGTTCCTCCATGTTATGAAATGTTTCACAGATTCATCACTGTTCTTTATCGATGCGTAGTATTCCATTGTGTGAATATACCACAATTTATTTAACCATTCATCTGTTGATGGACACCTTGGTTGCTTCCAGCTTTTTGCTATTGTAAACAGAGCTGCAATAAACATGGGTGTGCATACATCTGTTCGTGTGAAGGCTCTTATTTATCTAGGGTATATTCCGAGGAGTGGGATTTATGGATTGTATGGTAGTTCTATTTCTAACTGTTTAAGATAAAGCCAGATAGATTTCCAAAGTGGTTGTACCATTTGACATTCCCACCAGCAGTGTATAAGAGTTCCAATCTCTCCCCAGCCTCTCCAACATTTATTATTTTGTGGTTTTTGGATTAATGCAAGCCTTGTTGAAGTGAGATGGAATCTCATTGTAGTTTTAATTTGCATTTCTCTAATGGCTAATGATCGAGAGCATTTTCTCATGTATCTGTTAGCTGCCTGAATATCTTCTTTAGTGAAGTGTGTGTTCATATCCTTTGCCCACTTCTTGATTGGGTTTTTTGTCTTTTTGTGGTTGAGTTTAAACAGAATGATATAGATTTTAGAGATCAGGCACTGGTCGGAGATGTGATAGCTGAAAATTCTTTCCCAATCTGTAGGTGGTCTTTTTACTCTTTTGGTGAAGTCTTTAGGTGAGCATAGGTGTTTGATTTTTAAGGGCTCCCAGTTATCTGGTTTCTCTTTGTCATTTTTCGTAATGTTTTGTATTCTGTTTATGCCTTGCATTAGGGCTCCTAGGGTTGTCCCAATTTTTTCTTCCATGATCTTTATCGTTTTAGTCTTTATGTTTATGTCTTTGATCCACTTGGAGTTAGTTTTTGTGCATGGTGTGAGGTATGGGTCCTGTTTCATTTTTTTTTGCAAATGGATATCCAGTTATGCCAGCACCATTTGTTAAGAAGACTATCTTTTCCGCAATTAACTGACACTGGGTCTTTGTCAAATATCAGCTGCTCCTATGTGGATGGATTTCTATCTGGGTTCTCAATTCTGTTCCATTGGTCTATGTGCCTGTTGTTGTACCAGTACCAGGCTGTTTTGACTACTGTGGCTGTATAATAGGTTCTGAAATCAGGTAGAGTGAGGCCTCCCACTTTCTTCTTCTTTTTCAGTAATGCTTTGCTTATCTGAGGCTTCTTTCCCTTCCATATGAAGTTGGTGATTTGTTTCTCCATCACATTAAAAAATGACATTGGAATTTGGATCGGAAGTGCATTGTATGTATAGATGGTTTTTGGTAGAATAGACATTTTTACTATGTTAAGTCTTCCTATCCATGAGCAAGGTATGTTTTTCCGCTTAATTAGGTCCTTTTTAGCTTCTTGCAGTAATACTTTGTAGTTTTCTTTGTATAGGTCTTTTACATCTTTGGTAAGATTTATTCCTAAGTATTTTATCTTCTTGGGGGCTACTGTGAATGGTATTGATTTGGTGATTTCCTCTTCGATGTTCTTTTTGTTGATGTAGAGGAATCCAAGTGATTTTTGTATGTTTACCTTATAACCTGAGACTCTGCCAAACTCTTCTATTAGTTTCAGTAGTTTTCTGGAGGATTCCTTAGGGTTTTCTGTGTATAAGATTATGTCATCTGCAAATAGAGATAATTTTACTTCCTCCTTGCCAATCCGGATGCCCTTTATTTCTTTGTCTAGCCTAATTGCTCTGGCTAGGACTTCTAGCACAATGTTGAATAAGAGCAGTGATAAAGGGCATCCTTGTCTGGCTCCCGTTCTCAAGGGAAATGCTTTCTTTCAGGCTCTCTCCATTTACAGTGATGTTGGCTGTTGGCTTTGTATAAAAAATAACAGATGCCCTTTATTATGTTGAAGAATTTTCCTTCAATTCCTATTTTGCTGAGAGTTTTTATCATAAATGCGTGTTGGACTTTGTCAAATGCCTTTTCTGCATCAATTGATAAGATCATGTGGTTTTTGTCTTTTGTTTTGTTTATATGGTGGATTACATTAATGGTTTTTGTAATATTAAACCAGCCTTGCATACCTGGTATAAATCCCACTTGGTCATGGTGGATTATTTTTTTGATATGTTGTTGAATTCTATTGGCTAGAATTTTGTTGAGGATTTTTGCATCTATGTTCATGAGGGATATAGGTCTGTAATTTTCTTTTTTTGTGATGTCTTTACCTGGTTTTGGTATCAGGGATATGGTGGCTTCATAGAATGAGTTAGGTAGTATTCCGTCATTTTCTATGCTTTGAAATACCTTCAGTAGTAGTGGTGTTAACTCTCTGAAAGTTTGGTAGAACTCTGCAGTAAAGCCATCCGGGGCAGTGCTTTTTTTTTGTTGGGAGTTTTTGGATTACCGTTTCAATCTCTTTTTTTTGTTATGGGTCTATTTAGTTGTTCTACTTCTGATTGTGTTAGTTTAGGTAGGTAGTGTTTTTCCAGGAATTCATCCATTTCTTCTAGGTTTGCAAATTTGTTAGAATACAATTTTTCATAATAATCTGATATGATTCTTTTAATTTCAGTTGCGTCTGATGTGATGTGGCCCATTTCCTTTCTTATTCATGTTATTTGTTTCCTTTCCTGTATTTCTTTAGTCAGTCTGGCCAATGGTTTATCAATTTTGTTAATATTTTCAAAGAACCAGCTTTTGGCTTTGTTAATTCTTTCAATTATTTTTCTGTTCTCTAATTCATTTAGTTCAGCTCTAATTTTTATTATTTGTTTTCTTCTGGTGCCTGATGGATTCTTTGTTGCTCACTTTCTATTTGTTCAAGTTGTAGGGACAGTTCTCTGATTTTGGCTCTTTCTTCTTTTTGTATGTGTTCATTTATCAATATAAATTGGACTCTGAGCACTGCTTTTGCTGTGTCCCAGAGGTTTTGATAAGAAGTATTTTCATTCTTGTTGCATTCTATGAATTTCTTTATTCCCTCCTTAATGTCTTCTATAACCCAGTCTTTTTTCAGGAGGGTATTGTTCAGTTTCCAAGTGTTTGATTTCTTTTCCCTAATTTTTCTGTTATTGATTTCCACTTTTATGGCCTTGTGGTCTGAGAAGATGCTTTGTAATATTTTGATGTTTTGGATTCTGCTAAGGCTTGCTCTCAAAACAAAGAATCCAGGGATCTTCTAGATGAAAGTGCATTTCTGGAATTACCAGATGCAGAATACAAAAGCTTAATATACACGACCCTTCAAGACATCAGGAAGGATATGAGACAATATGCAGAACAAGCCAAGGAACACACAGGTAAAGCAATTGAAGAAATTAGAAAGATTACTCAGGAACATAATGAAAAGTTTAATAAGCTGGAAAAATCCATAGACAGGCAGCAATCAGAAATTCAGAAGATTAACAATAAAATTACAGAAGTAGACAACTCAATAGAAAGTCAGAGGAGCAGAATTGAGCAAGTAGAAGCCAGAATTTCTGAACTCAAAGATAAATCACTTGTCACTAATATATTTGAAGAAAAATCAGATAAAAGAATTAAAAAAAATGAAGAAACCTTAAGAATCATGTGGGACTCTATCAAGAGAAATAACCTGCGAGTGATTGGAGTACCAAAACAGGGAGGAATAACAGAAAATACGGAGAGAATTGTTGAAGATTTGTTGGCAGAAAACTTCCCTGATATTGTGAAAGATGAGAAGATATCTATCCAAGATGCTCATTGAACTCCACATAAGGTAGATGTTAAAAGAAAGTCGCCAAAACATATTATAATCAAACTTGCCAAAACCAAAGATAAAGAGAGAATTGTAAGAGCAGCGAGGCATAAAAGAAAAGTCACCTACAAGGGAGAGCCAATAAGAATAAGCTCGGGCTACTCGGCAGAAACCATGCAGGCAAGAAGGCAATCGGATGACATATTTCAAAAATTGAAGGAAAAAAATTGCCTGCCAAGAATCATATATCCAGCAAAATTGTCTCTTAAATATGAAGGTGAAATTAAGACCTTTCCAGATAAACAGAAGTTTAGGAAATTCGTAAAAACCAAACCAAAACTACAAGAAATACTAAAGGGAGTTCTTTGGTTAGAAAATCAATAATCTCAGGTATCAACCCAGGACTAGAACACTGGGCAGAGCAACCAGCAGTCAACCCAGACAGGGAAATCCAAAAAAACAAAGTGAGATTATAAAAAAAAGCTCAAAACAGGGTAACACCGATGTTATTACATAAAAGAAGACAATATTTGAATAATAAAGAGGGACTAAGAAACGTAATGATAGATCTTCTATATGGAGAGGAAGATATAGCGATACAAAGAAAGAAAAGTTCGGTACAAACTTAGAAAAATAGGGGTAAATAATAAGGTAACCACAAAGGAGATAAACTATCCTACTCATCAAAATAAAAAACAAGAAAAAGTAGAGACTGGCAGAAACAAAATTAACAACAACACATATGAGGAAAAGACAATATATAAAGAAAATCTACTCAGCACATAAAATTAGGTGGGAAAAAGAAACTGTCAACAACACACAAAAAACACATCAGAATGATAACACTAAATTCATCCCTATCCATAATTACCCTGAATGTAAATGGACTAAATGCATCAATAAATAGACAGAGAGTGGCAGAATGGATTAAAAAACAAGATCCATCTATATGCTGCCTACAAGAGACACACCTTAGACTTAGAGACACAAACAAACTAAAACTCAAAGGATGGAAAAAATATATCAAGCAAACAACAATCAAAAAAGAGCAGGAGTGGCAATATTAATTTCTGACAAAATAGACTTTAAAGTTAAATCCATCAGAAAGGGTAAGGAAGAACACTATATAAAGATTAAAGGGACAATACGCCAAGAAAATATAATCATATTAAATATTTATGCACCCAATGACAGGGCTGCAAGATACATAAAACAAACTCTATCAGCATTGAAAAGTGAGATAGAAAGCTCCACAATAATCGCAGGAGACTTCAACACACCACTTTCGGTGAAGGACAGGACATCCAGAAAGAAGCTCAATAAAGACACAGAAGATCTAAATGCCACAATCAACCAACTTGACCTCAAAGGTACATATAGAACACTCCACCCAACAGCAACCAAGTATACTTTCTTTTCTAGTACACACGGAACATTCTCTAGAATAGACCACATATTAGGTCATAAAGCAAGCCTTAGCAGAATCCAAAAGACTGAAATATTACAAAGCATCTTCTCTGACCATAAGGCCATAAAAGTGGAAATCAAAAACAGGAAAAGCTGGGAAAAGAAATCAAACACTTGGAAACTGAACAATACCCTGCTCAAAAAAGGCTGGATTACAGAAGACATTAAGGATGAAATAAAGAAATTCATAGAATCCAATGAGAATGAAAACACTTCTTATCAGAACATTTGGGACACAGCAAGAGTGGCACTCAGAGACCCATTTATATCAATAAATGCACACATCCAAAAAGAAGAAAGGGCTAAAATCAAAGAATTATAACTACAACTTGAACAAATAGAAAGAGAGCAAATAAACAAATAAATAAACCCACAGGCACCAGATGAAAACAAATAATACAAATTAGAGCTGAACTAAATGCAATAGAACACAGAAAAACAATTGAAAGAATTAACAAGAATAAAAGCTGTTTTTTTTTTAAATTGAGCTTTAAGTGAACGTTTACAAATCAAGTTAGTCTGTCACTTATAAGCTTATATACACCTTACTCCTTTTCTAGTGCTCTAGTTTCCCTGCCACCTTATCTTCTCATCTTTGCTTTAAGGTAATTGTTGACTTTTTGGTCTCATATATATGGTTTTTCAATGGATCGCTGTACTCACAAGTAATATCCTTTATTTTGTGTTTCAGTCTCTTATTTTTTATTAATTTTTATTGTGCTCTAAGTGAAGGTTTACAAATCAAGTCAGGCTCTCATACAAAAATTTATATATACCTTGCTATACACTCCTAATTGCTCTCCTCCTAATGAGACAGCACACTCCTTCCCTCCACTGTTTCTCCTCATGTCCATTTAGGCAGTTTCTGGCCCCCTCTGCCCTCTCATCTCCCCTGCAGACAGGAAATATCAACATAGTCTTACGTGGTTATTGATCCAAGAAGCTCTTTCTTCACCATTATCATTTTCTATCCCATATTCCAGTCCAATCTTTATCTGAAGAGTTGGCTTTGGGAATGGTTCCTGACTTGGGCTAACAGAAGGTCTGGGGACTATGGCCTCTGGCATCCTTCTAGTCCCAGTCTGACCATTAAGCCTGGTCTTTTTATGAGAATTTGGGGTCTGCATCCCACTGCTCTCCTGCTCCCTCAGGGGTTCTCTGTTGTGTTCCCCTCAGGGCAGTCATCGTTTGTGGCTGGGCACCATCTAGTTCTTCTGGTCTCAGGCTGATGTAGCCTCTGGTTTATGCGACCCTTTCTGTCTCTTAGGCTTATAATTACCTTGTGTCTTTAGTGTTCTTCATTCTTCCTTGCTCCAGGTGGGTTGAGGCCAATTTTCGAATCTCTTATTTTTACTTAAAGCAAAAAATTCCTAAAATCAAATGAGAAGGAAAACACAATATACTGAAACCTTTGGTAAACAGCAACAGCAACGCTTAGAGGTCAATTTACAGCAATAAACACACACATCACAAAAGAAGAAAGGGCCAAACTCAATACCTTAACCCTGCAACTCGAACAATAGAAAAAGACCAGAAAAGGACGCCCAAAGATGCCAGAAGAAAGAAAATAATAAAGATTAGATCAGAAATATATGAAACAGAAAAACAATCAACAAGAGTGGTTCTTTGACAGGATCAATAAAATAGACAAATCACTGGCCTAAATGACAAAAGAAAAAAAGGAGAAGATGGAAATAACTCAAGTAACATGTGAGATGGGTGACATTACAACAGAGCCAACTGAAATAAAAAGGATCATAACAGAATACTATGAAAAAATTATACTCCAAAGATTTTGAAAACTTAAAGGAGATGGACAAATTCCTAGAAACACACTACCTACCTAAACTAACACAAACTGAATTACAAAATCTGAGCAGACCCATAACAAAAGAAGTTGAAGAGATCATAAAAAAAAAAAAAACTACAAAGGGGGAACAAAAAAGGAAAGCCCTGGACTGGATGGTTTCACTGGAGAATTCTACCAAGCATTCAGAGAAAAGCTGACACCAATTCTACTCAAATTCATTCTATGAAGCCAGCATAACCCTGATACCCAAATCAGGTAAAGACACTACACAAAAAAAGAAAATTACAGACCAATATTCCTCATGAACATAGATGCAAAAATCCTCAACAAAACTCTAGCCAATAGAAGTCAACAACATATCAAAAGAATAATTCACCATGACCAAGTAGGATTCATACTGGGTGTGCAAGGCTGGTTCAACATTAGAAAATCAATCAATGTAATCCACCATATAAATAATACAAAAGATAAAAACCACATGATCTTATCAATTGATGCAAAAAAGGCATTTGACGAAGTCCAATACCCATTCCTGATTAAAACTCTGAGCAAAATAGGAATAGAAGGGAAATTCCTCAACACAATAAAGGGCCTTTACAAAAAGCCAACAGCCAACATCATCCTAAATGGAGAGAGTCTGAAAGCACTCCCCTTGATAACAGGAAGCAGACAAGGATGCCTTGTATCTCCACTCTTATTCAACACTGTGCTGGAGGTCCTAGCCAGAGCAATTAGGCTCAAAAAAGAAATAAAGGGTATCTAAATTGGTAAGGAAAAGGTAAAGGTATCCCTATTTGCAGATGATACGATCTTACACAGAGAAAACCCCAAAGAATCCACAAGAAAACTACTGGAACTAATAGAAGGTTTCAGCAAAGTATCAGCATACAAGATAAACATACAAATGTCAGTTGGATTCCGGTACGGCGACAAAGAGAAAGTCAAAGAGGAAACCATCAAATCAATACCATTTACAATAGCTCCCTAGAAGATAAAATACTTAGGAATAAATCTAACCAGAGATGTAAAAGACCTAATCAAAGAAAATGACAAGACACTACTGCAAGAAACCAAAAGAGACCTATATGAATTGAAAAACATACCTTGCTCATGGATAGGAAGACTTAACATTGTGAAAATGTCTATTCTACCCAAAGAGATCTACAGATACAATGCAATTGCGATCCAAATTCCAACAACATTTTTAAACGAGATGGAGAAACAAATCATCGACTTCATATGGAAAGGGAAGAGGCCCCACATAAGTAAAACATTACTGAAAATGAAGAACAAAGTGGGAGGCCTCACACTACCTGATTTTAGAACATATTATACCACCACAGTAGTCAAAACAGCCTGGTACTGGTACAACAGACACATAGACCACTGGAACAGAATTGAGAATCCAGACATAAATTCATCCACTTATGAGCAGCTGATAATTGACAAGGGCTCAAATCCATTAAATGGGGGAAAGACAATCCCTTTAAGAAATGGTGCTGGCATAACTGGATATCCATCTGCAAAAAAATGAAACAAGACCCATACCTCATACCGTGTACAAAAACTAACTCAAAATGGACCAAACACCTAAATATAAAATCTAAAATGATAAAGATCATGGAAGAAAAAATAGGGACAATGCTAGGAGCCCTAATACAGGGCGTAAACAGAATACGAACCATAGCTAACAATGCACAAACACTGGAGGAGAAACTAGATAACTGGGAGCTCCTAAAAATCACTTGTGTTCATCCAGAGGCTTCACCAAAAGAGTAAAAAGAAAACTTACAGACTGGGAAATAGTTTTTGGCTATGACATATCAGATCAGGGTCTAATCTTTAAATTCTACAAGATACTGCAACACCTCAACAACAAAAAGAGAAATAACCCAATTAAAGAATGGGCAAAGGATATGAACAGGCACTTCACCAAAGAAGACATTCAGGTGGTTAACAGATACATGAGGAAATGCTCATGATCATTAACCATTAGAGAAACGCAAATCAAAACTACAATGAGATATCATCTCACCCCAACAAGGCTAGCATTATTCACATAACACAAAATAATAAATGTTAATGAGGTTGTGGAGAGAGTGGAACACTTAAACACTGCTGGTGGGAATGTAAAATGGTACAACCACTTTGGAAATCGATTTGGCTCTTCCTTAAAAAGCTAGAAATAGAAATACCATATGGCAATACCACTCCTAGGAATATACCCAAGAGAAATAAAAGCCCTCACTTGAATGGATATGTGCATACCCATGTTCAGTGCAGCATTGTCCACAACAGCAAAAAAGATGGGAACAACCTAGGTGCCCATCAACAAACAAATGGATAAACAAATTATGGTATATACACACAATGGAATACTATGCAATGGTAAAGAACAATGATGAATCCGCAAAACATCTCACAACATGGATGAATCTGGAAGGCATTATGCTGAGT
The DNA here is from genome assembly GCF_024166365.1 of Elephas maximus indicus. Taxonomy (NCBI): domain Eukaryota; kingdom Metazoa; phylum Chordata; class Mammalia; order Proboscidea; family Elephantidae; genus Elephas; species Elephas maximus. The sequence continues at coordinate 107,742,503 of NC_064846.1, forward strand.
GAAATTAGTCAGTCGCAAAAGGACAAATATTGTATGAGACCACTATGATAAAAACTCCAGAAAAGGTTTAAACACAGAAGAAAACATTCTTTGATGGTTACAAGGTTGGGGAGGGAGGGAGAAGGGAATTCACTACCTAGATAGTAGACAAGAATTATCTTAGGTGAAGGGAAGGACAACACACAATACAGTTGAAGTCAGCACAACTGGATTAAACCAAAAGTTAAATTTCCTGAACACAACCAGACCCTTCAAGGGATAGAGTAGCAGGGGCAGGGGTCTGGAGACCATGGTTTTGGGGGACATCTAGGTCAATTGGCATAACAAAGTTTATTAAGAAAATATTCTGCTTCCCACTTTGGTGAGTGGTGTCTGGGGTCTTAAAAGCTTGCTAGAGGTCACTTAAGATGCATCAATTGGCCCCAACCCACCTGGAGCAAAGGAGAATGAAGAATGCGAAAGACACAAGGAAAATACTAGCCCAAGAGACAAAAGGGCCATATAAACCAGAGCTTCCAACAGCCTGAGACCAGATGAATTAGATGGTGCCTGGCTGCCACTAATGGCTGCCCTGACAGGGAACACAGCAGAGAATCCCTGACAGAGCAGGAGAAAAGTGTGGTGCAGAACTCACATTCGTGTAAAAAGACCAGACTTGGTGGTCTGACTGAGACTAGAGGAACCTCTGAAGACATGGCCCCCCAACTCTCTGTTAACCCAGAACTAAAACCATTACCGAAGTCAATTCTTCAAAGATTAGACTGGATAATACTCATGAAGAGTGTGCTTCTTAGTTCAAGCAGAAACAAGAGACTAAATGGGCAGCTCCTCTCCGGAGGCAGGATGAGAAAGCAGAAAAGGACAGGAGCTGATTGAATGGACATGGGAAACCCGGGATGGAAAGAGGGAGTATGCTGTCACATTACAGGGATTGCAACTAGGGTCACATAACAATATGTGTATAAATATTTGTATGAGAAATTAACTTGAGCTGTAAACTTACACTTCAAGCACAATAAATTTTAAAAAAAGAGTTCACTGTGAGCCAACATGTGCAAAAAAAAAGAATATATATCTATAAACAAAAATTAGTTGGATTCCTCTACACTAACAAAGGGAATTCTGAAAAGGAAATCAGGAAAACAATAGTCCCTCAAAATACAAAATATTTAGGAAGAAATCTAACATAAAAGACTAATGTAAAGACAAACTACAAAACACTGCTGTGAGGAACCAGAAAAAAAAAAAAGATCTTCATAAATGGAAAAACATACCATGGTTATGGATAGGAAGACTTAACATTGTGAAAATATCAGTACTCCCCAAGGCTATCTACAGATACAATGCAATCCCAATTCAAATTCCAACACGTTCTTTAATGAGATGGAAAAATTAATTAATTTTATGTAGAAAAGAAAGTACCCCTAGAGAGGTAAAGCATTTTTGAAAAAGAAGAACAAAGTAGGACGCCTCCCACTATCTGATCTCAGAAACTACTATACAGCCATGGTAATCAAAACAGCCTGGTACTGGTACAACAACAAACGCATAGACCAGTGGAACAGAATTGAGAACCCAGAAGTAAAACCATCCACCTATGGACACCTGATTTTTGATAAAGGGTCAAATCCCATTAAATGGAGAACAGATAGTCTCTTCAACAAATGGTGCTGGCAAAACTGGATATCCGTTTGCAGAAGAATGAAACAGGATCCATACCTCACACCATACACAAAAATTAACTCAAAATGGATCGAAGACCTAAATGTAAGACGTAAAACTATAAAAATCATGAAAGAAAACATAGGGACAACGGCAGAGGTCCTAATTTATGGCATAATTAGAATTTCAAGCATAACTAAAGATGCACAAACTCCAGAAGATGAACTAGATGGTTAGGATCTCCTAAAACTTAAATACTTGTGCTCATCAAAATATATTATCAAGAGAGTAAAAAAAGAACCTACAGACTGGGAAAAAATCGTTGGTAAAAACATATCTGAAATAGATCTAATCTCTAAAATATACTGAAAACTTCAACAACTCACCAACAAAAAGACAAATGACCCAATCATAAAATGGCCAAAGGACATGAACAGACACTTCACCAAAGAGTACATCCAGGCGGCCAAGAAATACATGAAAAGATGCTCATGATCGTTAGCCATTAGAAAGATGCAAATCAAAACCATGAGACACCATCTCACCCCTGCAAGAATGGCACTGAGAAAAACAATAACAACGAAACAGAAAACAATAAATGCTGACAAGGTTGTGGGGAGATTGGAACTCTCTTACATTGCTGGTGGGAATGTATAATGGTACAACCAGTACGTAAAATGATATGACGCTTCCTTAAAAAGCTAGAAATAGAAATACCATATGTGCCAGCAATCCCACTCCTAGGAATATATTCTAGAGACATAAGAACTGTCACACAAATAGATATATGCATACCCACATTTATTTCAGCCATTACTCACAATTGCAAAAAGATGGAAACAACCCATTATCAGATGAATGGATAAACAAATTATGATACATACACAATGGAATACTAAAGAACAATAATAAATCTGAAACATCTCACAACATGGATGAATCTGGAGGGCATTATGCTGAGTGAAATTAGTCAATCACAAAAGGGCAAAAATTGTATGAATCCACTATTATAAAAACTCAAGAAAAGGTTTACATGCAGAAAGAAACAATCTTTGAGGGTAATCACGGAGGGGAGCGTGGAGAGGGGAACCACTAACTAGATAGTAGACATGTTTTAACTTCTGTGAAGGAAAATGCGATACGCAATATAGGGGAAGCCAGCACAAAATGACTAAGGCAAAGGAAGCCACTGAGAGACAGGAAAACTGGCTGAATGGAAACAGGAAACTTGGTGGGGGATTAGGGAAGGAAAGGGGGAGAGCACTGACACATTGCAGGGATGGCAACCAATGTCACAAAAAGAGTTGTGTATGAAATTTTTGAATAAAAAATTAATATGTCCAGTAAACTTTCACCTAAAGCACAATAAAATGTTCAAAACAGAAGTTTCAAGGGTTTATCCAACTTTCATGGCTCCAGGATGTCTGGAGTCCATGAGATTTTTAAATTCTGTTCCACATTTCCCCCCTTTTGATCAGGATTCTTCTATAGAATCTTTGATCAAAATGTTCAGTAATGGTCTGTGGGCACCATCTAGTTCTTCTGGTCTCATAGCAAAGGAGACAGTTGTTCATGGAGGCAATTAGCCACACCTTCCATACCCTCATTCTATTCCTGACTCTTCTTCTTCCTCTGCTGTTCCAGGCAAATAGAAACAAATTGTTGTGCCTTGAATGCCTGCTTGCAAGATTTAAGACCTCAGGCATTACACATAGAAATAGGAGGTAGAACAGAAGCACTAAGCATGTTATTAAGCCAGTTAACTGGAGTGTCCCAAAAAAACATGATCTTAAACCTCCAAACCAAGAAACCAAATCCCATGAGGTTTTTGGTTGTACATAAGCAGCCTCAGCAGCTACTCTTTTTATTTTTTGTTGTTGTTAATATATCTGTCACACAACTATTGCCAATTTCATTTTTTACAAGTGTACAACTTATTGACAGCAACTATAATAATTAGCTATGCAACCCTACCCTTAATCAACATGATATTTCCATCACCAGTAACCCCCCATTCTCCTTCCTTCCCCTGGCAACCACTAATATACTTTCTTCTCTATACATTTGCCTTTTCTTTTTATATAAGTGATGTCATACAATATTTGTCCTTCTCTGATTGAATTAATTCACTCAGCATCATGTCTTCAAGCTCCATGTATATTGTACCATGTATCAAGACTTCATTTCTCCTACTGGCTGAGTAGTGTTCGATTGTATGCATTTTGTTTATCCATTCATCTGTTAATTGGCATTTAGGTTGTTTCCACGTTTTGGCTATTGTGAATAGTGCTGCAATGAACATTGGTGTACAAGTCCCTTTTTGAGTCTTTGCTTTCAAATGTTTTGGGTATATACCTAGGAGTGGACTTCCTGGGTCATATGATAGTTCTATTTTTATGTTTTTGAGGAACCATCACTCTGTTTTCCACAATGGCTATGCCATTTTGCATTCCCAACAGCAATGGGTAAGGGTTCCAATTTCCCCACATTCTCAGCAACATTTGTTACTTTCTGATTTTTTTAATCTTTGCCATCCTAGTGGGAGTGAAATGGTACCTCATTGTGGTTTTTGTTTGCATCTCTGTGATGGCTAATGATGCTTAGAATCTTTTCATGTGTTTGATGGCCATTTGAATGTCCTCTTTGGTGAAATGTCTATTCAAGTCTTTTGGCCTTTTTACGCTTGGGTTATTTGTCTATTTTAAGTTGTTGAAGTTTTATATATATACTGGTTATTAGATTCTTTTTGGATGTATGGTTTCTAAAGATATTCTCCCAGGTGGTAGTTTGTCTTTTCACTTTTTTGTAGTCTTTTGACGAATGCAAGTTTTTAGGTACCACTTATTTACTTTGTCTTTTGCTGCTTGTGCTTTTGTTATTGTATTAGGCAATCCATTGTTGAAAGCTGGGCCTGAAAGCCTTGCCCCTGCTTGTTGTTTCTAAGAATTTTACATTTTTTGTTTGTATATTTAGGTTCTTAATCTATTTTGAATATTTTTGTGTGTATGGTGTGAAGCATGGATCCTGTTTCATTTTTCTGTATGTGGGAATCCAATTTTTCCAGAACCATTTATTGGAGTGACTCTTCTTTCCCCACTGAATGGACTTAGCACCCTTGTCAAAAATCAGTAGACCATAGATATGTGGGTTTATGAAAATACTTTTTTTCAACAACATAAATGACTACTATACACATGGACCTTGCTGGATGGTTTACACAGGATCAAATCAATTACATCTGTGGAAAGAGAAATGGAGAAGCTCAATCTTATCAGTTAAGACAAAATCAGGGTCCAACTGGGGAACAGACCATCAACTGCTCATATCCAACTTCAAATTAAAGTTGAAAAAAAGCAAATTCAAGAGAGCCAAAGTAGAACCTTGAATACATCCTGCCTGAATTTCGAGACATTCTCAAGAATAGATTTGATGCACTGAACTTTAATGACCAAAGACCAGAAGAGTTGTTGCTGACATCAAGGACATCATACATGAAGAAAGTAAAAGGTCCTAAATAGATGGGAAGATGTTCCATGCTCATGGATTGGAAGACGTAATACAGTAGAGTTGTCAATCCTACACAAAGCAATCTACAGATACAAAGCAATCCCGATCAAAATTCCAACAGCATTCTTAAAGGCAGTCTGGTACTGGTTTAATAATAGACACATAGACCAATGGAATAAAATTGAAAACCTGGAAATAAATCCAAACATGTATGGTCAATTGATTTCAACAAGGAAGTAAAATCCATTCAATGAGGAAGGAACAGTTTCTTCAACAAATGGTGCTGGCAATACAGGATTTCCACATGCAGAAAAATGAAACAAGATCCATACCTCACACTAAAGACAAAAACTAATTCAAAATGGATCAAGAACCTAAATGTTAAATCTAAAACCATAAAGTTCTCGGAAGAAAATGTAGGAGCAAAGCTTTGGGACCTAATTTTTTTTTCAATTATAGATTATCAAACACAACAACAAATGCACAAGCACAAAATAGATAACTGGGACCTTATAAAAGTTAAATACTTACATTCCCAAAATGCTATCAAAAGAGTAAAGAGACAACTTACAGACCGGGAAAAAATCTTTGGGAACAATATAACTGATAAAGATTTAATATCTAAAACACACAGAAAACCTCTACAACTTAACAACAAAAAGACAAATAACCCAATCAAAAACTGAGCAAAGTATGTGAACAGACACTTCACTAAAGAGGATATTCAAATGACCAACAGACACATGAAAAGATGCCCAATGTCATTAGCCATTAGATAAACGTAAAATGAAAATCACAATGAGATACCATTTCTCTCCCACTAAAAACCCAAAAACCAAACCCATTGCCGTTGAGTCGATTCCGACTCATAGCGACCCTATAGGACAGAGTAGAACTGCCCCACAGAGTTTCCAAGGAGCATCTGGTGGATTCGAACCTCCAGCCTTTTGGTTGGCAGCAGTAGCATTTAACCACTATGCCACCAGGGTTTCCTCTCTCCCACTAGGATGGTCAAAATAAAAATTTAAAAAAGGAAAATAACAAGTCTTGGAGGGAATGTGAAGAAATTAGAACCCTTATCCATTGCTGGTGGGAATACAAAATAGTACAGCAGTTGTGGATAACAATCTGGCAGTTCCTCAAAAAAACAGAGGTAGAGGTGTCATATGACCCAGCAATTCCACTCTTAGGAATATACCTTAGGGATCTAATAGAAGTAACACGAACCGACATATGCACACATGTTTATTGCAGCACTATTCACAATAGCAAAAAGTTGGAAATAGCCTAAGAGCCCATTAACAGATGAATGGGTAAGTAAAACGTGGTACATACAGAAAATGGAATACTACTCAGCACTAAAGAAAACTCAGTTTCTGAAACACCTTGGAACATTGGTGAACCCAGAGGATATTAAGTTGATCGAAAAAAGTCAATCACAAAAAACAAATACTGTGTTTTCACTTTTATGAAATGACATGAACAAGTAAATATACAGAATCTAATGTTCATTAGGAAACCCTGGTGGCGTAATGGTTAAGTGCTACAGCTGGTAACCAAAGGATCGGCAGTTCGAATCCACCAGATGCTCCTTGGAAACTCTATGGGGCAGTTCTACTCTGTCCTATAGGGTCGCTATGAGTTGGAACCAACTCGACGGCACTGGGTTTGGTTTTGGTAATGTTCATTAGTGGTTACCAGAGATGAGGGAAAAGAGGGGTACTCACTCTCTAGATAGTAGACACTTGTTATTTTTGTGATGGGAAAGGTAACACTGATTAGGATTATGTGAACACAGCTTGATGAAGGTAAATGATGTCACCAAAAAGTACACAAGAAAAACGGACCCATTGGTAATTCCCACGGCATGTATAATTTTGAAAGAACAGAAAAAACAACAAAAAATGGTATGTGCAAGTATATGTGTATGCATGTAGGCATATATATATATAGATAGATGTGTGTATATATAGGTGCATGTGCATGTATATGCACCTATGTGACTGTATGCACATATATTCATATATATTGTACAGTACATAGGGGGCACAGATACGGATACTTCTCAGACATAATCAAACACATTGTGGGATTTGTTTTCTGGGTTTGAAGAATTAGGACCTTGGTCTCGTGGAACATTTTGGTCAATTGGCATAATACAGTTGATAAAGTTATGCTGCACGTCTTAGTTTGGTGAGTAGTGTCTGGGGTCTTAAAAGCTTCTGAGCAGCCGTCTAAGTTACAATTATTGATTTCTGCTGATTCCGAGAAAAAGAGAAAGAAGGAAAACAAAGACTGAAAGAAGAAACCAGCATGCAGGATAAATAGTTTACGTGAACCATGGCCTCACCTACCTGGAGCCCAGAAGAAATACATGGTGCCCAGCTTCCACTATCAACTGTTCTGATCAGGGCCACAATAGATAGACCCTGACAGAAGGGGAGAAAAATGTGGAAAAGAACCTCAAATTCCTTACCGAAAACAAACAAACAGACCTACTGGACTAGTTGAGACTGGAGAACTCCACGAGACTATTGCCCTGAGATACTCTTCAAACCCTAAACTGAAACTAATCTCTGAGGTCACCTTGTAGGAAAATAACAGCTTGGCTCACAAAATAATGAATATCACCCATAAGTATCGTGCTTCTTTAAAAAAAATCACCTATGTAAGAACAAATGGTCAACAATTACTTTAAAGATGAGAATGTAAGGGTTCAGGGAAACTAGATTAATGGAAATGGAACAACCAGAACAGATATAATGAGAATGTCCATGCATTGTGATGAATGTAATCCTTGTCACTGAGCAATTTGTGTAGAAATTGTTGAATACGAACCCAAACTGCTGTGTAAACCTTCACAAAAAAACACAACAAAATATTATTTAAAAAAGGAAAGTTAAAGATAATTAAAAACACAGGAAAGTAAGAAGAGACCAAAATGGATGTCAGAAGAGACTCTAAAACTTGCTCTGGAAAGCAGAGTAGCTAAAACAACAGAAGAAATGTTGAAGTAGAAGAGCTGAACAAAAGATTTCAAAGAGCAGCTCAAGGAGACAAGGTAAAGTGTTATAATAAAATGTGCAAAGACCTGGAGTCAGAAATCCAAAAGGGAAGAACACAATCTGCATTTCTTAAGCTGAAACAACTGAAGGAGAGAATTCTAGCCTCGAGTTGCAGTACTGAAAGATTATATGAGCAAAAAATTGAATGACTCAGAGGAGACAGCTAAGATGGAGGACTAGTCAGGTGCACTAAGCCATTCCACTGCAAAAAAAGACCCGAAAAACCAAGCAAAACAGAAACAGATGCCAGCCCTAGAACACTGAACCTTAAACGAAGGGATAAAGTATTAGGTTGGAAGTCGCTGAGGAGAAGAAATTGATAGAAAACAGGGAAGGAAGAGAGATATAGAGCAGAGGTTCCTGATCAAATGGCATGACTCAGTGTTGCTGTCTTGGAATAAAGCCAATAATTCCACATGCAAAAAGGTACCTCTACAGAAGTCCCAATTGGAGGTAGAGTAAAGTAAGGAGATAGAGTAAGACCACATTTTCTAGCTGCAACGCGAGAAGCCCAGACTCTATGACCCAATAACCACAGTAGCACACCCCTACAATCTCCCACCCATTTAGTGAACAGTGGATAATACCACCCCATTGCGGCAACCCCGACTGATGTGAACCAGAGTGCCAACCAACCCCATTGCTCTACTCCATCTAACCCCTCTGTCCCTGCTTTCACTTCCCCCACCTCTCTCCTCTGCCCCACCATCCTCAGCCCCAAGGAGACCTGGCCTGGACCCCAGACCCCTTCCTGCCAGCTCTGGATCCCTCCCACTGCCCACTGTGGCACACAGGGGCCCTGGCCCAGACCCCAAGCCCATTGCCCCTGGCTTTGGACCCCTCCCACTGCCTGCTGCAGCACTTAGGGGACCCAGCCAGGAACCCAGTCCCCTTCCTGCTGGTTTGGAACCCTCCCATCACTGCCTGTGGCCCCAGCAGACCCCACCTGAACCCCAGGTCCCTTCCCATTGGCTCTGGTCACTTTCCACCACCTGGCACAGCCCTGAGGGGAGCCAGCCCAGACCCGAGGCCCTTCCCTGCTGGCTTGAGACACCCTCACAGGCCACAGCTCCAGCCCCCACCCCAATGCACACTGCAGGAAAATGACACATCTGAACCCCTTCCCTTCCTGCTGGACCTGCCCTGCTGCACCATAGTTGAGTGACTGGCCCTGCACACCAGTATTAGGTGGTGAGAATTACTGTGCCAACAAAGCACGCCTGGCCCACCTGCCCAGAAATAACCAAACACATGAACAAAAAAGCAACAATAAACAAACAAACCTACAATCAATAAACAAAGAAATCAATACCTAAATGTCTATAAGAGACAGCAGACAATATCAATATCCAGTAATCAATTAGAATAAAGCACCAGCTGACTTTCTGGCAGAAGAAAAGGCACTGGAAGTACCTGATAGGGAATTCTAAAGTCTAATATTCAGGGCTTTCCAAGAGGTCAGGAAAGAGATCAAGGAAAACACAGACAAAATCAACCAAACTGTAGCCAAAATCAAGGAAAACACAGACAAAGCAAATAGAAGAATTAAGGAAAATAATACAAGGGCAAAATGTCAAAATAACTGAACGACTAGCCAAAACCAAACCAAACCAAACCAAACCCACTGCTGTCGACTCAATTCCGACTCATAGCGACCCATAGGACAGAGAGAACTGCCCCATAGAGTTTCCAAGGAGCATCTGGTGGATTTGAACTGCTGGCCTTTTGGTTAGCAGCCGTAGCACTTAACCACTATGCCACCAGGGTTTCCAACTAAAAAACTAGAAATTAAAAACAAAATAAAACAAACAAACAAAAAAGCAATTAGAAATCCAAAAGATAGAAAACAAAATTTCAGAAATGGACAAAGCAATGGAAGGCTATAGGAGCAATTTGAAACAATGGAAGACAGAACCAGTGAAAATGAAGGCAAATCCATGGATGCCACTTTGAGGGAAAATCAGAGAAAAGAATGAAGAAGAATGAAGCAAACCTAAGAACTGTGTGGGCTACAATCAAGAGAAAAAATCTGCACATGTTTGGAGTTCAAGAGCAGGGGGACAAAATGGGAAACACAGAGAGATTCACTGAAGATTTGTGATAGAAAACTTCCTTGATACCATGCAAAACGAAAATCCAACCATCCAAGAAGCTCAACAAACCCCATATAGGATAGGACCTAAAGGAAAGTCACCAAGACATATCACAGTCACACTCGCCAAAAGCCAAAACAAAGGAAGACTCCTAAAAGCAGCTTAAGAAAAAAGAAAAGTCACATACAAAGGGGAAACAATAAAACTAAGCTTTCATTACTTGGCAGAAACCATGCAGGCAACAAGGCAATGGGAAGATATACTTAAAATCTTGAAAGAGAAAAATTGCAACCGAGAATAATATAGCGTGCAAAACTCTCTCTCAAATATGATGGCAAAATTAGGACATTTCCAGACTTACAGAAATTAAGAGAATTTGTGAAAACCAAACCAAATTTAGAAGAATTATTAAAGGGAGTCCTTCGGTAAGAGAACCAACAACATCGGACAACAACCTGAATGTAGGACACAGGTCAGTATAAGCCAAATACTGACCTAGGTAATGAACTCTCAAGGATAAAACAAAACTAAAAGTTTCAAACCTGGGAAATAAAGACTTCAATCTGTAAGTGACAACATGTAAGAACAATGAAAGTGGGAATACATGGTATAGATATAGAACATTCAAATGAGAGGAAGTCAAGGCAATACCAAGTAATAAGACTGTTTCAAACTTAGGAAGATAAGGATGAATTTCAAGGTAACCACAAAGAAAGTTAACAAACCTACTCATCAAAATAAAGAAGAAAAATGTAAAGTCTCAGTAAATACATAATCTACAATAATGGAAGAAACAAAATTTCAAAACAAAAGGAACTCAGCACAGGCGAGTAAGAGGAACAAAGACACGTCAGCACCACAAAAAGCGCTACAAAACGACAGCAATGAACTCACACCTATCAATAATCATACTGAATGTAAATGGGTTAATACGCTGATAAGGAGACAGAGAGTGACATAATGGATTAGAAAACATGACCCACCAATATGCTGTCTACAAGAGATACACCTTAGACACAAAGACATAAATATATGAAAAATCAAAGGATGAAAAAAACAAACATATCAAGCAAAGAGCAACCAAAAATGGGCAGGAGTGGCAATAAAACAGAATTTAAGGTAAAATCCACCATAAAAGACAAGACACAACATTATACAATGATTAAAGAGACAGTCCACCATGATGACATAATCATAATAAATATCTATACACCCAATGACAGGGCTCCACACTACATAGAGGAAAAAAAAAAACCTTGAACGGCACTGAAAAGAGAAATTGACAGTTCCAAAATAATAGAAGGAGACTTCAACACACCACTCTTGGTAAAGGACAGAACATCTAGAAAGAAACTCAGCAAAGATACAGAACTTAAGGCCAAAATCAACAATCTTGACCTCACAGACATATACAGGACACTCCACCCAACAGCAACAAAGTATACATTCTTTTCCAACACACGTGGAACATTCTCCAGAACAGACCACATCTTAACCACAAAGCAACCCTCAACAAAATCCAAAACAGTGATATAATTCAAAGCATCTTCTGTGATCATAATGCCATAAAAGTAGAAATTAATAACAGGAAGAGCAAGGAAAAAAATCAAATATATGGAAACTGAATGACACTTTGCTTAGAAACCACTGGGTAATAGAAGAAATCAAAGATAGAATCAAAAAATTTCTAGAATCAAATGAGAATGAAAACACATCATACCAAAATCTATGGGACACAGCTAAGGCAGTGCTCAGAGGTCAATTTATAGCAATAGACACACACATCAAAAAAGAAGAAAAGGACAAAATCAAAATGTTAGCCCTACAACTTGAACAAATAGAATGAGATCAGCAAAAGAAGCCTACAGCCACCAGAAGAAAGGAAATAATAAAGATCAGATCAGAAATAATGAAATAGAGAATAGAAAAACAGTAGAATCAACAAAACCAAAAGTTGCTTCTTTGAAAGAATCAACAAAATCAAAATACCGTTGGTCATATTGACAAAAGAACAACAGGAGAGGAAGCAAATAACCCAAATAATAAATGAAATGGGGGACGTTACAACAGCCCCAAATGAAATAAAAAGGATTCCTTCACCTATGACCCCACCTAGCCTGTCCTTCCCTCCCTTACTCACCCCACCTGCCCCCCTTCTGCTTCCCCTGCCCTAGGCAGCTGCCTCTATGATCCTGCTGCGAGTGAACAACCACATCATCAAGGAGATGCTGGCGTTCAAGTTGGAGAACGTGGCCGCTGGAAACAAACCAGAAGCAGTAGAAGTAACATTTGCAGACTTTGATGGGGTCCTCCATCGTATTTCAAAACCTAATGGAGACAAACAAAAATTATGGTCAGTATTTATTTGAAATTCTACAAGGAACTTCAGGCATACAGTGCTGGTGAGTTATTCAAGAGGGTGTACGGAAGTTTCTTGGTAAATCTAGAATCAGGATAAAAAGTCTGTTTGCTATATGGCCTTGAAAATCTTCCTGCCTCCAAAGATCTCATCATACATCAGGCTGTCACGTTGAAAGGAAATGGTTTTGCCTCTGTCTTTGAGAAATACTTCCAACTCCAAGAAGAGGGCAAGGAAGATGAGAACAGGGCAGTTATCCATTATAGGTGTGATGAGACCATGTCTCTTGAGTTCAAAAAGGACAGAGTTGCAGTAGTATTCAGCACAGTGTTCAAAGATGATGATGATGTGGTCATTGGAAAGGTGTTCATACAGGAATTCAGAGAAGGACAAAGAGCCAGCCACACAGCCTCACAGGTCCTCTTTAGCCACACGGAACCTCCTCATGAGCTGAAAGACACTGAAACCGATGTCACTGTGTGCGACAACATTGGCTATATCACTTCGTGCTAGTCCTTCGCCACAGAAACATCTGTGCCCAAGATGACACCATCAACTTAATCCACACGTTTCGGGACTACCTGCATTACCACATGAAGTGCTCTAAGGCCTATATTCACACACTATGCAGGCGAAAACATACGACGACTTCCTCAAGGTGCTGAACCGTGCACGCCCAGATGCCAAGAAAAAAGAAATGAAAATAATCACCGGGAACTTGTTTTCATCCCGCTAACTCTTGGGCACAGAAGGAGGAAGGGGCTGGCAACTGAAGACTGAAACATTTGCTACTAGATAATCGTAGCTTTTAATGTTGCACCTCTTCAGCTTCTCAAGGGATTCTCCGTTTTGGTTCCATGTTGTACACATTTGGAAAATAATCTGCAGAAACCAGCTGTGCTTGTGAGGACTTCATATTTCCTGAGAATTAAAAAAAAAAGAATAATTCCATTTGACCAACTTAATTCCCTTTCTTTATCCTCCCTCCTTCACTCTCCTTCCCTTCCACCCTCTTTCAAAGCTGTTTTGCTTTGCAACATGTTACTGGTAATGAGTTGCTGGATAATGAAATCTTAACTTGTTTTCTCCTATTTGAGTTCCCAAATCCTGTATCTAAAGAAATACAGTTTGGGGTCATTAATAAAGAAAATCTTTCTATCATAAAAATTTTTTAAAAATGGGCAAAGGATATGAACAGACACTTCACCAAAGAAGAGATCAGGTGGCTAACAGACACGTGAGGAAATGCTCAGGATCACTAGCTATTAGAGAAATCCAAATCAAAACTACAATGAGATACCATCTCACCCCGACATTACTGGCATGAATCAAAGACACAGAAATTAACAAATGTTGGAGAGGTTGTGGGGAGATTGGAACCCTTATGCACTGCTGGTGGAAATATAAAACGGTACGATCATTTTAGAAAACAATATGTGCTTCCATAAAAAGTTAGAAATATAAATACCATATGATCCTGCAACCCCACTCCTAGGAATGTATCCTAGAGAAATAGGAGCCATCCCATGAATGGGCATATGCACACCCATGTTCACTGTAGTATTATTCACAGTAACAAAAAGATGGAAACAACCTAAATGCCCATCAACAGATGAATGGATAAACAAACTATGGTACATACAACGGAATACTATGCAGTGATAAAGAGCAATGATGAATCTACTTAACATCTCACAACACAGATGAATCTGGAGGGCATTATACTGAGTAAAATAAGTCAATAATAAAAGGACAAATACTGTATGAGACCACTAATATAAAAACACCTGAAAATGCTCCCACACAGAAAGAAATAATCTTTGTTGGTTATGAGGGAGGGAGGAGTGGGGAGGGAAAAACAATAACTAGGCAGTAAATAAGTGGTAACTTTTGTAAACTGTAAGCCAGTGTACAATACTGGGGAAATCAGCACAACTTGACCAGGGCAAAGTCATAGAAGTTTCACAAAAAGCTTCACAAACACATCCAAATGCCCTGAAAGACTGAGCTGCTAGTCTGAGGGCTGGGGACCATGGTCTTGGAGGACATCTAGCTCAATTGGCCTAACATAGTTTATGAAGAAAATGTTCTACATCTGATTGTGGTGAGTAGTGACTGGGGTCTTAAAAGCCCACGAGCAGCCATCTAAGGTACATCTACTGGTCCCATCCCGGGTGGAGCAAAGGAGAATGAAGAAGACCAAAGACACAAGGGAAAGATGAGTCCAAAGGGACTAATGGACCACAATACTACCACAACCTCCACCAGACTGATCCCAAAAACAACCAGATGGTGCCTGGTTACATGACTAACTGCTCTGGCAGGGATCACAATAGAGGGTCCTAGACAGAGTGGGAGAAAAGTCTAGAACAAAAAACAAAGTTCAAATTCACACACACACAAAAAGGACCAGGCTTGCTGGTCTGACAGAGACTGAAGAAACCCCAAGAGTATGGCCCCTGGACACCCTTTTAACTCAGTACTAAAGTCACTCCTGAGATTCACCCTTCAGCCAAAGATAGACAGGTCTATAGCGCCAAAAATAACACACGTGAGAGTCATGCTTCACAGTTAAGTCATGTATAAGAGACTAATGGGCACACCAGCCCAAAAGCAAAGATAAGAAGACAAGAAAGGACAGGAAACAGGGAACCTGGAGTGGAGAAGGGGACAGTGTTGACATATCACAGGGTTGGCAACCAATGTCACAAAACAATTCGTATATTAACAGTTTAATGAGAAGCTAATTTGTTCTGTAAACTCTCAAGTAAATCACAATAAAAAGATTGAATGACTCAGAAAGCATCAAAAAAAGATGAAAGGAAAACACAGAGTCACTGTACCAAAAAGAATTGGTCATTGTTCAACCATTTCAGAAGGTCACCTATGAACAATAACCACTGGTACTGAAGGAAGTAGCCGAAGGAAGAAGTACAAGCTGCACTGAAGGTATTGTTGATAAACAAGGCTCTAGGAATTGATGGAATACCAATTGAGATGCTTCAACAAACAGACACAATGCTGGGAGCACTTACTCCTCATATGTCAAGAAAATTGGAAGACAGCTAACCGGTCACCTGACTGGAAGAGAACCATATTAATGCCTATTCCAAAGAAAGGTGATCAAACAGATTGAGGAAATTATTGAACAATACCATTAATTTCAGATGCTAGCAAAATTTTGTTGAAGATAGTTCAAAAATTGCTGTAGCCATACATTGACATGGAATTGCAAGAACGTTCAATCTATAATCAGAAGAGAATGTGGAATGATGTATATCATTGCTTAGTCAGATGGATCTTGGTCAAAGCAGAGAATACTAGAAAGATGTTTACCCATGTTTTTCCAACTATGCAAAGACACATGACTGTGTGGATCATAACAATTTTGGATAACGCTGTGAAGAATGAGAATTCCATAACACTTAATTGTACTCTTACGAAATGTATACACGGATCAAGAGGCAGATTTGAACAGAACAAGGGGGATACTTCGTGGTTTAAAACTGGAAAAATTTTGAGGCAGGGTTGCATTCCTTCACCTTATTCAATCTATAGGCTGAACAAATAATCTGAGAAGCTGGGCTATATGAAGAAGAACACAGCATCAGGATTGGAGGAAGACTCATTAGCAACATAATATACAGATAACACAACTTTGCTTGCTGAAAGTGAAGACAACTTGAAGCACTTACTGATGAAGGCAAAAGTCTGGAACAATAAGCAATATCATAATAAATGGCAAAGAAATTGAAGTTCTGAATGATTTTATTCTTCTTGGATCAACAATCAATGCTCATGGAAGCAGCAGTCAAGAAATTAAACCATGTATTGCATTGGGCAAATCTGCTGCAAACGTCCTCTTTAAAGCATTAAAATCAAAGATGTCACTTTGAGGGGTAAGGTGCACCTGACTTAAGCCATGGAATTTTCAATCGCCTCATACGCATGCTAAAGTTTGACAATAAGAAAGACTGAAGAATAATTGACATATTCGAATTGTGATGTTGAGGAAGAATGAACAAATCTTTCTTGGTGAAAGTGCAGCCAGAATGCTTCTTAGAAATTAGGATGGCAAGACTTAGTCTCATTTACTTTGAATATGTCATCAGAAGGCACCAATCGCTGGAGAAAGTAATCATGCCTGTTGAAGTAGAGGGTCTGCAATCACGAGGGAGACTCTCAATGAGATTGACAGTGTCTCCAACAGTGGGCTCAAACATAGCAATGATTGTGAAGATGGTACAGGACCAGGTAATGCTTCATTCTGTTATGCATAAGGTTGCTATGAGTCAGAGATGACTTAACAGCACCTAACAACAGTGAAAAAAAAAAAACAAAAAAAAAACAACAGTGGTATATAAAAGATTGAAATATCTGGGAATAAATTTATACAGGTAAGTGAAAGACTTGTTCACTGAACACTATAAAATATTACTGAAAGAAATCAAAGAAAACCTACATAAATAGGACATTCATGTTCATGGATGGGACGTCTTAATATTGTTAAGATGTCAATAATACCAAAATTGATCTATAGATTTAATGCAATCTCTATCAAAATTCCAACAACTTTTTTGCAAAAAAAATGAAAAACCCAATCTTCAAATTTATGTGAAATAGCAAGGGACCCCAAATTGCCAAATCAATCTTGAACAAGAAAGACAAACTAGAAGAACTCACATTTCCTGATTTCAAAACTTACTATAAATCTACGATGCTCAAACTATTCTGGTACTGCTATTGGCCAATGGAATAGAATTGGGAGTCCAGAGATAAACTCATACATCTATGGTCAACTGATTTTCAACCAGGGTGCTAAGTTGGATCAATGGGGAAAGAATAGTCTCTTTAATAAATGTTTCTGGGACAACTGGATTTCCACATGTAAAAGAATGAATTTAGACCCACACTGCACAGCATATATAAAAATTAACTCAAAATGGATCAAGTACCTAAATGTAAGAGCAAAAACCATAGAACTTTTAGAATAAAACATAAGGGTAATATTTGGGGATCTAGTTTTTTGGCAATGGATTCCTACCTAAGACACCAAAAGCACATGTTACAAAAGACAAAATATGTAAACTGGACTTCATTAAAATTGAAAACGTGTGCATCAAAAGACTTTGTCAACAAACTGAAGAGACAACCTACAGATTGGGAGAAAATCGGGAAAAACATATCAGAAAAGAGTTTAATATCCAGAAAGTATCTTTAGGAGTTCTTTAACTCCTAAAGCTTAGCAATAAAAAGACAAATAACCAATCAAAAAATGAGCAAAGGACTTGAATAGACAGTTCACCACAAAAGATATACAAATGGCCAACAAGCACAGGAAAAGATGCTTAAAATAATTAACGATTATTGTTGTTAGTTGCAGTTGAATTGATTCTTACTCGTGGTGACCTCATCTGTGCAGAGCAGAACTGCTCCATAGGGTTTTCAAGGCTGTGACCTTTTGGAAGTATACCACCAGGCTGTCTTCCATGGTGAATCCGGGTGGGTTTGAACTGCCAAACTTTTGTCTCATAGTCAAGTATTTAAATGTTCGTGCCACCCAGGGATTCCTAATCGTTAGGGAGATCAAATCAAAACCACAGTTAGATATCATTTTGGCTCCTCTAGGTGGCTATGATCAGAAAAATACAGAAAGCAACAAGTTTTGTTGAGGATGTGGAGAAATAGGAACCCTCAAACATTGCTGGTAGTTTTGTTAAATGGTACAGCCACTGGAAAATAATTTGGCAATTCCTTAAAAAGTTAAACACAGAATTACCTTTTGACCCATGGCAAAAGTGTAAATTAACACAAACTCTGTAAGGAGAAAAGCAATAGATTTTTATTGAGTAAGAGAATGATTCGAATTGGGTGGCACAAAGTGAAATCACAAAGTGCTTCACTGTTCAGCAAGAGAGAGGGCGGTTATATACGAAGTCTTGGTTTTACAGAAAGTCACAAGAAAATGTTTCATAATGTCAGTTAATCTACTTTCTACCCCAGACTTCCTGGACCCTACCTGTGTAAGCATTTTTCTGATAACATTCTGCATAAACATTTTCCCCTTAGAACAGAACATTTTTGTCATACCCCTCCTGGAACATTCTTATCACAAACTTAAACAAGCATAGCCACATTGTTGTTCACCTGAAGGGGGAAGTGGTGCATGTATTCTGAAAGTAGAAGTAGGGATCTAGGGCAAAGGGGAATTCGATTCAGACCTGTGTCAGCTACTTTAGTCATGTCAAGCATCTCAGTTTTAAAGTGCTCTTGCATATTTCCCCCTTCTGATCATGAATCTCCATAGAGATTCCTTGATTACCATTATAAGAGTGTTTTCTTCTGCATAGACATTCAGGCTGTCTTATTAAATTTTGACTTTGTTGTAATTTTCTGGAATTCGGCCATTAACTTCTTCACCATGCCATAACTGAGATACCCTATTTCTGTAATTCTTTTATTTGGGCAAGTGTAGAGCAAGGCCACATTTGGAGAAACAACTTGGCATTCCAAAAAGTCTAACTCAAGGTGTGATTACAAGTTTTAGAGAATCAATTCATTTAAAATTTGATAAGTCCAAAAATAATTATTACAATAAACAAGATAACCAATCCAGTCTGTAATAAAGAATGTAACCAAGAGCCAATACCATTAGGCAACCAGCTAAAAATATCAAGAAAAGGAGTGTCAGGTATAAAAAAAAAACAAAAACAAAAACTCAGGTATAGGATGTATTTAATGAAGCCAAGTAGCCTTTTGGAGAATTTTTCTGAATATGTTGTTTTATTTCTCCTGTAGTATTCACCCAGGCACAAGAAGTATCAGGAGTATTACCCCTCCTTGTTGAGCTAGGGTGAAATCAAGAACTATTCTATCATCTAATACAACCTTAATGAGGGAATCTAGAGACTTCTGCTAAGCAGCCATTCTATCGGCAATATCATCAGCAAGTTGAGCCATAGTAGCAGATAAATTTCGAGTAGACTTCTTGAGCTGATGAACACCATACCAAGGTAGAAAGGTTCTGAGGAATAGGCATCCTAATTCAGTTTTTTCAGCTATAGGATTCTGATATTTCATTTGGTCTGCCCATTTTAAAGGGTCTGAACTCTTTTGTGATGAGTAAAGATGTTCAAATCATTAATCCAATGTATACTTTCATTGTAAGAGTGAACATCTAAAGGGATTCCTAAATGGCCTAAAGTACATTGACTCACCATATTTCAACCATTCAAACAGGGTAATGTCCAAGCATAAGTTTCATCATTTGTGTCTGGTGTGTCTATATAGGGATGTTTTGATCCACCACATAAAAATGCATACCCATATGAAGTGCAAATCATTCCACTTTTTGTTATATTGAGCGGAGAAGGGACGGTTTGACTGACCTGCTAAAGCCAATCCTCTGTTAAGGAATTACTGCAAATAGGTAATCATCCCAATTCCAACATTATTAGCTTCCAAAGTGAAGCACAGTGTTCTTTAATCTTACTTGCTGGACTCAGGCAACTTGTACTTGCTATATTAGTTGCGAGGAGCTTCATTTGGAATCTAGGGAGCCTGATGTATGAAACTAAAATCTTATGTGAAAAATCATCAGGGGGGTTTCAGGCAGCATCAGAGACATTCTTAGTTGTGATCTGGGTTAGATTGAAACGTGGAACCTGGGGTTGAGCTAATAACTCAGGGGATTCCATAATCTAACACATATGGCTCGCTTAAAGGTGATATTTAGGACCCCAGATGGTGTGAGTCTCAAATTAAAAAGAACCAAAAGAAGGATCTTAGTCCAAGATAAACTTAAGGTTTCACAAAGCTTTGCAATTTGGGTCTTTATTATTCCATTAGTTCTTTCCACCAGACCACAGAACTGGGGATGCTATGGGCAATGCAGCCTTTGGTAAATGGGAAAAACTCGACAAATTTCTTGGATAATTTGACAAGTGGAATGCATTCCCCAATCACTACAAAGAGTTTTTCATGCTTCTTAGGTGGGTATAATGTTTTCAAGAGGTTTCTTTGCCACAAAGGCTGCAGTAGCACAATGGCAAGGAAAAGCTTCTACCCAATGTGAAAATCTGCAAATCGTTACTAATACATATTTATAACCATTTGAAGGTGAGAGTTGACTAAAATGTAGTTGCCATTCAAGCATAGGACCAGAGGGTAAAGGATATTGTCCATGTGAGAGCCTTCATGTAAGTTTTGCATCATAGGAACAATAGAAACATGCAAAAATCTAGGTAAAACTGTTTTCTTATTGTGTCTGATCCATTATCTAGTAGCAGGATCTTAGTAACAACTTGGCTTTTTCCAAATTTTTTCATCTGTTTAGCCAATAGTTGATGTTTTGAAAGTTTTTCTATGGTCTATTCATGAGCATTGAGCACATTGTCATACTTGAGCATATCTTTTCCTTAACTATCATGGGTGCTGAAGTAATTTGCAAAGCAGCCTTTTTAGCTGCTGCATCAATTAAATTATTTCCCCTAATCTCTTCAGTTTGGGGCACTCATTTTGATTGATGTGCCTGTACTTTTATTACATCAATTTCAGAAGGAGGTAACAGGGCATCCAAAAGATCTGCCATAAAAGCTCCATTATTTATTTATTTGTGCTTTAGGTGAAAGTTTACAGCTCAAGTTAATTTATCATACAAAAATTTATACACATATCATTATGTGACATTAGTTGCAATCCCTATAACATGACAGCACACTCCTCCTTTTCACCCTGGGTTTCTTGTGTCCATTCAACCAGCTATTGTCCCTTCCTGCCTTCTCATCTGGCCTCCAGACAGGAGCTGCCCATTTGGTCTCGTGTTTTTTTATCTGCTTGGAAATAACTTCCAAAGAAGTTCACTTTTCATGAGTGTTATTTTATGTTTTAATCTTTGTCTGAAGAGTGGGCTTCAGGAATGGTTTTAGTTTTAGGTTAACAGAGCATCTGGGGGCCATGGCTTGGAGTGTTCCCCCGTCTCAGTCAGACCATTAAGTCTGGTCTGTTTACTTGAAATTGAGTTCTGCTCCACACTTTTCTCCCCCTCCATCAGGGACTCTTTGTTGTGTTCCTGTCAGGGAGATCACTGATGGTAGCCGGACACCATCTAGTTCTTCTGGTCCAAAGCTCCATTCTTGATGAAAGTACCAGAGGAGGTTAAGAAGCAACTCTGCTTCCAAAGCATACCAAAGTGATGAATAACTACATAACAATATTTGATTCAGAGGCCTTTAAATATTTTTACAAAGGTTGAGCCATTGAAGAAAAGTTAGGTATCCAGGTTTGACAATAACCAGAGTCCTAAGAAACCCCATAATTGTTTCTTTGTTTCAGGTATAGGAGAAACGAGAATATCTTCTTTCCATTAAAGGTCAATAGAAATGCCTTCTGCAGCAATTAGGTGTCCTAAATACCTAACAGAAGGCTAAGCCAATTGCATTTTCTCTTTAGAAACTTTTGTCCTCCAGCAGCCAAACATTTCAATAAATCTACACTATCTTCAAGGCAGACTTTCTGTGAGTTTGAAGCAGCTAACAAGTCATCAACATATTGCAACAATGTAGATTGAGTTACAAATAGTAAAGGCTGTAAGGAAAAATTTCGGGAAAATAAATGAGATTCAGTAAATCCTTGAGGCATTACAATCCCAGTAATTGTTGATTTTCCCAAGTAAAGGCAAACAAATATTGGCGTTCGGAATGCAAGAGAATGTTGAAAAAGGCACTACAAAGATCTACAGCCATAAAATGTGTTGCATCTGAGGGAACATCAGAACGTAATATATGTGGATTAGGGCCCCATATCTCCTTCATTATAATTCAGACTGAAGGGCATCCTGTTGGGGAGCTTTCTGTTGTTTTTTTTTTTTTAATGTATAACATACATTTTTCAAAGGCCAGGTTTCTTACAATAGTGACAGATGCCAGATTTTGTGCCAGTGGAGGGTTTGTTGTTTCTCTTTTGACTAGGAGGCTGTAATTGTTGCAACTGGAGGGCCATTATTTTGTTAGCCTTAGAGACTTTCTCAGCTCTTAAAGTCTGAGAAAGTTTGTATGCCAAATTAGTTAATTCAACAATAAGAACTGCCTCCCAGTCCAGCTGGTGCCTCTTTACTAAGGCTGAAATTTTGGGCTTGAAGGCAGACATAAAGACAACTTTAAAAGCTCCAGCAGCACCAGGAGCTGATAAGGAAATTCCCAAGTGTTCTGTAAACTTTTGGAGTAACTGGGTCTGAAAATCATAAACACTCTCATCTTTATTTTGTTTGCAAGAATGAATTTTTGTCCAATTAATTAATGGAGGAAAAGCCTTAGGGATTAAAAAAAAAAAAGATAGCCTCCATTAATTTTTTTCCCCCATACCCTGGGAGTCTTCTAACATTTCAGCAGCTGTTTTACTTATATTCAGAGCTAAATGGTCTTTAGGGTTTTTACACTTGCCTTGCTTCAACCATAATTGGCTCCTCATGGCCACATTATCATCTGTACTAAAAAAAAAAAAAAATCTGTACTAGTTAGTATAACTAGGCTGATATGCTTCAACAAGAATATAAAATTCTTCGGCAGCTTTGGAAAGTCCTTTACAATACTGCACAAAGGGCACAAGTAATGCTTGGAGGGTCCTCAGAATCACTGGGATGAATTTTAAAGGGCATTTCAAGCAAAGGCTTATTAGGCTTATTTGTTGGTTTCTTAGGAAAGGAAGGAAGTTCAGACAGGGAGTTTTCAGAAGAACAGGGATGCAGAGGAGGGTACAGAGAGGTAACAACAGGTTGTGGAACAGAAGGGGTAGATAAAGAATTTTGGCATTGCAATTACTTATTCTGTTAGTAAATTTGGAAACAGTATCCTGCAAGGAGGCAATTTTACTATCCTGATGTCTCTTACATCTACATACTAATAAAAATAGGCTTTCTATTGAGATTGCTTGATTTGGAGGCTTCGATTATCCAGTTTGCTGCACAGAAAAACCAATTTAGAAAGGACAAAGGTACTCTGAAGTGACCACTGATTTTCCAAACTATCTCTGGTGAGGTTATGCCAAATAGCCCAAAACGAGCATGTTAAGGGACCAAAATGTTTGTTCGCATAGTGAGCAGGAGTTTCAGAGGGTGGTTCTGATGCACCTCTGGAGTTGGCGTTTTCCAATAAATAGTCAAAATTTACTTGCAGGAGGTGGAGCCAAGATGATGGCTTAGTCACACACACCATAATGTTTTCCTGCACCAAAGACCCAAAAAACCAAGTGAAGCAGAAGTAGATAAAAATGCAATAACACTGAACATCAAAAAAGAAAGTCTAAGGACTGAACTGAATACTAGTTGGAAGGAATAAGGAAAGCAGTGAAAAAGGACTAACACAGAATGGTGGAGCTCAGCCAGTCACCCCAGTCTGCTGCAGCTAACTTAGAACAAAGCCAACAGTGACCTTGTTTGAAGAAAACAGCAAGACAATTTCACAACTTTCCCAAAAGGGATAGAGAACCTCTTTAGACACACATAGAAAGAAGCAGAGACAGGAGGGTGCTAGATCCAGAATCGGAGATACTCAGGAGGGGCAGCCCTTGACCTCAGCAGGTGAGTGCACACACAAGCCGGTGGACTCACAGAGTTTTGGCAGAAGATCTCCCATCCAGCTGGTCCCCAGGCAGCTCCTCTCCCTGCACTTGAGAGAGGACAGGTCCCACTTGCTGGCTGCAGTGGATGCAAGGTGCTGTGGCATCTGAATGTCCTAGCCAGAAGAACACACTCCCCCCACACCCTATCCACCTGATCAGAGGCGGCAGAAGGCCCCATACCTTGACCTTCTTGCCTAAGTGGGGGACCATAACACAAGCCTATGTTCTTCCTCCCACCCTTCCCAACCCTATCCACTACTGCCTGTTGTCCACCTGACAAGCAAGACTAGGCACAGCCCCATGTGTGTACCTACCCAACACATACTCCCTCCCAAGGCCCAGTGGAGGGCAGCAGCAGTGGGACAGTGAGAAAGCTCACTGACCATTCCCTCCTCCTGTCCCCCATCCACTGTGAGGCAGCACTTCTGTGGGTGCATTCACCAGGCATGATTCCATCCCTTAACCTACCCAGCAAGGGGTAGAAGAGGCATGACTGTGTGTGTATCCTCCTGTAGCCCCTTCTTCCCTCCCTCAGTCTGGCTTGAAGCGGCACATCTATGAGTGCAATTACTAGGTGCAATTCTCTCCGTTTACCTGCCCAGCGAGGGCAGAGGAACTGTAACTGTGAGAACATCCCACCACAGCCTCTTCCTCCACCCCATCAACTGACACAAGGAAGCATCACTGTGCCTGTGTTCACCAACGTGACTCTCTCCCTTAACTCACCCAGCCAGCGGCAGAGGAAACACGACTGTGCATCACCCAGCCACTCCTTCCTCTCTTCCCTTGCCTTACATGAGGAAACACTACTGTGCACATACCTGCCAGACATGACCCCATATCTTAATCCACCTAGAGAGGGGCAGAAGGGTTGTGACTGTATGCACATACCCCTGCAGTCTCTTCCATCCTCCCCTCACCAGATGCAAGGTGACAACACTGTGCACACATTTGCCAGAATCTAATCCATCCTTTATCCAGCAAGGGGAAGAGGAGCTACGACTACATGCACATTCCCCTGAGGCCTTCCTCCCTCTCCTTGCTCAGCACAGGGTGGAAGAAGAGTAAGTGTGCATGTACCCACCTGCTGCATCTTCCTTCCTCTTCTCATCACTGACAGACACATGCAGTGAGACTGAGCAAACATCTGCCTGCCGTTCTTTCCTCCCTCCTCATCCTCAAGACTTGGAGTGACTTGTGAACATCCCCCTGCCACCCTCCCTTGAACACCTACATCTCCTCCCTGCAACCAGAGAGAGGAGAGGATTATGACCCCACTTGCCCACCACACCCAGCATATTGGCCACTCCACCTGCACAGAGAGCACAGTTCCCCACTCCTGAGCCACCAAATTGAAGATAGATGGAGGACAAAGCCAAACCAACCCACCCTCTGCTGCCTCACAAGATCAGTAAACAGAGACCCAAGTTCCTATACCTACCTGCCACTTCACCCACCCAAAGACAGGTGGTGGGGGGCTCCAGCTCAGCCAGTTGAGTGACTAGAGCACCACTCCAGCCACACTTGCCAGGAATCACCAAAAGAAAACAAAACAACAGCAATAGCAAAACAGAGAACCCAGTAAACAATTATACAAATAAAAAATAGGTACAATAACCCCTTAATGTCCTAGAAATGACAAACAATAGCAAACCACCTAAAGAGGTAGGACAAGATGGCCCCAGCAAGTAACCATAATAAAGAACCAGAAATCTTCCCTGAGAAAGAAAAGGTAATGGAGCTTCCTGTTAAGGAATTTAAAAGGCTTATGTATTGTGTCCTCAAAGGAATCAAGAAAATAGGCAAAACGATGGAGAACACAGACAAAACAAAGGAAAGCACAGACAAAACACTAGAGGAATTCAGGAAAACAATACAAAAACAAAATGACAAAATTAGTAGACAATTGGAAATGATACAGCAGCAGGAACTAGAAATCCAGAAGCTTAACAATAAAATTGCAGAAATTGACAACTCAATGGAAAGTCACAGGAGTAGAATTGAAACAATGGAAGACAGGATCAGCAGAATAGAAGACCAAGGAACAAAAAAAAAGAATTAAGAAAAATGAAGAGAGGCTAAGAGTTATGTGTGACACCATTAAGAGGAATAACTTTCCTGTGATCAGAATCCTGGAAGGGGAGGAGCCAACAAAAAGCATAGAGAGAATTGTGGAAGCTATACTAACAGAAAACTTCCCTAATATCACAAAAGATGAGAAGATAACCATATAAAAAGCACAGCAAACCCCATGCATGATACAGCCCAATGGAAGAACCCTGAGACATATCATAATAAGCTTCCAAAACCAAAGACTAAGAAAGAATGCTGAAAGCAGCTTGGGAAAAAAAGGGCATCAATAAGACTAAATTCTGATTACTTGCCAGAAACTATGCAGGCAAGAAAGCAATGGGATAATACATATAAAATCTTGAAAGGTAAAAACTGCCAACCGTGAATTATATACCCAGCAAAAATATACCTCAATACGATGGTGAAATTAGGATATTTCCAGATAAACAGAAATTAAAGGAATTTGTAAAAACCAGACCAACTTTATAAGAAGTATTACAGGGAATCCTTTGAACTGAAAACTAATAACACACCGGACAACAACTTGAGATTAAAACACAAAACAACATCAGAGAAATACCAACCCAGATAAAGAACTCTCCAAAATAAAATAAAGCTAAAAGATGGAAAACAAAAACCAGAGGTATTAATCTGTAAATGATAATCACTTCAAAACATAAAACGATAATAAAGGGAATAGGTTTAGAACTTCTATATAGAGAGGAAGTCAAGGAGATATCAAGAAATAAATTACTGCTTTAAACTTAGGGGTAACCACAAAGAAAGTCAACAAACATACTCATCAAAATATAAAAGAAGAAATCACAAAGATTGAGCACACACAAAACCAAAAACAAGGAAGGAAATGAAAAGAAAAGCCACAATAAAAAAACTCAGCGCAGAAATTAAGTCGAATGAAAAAACAGTCAACATCACACACCCTCATAAAAAGAAAAATCATAAGAAAATGATGGCAATAAACTCATACCTACTGATAAGCACACTGAATGTAAATGGCCTAAATGCACAAGTAAAGAGATGGAAAGTGGCAGAATGGATAAAAAAAAAGGACCCATTAATATGCTGTCTATAAGAGACATACCTTAGACACAAAGATATTAATAAACTAAAACTTAAAGGATGGACAAAGATATAGCAATCAAATACTGACCAAAAAAGAGCAGGAGTGGCAATATTAATCTGTGATAAAATAGATTTTAAAGCAAAATCCACTATAAAAAGCAAGGAAGGATATTATATAATGATTAATGGGTCAATCCACCAAGAGGACATAACCATAATAAATATATACCAATGACAAAGCTCCAAAGTACATAAAACAAACTCTAACAGCACTGAAAATGGAAATAGACACTTCCACAATAATACTAGGAGACTTCAGCACACTACTCTCGATGAAGTGCAGAACAACTAGAAAGAAACTCAACAAACACACAGAAGATCTAAACACCACAATCAAGCCACTGGGCCTCATAGACATATACAGAGCACGTCATCCAACTGTGGCAAAGTACACATTCTCCTCCAACGCTCATGGATCATTCTCCAGAATACATCACATTTTAAGCCACAAAACAAGCCTCAACAAACCCAAAAACATCAAAATAAAACATCTTCTTTGACCATAACACTATAAAAGTAGAGGGAAAAACAAGGGGAAAAAATCTAATAAATGGAAACTAAATAATACTCTGCTTAAAAACTACTGGGTAACAGAAGAAATTAAAGATATTTAAAAAATCCCAGAATTAAATGAGAAAGAAATCACAACATACTAAAACTTTTGGGACACAGCAAATACAGTGCTCATGGGTCCATTTATAGCAATAAACACACACATCAAAAACAAGAAAGGAGAAAAATCAAAACATTAACCTGCCAACTCGAACAATTAGAAAGAGAGCAGAAAAAGAAACTCTGTCACCAGGTGAAATAATAAAAATTAGAGCAGAAAAAATGAAAGAGAACAGAAAAACAGTAGAAAGGATCAACACCTTTTTGAAAGGATTAATAAAATTGACAAACACTGGCCAAACTGACAAAAAAAAAAAAAAAGGAGAAGATGAAAATAAACCCAATATGAAATGAGATGGGTGACATTACAATAGAACCAACTGAAAAAAAAATCAGAACAGAGTACTACAAAAAATCAAACCCCAACGAATTTGAAAACCTAGAAGAAATTGACAAATCTCTAGACACACACCACCTACCGAAACTAACACAAACTGAGGTAGAAAGTTTGAATGGACCCATAACAAAAGAAGAAATTGAAGGGGTCAAAAAAGAAAAAAAAGAAAGAAAGAAACTTCCAACAAATAAAGCCCTGGTTAAGATGGCTTCACTAGAGAATTCTACCAAACATTCAGAGAAGAGTTAACACCAATTCTACTCAAACTATTTCAGAACATAGAAAAGGAATAAATACTCCCTAACTCATTTCTGTGAAGCAACCATAACCCCAGTACCAAAGTCATGCAAGCACACCACCAAAAAAGAAAACTACAGACCAATATACTTCATGAATATAGATGCAAAAATTTTGAACAAAATCCTAGCCAATAGAATACAAGAGCATATAAAAATAAATAATACATCACAACCAAGTGAGATTCATACCAGTCATGCAATGTCAATTCAACATTAAAAAATCAATCAACGTAATCCACCACATAAATAAAAACAAGGAAAATAATCACATGATCATCTCAATCGATGAAGAAAAGATGTTGGATAAAGTCCAACACCCATCCTGGTAAAAACTCTCAGCAAAATAGGAATAGAAAGGAAATTCCTCACCATAATAAAGGAAATTTATACAAAACCAATGGCCAATATTATCCTCAATGGAGAGAATCCGAAAGCATTTCCCCTGAGAATGGGAACCAGACATGGATGCCTTTTATCACCACTCTTATTCAACATTGTATTGTAAGTCCTAGAGAGAGCAATAAGACAAGAAAAAGAAATAAAGGGCATTCACATTGGTAAGGAAGAAGTAAAACTGTCCCTATTCAAAGGTAATATGATTCTATACATAATAAATCCTAAGGATTCCACAAGAAAGCTATTGGAACTAATGGACGCATTCAGCAAAGTGGAAGGATGCAAGATTAACACACAAAATTCAGTTGGATTCCTCTACATCAACACAGAAAACTGTGAAAAGGAAATCAGGAAAACAATACCATTTACAATAGCACCCCAAAAGATAAAATACTTTAGGAATAAATGTAACCAGGGACATAAAAAACTTATGAAAAAAAGCTACAAAAGACTATTGCAAGAAACCAAAAGAGACCTAAGTAAATGGAAAAGCATACCACGCTCTTGGATAGGAAGACTTAACATTGTGAAAATGTCAATATTACCCAAAGCAATATATAGATATAATGCAATCCTGATCCAAATTCAACAGCCTTCTTCGCAGAGATTAAAAAAACTAATCACTAACTTTATATGGAAGGGAAAGAGGCCCTCAATAAGCAAAGGCTTATTAAAAAAAAAGAACAACTTAGGAAGCTTCACACTACCAGATTTCAGAACCTGCTATACAGCCACGGTAGTCAAAGCAGCCTAGTACTGGTACAACAGACACATAGACCAACAGAACAGAATTGAGAACACAGGTGTAAATCCGTCCAATGAGGAAAGAAGAGTCTCCTTAATAAATATATGTTGGGAAAATTGGATTTCCACATCTGGAAAAATGATATAGGATCCATTCGTCACATCATACACAAAAATAAATATCAAAATGGATTAAAGTCCTAAATGTGAAAACTAAAACCATAAAATTCTTAGAAGAAAATATAGTGTCAAAGTTGTTGGGCCTAGCTGTAAATATTGGTTAGTGAAAACAAATACTAATGAAGGTCTTCCTTAAAAGCAAAGTGGCATAAAGCGAACTTTTGAAAACTAAGGGATACCTGTAGAAGGAACATTTCTCAATATGATTAAGGGCATCTATGAAAAACCAACAGCCAACATTTTACTTAATGGAGAAAGACTGAGAGGTTTCTCCCTTGAAATCAGGAACAAGACAAAGATAACCACTCTCACACTCCTATTCAATATTATGTTGGAAGTCTTAACCAGAGCAATAAGAGAAGAAAAAGAAATAAAAGGTAACCAAGTCAGAAAAGAAGTAAAATTATCTCTATTAACGGATGGCCTAATCCGATATATAGAACACACCAAAGAATGCACAAGAAAGCTATAGGGCTAATAGAGGAATTTAGAAACGTTGCAGGGTACAAGGTCACAAACAAAAATCAGTTGGGTGCCTATTCACCAGTAATGAGAAATATGAAATGGAAATTTGGAAAACAATTCCATTTACAATAGCATCTAAGAGAATAAAATACCTAGGAATAAATTTAACCAAGGGTGAAAGACTTATATAAGTCCTTTATAAGATCTGTATAAGTCTTGTGAAAGTATAAAACACTGCTAAAAGAGAAGAAAGAAAACCTAGGTATATGGAAAGACATTCTGTGTTCATGGATTGGAAGACTCAACATTGTTAAGATATCATACTACCCGAACTGATCTTTAATTCAATGCAATCCTCATCAAAATTCCAACAGTATTCTTTTTTTAAAAAGGAAAAACCAATCCTCAATTTTATATGGAATGGCAAGAGACCCCAAATAGCTAATGAAATTCCGAAGACAATGAACAAAGTAGGAGCATTCACACTTCCTGATTTCCAAATATACAGTTACAGTAATCAAAACAGCCTTGTACTGATATAATAATAGACACATAGACCAAAGGAATAGAATTGAGAGTCCAGATAAAAACCCACACATCTATAACCAACTGATTTTTGTGACAAAGATGCTATGTCCATCCAATGAGGAAGAAGAGTCTCCTTAATAAATAATGTTGAAAAAATTGGATCTCCACATCCAGAAAAACGATATAGGATACATTCCTTACATCATACACAAAAATAAATATCAAAATGGATTAAAGACCTAAATATGAAAACTAAAACCATACAATTCTTAGAATAAAATAGTGTCAACGTTGTTGGACCTAGCTTTTAACAATGGACTATCTGATATAATAACAAAAGCACAAACAGCAAAAGAAAAAAATAAATAGGACCTCATAAAATTAAATAATTCTTTTCATCAAGACTTTACCAAAAGAGTGAAAAGATAACTTACTGATTGGAGGAATATCTTTGGAAACCATATAAACCA
Source organism: Elephas maximus indicus (assembly GCF_024166365.1). NCBI lineage: Eukaryota > Metazoa > Chordata > Mammalia > Proboscidea > Elephantidae > Elephas > Elephas maximus. Next base: position 107,774,112 of record NC_064846.1, read on the forward strand.
TAAGAATCTAATAATTAATATATATATAAAACTAAAACAGGAGAGGAAGCAAATAACCCGAATAAGAAACGAGATGGGTGATACTACAACAGACTCAACTGATACAAAAGGATCATAACAGAATACTGTGAAAAATCGTACTCCAACAAATTTGAAAACCTAGAGGAAATGGACAAATTTATAGAAACACACTACCTACCTAAACTTACACGAACTAGGTAGAAAAACTAAATAAGCCCAAAACAAGAGATTGAAGAGGTAATAACCCGCCCACCACCAGAAAAAAAAAAAAGCCCTGGCCCTGATGGCTTCACTGGAGAATTCTACCAAACTTTCAGAGAAGAGTTAACACCAGTACTACTAAAGGTATTTCAGAGTATAGAAAAGGAAGGACTATCCACAAACTCATTCTATGAAGCCAGGATAACTCTGATACCAAAGCCAGTCAAAGACACCACAAAAAAGAGAAAATTACACGCGAATATCTCTCATGAATATAGACACAAAAATCCTCAACAAAATTCTAAACAATAGAATTCAACAGTATATCAAAAATATAATACAGCATGAACAAGTGGGATTCCTAACAGGTATGCAGGGATGATTCAACATTAGAAAAACAGTCAATGTAATCCATTACATAAATAAAAGAACCACATGGCCTTATCGATCGATGCAGAAAAGGCATTTGACAAAGACCAACACCCATTTATGGATAAAAAAAACTCTCTGCACAATAGGATAGAAGGGAAATTCCTCGACATAATAAAGGGCGATTACACAAAGCCAAACAGCCAACATCATTCTAAATGGAGAGAGGCTGAAAAGCATTCCCCTTGAGAATGGGAACCAAACAAGAATGCTCTTTATTACCACACTTGTTAACACTGTGCTGGAGGTCCTAGCCAGGGCAATAAGGCAAGAAAAAGAAATATAGGGCATCCAGATTGGTAAGGAAGAAGTAAAAGTATCTCTATTTGCTGATTACATTATCTTATACACAGAAAACCTTAAAGAATCCTCAAGAAAACTACTGAAACTACTAGAAGAGTTCAGCAGAATATCAGGATACAAGATAAAAATACAAAAATCAGTTGGATTCCTCTACACCAAAAAAAGAACATAAAAGAGGAAATCACCAAATCAATACCAATTACTGTAGCTCCCAAGGAAATAAAATAATTAGGAATAAAACCAACCAGAGACGTAAAAAACCTATACAAAGAAAACTACAAGATGCTACCACAAGACAAAAAAGAACCCAACCCAGTGCCATAAAGAGACCTACAAAAGTGGAAAAAACATACCTTGCTCTTGGATAGGAAGACTCAACACTGTAAAAATGTCTATTGTACCAAAAGCAATCTATATATACAATGCAATTCCCATCAAATTCCAACGACATTTTTTAATGAAATGGAGAAACAAATCACCAACTTCATATGGAAGGGAAAGAGGCCCCAGATAAGAAAAGCATTACTGAAAAAGATGAACAAAGTGGTAGGCCTCGCACTACCTAATTTTAGAACCTATTATACTGCCACAGTAGTCAAAACAGCTTAGTACTGGTGCAACAAGAGACACATAGACCAAAGGAACAGAATTGAGAATCCAGATATAAATCCATCCACGTATGAGCAGCTGATATTTGGCAAAGGCTTAAAGTCAGTTAAATGGGGAAAAGACGGTCTGTTTAACAAATGGTGCTGGCATAACTGGATATCCATCTGCAAAAAAATGAAACAAGGCCCATACCTCACACCAAGAACAAAAACTAACTCAAAATCTATTAAAGACCTAAATATAAAATTTAAAACAATAAAGATTATGGGAGAAAAAATAGGGACAACATTAGGAGCCCTAATACATGGCATAAACAGTATACAAAACATTACTAACAATGCACAAAGAGCAGAAAATGAACTAGATAACTAGGAGCTCCTAAAAATCAAACACATGCTCATCCAAAGACCTCATCAAAAGAGTAAAAAGATTACCTAAAGACTGGGAAAAAGTTTTTAGCTATGACATTTCCGATCAGTGTCTGATCTCTAAAATCCACATGATACTGCAAAAACAACAATAAAAAGACAAATAACCTAATTAAAAAATGGGTAAAGGATATGAACAGGCACTTCACTAAAGAAGACATTCAGGTAACTAACATATACATGAGGAAACGCTCATGATCATTAGCCACTAGCAAAATGCAAATCAAAACTGCAATGAGATTCTGTCTCACTCCAATAAGGCTGGCATTAATCCAAAAAACACAAAATAATAAATGTTGGAGAGGATGTGGAGAGATTGGAACACTTATACACTGCTGGTGGGAATATAAAATGGTACAACTACTTTAGAAATAGATTTGATGCTTCCTTAAAAAGCTAGAAATACAACTACCATAGGATCCAGCAATTCCACTCCTTGGAATATACCCTAAAAAAATAAGAGCCTTCACAAGAACAGACATATGCACACCCATGTTCATTGCAGCACTGCTTACAATAGGAAAAACATGGAACCAACCAGGTGCCCATCAATGGATGAATGGAGAAATAAATTATGGTATATTCACACAATGGAATACTAGGCATCGATAAAGGATAATGATGAATCCTTGAAACAATTCATAATATGGAAGAATCTGGAAGTCATTATGCTGAGTGAAATTAGTCAGTGGCAAAAGGACAAATATTTTATAAGGTCACTGTTATAAGAACTCAAGAAATAGTTTAAATGGAGAAGAAAATATTCTTTGATGTATACGAGAGTGGGGAGGAAGGGAGGGAGAGGGGTATTCACTAGTTAGATGGTAGACAGAAACTATTTTAGGTGAAGGGAAAGACAACACACACTACAGGAGAGGTCAGAACAACTGTACTAAACCAAAAGCAAAGAAATTTCCTCAATAAACCAAATGCTTTGAAGGCCATTGTAGCAGGGGCAGGGGTTTGGGGACCATGGTTTCAGGGAACATCTAGGTCAATTGGCATAATAACATCTATTAAGAAAACATTTTGCATTCTACTTTGGTGAGTGGCTTTTGGGGTCTTAAAAGCTAGCAGGAGGCCATCTAAGATGCATCAATGGGTCTCACCCCACCTGGAGCAAGGGTGAATGAAGAACACCAAAGACAGAAGGTAATTATGAGCCCAAGAGACAGAAAGGGCCACATAAACCAGAGACTACATAAGCCTGAGACCAAAGAACTAGATGGTGCCCAGCTACAACCGATGACTGCCCTGACAGGGAATACAACAGAGAATCCCTGATGGAGCAGGAGAGCAGTGGGATGCAGACCTCAAATTCTCATAAAAAGACCAGACTTAGTGGTCTGACTGAGACTAGAAGGACCCCAGAGGTCATGATCCCCACACCTTCTGTTAGCCCAAGACAGGAAACATTCCCAAGCCAACTCTTAAGACAGGGATTGGACTGGAGTATGATAGAAAATGATAGCGGTGAGGAGTGAGCTTCTTGGATCAAGTAGACACATGAGACTATGTAGGCAGCTCCTGTGGGAGGGGAGATAAGAAGTCAGAGTGTGACAGAAGTTGACTGAATGGACACGGAAATAGAGGGTAGAGAGAAGGAGTGTGCTGTCTCACTGGGGGGAGAGCAGCTAGGAGTATAAGGCAAGGTGTATATAAATTTTTGTATGAGAGACTGAATTGATCTGTAAACTTTCACTTAAAGCACAATAAAAATTAAAAAAAAAAGAAATAAAGGGCATCCAAATTGGTAAGGAAGAAGCAAAATTATGCCTATTCACAGACAGTATGATCTTATACACAGAAATCTCCAAAGAATCTACAAGAAAGCTACTGAGACTAATAGATTTTTGCAAAGCAGCAGGATACAGATTAATGTACAAAAATCAGTAGAATCTTCTACACCAAAAGAAAACTTTGAAAAGGAAATCACCAAATCAATACCGTTTACAATACCATTTACAATAGGCAGGGATGAAAAGACCTATACAAAGAAAGTTACAAAACACTATCGTGAGAAACCACAGGAGACTTACATAAGTGGATTAACATATCATGCTCATGAATAGGATGATTGTGAAAACGTCAGTTCCAACCAAAATGATCTAGAGATACAATGCAAGCCCAATCCAAATTCCAACAGCATTTTTTAACAAGATGGAGAAACAAATCTCCAACTTCATATAGAAAGGGAAGAGGCTCCAGATAAGTTAAGCATTACTGAAGAAGAAGAATAAAGTGGGAGGCCTCACACCACCTGATTTTAGAACCTATTATACTGCCACAGTAGTCAAGACAGCCTGGTACTGGTACAACAACAGACATAGACCAATGGAACAGAATTGAGAACTCAGATGTAAATCCATCCACCTATGAGCAGCTGACATTTGACAAAGGCCCAAAGTACATTAAAAGGTGAAAGGCAGAAAAAGAGAGAGCTGGGGGGCCAAGATGGCTGACTAGGTAGAAGCTACCTCGGATCCCTCTTGCAACAAAGACTCGGAAAAACAAATGAATCAATCACATACGTGACAATCTACAAACCCTGACCATCAAATACAGATCTAAAGAGTTGACCTGAGTGACAGAGACTCACTAGAGCAAGTAGGCTGCACACCAATGTGGCTAACAAGAGAGCAAACAACCACGGGGAAGCAGCGATTGTTTTCGGAGCCTGGAGCCAGCATCCCAGTCAGAAAACCTTGGCGCCGGGCTTTGGACTGAGCGCAGGGGAGATGAGCACGACATCCTGAGATGGTGCAAACACGGGACACTTGGGGGAAACCCAGCCAGTGCACACAGGCAGCGCAGTGACAAGGCCGACAGAAGGAGAAGTCACCAGGAGGCAGAGACAGGTTTTGGAGCCGGGAGTGCAGCGTCCCAGCTGGGGAACCTTGGCGCTGGGCTTTGGACTGGGAGCAGAGGAACTGACCACGGCTTCTGAGACAGCACAAGCACAGGAGGCGGGCCTGACCCTCGGGGGCAATCTCAACCCAGCCAACACACACAGGCTACACACCCCTCCAGAATCTCAAATAAAAGAGTCATCACCTAGCAAGATAAATAACTTTGTCTATATTCCTGTGTGCTACTCTCTCCTATCTATCTGATCCCTCCCCTCCCCTTCCCAGGTGGCTTCATTAACATTGGAATTTCCTGGGCCAGAGAGTGAAGACCTCTGTGTGTTTTTTTTTTTTTTGTCCTTTCCTAACCCATTCTCCTGGACTGAGAGAAGCAGCTACAAAAAACCCAGGGACCAAAAATACTTCCTTGACTTTCCAAAATTGGAGTAAAAATACAGAACCAGCTCCAGCCAAGCATATGAGATCCACAGTCTTGGGCTTTCAACCCTACAGGGAACAAGGTGGCTATTATAATGCAAAGGCAATTCTGATAGGGATCTAACTGTAATTGTTTCAGCGGATTACTGGAAAGACAAGTTTCCCAGGTCTGATATCTTTACCTATTAAACAGAGCCCTCACTGATCCACCATGGGGAACTGAGGGCTGAAGCTCCACCCAAACGACCTAGCCTCCTGCCATTGGGTCCTGAGGATAGTGACACCTATCAATCTGTAGAGGTGCATGCATTGGGTGCCTAAGGTACAGCTGCAGAGCCCACCCACTAAAGTGCTTTAGGAATAGAGACACACCTACCTCACTGACACTTGGGGGAAGCCTGTCAGCATCCTGCCCACCCTAGGAGTGTGACACCCTGCCACTACTAGAATCTGGTGCACACAACTATCACCAGTACTCCTCTAAGTGAATACGTGACAGTCTACACCACATGCTTGGTGACCCAAAATCAGATTGTACTCAAGAATAGTGAATGGACTCTTAGGCTTATATATCTGGTAACAGCCCAAACAAGCTGGTAATAGGACATAAGTGATTCAAAGGCTACAACAATCAAGACAGCACAATCTAGTAGCCCATCTACATATATTGAAAGAAAATAAAAAAGATAAGACTCAGTAGGCAAATATAAATCATTACAATATCTTATAGATGGCTCGGAGACAGCAGTCGATATCAAACCACATAAAAAAGCAGACCATGATTGCTTCTACAACTCCCCAAATTAAAGATTCAAAATCTTTCCCAAATGAAGATACAATCCTGGAATTGCCAGATGCAGAATATAAAAAAACTAATTTACAGAATGCTTCAAGACATCAGGGATGACCTCATAAATGAAATAAGGCAATTTAGTTTTTAGTTTCTTACAGAAAAAGCCAAGGAACACACTGATAAAGCAGTTGAAGAAATCAAAAAGATTATTCAAGATCATAGTGGAAAAATTAATAAGTTGCAAGAATCCATAGAGAGACAGCATTCAGAAATCCAAAAGATTAACAGTAAAATTACAGAATTAGACAATTCAATAGGAAGTCAGAGGAGCAGAATAGAGCAATTGGAATGCAGAGTGGGGGCCTGGAGGATAAGACAATTGACACCAACATAGTTGAAGAAAAATAAGATAAAAGAATTAAAAAAAATGAAGAAACCCTAAGAATCATGTGGGACTCTATCAAGAAGAATAACTTGTGTGTGATCGGAGTTCCAGAACAGGGAGGTATAACAGAAAATACAGAGAGAATAGTTGAAGATCTGTTTGCAGAAAACTTCCCTGACATCATGAAAGACGAAAGGATATCTATCCAAGGTGCTCACTGAACCGCATATAAGATTGATCCAAAAAGAAAATCACCAAGACATATTATCATCAAATTTGCCAAAACCAAAGATAAAGAGAAAATTTTAAAAGCAGCCAGGAATAAAAGAAAGGTCTCCTACAAGGGAGAATCAATAAGAATAAGTTCAGACTACTCAGCAAAAACCATACAGTCAAGAGCACATATAGAGCACAGAAGGAGAAAAACTGCCAGCCAAGGATCATATATCCAGCAAAACTCTCTCTCAAATATGAAGGTGAAATTAAAACATTTACAGATAAACACAAGCTTAGAGAATTTGCAAAAACCAAACCAAAGCTACAAGAAATACTAAAGGAATTTGGTCAGAATATCAATAATATCAGATACCAGCACAACACAAGGTCACAGAACAGACCATCCTGATATCAACTTAAATAGGGAAATAACAAAAACAAATTAAGATTAATTTTAAAAAGAAAAAATGCTCAAAACAGGGAATCATTGAAGACATTATGTAACAGATCACAATAATCAAAAAGAGGGACTAAATACAGGAGGCATAGAACTGCCATATGGAGAGGAAAACAAGGCGATATAGGACGATACAAGTTAGGTTTTTACTTAGAAAAATAGTGGTAAATATTAAGGTAACCACAAAGAGGTCTAACAATTCCATAGCTCAAAATAAAAACCAAGAAAAACATAGCGACTCAGCAAACATAAATTCAACTACTATGAAAGTGAGGAACACACAATTTACAAAGAATAACGTCTCAGCACAAAAAAATAAGTGGAAAAATAAAATTGTCAACAACACACACAAAAAGGCATCAAAATGACAGCACTAAACACATACTTATCTATAATTACGCTGGATGTAAATGGACTAAATGCACCTATAAAGAGACAGAGTTTCAGATTGGATAAAGAAACACGATCCGTCTATATGCTGCCTAAAAGAGACACACCTTAGACTTAGAGACACAAACAAACTAAAACTCAAAGGATGGAAAAAATATATCAAGCAAACAAGCAAAAAAGAGCAGGAGTGGCAATATTAATTTCTGACAAAATAGACTTTAAGGTTAAATCCACCACAAAGGATAAAGAAGGGCAATACATAATGATTAAAGGGACAATTGATTAGGAAGATATAACCATATTAAATATTTATGCACCCAATGACAGGGCTGCAAGATACATAAAACAAACTTTAACAGTACTGAAAAGTGAGATAGACACCTCCACAATGATAGTAGGAGACTTTAACACATCACTTTCGGAGAAGGATAGGACTTCCAGAAAGAAGCTCAATAGAGACACAGAAGACCTAATTGCTACAATCAACCAACTTGACCTCATAGATTTATACAGAACACTCCACCCAACAGATGCAAAGTATACTTTTTTTTTCTAGTGCACATGGAACATTCTCTAGAATAGACCACATATTAGGTCATAAAACAAACCTTTGCAGAATCCAAAACATCAAAATATTACAAAGCATCTTCTCAGACCACAAGGGCATAAAAGTGGAAATCAATAACAAAAATCAGGGAAAAGAAATCCAATACTTGGAAACTGAACAATACCCTGCTCAAAAAAGACTGGGTTATAGAAGACATTAAAGAGGGAATGGAATGCAATGAGAATGTAAACATATTATACAGGCACAGTAGTCAAAACAGCCTGGTACTGGTACAACAACAGGCACATAGACCAATGGAACAGAATTGAGAACCCAGATAGAAATCCATCCACATAGGAGCAGCTGATATTTGACAAAGGCCCAGTGCCAGTTAATTGGGGAAAAGACAGTCTTTTTAACAAATGGTGCTGGCATAACTGGATATCCATTTGCAAAAAAATGAAACAGGACCCATACCTCACACCATGCACAAAAACGAACTCCAAGTGGATCAAAGACCTAAACATAAAGACTAAAATGATAAAGATCATGGAAGAAAAAATAGGGACGTTAGGAGCCCTAATACAAGGCATAAACAGAATACAAAACATTACGAAAAATGACAAAGAGAAACCAGATAACTGGGAGCTCTTAAAAATCAAACACCTATGCTCATCTAAAGACTTCACCAAAAGAGTAAAAAGACCACCTACAGATTGGGAAAGAATTTTCAGCTATGACATCTCCGACCAGCGCCTGATCTCTAAAATCTATATGATTCTGTTAAAACTCAACCACAAAAAGACAAACAACCCAGTCAAAAAGTGGGCAAAGGATATGAACACGCACTTCACTAAAGAAGATATTCAGGCAGCTAACAGATACATGAGAAAATGCTCTCGATCATTAGCCATTAGAGAAATGCAAATTAAAACTATGATGAGATTCCATCTCACTCCAACAAGGCTGGCATTAATCCAAAAACCACAAAATAATAAATGTTGGAGAGGCTGCGGAGAGATTGGAACTCTTATACACTGCTGGTGGGAATGTCAAATGGTACAACCACTTTGGAAATCTATCTGGCGTTTTCTTAGAAAGTTAGAAATAGAACTACCATACAACCCAGAAATACCACTTCTTGGAATATACCCTAGAGAAATAAGAGCCTTTACACGAACAGATATATGCACACCCATGTTTATTGCAGCACTGTTTACAATTGCAAAAAGCTGGAAGCAACCAAGGTGTCCATCAAAGGATGAATGGTTCAATAAATTGTGGTATATTCACACAATGGAATACTACGCATCGATAAAGAACATTGGCAAATCTGTGAAACATTTCATAACATGGAGGAACCTGGAAGGCATTATGCCGAGTGAAATTAGAGGCAAAAGGACAAATATTGTATAAGACCTCTATTATAAGATCTTGAGAAATAGTATAAACTGTGAAGAACACATACTTTTGTGGTTACGAGGCGGGGAGGGAGGGTGGCAGAGGGTTATTTACTGATTAGTTAGTAGATAAGAACTGCTTTAGGTGAAGGGAAGGACAATACTCAATACATGGAAGGTCAGCTCAACCGGACTGGACCAAAAGCAAAGAAGTTTCCTGGATAAACTGAATGCTTCAAAGGTCAGCGGAGCAAGGGCGGGGGTTTGGGGACTATGGCTTAAGGGGACTTCTAAATCAATTGGGAAAATAATTCTATTATGAAAACATTCTGCATCCCACTTTGAAGTGTGGTGTCTGGGGTCTTAAATGCTAACAAGTGTCCATCTAAGATGCATCAATTGGTCTCAACCCACCTGCATCAAAGGAGAATGAAGAACACCAAGGTCGCAGGATAACTATGAGCCCAAGAGACAGAAAGGGCCACATGAACCAGAGACTTACATCATCCTGAGACCAGAAGAACTAGATGGTGCCCAGCCACAACCGCTGACTGCCCTGACAGGGAGCACAACAGATTACCTCTTAGGGAGCAGGAGAACAGTGGGATGCAGACCCCAAATTCTCATAAAAAGACCAGACTTAATGGTCTGACTGAGACTAGAAGAATCCCGGGGGTCATGGTCCCCAAACCTTCTGTTGGCCCAGGACAGAAACCATTCCCAAAGACAAGTCATCAGACATGGAAGGGACTGGACAATGGGTTGGAGAGAGATGCTGATGAAGAGTGAGCTACTTGTGTCAGGTGGACACTTGAGACTGTGTTGGCATCTCCTGTCTGGAGGGCAGATAGGAGGGTAGAAAGGGTTAGAAACTGGCAGAATCTTCACGAGAGGAGAGACTGGAAGGAGCGAGCGGGCTGACTCATTGGGGGACAGTAAATGGGAGTATGGAGTAAGGTGTATATATGCTTATATGTGAGAGACTGACTTGATTTGTAAACTTTCACTTAAAGCACAATAAAAATTTATTTTAAAAAATGAAACAAAAGTCATAGGAAACAATATCAGTCATGTAATAAAAGAGCCAACGTACTTTATTTAGTTATTCTTGTCAGACAAAAAGGTCTGTGAACTACATAGTATCAGGACAGCCATTATTTGGAAGCCAATGAAAAATAATATATAGTAAAATAATACAAAATATTTACATTGAGAGAAAAAATGTTGAGATGGCAAATGCTTTGCTATATATATGTATATATTTAGCACAATAAAAAACATAACTAGGAGAGAGGCCCACAGAAAGAATTAATTAAGACTTTTAGCCTCCAGGACTGCGAGAAAGTAAATTTCTGTTACTGAAGTATCCGACTTGTGGTATTTTTTTGTTATTATAGCACTACTAGGTAACTGAGACAGAAATTGGTACCAGAGAATGGGGGTGGTACTCTAATAAATACGTAAAATGTGGAAGGGGATTTTCAGTTGGGTTATGGGTAGAGGCTGGAAGAATTTTAAAGAGGTCAAGAGTAAGAATTTAGTTGCCTGGAAGAGACTATTGGTACAATTATGGACATTAAGGACAATTTTTATGAGGGCTCATAAAGAATTGACAGCAATGGAAAAATCTTCTTTTGTCATAGACAGAAGGTTGCTAGAAATGTGAAGGTTAAATATGCATCTGGTGAGGCCTTAAAAGGAAATGATGAACATGTCATTGGACACTGGAGTAAAAAAAAAAAAGAGTAAAGGAAGTCCTTTTTATAAGGTCACAAAGAACTTGTCTGAATTATCTTTGAATATCTTGTGGAAGGTAGAGATTATAAGTGATGAACTTGAATATTTAGCTGAGGAGATTTCTATGCAAAATCTTGAAGATGTGCCATGGTTTCCCCTAGCTGCTTACAGTAAAATGCAGGAGAAAAGAGATGGATTTGGTAAAGAATTGTGAAAGAAGATACCAAAACTCAAGACTTGGAAAAGTCTATCACAAAAATTAAGAGAGATTGACCAGGAAAGGCCACCAAGGGTGTGGCTACACAACCATTTGCTAAAGAGATTAGGCCTGTGACCAATGGATCTAATTAACCATCTCGGCAGAAATCGCTGTCAGCTTAGACTGAAAGGGACAGTGACAGGATGAAATGAAGGAAAGCTGTTTGCCTTCTAGTCGTGCTAGCTATTTCATACTATAATCATGAAATGGGTCAGTGGAGCCACTTGGTTGAAAACATCTGTTGTCCTCCAATAAAAGCAAGGGACCATCCCAAGAGCAGTTAAGGGTTATGGAAAAATTTGGAAACAGATAGTGGCGATGGTTGCACAGCAGGACTTTTGGAAGGGGCAGCAGGGGGCAGAGAAGCAGGGCTGCCACTTTCTCTATTTCAAAGGGTGGGTCTACCACTTTGGTTCTGGAAAGTGAGACTGTCTTTCCTGTGGGCTGAGAGAACAGGTCCTCTACCCAAAGTTGAGGGAACAGGGCTGCTGTGTTGGTGGGCCAGGAGAATGGGGGGCCCAGGGTGAGGGTGGTGAGGTCACTACTCCAGTGTACCAATAGAATGAAGCTACCCAAAGCTGAGGGGTTAGAGTCACCATCCTAGTGGGCCTGGAAAGCCGAACCACCACCCAGCAGGGCCATGGGACCCCTGCCCAGAGTCCAGAGAGTGAGGCTGATGCCCAGATGGTTATGAAGACAAAGGATTATTTTCAAGCCTTTGGATCAAATGAGATTTGCCCTGCTGGGCTTTGGACTTGCTTTGTACCCATGGTCACTTTTTTCCTTCCAACTTATCTCTTTTGGAATGACAATGTCTAGATTCCAAATTCCTGAGGAAGGACTATGATAGACCTAGATTGGTCAACTGTGACCAAGGGGTCACATAACATAAAAACTTTTACAGTGACAATGGGATGGAGTTGATGGGAGAGAAGCTCCCAGAAGAAAGGGGATGTTCATCAAAGGAGAATTGCAAATTTTTATATTTCTGTAGCATAAAATGCAGTGTGGAAAATGGTAGGAGACAGGCTGGGAAGAGACAGAAAGCAGGTTGTGGAGGGTATTACATAGCTTGAAATTTATTTGATAGGCAATGGGGAGTAGGGTTGAAATATTTTTAAGCAGGGTAAGAATGTGGTAATGTGTATGTTTGCATTTTAGATAACTCATTCAAAAGGCAGTGTGGAATGTGCTTTGGAAGGGAGGTAAGAATGAAGGCAAGGAGCCCAATTAGGAAGTTGTGGAAATAGCTCTGAAAAACAATTTGAGGGCCTAAACTAAGGCAACGAGCCCTGGTGGCGCAGTGGTTAAGAGCTATGCCTCCTAACCAAAAGGTTAGCATTTGAATCCACCAGGTGCTCCTTGGAAACCCTATGGGGGCAGTTTTACTCTGTCCTATAGGGTTGCTATGAGTTGGAATTAACTTGGCAGCAATGGGTTTGGATTTGGTTTGGTAAACTAAGGCAAAGTTGGTGGCAGTGCAAGTGGAAAGGAAAGATGGATATGAGAGATATTTAGGACATAGCATCAGCAGGGCTTATTAACTTAATTGGACTTGAGGGGCAAAAAAGAGAGTCTAAAATGACTTCCAAGTTTCTGGCTTTGGAAACAAAGCAAATACACCAAAGAAGATAAGGAATGTAGGACTGTTGGGAGTCTGCCAAACTTGGGAACGCATCCCCTCTCAGTACTAAATCACATTTTGTTTGTTTTGGTTTCAATGAGATAGAAATTTCTAGAAACCAAGAGACAGAGCCCATGAAAAGGGTTTCACTATTGAATACAATGTCAAACAATATCCAGATATTACCCATAATCTTGCCAACCATATGCTTGAAGTTGGCATCTTTAGTTGTCTGAATTGCCCTGATTCCTGGAGCTGGCATTGCTCACTCAAGTACTGGAAACAAACTACGGAGGGATTCTGCCAATAGCAGACAGCTGAGCCCCTGGCAAAACTACCAACTGACTATTCCAGGAGGTAGATGAAGTGTTCTTATCCCCCCTCCCCATTTTTTTTTAACTTTCTATGGGGTCGCTATGAGTCGGAATCAGCTCGACAGCACTGGGTTTTTTTTTTTTTTTGGTGTATGGGCAGAAATATGACTGAAATGCAGTTACAGTTTCCTTTTTCCTTATTTCAGACACAAAAAGGACACATTCTAACAGAGACATATATACCAAAAACTGCTACAATCTACCAGACATCCTAAACAAAGGACCTTTAAGCAGGGGATGTGCAGACTCATTCATTCATTTATTCAACAAAGATTTATTGAGGACCTACTATGTGCCAGGTGCTATTCTAGGCACCGGAGATACAGCAGTGAATAAAACAGATAAAAATCACTGTTCTCATGGAGCTTCCATTATAGTGATACAATGTATTCTTCCTTAGGGCATATATGCAGCCTATTTTTCAAGAAAAGGTGGGAGGCGGGGCCAAGATAGCGGACTAGGTGGACGCTACCGCGGATCCCTCTTGCAACAAAGACTCGGAAAAACAAGGGAATCGATCACATACATAACAATCTACAAACTCTGAACAACAAGCACAGACTTAGAGACGGAAAACAAACAAATACGGGCAGACAGCGACTGTTTTCAGAACCAGGAGCCAGCGTACCAGCTCTCAGATCCCTCCCCCACCCTCCCCAGGCGGCCCCATTAACATCCGAATACCCGGAGCCAGAGGGAGAATTCAGATAGGGATCTGACTGCATTTTTTTTTAGCCGACTACCTGGAAAATCTAGTTTCCCAGTGATGGCTCGGAGACAGCAGTCCATATCAAACCACATAAAGAAACAGACCATGACAGCTTCTCCAACCCCCCAAACAAAAGAATCAAAATCTTTCCCAAATGAAGATACAATCCTGGAATTATCAGATACAGAATATAAAAAACTAATTTACAGAATGCTTCAAGATATCACAAATGAAATTAGGATAACTGCAGAAAAAGCCAAGGAACACACTGATAAAACTGTTGAAGAACTCAAAAAGATTATTCAAGAACATAGTGGAAAAATTAACAAGTTGCAAGAATCCATAGAGAGACAGCATGTAGAAATCCAAAAGATTAACAATAAAATTACAGAATTTGACAACGCAATAGAAAGTCAGAGGAGCAGACTCGAGCAATTAGAATGTAGACTGGGACTTCTGGAGGACCAGGGAATCAACACCAACATAGCTGAAAAAAAATCAGATAAAAGAATTAAAAAAAATGAAGAAACCCTAAGAATCATGTGGGACTCTATCAAGAAGGATAACTTGCGAGTGATTGGCGTCCCAGAACAGGGAGGGGGGACAGAAAACACAGAGAAAATAGTTGAAGAAATCCTGACACAAAACTTCCCTGACATCATGAAAGACGAAAGGATATCTATCCAAGATGCTCATCGAACCCCATTTAAGATTGATCCAAAAAGAAAAACACCAAGACATATTATCATCAAACTTGCCAAAACCAAAGACAAACAGAAAATTTTAAAAGCAGCCAGGGAGAAAAGAAAGGTTTCCTTCAAGGGAGAATCAATAAGAATAAGTTCAGCCTACTCAGCAGAAACCATGCAGGCAAGAAGGGAATGGGACGACGTATACAGAGCACTGAACGAGAAAAACTGCCAACCAAGGATCATATATCCAGCAAAACTCTCTCTGAAATATGAAGGAGAAATTAAGATATTTACACATAAACACAAGTTTAGAGAATTTGCAAAAACTAAACCAAGACTGCAAGAAATGCTAAAGGAGATTGTTTGGCCGGATGACCAATAATATCAGGTACCAGCACAATACAAGGTCACAAAACAGAACGTCCTGATATCAACACAACTCAAATAGGGAAAGCACAAAAACAAACAAATTAAGACTAATTCTAAAAAATAAATAAATAAACAAAATAATACACACAACAAGAAATCATGGAAATCAATAGATAAACGATCACAATAATCAAAAAGAGGGACTAAATATAGGAGGTATTGAACTGCCAGATGGAGAGTGATACAAGGCGATATAGAAGGATACAAGTTAGGTTTTTACTTAGAAAAATAGGGGTAAATAAAAAGGTAACCACAAAAAGGAATATCAATCCCATAACTCAAGAAAAAAGCCAAGGAAAACGTAACGACTCAATAAACACAAAGTTAAACATTATGAAAATGAGGATCTCACAAGCTACTAAGAAAAACGTCTCAGCACAAAAAAGCATGAGGAAAAATGAAATGGCCAACAACACACATGAAAAGGCATCAAAATGACAGCACTAAAAACTTACTTATCTATAATTACGCTGAATGTAAATGGACTAAATGCACCAATAAAGAGACAGAGAGTCACGGACTGGATAAAAAAAACACGATGCATCTATATGCTGCCTACAAGAGACACACCTTAGACTTAGAGACACAAACAAACTAAAACTCAAAGGATGGAAAAAAATATATCAAGCAAACAATAAGCAAAAAAGAAGAGGAGTAGCAATATTCATTTCTGACAAAATAGACTTTAGACTTAAATCCGCCACAAAGGATAAAGAAGGACACTATATAATGATAAAAGGGACAATTGATCAGGAAAACATAACCATATTAAATATTTACGCACCTAATGACAGGGCTGCAAGATACATAAATCAAATTTTAACAGAATTGAAAAGTGAGATAGACACCTCCACATATATAGTAGGAGACCTCAACACACCACTTTCGGAGAAGGACAGGACATCCAGTAAGAAGCTCAATAGAGACATGGAAGACCTACTTACAACAATCAACCAACTTGACCTCATTGACTTATACAGAACTCTCCACCCAACTGCTGCAAAATATACTTTTTTTTCTAGTGCACATGGAGCATTCTCTAGAATAGACCACATATTAGGTCATAAAACAAATCTTTCCAGAATCCAAAACATCGAAATATTACAAAGCATCTTCTCAGACCACAAGGCCATAAAAGTGGAAATCAATAACAGAAAAACTAGGGAAAAGAAATCAAATACTTTGAAACTGAACAATACCCTCCTGAAAAAAGACTGGGTTATAGAAGACATCAAGGAGGGAATAAGGAAATTCTTAGAACACAACGAGAATGAAAATACTTCCTATCAAAACCTCTGGGACACAGCAAAAGCAGTGCTCAGAGGCCAATTTATGTCGATAAATGGACACATACAAAAAGAAGAAAGAGTCAAAATCAGAGAACTGTCCCGACAACTTGAACAAATAGAAAATGAGCAACAAAAGAACCCATCAGGCACCAGAAGAAAACAAATAATAAAAATTAGAGCTCAACTAAATGAATTACAGAACAGAAAAACAATTGAAAGAATTAACAAAGCCAAAAGCTGGTTCTTTGAAAAAATTAACAAAATTGATAAACCACTGGCTAGACTGACTAAAGAAAAACAGGAAAGGAAGCAAATAACCCGAATAAGAAACGAGAAGGACCACATCACAACAGAACCAAATGAAATCAAAAGAATCATATCAGATTACTACATAAAATTGTACTCTAACAAATTTGAAAACCTAGAAGAAATGGATAAATTCTTGGAACAATACTACCTACCTAAACTAACACATTCAGAAGTAGAACAACTAAATAGACCCATAACAAAAAAAGAGATTGAAACGGTAATCAAAAAACTTCCAACAAAAAAAAGTCCTGGCCCAGATGGCTTCACTGCAGAGTTCTACCAAACTTTCAGACAAGACTTAACACCATTACTATTGAAGGTATTTCAAAGTATAGAAAAAGACGGAATACTACCCAACTCATTCTATGAAGCTACCATCTCCCTGATACCAAAACCAGGTAAAGACATTACAAAAAAAGAAAATTTTAGACCTATATCCCTCATGAACATAGATGCAAAAATCCTTAACAAAATTCTAGCCAATAGAATCCAACAACACATCAAAAAAATAATACACCCTGATCAAGTGGGATTTATACCAGGTATGCAAGGCTGGTTTAATATCAGAAAAACCATTAATGTAATCCATCACATAAATAAAACAAAAGATAAAAACCACATGGTCTTATCAATAGATGCAGAAAAGGCATTTGACAAAGTTCAACACCCATTTATGATAAAAACTCTAACCAAAATAGGAATTGAAGGAAAATTCCTCAACATAATAAAGGGCATCTATGCAAAGCCAACAGCCAATATCACTCTAAATGGAGAGAACCTGAAAGCATTTCCCTTGAGAACGGGAACCAGACAAGGATGCCCTTTATCACCGCTCTTATTCAACATCGTACTTGAAGTCCTAGCCAGGGCAATTAGGCTAGACAAAGAAATAAAGGGTATCCAGATTGGTAAGGAAGAAGTAAAGCTATCACTATTTGCAGATGACATGATCGTGTACATGGAAAACCCTAAGGAATCCTCCAGAAAACTACTGAAACTAATAGAAGAGTTTGGAAGAGTCTCAGGATATAAAATAAACATACAAAAATCACTTGGATTCCTCTACATCAACAAAAAGAACACCGAAGAGGAAATAACCAAATTAATACCATTCACAGTAGCCCCCAAGAAGATAAAATACTTAGGAATAAATCTTACCAAAGATGTAAAAGACCTATACAAAGAAAACTATAAAACTCTGCTACAAGAAATTCAAAAGGACATACTTAAGTGGAAAAACATACCCTGCTCATGGATAGGAAGACTTAACATAGTAAAAATGTCTATTCTACCAAAAGCCATTTATACATACAATGCACTTCCGATCCAAATACCAATGTCATACTTTAAGGGGATAGAGAAACAAATCACTAATTTCATATGGAAAGGAAAGAACCCCCGGATAAGCAAAACATTACTGAAAAAGAAGAAGAAAGTGGGAGGCCTCACCCTACCTGATTTCAGAACCTATTATATAGCTACAGTAGTCAAAACAGCCTGGTACTGGTACAACAACAGGCACATAGACCAATGGAACAGAATTGAGAATCCAGATATAAATCCATCCACGTATGAGCAGCTGATATTTGACAAAGGACCAGTGTCAGTCAATTGGGCAAATAATAGTCTTTTTAACAAATGGTGCTGGCATACCTGGATATCCATTTGCAAAAGAATGAAACAGGACCCGTACCTCACACCATGCACAAAAACTAACTCCAAGTGGATCAAAGACCTAAACATAAAGACTAAAACGATAAAGATCATGGAAGAAAAAATAGGATCTACCCTAGGAGCCCTAATACAGGGCATAAACAGAATACAAAACATTACCAAAAATGATGAAGAGAAACCAGATAACTGGGAGCTCCTAAAAATCAAACACCTATGCTCATCTAAAGACTTCACCAAAAGAGTAAAAAGACCACCTACAGACTGGGAAAGAATATTCAGCTATGACATCTCAGACCAGCGCCTGATCTCTAAAATCTACATGATTCTGTCAAAACTCAACCACAAAAAGACAAACAACCCAATCAAGAAGTGGGCAAAGGATATGAACACACATTTCACTAAGGAAGATATTCAGGCAGCCAACAGATACATGAGAAAATGCTCTTGATCATTAGCCATTAGAGAAATGCAAATTAAAACTATGATGAGATTCCATCTCACACCAACTAGACTGGCATTAATTCAAAAAACACAAAATAATAAATGTTGGAGAGGCTGCGGAGAGATTGGAACTCTCATACACTGCTGGTGGGAATGTAAAATGGTACAACCACTTTGGAAATCCATCTGGCGTTATCTTAAACAGTTAGAAATAGAACTACCATACAACCCAGAAATCCCACTCCTCGGAATATACCCTAAAGATACAAGAGCCTTCACACAAACAGATATATGCACACCCATGTTTATTGCAGCTCTGTTTACAATAGCAAAAAGCTGGAAGCAACCAAGATGTCCATCAACGGACGAATGGGTAAATAAATTGTGGTATATTCACACAATGGAATACTACGCATCGATAAAGAACAGTGACGAATCTCTGAAACATTTCATAACATGGAGGAATCTGGAAGGCATTATGCTGAGCGAAATGAGTCAGTTGCAAAAGGACAAATATTGTATAAGACCACTATTATAAGATCATAAGAAATAGAAAAAATGGAAAAGAACACATACTTTTGTGGTTACAAAGGGGGGAGGGAGGGAGGGGGGGAGGGAGAGGGCTTTTTATTGATCAATCTGTAGATAAGAACTGCTTTGGGTGAAGGGAAAGACAACACTCAAAACAAGGAAGGTCAGCCTAATTGGACTGGATTAAAAGTAAAGAGGTTTCCGGGATAAAATGAAAGCTTCAAAGGTCAGCGAAGCAGGGGCGGGGGTCTGGGGAACTTGGTTTGAGGGGACTTCTAAGTCAATGGGCAAAACAATTCTATTATGAAAACACTCTGCATCCCACTTTGAATTGTGGCGCCTGGGGTCCTAAATGCCAACAAGCGGCCATCTAAAATACATTAATTGGTCTCAACCCACCTGGAGCAAAGGCAAAGGAAGAACACCAAGGTCACACGACAACTAAGAACCCAAGAGACAGAAAGGGCCATATGAACCAGAGACCTACATTATCCTGAGACCAGAAGAACTATTTGGTGCCCAGCCACAATCGATGTCTGTCCTGTCAGGGAGCACAACAGACAACTCCTGAGGGAGCAGGAGACCGATGGGATAAATCAATTTTCCTTCTTTCCATATTGATGTGGAGAGGTCTTTCTTTGTTGATAGGAATTTTTACTTCCCCAACATGTTGGAGGAAGATACCATGATGTGTGCAAAGGAGCTCGGATTTTATCTTGGAATTCCAGGAAATACATCGAAGGAGTTTAAGCATAGCAGTGACTTAGTTCTGTATCTAGAAAGAGACACAGAATAATTAAAGATGACTGGTTACATTTTAGGAAACCCCGGTGGTGTAGTGGTTAAGTGCTACAGCTGCTAACCAAAAGGTCCACAGTTTAAATCCACCAGATGCCCCTTGGAAACTCTATGGGGGCAGTTCTACTCTGTCCTATAGGGTCACTATGAGCTGGAATTAACTTGACGGCAATGGGTTACGGTTGCATTTTACATACTGATTCATCTATTTCACTGTAAACAATAAATACGTGCCATTGAATGTAGTGAGTTAAATAAGTGAACGGAGAATACAGGTTTTATGTGACCGAATACAGGTTTTAGAAGATATAAGCAAATTCTGTTAAAAGTCTGTCCCTGTGAGTTGTCGATGGGCATTGGAAAAGAATGAACACTAGGGAATTGTTTTCCTTCAAACCTGAAAGGCATGTCTGTATCATATGGAAGGAAAGATATGAACTGTGTGAGAACTCTATACAAGCTCATTGCCACAGTCACAATTTTAAGACATATTCCCTATGTTATGCTCTCCCCCATTGAGTATAGCTTGTTGGTTATTTCCATCTGGTACTTCTATTTAATTAGTCCTAGAATGATTAACTTTTTCACCTTTCCAGTTGTTTTTCTCTTTCTTCAATGTTTTCCGGCTGGCTCATCCTTGTTGAGTTTCGTTTAAGGCTTATGGTCTATTTGAGTTTTCCACTAGTGTTACATTAGCATTTCTTCTAGGAATTCTCAGAGTTCTTACACATGGTACAACCATTTTTACACTTCCTAAAATGTTAAATCTTTGATTAAATAAACACCTAGCAGTGCACATGTTTGTAAATATGTTTATGCATTGTATTAAGTTCAAATTGGTGACATATTTTTAACATTGCACATTACAGAAAACTCTAAGCCTAATGTCAAAAAAGATCAAGTAAGTAGCTTCCAGAAAAACAATTTTTATGAACAGTCACTACCTATATGTCAACTCTCAGTGTCAATATTTCAGTACTTTAAAATTAACATGTAGTTTTGGAAGGATCACTGGATACTTACATTAACTTAAGGGTTCACATAGAACTTTTACCCAGCTGTACCATGGGGAAGTGCATACAAGCACTCTATAGATTTAGATGTTGTTGTAGAGAAACAATTTTCACCAAAGCCGACCACAACAAAGAGATTTTTATTGTGACATATCAGAAAACAGAATGGGAAATTGGCTGCAAGCACTCAGGCTATAAACAGACCAAAATTCAAAGAAGTACAATCTATAAGTCCTTTTTATACACTTTTGACGGGTGCTGATTCATTATGAGTAAATTACTTACAGGCTACAGTTGGTTAAACTAGAGACAAAGAACTAAGATCATGATTAGGTGACCTTTTCTTATTTAGCTTTTCTAACAATTGTGGTCTCTTGGCTCAGGAGTCCTGGGTCCATCATATAATAATTGTTTTGTATTTGTTAAGTGGGCTATGTATGATATTGGGTAGTTCTTTAACTCACTTTCTGTGGTAAATTGTTATTTAGTTTTGGTATTTTTTTTTTTTTTACTCCCATCCAGTGTCCACTGAACCGGTTACAGCATTCTGTTCCACTTCTTTGATGTAGTTTTTCCTATTGTTTTCAAGCTTTTCAGATTCTGACAAACAAGTTGAGATACCACAAAGAATGCTTTTGTCTTTTGTGGTAGTCCAGAACTGTTGGGCCCTGTTAAGGGGGCTGTCTTTCAACCATTGGAGTTATGCAGAGGAATGACATAGTCAGAGAAGTTATTTAGAAAATTTCTCTGTCAGCCTTTGTGAGGGATGGATTAGAGGAGGGGAGGATAAAGGCAGCGAGATAAATACATCAGAAGGTTGTTGTCCAGGCGCCGGTTGAGGGGCCAGCAGAAGGTCTATCCCAAGTTCCCAGACCTCTTTCGAATTGCAGAACATCTCGCACCTCTCCCCTCCCCCACCGTTCCCCTCTCGCCCGACCTTGATGTAGCTCCACTCATACCCCAGGGACTGGGTTTATGCACACTTTTCTAGGTCTGGGAACTGCTAATCTAAACTCAGACAGCGGCGGCAGCGGTGGCAGGGGTGGGGCGCATGCGCGCGGTTGCTAGGCGACGGCGGCCGAGGCGCAGCGGCGGTAAAGGCACCCGGGCTGTGGGTGTAGGCAGCGGCGCCTGAAAAGGACCGGGAGGAGCGGGAGGATGCAGCTGCGACCGCGGCCCGGAGAGGGAGCCGCCGCTGCTGTGCGGTCGCCTGGGCAGAGGGACGGGAATCAGGCCTGGTGGTCGCTTTGTTGAGGGGACCGGGGGCGGCGGTTCCGCCCGAAGCTCGGGCCTAGTACCGCGGGAGGGTCCGGGCCGCAGGGCGAGGCTCCCCCCGCCCCCAGTTGCCTCCTGTCGCCTCGCCACTCCATGGTGGTGAAGTTAGCAGCTCCAGGGAGCGCAAGGCACTCCCTCGCACCCACCACCTCCTGGGGCGCGTCTCTGGCCCTGGATCTCGGACACCTGCGCCTCCGCCGCCTCCTCTCGCCCGCCGAGTCCACCACCACCCGCGGCGGGCGAGAGAGGGGCTCCCAGTGCAGGGGCTGCGTCGAGCAGGGCGACAACGGGGACCATAGGAGAGTAGGGGTGAGTAGTGGCACCGTATCCGCCCCTTGCTGGGGCTCTTTTCCGGCCTCCGGGGCCCTAGGAGGCCAGTGAAGCTCTGCTTTCTCCTGCAGAAGCTCCTAACGTCTCTCCTACATCTGTCGCGGCTCCCTATTCCCTTCGAGGTAGTTTTCCTGCTCAGACCCACTACTTTATGGTGTCAACCCAACGTCCAGGGACGAAGGATTGGTGCTTAAGGCCTGGTTTTGCTTCTTAAAAAAAAATATACTGATAATTCTACGTACTGCCACGCAGCCTGGTCCCTGATTCAGGGATAGACTCTTCCAGTGCCTCGCTCACCTCTTTCCCCTTGCTCTTGCTAGGTTCAGCCTGACCGCAAGCTTATCAAGAGCGGATTCTCGGGCTACTGTTGCTCCATGCCTCAAAGCTTGAACAGGCAGCTGGAATGGCCCCTACTTTTCAGTTTTGTTTCTAGTCTGCCGAGAGCTTCTGAAAGTCTTGTGTTGGCTTCTGACTACTGGTATGTAAGAGTTAGGGAGACAATACTTATATTTAAAAAATCAAAACAAACAAACAAAAAAAGCAACAAAATAGCAAGCATACACTCCATTTGACTTCCAGAGTGGCATCAAACTTGAAAAGAAGCAAGCAATAAGTGGCTGATTGATAACAGGGGAAACAGATTTTGCATATCAACTACTCTCCATCCAGAATGACGTTACTTTTCTGTCTCTCTTAGGCATAAATCTGATAATGAAACCTAAAATGTCTATAATAAAAGTGAGGACGAGTTATGGTGTATCCGTTCATTCTGGGGTAGCCTGCAATGGAGAATAATGGCTTTCAGAAAATATTGGCATTAGGGACCTGAAATGTTGTTTTGGACAGGGTGCTTAATGAGAATCTAAAATTGTGAGGTGCTTTTTGAAAATTAGCAATATTATCTTTGGGCAGCAAGATTGTTTCTTTAAAAGCAAGTGGTTGAAAAACATTACAATTCACAGTTAACCCCTTTCAAAAGTGGACTGAATTTGTATTAACCAGTAATTTTGATTCTAAAGTACTTCTGTGAGCAGACAATAAAAGATGGCTTTTTTCCCTTCCTACTGGTTTTTAAGCCATTTCAGGTTTCTTATATTTGAAATAGAGGAAGGGAAAAAGAAGTGCAATAATGGAAAAACGTATATTTAGTTTTCGGTAAACTCTCTTAAGGTAAAGATTTTTTAAAGGGATGTAGATGCCATTTGTGATTAGATAACTTTAATGAGTCTGTCAAGACTTCCAACTCCCAGATAGTTTCAAATAAACTGCTTTGTTTTGTCATTTTTCGTTTTGTGTGAGATTCTCTTGGGTATGATTTAAAGCACAATATAATTCTGGTACCATTGCAAAATTATTTTGGACCTCAGTATTTGTTTTGTGCAAACTGACATGCTCCTAAGTGACTAGATTCCAAAGTTAGGGATGTTTTTGTTTTGGAAAAGTTCTTGATGAATTCAAATGTGAATTATTTGAAATAATCACCATTTGGATACTTGCTGGTCGCCACATACTTTTAGAAACAGACAGTGATTTGGACCCAATTTAGAATTCTATTGTAACGTGTATGACTATGAAGGTGCCATATGCTTTTACTCAAGAACATTTACTTAGGGTGTCATATTGATTGTTCATTTTTCAAGTGGAGTCAAGGCACTTGACCAATGAACTATGGAATAAGTTATAGTTTTTTAAGTGACTTTCAACAGCCATTTATTTTCTAGCTTCTACTGAGTGACCATTAAGGAGCCCTGGTGGCGCAGTGGTTAAAGCACTTGATTGGTAACTGAAAGGTCAGGGCACCAGTGGCTCTGAGGGAGAAAGATGTGGCAGTTTGCTTCCATAAAGATTTACAGCCTTGGAAACCCCATAGGGTCGCTATGAGTCAGAATCTGCTTTAGGGCACTGGGTTTTTTTTTTTTTTTTAAACTGAGCAACCATCCTAGGTACTGTTGAGAATAGAACAGAAACAGGTCCCAGGAGTTAAAATTGCTTACCTGTTGGGGAAAAGAAATACATATACAAGACACCATTGTCAACAATTAGAACAGATGTTGAGGTATAAGGGGTATAAGAATTAAGAGTAAAGGAGGCTGGGGTTTGTCTGAGAGGGGTTTGTAGAGATAGTCAGACTTGATTTAATCCTTGATAGAAGTATAGGCTTTGTTGAAAGGGAGAGTTCAGCATAGAATGAGTTAAGGCACTTGATTTTCTAGTCCTTGTGCTTATTATTCTCCTGGATAGACCTGAAGGGGAAAGGGGCTGTCAATGGTAATTAACTCCTTTGTAGTGGGCATAGTTTTCTATGACAAATTACATAATAAATTAAATATAAAAAATTTTACAAATTTACATGCTGTAGAAGTCAGACTTAAAATAATCATCTTATTTCCTCAGGCAAGTGAGAATGTTTTCTAAGCAAGTGTAGACACGTATTAAGTTTGCCTATTTTTTATCACCTGTGCATTCTTTACCATCTACAAAGAGACAGGTGTAATCTAAGTGTTTGCAGCAAGACTGATCTGATTAGCACAATTTTAGATTATTAATATGCTCCAGAGACTTTTTCGTAATAAAATAAATTAGGGAGATTCTGTAGCAGCATGAATTTTGGTCCATTAAAGTGTATGATAGCTTAGTTTTTAGCACTTTTTCTTATGTTAGTTTTCTGTCAGAGCCCGGCAGATTGATGTCTGTCAAAGTTCTAATATAATGTTTTTAATAATGCATGTGTTATTAATTGGCAGTTAACATCAGGGTTTAAGCTTCAATTAAAGACCTCTACAAAACTTATTTTAGTGCATTTCTAACAATTTCTGTTGGGTTAAGAATTAGTCACATGACTAATGGTCTCCTGAGTTTTAGTTGACTATTGTAAGTTGGTGTTTGTGTTAGAAAAATAACAATAAGAAAACATAGTACGGTTATTACATCAAAAGAGAGGTATGCCCTTCAACAGAAATTAATTTATAATTCCAAATACAGAGAATTCTCTCATTAATTCATAGATTTACTCTAAGGAACAATATATCCAGACTTGAAATTTTTGAGGCTTTTATACACCATCTTGTATCTTTCATTTGGTATCTTTTGCACCAGCAGTAGTCTCCCCTTATTATAGGTATTACTAATAAATTCTGATTCACAATAGCTAAAGTTTCCAGGCCCAGCAATTGTAATTAGTTTTTTTGAGCATGCTCTACTTAGGACGCTAGCAGTTAGTTAAATAAACAAATTATTAGTTAGAGAGCAGAATGATCCACACAGACACACGGAAGGAATCTATGATCATTTTTGGGAATGAACCAGTTATCAGATAGAAAAATATATTCAGAAGTCATTGGGCTGAATCTCATTTGCTAAGGAAGTATTGCACATTTCAGTTCTTAAATGCTTATGCTGGTATCAAAGGGAAGATTGTTGGAAAGAGTACTGGTGAATTAGAATGATGGGGAAACTGTCAAGAAAATTAAAATTACCTTAGATGTCAGGTTTTAAGTAGTATGGTGGTTTATGGCAGGTCTTAGTTAAATTGCTAAACTTCAGAGGTGGAAGCATGTGAAATAGGGTAAGGAAATGTCAATTTCTGTTACTATATAATAGGATCTTTCCTAATATTTTTACCTTGTTACTGAGTCTGGAGGTAGAACAGCATTACATTGAGTATCAATGATGTATCTGTAAGTTATAAGTTTCTTTAAATGTGTAGTTTTAAAAGTGTTATCATATTCTTAAGCATGATCTTTATTATGCTAGTGGACTGGAAATGTTCTCAGCTGAGCACATCTCTAGCTGTTACGATGGAATTTTACAGGAAAATGGATTTTACGCTAGAATTTTTTTGCTGCAGATTTTCCTGCAATATAACGTTTTCCACTAGGTGAGGGATATCTATAGCCGATTCAACATAGAGAGAAAAGTAAAGAGTAGAATTCTTTCTTAAAGTATGGTACCTAAAAACAAAAAAAAAAGACCTTCGTATAAACTAAGTCATGGGGACCATCTCACACACAGTCGTCATTCTTTTAATGTCATATATTATGAATCGTTAAATTTAGTTGAGCTATTGGCATCCAAAACTTCTCTTGATTCATTCTTATTTTCCAAATGACTAATATACCCCAGGGGTTTGATAAGGAGATTAATTTGTTACTGATAATATTCTACTCTAATTCGAGTTTTTTATAACAATTAAAAAAATGCGGTAAATATTAACTGAAAATCTGAAATTTAATCTTGACATGATTAATAATCTTTCACAGCCTTGAATTTCATAGCTCCTTAGTATGCTCACTTTTCCTAGCCACTGTGGATATTGGTTTGTTCTTGCTATCACTTCTCAGGCACTCCTGTGGCCCCCTAAATGGGTTTTGCAAAGTGTATTTATATTTTTTAGAAGTTATTCAGGAAATATTTTCTGTGACAATTAGTCTAAAAAGCCTGACTTATCAAATAAACTGCATTTGAAACTGGGTTATTTGATTGGGAGTGACAGCAAAGAGAAAACTGACCCAGGTTCTTTTAAAATACTGTGTCTAACTCAGAAGTCTTTGAATCACTACATTTTTATTTCAGAAGTAATTTATTTTCTTTATTGTAGGAAATAAAAGTCAGACATTAGGTACATCCAGGATGAAAGTAGAGATCCAAATTGAGAGTTCATCATTACATTTTTACCTTCTAATCCTTATTTATTTATACTTAGGTTTTTTTTTTTTTTAATTTTAGAGTAAAGAGAAACATCTCTATTTTTCCATTCTGCCTTATTGCTACTACTTTGTGGTTATACAGTATCTTTCACCTGAGGAACTCAAAACATTTGTTTTACATTCTGTGAAATTTCTTGTTATCCGCCTGGAATTCCTTTATTTTTCTTTCAAATTGAAAATTAGTTGACTTATGAAGCATGACATAGTAATAAGTTTAATTCCATAGATTGTACGTACATAAGTCAGTCTCATTACTTAATAGTTGCTGCTTGTCCTTTGTAGGACTGGGAACTTATCATATACTAATATGTTTCATTGTTCTTGTTGAGTTTAATCTTTAAATGTGCACACAGATCCTTATATTCTGTTTCTCTTCCTTCATGCCTTCAAAGCTATGAATATTATATTGCTTTTGCTTATCATTGATAGATTTAACTATTATGGATTGTATTGCTGTTTCTGCCAGTTTAGCCCTTGATTAGGCAGATACCTGTGATTCCATGGAAAAAGAGAAAAAGTGAGGGCATAAGGAAATTATTGTTAGATTTTATCTATTTTTCTTAATTTGAAATAACTTGGGGAGAATACGTTTACAATAGTTGAAGCTTTCAATTTTGCAGTATTTATTTATGAGCTTCAGTCTTTATGGATTTCTTGTACATCTAATAACATGAAGATGTTAACAAAGTATTGCCTAGAAAGAGCTTTAGGGAACTTGCTTTATAAATAGATGAAAATGATTTGTAGTTAGTGTATCAATTAATATATGTAAAAAAATATTTCTAAATTACTTAACAATTCTTTGGAAGCATTTGTTCTCTTAAGTAGTTTTAATATCCTCTCTATCGTCTTGTTTGAACTATTATTTTGCTTAGTAAACTCTTTTTTCATACATAATTTTTTTTAAAAAACAGTTACGGTCAAGTTGATTCTGACTCATGGTGATCCAATGTATGTCAGAGTAGGAACTGTGCTCCATGGGGTTTTCAGTGGTTGATTTTTCAGAATTAGATTGCCAGGCCTTTCTTCTAAGGTGCCTCTGAGTGGACTTCAACTGCCAGCCTTTTGGTTAGCAGCCAAGCATATTAACCATTTGCACCACTCAGGGACTCCTTCATAAATAATATGAAAATTAACGTCATCACAACCCTTGTCTGAATTATCACAAATTCTGAATCACTGGGGTCCAAATCACAGTATAATAATATCTCAATTTAGGTCCCACTTAAAAAAAGATAGTGGTTAAGAGCTATGGCTGCTAACCAAAAATGTCTGTGGTTTGAATCCCCCGGGCGCTCCTTGGAAACCCTGTGGGGTAGTTCTACCCTGTCCTGTAGGGTCGCTATGAGTCGGAATTGACGTGACAGCAGTGGGTTTGGTTTTGGAATCAAGACTTGGGAACCCTGGTGGCATAGTGGTTAAGAGCTATGGCTGCTAACCAAAAGGTTGGTAATTCGAATCCTCTAGGTGCTCCTTGGAAACCCTATGGGGCAGTTCTACTCTATCCTGTAGGGTCACTATGAGTTGGGATCAACTCGTTGGCAATGGGTTTTTAATCAAGAATTTCTTGTAGCCTGGGTATAATAGTTATACTAAAAATATCTTCTGCAGAATGCCAGCTCCACACTGGTGATGGATTACACTCCACGGAAGAAGTAGCCAGAGCCCTACCAGATTAGGAAATATTGGAGCTTCTTTACTGGGCATCAGAGCACTGATATTGAATTACAGTAAGTTCTAAGAGGTATGAAGGTAGGAACATCTATGTTTTATGTATTTAAAAACATCTAAGTTCTGAGTACATGAGGATATACTAATTAGGCCATTAATTGTATTGGGCTGCTTATGAGAAAAAGGATTTCCAATATCAGTTAATAGTGGAAACAAAATTGGGCAATAGTTATGGTAAACTGCATGTTTTAAAACTTCAGTAGCAATATTATTTGAATGTGAATGCTGTGCACTTACAAATTCCTATCTATTAATCAGAATAAGAAAGTAAAATGTGCATTAAAAGTTACACTGAGAAGTCTTAATGTGTTTTGATAGTATTGATATAGCTCTTAAAGTAGTAAAACTTTGGGACATCCTTCTTCCCCGGTTCTCAATTTACAATGGTGCAATGTATGCATGCATATTGATGCAGACTTGTTCTATTTATGTTATGATGCAATAAGCTCTAAACCCTAGCATTTCTGACTTTCGGTAATGAAAATGTTCTGCTTAAAAGCTGGAATGAATGTCAAATAAATACACCTAATAATAGGTTTGCTTAGAGGCTTGTTATTTACAACGGATGCTCTTTTGGTAGGGGGAAGAAGTTAGTTCTTTGCTTCATGCCTTTTACAGTAATGATAATTTGCCTTTACCGTGTAACTCATTGTTCTTTACTCATAGCTCTTAGATCTTAGGAGTCAGAACAAGGGAAGCAGTAAGACAGAGGAATTGTATCAACTAGATACAAAACTTCTCTAGAATTTTTTAACTGAGTAGAACTCGCTCCATCTCCCACCCCCTTTGCCATTCTTGTGATGAGTGTGATAAAGCTTTGCTGTATGTGTATTTAGGGATGGGAGGAATAAAGACTGAGAGCCATAGGGTTTTTGGTTTATCCCTGTGACTTACTCTCATAGTGGAATAGGCATTAGTGAAATCTATTTAATATTTAAGAGTCTGTGCTGATAGAGGTGGCAGAAGCTTAATTATTTAAAAATAATTTGATTTTAAAAGGTAAAAATTTTGTGTTTACATTTAAATATGAATTTTTCTAATCTAGGTATTCCCAGATATTCAGTTAACCAAAGGTTATGGAATAAAATGTCTTGGTTAATGAATTTTCTAATTAACCAAGGATTAATCCAAGTATGTAATGAAATTGGGATTAGAATGCTTTGCATAAGATGTCCAGAGCTCTCAGTTGTGCATAATTTTATTTGTCGACCACTGACTCAGTTATATGTGTCTTGTTTAAGGCCTTTTGGTTGCAGATAATAAAGGTCAACTTCAAATTAGCTTGAAGCAAAAAAGAAATTTATGTTAAGGATATAAGTTTCTGATGGAACCCAAGGACAGAAAGTATAGCCCAGGCATGTGAGGAACTAGAACTAGGAAAGAAAAGTTGCCACCAGCTAAGGAAACTTTTATCTCTCTTTCTCTCCTCCTTCCTCATCCCTGGGGCCGTAGGGTCTCCTGTTCATTTCTCTTTCTTTCTGTAAGAATGGTGTGGGGATGGTTTCTGACCTCCTTTAACTTCACAAAGGGGAAGGAGAATCAAGATCAATGGCCCAAGGCTGATTCGTACGAGGCAGAGGCCAGACATGCCTCTTCTTTCCACCGACTTTACCAATTCTGACACCAACCGTCCCTTCCATGACACTCTCTGCTTCTCTACTGGATTTGATAATTCATTGCAATGGCCACACAGAACTCACAGACAATACTCATGATTATGGGGTTTATTAGGCAAGTAAGAGGTTACAATTCAGGTTCAGGAATGCTTAGGATACAGTTCAATCAGGACATCCTCTTCTCAGCTGTGCCCACAGTCATGCCTGTCTCTGGATCCTCGGCCTCTGCCCTGCTCAGGCAAGTGTTAGAAAGCTCTTTTAGCTCTGACGATAAGTGCCCAGAGTCACCTCATCCTCCAGTAAGCCTCAGCCAGAAGGTACTCAGCTCCAACGGGGTCACCACACCATTTCCTGCCGATCTCTCTTGCTGCCATTTCTCTGCCACTGCTTCTTTCCATTTTCTGTGTCACAGCTCTCTCTCTCCCTCTCTCAGTCTCCTGGAGCTTCTCAGCACAGGGATCCTGGGTCCAAAGGACATGCTCTGCTCTTTGCTCTTTTTCCTTGGTGATGGTGAGATCCTCCTTCTGCTCTCAAATTGGCTCTCTTTTAAGCCTAGTGGGGGATGGCAAACTGACAGATTCCCTTAGTGGGCCACAGTTACTTCATTTGCACACACACGCACGCACGCACGCACACACACACCTGTTCCCATCAAGTTAATTCTGATTCATAGTGAACCTGTAGGACACTAGAATTGCCCCATAGGATTTCCAAGGAGTGGCTGGTGGATTCAAACTGCCAGCCTTTTGGTTAGCAGCCACCTCTTAACCAGTGTGCCACCAGGACTCCAAAAGTGAGTGTAAACTACAGTCCCACCCAATCACTTGGGTGGGAGTTACAAGACCATGGTGAGAAAGGCCACACGAAAGCAATCCATCCCATTGCACTTTCAGTAAGTCTGGGCCATTCTCACTCCTTCAGCACACAACCGAACCCAAGAGGTCGCTCCCAAGTTCACATATTCTAAATTCAAGCAACCAGCAAAGACTCATTAGCATCTCTGAATCCCAGTTCTCAATTCTGATTAATTCATTTCGTACCAGATGTCTACTCAGTGTCTGATTATCTATGGCTGGAGAGGCAAAATCATGTGATACAAATACAGATAAAAGGGACCAACCCTAAGTGAAGGGAGTTCTCAGAAAAAAGGTCGTGAACTGAACAGAATCTCAAATGGTGTTTACTGTGGAATGTGGAATGTATTTCGAAATAGAGCAGAAAAAGAATGAATCTTAAAAGATCATATTGGAGAGGGGGCCAAGATGGCTGACTAGGTAGACGCTACCTCGGCTCCCTCTTGCAACAAAGACTCGGAAAAACAAGTGAATCGATCACATACATGACAACCTACGAACCCTGACCAACAAACACAGATTTAAGGAGTTGACCTGAGTGACAGAGACGGAGATCGAACAACTACGGGGAAGCAGAGGCTGTTTTTGGAGCCTGGAGCCAGCGTCCCAGTCAGGTAACCTTGGCGCTGGGCTTAGGACTGGGCGCAGGGGAGCTGAACACAACATCCTGTGACGGTGCAAACACGGGGCACAGCCCTACCCCCCTGAACTGACCTCGGGAGGGGGCCCAGCTGGTCAGCGTGGGTGGCGTGGCAACACGGCTGGCGGGAGGAGAAATCGCTGGGAGGCAGCGACTGGTATTGGAGCCAGGAGTGCAGCGTCCCAGCCAAGGAACCTTAGCGCAGGGCTTTGGAATGGGTGCAGGGGAGCTGAGCAGGACATCCTGTGAAGGTGCAAAGATGGGGCGCAGCCCTACCCCCCTGAACTGACCTCGAGAGGGGGCCCAGCCGGTCCGTGTGGGTGGCGCGGCGATGCAGCTGGTAGGAGGAGAAGTTGCCGGGAGGCAGCGACTGGTTTTGGAGCCAGGAGTGCAGCGTCCCAGCCTGGGAACCTTGACGCTGGGCTTTGGACTGGCAGCGGAGGAACTGACCACGGCTTCTGAGGGCCTGACCCTCAGGGGCAATCTCTACCCAGCCAGCACACATAGGCGACACGCCCCTTGGGAATCTCAGATAAAATAGTCATCCCAAGCAAAATAAGTAACTTTGTCTATATTCCGGGGTGCTACTCTTTCCTGTTTTTCTGAACCCTCCCCTCCCCTTCCCAGGCGGCTTCATTAACATTGGAATTTCCGGAGCCAGAGGGAGAACGGCTCTGGCTCCGTGGCTTTTCTTTTCCCTTTTTTTTTTTTTGGTCTTTTCCTAACCCATTCTTCCGGCCTGACAGAAGAAACCACAAAAAACCCAGGGACCAAAAATCCTTCCCTAATTGGACTAAAAACACAGAACCAGCTCCAGCCAAGCATATGTGATCCATATCTGGGGCTTTCATCCCTACAGGGAACAAGGTGGCTATTATACTGCAAAGGCATTTCTGATAGGGATCTGATTGCATTTTTTTTAGCGGATTTACTGGAAAAACAAGTTTCCCAGGTCTGATATCTCTGGTATTCAACAGAGCCCTCACTGACCCACAACAGGGAACTGAGGGCTGAAGCTCCCCCCAGACCACCTAGCCTCCTGCCTGAGCGGTCTAAGTAGGGTGACACCTACCAATCTATAGAGGTACTTGCATTTGGGGCCTAAGGTACAGCTGCAGAGCCCTCCCACCAAGGTGCTTTAGGAATAGAGACACACCTACCTCACTGACACTTGGGGGAAGCCTGTCAGCATCCTGCCCCCCTTGGAGTGTGAACCCCAGCTGCTACTAGAATCTGGTGCATACAACTATCACCACTACTTCTCGAGGTGGATAGGTGTTAGGGTGCAGCAAACACTTGATGACCCAAAATCAGATTCTACTCAAGAATAGTGATTGGACTCAGGCATATATATCTGGCAACAGCCCAAACCAGCTGGTAATAGGTCATAAGTAAGTCAAGGGCTACAACAATCAAGACAGCACAATCTAGTAACCCATCCACGTATACTGAAAGAAAACAAAACAAGATAAGACTCAGTGAGCAAATATAGAATAAATCACTTTTTATATCTTAGTGATGGCTCGGAGACAGCAGTCGATATCAAACCACATAAAGAAGCAGACCATGACAGCTTCTACAACCCCCCAAACAAAAGAATCAAAATCTTTCCCAAATGAAGATACAATCCTGGAATTATCAGATACAGAATATAAAAAACTAATTTACAGAATGCTTCAAGACATCAGGGATGACCTCAGAAATGAAATAAGGCAAACTGCAGAAAAAGCCAAGGAACACAATGATAAAACAGTTGAAGAACTCAAAAAGATTATTCAAGAACATAGTGGAAAAATTAATAAGTTGCAAGAATCCATAGAGAGACAGCATGCAGAAACCTAAAAGATTAATAATAGAATTACAGAATTAGACAATGCAATAGGAACTCAGAGGAGCAGACTCGAGCAATTAGAATGCAGAGTGGGAAATCTGGAGGACCAGGGAATTAACACCAACATAGCTGGAAAAAAATCAGATAAAAGAATTAAAAAAAATGAAGAAACCCTAAGAATCATGTGGGACTCTATCAAGAAGGATAACTTGCGTGTGATTGGAGTCCCAGAACAGGGAGGGAGGACAGAAAACACAGAGAGGATAGTTGAAGATCTGCTGACAGAAGACGTCCCTGACATCATGAAAGAAGAAAGGATATCTATCCAAGATGCTCATCGAACACCATTTAAGATTGACCCAAAAAGAAAAACACCAAGACATATTATCATCAAACTTGGCAAAACCAAAGACAAACAGAAAATTTTAAAAGCAGCCAGGGAGAAAAGAAAGGTCTCCTTCAAGGGAGAATCAATAAGAATAAGTTCAGACTACTCAGCAGAAACCATGCAGGCAAGAAGGCAATGGGATGACATATACAGAGCACTGAAGGAGAAAAACTGCCAGCCAAGGATCATATATCCAGCAAAACTCTCTCTGACATATGAAGGCGAAATTAAGATATTTACAGATAAACACAAGCTTAGAGAATTTGCAAAAACCAAACCAAAGCTACAAGAAATACTAAAGGAAATTGTTTGGTCATAAAACCAATAATATCAGATACCAGCACAACACAAGGTCACAGAACAGAACATCCTGATATCAACTCAAATAGGGAAATCACAAAAACAAATTAAGATTAATTAAAAAAAAAGACGCTCAAAACAGGGAATCATTGAAGTCAATATGTAAAAGATCACAAAAATCAAAAAGAGGGACTAAATACAGGTGGTATAGAACTGCCATATGGAGAGGGATACAAGGCGATATAGGACAATACAAGTTAGGTTTATACTTGGAAAAATAGGGGTAAATATTAAGGTAACCACAAAGAGGTGTAACAACTCCATAACTCAAAATAAAAACCAAGAAAAAAGTAACGACTCAGCAAACGTAAAGTCAAATACTATGAAAATGAGGATCACACAATTTACAAAGAAAAACGTCTCAGCACAAAAAAATAAGTGGAAAAATGAAATTGTCAAGAACACACATAAAAAGGCATCAAAATGACAACGCTAAACACTTATCTATAATTACGCTGAATGTAAATGGACTAAACACACCAATAAAGAGACAGAGAGTCTCAGACTGGATAAAGAAAGACGATCCGTCTATATGCTGCCTGCAAGAGACACACCTTAGACTTAGAGGCACAAACAAACTAAAACTGAGAGGATGGAAGAAAATATATCAAGCAAACAATAAGCAAAAAAGAAGAGGAGTAGCAATGTTAATTTCTGACAAAATAGACTTTAAACTTAAATCCACTACAAAGGATAAAGAAGTACACTACATAATGATAAAAGGGACAATTGACCGGGAAGATATAACCACATTAAATATTTATGCACCCAATGACAGGGCTGCAAGATACATAAATCAAATTTTAACTGAACTGAAAAGTGAGATAGACACCTCCACAATTATAGTAGGTGACTTCAACACACCACTTTCGGAGAAGGACAGGACATCCAGTAAGAAGCTCAATAGAGACACGGAAGACCTAATAACAAAAATCAACGAACTTGACCTCATTGACTTATACAGAACTCTCCACCCAACTGCTGCAAAGTATACTTTTTTTTCTAGCGCACATGGAACATTCTCTATAATAGGTCACATATTAGGTCATAAAACAAACCTTTGCTGAATCCAAAACATCGAAATATTACAAAGCATCTTCTCAGACCACAAGGCCATAAAAGTGGAAATCAATAACAGAAAATTTAGGGAAAAGAAATCAAATACTTGGAAACTGATCAATAAAAAATACCCTCCTGAAAAAAGACTGGGTTATAGAAGACATTAAGGAGGGAATAAGGAAATTCATAGAATGCAACGAGAATGAAAATACTTCCTATCAAAATCTCTGGGACACAGCAAAAGCAGTGCTCAGAGGCCAATTTATATCGATAAATGCACACATACAAAAACAAGAAAGAGCCAAAATCAGAGAACTGTCCCTACAACTTGAACAAATAGAAAGTGAGCAACAGAAGAATCCATCAGGCACCAGAAGAAAACAAATAATAAAAATTAGAGCTGAACTAAATGAATTAGAGAACAGAAAAACAATTGAAAGAATTAACAAAGCCAAAAGCTGGTTCTTTGAAAAAATTAACAAAATTGATAAACCATTGGCCAGACTGACTAAGGAAACTCAGGAAAGGAAACAAATAACCCGAATAAGAAACGAGATGGGCCACATCACAACAGACCCAACTGAAATTAAAAGAATCATATCAGATTATTACGAAAAATTGTACTCTAACAAATTTGCAAACCTAGGAGAAATGGATGAATTCCTGGAAAAACACTACCTACCTAAACTAACACAATCAGAAGTAGAACAACTAAATAGACCCATAACAAAAAAAGAGATTGAAATGGTAATGAAAAAACTCCCAACCAAAAAAGCCCTGGCCCTAATGGCTTTACTGCAGAGTTCTACCAAACTTTCAGAGAAGAGTTAACACCACTACTACTAAAGGCATTTCAAAGCATAGAAAATGACGGAATACAAACTAACTCATTCTATGAAGCCACCATCTCCCTGATACCGAAACCAGGTAAAGACATCACAAAAAAGAAAATTACAGACCTATATCCCTCATGAACATAGATGCAAAAATCTTCAACAAAATTCTAGCCAATAGAATTCAACAACATATCAAAAAAATAATTCACCACAATCAAGTGGGATTTATACCAGGTATGCAAGGCTGGTTTAATATCAGAAAAACCATTAATGTAATCCACCATATAAATAAAAGACAAAAACCACATGATCTTATCAATTGATGCAGAAAAGGCATTTGACAAAGTCCAACAGCCATTTATGATAAAAACTCTCAGCAAAATAGGAATTGAACGAAAATTCCTCAACATAATAAAGGGCATCTATGCAAAGCCAACAACCAGCATCACTCTAAATGGAGAGAACCTGAAAGCATTTCCCTTGAGAACGGGAGCCAGACAAGGATGCCCTTTATCACCGCTCTTATTCAACATTGTGCTAGAAGTCCTAGCCAGAGCAATGAGGCTAGACAAAGAAATAAAGGGCGTCCGGATAGGCAAGGAGGAAGTAACATTATCTCTATTTGCAGATGACATGATCTTATACACAGAAAACCCTAAGGAATCCTCCAGAAAACTACTGAAACTAATAGAAGAGTTTGTCAGAGTCTCAGGTTATAAGATAAACATACAAAAATCACTTGGATTCCTCTACATCAACAAAAAGAACATCGAACAGGAAATCACCAAATCAGTACCATTCACAGTAGCCCCCAAGAAGATAAAATACTTAGGAATAAATCTTACCAAAGAGGTAAAAGACATATACAAAGAAAACTGCAAAGTACTACTACAAGAAACTAAAAAGGACCTACTTAAGTGGAAAAACATGCCTTGCTCATGGATAGGAAGACTTAACATAGTAAAAATGTCTATTCTACCAAAAACCATTTATACATACAATGCACTTCTGATCCAAATTCCAATGTCATTTTTTAATGTGATGGAGAAACAAATCACCAATTTCATATGGAAGGGAAAGAAGCCTTGGATAAGTAAAACATTACTGGAAAAGAAGAAGAAAGAGGGAGGCCTCACTCTACCTGATTTCAGAACCTATTATACAGCCACAGTAGTCAAAACAGCCTGGTACTGGTAGAACAACAGACACATAGACCAGTGGAACAGAATTGAGAACACAGATATAAATCCATCCACGTATGAGCAGCTGATATTTGACAAAGGCCTAGTGTCAGTTAATTGGGGAAAAGATAGTCTTTTTAACAAATGGTGCTGGCATAACTGGATATCCATTTGCAAAAAAATGAAACAGGACCCATACCTCACACCATGCACAAAAACTAACTCCAAGTGGATCAAGGACCTAAACATAAAGACTAAAACGATAAAGATCATGGAAGAAAAAATAGGAACAATGTTAGGAGCCCTAATACAAGGCATAAAATAAAAGAAAGAAAAAAATACAAGGCATAAACAGAATATAAAACATTACCAAAAATGACGAAGAGAAACCAGATAACTGGGAGCTCCTAAAAATCAAACACCTACGCTCATGATGTAAAGACTTCACCAAAAGAGAAAAAAGACCACCTACAGACTGGGAAAGAATTTACAGCTATGACATCTCCGACCAGCACCTCATCTCTAAAATCTATATGATTCTGTCAAAACTCAACCACAAAAAGACAAACAACCCAATCAAGAAGTGGGCAAAGGATATGAACACGCACTTCACTAAAGAAGATAGTCAGGCTGCTAACAGATACATGAGAAACTGCTCTCGATCATTAGCCATTAGAGAAATGCAAATTAAAACTACGATGAGATTCCATCTCACTCCAACAAGGCTGGCATTAATCCAAAAACCACAAAATAATAAATGTTGGAGAGGCTGCGGAGAGATGGGAACTCTTATACACTGCTGGTGGGAATGTCAAATAGTACAACCACTTTGCAAATCTATCTGGCATTATCTTAAACAGTTAGAAATAGAACTACCATACAACGCAGAAATCCCACTCCTCGGAATATACCCTAGAGAAATAAGAGCCTTCACACAAACAGATACATGCACACCCATGTTTATTGCAGCTCTGTTTACAATAGCAAAAAGCTGGAAGCAACCAAGGTGTCCATCAACGGAT
Source organism: Elephas maximus indicus (assembly GCF_024166365.1). Classification (NCBI taxonomy): domain Eukaryota; kingdom Metazoa; phylum Chordata; class Mammalia; order Proboscidea; family Elephantidae; genus Elephas; species Elephas maximus. The sequence goes on from NC_064846.1 coordinate 107,813,283, forward strand.
GAATGGTTCAATAAATTGTGGTATATTCACACAATGGAATACTACGCATCGATAAAGAACAGTGATGACTCTGTGAATCATTTCGTAACATGGAGGAACCTGGAAGGCATTATTATGAGCGAAATTAGTCAGAGGCAAAAGGACAAATATTGTATAAGACCACTATTATAAGATCTTGAGAAATAGTATAAAGTGAGAAGAACACATACTTTTGTGGTTACGAAGGGGGGGAGGGAGGGAGGGAGGGTGGGAGAAGGTTCTTTACTGATTAGTTAGTAGATAAGAACTGCTTTAGGTGAAGGGAAGGACAATACTCAATACATGGAAGGTCAGCTCAACTGGACTGGACCAAAAGCAAAGATAAACTGAATGCTTCAAAGGTCAGCGGAGCAAGGGCGGGGGTTTGGGTACCATGGTCTAAGGGGACTTCTAAGTCAATTGGCAAAATAATTCTATTATGAAAATATTCTGCATCCCACTTTGAAATGTGGCGTCTGGGGTCTTAAATGCTAACAAGCGGCCATCTAAGATGCATCAGTTGGTCTCAACCCACCTGGATCAAAGGCGAATGAAGAACACCAAGGTGACACGATAACTAAGAGCCCAAGAGACAGAAAGGGCCACATGAACCAGAGACCTACATCATCCTGAGACCGGAAGAACTAGTTGGTGTCCGGCCACAACCGATGACTGCCCTGACAGGGAGCACAACAGAGAACCCCTGAGGGAGCAGGAGATCAGTGGGATGCAGACCCCAAATTCTCACAAAAAGACCATACTTAATGGTCTGACTGAGACTAGAGGCATCCCAGCGGTCATGTTCCCTAAACCTTCTGTTGGCCCAGGACAGGAACCATTCCCGAAGACAACTCATCAGACATGAAAGGGACTGGACAGTGGGTAGGAGAGAGATGCTGATGAAGAGTGAGCTATTTGTTTCAGGTGGACACTTGAGACCCTGTTGGCATCTCCTGTCTGGAGGGGGGATGGCAGGGTAGAGAGAGTTGGAAGGTGGCAAAAATGTTACCGAAGGAGAGACTGGAAGGGCTGACTCATTAGGGGGAGAGCAAGTGGGAGTACGGAGTAAGGTGTATATAAACTTATATGTGACAGTTTGACTTGATTTGTAAACGTTCACTTGAAGCTCAATAAAAATTAAAAAAAAAGTTAATAAAAAAAGAAAAACCTAAGGGAATTCACTACTAGTAGACTGAGCCTATAAGAAATACTAATGGGAATCCTTTACACTGAAATGGAAAGACAATAGATAACTTGAAGCCATACAAAGAAATAAAAGAATGCTGGTAAAAGTAACTACATAGGTAAATTAAAAAGTCAGTATTAATACACTTTTGGTTTGTAACTTCTCTTTTCTGCCTATATGATTTAAAAGGCAAATGTGTAAAATAATAATTACAAATCTAGTAATCTCTGAAAAAAAAAAGATCATATTATCTAATCTCATTATTTCAAGGAGAAGAAAACTGAGGACCAGAAATGATTAAAAAAATAATAGTAAACTTATCTAGGGTCACACAGGAAACCCTGGTGGTGTAGTGGTTAAGAGCTATGGCTGCTAGCCAAAAGGTCAGCAGTTCGAATCCACCAGGTGCTCCCTGGAAACCATATGGGGCAGTTCTTCTCTGTCCTGTAGGGTCGCTATGAGTCAGAATCGACTCAACAGCAATAGGTTAAGGTTAAGGGTCACACAGCATGTTAATAGGAAAGCTTTGACTAGAATCTGAACATTGCAAGTTCTAGTTTTTCCTAGATGCTAGCAGTCCAGTAATCAGAGTATCTGATAAAATGTTAACACACTTCTTTAAATGAGGCCTCATAAAACAGAAATTAGGTTTTTTTTTTGTCTAAGCAAAGTACATATAGATGAAAAAATGAAACCATTCTCCCACACCATGATAATGAAATAGAAAGTATCAGAATATTGGACGTCCATGAAGCATTGGAAGTCCGTTGATAATATCTTTTTTTTGCCAAATGCAAATTTTTAAAAGAAATATAAAAAACACAGGGTGATTCTGAAGAACATATGAATAATTGGACAATATGATTTAAAGTTACTAGGCTTACAGAAATGCTGTCGTGATTATGAAATTGTCTATGGATATCTTGGCTACTGGGAAACCTAGACTGTAAACCGAATCTGTTTTTCACCTTTTGATTTATGTATTCATTCAACATTTATTTATTGTTACTATATTCCTAGCCCTATTTTAGGCACTAAGGATACAGAGGTTAACAAAACAAAGTTTCTCTGTTCATGGAGTTTGCATTCTAGAAGGTGATGTTGTTGTTAGTTACCATCAAGTCAGTTTTGACTCATAGGGACCTTATGTATAACAGAACAAAATGATGCCTTGTCCTGTGTCATCCTCACAATTATTGCTATCTTTGAGCCCATTGTTGCAGCCACTTTGTCAGTCTAACTTGTTGAGGGTCTTTCTCTTTTTCACTGACCCTCTACTTTATCAAGCATGATATACTCCTCCAGGGATTGATCCCTCTTGATAACATGTCCAAAGTAAGTGAAATGAAGTCTTGCCATCCTCTCTTCTAAGGAGCATTCTGGCTGTACTTCTTCCAAGACAGATTTGTTCGTTCTTCTGGCAGTCCGTGGTATATTCGATATTCTTCACCAATACTGTAATTCACATACGTCAATTTCTCAAGATGAAAAGAACTGAAGAGAAAATTCAAGCCTCAAATTTCAATATTGAAGGATTCTATGGGCAAAAAAGTTTTCAGTGGACTTTTTTTTCCCCGAAGTAGCTCTTCTTTCTAGTCTTTCTTAGTCTGGAAGCTCCACTGAAACCTGTCCACTGTGGGTGACCTTGCTGTTATTCAAAATACCAGTGCCATAGCTTCCAGCATGACATCAACATGAAACCTATCACAGTACGACAAACTGACAGATAAGCCATGGTATTTTCAGTTGCCTCATATGCATGTGAAAACTGGACAGTGAATAAAGAAGACCAAAGAAGAAGTGATGCATTTGAATTATGGATTTGGCGAAAAATATTGAATATACCGTGGACTGCTGGAAGAATGAACAAATCTGTCTTGGAAGAAGTACAGTCAGAATGCTCCTTAGAAGCAAGGATGGTGAGACTTCATCTCACATACTTCGGACAAGTTATCAGGAGGGCTAACATGTCCCTGGAGAAGAAGTCAGGCTTGGTAAAGCAGAGGGTCAGTGAAAAAGGGGGAAACCGTCAACAAGATGGATTGACACAGTGGCTGCAACAATGGGCTCAAACATAGCAATGATGATGAGAATGGCACAAGACTAGACAGCATTTCGTTCTGTTTTCATAGAATCTCTATGAGTTGGAACTGACACGATGGCACCTAACAACACAACAACATGGGCAAAAAATTGAATGATGCAGAAAGCATCAAAAGAAGATAGAAGGAATACACAAGTCACTGTACCAGAAAGAATTGGTCAACATTCAGCCATTTGAGGAGCTAGCATATTATCAAGAACTGATGTCACTGAAGGAAGAACTCTAAGCTGCACTGAAAGCATTGGTGAAAAACAAGGCTCCAGGAATTGATGGGATACCAATTGAGATGCAGCAACAAAGCGATGCAATGCTGGAAGTGCTCACTCGTCTATGCTAAGAAAGTTGGCCAACCAACTGGAAGAGATCCATATTTGTACCCATTCCAAAGAAAGGTGATCCAGTGGAATGCAGAAATTATCGAACAATATCATTAATATCATATGCAAGCAAAATTTTGCTGAAGATAATTGAAAAACTTCTGCAGCCATACATCAACAGGGAACTGCCAGAAATTCAAGCTGGATTCAGAAGAGGACTTGGAACAAGGGATATAATTGCTGATATCAGATGGATTTTGGCTGAAAGCAGAAAATGCCAGAAAAATGTTTACTTGTGTTTTATTGATTACACAAAGGCATTCAACTGTGTATATCATAATAAATTGTGTATAACACTGTGGAGAATGGGAATTCCAGAACACTTAATTGTGCGCACATGGAACCTGTACATAGACCAAGATGCAGTCATTCAAATAGAAGAAGGGGATACTGCGTAGTTTAAAATTGAAAAGTGTGTGTCAGGGTTGTATCCTTTCACCATACGTATTCAATCTGTATGCTGAGCAAATAACCTGAGTAGCTGGAGTATATGAAGAAGAACACGGCATCAGGATTGGAGGAAGACTAATGAGCAACTGGTGATATGCATATGACACCACCTTGCTTGATAAAAGCGAAGAGGACTTGATGAAGATCAAAGATTACAGCCTTCACTGTGGATTATGCGTCAACATAAAACAAAAATCTTCATAACTGGACCATCTAAACACCCGTATAAGCAGCAGTCAAGAAATCAAATGACATATTGCATTGGGCAAATCTGCTGCAAAAGACCTGTTTAAAGTATTAAATAGCAAAGATATCACTTTGAGGACTCAGGTGCACCTCACCCAAGCCATGGTATTTTCGGTTGCCTCATGTGCGTGGAAAGCTGGACAATGAAAAAGGAAGAGGATCATACAAGCAGTGAATAAACAGATAACATTTAATATATAATGCCATGTAGTGGTAAGGGCTGTGAGGTTGATTAACCAAGATAAGAGGATAAGGTGGTGCCGTTTTTGATACAGTCATTAGGAAAGGTGTCTCCGATGAAGTGACACTGAGCAAAGACCTGAATGAAGCAAGGGAACAGGACTTGTGAATAACTGGAGGAAGAGCATTTCAGGCAAAGAAAAGTGTATATATGTAAAGGCCCTGAGGTGGGAACCTGTTTGTCATGTTCAAGGAACAGCAAGGAGGTCAGTGTATCTGAAATATAGAAAATGAGGGAAAATAAGGTCAGAGATGTATTCAGAAGCTAACTTATGTAGGCCAAAATAGGAACTTTGGATCCTATCCTGTGTGATGGGAGGGCTTTGGGAGGTTGAGTGACTTGATCTGATTTATATGTAAGGAAAACATTCTGGCTGTCTTGTGGAGAATAAACTTTAAGGGGGCAAGAAAAGAAGCAGGAAGACCAGTTGAGAGGATATTATAGTAATTCAGGTGAGAGAAAATGATTGGACTAGGGTGTTAGTAATGGGGTAAGTGAGAACTAGTCAAGATTCTGGAGATTTTCTATATATATAATTAAAAAAATAATTACAGACTCATAGGAATTGCTGGAAATATACAAGGTGGTCCCATACACCAGTCATCTAACCTCCCCCAATGTTAACATCTTGCATAACTGTAGCACCATATCAAAACCAGGAAATTAATATTGATCTTATTCAGATGTTTCCAGCTGTATAAATACTTGTGTGTAACTCTATGTAGTTTTATCACATGTATAACAATGTAATCACCAACACATCAAGATACTTAACTGTACCATCACTATAGGGCCCTCTCATGCTCCCTCTTTATAGCCACACCCAACTGTCATACCCCCATCTCTAACCTCTAAAAAAAAAATAAACTCTGGCAACTGCTAATCTGTTCTCTATAATTGTTATTTCGTGAGTGCTATGTAATATCACTAGTAATTTTATTTGCTCTGAAGTTTACTTTATCTGATATCAGTATAGCTATTGGTGCTTTTTTTAAAAAAAAATCATGTTTGCATGGCATATCTTTTTCCATCCATTTACTTTCAACCTACCCATGTCATGATTGAAGTGAATTTCTCATAGATTGCGTATAATTGGGTCATGTAACCATGTTACACAGTTGGATTTGCAAATTTGGATCTCAGGGATGGAGACAAAAATTTGGGAGTCTTCAGATTATAATGGTATTTAAAACCATGGGACTCAATAAAATAATCTGGGGAATGAGTGTGGATAGAGAAGTCCAAAGACTAGCCTTGGTGCATTCCAACATTTAGAGTCAGGTGAGTAAAGAATCTAGAAAAGGAGACAGAAGAAGCTGCCAGTGAGGTAGGAGGAAAATAAGGACAGTTTGTCATGAAAACCAAGTGAAGCAAGTGTTGCAAGAAAGAGGGAGTGATCAATTAACTCCAGCATTGCTTAGAGGTAAAATAAGATGAGGACTGAGGATTAACTATAGGATTTGGCAGTATGGAAATATTGCTGAACTTAATGAGAGAGATTTCAGTGTAGCCATGAGATTAAAAAAAAATGATTGGAATGGGTTCAAGAGAATACCAGGCAAGGAATTAGAGACATGGAGAATAGATAACTTTGGCAGGAATTTTCTATGAAGGAGAGCAAAGAAATGAATGGTAGCTGAAAGTGTTTTTCTTTCTTAAATAGGAGATAGTAGAGTATGTTTGTATGCTGGTGGAAATTACCTAATAGAGAGGAAAAAATTAATGATAGAAGAGCAAGAAAAATGGGATCCAGTGTGTAAGTGAAGTGGTTGGTCTTTGGAGCAGGAATAATTTATTCATTGTAACAGGTGGGAGGCAAAGTATGTCAGTAAAGATGCGGGTAGAATGGGGAATTTTGTATTGAGAGGATGAGGAAGTCCTCTTTTGATAGCTTTTGATTCTTTGAAACTAGAAGCAAGGTCATCAGCTGAGAGTGAGAAGATGGGGAGGTGTTGAAGATTTGAGGAGATGTGAAATAGAAATTTTTACAAATGATATTTTATTGTGTTTAAGTAAATTAAAAAAAAATTAGGTTCCCATTTAACAATTTCTACACAGATTATTCAGTGATATTGGTTACATTTTTCACAATGTGTCATCATTCTTATTCATTCCTTTCTGGTTGTACCATTTCTGGTACTCTGGTTTTCCTGCCCGCTTACTTTCTCATCTTCGCTTTAGAATAATTTTTGACCATTTAGTCTCATATAGATGATTTTTTTTAATTAACTTTTATTGAGCTTCAAGTGAACGTTTACAAATCAAGTCAGACTGTCACATATAAGTTTATATACATCTTACTCTGTACTCCCACTTGCTCTCCCCCTAATGAGTCAGCCCTTCCAGTCTCTCCTTTCGTGATAATTTTGCCAGCTTCCAACTCTCTCTATCCTCCCATCCCCGCTCCAGACAGGAGATGCCAACACAGTCTCAAGTGTCCACCTGATATAATTAGATCACTCTTCATGAGCATCTCTCTCCTACCCACTGTCCAGTCCCTTTCATGTCTGATGAGTTGTCTTCGGGGATGGTTCCTGTCCTGTGCCAACAGAAGGTTTGGGGACCATGACCGCCGGGATTCCTCTAGTCTCAGTCAGACCATTAAGTATGGTCTTTTTATGAGAATTTGGGGTCTGCATCCCACTGATCTCCTGCTCCCTCAGGGGTTCTCTGTTGTGCTCCCTGTCAGGGCAGTCTTCGGTTGTGGCCAGGCACCAACTAGTTCTTCTGGTCTCAGGATGATGTAGGTCTCTGGTTCATGTGGCCCTTTCTGTCTCTTGGGCTCTTAGTTGTCTTGTGACCTTGGTTAAAGGAGCTCATTATTCATGGGTGGTATTCTTCATTTTATAAGCCAATGTGTTATTTATCTAAAAGGCGTCCTCAAGGGATAATTTCAATTTAAAGTTTCAAAAGTATCTCAGGGTAATAGTCTCGGATAGTCCTCTAGTCTCAACTGATCCAGTGAGTCTGGACTTTTTAAGAATTTGAGTTCTGTTCTACATTTTCCTCCTGTTTTATCGGGATCCAATTATTGTGATCCTGATTGGAACCATTGGTAGTGGTAGCCAGTGGTATTTAGTTCTCCTGATGTTAGGGTAGATGTAGACTATTAGTCCTGTAGACTATTTTCTTCTGAGTCTTTGGTTTCCTTCTTTCTCTTTTGTTCTGGATGAGTAGAGACCAATAGTTCTATCTTAGATGGCCACTCTTAAGCTTTTAAGACCCCAGACACTACTCACCACATTGGGATGTAGAACATAAACTTTATAAACTGTATTATGCCAATTAACAGAGTTGTTCCATGAGACTATGGTTCTAAGCCTTCAAACTCAGAAAACCAATCTTGTGAGGTGTTTGGTTATGTCTAAGAAGTATTTGTAACTGTGTCCCCTATAAAGTTTATTATATACCTGGATATACATGCAGGCACACACACCTGTAGGTACATATGCCTATAGATTCATCTATCTCAGCACACATATGTACCCACATATTCATACCATATACGTATATTCCTATACACATATTTGTGCAACCACACACATATTTTTTTTTCAGTTCACTAGTCACTGGGATTTCTTTTTATTATGTACTTTAATTTTTTTTCTTTTTATTATTATTTTATTGTGCTTTGAAAGTTTACAAATCAAGTCAGTCTCTCATACGAAAATTTATATACACCTTGCTATATACTCCTAGTTGCTCTCCCCAAATGAGATAGCACACTCCTTCTTTCCACTCTCTCTTTTTTTTTATTAACTTTTATTGAGCTTCAAGTGAACGTTTACAAATCAAGTCAGACTGTCACATATAAGTTTATATACACCGTTCTCCATACTCCCACTTGCTCTCCCCCTAATGAGTCAGCCCTTCCAGTCTCTCCTTTCGTGACAATTTTGCCAGCTTCCAACTCTCTCTATCCTCCCATTCCCCGTCCAGACAGGAGATGCCAACACAGTCTCAAGTGTCCACCTGATATAATTAGATCACTCTTCATGAGCATCTCTCTCCTACCTACTGTCCAGTCCCTTTCATATCTGATGAGTTGTCTTCGGGAATGGTTCCTGTCCTGGGCCAACAGAAGGTTTGGGGAGCATGGCCGCCGGGATTCCTCTAGTCTCAGTCAGACCATTAAGTCAGGTCTTTTTATGAGAATTTGGGGTCTGCATCCCACTGATCTCCTGCTCCCTCAGGGGTTCTCTGTTGTGCTCCCTGTCAGGGCAGTCATCGATTGTGGCCGGGCACCAACTAGTTCTTCTGGTCTCAGGATGATGTGGGTCTCTGGTTCATGTGGCCCTTTCTGTCTCTTGGGCTCTTAGTTATCGTGTGACCTTGGTGTTCTTCATTCTCCTTTGATCCAGGTGGGTTGAGACCAATTGATGCATCTTAGTTGGCCGCTTGTTAGCATTTAAGACCCCAGATGCCACATTTCAAAGTGGGATGCAGAATGCTTTCATAATAGAATTATTTTGCCAATTGACTTAGAAGTCCCCTTAGACTATGGTCCCCAAACCACCGCCCTTGCTCCGCTGACCTTTGAAGCATTCAGTTTATCCCGGAAACTTCTTTGCTTTTGGTCCAGTCCAGTTGAGCTGACCTTCCATGTATTGAGTATTGTCGTTCCCATCACCTAAAGCAGTTCTTAAAAAAAAAAGAATTATCTACTAATTAATCAGTAAAAAACCCTCTCCCACCCTCCCTCCCTCCCCGCCTCATAACCACAAAAGTATGTGTTCTTCTCAGTTTATACTATTTCTCAAGATCTTATAATAGTGGTCTTGTACAATATTTGTCCTTTTGCCTCTGACTAATTTCGCTCAGCATAATGCCTTCCAGGTTCCTCCATGTTACGAAATGTTTCAGATTCGTCACTATTCTTTATCGATGCGTAGTATTCCATTGTGTGAATATACCACAATTTATTGAACCATTCATCCGTTGATGGACACCTTGGTTGCTTCCAGCTTTTTGCTATTGTAAACAGAGCTGCAATAAACATGGGTGTGCATGTATCTGTTTGTGTGAAGGCTCTTATTTCTCTAGGGTGTATTCCGAGGAGTGGGATTTCTGGGTTGTATGGTAGTTCTATTTCTAACTGTTTAAGATAATGCCAGATGGATTTGCAAAGTGGTTGTACCATTTGACATTCCCACCAGCAGTGTATAAGAGTTCCCATCTCTCCGCAGCCTCTCCAACATTTATTATTTTGTGTTTTTTGGATTAATGCCAGCCTTGTTGGAGTGAGATGGAATCTCATCGTGGTTTTAATTTGCATTTCTCTAATGGCTAATGATCGAGAGCAGTTTCTCATGTATCTGTTAGCTGCCTGACTATCTTCTTTAGTGAAGTGCGTGTTCATATCCTTTGCCCACTTCTTGATTGGGTTGTTTGTCTTTTTGTGGTTGAGTTTTGACAGAATCATATAGATTTTAGAGATGAGGTGCTGGTCGGAGATGTCATAGCTGAAAATTCTTTCCCAGTCTGTAGGTGGTCTTTTTTCTCTTTTGGTGAAGTCTTTACATCATGAGCGTAGGTGTTTGATTTTTAGGAGCTCCCAGTTATCTGGTTTCTCTTCGTCATTTTTGGTAATGTTTTGTATTCTGTTTATGCCTTGTATTTTTTTCTTTCTTTTTTTTTTTATGCCTTGTATTAGGGCTCCTAACGTTGTCCCTATTTTTTCTTCCATGATCTTTATCGTTTTAGTCTTTATGTTTAGGTCCTTGATCCGCTTGGAGTTAGTTTTTGTGCATGGTGTGAGGTATGGGTCCTGTTTCATTTTTTTGCAAATGGATATCCAGTTATGCCAGCACCATTTGTTAAAAAGACTATCTTTTCCCCAATTAACTGACCCTGGACCTTTGTCAAATATCAGCTGCTCATACGTGGATGGATTTATATCTGTGTTCTCAATTCTGTTCCACTGGTCTATGTGTCTGTTGTTGTACCAGTACCAGGCTGTTTTGACTACTGTGGCTGTATAATAGGTTCTGAAATCAGGTAGAGTGAGGCCTCCCACTTTCTTCTTCTTTTTCAGTAATGCTTTGCTTATCCGAGGCTTCTTTCCCTTCCATCTGAAGTTGGTGATTTGTTTCTCTATCACCTTCAAAAATGACATTGGAATTTGGATCAGAAGTGCATTGTATGTATACATGGCTTTTGGTAGAATAGACATTTTTACTATGTTAAGTCTTCCTGTCCATGAGCAAGGTATGTTTTTCCACTTAATTATGTCCTTTTTAATTTCTTGTAGTAGAGCTTTGTAGTTTTCTTTGTACGGATCTTTTACATCCTTGGTAAGATTTATTCCTAAGTATTTTATCTTCTTGGGGGCTACTGTGAATGGTATTGATTTGGTTATTTCCTCTTCGATGTTCTTTTTGTTGATGTAGAGGAATCCAAGTGATTTTTGTATGTTTATCTTATAACCTGAGACTCTGCGAAACTCTTCTATTAGTTTCAGTAGTTTTTTGGAGGATTCCTTGGGGTTTTCTGCGTGTAAGATCATGTCATCTGCAAATAGAGATAATTTTACTTCCTCTTTGCCAATCCGGATGCCCTTTATTTCTTTGTCTAGCCTAATAGCTCTGGCTAGGACTTCTAGCACAATGTTGAATAAGAGCGGTGATAAAGGGCATCCTTGTCTGGTTGCCGTTCTGAAGGGAAATGCTTTCAGGCTCTCTCCATTGAGAGTGATGTTGGCTGTTGGCTTTGCATAGATGCCCTTTATTATGTTGAGGAATTTTCGTTCAATTCCTATTTTGGTGAGAGTTTTTATCATAAATGGGTTTTGGACTTTGTCAAATGCCTTTTCTGCATCAATTGATAAGATCATGTGGTTTTTGTCTTTTGTTGTATTTATATTTTGGATTACATTAGTGGTTTTTGTAATATTAAACCAGCCTTGCATACCTGGTATAAATCCCACTTGGTTGTGGTGAATCATTTTTTTGATACGTTGTTGAATCCTATTAGCTAGAATTTTGTTGAGGATTTTTGCATCTATGTTCATGAGGGATATAGGTCTGTAATTTTCTTTTTTGTAATGTCTTTACCTGGTTTTGGTATCAGGGAGATGGTGGCTTCATAGAATGAGTTGGGTAGTATTCCGTCATTTTCTATGCTTTGAAATACCTTTAGTAGTAGTGGTGTTATCTCTTCTCTGAAAGTTCGGTAGAACTCTGCAGTATAGCCATCCAGGCCAGGGCTTTTTTTTTTTGTTGGGAGTTTTTTGATTACCGTTTGAATCTCTTTTTTTGTTATGGGTCTATTTAGTTGTTCTACTTCTGATTGTGTTAGTTTAGGTTGGTAGTGTTTTTCCAGGAATTCATCCATTTCTTCTAGGTTTTCAAATATGTTAGAGTACAATTTTTCGTAATAATCTGATATGATTCTTTTAATTTCAGTTGGGTCTGTTGTGATGTGGCCCATCTCGTTTCTTATTCGGGTTATATGTTTCCTTTCCTGTATTTCTTTAGTCAGTCTAGCCAATGGTTTATCAATTTTGTTAATTTTTTCAAAGAATCAGCTTTTGGCTTTGTTAATCCTTTCAATTGTTTTTCTGTTCTCTAATTCATTTAGTTCAGCTCTAATTTTTATTATTTGTTTTCTCCTGGTGCCTGATGGATTCTTTTGTTGCTCACTTTCTATTTGTTCAAGTTGTAGGGACAGTTCTCTGATTTGGGCTCTTTCTTCTTTTTGTATGTGTGCATTTATCAATATAAATTGGCCTCTGAGCACTGCTTTTGCTGTGTCCCAGAGATTTTGATAGGAAGTATTTTCATTCTCGTTGCATTCTATGAATTTCCTTATTCCCTCCTTAATGTCTTCTATAACCCAGTCTTTTTTCAGGAGGGTATTGTTCAGTTTCCAAGTAGTTGACTTCTTTTCCCTAGTTTTTCTGTTATTGATTTCCACTTTTATGGCCTTGTGGTCTGAGAAGATGCTTTGTAATATTTCGATGTTTTGGATTCTGCACAGGTTTGTTTTATGACCTAATATGTGGTCTATTCTAGAGAATGTTCCATGTGCGCTAGAAAAAAAAGTATACTTTGCAGCAGTTGGGTGGAGAGTTCTGTATAAGTCAATGAGGTCGAGTTGGTTGATTGTTGTATTTAGGTGTTCCGTGTCTCTATTGAACTTCTTACTGGTTGTCCTGTCCTTCTCTGAAAGTGGTGTGTTGAAGTCTCCTAGTATAATTGTGGAGATGTCTATCTCACTTTTCAGTTCTGTTAAAATTTGATTTATGTATCTTGCAGCCCTGTCATTGGGTGCATAAATATTTAATATGGTTATATCTTCCTGATCAATTGTCCCTTTTATCATTATGTAGTGTCCTTCTTTATCCTTTGTAGTGGATTTAAGTTTAAAGTCTATTTTGTCAGAAATTAGTATTGCTACTCCTCTTCTTTTTTGCTTATTGTTTGCTTGGTATATTTTTTCCATCCTTTGAGTTTTAGTTTGTGTCTGTAAGTCTAAGGTGTGTCTCTTGTAGGCAGCACATAGACGGATCGTGTTTCTTTATCCAGTCTGAGACTCTCTGTCTCTTTATTGGTGCATTTATTCCATTTACATTCATCGTAATTATAGATAAGTATTTTTTTTTATGTGTTTAGTGTTGTCATTTTGATGCCTTTTTATGTGTGTTGTTGACAATTTCATTTTTGCACTTACTTTTTTGTGCTGAGACGTTTCTAGTTGTAAATCGTGTGATCCTCATTTTCATAGTATTTGACTTTATGTTTTTTGAGTCGTTACGTTTTTCTTGGCTTTTATTTTGAGTTATGGAGTTGTTATACCTCTTTGTGGTTACCTCAATATTTACCCCTATTTTTCTAAGTAAAAACCTAGCTTGTGTTGTCCTATATCACCTTGTATCCCTCTCCATATGGCAGTTCTATGCCACCTGTATTTAGTCCCTGTTTTTGATTATTGTGATCTTTTACATATTGACTTCAATGATTCCCTGTTTTGAGCATTTTTTTAAATTAATTTTAATTTGTTTTTGTGATTTCCCTATTTGAGTTGATATGAAGATGTTCTGTTCTGTGACCTTGTGTTGTGCTGGTATCTGATATTATTGGGTTTCTGACCAAACAATTTCCTTTAGTATTTCTTTTAGCTTTGGTTTGGTTTTTTCGAATTGTCTAAGCTTGTGTTTATCTGTAAGTATCTTAATTTCGCCTTCATATGTCAGAGAGAGTTTTGCTGGATATATGATCCTTGGCTGGCAGTTTTTCTCCTTCAGTGCTCTGTATATGTCATCCCATTGCCTTCTCGCCTGCATGGTTTCTGCTGAGTAGTCTGAACTTACTCTTATTGATTCTCCCTTGAAGGAGACCTTTCTTTTATCCCTGGCTGCTTTTAAAATTTTCTGTTTATCTTTGGTTTTGGCAAGTTTGATGATAATATGTCTTGGTGTTTTTCTTTTTGGATCAGTCTTAAATGGGGTTCGATGATATCCTTTCGTCTTTCATGATGTCAGGGAAGTTTTCTCTCAGCAGATCTTCAACTATTTTCTCTGTGTTTTCTGTCCTCCCTCCCTGTTCTGGGACTCCAATCACACGCAAGTTATTCTTCTTGATAGTGTCCCACATGATTCTTAGGTTTTCTTCATTTTTTTAAATTCTTTTATCTGATTTTTTTTCAGCTATGTTGGTGTTGATTCCCTGGTCCTCCAGATTTCCCACTCTGCATTCTAATTGCTCGAGTCTGCTCCTCTGAGTTCCTATTGTGTTGTCTAATTCTGTGATTCTGTTGTTAATGTTTTGGGTTTCTGCATGCTGTCTCTCTATGGATTCTTGCAACTTATTAATTTTTCCACTATGTTCTTGAATAATCTTTTTGAGTTCTTCAACTGTTTTATCATTGTGTTCCTTGGCTTTTTCTGCAGTTTGCCCTATTTCATTTCTGAGGTCATCCCTGATGTCTTGAAGCATTCTGTAAATTAGTTTTTTATATTCTGTATCTGATAATTCCAGGATTGTATCTTCATTTGGGAAAGATTTTGATTCTTTTGTTTGGGGGGTTGTAGAAGCTGTCATGGTCTGCTTCTTTATGTGGTTTGATATCGACTGCTGTCTCCGAGCCATCACTAAGATATAAAAAGTGATTTATTCTATATTTGCTCACTGAGTCTTATCTTGTTTTGTTTTCTTTCAGTATACGTGGATGGGTTACTAGATTGTGCTGTCTTGATTGTTGTAGCCCTTGACTTACTTATGACCTATTACCAGCTGGTTTGGGCTGTTGCCAGATATATATGCCTGAGTCTATTCACTATTCTTGAGTAGAATCTGATTTTGGTTCATCAAGTGTTTGCTGCACCCTAACACCTATCCACCTCGAGAAGTAGTGGTGATAGTTGTGTGCACCAGATTCTATTAGCAGCTGGGGTTCACACTCCAAGAGGGACAGGATGCTGACAGGCTTCCCCCCAGTGTCAGTGAGGTAGGTGTGTCTCTATTCCTATAGCACCTTGGTGGGAGGGCTCTGCAGCTGTACCTTGGGCCCCCAATGCAAGTACCTCTACTGATTGGTAGGTGTCGCCTTCCTTAGACCCCTAAGGCAGGAGGGTAGGTGGTCTGGTGGGAGCTTCAGCCCTCAGTTCCGTGTTGTGGGTCCGTTAGGGCTCTGTTGAATAAGCAGAGATATCAGACCTGGGAAACTTGTTTTTCCAGTAAATCCGCTAAAAAAAATGTAGTCAGATCCCTATCAGAACTGCCTTTGCATTATAACAGCCACCTTGTTCCCTGTAAGGATGAAAGCCCGAGGTTTGGATCGTACATGCTTGGCTGGAGCTGGTTCTGTGTTTTTAGTTCAAGTAGGGAAGGATTTTTGGTCCCTGGGTTTTCTGGTTTCTTCTGTCAGGCCGGAAGAATGGGTTAGGAAAAGACCAAAAAAAAAAAAAAAGGGAAAAGCAGAGCCACGGAGCCGGAGCCGTTCTCCCTCTGGCTCAGGAAATTCCAATGTTAATGAAGCCGCCTGGGAAGGGGAGGGGAGGGTTCAGAAAAACAGCAGAGAGTAGCACCCCGGAATATAGCCAAAGTTGCTTATCTTCCTTGGGATGACTATTTTATCTGAGATTCCCGAGGGGCGTGTCGCGTATGTGTGCTGGCTGTGTGGAGATTTTCCCCTAGGGTCTGGCCCGCTGAATCCGTGGTCAGATCCTTCGCTGCCAGTCCAAAGCCCAACGTCAAGGTCCCCCTGCTGGGACGCTGCACTCCCGGCTCCAAAAGCAGCCACTGCCTTCCGGGGACTTCTCCCCCCAGCCGCGTGGCCGTGCCGCCCACGCGGACTGCCTGGGCCCCCTCCCAGGGTCAGTTCAGGGGGCTAGGGCTGCACCCTGTGGTTGCGCCATCACAGATGTCATGTTCAGCTCCCCTGCGCCCAGTCCTAAGCCCGGCGCCAAGGTTACCTGACTGGGACCCTGGCTCCAGGCTCCAAAAACAGTCGCTGCTTCCCCATAGTTGTTCCTTCTCCGTCTCTGTCACTCAGGTCAACTCTTTAAATCTGAGTTTGTTGTTCAGGTTTCGTAGATTGTCATGTATGTGATCAATTCACTTGTTTTTCCGAGTCTTTGTTGCAAGAGGGTTCCGAGGTAGCATCTACCTAGTCAGCCATCTTCTCCACTCTCCACACATATTTTTTGTTATTGAATTTTGTGCAAAATTATATTAGTCATATTCTTTTTCAAAAGCATCCTTTTCTCTTGTGTGCTTCTTCGGTGACATCATTTACTTTGGTCAAGCAGCGTACACCTCACCCACATTCGATGGCTACTTTTGCCATCACCAAAGATAACAAGTGCCTACAATCTTGAGAGTGCTTTCCCCCTCCCCTCCCCCATCCCTGGCAACCACCAATGAGGATTGATCTCTGTATGCATAGCTATTCTTGTCTCATAAAAGTGCGATCATACAATCTTAGTTCTTTTGTGATTGACTTATTTCACTCAGCATAATGTCCTCCAGATTCATCCAGGTTATGTTTTGAGGACTTGTCGTTTTTTTTTTATGACTGTGTAGTATTCCATTATATATATGCACCACATTATGTTTATCCATTCATCTGTTGATGAGAACTTAGGTTGTTTCCATCTTTTTGCTGTTGTGAATAATGCTGCAATTAACATAGGTGTTCATATGTTTGTGTCTCTTTTATTGTATCTCTAGGGCATATACCTAGGAGTGGGATTGCTGGATCATAAGGGATTTCTATTTCTAACTTTTTGAGGAAGTACCACACCATTTTCTATAGTGTTTGTACCATTTTACAGTCCTATCATCAGTGGATAAGTGTTCCAGTCTCCGCACATCCTGGCCAGGGTTTGTTGTTTTCTGTTTCTTTTTTTCTTTTCTTTTTTGATCAATGCCATTTTTGCAGGGGCAAGATAATATCTCATTGTAGTTTCAATTTCAGTCTCTCTTTTGGCTAATGGGACCTGGTGGCATTAAGTGTTTAAGTGCTCAGGTTGCTAACTAAAAGGTTGAAAATTCGAATCCACCAACCACTCCTTGGAAACCCATTAGTGCAGTTTTACTCTGCCGTATAGAGTCGCTATGAGTCGTAATTGACTCAATGGCAGTGGGTTTGGTATTGGTTTTTACTGGCTAATGATTGTGAACATCTTTTCATGCGTTTGTTGTCCACTTGAATATCCTCTTTGGTGAAAAGTTTATGTTCATATTCTTTGCCCAATTTTTAAACAGATTGTTTGCCTTTTTGTTGTTGAGTTGTTGAAATTTTCTATATATTTTAGAGATTAGACCTTTATTGGTTGTCATTCCTGAAGATTTTTCCCCAGTCTGTAGGTTTCTTTTTACTCTTTTGATAAAATCTTTTAATGAGTATTAGTATTTAATTTTTAGAAGGTCCCAGTTATCTAATTTGTTTTTTGTCGTTCATGCATTTGTTCTTGTATTTGAAATCTGTTTTTAAAAAATTATATGTTTCATAGTTTTGTCCCTGTGTTATCTTCCAGGAACTTCAAGTTTTAGCTTTAACATTTAGATCTTTGATACACTTTAAGTTTTTGTGTATGGTGTGAGGTATGGATCCTGTTTCATTTTTCTGCAAACGGATATCCAGTTTTGCCAGCACCATTTGTTAAAGAGACTGTTTCTTTCCCATTGAATGGTGTTTTTTTTTAATTGTTCCTTAGGTGAAAGTTTACAGCTCAAGTTAATTTCTCTTAAAAAAGTTTATACACATATTGTTATGAGACACTAGTTGCAATCCCTATAATGTGACAGCACACACCCCCTTTCCACCCCGGGTTTCCTGTGTCCATCCAACCAGCTCCTGTCCATTCCTGCCTTCTCATCCTGCTTCTAGACAGGAGCCACCCATTTGATCCTGTGTATCTGCTTGAACAAGAAGCACACCCTTCACGAGTATTATTATATGTTTTATAGTCCAGTCTAATCTCTGTCTGATTAGTGGGCTTTGGGAATGGTTTTAGTTCTGGGTTAACAGAGTGTCTGGGGGCTGTGATTTCAAGGGTTCCTCCGGTTCCAGTCAGACCATTAAGTTTGGTCTTTCTACGTGAATTTGAGTTCTGCTCCACACTTTCCTCCTGCTCCATCAGGGATTCTCTATTGTCTTCCCTGTCAGGGAGGTCATTGGTGGTAGCTGGGTGCCATCTAGTTCTTCTGGCCTCAGGCTGATGAAGTCTCTGGTTTACGTGGCCTTTTTATCTCTTGGGCTAATTATTTTCCTTGTGCCTTTGGTGTTCTTCATTCTCCTTTGCTCCAAGTGGGTTGGGACCAACTGATGCACTTTAGATGGCCTCTTGCAAGCTTTTAATACCCCAGATGTCACGCACCAAAGTGGGAAGCAGAATATTTTCTTAATAAACTTTGTCATGCCAGTTGACCTAGATGTCCCCTCAAACCATGGTCCCCAGACTCACGCCCCTGCTACTCTGTCCCTTGAAGTGCTTGGTGGTGTTCAGGAAACGTCTTAGTTTTTGGTTTAGTCCCGTTGTGCTGACTTCTCCTGTATTGTGAGTGATCCTTCCCTTCCCGTAAGATAATTTTTGTCTACTACCCAGTTAATGAATTCCCCCCCTCCTCCCCACCCTCATAAACATCAAAGATTGTTTTTTCTATGTTCAAACTTTTTCTTGAGTTTTTATAATAGTGGTATCATGTAGTATTTGTCCTTTTGTGACTGACTAATTTTGCTTAGCATAATGTTCCCCAGATTCATCCATGTTGTGAGATGTTTCGCAGGTTCATAATTGTTCTTCATTGTTCTGTAGTATTCTATCATGTGTATGTACCACAATTTTTTATCCATTTGTCTGTTGATGGGCACCTAGGTTGTTTCCATCTTTTCATTATTGTGAGCAGTGCTGCAGTGAACATGGGCGTGTATTTATCTATCTGGTGTGACGGGTCTTATTTCTATACGATATATTCCAGGGAGTGGGATTGCTGGATCTTATGGTACTTCTGGTACCTCTATTTCTAGCTTTGCGCTTTTTAAGGAAGCGCTAAATCAATTTCTAAAGTAATTGTGCCAGCAGGGTGTAAGTGTTCCAGTCTCTCCACAACCTTTCCAACATTTATTACTTTGTATTTTTTGGATTAGTGCTAGAATTGTTGGGGTGAAATGGTACCTTATTGTAGTTTTGTTTTGCACTTCTCGAATGGCTAATGATTGTGAGCATTTCCTCATGTATCCATTAGCCACCTGAATGCCTTTGGTGAAGTGTCTGTTCAGATCCTTTGCTCATTTTTTAATTGGATTATTTGTCTTTTTGTTGTTTAGGTGTTGCAATATCTTGTAGATTTTAGAGATTAGACCCTTATTGGATATGTCATAGCCAAATATTTTTCCCAGTCTGTAGGTTGTCTTTTAACTCTTTTGATGAAGGTTTTTGAAGAGCATAAGTGATCTTTAGACGCTCCCAATTATCTAGTTATTTATGGCTTGTGTTTTATTTGTGCCGTGTTTTAGGGCTCCTAGCATTGTATATATTCTTTCTTCCATGATCTTTATCATTTTAGATTTTATATTTAGGTCTTTGATCCATTTTGAGTTAGTTTTGGTACATGGTGTGAGGCATGGGTCTTGTTTCATCTTTTTGCAGATAGATATGCAGTTATGCCAGTGCCGTTTGTTAAAGAGACTGCCTACTCCACATTTAACAGACTTTTGAGACTTGTCAAATATCAGCTCTACATAGGTAGATGAATTTACGTATGGATTCTCAATTCTGTTCCATTGGTCTATGTATCTGTTGTTGTACCAGTACCAGGCTGTTTTGACTACTGTGGGGGTATAATAGGTACTAAAATCAGGTAGTGTGAGGCCTCCCACTTTGTTCTTCTTCTTCAGTAATGCTTCACTTATCCGGGGCCTCTTCCCTTTCCATATGAAGTTGGTGATTTGTTTTGCCATCTCATTAAAAAATATCCTTGGGAAAAACAGGAGAGGAAGCAAATAACCCAAATAAGAAATGAGATAGGTGATATTACAACAGACCCAACTGAAATTAAAAGAATCATAGCAGATTACTTTGAAAAACTGTACTCAAACAAATTTGAAAACCTAGAAAAAATGGATGAGTTCCTAGAAACACACTACCTACCTAAACTAACACAAACAGAGGTAGAACAACTAAATAGACCCATAACAAAAGAAGAGATCGAAAAGGTAATCAAAAAACTCCCAACAAAAAAAAGCCCTGGTCCGGATGGCTTCACTGCAGAGTTCTAGCAGACTTGCAGAGAAGGGTTACCACCACTACTACTAAAGGTATTTCAGAGAATAGAAAAGGACGGAATACTACCAAACTCACTCTATGAAACCAGCATATCCCTGATACCAAAACCAGGAAAAGACACCACAAGAAAATTATAGACCTATATCCCTCATGAATGTAGATGCAAAAATCCTCAACAAAATTCTAGCCAGTAGAATTCAACAACATATCAAAAAAATAATTCACCATGACCAAGTGGGATTCATACCAGGTATGCAGGGATGGTTCAACGTTAGAAAAACAATTCATATATCTACCACATAAATAAAACAAGACAAGAATAACATGATTTTATCAATTGATGCAGAAAAGGCATTTGACAAAGTTCAACACTCATTCATGATAAAAAAGTAAGCCAAATAGGAATAGAAGGAAAATTCCTCAACATAATAAAGGGCATTTGTACAAAGCCAACAGCCAACATCACCCTACATGGAGAGAGCCTGAAAGCATTCCCATTGAGATCGGGTACCAGACAAGGAAGCCCTTTATCACTGCTCTTATTCAACATTGTGTTGGAGGCCCTAGATAGAGCAATTAGGCTAGATAAATAAAGGGAATCCAGATTGGCAAGGAAGAAGTCAAAGTATCTCTATTTGCAGATGACATGATCTTATACACAGAAGACCCTAAGGAATCCTCAAGAAAACTACTGAAACGAATACTTCACCAGAGTATCAGGATACAAGATAAACATACCAAAATCAGTTGGATTCCTCTACACCAACAAAAAGAACATCGAAGAGGAAATCACCAAATCAATGCTATTTACAGTAGCCCCCAAGAAAATAAAATACTTTGGAATCAATCTCACCAGAGATGTAAAAGACTTGTACAAAGAAAACTACAGTACACGTCTGCATGAAACCAAAAGAGAGTTACATAAGTGGAAAAACATACCTTGCTCATGGATAGGAAGACTTAACATTAAAAAAATGTCTATTCTACCAAAAGCGATCTATATACATTTAATGCAATTCCATTCCAAATCCAAACGACATTCTTTAATGAGATGGAGAAACAAATCACCAATTTCATATGGAAGGGAAAGAGGCCCCGGATAAATAAGGCATTACTTGAAAAAGAAGAACAAAGTGGGAGGCCTTACTTTACCTGATTTTAGAACCTATTATACCACCACAGTAGTCAAAACAGCCGGGGACTAGTACAACAGATACATGGACCAATGGAACAGAATTGAGAATCCAGACATAAATCCATCCACATATGAGCAGTTGATATTTGACAAAGGCCCCAAAACAGTTAAATGGGGAAAAGACAGTCTTGTTAACAAACGGTGCGGGCATAACTAGATATCCATCTGCAAAAAAAATGAAACAAGACCCATACCTCACTTCATGCACAAAAACGAGCTCAAAATGGATCAAAGACCTAAATAAAAAATCTAAAACTATAAAGATCATGGAAGAAAAAATAGGAACAATGTTAGGAGCCCTAATACATGACATAAACAGTGTACAAAACATTATTAAAAATGCAGAAGAAAAACTAGATAACTGGGAGCTACTAAAATTCAAACACCTATGCTCATCCAAAGACTTCACCAAAAGATTAAAAGACTACCTACAGACTGGGAAAAAGTTTTCAGCTATGACATTTCCAAGCAGTGCCTGATCTCTAAAATCTACATGATACTGCAAAAACTAAACTACAAAAAGACAAATAACCCAATTAAAAAATGGGGAAAAGATGTGAATAGACACTTCACTAAAGAAGACATTCAGGTAGCTAACAGATACATGAGGAAATGTTCACAATCATTAGCCATTAGGGAAATGCAGATCAAAACTACAATGAGATTTCATCTCACTCCAACAAGGCTGGCATTAATCCAAAAAACACAAAATAATAAATGTTGGAGAGGCTGTAGAGAGATTAGAACACTTATACACTGCTGGTAGGAACGTAAAACGATACAATCACTTTGGAAATCGATTTGGCACTTTCTTAAAAAGCTGGAAATAGAACTACCATCGATCCAGCAATCCCACTCCTTGGAGTATATCCTAGAGAAATAAGAGCCTTTACATGAACAGATATATGCACACCCATATTTATTGCAGCACTGTTTACAATAGCAAAAAGATGGAAGCAACCAAGGTGCCCATCAATGGATGAATGGAAAAATAAATTACGGTATACTCACACAATGGAGTGGTACGCATCGATAAAGAACAGTGATGAATCTGTGAAACATTTCATAACATGGAGGAACCTGGAAGGCATTATGCTGAGTGAAATTAGTTGGAAAAGGACAAATATTGTATAAGACCTCTATTATAAGAACTTGAGAAATAGTTTTAGCTGAAAAGAAGACATTCTTTTGTGGTTATGAGAAGGGGGAGGGAGGGAGGAAGGGAGGGAGGGTGGGAGAGGGGCATTCACTAATTAGATACTAGATAAGAACTACTTTAGGTGAAGGGAAAGACAGCACACAATACAGGGGAGGTCAGCACAACTGGACTAAACCAAAAGCAAAGAAGTTTCCTGAATAAACTGAATGCTTCGTAGGCCAGCGTAGCAGGGGCAGGGGCCTGGGGACCATGGTTTCAGGGGATATCTAAGTCAATTGGCATAATAAAATCTATTAAGAAAACTTTCTGCATCCCACTTTGAAGAGTGGTGTCTGGGGTCTTAAATGCTAGCAAGCAGCCATCTAAAATGCATCAATTGGTCTCAACCCACCTGGATCAAAGGAGAATGAAGAACACCAAGGATGCAAGGCGATTACGAGCCCAAGAGACAGAAAGGGCCACATGAACCATTGACTACATCAGCCTGAGACCAGAAGAACTAGATGGTGCCTGGTATAACGGATGACTGCCCTTTCAGGGAACACAACAGAGAACCCCTGAGGGAGCAGGAGAGCAGTGGGATGCAGACCCAAAATTCTCATAAGACCAGACTTAATGGCCTGACTGAGACTAGAAGGACCCCGGTGGTCATGGCCCCCAGACCTTCTGTTGCCCCAGGACAGGAACCATTCCTGAAGCCAAGTCATCAGACATAGATTGGAGTGGACAGTGGGTTGGAGAGGGATGCTGGTGAGGCGTGAGCTTCTTGGATCAGGTGGACACTTGAGAGTATGTTGACATCTCCTCCCTGGAGGGGAGATGAGAGGGTGGAGAGGGTTAGAACCTGGCGAAACGGACACAAAAAGAGAGAGTGGAAGGAGAGATTGGGCTGTCCCATTAGGGGGAGTGTAATTGGGAGTGTGTAGCAAGGTGTATATGGGTTTTTGTGTGAGAGACTGACTTGATTTGTAAACTTTCACTTAAAGCACAATAAAAATTATTTTAAAAGTCTTTGGATTTTGGATTGGGATTGCATTGTGTCTGTAGATTGCTTTGGGTATAAATGACATTTTCACAATGTTCAGTTTTTCTATCCATGAGCATGGTATGTTTTTCTACTTATGTAGGTCTGTTTTGGTTTCTTGTAGTTTTCTTTGTATAGGTCTTTTTTGTCTCTGGTTAGATTTATTCCTAAGTATTTTATATTCTTGAGGGCTATTGTAAATGTTATTGATTTGGAGATTTCCTTTTCAAAGTTGTCTTTGTTGGTGTAGAGGAATCAAACTGATTTTTGTATGTTTATCTTGTATCCTCATACTTTGTTGAAATCTTCTATTAGTTCCAGTAGTTTTCCCATGGATTCTTTGGGATTTTCTGTGTATAAGATCATATCATCTGCAAATAGGAATACTTTCACTTCTTCCTTAACAATTTGGATGTGTTTATTTCTCTTCCTTGCATTATTGCTCTGGATAGGACCTCCAGCACAGTATTGAATAAGAGTGGTGATAAAGGGCATCCTTGTCTGGTTCCTGTTCTCAAGGGGAATGCTTTCAGACTCATCTCATTTAGGATGATGTGGGCTGTTGGCTTTGTATAAATGCCCTTTATCATTTGGAGGAATTTCCCTTCCATCCCTATTATGCTGAGATTTTTTTATCATGAATGGGTGTTGGACTTTGTCAAATGCCTCTTCTGCATCAATTGATAAGATCATGTGGTTTTTATCTTTTGTTTTACTTATGTGATGGATTACATTGATTGTTTTTCTAATGTTGAACCATCCCTGCATACCTGGTACGAATCCCACTTGGTCATGGTGAATTTTTTTTTTTATGTTGTTGAATTCCATTGGCTGGAATTTTGTTGAGGATTTTTGCGTCTGTGTTTTTGAGGAATATTGGTGTGTAATTTTTTTTTTTTTTTTATGGCGTCTTTACCTGGTTTTGGTATCAGGGTTATGCTGGCTTCCTAGAATGAGTATTGAAATATTGCATCCTTTTCTATGCTCTGAAATACGTTTAGTAGCAGTGGGGTTAACTTTTCTCTGGAAGTTTGGTAGAATTCTCCAGTGAAGCCATCAGGGCCAGGACTTATTTTCTTGGGATTTTTTTTAATACCTCTTCAATCTCTTCTTTTGTTTTGGGCTTATTTAATTTTTCTACCTCAGTTTGCGTTAGTTTAGGTAGGTAGTGTGTTTCTATAAATTCGTCCATTTCTTCTAGGTTTTCAAATTTGTTGGAGTACAATTTTTCATAGTATTATGTTATGATTCTTTTAATTTCAGTTGGGCCTGTTGTGATATCACCCATCTAATTTTGTGTTCAGGTTATATGCTTCCTCTCCTGTTTTTCTTTTGTTAGTTTGGCCAGTGGTTTATTGATTGTGTTGATCTTTTCAGAGAGCAAGCTTTTCGTCTTGTTGACTCTCTCAGTTGTTTTTCTATTCTCTATTTCATTTATTTCATCTCGAACTTTTATATTTCCTTTCTTCTGGTGCCCGAGGACTTCTTTTGCTGCTCTCCGTTTGTTTGAGTTGTAGGGTTAATGTTTTGATTTTGGCCCTTTCTTCTTTTTGGTTGTGTGCATTTATTGTTATAAAGTGACTTCTGAGCACTGCTTTTGCTGTGTCCCAAAGGTTCTCATAGGATGTGTTTTAATTTTCATTTGATTCTGTGAATTACTTTATTTTCTCCTTGATTTCTTCTACAACCTAGTAGTTTTTAAGCAAGCTGTTGTTCTGTTTCTATGTATTTGGGTTTTTTTTTTTCTTTCTTTCTTCTTCACTTATTGATTTATGGTCAGAAAAGATGCTTTGTAATATTTCGATGTTTTGGATTCTGTTAAGGCTTGCTTCGTGACCTAATATGTGGTCTAGTCTAGAGAATGTTCCAGAAAGTATACTTGGCTGCTGTTTGGTGTAGTGTTCTGTTTATGTCTATGAGATCAACTTGGTTGATAGTGGCATTTAGATCTTCCATGTCTTTATTGAGCTTCTTTCTAGATGTTTTTTCCTTCACCAAAAGTGGTGTGCTGAAGTCTCCTACTACAAATGTGGAGCTGTCTGTTTATCTTTTCAATACTATTAGAGTTTATTTTATGTATTTGGGGGCACTGTCATTGGTTGTACAAATATTTATTATGGTCATGTCCTCCTGGTGTATTGACCCTTTAATCCTTGTATTGTGTCTTTCCATATCCTTTGTGGTGGATTTTACTTTAAAGTCTATTTTGTCAGAGATTAATATTGCCACTCCTGCTTTTTTGATTGTTGTTTGCTTGATATATTTTTTTCCATCCTTTGAGTTTTATTTTGTGTCTTTGAGTCTAAGATATGTCTCTTGTAGGCAGCATATATACGTACCTTTTTTAAAAAAATTAATTCTGCTACTCTTTGTCTATTTATTGGGGCATTTAGTCTATTTACATTCAGTGTAATTATTTATTTATCTAGTTGTACTGGACTCAGTCTAGTGAAGGCCGTATTAGTTTTGGTCCATTAGTTCTTTTGACCAATCTTTCCCTTGTGTGTTTAGTTTTCTTCATTCTCCCTTGCTCCCAAAGGGATGAGAACAGTTGAGTATCTTAGATGGCCGTTGCAGGCTTTTAAGACCCCAGATGCTGCTCACCAAAGTAGAATGTAGAACATATACTCTATCAACTATGTTATGGCAATTGAGCTAGATGTTCCCTGAGACCATGGTCCCCACAGCCCCTCAGCTCAGCAATTTGGTCCCTTAGGGAGTTTGGATATGTCTATGGAGCTTCCATTACCTTCACTTGTACAAGTTGTGCTGGCTTCCCCATTCTTGTGTACTGTCTTACCCTTCACCAGTTACCACTTACCTATTGTTTACTTAGTGTTTTTCCATCTCCATCCCTCACCTCCCTCATAACCATCAGTAATTGTTTCTTATTTGTATAAACCTTTTCATGAGTTTTTACAGTAGTGGTCTCATACAGTATTTGTTCTTTTGTAATTAACTTATTTCACTCAACATAATGCTCTCCCTGTTCATCCATGTTGTGGGATGCTTCGCAGATTCATCATTGTTCTTTATCGTTGCAGAGTACTCCATTGTGCAAATATGTACCGTAATTTGTTTATCCATTCATCTGTTGATGGGCACCTAGGCTGTTTCCATCTTTTTGCTATTGTGCCCACTGCTACAGTGAACATGAGTGTACATATGTCTATTCCTGTGATGGGTTTTATATCTCTAGGATACATTCCTACAAGCGGGATTGCTGGATCATATGGTAGTTCTATTTCTAGCTTTGTAAGGAAGTACCATATCATTGTCCAAAATGGTTTTATATTTTCGCATTTCCACCAGTAGTGCATAAGAGTTCCAGTCTTCCGACAGCCTCTCCAACATTTGTTATTATCTGTTTTTTTGATTCATGCCAGTAATGCTGAGGTGCAGTGGTGTGTCATCATGCTTTTGATTTGCCTTTCTCCAGTAGCTAGTGATCGCGAGCACTTCCTCATGTGTCTGTTATCTGCTTGAATGTCTTCTTTGGTGAAGCATCCGTTCATTTCCTTTGCCCACTTTTTAATTTGATTGTCTTTTTGTTGTGGAGGTGTTGGATTTTCATGTAAATTTTAGAGATTAAACATTTGTCAGATTTGTAATAGCCAAAAAAAATTTTCCCCCCAGTCTGTGGGTTCTTTTTTTATTCCTGTGAAGTCTTTTGATGAACATAAGTGTTTAATTTTTAGAAGATCCCAGTTATCTAGCTTATCTTCTGAAGTTTCTGTGTTTTTAGTTATGATTTATATCCTGTTAATGCCATGCATTAGGGTCTCTAGCATTGATTCTATTTTTTCTTCTGTGATCTTTATAGTTTTTGGTTTTATATTTAGGTCTTTAATCCATTTTTAATTCCTTTTTTGTGTATGGTGTGAAGTATGGGTCCTGTTTCTTTCTTTTTTTTGCAGGTGGACATCCAGTTTTCCCAGCAGCATTTGTTAAAAAGACTCTCTTTTCCCCATTTGGTGGACATTGGGTCCTTGTTGAAGATCAGGTGACTATATGTCGATGGATTTACATCTGGGTTGTCAGTTCAGTCCCATTGGTCAATGTATCAGTACGAGGCTGTTTTGACTACCGTAGCTGTATAGAAGTTTCTGTGGTCAGGTAGTACCAGTCCTCAGTCCTCTTACTTTATTCTTCCTCTTCAGTAGTGCTTTACTTATCTGGTGCCTCTTCCCTTTCCATATAAAGTTAATGATTAGTCTTTGCATCTCTTTAAAGAATATTGTTGATATTTTCATTGGAATTGCATTGTATTTGTAAATCGCTTTGGGTGGAATTATCATTTTCACAATGTTGAGTCTACCTATCCGTGAGCATGGTATATTTTTCCATTTATGTAGACCCCTTTTGGTTTCTTGCAGTAGTGTTTTGTAGTTTTCTTTGTATAGGTATTTTGCATCCCTGGTTAGATTTGTTCCTAAGTATTTTGTTTTTTTAGGGACTATTATAAATAGTATTGTTTTCCTGATTTCCTTTTTGTCGTTCTCTTTATTGGTGTATTGGAATCCAAGTGATTTTTGTGCTACTCTGCTGAATCTTTCTCTTAGCTTTCTCGTGGAGTCCTTTTTGGGTTTTCTACGTATAGTGTCATATCATCCACAAATAGGGACATTTTAACATCTTCATTTCCAATTTGGATGCCGTTTATTGGTTTTTCTTGCCTTAACATTTTTTTTTTTATGCTCTAGCTAGGACTTCCAGCACAATGTTAAATAGAAGTGGTGATAAAAGGCATCCTTGTCTTATTCCTGTTTTCAAGGGAAATATTTTCAACCTCTCTCCATTAAGAAGGGTGTTGGTTGTGTTTTTTTATAGATGCCCTTTATTATGTGGAGGAATTTCCCTTTTATACTTATTTTATTGAGAGTTTTTTTAATCAGGAATGGGTGTTGGACTTTGCTGAATGTCTTTTCTCCATCGATTGAGATGATCATGTGATTCTTTTCCCTTTATTCATGTGGTGGATTACATTCATTAATTTCCTAAAATTGATGCATCCTTGCATACTTGGTGTGAATCCTACTTGTTTGTGGTATATTATTTTTTTTGATATGATGCTGAATTCTATTGGCCAGGATTTTGTTGAGAATTTTTTTCGTCTATATTTATGAGAAATATTGGTCTGTAATTTTCTTTCTTTGTAGTTTCTTTGCCTGGTTTTGATATCAGGGTTATTCTGGCTTCATAGAGTGAATTCAAAAGTATTGCTTCCTTTTCTGTGTTCTTAAAATATTTTGAGTAGTAGTGGTATAAGCTTTTCAATGAATGTTTGGTAGAATTCTTCAATAAAACCATCTGGGCCAGAGCCTTTTTTTTTTGTTGGAATTTTTTTTTTAATTACCTTTTCAATCTCTTTTCTTTTTATTGGTCTGTTCAGATTTTCACATCATTTTGTGTTAGTTTGGGTAGGTAGTGTGTTTCTAGAAATTTATCCATTTCTTCTAGTTTTTAAAATCTGTTGGCTTATAATTTTTCATAATACTCTGTTCTGATCCTTTTTATTTCAGTTGGGTGTGTTGTAATGTCCCCTATTACATTTCTTATTTTGGTTATTTTTGAACTCTCCTGTTTTTTTTTTTTTTTTGGTCAATTTGGCCAGTGGTTTATTGATTTCGTTGATCCTCTCAAAGAACCAACTTTTGGTTTTGTTGATTGTTTCTATTGCTTTTCTATTCTCTATTTCTGCTCTGGTCTTAATTATTTCCTTTCTTCTGGTGGCTGTGGGCTTCTTTTGCTGTTCTCTTTTCTATTTGTTTGAGCTGTGTAGCCAATGTCTTGATTTTGTCCCTTTCTTCTTTTTTGATATGTGCATCTATTGCTATAAATTGACCTCTGAGCACTGCCTTTGCTGTGTCCCAAAGGTTTTGGTATGATGTGTTTTCATTTTCATTTGATTCTAGGAATATTTTGATTCCATCTTTGATTTCTCCTATTACCCAGTGATTTTTAAGAAGGGTTATTCAGTTTCCAGGTAACTGATTTTTTCATTGCTTTTCCTGTTTTAATTTCTACTTTGATAGCATTATGGTCTGAGAAGATACTTTGTATTATCTCGATGTTTTGGATTTTGTTGAGGGTTGCTTTGTGGCCTAAGATGTGGTCTGTTCTGGAGAACATTCCATGTGGGATGGAAAAGAATGTCTACTTTGCACCGCTTTGGTAGAGCATTCTATATGTCTGTGACTTCCAGTTTGCTGATTGTGTCCTTTAGATCTTCTATATCTTTGTTAAGTTTGTTTCTAGTTTGTTCTTTGCCAAGAGTGGTGTGTTGAAGTCTCCCACTATTATTGTGAAATTGTCAATTGCTCTTTTCATTCCTGTTACAGTTTGTTTTATATAGTTTGGAGCCCTGTCATTGGGTATGTATATATTTATTATCATTATGTCTTCATGATGGATCATCCCTTTCATCATTATATAGTGCCCTTCTTTTTCTTTTATGGTAGATTTTGTTTTAAAGTCTATTTTATCTGAGATTGGTGTTGCCACTTCTGCTCTTTTTTGGTAGCTGTTTGCTTGAGGCATTTTTTCCCATTTTGAATTTTAATAAATTTACATCCTTGTTTCTAAGGTGTGTCTCTTGTAGACAGCATACTGATGGATCCTGTTTTTTAATCCGTTCTGTCACTCTCTGTCTCTTTATGGGTACATTTAGGCCATTTAAGTTCAGTGTAAATTATTGATAGGTGTAAGTTTATTGCTGACATTTTGTTTGTTTTTGTTGTGCTGACTTTTTTTGTTCCTCTTACTTTCTTGTGCCGACTTTCTTTTGTTTGTGGATTTTTTTCATTTCTTTTGTTTTTATTGAGACTTTGTTTTTCTTTTTTATTTTGATGAGTAGGTTTGTTAACTCTCTTTGTTGTTACTTTGAAATTTACCCTTATCTTCCTAGGTTTGAACCAGTCTATTATTACTTGGTGTCGCCTTGCCTTCCTCTCCATTAGAAATTTCTATACCTACACCATTTATTCCCCCTTTTATTGTTCTGACGTTGTTGTCATTTAAAGATTAACCTCTCTGGTCCCTTTTTGTAAGTCTTTTTCTTTTGAATAGTCTTTGAGAGTTCATTTCCTGGGTTGGTATCTGGCTGGTGTGATCTGGTGTCCTAGATTCAGGCTGTGGTCCGTTCTTTGTTTTCAAACTGAAGGAATCCATTTAATAATTCTTGTAAGTTTGGTTTGTTTTTTGCATATTGCCTTAATTTCTATTCATTTGGAAGTGTCCTTATTTCACCATCATATCCAGATGAAAGTTTTGTAGGATATGTTTTTCTTGGTTGGCAATTTTTTTCTTTCAGTATTTTATATATGTCTTCTCATTGCCTTCTTCCAGTCATGTTTCTCCTCGCTCTGTTCTCTGTCAGTTTCTTATTCTATTCAGTGCTTGATTGAGTTCTTTATCTCTTCATTTGACACTTAGGGTTCCAGGATTGACGTTTGTCTCTGGTTTACTTAGTTTTTTGGGTTTTTAGTGTGTAGGGACAGCATGGTGCTTCTGTCTGTAGCGCCATGTTGGCTCTGCCTCACATTCAGTGTAATTATTGATAGGTATTTTTTATGAGTTTACTTCTGTCATTTTGATGTATTTTTTGTGTGTTTGTGTTGTTGACAGTTTCTTTGTTCCACTTAATTTTCTGTGCTGAGTAGTTTTTTCTTTATGTAGTTTCTTTTTATCTTTTTCATTGTTGTTGATTTTGTATTTGTTGAGTCTTTATGTTTTTCTTTTTTATTTTGATGTGTTCATTTGTTAGTTTACTTTGTGGTTACCTTAAAGTCTACCTCTATTTTTCAAACTTTAAACCAATGGACCCACACAGGTCTAGGCAGGGGTGAAACACTTTTGATGTCCATGGACCCCTTATGTCTGTGCCTAAGCAAAAGGGCAATGCCTGTCCTGAGTTTCCAGCTTAGGGGGGCGTGATGATTTTTTAAAGCAGCAAGGCTGGTTTGGGTGTGACTAGCCCTGAGCGCCCAGCTTAGGGGAGTTGATGGTTTCCTTTTTTGTTTGTTCATTTGTTTATTTGTTCCCTCCCCAAAGCCGGGAGACTGGCTCAGTGTGAGAGGTCTCACTTCTGGCCCAGGGGCCGTGGCAACTGCTGAACTCTGCAGGATCAGCACTGGAGCAGAACAGGGAGGGTGCAGGTGAGGAGAAGAGAGCCTCTCCGTATGAAAGTTCTATGACTACACTATTTAGTCCCTACACTATTTAGTCCCTCTTTTTTTTTTTAATGTTGTTGTCTTTTACATATTGACCTCTGCTTTTACCTATTTTCAGTGTTTTAGCTTTGACTTATTCTTGTGGCTTCCCTATCTGGGTTTATATCTGGTTGGTCTGTCCTGCGTTCTAGTCTTGGGTTGTTATTTGATATTATTGCTTCTCTACCTGGAGGACTCCTTTAGTATTTCTTGTAATTTTGGTTTGGTTTGCACAAATTTCCTTAATTTCTGTTTGTCTGAAAATGCCCTAATTTCACCTTAACATTCAAGAGACAGTTTTGCTGGATATATAATTCTTGGGTGGCAATTGTTTTTCTTCAAGGCTTTATATGTGTCTTTCCATTGCCTTTTTGCCTGCGTGGTTACTGCTGAGTAGTCCGAGCTTAGTCTTATTGACTCTCCTTTGTAGGTGACTTTTTGTTTATCTGTAGCCACTCTTATATTTCTCTCTTTATCTTTGGTTTTGACAGGTTTGATTATAATATGTCTTGGTTACTTCTTTTGGGACCTACCCTATGTGGGGTTTGATTAGTTTTTTGTGTAGATATCTGCTCGTCTTTCACAATATCAGAGAAGTTTTCTACCAACAAATATTCAACAATCTCTCTGTATTTTCTGTTATCCCCCTCTGTTTTGTTACATCAATCACCCAGAGGTTATTCCTCTTGATAAAAAAAAAGTCCCACATAATTCATAGGGTTTCTTCATTTTTTAAAATTCTTTTATCTGATTTTCCTCAAAGAAGTTGGTATCAAGTGCTTTATCTTCAGTCTCACTAATTCTGACTTCCATCACCTCAATTCTGCCCCTATGACTTTATATTGAGTTGTCTAATTCTGAAATTTTATTGTTGATTCTATTTGTTGCCTCTCTATGGATTATAACAGCCTGTTAAACTTGTTATTTTGCTCTTATATAGCCTTCCTGAGTTCCTCTACTTCTTTGCGTGTTCCTTGGCTTGGTCTTCCTGAACAGCTCCCTACATTAATCTTTTGAATTTTACCTCCAGTTATTCCAAGATCTTCTCTTCCTCCAGGAGGTTTCCTGGTTCTTTGTTTTGATCACTTGCTGGAGCCATCATGGTCTGCCTCTTTATGTGATTTGATATTTACTGTTGTTTCAAAGCCATCAGTAAGTTATATTTATTTTATATTTGCTTACTGTGTCCTAGCTTCTTGTTTTGATATGCCCAAATAGACTGGGCATGTAAGCTGCTTTGATTATTGGTGTCCTTGAAACCCTCATGTCTTGTCACCAGGTGGTTAATGCAGCTACTAGGTATGTGAGCCGGGGAGTCTTTTTACTTTTCTTATATGGATTCAGCTCAGGTGTCCAGGTCATCAATCACTTAGTGTGTGGTGCAGACTCTCGCCTGCTGTCCTAGATAGCAGGGCTACGTAGGGGTGATTGGAGTAGAAACAGGTATCTGGCTGCTGTAAGGGGTAATGTGCTGAGCAAGGTAGAGGGCTGACAGCTTCCCCTGAGGGGGTAGGTGGAAGGCAAGTCCCTGTCCCCTAGAGCACGTAGGTGAATGGGTTTTGCAACTGGAGTTTGGGTACCCAGCACTGTTGGCTGTAAAACTGGGACACAGCACTTATTCTTGGACCCCTGTTGTGGGTGAGGACCCTGCTTAATGGGCAAGGTGGTTTCAAATGTCACGAATCTGCCACTTCCCCTTAGCTGTTGCAGTTGAGAATAGGCTTCAGGTATATACACTTCCGTACTATGTTAATGAGAGCCTACACTGTTGAATGGACCCACACAGGTCTAGGCAGGGGTGAAACACTTTTGATGTCCATGGACCCCTTATGTCTGTGCCTAAGCAAAAGGGCAATGCCTGTCCTGAGTTTCCAGCTTAGGGGGGCGTGATGATTTTTTAAAGCAGCAAGGCTGGTTTGGGTGTGACTAGCCCTGAGCGCCCAGCTTAGGGGAGTTGATGGTTTCCTTTTTTGTTTGTTCATTTGTTTATTTGTTCCCTCCCCAAAGCCGGGAGACTGGCTCAGTGTGAGAGGTCTCACTTCTGGCCCAGGGGCCGTGGCAACTGCTGAACTCTGCAGGATCAGCACTGGAGCAGAACAGGGAGGGTGCAGGTGAGGAGAAGAGAGCCACTTCCCAAACGGGGAAGGGTTATTTTGATCCTGCACCGTAGGCTAGATGCTTGCACTTAATTTTTGCAGATCCAGGGCCACTTCTCCCGGCTCCATGGGCTTGTGCAGATTGTCCGCCACTTGGTTTCTTCCAGTGTGGTAAAAGCGCATCCCGAGTACTCCTGCTTGCCTTGGCCCACGTGTGCAAAATATTCCAGACTTCAGGGTGCCAGCTAGGTCATGTCTGGCACGTATTCCCTGCTTCTGAAGTGTCCCTCTCTCCCCTTGCCACTCAGTCTGATTCCTTAACTTTGTCTTTGATGTTCAGGGCTCTTAGATTGTCATATATAACTGATTCACTTATTTATTTATTTATTTTGGTCTTTTTTGTAAGAGGGACCACAGGAAGCGTCTGCCTATTCTGCCATCTTGGCCTCACCTGCTTATATCCTTATTTATATTCTAATTGTTCTATCACTTGTTTATAGAGGGATATTGAAGTCTTCTGTTACACTTGTGGATTTATCTATTTTTCTCCTTTCAGTTCTTTCAATTTTTACTTCACATATTTTGAATTTCTGTGGTGCATACAGATTTAGAATTGCTATATTTTATCATTATGTGATTTCTCCCTGTGTATCTGGTAGTTTTCTATACTCTGAATTCTGCTTTATATGCTGTCTACATAGCCACTCCTGCTTTCTTTTGATTAATGTGCTCTAAGTATGTCTTTTTCTACCCTTTTACTTTCAACTTGCCTATATTGTTATATTTGAAGTGAGTTTCTTGTAGACAGCATATAGTTGGTCATGTTTTTTGATACACTCGGTTAGTCTCTGTCTTTTAATTGGCGTATTTATACTACTTACATTTAATGCAGTTATTGCTATGTTGTTATTGTTGTTAGGTGCCATCGAGTCGGTTCCGACTCATAGCAACCCTATGCACAACAGAACGAAACACTGCCCAGTCCTGCGCCATCCTTAAAATTGTTGTTATGCTTGAGTTCATTATTGCAGCCATTGTGTCAATCCACCTTGTTGAGGGTCTTCCTCTTTTCCGCTGACCCTGTACTCTGCCAAGCATGATGTCCTCCTCCAGGAAGTGGTCCCTCCTGACAACATGTTCAAAGTATGTAAGATGGAGTCTCGCCATCCTTGCCTCTAAGGAGGATTCTGGCCGCACTTCTCCGAAGACAGATTTGTTCATTCCTTTGGCAGTCCATGGTATATTCAATATTCTTCACCAACACGACAGATCAAAGGCATCAGCTCTTCTTCGGTCTTCCTTATTCATTGTCCAGCTTTCACGTGCATATGATGCGATTGAAAATTCCATGGCTTGGGTCAGGCACACCTTAGTCTTCAGGGTGACATCTTTGCCTTTCAACACTTTGAAGAGGTCCTCTGCAGCAGATTTGCCCAATGCAGTGTGTCTTTTGATTTCTTGACTGCTGCTTCCGTGGCTGTTGATTGTGGATCCAAGTAAAATGAAATCCTTGACAGCTTCAATCTTTTCTCTGTTTATCATGATGTTGCTCATGGGTCCAGTTGTGAGGATTTTTGTTTTCTTTATGTTGAGGTGTAATCCATACTGAAGGCTGTGGTCTTTGATCTTCATGAGCAAGGGCTTCAAGTCCTCTTCACTTTCAGCAAGCAAGGTTGTGTGTCATCTGCATAACGCAGGTTGTTAATGAGTCTTCCTCCAATCCTGTTGCCCTGTTCTTCTTCGTATAGACCAGCTTCTCGGATTATTTGTTCAGCATACAGATTAAATAGGTATGGTGAATGAATACAACACTGACGCACACCTTTCCTGACTGTAAACCAGTCGGTATCTCCTTGTTCTGTCCGAACAACTGCCTCTTGATCTATGTAAGGTTCCTCATGAAAACAATTAAGTGTTCTGGAATTCCCATTCTTTGCAGTGTTATCCATAGTTTGTTATGATCCACACAGTCGAATGCTTTTGTGTAGTCAATACAACACAGGTAAACATCCTTCTGGTATTCTCTGCTTTCAGCCAGGATCCATCTGACATCAGCAATGACATCCCTGGTTCCACGTCCTCTTCTGAAACCAGCCTGAGCTTCTGGCAGTTCCCTGTCGATAATACTGCTGCAGCCGTTTTTGAATGATCTTCAGCAAAATTTTGCTTGCGTGTGATATTAACGATATTTTTCTATAACTTCCACATTCGGTTGGATCACCTTTCTTGGGAATAGGCATAAATATGGATCTTTCCCAGTCAGTTGGCCAGGAAGCCGTCTTCCATATTTCTTGGCATAGACGAGTGAGCACCTCCAGCGCTGCATCTGTTTGTTGAAACATCTCAATTGATATTCCATCAATTCCTGGAGCCTTGTTTTTTGCCAAAGCCTTCAGAGCAGCTTGGACTTCTTCCTTCAGTACCATCAGTTCCTGATCATATGCCACCTTTTGAAATGGTTGGATATCGACTAATTCTTTTTGGCATAATAACTCTGTGTTATCCTTCCGTCTTCTTTTGATGCTTCCTGCGTCCTTTAATATTTTCCCCATGGAAAATATTAAAGGACGCAGGAAGCATCAAAAGAAGTTATTGATATAAAACAAAAAAATTAGGGTTTAATTCTGCCATTTTACTTATTGTTTTCTCTGTTTTTACTTGCTCTGTTTTCTTTTTCCTACTTCATGTGGTTTACTTGAATGTTTTTTTTTAGAATTCCATCTTAATTTATCTGTAGTGTTTTTGAGTGCATATCTTTGTAAAACATTTTTAGTGGTTGTTCCATTAACATACACATACCCCCCACACACATATTGATGTTATACTAGCATCATCATTTGATCACTTCCA
Source organism: Elephas maximus indicus (assembly GCF_024166365.1). Classification (NCBI taxonomy): domain Eukaryota; kingdom Metazoa; phylum Chordata; class Mammalia; order Proboscidea; family Elephantidae; genus Elephas; species Elephas maximus. The sequence goes on from NC_064846.1 coordinate 107,850,169, forward strand.
GTGAAGTGTAAAAACCTTACGAACTTTTATGTAACTTTACCCTCCCACATTTAGAATATAATTTTCTTAAATATTTCCTCTACTTAGATTAAAAACACAGAAGTGTTATAATTTTTGCTTAAACTGTCAAACATAAGTTAGAAAACTCAAGACGAAAAGGAAAGTTATTTACACATATATTTTCTTACCATGCACTTTCTTCCTGAAGTTCTAATGTTCCTTCATTTATTATTTTCTTTCCATTTAGAAAGCTTTCATTAGCCATTTATTTTAGGTTAAGTCTGACTGTGAAAAATGTTTTTAATTTTATGTCATCTGAGAATATCTTGATTTCCCTTCATTCCTGTAGAATAGTTTTGCTAGCTGTTGAATTTTAGATTGACATTTCTTTTCCCTCAACACTTGAAATATATTGCTCGACTTCTGTCTGGTTTCCATGGTTTCTGATGAATTATCCACTGTCATTCAAAAAGAAATTTCTCCTCTAGGTAAGGTGTGCTTTTTCTCTGGTTCCTTTCAATATCTTTTCTTTCTTTTAATTTTTATTGTGCTCTAAGTGAAAGTTTACAAATCAAGTCAGTCTCTCATACAAAAATCTTTACACACCTTGCTATGTACTCCTAGTTGCCCTCCCCCTAATGAGACAGCACACTCCTTCTCTCTACCCTCTATTTCTGTGTCCATTCAGCCAGCTTCTGTCCCCCTCCGCCTTCTCATCTCCCCTCCAGACAGGAGCTGCCCACATAGTCTCATGTGTAAACTTGATCAAAGAAGCTCACTCCTCACCGGTATCATTTTCTGTGCTATAGTCCAGTCCAATCCCAGTCTGAAGAGTTCACTTTGGGAGTGGTTCCTGTCTTGGGCTAACACAAGGTGCGGGGACCATGACCTCGGGGTCCTTTTAGTCTCAGACCGTTAAGTCTGATCTTTTTATGAGAATTTGTGGTCTGCATCCCACTGCTCTCCTGCTCCCTCAGGGTTTTTCCGTTGTGTTCCCTGTCAGGGCAGTCATCGGTTGTAGCTGGGCACCATCTAGTTCTTCTGGTCTCAGGCTGATGTAGTCTCTGATTTATGTGGCCCTTTCTGTCTCTTGGGCTCATAACTACCTTCTGCCTTTGCTGTTCTGCATTCTCCTTTGCTCCACCTGGGTTGAGACCAATCGATGCATCTTAGATGGCCACTTGCTAGCATTTAGGACCCCAGACTCCACTCTCCAAAGTGGGATGTAGGATGTTTTCTTAATAGATTTTATTATGCCAATTGACGTAGATGTCCTCTGAAACGATGGTCCCAAAACCCCCACCCCTGCTACACTGGCTTTTGAAGCATTCGGTTTATTGAGGAAATGTCTTTGCTTTTGGTTTAGTCTAGTTGTGCTGACCTCTCCTGTATTGTGTGTTGCCTTTCCCTTCACCCGAAATAGTTTGTGTACTATCTAATTAGTGAATACACCTCTCCCTTCCTCCCTCCCCACCCTCTTAACCATCAAAGAATATTTTCCTCTCTATTTAAACTATTTTTTGAATTCTTATAATAGTGGTGTCATACAATATTTGTCCTTTTGCGACTGACTAATTTCACTCAGCATAATGCCTTCCAGATTCCTCCATGTTATGAAATGTTTCATGGATTCATCATTGTTCTTTATTGATGCATAGTATTCCATTCTGTGAATATACCAGAATTTATTTATCCATTCATCCACTGATGGGCACCTTGGTTGCTTCCATCTTTTTGCTATTGTAAACAGTGCTGCAATGAACACGGGTGTGCATGTACCTGTTCACATAAAGGGTCTGATTTCTCTAGGATATATTCCAAGGAGTGGGATTGCTGTATCCTATGGTAGTAAAAAAAAAAAAAAAAATTCTTTTATGGTAGTTCTATTTCTATCTTTTTAAGGAATTGCCAAATCGATTTCCAAAGTGGTTGTAGCATTTTACTTTTCCACAAGCAGTGTAAGTGTTCCAGTCTCTCTACAACTCCAAAATTTATTATTTTGTGTTTTTTGGATTAATGCCAGCCTTGTTGGAGTGAGATGTGCATTTCTCTAATGGCTAATTATCGTGAGCATTTCTTCATGTATCTGTTAGCTACCTGAATGTCTTCCTTAGTGAAGTGCCTGTACATTTCTTTGCCCATTTATTAATTGGGTTGTCTTTTTGTAGTTGAGTTTTTGCAGCATCATGTAGATTTTAGAGAACAGGTGCTGATCAGAAATGTCATAGCTAAAAACTTTTTCCTAATCTGTAGGTAATCCATTTACTCTTTTGATGAAGTCTTTGGATGGGCGTAGGTGTTTGATTTTTAGGAGCTACCAGGTATCTAGTTTCTCTTCTGCACTGTTAGTAATGTTTGGTATATTGTTGATGGCATGTATTAGGGCTCGTAGCACTGTCCCTATGTTTTCCTCCATGATCTTTATCGTTTTAGATTTTATATTTAGGTCTTTGATCCATTTTGAGTTGGTTTTTGTGCATGGTGTGAGGTATGGGTGTTGTTTCATTTTTTTGCAGATGGATATCAAGTTATGCCAGCACCATTTTTTAAAAAGACTGTCTTTTCCCCATTTGGATTTGGGGCCTTTGTCAAATATCAACTGCTCATATGTGGATGGATTTATGTTTGGATTCTTAATTCTGTTCCTTTGGTCTTTGTATCTGTTGTACCAGTACCAGGCTGTTTTGACTAGTGTGGTGGTGTAATAGGTTCTAAAATCAGGTAGAGTAAGGCCTCCCACTGTATTCTTTTTCAGTAATGTTTTACTTATCCGGGGCCTCTTTCCCTTCCATATGAGGTTGGTGATTTGTTTCTCCATCTCATTAAAAAATGTCATTAGAATTTGGGTCGCTTTTGATAGAATAGACATTTTTACAATATTAAGTCTTCCTAATCATGAGCAAGGTATGTTTTTCCACTTAGGCAGGTCTTTTTTGACTTCTTACAGAAATGTTTTTTAGTTTTCTTTGTATGTCTTTTACATCTCTGGTAAGATTAATTCCTAAGTATTTTATCATCTCTGGGGTTGTTGTAAATGGTATTGATTTGGTGACTTACTCTTCGATATTCTTTTTGTTGGTGTAGCAGAATCCAACTGACTTCTGTATGTTTATCTTTTATCCTGATACTCTGCTGAACTCTTCTATTAGTTTCAGTATCTTTTTGAGAATTCCTTAGGGTTTTCTGTGTATAAGATCATGTCACCTGCAAATAGAGACACTTTTATTTCTTCCTTACCAATTTGGATGCCCTTTATTTCTTTACCTAGCCTAATTACTCTGGCTGGAACCTCCAGCACCATGTTGAATAAGAGTGGTGGTAAAGGGCATCCTCTCTGATTCCCGTCCCAAGGGAAATGCTGTCAGACTCTCTCCATTTAGGATGATGTTGGTTATTAGGTTTATATAAATGCCCTTTATTATGTTGAGGAATTTTCCTTCTATTCCAATTTTGCTGAGATTTTTTGTCAAATGCCTTTTATGGATCAGTTGATAAAATTGTGTGAATCTTGTCTTTTGTTTTATTTACATGATGTATTTCATTAATTGTTTTTTTTTTTTTTAATGTTGAACCATCCCTGCATACCTGGTATGAATCCTACTTGTTCATAGTGAATTATTTTTTTGACATGTTCTTGAATTCTATTGGCTAAAATTTTGTTGAGGATTTTTGCATCTAAGTTGTTGAGGGATATAGGTCTGTAATTTTCTTTTTTTGTGGTGTCATTACCTGGTTTTGGTTTCAGAGATATGTTGGCTTCATAGAATGAGTTTGGGAGTATTCCATCCTTTTCTATGCTCTGAAATACCTTTAGTAGTAGTGGTGTTAACTCTTCTCTTAAAGTTTGTTAGAAGTCTGCAGTGAAGCTGTCCAGGACAGAGCTTTTATTTGTTGGGAGTTCTTTGATGACGTTTTCAATCTCTTCTTTTGTTATGGGTCTATTTATTTGTTCTACCACAGCTTGTGTGAGTTTATCTAGGTAGTGTGATTCTTGGAGTACATCCATTTCTTCTAGGATTTCAAGTTTGTTAGAATACAATTTTTCATAGTAATCTGATATGATTCTTTTAATTTCATTTGGGTCTGTTGTGATATTGCCCATCTCGTTTCTTATTCGGGTTATTTGCTTCCTCTCCTGTTTTTCATTTTTCAGTTTAGCCAATGGTTTATATAATTTTGTTGTTTTTTTCAAAGAACCAGCTTTTGGTCTTGTTAATTCTTTCAATTGTTTTTCTGTTTTCTATTTCATTTAATTCTGCTCTAATTTTTATTTTTGATTTCTTCTGTTGCCTGGGGTTTGTTTTTGTTGCTCTCTTTCTGTTTGTTCCAGTTGTAGGGATAATTCTTTGACTTTGGTCCTTTCTTCTTTTTGTATGTCTGCATTTTTTGATATAAATTGACCTCTGAGCACTGCTTTCCTATGTTCTGATGGTTTTGATAGGAAGTGTTTTCATTCCCATTGGAGTCTATGAATTTATTTTTTCCATCCTTAATGTCTTCCATAATACAGTCTTTTTTGAGCAGGGTATTGTTCAGTTTCCAATTGTTTGATTTCTTTTCCCTGATTTTTCTGTTACTGATTTCCACTTTTATGGCCTTATGGTCAGAGTAGTTGCTTTGTAATATTTCGATGTTTTAGATTCTGTTAAATCCTACTTTATGGCCTAAAATGTGGTCTAATCTGGAGAATGTTTCATGTGCATTGGAAAAGAAAGTTTACTTGGCTGCTTTTGGGTGGAGTGTTCTGTTTATGTCTACAAGGTGAGTTTGGTTGATTGTGGCCTTTAGATCTTCCATGTCTTTATTGAGCTTCTTTCTGGCTGTTCCGTCCTTTACCGAAAGTGGTGTGTTGAAGTCTCCTACCATTATTGTGGAGCTGTATATCTCACTTTTCAATGCTGATAGAGTTTGTTCTGTGTATCTTGGAGGGAGCCCTGTTATCGGGTGCGTAAATATTTAACATGGTTTTATCCTCCTGGTGTATTGTCCCTTTAATCATTATATAGTGCCCTTCCTTATCCTTTATGATGGATTTGACTTTAAAGTCTTTTTTGTCAGAAATTAATATTGCCACTCCTACTCTTTTTTGATTGTTTGCTTGATATATATTTTTTCCATCCTTTGAGTTTTAGTTTGTTTGTGTCTCTAAGTCTAAGGTGTGTCTGTTGTAGGCAGCATATAGACGGATCTTGTTTTTTAATCCATTCTGCCACTCTCTGTCTCTTTACTGATGAATTTAGTCCATTTACATTCAGGGTAAATATGGATGGGTATGAATTTAGTGCTATCATTTTGATGTCTTTTTTTGTGTGTTGTTGACAGTTTCTTTTTCCAACTTAATTTTATGTGCTGAGTAGAATATCTTTATATATTGACCTTTCCTCATATTTGTTGTTGTTGATTTTGTTTCCGCTGAATCTCTATTTTTTTCTTGTATTTTATTTTGATGAGTAGGATAGTTTGTCTCCTTTGTGGTTACCTTATTATTTACCCCTATGTTTCTAAATTTAAACCCAGCTTTTTTTCTTTGTATCCCCTTGTCTTTCTCTCCATACAAAAGATGTATGACTATATTTCTTAGTCCGTCTTTGTAGGTTTAATGTTGTCTCCTTTTACATAAAGCATTACTGTTTGCCCGTTTTGAGCGTTTTTTTTTTATCTTGATTTATTTTTGTGTTTTCTCTGGGTTGACATCTGATTGCTCTGTACAGAGTTTTAGTGTTGGTTTGATACCTGATATTATTGATTTTCTAACCAACGAACTCCCTTTAGTATTTCTTGTAGTTTTGGTTTGGTTTTTACGAATTCCCTACACTTCTGTTTATCTGGAAATGTCCTAAATTCACCTTCATATTAGAGAGACAGTTTTGGTGGTTATATGATTCTTGGCCGGTAATTTTTTTTCCTTGAATGTTTTATATACCTCATCCGATTGCCTTCTTGCCTGCATGGTTTCTGCCGAGTAGTCCAAGATTATCCTTATAGACTCTCCTTTGTAGGTGACTTTTCGTTTATGCCCAGATGCTCTTAAAATTCTGTCTTTATCTTTGGTTTTGTCCAGTTTGATTATAATATGTCTTGGTGAATTTGTTTTAACATCTACCTTATGTGGAGTTCGATGAGCATCTTGGATAGATACCTTCTCATCTTTCACGATATCAGGGAAGTTTTCTGCCAACAAATCTTCAACAATTCTCTCTGTATTTTCTGTTATCCCTCCCTGTTCTGGTACTCCAATCAATTGTAGGTTATTTCTCTTGATAGAGTCTTAGATGATTCTTAAGGTTTCTTCATTTTTTTAAATTCTTTTACCTGATTTTTCTTTAAATCTATTGGTGCCGAGTGCTTTATCTTCAAGTTCACAAATTCTGCCTTCCACTTGCTCAATTCTGCTCTTCTGACTTTCTATTGAGTTGTCTTATTCTGTAATTTTATTGTTAATCTTTTGAATTTCTGATTCCTGTCTGTCTATGGATAAAAAAAAAAGGATAGTTCCAGCTTATTAAATTTTTCATTATGTTCCTGAATAACCTTTTAATTTCTTCAACTGCTTTATCTGTGTGTTCCTTGGCTTGTTCTGTGTGTTTGCTGTTTTCTTTCCTGATGTCTTAAAGGGTTCTGTGTATTAATCTTTGTTATTCTGCATCTGGTAATTCCAGGAAAGCACTTTCATCTAGAAGATCCCTGGATTCTTTGTTTGGAAAGCTTTTTTAGGTGATCATGATCTGTTTTTTTATTTGTCTTGATATTGACTGTTCTCTCCATAAGTTATTGTATTAGTTTATTTTATGTTTGCTTACGGCATCGTAGCTTTTTGCTTTGTTTTGTTTTGATATGCCCTAATGGGTTGCTTGAGTGAGCTAGCTTGATTGTTTTCGTCTTTGGGTCTCTGAAGTCCTGCCCTCAGATGGCTAGAGCTGTTATCAGGTATATCAGTGTAGGAGTCCATTCACTTTTATTGTATGAATTCAGCTCAGGTGTCCAGGTAGGTGATCATCAAGTGTGTGGTACAGGCTCTGTCCTAGAGTCTTAGAGAGGCAGGTGTGATTGGTGTAGGTACCGGTATCTGGTTGCAGCAGGGGGTCACACTCTGAACAAGGGAGTGGGCTGAGAATTGTCCCCCATGTGTCTCTGAGAAAGCATGTCCCTCTTTCCTAGAGCATACTTATGGGTGGGTTTTGCAGATGGACCATGGGCACCCAAGTTTCTTGTTTGTAGGGAGTGGGAGGTACCAGTTATCCTTGGACCTCTGTCGCGGGTGGGTGGGTTACCTGAGTTGAGCCAGTATTTCCTAGGCCCCTGATGTGGTTAGGTGTGGACTCTGTTTAATAGGCAAAGGGGTGTCAAATATCAAACACCCATCTCTCCATTGCACAGCTGAAACAGTTGTAGTCTGCCAGCAAGGGATTATTCTCCTGAAATCGGCCCATACAGGTCCATGTATGGGGGGAAAGTTACCCAAAGTCCATGGAGCAGTTATGCCTGGACAAGAACCGCTTCTGTCCTGAGCTCTCCCTGGTTAGTGGAGCTGGCTAATTATCCTTTCCCCCAATTGCAAATTTATTCCTTCTCCAAGGCCCGGAGGATGGCTGTAGGTGCTCAACAGGACCTATCTCAGCCCCAGGGAAATCAACATCTGCTGAAGCCGGCTTGGGGGCGTTGGACATGGTAAAATGTACCCAAGTACTTAGCTTTTGCCAAGAGCACTGTTCTCTGGTTCTGGAAGTGTGAGTAGGCTATGTGGCTGGCTGCTTTTCCCTGAGCAAACTGCAGCCAAATGCTCGTATCAGCCCACCATGGCTGCTCCCGGGAATTGTGCCTGAGGGCTCCTGGTGATTCAGGTCCGGTAACTCCTGTGTGCTTCTGAACTGTCTCTTCCTCCCCCTGCTGCTCAGTTCATTTTCTAACTTCACCTTTGATGTTAAGGGCTCCTAGCTTCTCTTAAATACATTCGTTTCACTTGTTTTTTCAGGTCTTTGTTGTAACATGGCTTGCCCCAAGCGTCTGTCTACTCTGCCATCTTGGCCCCACCTCCCCAACTGATTTCTGTATGTTATCTTGTATTCTGATACTCTGTTGAACTCTTCTATTAAATTCAGTAATTTTCTTGAGGTTTCTTTATGGTTTTCTGTGTATAAGATTATGTCATCTGCAAATAGAGATACTTTTACTTCTTCCTTACCAATCTGGATGCCCTTTATTTCTTTATATAGCCTAATTGCTCCAGCTAGGACACTTCTCTGAAAGTTTGATAGAACTCTCCAGTGAAGCTGTCCAGGCCAGGGTTTTTTTTGTTGGAGGTTTTTAAATTACCTTTTAAATCTTTTCTTTTGTTATGGGTTTATTTAGTTCTACCTCTTTCTGTGTTAGTTTATGTAGGTAATGTGTTTCTAGAAATTCATCCATTTCTTCTAGGTTTTCAAATTTGTTAGAGTACAATTTTTCGTAGTAGTCTGATTTTGATTTCAGTTGGGTCTGTTGTGATATCGCCCATCTCATTTCGTATTCTGGCTATTTGCTTCCTCTCCTGTTTTTATTTTGTTAATTTTTCCAATGGTTTATCAATTTTGTTAATTTTTTCAGAGAACCAACTTTTGGTTTTGTTAACTCTTTCAATTATTTTTCTGTTCTCTACTTCATTTAATTCTGCTCTAATTTTCTTTATTTGCTTTCTTCTGGTGCCTGAGGCTTTCTTTTTTTGCTCTCTTTCTATTTGTTCAAGTTGTAGGGATAAATCTTTGACTTTGGCTCTTTCTTCTTTTTTGTATGTGTGCATTTATTGATATAAATTGTCCTCTGAGGTGTTGTTCAGTCTCCATGTATTTGATTTTTGGTCCTTGCTTTTTCTGTTATTGATTTCTAGTTTTAGGACTTTATGGTCAGAAAGATGCTTTGTAATATTTCGATAGTTTGAATTGTGTTAAGGCTTGGTTTATGTCCTACTGTGTGGTCTATTCTAGGGAATGTTCCATGTGCATTGGAAAAGAAATTATACTTGGACGCTGTTGGATGGAGTGTTCTGTATATATCTATGAAGTCATGTTGGTTGACTATGGCATTTAGATCTTCTCTTTCTTTGTTAAGTTTCTTTCTGGATGTCCTGTCCTTCAGCGAAAGTGGTGTCGTTCCTCTCCACTTCTGAACTGTCTCTCCCTCCCGCTGCCACTCTGTCCAATTTCTGTCTTTGCCTTTGATGTTCAGGGCTCCTAGCTTGTCATAAATATAATCTTTTCACTTGTTTTTTCGTGTTTTTGTTGTAAGAAGGATCACCAGACACATCTAACTACTCCGCCATCTTGGCCTCACCTCCTCAATATCTTTTCTTTGTCTTAATTTTACAAGTTTAATTATGCTATATCTTATCCTGGATTTATTTGGGTTTATCCCATTTGGGGTTCCCTCAACTTCTGGAAACTGTAGGTCTCTGGCCAAATTTGGGAAGTTTATTCTTTTTTTCAGCTGCACCCACTTTCTGTTCTCTTTTATTACTTCAATGACATGTATTTTGTTATACAGCCATATGTCCCTGAGGCTGTGTTCTTTTTTTTTCCTTCAGTTTATTTTTTGTTCTTCAAGTTGAATAATTTCATTGTTTTCTCTTCCAGTTTGCTGATTTCTGCCCTGCTTTACTGCCTGTATTCTGCTTTTGAGCCTATATATCCAGTTTGATTTTTATTTCTGGTATTTTATTTTTCAGTTCTAAAATGTCCATTTGGTTCTTCTTTATACCTTCTATTTCTTTGCTTAGAGTTTCTGTTTCTTTGCTGAGGCTTTCTAATTTTATTTGTTTCAGGTGTGTTTATAATTGTTCATAGATGCATTTTATCTTTTGCATCCTTTCTTCTCTCTTTTCTTGTTTTTTCTTCTTTTTAATGTTTCCTTCTCTCCTTTCTCTGTCCTCTGTTCTGTTTACACTAATCAATGTTAAGGTGTTAACTGATTTTAAAAAAGTTTTAGTTGTTTGGGGCTTAAATATGCTGCTTCTTCTGCATACTTGGTTAGGGCTTGTGGAGAAATAGATACCCACTATCATTGCCCTCCTGATTCACACTAACCCTGTCTCAGGGCCACCAAGTCTCTAAACTCTCAGGAGCTGAAGCCTGGGGGAGGGATGCATCTGGGTGTTCCCTATGATACATCTGCCTGAGTTCCACCAGGTGCATAAGACCTCCAGTCATGTGAGAAAGTAGCTGTTCTCCTAAGCACCAACTGAGCTGAATCTTGCTTAGGACTCTACCTCTAAAGATTGTGTAAACTTGAGCTACTTGTATTTGCTATGCTAAGTTTCTTTGTCAGTAAAAAAGAGTTAATAACCTTTGTCTAGGTCTCGAGGTTGTTATGAGGATAAAATGAAATAGTAGGTAATTATTTAGCATTCCTTCAAGACAAAAGAAGTTTAAAACTATAAGGTATTATGACACAGGCATAAATCTCTAGTAAAAAAAAAGTAGCTACTCCTAATTCTACTTGTAATAAATTTCAGGTCTGAAGAATAAAACAACTTCATAAATGCACCATGCATTTTCCAACAAACCAAGAATGCCTGCTTTCACCACTGCTATTCAACATTGTACTAGAAGTTCGAGGCAGAACAATTAAGTAAGAAAAAAAATACAAGACATCTAAACTGTAAAAGAATAATTAAAGCTATCGCTATTCACAGATGAAATAATCCTATATATAGAAAAATCCAAAGAAGACACAAGAAAGCTACTAAGGCTAATAAACTGATTCAGCAAAGTTGCAGGGTACAAGATCAGCACACAAAAATCAGCTGTGTTTTTATATACCAGCAATGAACGATCTGGCATGGAATTTAAGAAAACAATTCCACTTATAATAGCTTCTAAATAAAATGAAATACCTGTGAATAGATTTAAACCAAAGAGGTGAAAGACTTATATACTGAAAGCTATATACTATTGCTGGTAGAAATTAAAGAAGATCTAAATAGAAAAATACCCAGTGTTCATGGATTGGAAGACTTAATATTGTTAAGCTGTCAATTCTACCAAAAGTGATCTACAAATTCGTGCAATCCCTATCAAAACACCAACAGCCTTTTTTGCAGAAATGGAATAGCTGTTCCTCAAATTCATATGGAATTGTAATGGGCCCAGAATAGCCAAAACAGTCTTGAAAAAGAATAACAAAGTAGGATAACTCCTTAAAAAAAATTGCTACAAAACTATAGTAATCAAGACAGTGTGGTACTGGCATTAGGATAGATAGGTAGACCAATGGAGTAGAATTGAGAGTCCAGAAATAAACCCAAACATCCATGGCCAATTGCTTTTTGGTACGAGTGCCAAGTCCATACAGTGGGGAAAGAATAATCACTTCAACAAACGATGCTGAGACAACTGGATTTCCACATGCAAAAGAATTAAGTTGGACCGCTACCTCTTATTACATGTAAAAATTAACTCATAATGGGATCAACAGCCAAAATATAAGAGCTACTACCATAAAATCTCAGAAGAAAAAATAGTAGTAAATCTTTAAGACCTTGAATTTGGGAATGAGTTCTTAGATATGACACCAAAAGCACAAGCAACAAAAGGAAAAAAATATTGGACTTCATCAAAATTAAAAACTTTTTTGCATTAAAGGGCATTATTAAGGAGGTGAAAAATAAAACTTACAGAATGAAAGAATATTTAGAAATCATATATCTGATAAAGGTTTAATATGCAGAATATAATAAAACTCCTACAACTCAACAACAAAAAGACAAAAAACCCAATTACACAATGTTCAAAGGACTTGAATAGACATTTGTCCAAAGAAGATACACAAATAGCTAATAAGCACATGAAGAGATGCTCACCATCATTAGTTGTTGTTGTTGTTAGGTGCCATCAAGTCAGCTCAGGCTTGTAGTGACCCTATGTGCAACATAACACTGCCCGGTCCTGCAACATCCTCACAATCATCACTATGACTGAACTATAAGTCATTAGAAAAATGCAAATCAAAACTACATTGAAATACCTCTTGACACCCAAGTGTTGGTGAGGATGTAGAGAAACTGGAACACTCTTGCATTGCTGATGGGAATGTAAAATGGTGTAGCCACTGTAGAAAACAGTTTGGCAGTTCCTCAAAAAGTTAAATAGAACTGCGATATGACCCAGCAGTTCCGCTTATAGGTATATACCCAAGAGACTTGAAAGCAGGGACTCAAAGAGATACTTGGACATCAGTGTTCATTGCAGTACTATTCACAGTAGCCAAGAGGTGGAAACAGCAACCCAACTGTTCATCAACAGGTGAATGGATAAACAAAATGGGGTACATACATACAATGGAATATTATTCAGCTATGAAAAGGAATGGCATTCTAATACTATTCATTATAACTAATACCATGTTGCATTATGCTGCAATGTGGATAAACCTTGAAAACATTTTGCTAAGTGAAATAAGCCAGACACAAAAGGACACATATATGATTCTACTTATATGAAATATTTAGAACGGGCAAATTCTTAGAGACAAAAGATAGAAGTACCAGGGGCTGGTGTGAGGGAGAATGGGGGTTTATTACTTAATGGCTGCAAAGTTTCTGTTTGAGACAATGAAAAATATTGAAAATAGATAGTGGTAATGGTTGCACAACATGTGCAAGTGATTGATGCTATTGAATCATACACTTAAAAATGGTTAAAGTGGTAAATTTTATGTCACATGTATTTTAACAATAAAACAAAAATTTTAAAAAGTGTTAACAGAAAGCCAGTGAAGTGATCACATTCATTAGGCACCTGATTTCATTAAAAACTTTAACCCTAACTGCTTATATATCTATAAATGTGTGTTTTCTTCATTTGAAACCCCAATGTCATGTTTTACTTTTCCTTTTCTCACACTACATCTAATTAGTTGAGAAGTAATAGTTTGGATCCTTCACTTTAAATTCTATGTACGTTCTTCCTTCCCTTTTTCATCACCACAGTTCAGCTATAGGTCTTTATTATCTCCTCCCTGGACTGGACTATGGCTACTGGGCATAAAGGTGACAGAAATCTTTTTATTTATTTATTTTGTTGTTGTTATTGAGAATACATACAAGCAAAACATACACCAATTCAACAGTTTCTACATGTACAATTTAGTGACATTGATTACATTCTTTGAGTTGTGCAACCATTTCCACCCTCCTTTTCTGAGTTGTTCTTCCCTCATTAACATAAACTCACTGACCCCTAACGTTTGTATCTAATGTTTCAAGTTGCTGTTGTCAATTTGATCCTGTATAGATAGTTCTTAAAAGAGCATAATGCTCAAGGCAGGCTTTTTTTTTTTTTTTTTTACTACTTAAGCTAAACTATTGTTTAATTTTAAGATGACTTCAGTAGTATTTTTGTTTTAAGACTTAAAGATTATCTCAGGGCAATAGTTTCGGAGTTCATTTACCCTTCTTTGCTCCAGAAAGTCTGGAGTTCATGAGAATTTGAAATTCTATTCTTGATTTTCCCCCTTTTGATAAGGATTCTTCTATGGAATCTTTGATCAAAATGTTTAGTAATGGTACCTGGACACCATCCAGTTTTTCTGGTAGTTCTTCTGGTTTCATAGCAAAGGAGGTAATTGTTCAAGGAGGCAAGTAGCCACACATTCCATATCTTCCTCTTCTTCCTGACTCTCCTACTTCCTCTGTTCCTCCAGGCAAATAGAGACCAATTGTCATGCCTTGGATGGCCACTTGCAAGCTTTTAAGACCCCAGGCACTATGCAACAAACTAGGAGGTAGAAGTATTAAGCACATTATTAGGCCAGTTAACTGGGATGTCCCATGAAACCATGAATCTAAACCTCCAAATCAAGGAACCAAATCCTGTGAGCTGTTTGGTTGTACATAAGCAGTCTCAGCAGCTACTCTTTTGTTGCTGTTGTTGTAACTATACCTATCACACAACTTTTGCCCATTCAACTTTTTACAGGTGCATGACTTATTGACAGCACTTAAAATAATCGGCTGTGCAACCCTACCCTTAATCAATGCAATTTTTTCATCACCGTAAATGGAAACTCAGTACTCCAACTCCATAAGCAATAACCACCCTTTTTCCCTTCCCTCTCACACCTGGTAAACACTAATAACCTTTGGTCTGTACTCTTGCCTTTTCTCGTCTTTTTATATAAGTGAAGTCATACAATATTTCTCCTTTTGTGATTGACTTATTTCACTCAGAGTGATGTCTTCAAGCTCCATCCATGTTGTAGCATGTATCAAGACTTCATTTCTTCTCCTGACTGAGTGGTATTCCATTGTATGTATGTACCACATTTTGTTTATCCATTCACCTCTTGATGAACATTTAGGTTGTTTCCACCTTTTGGCTATTGTGAATAGTGCTGCAGTGAACATTGGTATACAAGTCTCTTTTTGAATCGCTGCTTTTGAGTCTTTTGGTTATATACCTAGGAGTGAAATGGCTGGGTCATATGGTAGTTCCAGTTTTAGACTTTTGAGGAATTGCCACACTGTTTTCCACAAAGGCTGCACCATTTCGAATTCCCACCAGCAGTGGATAAGGGTTCCAATTTCCCCACATCTTCACCAACATTTGTTATTTTCTCTCTCTTTTTTTTTATCTTAGCCATCCTAGTGGGAATGAAGTGACATCTCACTGTGGTTTTAATTTCCATCCCTCCAATGGCTAATGACCCTGAGCATCTTTTCATATGTCTGGTGGCCATTTGAATGCCCTCTTTGATGGAATGTCTATTCAAATCCTTTGCCCAATTTATGATTGGGTTTTCTTTTTGTTGTTAATTTGTTGAAGTTTTATATTTGTTTTGGTTATTAGCTTATGATCAAATATTTGCACACAGGCCTATTTTTAAGACCCAAGGCTATTTGTCTCACCTCCTTTCCATTTTCTTCATTGTAGATGAGACTCAGCCTGCTTTCCTCTTCTGTTGAAACTTGTCACTACTCATTCTGTCCTTTCAAGTTCTATTCTCCACCAGTCTGGCTGCAGAGTAGCAATGTACTCTTCTTTGCATCTCCTTCTTAACTGCTTTCAAAGATAAGCACACAACCCCTTTTCTTATGAGGCTTTATTCTAATCACTCTTGGAAACAGATAGTTGAAAAATAACACAGAAATAATCAGTTAACTTCTGCAAGCATTTGCTATTGAATGTATAATGTGTCAGATACTGTTACAGCTTTTGGGGTATAAAAACGGACAAGCTCTTGAATAGATCACAGCCAGGTGATGAACATTAGCTCTTGAATAGATCACAGTCTAGCAGATGATATTAAAAATATTATAGAATCTAATAAAATTCTAATAGCTATAGTCCTTATTCTTTAATTCCTGCTTCACTTTTGAGGTTATAGCTAGGAGCCTAACTAAATTTTTGCTTTTATTCCTGACCATGGAGCTCACTAACTATTCCCTCTGCTTTCCTCAGACCTGCCTAAGATTAAAGACATGCTGTCTTCTTCTTCCACAAAGCTTCCCAGTTTGGGATTCTGAGGGGCAGGGAAGAATAATATCCTAGTCTCACTTGAGCATATCCCCCCAATCTGAGGTCTTCTGGATGAGCTGATACCCATCTCTTGAGGCCTCTGCCCGGCCCAGTATTGGTACTTTCTGAGGATTTCTTTACATTATTTTCTCAAGCATCAAATTATTTAATAAGGAAATAAACTAAGACTCATTATACTGCAAATTTGTTTCTTGCACTATTTTGAGGATTACCTCCCAAGGAACCCCCATAGCCCACTGTTATAATATGAATAATCACATATACATTCACATACATTTGAAATTATTATTACTTAAGTGAATCATATAAGATTTCATGTAATTGGAAAAATTACTTTTAAGAAATTTATGGTTTGATAAGTCAAGAGAAAGTATTTTCCTATTTTATAAGTAGTTAACCTGCACCCTAGTAACATGATAAGTGGATAGTATTCATGCGAAGCTTTTGTTAAGGGTTTCTACCAAAACTGGAAAATTCACATCCTAAAATGAAATACCTGGAATAAACAAATGTATAGAGATAAAAGTTTATTAGTGGTTAACAGGAGCAACATAAAGAAAAGAAAAATCCTTACAACTGGACCAATAGGCAACATCTTGTTAAATGGAGAAAATATCAAAGTTGTCAAGGATTTCATTTTACTTGGATCCACAGTCAATGCCCATGGAAGCAGCAGTCAAGAAATCAGACAATGCATTGCATTGGGCAAGTCTGGTGCAAAAGACCTCTTCAAGGTGTTGAAAAGCAAAGATGTCACTTTGAGGACTAAGGTGCACCTGACCCAAGCCATGATATTTTCAGTTGCCCCATATGCATGTGAAAGCTGGACAGTGAATAAGAAAGACCAGAGAAGAATTGATGCCTTTGAATTACGGTGTTGGTGGAGAATATTAAGTATACTGTGGACTGCCAGAAGAATGAACATATCTGTCTTGGAAGAAGTATAGCCAGAGTGCTCCCTGGAAGTGAAGAGGGCAGGACTTCGTCTCGTGTACTTTGGACATGTTATCAGGAGGGACCAGTGCCTGAAGAAGGACATCGTGATTGGTAAGGTAGAGGGTCAATGAGGAAGAGGAAGACCCTCGATGAGATGGAATGACACAGTGGCTGCAACAATGGGCTCAAACATAGCAACAATTGTGAAGATGGTACAGGACCGGGCAGTGTCTTATTCTCTTGTACATAGCGTTGCTATGAGTTGGAATTGACTTGATGACACCTAACAACAACAACAATAACACCAGGAGTGGGCCGGAGGGAAAGGGAAAGGAAGACTCAGTGCTTAGGCGTTACCAACCTTCGGTAAGGGTGATAGAAAAATTGTGGAACAGAAAAGGGTGATGGTTGAGCAACATGATGAACATAAATTAATGTCACTGAACTGTACATGTGAAGAATGTTGACATGGCAAGGGTTTTGTTACTATATATTTACCACAATAAAAAAAATACGGATGAGGGGAGGAAGGCATAAGTGTGTGTGAGTGAATAAGAGATGAAATAAGATTGCCCATGAGTTGATAACTGTTGAAGCTGGGCACTAGGGGTTTATTATACTCTTATTTCTTTTTTTTTACCTTTGTGCATTTGAAATATCACATCATTAAAAAGTTAAAAACAAGTGCAACAAATTTCACTCAACATTTGTGTGTTTGAAGCTCAAGTGTACTTGTGGAGAATTCCCTGTACTCTGCTCAGTCTACTTGTATAATAAGAACAAGTTTTTTGTTAAAACAAAACAGAAACAAAAACCACTAAATGTGACAACCATCAAATTAGCTATTTTTTAGAGATAAACTATGAAAGATTGTTTTATATAACCAATATATGTAATATACTTATGATTGAGCAAGTGTTCTTTCTGTTAAAAAAAAAAAAGGTCTCAGAATGTATTCCATTTGTAGTACCTCTCCATTAATATTAGAATTAATTATTTACACCTTATTTACTGGGAGTTTGATGTTTAGTTTTTGAGAACCTAATCAATTACTTATTTTGGTTAATCAGTTACTTGTGTTTTAATAAAGAATACAATTTAATATGTGTTCATGAGGATATAAAATATCTGAAGTATTGCAGCCAATGTCGCAAAACAATATGTGTGTTGTTTAATGAGAAACTAATTTCCTCTGTAAACCTTCACCTAAAGCACAAAAAACTGAAGTATTTAATTCCATAGCATAATGCCTATATTTCTCTTAAATATAGACATATAACAATTACCTATAAGAAATGCCAGACTTTGACTATGTTCCCATTGCTGCAGTGTTCATTTCCAGTTCTTTCTTTACTTTTATAAAAAGATGGGTGAGTTTGTCTCATCTACCTCCTCAAACAAACTATGAGAGAAAGAAGTAACAGCAGAAGGGAGAACAATTCACACTGAACTCTTACCACCGTGCTTCCTAGTTCACCTCACACCCAGGAGAAATGGGGAAAAGGCACAGTAGAGTTTACCATTTAATCACAGGTATCACAAACTAATAAATACTAAACTCCTTTTCTCTTTCCTGGCTTTTTACTACTGGCATGGCTTGTGCAATGAATTTCTCATATAAGATTTAGGGGAAATGGAAAGTGATACTTGGATTTAAGAAAAGCAGGTGAAGAAAATCCATTGCCTTTTGCTATTTAGAGAAACTTAAAATACATGGAACTCTTTTATTCATTTGAACATTAAATTTTATCCTACTTTGTTAAAAACTAGTTATTAACATCTGTCATAAATGAGGTTCTGTACCATTTACCTGGCTTATATAACTGAGAAAGAGGTACTGGCATCTTTCCCCTGAAATTATGCCTTCATGAATACTTACGTACTTCTAGTGTGTTTGTTATCGTTTTTAGTTGCCATTGAGTTGGCTCCAACTCATGGTGTTCTTAGGCATAACAGAAAGAAATGTTGCCTGGTCCTGTGCCATCTTCATGATCATTGGTATCTTGAATCCATTTTTGTGGCTATTTTGTCAGTTCATCTCAGTGAGGGTTTTTGTTGGCCATCTACTTTACCCCAGCATGTCCTTTTCTAGCAATTGGTCTTTCCTGATGGCATGTCCAAAGTGAGTTGAAGTCTCATAGCCCTTCTAAGGAACACTCTAGTTGCATTTCTTCTAACACTGATTTGATCATTCTTTTGGCAGTCCAAGATATATTCAATATTCTTTGCCAACACCACAGTTTGAACTCAATTCTTCTTCTGTCTTCCTTTTCACTATCCAGTTTTCACATGCATATATGAGTCAATTGAAAAGACCATAGCTTGTGTCAGACACACCTTATTCATCAAAGTGACACTTTTGCTTTTTAAAACTTTAAAGAAGTCTTTTGCAGAAGCTTTCCCAATGCAATAGGTGGTTTGATTTCTTCACTGAGGCTTCCGTGGATGTTGATTGTTGATCTAAGTACAATGAAATCCTTGACAACTTCAGTTTCTTCACGGTTTATCATGATGTTGTTTATTGGCCCAGTTGTGAGGATTATCTTTTCCTTCACGTTCAGGCGTAAGGTATACTGAAGACAGTAGTGTTTGGCCTTCATTAGCAATTGCTTCAAGATATTTTCATTTTCAGCAAGTAAGGTTGTATAATCTTTACATCACAGGTTTTTAAATTTGTTTTAATTTTGGTGAAAGTATACACAGCAAAACATATACCCATTCATCAATTTCTACATGTACAATTCATTAATATTGATTAGATTCTTCAGATTGTGTCACCATTCTCACTAACTCTACCTATATTGTTTCACCACCATTGACTTAGACACACTACCCCCTAAACTTCTCATCTGTGCTTTAGAGTTACGGTTGACAATTTGATCACATATGGATAATTCTTTAAAAGAGCACAGTGCTCATGTCTAACATTCCTTAGTAATTTGTCTAAATAGTTGTTTAGTTTAAAGATGACTTGGGAAAATTTTGGTTTGTGGTTTGAAGATTTTCTAATAGCAATAGATTAGGGGGTTCCTCCAGGCTCAGTAGGTCCAATAAGTTCGGATTCTGTAAGAATTTGAAATTCTGTTCCACATTTTTCCCGCTTTAACCAGGATTCATCTATTGATTCCTTGATCAAAAATTTTTTTTAACCAGGATTCATCTATTGATTCCTTGATCAAAATTTTCAGTAATGGTAGCCTGGCACCATCCAGTTGTTCTGGTTTCATGGCTAAGGAGGCAGTAGTTCATAGAGGCAGTTATACCTGCAGTCTAAATCCTTCTCCAATTTCGGGGTCTCCTTATTCCTCCTTATTTCTCTGTTTCTGCTGAGTCTCTATTTTTTTCTTGTATTTCATTTTGATGAGTAGGATAGTTTGTCTCCTTTGTGGTTACCTTATTATTTACCCCTATTTTTTTTAAATTTAAACCTAACTTTTATTTCTTTGTATTGCCGTATCTTCCTCTCCATATGGAAGGTGTATGATTACATTTCTTTAAAAAAATTTTTTTTTCTTAGTCCCTCTTTATTATTCTAATGTCTTTTTTTATATATAATAACATCACTGTTACCCTGTTTTGAGCTTTTTTAAAAAAAAAATATTATCTTGCTTCGTTTTATTGGATTTCCCTGTCTGAGTTGACTTCCGGTTGCTCTGCCCACTGTTCTAGTCTTGGGTTGATACCTGATATTATTGATTTTCTAACCAAAGAACTCCCTTTAGTATTTCTTGTAGTTTTGGTTTGGTTTTTACGAATTCCCTGAACTTGTGTTTATATGGAAATGTCTTAATTTCACCTTCATATTTAAGAGTTTTGCTGGATATATGATTCTTGGAAGGCAATTTTTTTCCTTCAGTTTTTTAAATATGTCATCCCATTGCCTTCTTGCCTGCATGGTTTCTGCTGAGTAGTCTGAGCTTATTCTTATTGGCTCTCCTTCATAGGTGACTTTTTGGTTATCCCTCGCTGCTCTTATAATTTTCTCTTTATCTTTGGTTTTGGCAAGTTTGATTATAATATGTCTTGGCGACTTCTTTTAACATCTACCTTATGTGGAGTTCGATGAGCATCTTGGATAGATATCTTCTCATCTTTCACGATATCAGGGAAGTTTTCTGCCAGTAAATCTTCAACAATTCTCTCTGTATTTTCTGTTATCCCTCCCTGTTCTGGTACTCCAATCACTCGTAGGTTATTTCTCTTGATAGAGTCCCATGTGATTCTTAAGGTTTCTTCATTTTTTACGATTCTTTTCTCTGACTTTTCTTCAAATATATTAGTGGCAAGTGATTTATCTTTGAGTTCAGAAATTCTGGCTTCTACTTGCTCAATTCTGCTCCTCTGACTTTCAATTAAGTTGTCTACTTCTGTAATTTCATTTTTAATCTTCTGAATTTCTTATTGCTGTCTGTCTATGGATTTTTCCAGCTTATTAAACTTTTCATTATGTTCCTGAATAATCTTTCTAATTTCTTCAATTGCTTTGTCTGTGTGTTCCTTGGCTTATTCTGCGTATTGTCTCCTTTCCTTCCTGATGTCTTGAAGGGTTCTGTATATTAAACTTTTGTATTCTGCCTCTGGTAATTCCAGGAATGCACTCTCATCTAGAAGATCCCTGGATTCTTTGTTTTGAGAGCCTGTTGAGGTGATCATGGTCTGTTTCTTTATGTGACTTGATATTGACTGTTGTCTCCGAGCCATCAATAAGTTATTGTATTAGTTTATGCTTGCTTACTGTGTTGTAGCTGCTTGCTTTGTTTTGTTTTGGTGTACCCCTACAGGTTGCTTAAGTGAGCTAGCTTGATTATTTTCATCTTTGGAGCTCTGATGTCCTGTCCCCAGCTGGCTAGAGCTGTTACCAGGTATATCAGTCTAGGAGTCCATTCTCTTTTCTTGTATGAATTCAGCTCAGGTTTCCAGGTAGCTGATCATCAAGTGTGTGGTACAGACTCTATCCTGCACTGTTAGAGAGGCAGGGGTGATTGACGTATATACCAATACCTGATTGCAGCAGGGGGTCACGCTCTGAACAAGGCAGGAGTTGAGAACCGACCCCCGAGTGTCTCTGAGGAAAGTGCGTCCCTGTTCCCTAGATCGTGCAGGTAGGTGGGTTCTGCAGACAGACCATGGGCACCCAAAGTTTTTGGTTGTGAGGACTGAGAGGTACCAGTTATCTTTGGACCCCTGTCGCGGGTGGCTTGGTGACTTGAGTAGAGCTGCCAGTCCTTAGGTCCCTGATGTGGGTAGGTGAGGACCTTGTTTAATAGGCAAAGCAATGTCAAACATCAAACACCCACCTCTCAACCGCACAGCTGAAATGGTTGGAGTCTGCCAACAAGGGCTTATTCTCCCGAAATAGGCCCACACAGGTCCATGCAGAAGGGAAAGGTACTCAAAGCCCACGGACGGTTTATGCCTGGACAGGAGCTGCTTCTGTCTTGAGCTCCTGGGCTTGGTGGAGCTAGCAAATTATCTTTTTCCCAAATGCAAATTTTTTCCTTCCCCAAGGCCGGGAGGATGGCTCTAGGTGCTCAACAGTGCCTATTCAGGCCCAGGGAATTCAGCCGCTGAAGCTGGTTTGCGGGTGGGGGGGGGCGCATTAAAATATACGCAAGTACTTAGCTTTTGCTGAGAGCGCCGTTCTTCTCAGGTTCCGGAGGTGTGAGTAGGCTGTGTGGCTGGCTGCTTCTCCCTGAGGAAACTGTGGCCCAACACTAGTACCAGCCCGCTGCCACTGCTCTGGGAGCAGTGCCTGAGGGCTCAGCGTGATTCAGGTCCGGTAACTCCTCTCTGCTTCTGAAGCCTCTCTTCCTCCCCCTGCCCCTCAGTTTGTTTTCTAAGCTTGCCTTTGAAGCTTAGGGCTCCAGCTTGTCACAAATATACTCTTTTCACTTGTTTTTTGGGGTCTTTTTTGTAAATAGGGCTCGCCGGAAGCGTCTTTTCCACCATCTTGGCTCCGCCTCCTGTAAACTCTCTGAAAGCACAATAAAATAAAAGAAAGAAAAAAGCCCAGAGTTTTGTATAAAAAATTAATTTTCTATTCAAATGTTCATAGTCATCTATTTTTTAATATGTGGGGGGAAAATAAACACTTCTGTTCACATCTATCTGTTGAACCTGATGAAGAATAAAGCAGTAGCAACTAAATAAAGAGTATTTTCCTAAGATTACAGGTATAACAGAGGTGATGACAACAGGATTGTGTATATTATACTGGATCAGTTAACCAGGAGATACAGTATCAGCTTAATTTTTTAGATAAATTATTTGAGAAAACCTTTTAGTGTTCCTCAGTTTAGTACCCTTATTTACTATTGGTTTTGCATTTACTTGATTTTTAGAATTTAGATGCTGTGCTTTTAAATATCAGTGTGCTAGTATTTATTTTGTATTTGATAAGTATCAAATTCAGATAAATGCTTAAGGAAAGGTTTTTTTTTTCTATAATGTAGCTTAGTATGCATTTAAAACAATTTTCATTGTTTCTAATGTATGCATTTAGTGGTATAAGTTTTGTTCTTACCACTGCTTTAGCTGCATCCCAGAAATTTTGAAATGTGTTTTCTTTTTCAGTTAGTTCAATGTATTTTTCAAATATTTTTTATTTCACTTAAAGTTTTCTCTTTGACTCATAGCTTATTATTTTTCGAGATTTTTCTGTTATCTTTCTGTTACTGATTTCTAGTTGTGTTCCATTATGGTCAGAGAACACATGCTGTATGATTTTAATTCTTTTAAATTTGTTAAGGTTTGTTTTATAGCCATGGATATCTACATTTTAATATATTTTTCATGGATCCTTGAAAAGTATGCATTCTGTTGTTATTATTGGATTGAGTATTCTATAAATGCAAACTGCATCCTGTTGGATGATACCAAAAACCAAACCAAACCCAGTGCCGTCGAGTCGATTCCGACTCATAGCGACCCTATAGGACAGAGTAGAACTGCTCCATAGAGTTTCCAAGGAGCACCTGGTGGATTTGAATTGCCGACCTTTTGGTTAGCAGCCGTAGCACTTAACCGTTACACCACCAGGGTTTCCCCTGTTGGATGATAGGAATGTTTAATTCTTCTATGTATTTGCAGATCTTCTGTCTAATATTTCTATTAGTTGTTTAGGGTTGGATGTGGATGTCTACAGCTATAATTGTGGGTTTGTCTATTTCTCCTTTCAGTCTATCAGTTTTCGCTCCATGTATTTTGAAGCTCTGTTATTTAGTGCTTAGCCATTTAGAATTGCTATGTCTTTTTGGGGAAACCCTGGTGGGGTAGTGGTCAAAAGCTACGGCTGTTAACCAAAAGGCTGGCAGTTCAAGTCCACCAGGCACTCCTTGGAAATTCTATGGGGCAGTTCTGCTCTGTCTTATAGCGTCGCTATGAGTCAGAATCAACTCGACGGCAGTGGGTTTGGTTTTTTGGTTTTATGTCTTCTTGGTGGACTGACCCTTTTATCATTATGTAATGTCCTTTTTACATGATGAAAGAGCCCTGGTTGTGCACTGGTTAAAGTGATCGACTGCTAAACAAAAGGTTGGCAGTTTGAAACCACCAATGGCTCTGTGGGAGAAAGATGTGGCAGCCTGCTTCCATAGAGATTTATAGCCTAGGAAACCCTATGGTATCTCAGTGAGTTGGAATTGACTTGATGGCAGTGTTTTGTTATTTTTTTGTTTCTTTTTTAATGCCCCTCTTGGTCCCCAGTGTTCTCTTTTGTCTGAAGGCTACTTTATCTGATATTAGTAGAGCCACATTTGCTTTTTCAAAATCAATATTTACATGTTATATCTTTTTCAATTCTTTTATTTCCATCTTCCAATTTTTTTTATGTTGTTATATTTAAAATGAGTTTCTTGTAGACATCACACATTTCATTACCAGCCTCCGTTAGTTTCTGTCTTTTCAACCATCAAATAGGATTTAAGTAATTCATAAGGAGAAGGGTGTCGTTGTTAGGTGACATCAAGTTGGTTCCGACTAACAGTGACCCTGTGTACAACAGAACGAAACACTGCGGAGTCCTGCACCATCCTCACAATCGTTGTTATTCTTAAGTCCATTTTTGTTCATTCTTCTGGCAGTCTATGGTATATTTAATATTCTTTGCCAACAGCATAATTAAAAGACATTAATTCTTCTTCAGTCTTCTTTATTCATTGTCCAGCTTTTGCATGCATATGAGGTGATTGGAAACACCATGGATTGGGTCAGGTGCACCTTAGTCCTTAAAGTGACAACTTTGCTTTTTAAGACTTGAAAGAGGTCTTTTGCAGCAGATTCGCCCAGTGTAATGTGTCATTTGATTTCTTGACTGCTATTTCCATGGGCACTGATTGTGGACCCAAGTAAAATGAAATTCTTAACAGCTTCAATATTTTCACCTTTATGTTGATGTTGCATATTGATCGAGTTGTGAGGATTTTTGTTTTCTTTTTGTTGAGGTATAATCCATACTCGAGGCTCTATTCTTTGATCTTCATCAGTAAGTGCTTCAAGTCCTCTTCATTTTCAGCAAGCAAGATTGTGTCATCTACGTGTCACAGGCTGTTAATAAGTCTTCCTCCAATCCTGATGCCACATTCATCTTCATATAGTCCAACTTCTTAGGTTATTTGCTCAGCATACAGATTGAATTAGTATGGTGAAAGGACACAACCCTCATCCACACCTTTCCTGGCTTTAAACCACACAGTATCTCCTTGTTCTGTTTGAACGACTGCTTCTTGGTCAATGTACAGGTTCCTCATGAGCACAATTAGATGTTCTGGAATGACCATTCTGTACAATGTTATCCATGATTTGTTATGATCCACACAATCAAATGCCTTTGCATTCTATAAAACACATGTTAACATCTTTTTGATATTCTTCATTTTCATCAAGATTCATCTGACATCAGCTATGATATTCCTTGTTCCATGTCATCTGAATCTGGCCTGAATTTCTGGCAGTTCCCTGTCTATGTACTGTTAGAACGACTTTCGAATGACCTTGAGGAAAATTTTACGTATGTGTGGTATTAATGATATTGTTCGATAATTTCTGAATTTTGTTGGATCACCTTTCTTTGGAATGAATACAAATATGGATCCTTTCCAGTCGGTTGGCCAGGTAGCTGTCTTCCAAATTTCTTGGCATAGACTAGTGAGCACTTCCAGCGCTGCATCCATTTGTTGAAACATCTCAACTGATATTTCCTCAGTTCCTGGACTCTTGATTTTTGCTAAAGTCTTCGGTACAGCTTGGCCTTCTTCCTTCAGCACCATCAGTTCTTGATGATATGCTACCTCATGAGATGGTGGAGCGTCACCAATTCTTTTGGTACAGTGACTTTTGATGCTTCCTGTGTTGCTTAATATTTTCCCAATAGAATCCTTCACTAATGCAACTCGAGGCTTGAATTTTTTCTTCAGTTCTTTAAGCTTGAGAAATGCCAAGCGTGTTCTTCTCTTTTGGTTTTCTAACTCCAGATCTTTCCCCATTTCATTATAATACTTGACTTTGTCTTCTCAAGCTGTCCTTTGAAATCTTCTGTTCAACACTTCATCATTTCTTCCATTTGATTTAGCTATTCTACATTCAAGAGCAAGTTTCAGAGTCTCCTCTGATGTTCATTTGGTTTTCTCTTTCTTACTTGTCTTTTTAATGACATAAAAAAAGAAAAATCTTATATGCTCCCAAAAACCCAGTGCCGTATAATACAGATAAAAACAGAATTAAATATAATAGACTCTCCTTCTTCCCACGTGTCTGTCAGTTTGTCATACTGTGGTGGCTCGCATGTTGCTGTGATGCTGGAAGCCATGGCACTAGTATTTCAAATACTAGCAGGGTCACACATAGTGTACAGGTTTCAGCAGAGATTCCAGACTAAGACAGACTAGGAAAAAGGACTTGGCTGTGTACTTCTAAAGCATTAGCCAGTGAAAACCTTTTGAAAAGCAGTAGAAGATTGTCTGATACAGTGCCAGAAGATGATCACCTCAGGTTGGAAGGCTCTAAAAATACGACTGGGGAAGATCTGCCTCGTCAAAGTAGAGTTGACCTTAACGATGTGGATGGAGTCAAGCTTTTGAGAACTTCATTTGCTGATGTGGCTCAACTCAAAATGAGAAGAAAGAGCTGCAAACATCCATTAATACTAGGAGGGTGGAATGTACAAATTATGAATCTAGGAAAATTGAAAATCATGAAAAATGAATAAGAATGTATAAACTTCTGTCTTAGGCATTAGTGAGCTGAAATGGACTGGTATTCGCCGTTTTGAGTTGGACAATCATATGGTCTACTATGCCAGGAATGACGAAGAGAAATCGTGTTGCATTCATCACCAAAAAGAACATTTCAAGATCTATCCTGAAGTACAGTGCTGTCAGTGGTTGGATATCCATACACCTTCAAGGAAGACCAGTTAATATGACTATTATTCAAATTTATGCACCAACCACGAAGGCCAAAGATGAAGAAATTGAAGATTTTTACCATCTTCTGCAGTCTGAAATTGATCCAACATGCAATCAATATGTATTGATAATTACTGGTGATTGAAATGCAAGAGTAAGAAACAAAGAAGGATTGGTAATTGGGAAAATATGGCCTTGGTGATGGAAAAGACTCTGAAGATCACATGATAGAATTTTGCAAGACCAACAACTTCTTCATTGCAAATACCTTTTTTCAACAACATAAACAGCGACTATACACGTGGATCCTACCAGGTCTAATACACAGGAATCAATTTGACTTCATCTGTGGAAAGAGACGATGGAAATGCTCAATATCATCAGTCAGAACAAGGCCAGGGGCCAACTGTAGAACAGGCCGTCAATTACTCATAAGCAAGTTCAAGTTGAAGGTGAAGAAAATTAGAGCAAGTCCACGAGAGCCAAAGTACGACCTTGAGTATATTCCACCTAAATTTAGAGACCATTTTTCTGAAATTTCAAGCTTGCTTCTGTTATCTTTTCCTTCCTGTTTGCAAAACTGTCTTTTGCCATTCTTTCATATAGTAGGCCTTCTGATGACAGATTCTCATGTTTTTCCTTTGTCTGAGAATGTCTCTGTTGTTGTTGTTGTTGTGTGCTGTCAAGTTGGTTCCAACTCATAGAAACCCTATAAAAACCCATTGCCATCGAGTCAATTCTGACTCATAGCGACCCTATAGGACATAGTAGAACTGCCCCACAGAGTTTCCAAGGAGTGCCTGGTGAATTCAAACTGCCGAGCTTTTGGTTCGCAGCCATAGTACTTAACCACTACACCACCAGGGTTTCCTAGCAACCCTATAAGACAGAGTAAAACTGCCCCAGGAGCAACTGGTGGATTCGAACTGCCAAACTTTTTGTTAGCAGCCAAGCTCTTAACTACTCCACCAGAGTTCCCCCAAACCATATTTGCTCTTGATTCCTGAATTATATTTTTGCCAGGAATATAATCCACAATTGGCAATTCTTTCCTTTCAACACTTTGAAAATATTTGTGCCACTTCCTTCTGCCCTCCTTGGTTTCAGATGAGGAACTCATTGTTGTAGAATTAATGTTCCCCTGTATGGAATGCATCCTTACTCTCTGGTTGCTTTCAAGATTTCTCTTTATCCTAGTTTTCAGAATTTTAGTTATGATGTGTCTTGGCATGAATTTCTTTGAATTTATCCTATTCGGGATTCACCCAGCTTACTGAATCTTTTACCAAATTTTGAATCCATTATTTCTTTACTTTTTCATCTCTTTATCTTCTCCTGGGACTCTAATGATAGATATCTTGTAATTGTCTCACAGATCCCTGAGGTTCTGTTTAATTTTAATTTGTTTTTCAATCTCTTTTCTCTCTATTGTTCAGATTGGGTAAATTTTACTTTTCTATCTTCAAGTTCCCCCCACGTGACTGTCAATTTCTTGTACTGTGTGGGCTTGCCTGTTGCTGTGATTCTGGAAGCTATGCCAGTGGCATTCAGATACC
Source organism: Elephas maximus indicus (assembly GCF_024166365.1). Taxonomy (NCBI): domain Eukaryota; kingdom Metazoa; phylum Chordata; class Mammalia; order Proboscidea; family Elephantidae; genus Elephas; species Elephas maximus. The sequence continues at coordinate 107,878,570 of NC_064846.1, forward strand.
AACAGGGGCACCCATGGCAGACAGCTTTCAGTTGAGCCTCCAGGCTGATAAAAGGAACTGGCAGTCTACTTCTGAAAAAATTAGCCAGTGAAAACCTTATGAATAGCAGCAGAACATTGTCTGATATAGTGCTGGAAGATGAGGCCCCCAAGCTGGAAGGCACTCAAAAGACGACTGTGGAAGAGCTGCCTCTTCAAAGTAGAGTCGACCTTAATGACAAGGATGGGGTCAAGTTTCCGGGACCTTCATTTGCTGATGTGGCAGAACTGAAAATGAGAAGAAACAGCTGCAAACATCCATTAATAATCGGAACCAGAATTATGAAGTATGAATCTAGGAAAATCAGAAATCATAAAAAATGAAACAGAACACATAAACATTGGAATCCTAGGCATTAGTGAGCTGAAATGGACCTATATTGGCCATTTTGAATTGGAGAATCATATGGTCTACTATGATGGAAATGACAATTTGAAGAGGAATGACATTGCATTCATTGTCAAAACAAACATTTTGCAATATCTATCCTGAAGTACAACACTGTCAGTGATTGCATATCCATACACCTGCAAGGAAGACCAGTTATTACGACTATTATTCAAATTTATGCACCAACCTGTAAGGCCAAAGATAAAGAAATTGAAAATTTTTACCAGTTTCTGCAGTCTGAAATTGATCAAAGACACAATCAGGATGCACTGATAATTACTGGTGATTGGAATGTGAAAATTGGAAACAAAGAAGGATTGGTAGTTGGAAAATATGGCCTTGGTGATAGAAATGATGCTGGAGATCTCATGATAGAATTTTGCAAGACCAAAACCTTTTTTATTGCAAGTACCTTTTTTTTTCCACCAACATAAGTGGTGACTGTACTCATGGACCTCCCCAGATGGAATACATAGGAATCACATCGATTACATCTGTGGAAAGAGATGATGGAAAAGCTCAATATTATCAGTGAGAATAAGGCCAGGGGCCACTTATGGAACAGACCATCAATTGCTCATATGCAAGTTCAAGCTGAAGAAAATTAGAACAAGTCCACGAGAGACAAAGTGTGACCTTGAGTATATCCCACCTGAATTTAGAGACCCTGTCAAGAATAGATTTGATGCTTTGAACACTAATGACTGAAGACAAGACAAGTTGTGGAATGACATCAAGGACATCCTACATGAAGAAAGCAAGAAGTCATTAAAAAGACAGGAAAGAAAGACCAAAATGGATGTCAGAAGAGACTCTGAATCTTGCTCTTGAACTTGGAGCAGCTAAAGCAAAAGGAAGAAATGATGAAGTAAAAGAGCTAAACAGAAGATTTCAAAGAGCGGCTCAGGAAGACATAGTATTATGATGACATGTGCAAAGAGCTGGACAGAGAAAACCAAAAGGGAAGAATATGCTTGGCATTTCTCAAGCTATAAAAACTCAAGGCTTGAGTTGCAATAGTGAAGGATTCTATTGGGAAAATATTAAACAACACAGGAAGCATCAAAAGAAGATAGAAGGAATACAGAGAATTGTTATACCAAAAGGAGTTGGTTGATGTTCAGCCATTTCAAGAGATGGCATATGATCAGGAACCAATGGTACTGAAGGAAGAGGTCCAAGCCGCACTGAAGGCTCTGGCAAAAAACAAGCCTTCAGGAATTGGCAGAATACCAATTGAGATGTTTCAACAAATGGATGCAGCACTGAAAGTGTTCACTCGTCTATGTCAAGAAATTTGGAACACAGCTTCCTGGCCAAATGACTGGAAGAGACCCATATTTATGCCTATTCCCAAGAAAGGTGATCCAACCAAATGCAGAAATTATCAAACAATATCATTAATGTCACACACAGGCAAAATTTTGCTGAAGATCATTCAAAATTGGCTGCCAGAAATTCAGCCAGGATTCAAAAGAGGATGTGGAACGAAGGATATCATTGCTGATGTTAGATGGATCCTGGCTGAAAGCAGAGAATACCAGAAGGATGTTTAACTGTGTTATATTGACTATGCAAAGGCATTTGATTTTTTGGATCATAACAAATCATGGATAACATTGCAAAGAATGGGAATTCCAGAACACTTAATTGTGCTCATAAGGAACCTGTACATAAATCAAGAAGCAGTCGTTCGAACAGAACAAGGGGATACTACATGGTTTAAATTCAGGAGAGGGGTGTGTCAGGGTTGTATCCTTTCACCATACCTATTCAATCTGTATACTGAATAAATAATCCAAGAAACTGGACTATATGAAGAAGAACAGGGCATTATAATTGGAGGGAGACTCATGAACACCTGCGATATGTAGATGACATAACCTTGCTTGCTGAAAGTGAAGAGGACTTGAGGCACTTACTGATGAGTATCAAAGACCACAGCCTTCAGTATGGAATGTACCTCAACATAAATCAAAAATCCTCACAACTGGACCCATAATCAACATCATGATAAACAGAGAAAGGATTGAAGTTGTCAAGGATTTCGTTTTACTTGGATCCACAATCAACATCCATGGAAGCAGCAGTCAGGAAATCAAAAGATACATTGCATTGGGCAAATCTGCTGCAAAGGACCTCTTCAAAGTGTTGAAAAGCAACGATATCAACTAGAAGACTAAGGTGTGCCTGACTCAGGCCAAGGTATTTTCAATTGCATCATGTGCGTGCGAAAGCTGGACAATGAACAAAGAAGACCGAAGAAGAATTGACGCCTGTGAATTGTGGCATTGGCGAAGAACGTTGAATATACCATCGACTTTTCAAAAGAATGAACAAATCTGTCTTGGGAGAACTACAACCAGAATGCTCCTTAGAAGCAAGGACGGCGAGACTGCATCTTACATACTTTGGACATGTTGTCAGGAGGTATCAGTTCCTGGAGAAGGACATCATGCTTGGTAAAGTACAGGGTCAGTGGAAAAAGGAAGACCCTCAACGAGACGGATTGACACAGTGGTTACAACAATGGGTTCAAGCATAACAGTGATTGTGAGCATGGTGCAGGAACAGGGCAGCATTTTCTTATGTTGTACATAGGGTCGCTATGAGTTGGAACAGACTCAGTGGCACCTAACAACAACAGCAACATCTTCTAGTTCACTGATTTGTTGCTCTGTTATATTCCTTTTGCTATTGAGCCCATCCAGCACTTTTAAAATTTCAGTTATTGCATTTTTCAGTTCTGTAATTTCTATTTTGTTCTTTTTTACATATTTCATTTTTTTGCTGAAATTTTATATTTGTTTCAAAAGTGTTTGTAATTGCTCATTGACATATTTTTTAAAGCTGCTTTAAAATCCTGGTCAGATAATGCTAAAATTTATTCACCTTGGTTTTGGTCCCTGTTGGTTGTTTTTCTCATTCAAGTTTTGAGTTTCTGGGTTCTTGGTATGAAATTTTTTTTTTTAATTGTAATCTGGATATTTTTAATGTTATGTTAGGAGACTGGATCCTACTTAAATCTACTTTAGCAGGTAGTTATCTTGTTGCAGACCCGGTGTCTCCCAGCCCCACAGAGGCAATGAGGGACCCTGTAGGCAGCACCAACAGGGATTGGGTGGTAGACCTGCAGCCACCTGTCAGCTCAGACATAAGTAGACTGAAAGTAAAATAAAGAAACTATGTATGCCTTGCACATATTAATCACAATAAGCACTATGAAAAGGTAGACTTTAGAGCAAGAAAAAAAAGTCCATTTGTAGTAAATGGTTTCTAGTAGATCTCTGTTTCAAAATTTTAATAGCAGTTGTATAAAAAAAATCAAAGAATAAACGGCAAGCATGAACGTTTTAGAATCTATGTGGTAGTTAGTCATGTTTTGGCCATTACCATTTAACCTAAGGCAGCAAAGTGTTTCTTTGTTGCTTTAGAAAGTGATACTATATTTCTAGATAGTAAAAAAGTAGACACTTGTTATTTTTGGTGATGGGAAATGTAACACTGACTTAGGGTGCATTGTGAACAGCTTGACAATGGTAAATGAGATTAAAAAATGTATACAAAAGATATTTTGGTAATTGCTATGGGATATGTAATTTTGAAACAACAGCAACAACAACCAAAAATATATGTACAGGTATATATGTATGTTTGAAGGCATATATGTGTATAGATATGCATATGTAAGTATATATGTGTATGCATATTTGTATTGAGAAACCATTTTAATTCTCCTTGAATCCAGATTTCTGGGTCCACGGAGTTGGGGTGACCCATTCAGGTGACCTGCCCTTAGGTGTCCTTTTGAACCTTGAGCCTTTAAGGAACTCTTTTCTCAAAGTCATCTTCAAGTCAAGCAATAGCCTAGTAAGCAGCATAGTGAAGATCATTTTGCCTTAGGCATTGTGCTCTTTTGGAGAATTGCAGTGACCTTCAGGAGACCACCCTTCCAGACCCTGCCTATGTAAGCTGTTTTCATTGTGTCCTTTTCAGAGTGCTTTCTCAATACCCTCAGGTTGACACTGCCTAGTTAAACTCATATCTACTCACAATAAATATATTCTTTACACTAATTTTTTTCTCTTTTTTTAAATTGAACTTTAGATGAAGGTTTACAGAACAAACTACTTTCTCATCAAACAGTACACACATTGTTGTATGACACTGGTTAAAAAACCCATGACATGTCAGTACTCTCCCGTCTCAACCCTGGATTCCCTATTACCAGCCTTCCTGTTCTATCCTACTTTCCAGCCCCTACCCCAGGGCTGGTGCGCCCCTTTAGTCTTGTTTTGTTCCATGGTCCTGTTCAATCTTTGGCTGAATGGCGAACCTCAGGAGTGGCCTCATTACTGAGCTGAAAGGGTGTCCTGGGTCCACACCCTCAGGGTTCCTCCAGTCTCTGACAGGCCAGCAAATCTGGTCTTTCCTTTTGAGTTGGATTCTTGTTCTACATTTTTCTCCAGCTCTGTCTGGGACCCTATATTGTGATCCCTATCACAGCAATCAATGGTGGTAGCCAGGCACCATCTCATTGTACTAGACTCAGTCTGGTAGAGGACATGGTAGATGTGGTCCATTAGTCCTTTGGACTAATCTTCCCTTCTATCTTTAGTTTTCTTCATTCTTCCTTGCTCCCAAAGGGGTGAGACCAGTGGAGTGTCCTACATGGCCACTTACAGGGTTTTAAGGTCCTGGATGCTACTCACCAAAGTGGAATGTAGAACATTTTCTTTATAAACTCTGTTATGCCAATAGAGCTAGATTTCCCTGAGGCCATGGTCCCCACAGCTCTCAGCCCAGCAATTTGGTCCCTCAGGGAGTTTGGGTATGTCTATAGAGCTACCATGGCCCTGCCTTGTAAAGGCTGTGCTGGCTTCCCCAGTATTACCTGTTATACTAATTTTTGATGTTCCTTTGCACATTTAGGTTTTTGACAATTCCTCACCTCAGAAGTAGGATCCGAAGTGGCTGACTGATGTCCCCGGAGCTCTCGTTGGACACAGGCATAGTGCCTGCAAAAGCCCTTTCAGCTTATTTTCTCCATGGAGCATCTGGAGGTCGTCTTGGTAAGCACTTTTGGATTCTCAAGTTTCACTCCTTTTACATTTTGAGCTTGAATCCAATATTTATTGTGAGTTTGATGAATTTGTTGTTTCATAGTGCTTAGGACTGTCTCAAAAATGATGTCTGCCAAATCCAAGAAAGCAGCACATTTTTCTAGTGGAACCCCGGCTTGCTACATGACCAAGGACTATGGGTCTAGGTCTTGTTTGTATTTGGATTTATGGTTTGAGCTCACTAACAACAGTTTTTCAAATCAGTAACCACTAGTAGATTTAACTAGTACCAGTTGGAAAAACTGATATATTTAAGGTCTAAATTGGAAACCCCAGTGGCAGAGTGGTTAAGAGCTATGGCTGCTAACCAAAAGGTTGGCAGTTCGAATTTACCTGGCACTCCTCGGAAACTCTATGGGGCAGTTCTACTCTGTCCTATAGGGTTGCTATGAGTCTGAATTGACTCGATGGCAATAGGTTGGTTTTGGTTTTGGTTTAAGGTCTAAATTAGAAAACCATGGCACCGTTACCAAACAACCGTAATGGGATTCTTATGTTGATTGGTATTCTGGGGCTTCCAAACGTATTCAGTATTCTAAAATAGTGTCTCTGAAATTGTTTTTTAAAAAATTGTAAGTTGTAAGAGACTGGGTCTCTAGCCTGAAGAATAGACTGGGTTCAAAAAGAATGAACCTAGGTTTCGTATGGTTGTTACAAAGGAATCCAAGAGTTTTTTAAGCTGCAAAAATATGTGGACACGAGTCTAAGTACTTTTAAGGGCCTCTAGGGTGTTCGTGGAGCCTTGGTGGTGCAGTGGTTAAGAGCTTGGATGCTAACGAAAAGGTCAGCAGTTTGAATCCATCAGCTGCTCCTTGGAAACCCCACGGGGAAGTTCTACTCTGTCCTATAGGGCAGTTCTGCCCTGTACTATAAGCAGTTCTACTCTGTCACTATAGGACAGAATCGACTCAATGGCGATGGAGTTTAGGGTACTCACCACCAACAGAAAAATCCTCATGTAATGATAAGCTGAGACATGAGATGGGCCAGAGTATCATGCTGCCTACCAGCTGGAAGAAAACGCTTATGCAACAGAGGTACACTGTAAAACAAAACACTAACCAAACCCTGTGGTGGACTCCCTTTTAGGAATTTTATTTGGCTCTGGTAAACTGAAGTTGCAACCTAAGGGAATAGAATTCTTGACATCTAAGAGAGGTGAGCTTGGAGCTCCCCCCTACTGGGATGCTGGTTTGGGGTTCATGTTAAAAAGTACTCTAAGCTAAGTATACTAGAAGTAATTTGGAATTTTAGTGAGCACTTTAGGAAAATGAGTTCCCATATACTCTCTTTTTCCTTCCGCTCTGAGAAAATAAGTTCCCATTTGTGTTGTCTTTTATTTCCTCTTTGGGGAACTTCTGTCTGGTGCTCAGGTTTCATTGAGGGTCTGAGATACCTCCAACTGAGACTCTGAAAAGTTAATAAATTTTATCTAGATCACATTTTTCTGTTTAACTGGTTGGTCTTACCAAAGAATTGCTGTACACATTTTAAGAAATTGGGTTCCCTATTTGTTTTGTGTTGTGTTGTTTAAGAGTATAAGCCTGACTTTCGAGCTGGCCTCACAGACAGGTGAATTTATGTGGTTTTCTGTTTCATTCCACTGAGGACTTGCCTCTGTTCTAGAGCATTGTGCCTGAATTTCTGTCTTGTATAAGGTTGGAGGCAATGGCTAACAGTTGCAAGATTTTTAATGAGACTGTCTTAAGTCTCACTTCTTTTGTCCTTTGAGAAAAAAACTGCTTCTTTTGTCTGTCTTATGATTTGTGCCTTCAGTAGCTACTTTAAGAAACTTTGATATAAATTGATCTATTTGAAAAGTGCACTGAAAAAGGATGGGTTGTTTATTTTTATTGCTATAACAAGGCCTTAAAAAGGATAATTTATTCTAAACCACTTTTCTAAAAGATTCTTTAAAGCATGCAGAAGATAGTGTTATGATGGCATAATAATCTCCTACCTCTGGATGGTATTGGAAACCTTGGCGGTGTAGTGGTTAAGTGCTACGGCTGCTGACCAAGAGGTCGGCAGTTCGAATCCACCAGATGCTCCTTGGAATCTCTATGGGACAGTTCTACTCTGTCCTATTGGGTCACTATGAGTCAGAATCGACTACGGCAGTGGGTTTGGTTTTGGTTTGATGGATGGTATTATATTAAATTTTAATATTCCTTCAAAGAACATTATTCTAATTGGTTTAGTGATAAATGAGAGCTTATATAAATTAAATAGTCCTGATATTCCCATGAATTAATTAAAGTAAACTCATTCTGAAAAATATTTGTTTTGTACCATGCCAACCATAAAAGCAGTTTATTAAAAAGCAAAATCTTTCTATGTAACTTATTTTGTGAAATGTGTTTTATCTAAGGGAAAAGAGTAATTTTTTCTTAACGTAAAACTAGTAGTTCCAGAATAAGAAAAAGGGAGACATATGACAAATCTAGATAGAAAGAGGAAACAAAATGGCTAGCCAAGAATTGAGGGATTTGTAAAAATTGCTAAAGAACTCTCGTAATTACTGGGTTGCTTTTCTTAGTAAAGGGTGATAAAAGGTTACAACAAAAAGACAAGGCAAAACTGCTTGTCAAGAGACTAGTAACAAAAATAAATAAATTGGTTCTTGAAAATAGCCTGTGCCATTAAGGCTATCTTTTGTCCTTCAAAATGCCTAGAGTAATTTAAACATATGCAAATGAATTGAGATTGCACAAATTCTTCTTGAAAGTTAGTCTCAGAAAGGAAAGGGGGAGAGAACAGGCCTCCATTGCCCCACCCTCAGGCCTGCAGCTTCCCTATGTAGCCCTAGGGGAGTTTTGAATCAAGGGACGCCATCCAACAAGGTGGAGATTTTTAAAGATACTGAAAAATAGGATAAATAAGGTGAATATTGAGGGTTCAAATAAGAAAAATGCTCTTAAGACTGTTATCAGAAATTAGGTAGATTCTCAACATAAAAGAAGTATAAACAAGCTCTCTCTATTGTGGGGGAGTTTTAAGAAGCCAAAAGATAAAGAACACAATGAAAAACCCACCCAAAATAGAAAAAGGTCATATGTATATCACTGAATTGGTCCATTTCAGCCAAGACTTTGAAGGCTAAGCTTAAGATTGGAGAATGGGACAAGGTACAATTTTGAATGAAGACTTAGAATATTTCAACAAACTTTATTTCAATAATGGTTATGTTTTGAAGTGCATAGACTTAATATAGTGTCAAGACATTTAGGTGATTTACTTATATTGAATTAAGAGATATTCATTATAATTTAAGTTTATATATTTTTACTTTATGCCACAGAGAAAGGATATATTTCAATCTTCTAATAAATTGTGTTCATTTTTGCCACTTAAAAGGTTGTACCATAAGAAACATATAACAAAAAAATTTTAAAGATTTTTTAAAAGGAATTTATTTGGTGTAGTCAGAGTTTTATCTGTCCTGGCTAAAGTTTGATGGATTAATTTATGAGATTTTCAAGACCTTTAGTCTCAAAGAGTATATAAAACACAACCCACTGCCGTTGAGTTGATTCTGAGTTATAGCGACCCTAAAGGGTTACCAAGACTGTAAATCTTTATGGAACAGACTGCCACATCTTTCTCCCATGGAATGGCTGGTGAGTTTGAACCACTGACCTTTTGGTTAGTAGCCAACTGCTTTAGACACTGCACCACCAGTGCTCCTTAGATAGCATATAAAACTCCCCCCAAAAATGAAATTCTCACTCTTCAAATTTTCTTTACTGAGGTGAAGAGTTAATCTTGTCCTTCGTGTAATCCACCTCAAAGCCAAGGATTCATTATCTCATTAGAATAAATTCCTGAGTTGGTTTTGAAAATGAAGCCACGTAGCTATGAAAAACCTAAGGTTTTAGTCTTGTAATTTAATTAAATAACTAAGTTGTTTCTCAGTGATCTATGATAAACTCCTGACAACTTTGAAACTTTGTGGAAAGCCACAAAAGATTTGTTTCCTGCTTTGTAAAAGGAAATGTGCTTTAAAAGAAAAAGGTTAAAATATTGGGGCAGGGCCAAGATGGCTGACTAGGTACAAGCTACTGCGGATTCCTCTTGCAACAAAGACTTGGAAAAACAAGTGAATCGATCACATACATGACTGTCAAACACAGAACTAAGGAGTTGACCTGAGTGACAGGGGATCAAAAAGCCATGCCCTGAAGCAGCAACCGCTTCTGGAACTGGCGTCCCCCGCCACAGCCTTGAGAACTCGCGGTTCCCTGGTGCCAGAGTGGTGGTGCTGATCGTGGCTTACTGAGACAGAGCAAGCATGGGACACAGCCATAACCCCTAACCCCCTGGAGTAACCTCAGTAGAGATTCAGCCAGCACAAGCAGGCTGCACACTGATGCGGCTGACAGGAGAACGAGCAACCATGGGGAAGCAGCGACTGTTTTCGGAGCCTGGAGCCAGCATCCCAGTCAGAAAACCTTGGCGCTGGGCTTTGGACTAGGAGTGGAGGAGCTGATCACGGCTTCTTGAGATGGCACAAGCAGGGGACATAGGCCTGACCCTCAGGGGCAATCTCGACCCAGCCAGTGCACACAGGCTACATGCCTCTCTGGAATCTGAGATAAAACAGTCATCACCAAGCAAGATAAGTTACTTTGTCTATATTGTCGTGCACCCTACTCTCTCCTATCTGATCCCTCCCTTCCCTGCCCCAGGCGGCTTCATTAACATTGGAATTTTCTGGGCAAGGGAGTGAAGTGCTCTGTGGGGATTTTTTTCCTAACCCATACTCCTGGCCTGAGAGAAGCAGCAATTAATGACCCAGAGGGGAAAGATCCTTCCCTGACTTCCCTAAACTGTAATAAAAATGCAGAAACAGCTCCAGCCAAGCATATGAAGTCCACAGTCTTTGGCTTTCATCCTTACAGGGAACAAGGTGGCTATTATATTGCAAAGGCAATTCTGATAGAGATCTGACTGTAATTGTTTTGGCTGAACAGTGGAAAGGCAAGTTTTGAAGATCAGATACCTCTCTACCTATTAAACAGAGCTCTCACTGATCCACAGCAGGGAACTGAGGGCTGAAGCTCCACCCACACCACCTAGCCACCTGCTAAAGGGGTCTGAGGATAGTGATGCCTACCAATCTTTAGAGGTACAAGCATTGGGTGCCTAAGGTACAGTTGCAGAGCCCACCCACCAAAGTGCTCTAGGAATAGAGACACACCTACCTCACTGGCACATGAGGGAAGCCTGTCAGCATCCTGCCCTCCTTGGAGTGTGACCCCCTGCCACTACTAGAATCTGGTGCACACAACTATCACCACTACTCCTGTAAGTTAACAGGTGACAGTCTGCACCACACACTTGGTGACCCAAAATCAGAACACCTAAGCTGATTCTATTCAAGAATAGTGAATGGACTCTTAGGCTTATATATCTGGTAACAACTCAAACCAGCTGGTAATAGGACATAAGTGATTCAAAGTCTACAACAATCAAGACAGGACAATCTAGTAGCCTACCTGGGTATACTGAAACAAAGCAAAACAAGAAGATAAGACTCAGTGAGCAAATATAAAATAAATCATTACAATATCTTATAGATGGCTCAGAGACAGCAGTCAATATCAAATCACATAAAGAAGCAGACCATGATTGCTTCTAGAAATCCCCAAATTAAAGAATCAAAATCTTTCCCAAATGAAGATACAATCCTGGAATTGCCAGATGCAGAATATAAAAAGCTAATATACACAATGCTTCAAGACATCAGGGATGACCTCATAAATGAAATAAGGCAATCTACAGAAAAAGCCAAGGAACACACTGATAAAGCAGTTAAAGAAATCAAAAAGATTATTCAAGAACATAGTGGAAAAATTAATAAGCTGCAAGAATCCATAGAGAGACAGCATTCAGAAATCCAAAAGATTAACAGTAAAATTACAGAATTAGACAACTCAATGGGAAGTCAGAGGAGCATAATCGAGCAATTGGAATGCAGAGTGAGGGAGATGGAGGATAAGGCAATTGACACCAATATAGTTGAAGAAAAATCAGATAAAAGAATGAAAAAAAAAATGAAGAAACCCTAAGAATCGTGGGACTCTATCAAGAAGAATAACTTACGTGTGATTGGAGTTCCAGAACAGGGAGGGATGACAGAAAATACAGAGAGAATAGTTGAAGATCTGTTGGCAGAAAACTTCCCTGGCATCGTGAAAGATGAGAGGATATCTATCCAAGATGCTCATTGAACCCCATACAAGATTGATCCAAAAAGATTAATTAAAAAAAGAAAAAAATGCTCAAAACAGGGAACCATTGAATTCATTATGTAAAAGATTACAATAATCAGAAAAGAGGGACTAAATACAGGAGGCATAGATTATTCATATGGAGAGGAAAACAAGGCGTATAGGACGATACAGATTAGGTTTTTACTTAGAGAAATACGGGTAAGTATTAAGGTAACCACAAAGAGGTCTAACAATTCCATACTTCAAAATAAAAACCAAGAAAAACATAAGGACTCAGCAAAAGTAAATTCAACTACTTTGAAAATGAGGAACACACAATTTACAAGGAAAAACTTCTCAGCTCAAAAAAGTAAGTGGAAAAATGAAATTGTCAACAACACACACAAAAAGGCATCAAAATGACAGCACTAAACTCATCTATAATTATGGTGAATGTAAATGGACTAAATGCACCAATAAAGAGACAGAGAGTCTCAGACTTGATAAAAAACATGATCCGTCTATATGTTGCCTATGAGAGACCTACCTTAGACTTAGAGACACAAAGATACTAAACCTCAAAGGATGGAAAATAATAAATCAAGCAAACAACAATCAAAAAAGAGCAGGACTGGCAATATTAATTTCTGACAAAATAGACTTTAAAGTTAAATCCACCTCAAAGGATGAAGAAGGACACTACAAAATGATTAAAGGGACAATTTACCAGGAAGATATAACCATGTTAAATATTTATGCACCCAGTGACAGGGCTGCAAGATACATAAAAGAAACCTTAATAGAATTGAGAAGTGAGATAGACACCTCCACAATTATAGTAGGAGATTTCAACACACCACTTTTGGAGAAGGATAGGACTTCCAATAAGAAGCTCAATAGAGACACGGAAGATCTAATTGCTATAATCAACCAACTTGACCTCATAGCCTTATACAGAACACTCCACCCAACAGCTACAAAGTATACTTTTTTTCTAGTGCACATGGAACATTCTCTAGAATAGATCACATATTAGGTCATAAAACAAACCTTTGCAGAATCCAAAACATCGAAATATTACAAAGTATCTTCTCAGACCACAAGGCCATAAAAGTAGAAATCAATAACAGAAAAATCAGGGAAAAGAAATCCAATACTTGGAAACTGAACAACACCCTGCTCAAAAAAGACTGGGTTATAGAAGACATTAAGGAGGGAATAAAGAAATTCATAGAATGCAACGAGAATGAAAACACTTCCCATCTAAACCTCTGGGACACAGCAAAAGCAGTGCTCAAAGGTCAATTTATATTGATAAATGCACACATACATAAAGAATAAAGATGCAAAATCAGAGAACTGTCCCTACAACTTGAACAAATAGAAAGAGAGCAACAAAAGAATCCTTCAGGCACCAGAAGGAAACAAATAATAAAAATTAGAGCAGAATTAAATAAATTAGAGAATAGAAAAATAATTGAAAGAATTAAGAAAGTCAAAAGCTGGTTCTTTGAAAAAATTATCAAAATTGATAAACCGTTGGCCAGGCAGACTTAAAAAATACAGGAAAGGAAACAAATAACCTGAGTAAGAAATGAGGTGGGCCATATCACAACAGACCCAACTGAAATTAAAAGAATCGTATCAGATTACTACAAAAAATTGTACTCTAACAAATTTGAAAACCTAGAAGAAATGAATGAATTCCTAGAAACACACTACCTACCTAAACTAACACAAACAGAAGTAGAACAACTAAATAGATCCATAACAAAAAAAAAGATTGAAAAGGTAATCAAAAAACTCCCAACAAAAAAAGCCCTGGCCCTGACGGCTTCACTGCAGAGTTCTACCAAACTTTCAGAGAAGGTTTAACACCACTACTTCTAAAGGTATTTCAAACCATAGAAAAGAATGGAGTACTACCTAACTCATTCTATGAAGCCAGCATATCCCTGATAGCAAAACCAGGTAAAGACAACACAACAAAAGAAAATTACAGACCTATATCCCTCATGAACATAGATGCAAAAATCCTCAACAAAATTCTAGCCAATAGAATTCAACAACATATCAAAAAAAAATAATAATCCACTACGACCAAGTGGGATTTATACCAGGTATGCAAGGTTGGTTCAATATTAGAAAAACAATGAATGTAATCTATCTTATAAATAAAACAAAAGACAAAAACCACATGATCTTATCAATTGATGCAGAAAAGGCATTTGACAAAGTCCAACACCCATTCATGATAAAAACTCTCAGCAAAATAGGAATAGAAGGAAAATTCCTCAACATAGTAAAGGGCATTTATACAAAGCCAACAGCCAACATCATCCTAAATGGAGAGAGACTGAATGCGTTTCCCTTGAGAGCTGAAACCAGACAAGGATGCACTGTATTACTGCTCTTATTTAACATTGTGTTGGAGGTCCTAGCCAGAGCAATTAGGCTGGACAAAGAAATACTGGGCATCCAGATTGGCAAGGAAGAAGTCAAATTATCTCTATTTGCAGATAACACGATCATATACACAGAAAACCCTAAGGAATCCTCCAGAAAACTACTGAAACTAATAGAAGAGTTCAACAGAGTTTCAAGTTACAAGGTAAACATACAAAAATCAGTTGGATTCTTCTACACCAAAAAAAAAGAACATCGAAGAGGAAATCACCAAATCAATACCAGTCACAGTAGCCCCCACGAACATAAAATACTTAGGAATAAATCTTACCAAAGATGTAAAAGACCTATACAAAGAAAAGTACAAAGTACTACTGCAACAAAGTAAAAGGGACCTACATAAGTGGAAAAACATACCTTGCTAATGGATAGAAAGACTTAACATAGCAAAAATGTCTATTCTACCAAAAGCCATCTATATATGCAATGCACTTCTGATCCAAATTCCAATGACATTATTTATTGTGATGAGAAACAAATCACCAACTTCATATGGAAGGGAAAGAAGCCCTGGATAAGTAAAAAAAAATTACTGAAAAAGAAGAAGAAAGTGGGAGGCCTCACTCTACCTGATTTTAGAACATATTATACAGCCACAGTACAGCCTGGTACTGGTACAAAAACAGGCACATAGACCAATGGAACAGAATTGAGAACCTAGATATAAATTGATCCACATATGAGCAGCTGATATTTGACAAAGGCCCAATGCCACTTAATTGAGGAAATGATAGTCTTTTTAACAAATGGTGCTGGCATAACTGGATATCCATTTGCAAAAAAATGAAACAGGACCCATACCTCACACCATGCACAAAAGCGAACTCCAAGTGGATCAAAGACCTAAACATAAAGACTAAAACGATAAAGATCACGGAAGAAAAAATAGGGACAACGTTAGGAACCCTAATACAAGGCATAAACAGAATGCAAAACACTACTAAAAATGACGAAGAGAAACCAGATAACTGGGAGCTTCTTAAAATCAAACACCTATGCTCATCTAAAGTCTTCACCAAAAGAGTAAAAAGACCACCTACAGACTGTGAAAAAATTTTCAGCTATGACATCTCCGATCAAAATCTATATTATTCTGTTAAAACTCAGCCACAAAAAGAAAAACAGCCCAATTAAAAATTGGGCAAAGGATATGAACAGACACATGAGGAAATGCTCTCGGTCATTAGCCATTAGGGAAATGCAAATTAAAACTAGGATGAGATTCCATGTCACTCCAACAAGGCTGTCATTAATCCAAAAAACACAAAATAAATGTTGGAGAGGCTGTGGAGAGATTGGAACACTTATACACTGCTGGTGGGAATGTAAAATGGCACAACCACTTGGGAAATCGATCTGGCATTTCCTTGAAAAGCTAGAATTAGAACTACCACACGACCCAGAAATCCTGCTCCTCTGAATGTATCCTAGAGGAATAAGAGCCTTTACACGAACAAAGATATGCACACCTGTGATTGCAGCACTGTTTACAATGCAAAATGATGGAAGCAACCAAGGTGTCCATGAACAGACAAATAGATGAATAAATTATGGTATATTCACAGAATGGAATACTACACATTGATAAAGAACAGTGATGAATCTGTGAAACATTTCATAACATGGAGGAACCTGGAAGGCATTATGCTGAGTGAAATTAGTCAGATAGAAAAGGACAAATATTGTATAAGACCACTATTATAAGATCTTGAGAAATAGTAAAAAATGAGAAGAACACATCCTTTTGTGGTTACGAGAGGCGGGAGGAAAGGAGGGTGGGACAGGGTTATTTACTGATTAGATAGTAGATAAGAACTACTTTAGGGGAAAGGAAGGACAACACTCGATACAGGGGAGGTCAGCACAACTGGACTAAACCAAAAGCAAATAAGTTTCCTGAGTAAACTGAATTCTTCGAAGGTCAGCAAAAAAGGGGCAGGGATTTGGGGGCTATGACTTCAGGGACCATCTAAATCAATTGGCAAAATAAAATCTATTAAGAAAATATTCTGCATCCCACTTTGAAGTGTGACATCTGGGGTTTTAAACCCTAGCAAGCTGCCATCTAAGATGCATCAATGAGTCTCATCCCACCTGGATCAAAGGAGAATGAAGAACACCAAGGTCACAAGGTTATTATGAGCCCAAGAGACAGAAAGGGCTACATGAACTAGAGACTAAATCATCCTGAGACCAGAAGAACTAGATGGTGCCCGGCCACAACCGATGACTGCCCTGACAGGGAACATAACAAAGAACTCCTGAGGGAGCAGGAGAACAGTGGAATGCAGGCCCCAAATTGTCATAAAAAGACCAGACTTAATAGTCTGACTAGACTAGAAGGATGCCGGTGGTCATGGTCCCTAAACCTTCTGTTGGCCCAGGACAGGAACCATTCCTGAAGCCAACTTGTCAGTCATGGATTGGAGTGGACAATGGGTTGGAGAGAGATGCTGATGAGGAGTGAGCTACTTGCATCAGGTGGATACTTGAGACTATGTTGGCATCTCCTCTCTGGAGGGGAGATGGGAGGGTAGAGGGGGTTAGAAGCCAGCAAAATTGTCACGAAAGGAGAGACTGGAAGGAGGGAGCGCCGTGACTCATTAGGGGGAGAGTTAGTGGCAGTATGTAGTAAGGTGTAAGTTTATATGTGAGAGACTGAGTCGATTTGTAAACCTTCACTTAAAGCACAATAAAAATTATTTTAAAAAAGGTTATTGTGTTATGAAGCCCATGAAATGTGTTGTCAAATCAGAATTATCAACTTTTCTTTGGGTTAAAATAATTTATGTTTTTTTTTATGTGTTAGTGTCTCCTCTTATTTTTGCTTGATATTAGACAACAAGGGCAGGATGTTATTACTCATTTTTTTTCATTGCTAACTTTGTTACAGTTTTATTTCTTTTGAATTTAGCATCCTCATATCCAATGGTAATTTTTTTTAGTCAAAAAAGTTTTCATTGTGACTCAGATGAAAATTTACAGAACAGAATAGTATTGTATTTAAAAATTTCTACACAAATTGTTTCATGGCATTGACTACAATCCCACATCGTATCAGCACTCTCCCCCTTTCCCTTCCTACCCCTGGTTGACCATGCCTATTCATCCAGTTTTCCATCCCCTCCTACCTTCTTGTCTTTGTTCTGGGCAGGTGTTGCCCGTTTGATTTTGTATAGTTGATTGATCTAAGAAGCACATTCCTCACATATATTATTGTTTGTCTTATAGGCTTGCCTGATCTTTGGCTGAAAGGTGAACTTTGGGAGTGGCTTTAAGTCGGAGTTAGAAAGGTTTCTGGGGACCATAGTTTCAGGGGTTCCTCTAGTCTCTGTTAGACCGGTTAACCTGGTCTATTTTGTGAATTTGATCATTTGTTCAACAGCCACTACCAAAGTCACACATAGACCAGAACCACAAAACAACAACAATTAATAGAAGGGAGGAAAGACAGTCTAAAGAGAAAGAGAAGAAACAAAGCTCCTGATACATCAAAACAAAACAAAAAATTGGAACAAAACATATAATCAATAAATACATAAATTAATTAATTAACACTTTAATGCCTTGGAGACAGCAGACAATAACAAATAATATGAAGAAACGGGATAAAAGACTCATGAAAGTGAACAAAATACCTTTCACCAAAGTTACCACTTATCTATTGTCTATTTACTGTTTTTCCATCCCCACCTCTCCCCTCCCTCGTAACCATCAAAGATTGCTTCTGTTTGCTTGTAAACATTTTTTATGTTTTTTATAGTAGTGGTCTCATCCAATATTTGGTGAAGGGTAAGACAATACACAATACCAGGGAAGCCAGCACAACTTCTCTAAGGCAAGGTCATGGAAGTTCCATAGACACATAGAAATTTCCTGAGGATCCGAATTACTGGGCTGAGGGCTGTGGGGACCTTGGTCTCTGGGAACATCTAGCTCAATTTGCATAACACAGTTGATAAAGAAAATGTTCTACGTTCTACTTTGGTGAGTAGCATCTGGGGTCTTAAAAGCCTGTGAATGGCCATTTCTAAGATACTCCACTGGTCTCACCCCTTCAGGAGCAAGGGAGAATGGAGAAAACTAAAGACACAAGGAAAAGATTAGTCCGAAGGACTAATGGACCGCAACTACCATGGCCTCCACTGGAATGAGTCTAGTACAACTAGATGGTGCCCAGCTACCACCACTGACTGCTGTGACAGGGATGAAAATAGAGGGTCCTGGACAGAGCTGGAGAAAAATGTAGAACAAAATTCTAACTCACAAAAAATGACCAGTCTTACTGTCCTGACAGCAAATGGAGAAATGCCAAGACTATGGCCCCCAAACACACTTTCAGCTCAGTAAATGACTCCTAAGGTTCACCATTCAGGCAAAGATTGGACAGGCCCATAAAACAAAATGAGACTAAAGGGACACACCAGCCCAGGGGCATGGACAAAAAGGCAGGAGGAGACAGGAAAGCTGGTAATAGGGATCCCAAGGTCTAGAAGGGAAAGTGTTGACATGTTGTGGGATTGTTAACCAATGCCATAAAACAATATGTGTACGAACTGTTTTATGAGAAGCTAGTTTGTTTTGTAAACATTCATCTAAAGTACAAAAAGATTTAAAAAAGTGAGCAAATTAAAGGGACAGAAAACCTTCCTGAGGAAAAAGTGGTTATAGAACTACCTGATAAGGAATTTTAAAAACTTAAATATAGAATCCTTAAAGAGATGAAGGAAAACACAGAAAAAAACCTAGAAGAATTCAGGAAAACATTACAAGAACAAAATGACAAACTAAATAGACAATTAGAAACCATAAAAAAACAACTACTGGAAATTCAGAAGATTAACAATAAAATGGAACACTGGTGGCACAATGGTCAGGAGCTCAGCTGCTAACCAAAAAGCTCAGCAGTTCAAATGCACCAGCCACTCCTTGGAAACCCTAAGGAGACAGTTCTACTCTGTTCTGTAGAGTCACTATGAGTTGGAATTGACTCAATGGCAATGGGTTTAACAATAAAATTTCAGAAGTAGATAACTCAATGGAAAGACATAGATATAAATTTGAACAATGGAAGAAAGAATCAGTGAAATAGAGGACAAATCCCTTGATACTACTTTTTTGAGGAACAATTAGAAAAAAGTTGATGAAAAATGTAGAAAGCTTAAGAATGATGTGGGACACAGTCAAGGGGAATACTTTACACATAATAGAAATTCCAGAAGAGGAGGAAAAAAAAGCACAGAAATAATTTTTGAGGATTTATTGGCATAAAACTTCCATGAAAAGTAAAATTTCTATAAAAAAGGACAAAAAGGTTTCTGTCCAAGAAGCTCAACAAATCCCAAACAGAATAGACCCCAAAAGACTGCCACCAAGCCCTAAATAATCAAACTTTCCAAAATCAAAGACAAGGGAGTAATTCTGAGAGCAGCTCACTAAAAAATGAAATATCACTTACAAAAGGGTACCAATAAGATTAAGTGCTGATTTCTCATCATAAACCATTCAGGCAAGAAGGCAATGGGATTACATATATAAAAACCTGAAAGAAAACAATTGCCAACCAAGAAATGTATAACCAGCAAAATTGTTGTTCCCAAACATGATGGCAAAATTAGCACATTTCCAGATAAGCAGTATTTAAGGGAATTAGTAAAAACCAGATCAATCTTAAAAGAAATATTAAAGAGAGTTCTTTGGGCAGAGAACCAATGACCTCAGAAATAATCAGAGATTAAGACACATGACAGCATAATGAAGATGCAAAATTGAAAACAAGGAACCATTGATGTCAATCTGTAAATGACGATAACCTCAAAACAAAAAGAGGAAATATATGGTGTAGTTATAGACTTCCATATGGAGAGGAAGTCAAGGTAATATCAAGATAGATTGTACTAAACTTTAGAAGTTAAAGGTAAATTTCAGAGTAACCATAAAGAAAAGTAATAAATCAACTCACCAAAATGAAGAAGAAAATCAAAAAGACACAGTAAACTCAAAATTAACAACAAAGGATACACAAAGAAAATTCTTAAACAAAAAGAACTCAGCACATAGGAGGTAGGCCAAGATGGCAGAATAGCCAGACACTTCCTGTGATCCCTCTTTAAAACAAAGACCCGAAAAAACAAGTGAAACGATTATATTTATGACAACCTAGGAGACCTGATCATCAAAGGCAAAGTTAGAAAACAGACTGAACTATGGGGGAGGGAGAAACGGTTCAGGAGAGAGGAGTTGCCGGACCTGAATCCCCGGGATCCCTCAGGCACCACTACGGGGAGTGGCTGTAGCGGGCTGGTAGTAGTGTTCGGCAGCAGTTTTCTCAGGGAGAAACAGCCAGCCGCACAGTGAACTCACACCTTCAGAACCAGAGAATAGTGGTGGTCTCAGCAAAAGCTAAATAATTGAATATATTTTACCATGTCCCCCACCCCCAAGCCAGCTTCAGAGGCTGTTGATTTCCCTGGGCCTGAGACGGGCCCTGTTGAGCACCAGGAATCATTCTGGGAGAAGGAATAAATTCAAAATTGGGGGAAAAGGTAATTTGCTAGCTCTTACTAACATAGGGAGCTCCAGCCAGAAGCAGGTCCTGTCCAAACATAAAAGGCCTGTGGACTTTGAATACCTTTCCCCTCTTACATGGACCTGTGTGGGCCTATTTTGGGAGAATAGGCCCTTTTTGGAAGACTGCAACTGTTTCAACTGTGCGGTAGAGAGGTGGGTGTTTGATGTTTGATACTGCTTTGCTTATTAAACAGGGTCCTCACCTACCCGCATCAGGGGCCTAAGGACCGGAGAGGCTTCACTCAGGTAGCCCAGCTACCCACGACAGGGGTCTAAGGATAACTGGTACCTCACAGTCCTTACAACCAAAAGCACTGGGTGCCCATGGTCTGTCTGCACAACTCACTCACCTGTATGCTTTAGGAAACAGGGACATGATTTTCTCAGAGACACGTGAGGGAATATTCTCAGTTCCTTGCCTTGTTCAGAGTGTGACCCCCTGCTGCAACCAGATACCGGTATCCACACCAACCACCCCTGCCCCTCTAAGACTGTGGGGCAGAGCCTGTACCACACACTTGCTGATCAGCTACCTGGACATCTGAGCTGAATCCATACAAGAAAAGTGAATGACTCTTTTTTTTCCTAGGCTGATATAACTGATAACAGCTCTAGACATCTGGTGACAGGACTTCAGAGCTTTGAAGGCAAAAATAATCAAGCTAGCTCACTCAAGCAACCCATTTGGGCATATCAAAACAAAACAAAACAATAAGCTAGGATACAGTAAGCAAACATAAAATAAGCTACTATAATAACTTATAGATGGCTCGGAGATAAGAGTCAATATCAAATTACATAAAGAAACAGACCATGATTGCTTCAACAAGCTCTCAAAACAAAGAATCAAGGGATCTTCTAGATGAAAGTGCCTTTCTGGAATTACCGGATGCAGAATACAACAGATTAATGTACAGAATCCTTCAAGACATCAGGAAGGAGATCAGCCAAAATGCAGAACAAGCCAAGGAACACAGAGATAAAACAGTTGAAGAAATTACAAAGGTTATTCAAGAACATAATGAAAAATTTAATAAGCTGCAAGAATCCATAGAGAGATAACAATCAGAAATTCAGATGATTAATAATAAAATTACAGAATTAGAAAACTCGATAGAAAGTCAAAGGAGCAAAACTGAGCAAGTGGAAGGCAGAATTACAAAATAAAATACAAGAAAAAAATAGAGACTTAGCGGAAACAAAATCGACAACAGCTAATAAGAGGAAAAGACAATATATAAAGATAAACTACTCAGTACAAAAAATTAAGTGGGAAAAAGAAACTGTCAACAATACACAAAAAAAGACATCAAAATGACAGCACTAAATTTGTACTTATCCATAATTACTCTGATTGTAAATGGACTAAATGCACCAATAAAGAGACAGAGAGTGGCAGAATGGATAAAAAAAAAATGATCCATCTATCTATTGCCTCCAACAGACACACCTTAGACTTAGAGACAGAAACAAACTAAAAATCCAATGATGGAAAAAAATATATCAAGCAAACAACAATCAAAAAAAAAGCAGGAGTGGCAATATTAATTTCTGACAAAATAGACTTTAATGTTAAATCCATCACAAAGGATAAGGAAGGACACTATATAATGATTAAAGGGACAATATACCAGGAGGATATAACCATATTAAATAGTAATGCCCCCAATTATAGGGCTGCAAGATACATAAAATAAACTCTAATAGCATTGAAAAGTGAGATAGACAACACCAGAATTATAGTAGGAGACTTCAACACACCACTTTTGGTGAAAGACAGGACATCCAGAAAGAAGCGCAATAAAGGCACGGAAGATCTAAATGCCACAATCAACAGCTTGACCTTATAGACACATACAGAACACTCCACCCAACAGCAGCCACGTATACATTCTTTTCTAGTGCACGTGGAACATTCTCTAGAATAGACCACATATTAGGTCATAAAGCAAGCCTTAGCAGAATCAAAAACATTGAAATATTACAAAGCATCTTCTCTTACCATAAGGCCATAAAAGTAGAAATAAATAACAGCAAAAGCAATGACAAGAAATGAAACACTTCAAAAATGAACAATACCCTGCTCAAAAAAGACTGGGTTATACAAGACATTAAGGATGGAATAGAGAAATTCACTGAATCCAAAGTGAATGAAAACACTTCCTACCAGAACCTTTGGGACACAGTGAACGGAGTGCTCAGAGGTCAATTTATATCAATAAATGCACACATCCAAAAAGAAGAAAGTTCCAAAATCAAAGAATTATCCCTATAACTTGCGCAAATAGAAAGAGAGCAAGAAAAGAAACTCTCAGGCACCAGAAGAAAGCAAATAATTAAAATTACAGCAGAAATAAATGAAACAGAAAAGAGAAAAACAATTTGAAAGAATTAAGATGACCAAAAGCTGGTTCTTTGAAAAAATTAACAAAAACGATAAACCGTGGGCCACACTGACAAAAGAAACACAGGAGAGGAAGCAAATAGCCCGAATAAGAAATGAGATAGGCGATATTACCACAGACCTAACTGAAATTAAAAGAATCATATCAGGTTACTATGAAAAATTGTACTCTAACAAATTTGAAAACCTAGAAGAAAGGGATGGATTCTTAGAAACACATTGCCTACCTAAACTAACACAGATAGAGGCAGAACAACTAAATATGCCCATAACAAAAGAAGTGATTGTAAAGATAATCAAAAACTCCAAACAACAACAAAAATACCCTGGCCAGGATGGCTTCACTGCAGAATTCTTCTGAACTTTCAGAGAAGAATTAACACTATACTAAAGGTATTTCAGAGCATAGGAAAAAGAATACTCCCAAACTCATTCTATGAAACCAGCATATCCGTGATAGCAAAACCAGGTAAAGACACCACACACACAGAAAAAATACAAACGTATAACCCTCATGAAGTTTAAAAAAAAAAAACCTCATGAAGTTAGATGCAAAAATTCTCAACAAAATTGTAGCCAATAGAATTCAACAATATATTGAAAAAATAATTCACCACGACCAAGTGGGATTCATACCAGGTATGCAGGGATGGATCAACATTAAAAAAAAAAATGAATGTAGTCCATCATATGAATAAAAAAAAAGACAAGAATTACATGATTTTATCAATTGATGCAGAAAAGGCATTTGACAGAGTCCAACACACATTCATGATAAAAACTCTTAGCAAAATAGGAATAGAAGGAAAATTCCTCAGCATAATAAAGGGCATTTATACAAAGCCAACAGCCAACATCACCCTAAATGGAGAGAGCCTGAAAGCATTCCCTTGAGACTGGGATCCAGACAACGATGCCCTTTATTACCACTCTTATTCAACATTATGCTGGAGGTCCTAGCCAGAGCAATTAGGCTAGATAAAGAAATAAAGGGCATCCAGATTGGCAAGGAAGAAGTAAAAGTATCTCTATTTGTGGATGACATATTCTTATACACAGAAAAACGTAAAGAATCCTCAGGAAAACTACTGAAACTAATAGAAGAGTGCAGCAGTGTATCAGGATACAAGGTAAACATACTAAAACCTTTGGAACGCAGTGAAAACAGTGCTCTGAGGAGAACTTATAGCAATAAATGCACACGTCAAAAAACAAGAACGGGACAAAATCAATAGCTTATCCCAACAGCTGGAACAAATAGGAAAGGAGCAGCAAAAGAAGACCACATTTGCCAGAAGAAAGGAAATAATAAAGATCATAGAGAAAATAAATGAAATAGGTAACAGAAAAATAATAGAAAGAATAAGACTAGAAGTTGGTTCTTTGAGAGGATCAATAAAATTGACAAACTACTGGCCAAATTGACAAAGGAGAAAAATGAGAAGATGCAAATAACTAAAATAAAAAATGACATGGGTGACATTACAACAGAACAAAATGAGATGAAGAGAATCATCACAGACTATTATGAAAAACTGCACTCCAACAAATTTGAAAACCTAGAAGAAATAGACAAATTTCTAGAAACACAGTACCTACCTAAACTAACACGAATAGAGGTAGAAAATTTGAACAGACCCATAACAAAAGAAGAAATTGAATGTGTTATAAAAAAAAAAAGAAATACAACTCCCAACAACAACAACAAAAAAGCCTCAGCCCAGACTGCTTCACTGGAGAATTCCACTAAATATTCAGAAAGGAGTTGACACCAGTTGTACTCAAACTCTTCCAGGATATAGAAAAGGAAGAAATATTCCCTAATTCATTCTATGAAGCCAGCATAACCCTGATACCAAAGCCAGGCAAAGACACCAATAAAAGAGAAAATTACAAACCAATGTCCCTCATGAATATAGATACAAAGACTCTGAACAAAATTCTAGACAACAGAATTCAACAGTGTAGTATCAAAACAATAATGTATCATGATCAAGTGGGATTCATAACTGGGATGCAAGGATGGTTCAACATTAGAAAATCAAAGTAATTCACCACATAAATAAAACAAAGGAAAAGAATCACTTGATCATCTCAATCAATGCTAAAAAGGCACTTGATAAAATGTAACACTTCCCAATCTCACAGCTTACTATACAGCCACAGTAATCAAAACAGCCTAGTACTGAATCAGTGACAGACACATAGACCAATGGAATGGAATTGATAACCCACAATTAAATTCACTCATCCACAGGCAGCTGATCTTAGACAAAGGGTCAAAGTCCATCCAATGGGGAAGAAACAGTCTCTTTAACAAATGGAACAAATGGTGCTGGCAAAACTGGTTATTCATTTTTGGAAAAATGAAACAGTACCCATAGCTCAGACCATACAAATAAACCAACTCAAAATGGATCAAAGACCTAAATGTTAAAACTGAAACTATAAACTTGCTGAAAGATAACATAGGGTCAAAACTAGGTGACCTAATTTTTGGCATAAATAGCCTATTAAACAAAACTAAAAATGCACAAATGACAGAAGATATATTAGATAACTGGGACTGTTACCCGAGAACGGCCTCGGTTCTTGTCTTCGGTGTAGGAAGGAATTCAAACACTGAGACAAATAGTCCCAAGCGAGCAGAGGTTTATTAGCAAGCAGAGGGTTAGTGGTAAAAGTACACTTGACTAGGAAGCGTCAAGCAGGCTACTCAGGTAGAGAAAGAATCTAAGTGCTGCGATAGTCATTTTCTTAGGGTTTTATACACTTCTTGTCTCTTATCTCTCTGTGTTAACATTTATCAGCCAGGACAAGAACCCCTATGGAGACTATTTCTTTGGCTTAAGTTTTAATTACCAAGTTAAGGACCCCCTGTAAGGATCATTTCCTTGGCTTAAAGTTTAACTATGTAGGGACCATCTTTTTGAGGAATGTCACCACCCCTTGCCTCTTCCTCTTCCCGAGTGCAAGCTCTCTCCCTCCCCCTCACAGGACCTCCTAAAAATTAATTACTTAATGCTCATCAAAAAAAAAATTTTTTTTCATCAAAAGACTTTACCGGGAGAGTAAAAAGAGAATCTACACACTGGTGGAAAAAAAAAAAAACTTTGGTAACAACATATCTGATAAGAATCTAATCTCTAAAATATGTAGAAAATGTCAGCAAGTCAACAACAAAAAGACCAACCATCCAATCAATAAAATACACTTCACCAAAGAGGACATTCAGGTGGCCAACAAATACATGAAAAGATGCTCTTGATCAGGAGCCATTAGAAACATGCAAAGGAAAACTATAGTGAGATACCATCTCACACTTGCAAAAATGGCAATGATAAAAAAAAACAGAGAGAGAGAGAGAAAAAACAACAAATGCTGGTGAGGTTGTTGGGGGATAGGAACTCTTATACATTGCTGGTGGGATTGTAAAATAGTACAACCACTGTCAAAAACAATATGGAGCTTCCTCAAAAAGCTAGAAATACTTTATGACCCAGCAATCACATTCCTAGGTGTATATACTAGGCATATGAGAGCAGTGACACAAATAGGCATAGGCACACCTGTGTTCATTGCAGCAGCATTCACAATAGCAAAAATATAGAAACAACCTACGTTCCCATCAACAGATGAATGTGTAAACAAATTGTGATAATACAAACAGTGGCATACTATGCAACAGTAAAGAATAATGAGGAGTCCACAAAACATCTTATAGCATGGATGAATCAAAAGATGACTGGGGAGGAGCTGCCTCCTCAAAGTAGAGTCTACCTTAATGACGTGGATGGACTAAAGTTCGACTCAAAATGAGACACAACAGCTGCAAACAGCCATTAATAACTGGAACCTGGAACGTATGAAATATTAATCTAGGAAATTTGGAAATCATCAAAAATGAAATAGAATGCATAAACATCAATATCTTAGACATTAGTGAGCTGAAATGGACTGGTATTGGTCGTTTTGAATCGGATAGTCATATAGCCTACTATGCTCGGAATGACAAGTTGAAGAGGAATGGTGTTGCATTCATCATCAAAAGGAACATTTCAAGATCTATCTTGAAGTACAACGCTGTCAGTGATAGGATAATATCCATACGCCTACAAGGAAGACCAGTTAATAAGAGAATTTTTCACATTTACGCACCAACCACTAAGGCCAAAGACAAAGAAATAGAAGATTTTTATCAGCTGCTGCAGCCTGAAATTGATCGAACATGCAGTCAAGATGCATTGATAGTTACTGGTGATTGGAATGCAAAAGTTGGAACAAAGAAGAAGGATCCGTGGTTGGAAAATACAGGCTTGATGAAAGAAACAATCCCAGAGACTGAATGATAGAATTTTGCAAGACCAATGACTTCTTCATTGCAAATACCTTCTTTTACCACATTTTTCTGACATGATACTGAATTCTATTGGCTAGAATTTTGTTGAGAATTTTTGCATCTGTATTCATTAGAGATACTGGTCTGTAATTTTCTTTCTTTTTTTTTTTGTGGTGTCTTTGCCCGGTTTTGGTATCAGGATTGTGCTTGCTTCATAAAATGAATTTGGAAGTATCACTTCTTTTTCTGTGTCCTGAAGTGGTTTGAGTAGCACTGTTGTAAGCTCTTCTCTGAATATTTGGTAAAATTACCCAGTGACGCCATCTGGGCCAGGGTTTTTTTTTTGTTGGGAGGTTTTTTTTTTTAAATTAACTTTTCAGTCTCTTCTCTTGTTATGGATCAGTTCAGGTTTTTAACATCATTTTGTGTTAGTTTGGTAGATAGTGTGTTTCTAGAAATTTGTCCATTTCCTCTAGGTTTTCAAATTTGTTGGGGTATAGTTTTTCATAATACTGTTATGATCCTCTTATTTTCAGTTGGGTCTGTTGTAATGTTCCCCTTTTCGTTTTTTATTTGGGTTATTTTCATCCTGTCCTGTTTTTCTGTTGTCATTTTGGCCAGTGGTTTGTCAATTATGTTGATGCTGTCCAAGAATGAACTTTTGGTTTCGTTGATTCTTTCTGTTTTTCTATTTCATTGATTTCTGCTCTGATCTTCATTATTTCCTTTCTTCTGGTTGCTGTGGGCTTCTTTTGCTGTTCTCTTTGTATTTGTTCAAGTTGTGTAACGAACATTTTGTTTTTGTCCCTTTCTTCTTTTTTGATGTGTGGGTCTATTTGTATAAATTGACCTGTAAGCACTGCCTTTGCTGTGTCCCAAAGTTTTGATATATGTGTTTTCATTTCCTTTTGATTCTAGGAATTTATTTTTATTCCATTTCTATTTTCTTCTCTTACCCAGTGGTATTTAAGCAGGGTGTTATTCAGTTTCCATGTAATTGATTTTTTTTCCTTGCTCATCTTGTTAATTTGTGCTTTGATGGCATTGTGGTCAGAGAAGGTACTTTGTAATATCTCGGTGTTTTGGATTTTATTGCTGGTTGCTCTGTGGCCTAAAGGTGTGGTCTATTCTGCAGAATGTTCCATGTGCTTTGGAAAAGAATGTGTACTTTGCAGCTGTTGGGTGGAGTGCTCTATATATGTCTATGAGGTGAAGTTGGCTGATTGTGTCCTTTAGCTCTTCTGTATCTTTGTTGAGTTTCTTTCTAGATGATCTGTCCTTTACTGAGATTGGTGTGTTGAAGTCTCTTACTATTATTGTGCAACAGTTAATTTCTCTTTTCAGTGCTGTTAGAGTTTATGTATTTTGGAGCCCTGTCATTGGGTGCATAGATGTTTATTATGGTTAAGTCTTCATGATGGATTGTGCCTTTTATCATTATATAGTGCCCTGCTTTGTCTTTTATGGTGGATTTTTTTAAAGTCTATTTTCTCTGAGATTGGTATTGCCACTCCTGCTCTTTTTTGGTAGTTATGTGCTTGTTTTATTTTTTCCATCCCTTGATTTTTAATAAATCTACATCTTTGTTTCTAAGGTGTGTCTCTTCCAAGGTGTGGATCCTGGGTTTTTTATCCATTCTGGCACTTTCTGTGTGTTTATGGGTGTATTTAGGCCATTTACATTTAAGCAGGGTGTTATTCAGTTTCCATGTAATTGATTTTTTTTCCTTGCTCATCTTGTTAATTTGTGCTTTGATGACATTGTGGTCAGAGAAGGTACTTTGTAATATCTCGGTGTTTTGGATTTTATTGCTGGTTGCTCTGTGGCCTAAAGGTGTGGTCTATTCTGCAGAATGTTCCATGTGCTTTGGAAAAGAATGTGTATTGATAGGTGTGAGTTTATTACTGTCATTTTGTTGTGCTTTTTTTTTTGTGTGGTGCTGACATTTTCTTTGTTCCTCTTACTCTCCTTTGCTGAATTGCTTTTGTTTGTGGATTTCTTTTTCCTTTCTCTTGTTTCTGTGGATTTCATTTTTATTGAGACTTTATGTTTTTCTTCTTTATTTTGATGAGTACATTAGTTAACTTTCTTTGTGGTTACCTTGAGATTTACCCTCATCTTCCTAGGTTTGAACCAGTCTTTTATTACTTGGTATCACCTTGCCTTCCTCTCCATTAGAAAGTTCCATACCTACACCATTTACTCCCTCTTTTATTGTTCTGACATTGTTGTCATTTACAAATTAACCTCTCTGGTTCCCTGTTGTAATTCTTTTTGTTTTGGATATTCCTTGAGAGTTCATTTCCTAGGTTGGTATCTGGATGGTACAGTCTTGTGCCCTAGATTCAGGCTGTGGTCTGATGTTGTTTGTTTTGAGACTGAAGGACTCCCTTTAATAATTCTTGTAAGTTTGGTTTGGTTTTTACATATTCCCTTAGTTTCTGTTTATCTGGAAATGTTGTTATTTCACCATCATTTCTGAATGAGAGTTTTGCAGGATATGTTATTCTTGGTTGGCAATGTTTTTCTTTCAAAGTTTTATGTATGTCATCCCATTGCCTTCTTGTCTGCATAGTTTCTGCTGAATAATCAGAGCTTAGTCTTATTGTTTCTCCTCTGTATGTGACTTTTTGTTTTTCTCTAGCTGCTCTCAGGATTTTGTCCTTGTTTTTGGTCTTAATGTGTGTGATTGTGATATGCCTTGTTGATTTTCTTTTGGGGTCTATCCTATATGGGGTTCGTTGAGCTTCTTGGATGGTCAGCTTATCATCTTTCATGATCTTAGGGAAGTTTTCTGTCAGCAATTTTTCAATGATCCTCTGTTTTCCATTTTCTCCCCCGTGCTGGAACTCCCGTCACTCGCAAGTTTTTGCTTTTGATTATATTCCACGTAATTCTCAGGGTTTCTTAATTTTTCTTCATTCTTTTTTCTGTTTTTTCCTCAAACAGATTTGTATCCAAGTGTTTGTTTCCAATTTTGCTGATCCTGTCTTCCATTATTTCAAGCCTGCTCCTCAGCCCTTCTGTGACATTGTTAATTTCTGAAATCTTGTTTAGCTTTTGGATTTCTATCTGTAGTTTTTGTGTGATTTCTAGTTGTGAATTTATTTTGGCATTTTGTTCCTGTATTATTTTCCTGAATTCTTCCTTTTTTTTGGTTTGTATTTTCTGTCAATTTGTCTGCCTTATCCATGAATTTGTCTATTTTTTTCCTCATTTTTGTCTGCTTTTTGGTTCAACTCTTGGATAGCTCTGAATATAAGAGATTTGAATTCCCTATCAGGTAGTTCTAGTGCCTTTTCTTCTACTGGAAAGTCATCTGGTGTTTTATTTTGGATGCTTATTGGAACCATCCTGTCCTTTTTTTTTTTTAATATGTTTTGATATTGCCTGCTCTCTTCAGGACATTCAGTAGTTATTTTCTTCGTTTATTGATTGTGGATCTGTTTGTTTTGTCCTGCTTTTTTTCATTTATTTGGTTATGTCTGAGCAGGCAAGCAGTGCATTGTTTTTTGTTTGCTTGCCTATGGTCATGCTACTTTTCACCTCTTGTCCAGTGAATAGGGCCAGTCACTCAACTATGGTGGAGCAGGGCAGGTCCAGCTGAATGGTAGGGGCTGGGATGGGTTGTTTGTGGCACATACTAGGGCTGACAGGGTGGGCCATGAATCAGTGCTGGGCAGGTTCAGGCAGGCCATGCCTAAGCTGCTTAGGGGTGTGATGTTCAGCTCATGGTGCAGGTAGGCAGGAGGGAGGGGAGAGGTCGTGATGTGTGGAGGTAATATGAGTATGGGGAAGAGAGAAGAGAGGAGAGAGGAAGAGGTGCCAAAAACCAAGAAAGTAAGAAAACAAAACAAAAGAGTGCTAAGGGAGTTTGCCGTTGGAGTGGAGAGATGAGAACCAAGGAATGGAAAAAGAAAAAAGAATGCAACTAGATAAAAATTTGGAAGGAAAAGAAAAGAAAACCCCCCAGGGGTCCCACTGCTGCAGCTGCAAAAATCAGGGAAGTAGCTCCCAGGCTGCTCAATGTAGTCTGGCTCACTGGGTGTAGATGTCACAGAGCACCAGGTATTCAGAAGACAGGAAAAGAAGGTAAGTATAGAGAGACGAGAACTGAGAAATGAAGAAAGACAGAATGGAAAAAAAAAGAGGGAAAAAATGTTTAAAATGCCCCCAGGGATCCCACCTATGCAGTTGTGCAGATTGTGGGAGTGATTCCTAAGCTGTGCAGTGCAGCCCCACTACAAGGGGCTCCTAAGCCGCAAAAAGAAAAAGAAAACAGATACACCAAACAAAACAGACCAAAGCGAAAGGAAACAAAACAAAGAAAAAAAAAGTGTTGGGAATCCCACTGGTGTGGTGTCACGGGGCAGGGGAATGGTTCCCCAGTCGAGCGTTGCTCTCTGTTCTTTGTCAGTTTTACTACATTTGGTGCCTGGCTGAGTTCTTTATCTCTTCATTTGACACTTCAGGTTACAGGACTGACGTTCGTCTCCATTTTGGTTAGTTTTTTGAGTCTTTGCTGTGGAGGGATGGCATGGTGCTTCTGTCTATAGAGCCATGTTGGCCGAAGTCTCCCTTTAATAATCCTTGTAAGTTTGGTTTGGCTTTTACATATTCTCTTAATTTCTGCTTATCTGGAAATGTTCTAATTTTGCCATCATATTTGAGAGAATGTTTAGCAGGGTATATTATTCTTGGTTGGCAGTTGTTTTTTTTTTTCTTTCAAGATTTTATATGTCATCCTGTTGGATTCTTTCCTGCATGGTTTCTGCCAAGTAATCAGAGCTTAGTCTTATTGTCTCCCCTTTGTATGTGACATTTTTCATTTTTCTTGAGTTGCTCTTAGGATTCTTTCTTTGTTTTTGGTTTTAGCAAGTGTGACTATGATATTTCTTGGTGATTTTCTTCTGCGGTCTCTCCTATATGGGTCTTTGGTGAGCTTCTTATATGATCAGCTTTTCATCTTTCGTGATACTAGGGATGTTTTCTGTCAGCAAATCTTTAACAATCCTCTCTGTGTTTTCCATTTTCTCCCCTGTTCTGGAACTCCGATCCCATGTAAAGTTTTGCTTTTGATTGTATCCTATATCATTCTCAAGGTTTCTTCATTTTTCTTCATTCTTTTCTCTGATTTTTTCTCAAAGTGGTATTGAAGGATTTGTCTTCAATCTTACTGATCCTGTCTTCCATTTTTTTCAAATTTGCTCCTAAAGCCTTCTATCGTACTGTACGTTTCTGAAATCTGGTGTTTATCTTTTTTATTTATAATTGCTGTTTTCATATGATTTCTAGTTGTTTTTTAAATTTTTTTTCTTGTGCTTTAGGTGAAAGTTTACAGCCCAAGTTAATTTCTCATAGAAAAATTTATATACATATTGTTATAATGCAATCCCTATACTGTGACAGCAGAATCCCCCTTTCTACCCCAAGTTGTCCATGTTCATTCAACCACCTCCTATCCCTTTCTGCCTTCTCATCCCGCCTTCAGACAGGAGCTGCCCGTTTAGTCTCCATGTATCTACTTGAACTAAGAAGCCCACACTTTACGAGTATTATTTTATGTTTTATAGTCCAGTCTAATCTTTGTCTGAAGAATTGACTTTGGGAATGGTTTTAGTTCTGGGTTAACAGAAAGTCTGGGGGCCACGTGTTCTGGTGTTGTTTTTTTTTTTTTTGACATTTTGTTACTGTATTGTCTTTCTGAATTATTCCATTGTTTTCTCTGTGTTTTCCCTGATATTGTCGGTATTTTCAATGATTTTGTCTATTTTTTACTTATTTTTGTCTAGAATATTAGAGATCTTGAATACTAGAATTTTGAACTCTGTATCAGGTAGTTCCAGTGCCTTTTCTTCCACCGGAAGAACATCTGGTGTTTTATTTTAGTGGCTTTCTGGAGCCATCCTGTCCTGTTGTTTAATATGTTTTGATATTGTCTGCTGTCTCTGGGACATTCAGAAATTATTTTCTTCATTTATTGAATGTAGATTTGTTTGTTTCATCCTGCTTTTTTGTTTTATTTTGTTATATCTGGGAAGGCGGGCTGAGAGTGCTTTGTTGCTTGCTCATCTGTGAGCATGGTACTTCTCACCTCGTCCAGGTTGGCAGTGCCGGTCTCTCAGGTATGGTGCAGCAGGGAAGGTCCAGCAGGGAGGGGTGGGATGGAAATGGGTCATTTGCTGCATGAATTGGGGCCAGTGGTGTGGGGCTGGCTGTCAGGGCAGGGTGGATTCCAGGGGCCTGCACCTGTGTTGCTAGGGGTGCAGTGCTTGGCACATGGTGCAGATAGGCAGAGGGAAGGGAGAGGATGTGATGTGTGGAGCTAAGTGGGTGAGAGAGATTAGAAACAAGCAAAAAAATGGAAAAAGGAAAAGAAAGCAAATAAAATGGCAATGTGGTAGGATGTGACAGGTGTGGGTGGGGCAGACATGGTGAGGCCACGTGCTGATGGCTCTCTAGCTGAGCGGTGTGGCTCAGCCTGTCGAGATGGGGCATGGGTGGTGCACAGGGCTAGGTGGGCAGGAGAAAGATAAGGAAAGAATGGAAAGAGATAAAAGAAACAAACAAGAACAAAAATAAATATGTGCTGGGGGAGCCAGCCATTGGGGATAGGGCAGAATACAGGTGGCGCTGAGCTGATGTCTCTCTTATTGGAAAGCACAGAATGGCCTGTCAGGAATGGGCAAAGGCAGCACAGGGCCTAGGTGGGCAGAAGAAGGAAAAGGGAGAGGAGAAAAGATAAAGAAAAATAAAAAATATGGCGCTGAGAGAGCCGGCCTGTGGCGACAGCACAGACCCATGGAGGCTGTGTGCCAGAGGCTCTCTAGCTGAGCAGTACAGCACAGCCCATTGAGAATGGGGGGTGGTGCACAGGGCTAGGTGGGTGGGAGAAAGGAAAGGAAGGAAGGGAGAGTGAGATGAAACATCAACAACAAAAAAAGAAAAACAAACAAAAATGGTTCTGTGGGAGCCAGTCAGTGATGGGGGCAAAAACCCTTGGAAGGCCATGTGCCAGAGCCTCTATAGCCAAATGGTGCAACACGGCCCTTCGAGAAGGGACGGGGCGGCACACATGGCTTGGTGGATGGGAGAAAGGAAAGGAAGGAAAGAGAAGAAACAAATAAGCAAAGGAACAAAGCAAACAAACTAAAAATATATGGTGCTGAAGGAGCCAGTTTGTGGGGCTAGTGCAGACCCAACAGAGGCTGTGTGCTGTTGGCTCTCTAGCTGAGTGGTGTGGTAAGGCTCTTCACAAAGGAGCAGGGACAGTGAATGGGGCTAGGTGGGTAGGAGACAGAAAAGGACAGAAGGGAGAGAGAAAGAGAAGAAGCAAAAAACAACAAAATATTGTGCTGAGGAAACCTGCTGGTGAGGGCGGTGGCACAGACCTGGGGAGACCATGTGCCAGTGGCTCTCTAGCCGAGCAGTATGGCACAGCCCGTCAAGAGGGGCTATGTGGGCGAGAGAAAGGAAGGGAAGGAAGGAGAGAGAAACAAACAAAAGGTGGAGCTGAGGGAACCTGCTGGTGGGGGTGCTGGGAGGCTGTGTGCCCATGGCGCTCTAGCTGAAAGGTGTGGCACAGTCTGTCAAGAAGGGGAGGGGATGGCATACGGGGCTAGCTGGGCGGGAGGAAGGAAAGGACAGGAGAGAGAGAAGAAACAAAAAAAGCCACCAAAAAAAATGGAGCTGAAGGAGCCAGCCAGTGGAGGCAGGGTGGACCCAGGTGGCAGTGAGCTGGTGTGTCTCCAGCCGAGCAACCATGGCCTGTTGGAAAGTGGTAGAGGCTGCATAAAGGAAAGTAATTTGGGGGATGGGAAAGGGAATATCCCTGGTTACTGGGTGCTCTGTCTCCTGTTGGGGAAAGTTCCCTCCCATACTCTGTGTCTGCATTCCTTGGTGGCTGTAGTCCCAGGTGGCAAATCCGTGCCACGTTAGCTGCCAGGGGACCTCCACTCTCTAGCACTCCTTGTTCTCTGTCAGTTTTTTATTCCATTCGGTGCTTGATCAAGCTCTTTATCATGATCCAGGATTGATGTTTATTTTTAGAGTCTTTGTTGTAGAGGGATGGCAGGGTGCTTCTGTCCGTAGAGCCATGTTGGTTTCACCTCTCCCAACTGATTTTTGTGTGTTGATCTTGTAACCTGAAACATTATTGAATTCTTCTATTAGTTCCAGAGTTTTCTTTTGAAATCCTTAGTGTCTTCTGTGTATAGGATCATGGCATCTGTGAATATAGTTTTTCTTCTTCCCTTTCTATTTGGATGCATTTTATTTCTTTGTCTTGTCTTGTTGCTGTGGCTAGGACTTGCAGTACAATGTTGAATAAGTGAGGTAATAATGGGCATCCTTGTCTTGTTCCTGTTCTCAAGGGGAAGGCTCTCCGTCTTTCTCCTTTGAGAATAATGTTGGCTGTTGGTTTTGCATACATGTTCTTGGTTATGTTGAGAAATTTCCCTTCTATTCCTATTTTGCTGAGAGTTTTTTTATCAGGAAAGGGTGTTTAATTTAATCAAGTGCTTATTCTGCATTGATTGATATGATCATATGGTTCTTTTCCTTTGTTTTGTGTGGTGAATTACACTGATTGATTTTCTAATGTTGAACCACTCTTGTAGTCCTGGTACGAATCCCACTTGATCATGATATATATATATTTTTGATATGTTGCTGAGTTCTGTTGGCTAGAATTTTGTTGAAAATTTTTGCATCTATGTTCATGAGGAATATTGGTCTGTAATTTTCTCTTTTTTTGTGATGTCTTTGCCTGGTTTAGGTATCAGAGTTATGCTGGCTTCACAGAAAAATGTCAGTAGTGCTCCTTCCTCTTCTACATTTTTGAAGAGTTTGAGTAGAATTAGTGTCAACTCTTCTGAATGTTTGGTAGAATTCCCCTGTGTAGCCATCTGATCCTAGGCTTTTTTGTTTGTTTTTGTTGTTATTGTTGACAGTTTTTGGTGATATCATCAATCTCTTTTGTAATGGGTCTGTTTAGATTTTCTACATCTATTTGTGTAAGTTTCGGTAGGTAGTGTGTTTCTAGGAATTTGTCCATTTCATCTAGGTTGTCAAATTTGTTATATAATTTTTCATAGTAATCTATTTTGAGCCTCTTTATCTCATTTGAATCTGTTCTAATGTCTACCATTTCATTTGTAATTTGGTTACTTGCCTCAACTTATTTTTACTTTCGTCAGTCTAGCTAGTGGCATGTCTATTTTACTGATCCTTTCAAAGAACCAGCTTCTGGATTTGTTCTGTTGTTTTTCTATTTTGTTTACTTCTGCCTTGATCTTTATTATTTCCTTTTTTCTGGAAACTTTACAATTATCGTCTTTTTTTTTGGTTTGTTTTCTATGTGTTCAAGACATCAGTTTAAGTTATTGATTTTGGATCTTCTTTTTAATGTAGATGTTTATTGCTATGAGTTTTCCTCTAAGAACTGCTTTTGCTGTGTTCCTAAGGTTTTGATATGTTGTTTTTTTCATTTTTGAGTCTAAGATTTTTTTTTAATTTCACTTCTGATTTCTTCTATGATCCAGTAGTTTTTTAGCAGTGTATTATTTAGTTTCCACATATTCATTTTATTTCCTTATTTTTCCTGTTGTTGATTTCTAACTTCACACCGTTAAGGTCTGAGCAGATGCTTTGTATGACTTCAATATTTTAAAAATTTTTGAGACTTGCTTTTGTCCTAGCATATAGCCTATTCTGGAAAATGATCCACGTGTGCTGGAGAGAAATGTGTATTGTTCTGATGATGCGAGGAGTGTTCTGTATATGGCAGTTAGGTCAAATTGTCTTAAAGTTTTATTTATGATCTCAGTGTCCTTAGAGATCGACGTTTTAGTTGTTGTGTGTAGAAAAGGAAGTTGTGTGTTGAAATCCCCAACTATTATTGTGGAGTTGTCTGTTTCTCCTTTCATATTAGTATTTGTTTCATGTATTTGGGGGGGTTTCTGTTAGGTGCATATATATATATAATTGTTATGTCTTCTTTCTAGATTGACCCTTTTATTGTTCTGTAATAACCGTCTTCGTCTCTTATAATAGACTTTTATTTAAAGTCTATTTTATAATATTTTTCCATCCTTTTATTTTCAGTCTGTTTATATCCTTATGTCTAAGGTGTTTCTTGCAGACAGCAAAAGGATGGATCATTTTTTTTTTCAATCTATTCTGCCTCTCTCTGACTTTTGTATGGGGAGTTTAGACCATTTACATTTAAGGTTATAATGAAAAATGAAGTGACTACCTCAGTCATTTAGCTATTCTGTGTGCGTGTGTGCTTCATATCTTCTTCATTTTTATTTTTATCCTCATTATTCTGTTATTATTTGTGTTTGGCTGCTTTCTTGTGATGAACTTTCTCAATTTTTTCCTTTTCTTCTGTGTATATTTTCTAAGTGATTTCTTAGTGGTTACCACACATATTACATTACACAACTTGCAATTATGACATTTTACATATGAACAACAGATGTCCAATATTTACATAATCTTTTTTTTTTAATTCCTTATTTACTCCTCTGTCCCCCATTTTTGTTGGTGAATTTCCATTGACTTCATTATATGTCCTATATCCGATAGGTTTACTTTGTACTTATTTCTTGCTAACTTGATATTGTATTGCTTGCAAGATTAAATTTTTGAGCTTATTCCCTGAGAATAATGTATACTTGGTACTTATGATTGCCCATGTTGTTGTGTTTTTTTTGTTTTTGCTTTTGTTTCTGGAGGTGGCTCTTATTTATTTATTTTACCTGTATTGATTCGGGTATTTGTTTAATGTTCTTACCTCTCCATTTAGTGAACTCCCTTGAGTAATACTTGTAGAGCTGGTCTGGTAGTGGCAAATTCCTAGAGCTTCTGTTTATTTGGGAATGTCTCGATCCCCTCCCCCCATTTTTGAATGATAACTTTGCTGGGTAAAATACCCTGTCTTGGCATTTTTTTTGTTCAGTATTTTATATATGTTGCTCCTTTGTTTTCTGGCTGTAGAGTTTCTGAGAAAGCCACACTGATTCTTATGAAGGACTCTTGGTATGCTGTATTGTGATTTTTTTTTGTCTTTTTCTTGCTGCTGCCAAAATTTTCTCCTTGTCTTTAGTTTTGGGGAATTTTGTTATGATGTGGCATGGGGTTGATCTTTTTGTGTTTCTAACTGGGGGTCGTGTAGCTTCCTGTATTTGCAGGCTTGGCTCAGGGTGCAGGTCTGGGAAATCCACTATGATTATCTCTTGGAAATTTCTTTCTATATCTCTATTGTTGTCATTATGCTCCAAAATTCCGCTGTTATGGATTGAATTGTGTCTCTCCAAAATGTGTATTAACTTGGCTAGGCCATGATTTCCAGTACTGTGTGGTTGTCCACCATTTTGAGATCTGATGTGATTATTGTATATGTTGTAAATCCTAACCTCTATGACTTTAATATTCTTTTTCACGATGAGTGCAATGCCATTGCTCTTCAATTTGTCTTTCCCAGCATGGTAGACCACATGACTGTCTCATTCAAAATGGCCAATACCATTCCATTTAAGCTCAACAAGGCCTAAGATATTGATGTTTATGAGTTCTATTTCATTTTTGATGATTTCCAATTTTCCTAGATTCATACTTCAGACATTCCATAATATGATTATTAATGGATGTTTGCAGCTGTTTCTTCTCATTTTGAGTAATATCACATCAGCAAATGAAGGCCTTGAAAGCTTGACTCCAGCCACGTCATTAAGGTGAACTCTACTTTGAAGAGGCAGCCCTAGTTGTATTTTCAGTACCTTCCAACCTGAGGGGCTTATCTTTTGGCAGTATGTCAGACAATGTTCCGCTGCTATTCGTAAGGTTTTCACTGGATATTTTCTTTCAGAAGGAGACTGCCAGATCCTTCTTCCTAGTCTGTCTTAGTGTGGAAGCTCTGCTGAAACCTGACCAACCTGGGTGATCCTGGTGGTATTTGAATACCGGTGGCATAGCTTCCAGCATCACAGCAACACACAAACCACCACAGCACGACAAACTGACAGATGCTGGGAATGACAAGTTGAAGATGAATGACATTGCACTCATTGTCAAAAAGAACATTTTAAGATCTATCCTGAAGTACAACTCTGTCAGTGATAGGAGAATATCCATATACCTACAAGGAAGAACGGTTAATACTACTATTATTCAAATTTATTCACCAACCACTGAGGCCAAAAATGAATAAATTGAAGATTTTTGCCCACTTCTGCAGCCTGAAATTGATCAAACATGCAATCAAGATGCATTGATAGTTACTGGTGATTGGAATACAAAAGTTGGAAACGAAGAAGAAGGAAGAGTAGTTGGCCTTGGTGATAGAAACAATGCTGGTGTTTTCAATTTCCCTATTGAGTTTCTCATTTTTTTCCTTAATTTGTTTCCTTATCTCTGTTTTCTGTGTGCTTTGCTTACTTTAAACACGTTTAGCACCATAGTCTGAAAGTTTTCTGGTTTTCCTAAGAACCACTAGTGGGCACTCTTGTCCTTACGTTTTTTCAGCACTGAGTGAGGAGTTCTGAGTGAGTTTTTATGTGGATGATTAAGACTCTGTTTATTCTGGAAACCCTGATGGTGTAGTGGTTAAGTGCTATGGCTGTTAGCCAAAGGGTCAGCAGTTTGAATCCACCAGGCGCTCCTTGGAAACTCTATGGGGCAGTTCTACTCTGTCCTATAGGGTCACTATGAGTGTGAATCGACTCAACAGCACTAGGTTTTTTTTTTTTTTTGGTTATGTTTATTCTGGCTGATTCTCACTGAGGTGGCTGACTTTGCTGGTGTGATAGGTCCCTCTGTCTTCTGAGGCTTTGGTTGTGGCCCTGGATGTACCTCTGGAGTCAATTTCCTTTTCCAACCTGAGTTGGGATATTTATGGCTCTGCAGCTCAATGCACATGTGCGGGTTTTTTTTTTTTCCTGCTGGCTGCGGATGTTGACATAAGTTGTAGGACTTGGCTTTCCCAAAGTGAAGATGGGGAGCACTTTGTATTTTCATCATGGGCATCTCTTTATAAGCCCTCTGGCAGTGTCCCGCTGTAGGCAGGTAGTCAGTTGTTTTCTTCCGTGCTGCCTATCTGATATATTTAACTTGATCTGGCTGAAGGGTGAGTCACCTGTACCCCCCAGTATTCTAGGTCCTAGAGCCCATCCACCTCGGGACTTGACTATATTCAACAGCTCTCACTCACAACACCTTGGTCTCCCTCCGCTTTTGTCCAAGTGAGCAGGCCATAAACTCCCACAGCAAATCTGCGTCACCTTAAAAATAGGGCTACAGCTTTCTCAGTTTAACTCCCATCATATGTTCTTTGTTCAGGGAGTTGCCTGTTCCTATCCCAAAATGGCCATGCCAAGCCAAGTCTTCCAAATGCCAGCGGCTAGTATCTCACAGCTTCTGTCACCCCCACTCCTTCTCTCTCCTGTTTCTGGACTCAAGTCTCCAACACCCAAGCTGCTGTCTGGAGTTGTAAAATCTCAGTCCGTGCTTGTTTTTAGTCATTGTTCTGTGGATTAGTTGCTGAGCAATAAATGGGAGCAACCAGTTACTTTGCCATATTGCCTGCCCTCCATCCATTCTTTTTTTTACTTTCTGCTCCTCAGACTGGAAATCTCAATAGAACTATCTTCAAGTTCATTGATTTTTTACCTGCTCAAATCTTCTGTAGAGTCCCTCTAGTGACTTTTTAATTTCAGTTATTTTATTTTTCAACTGCAAAATTTCTACTTCATTCCTTCATACAATTTCTATTTCAGTACTGATGCTATCATATTAGTGAGACATCATTCTCATACTTTCCTGTTTCTTTGGAAGTAGTTTCATTTATCTGTTGAACATGTTTAAAATATCTCATATGAAGTCTTTGTCCAAAAAAGCTAACATCTGGGCGTCCTTAGGCACGGTTTCTTATTTTTTTTTATATCAAGTATTTTTTTGTTGAAAATTGGACATTTTGAATATTATAGTGTAGCAACTCTGGAAAATAAGTTCTCTCCCCTCCCAAGGATTCTTTGCTTTTGCTGCTTTTTGTATTTGTTTGTTTTAGTGATTTTTCTTAGCTAATTCTGTAAAAAGTGTAATCTTTTTCATATATGGCCCCTGAAGTATCTGTTCCATTGGCTTAGTTGTCAGGTAATGGTAGGACAGAGATGTCCTTAAACACCTGTAACCAAAATTTCTTCTAGCCTTTCCCAAGAAAGTCTGTATCATGCATTCAACACTCAGCCAGGCTGTTTTCAACTCTGCCTTAGATTTTATTTTTCGTGGAACCTCATGGGCAGCAGAAACTAAGAGCTTGGGGATTTTTCAAGTCTTTCCTGAGCATGTGCACAGTCCTGAGTATGCACACGGCCTTCTAGATTCCCAGGAACATGTTAGAGCTTTTCCAAGCCCTTAAAGACATAACCTTTCTTCCCACACTTTTCATTGATCTGTTGTTTTCCCCAAGCCTTATTTATTTCCTCCAGAAGCAACAACCTAAGACATTAGCCCACATATATTTTCTACAAATGACCCTGGTAAGCAGCTGTAGCACTAGTCCAATTCTGAGTTAGATGAAACAAAGCCATCATTTTGAGCCTGTTTTCCAGGGAGCCACCAGGCAGGTCAGAACAAATAATTAATTACTATTTTATGTGAATGAGGTCAGTTCTGTTTCCTCTTGTACCAGGAATGGGGGCTGTTATTTTTACTGCTACCACCCTGCTGGGGAACAGGAGATGGGACTGGGGTAAGTCACAGAGTTTGATGTTCTTGCAGAAAATCAACCTCTTTTCTTAAATAATTATTCCCTGGTTTCCTACAAGATTTGGTTAATTTCCAGAGTTCCTAAAAAGTTTATTCTGATAATTTTAATCCACTTTTTCATTACTTTTATGGATAGAAGAAATTTGGAGTTCCTTACTCCACCATTTTCTCTGACTTCACTCCATAATCACAAATTTTAAAGGTGAAGTCCAGTATGGAAGATGATCTGAACAATGGAAATATTTTCTTTAATAATCCATATGATGGGAGCCTGAATAGAGCAACTGTCATATGGATGGAGTAAAGGCAAAATCAAGAGATATTTCTGATGTATAATCAATAGGCCTTGCAAAGAGTTAAATACCTGATATTAGGGCAAGGAAACCCTGGTGTCGTAGTGGTTAAATGCTATGGCTGCTAACCAAAAGGTCGGCAGTTCAAATCCGCCAGGCACTCCTTGGAAACTGTATGGGGCAGTTCTACTCTGTCCTATAGGGTTGCTATGAGTTGGAGTCGACTCGACGGCATTGGGTTTTTTTGGATAGGGCAATAGAAGAAAGAATGTCTCTAAAGCTGCCAATTTAGGAAATTGGATTTATTTCATTTCCGTTAACCAAATTAGGAGATATAAGAGTAGAAACAGTTTGGGTAGGAAGGGATTGGAGAAAGAAGATGAGTTCAGGTTAATTTAAACAGCTTTATTGAGATATAACTGGAATATAAGAGATTTCACCTATTTGAAGTGTACACTTTTATAAGTTTTGATGTAAGTTTTGACCTGTGAAGTAAATCTAAATGAATTTAATGAACATATCCATGTCTCCAAACCTTTCCTCTCATCTCTTTGTGTTGCCTCCTTCATACCTGGAGAACCATTGATCTACTTTCTGTCACTATAGATTAGTTTGCAGGTTTCTAGAATTCTATATGAACGGAATCATACAGTATGTAGTCTTTTTTAGCTGTTTTAAAATTCATAATTTTGAAATTTATCCATGTTGTTGCACGTACTACTTGTTTACTCCATTTTAGCGCCAGGTATTATTCATTTTGTCTATATACCACAATTTGTTTATCCATTCACCTACTGATGGAAATTTTGGTTGTTTAAAATTTTTAATTATTAAAAAAATACTGAGGGTGGGGCCAAGATGGAGGAATAACCAGATTCTCTGGCTATCCCTTCTACAACAGAGACCAGAAAAAGCAAGTGAAATGATTCTATTTATGATGAACTAGGAGCCCTGAACGTCAAATGCAAAGTTACAAAAAGGACTGAGTGGCAGGGGGAGAGAGAGGCTGTTCAGAAGTGGAAAGGAGTTGTCGGACCTGAATCACTGGGATCCCTCAGGCA
Source organism: Elephas maximus indicus (assembly GCF_024166365.1). Lineage (NCBI taxonomy): Eukaryota > Metazoa > Chordata > Mammalia > Proboscidea > Elephantidae > Elephas > Elephas maximus. The sequence continues at coordinate 107,922,239 of NC_064846.1, forward strand.
CCATTCCCAGAAGCGGCTGTGGCAGGCTGGTAGTAGCATTTGGCCATAGCAGTTGCCTCAGGGAGAAGCCGCCAGCTGTGTAGCCTACTCAGACCACTGGAACCAGAGAAGAATGGTGCTCTTGGCAAAAGCTAAGTACTTGCATATATTTTACTGCGCCCCCGGCCCCCAAGCCAGCTTCGGTGACTCTTGATTTCCCTGGGCTTGAGATCAGCCCATTTGAGAGCCCTGAGCCATGCTACTGGCCTTGGAGAAGGAGCAAATTCACATCAGGGGAAAAGATAATTTGCCAGCTCCACAAACCAGGGGAGCTCAGGACAGAAGTGGGTCCTGTCCAGGCATAAACAGTCCATGGATTTTGAATACCTTTTCCCCTACTTGGATCTGTGTGGGCCTATTTCAGGAAAATAGGCCCTTGCTGGCAGACTGCAACTGTTTAAGCCGTGCGGTGGAGAGGTGGGTGTTTGATATTTGGCACCACTTTGCCTATTAAACAGGGGGCCTAAGGACTGATGGCTCCATTCAGGTCACACAGCCACCCGCGACAGGGTCCAAAGATAACTAGTACCTGCCAGTCCTTACAACCAAAAGCATTGGATGCCCACAGTCTGTCTGCAGAACCCACCAACCTCCATGCTCTAGGAAACAGGGACACGCTTTCCTCAGAGACACTCGGGGGACAGTTCTTAGCCCCATGCTTTGTTCAGAGCATGACCCCCTGCTGGAATCAGATTTTGGTACCTACACCAAACACCCCTGCCCCTCTAAGGCTGTATGACAGAGATTGTATCACACACTTGATGACCAGCTACCTGGAAACCTGAGCGGAATCCATATAAAAGTGAATGAACTCATAAGCTCATACACCTGATAACAGCTCTAGCCGTCTCGTGACAGGACGTCAGAACTCCAGAGACAAAGATAATCAAGCTACCTCACTCAAGCAACCCATTTGGGCAAATCAAAACAAAACAAAGCAAGAAACTAGGATACATTAAGCAAACATAAAATAAACTAATATAATAACTTATACATGGTTTGGAGACAACAGTGAATATCAAACCACATAAAGAAACAGACCATTACTGCTTCAACAAGCTCTTGACAAAGAGAATCAAAGGACCTTCTGGATGAAGGTGACTTCTTGGCATTACTGGAAGCAGAATACAAAAGGTTAATATACAGAACTCTTCAAGACATCAGGAATGAGATCAGGAAGGGGATTAGGCAGTACACAGAACAAGCCAAGGAACAAACAGATAAAACAGTTGAAGAAATTAAAAAGGTTTTTCAATAACATAAATAAAAATTTAATGAGCTGCAAGAATCCATAGAGCGACAGCAATCAGAAATTCAGAAGATTGACAATAACATGACAGAATTAGACAACTCAGTAGAAAGTCAGAATAGCAGAATTAAGCAAGTGGAAGGCAGAATTAGTGACCTTGAAGATAAAACACTTGGCACCAATATATTCAAAGAAAAATCAGATAAAAGAATTAAAAAAAATGAAGAAACCTTAAGAATCATGAGGGATTCTATCAAGAGAAATAACCTATGAGTGACTGGAGTACCACTGCAGGGAGGGATAGCAGAAAATACATAGAGAATTGTTGAAGATTTGTGGGCAGAAAACTTCCCTGATATCGTGAAAGATGTCAAGATATTGATGCAAGATGCTCATCAAATTCCACATAAGGTAGATTTTAAAAAACAAAGCCACCAAGACATTATAATCAAACTTGCCGCAACCAAAGATAGAGAGCATTTTAAGAGCAGCTAGGGATTAACAAAAAGTCACCTACAAAGGGGAATCAATAAGAATAAGCTCAGACTACTCAGCAGAAACCACGAAGGCAAGAAGGCAATGGGATGACTTATATAAAGCATTGAAGGAAAACAATTGCCAGTCAGAATCGTATATCCAGCAAAACTGTCTCTGAAATATGAAGGTGAAACTAGGACATTTCCAGATAAACAGAAGTTTAGGGAATTCATAAAAACCAAACCAAAACTACAAAAAATACTAGAGGGAGTTCTTTGGTTAGAAAATCAATAATATCAGATATCAACCCAAGACTAGAACCCTGGACAGAGCAATCAGATGCTAACCCAGACAGGGAAACCACAAAAATAAATCAAGATTAAAAAAATGCTCAACACAGGGAAACAGTGATGTCATTATGTAAAGAAGACAACATTAAAATAATAAAGAGGAACTAAGAAATGTACTGATAGAAGAAGAAAAGGCAATAGAAAGAAATAAAAGTTAGGTTTAAACTTAGAAAAACAGGGGTAAATATTAAGGAAACTACAAAGGAGACTAGCCATCCTGCTCATCAAAAGAAAAGAAAAGAAAAAAAATAGAGACTCAGTAGAAACAAAATCAACAACAATGAATAAGAGCAAAAGACAATATAAAAAGATAAACTACTCAGCACAAAAAATTAAATGGGAAAAAGAAACTGAACAACACACAAAAAAGACATGAAAAATGATAGCACTAAACTCATACCTATCCATAATTATGCTGAATGTAAATGGACTAAATGCACCAACAAAGAGACAGAGTGGCAGAATGGAAAAAAAAAACACGATCCATCTATATGCTGCCTACAAGAGACACATTTTAGACATAGAGACACAAACAAACTAAAATTCAAAGGATGGAAAAAAAATGTATCAAGCAAACAACAATAAAAAAAGAGAAGGAGTGGCAATATTAATTTCTGACAAAATAGACTTTAAAGTTAAATCCACCAGAAAGGCTAAGGAAGGACATTGTATAATGACAAAAGGGACAATATGCCAGGAAGATATAACCATATTAAATATTTATGCACCCAATGACAGGGCTGCAAGATACATAAAACAAACTCTAACAGCAGTGAAAAGTGAGATAGACAGCTCCACAATTATAGTAGGAGACTTCAACACACCACTTTCCGTGAAGGACAGGACATCCAGAAAGAAGCTCAACAAAGACATGGAAGATCCAAATGCCACAATCAACCAACTTGACCTTATTGACATATACAGAACACTTCACGCAACAGCAGCCAAGCATACTTTCTTTTCTAGTGCACATGGAACATTCTCTAGAACAGACAACGTACTAGGTCATAAAGCAAGCCTTAGCAGAGTCCAAAACATCGTAATGTTACAAAGCATCTTCTCTGACCACAAGGTGATAAATGTAGAAATCAATAACAGAAAAAAGCAGGGAAAAGAAATCAAACACTTGGAAACTGAACAATACCTTGCTCAAAAAAGACTGGGTTATAGAAGACATTAAGGATTGAATAAAGAAATTCATGGAATCCAATGAGAATGAAAACACTTCCTATCAGAACCTTTGGGACACAGCGAAAGCAGTGCTCAGAGCTCAATTTATTTTAATAAATACACACATACAAAAAAAGGGTCAAAATCAAAGAATTATCCCTACAACTTGAACAAATAGAGAGCAACAAAAGTAACCCTCAGGCACTAGAAGAAAGGAAATAATAAAAATTAGAGCAGAACCAAATGAAATAGAAAACAGAAAAATAATTGGAAGAGTTAACAAGACCAAATCCTGGTTCTTTGAAAAAATTAACAAAACTGATAAACCACTGGCCAAACTGACAAAAGAAAAACAGGTGAGGAATCAAATAACCGGAATAAGAAATGAGATGGATGATATTACAACAGATCCACCTTAAATTAAAAGAATCATATCAGATTACTATAAAAAAAAATTTACTCTAACGAATTTGAAAACCTAGAAGAAATGGATGAATTCCTAGAAACACACTGCCTACTTAAACTAAGACAAAGAGGGGTATAACAACTACATAGACCCATAACAAAAGAAGAGATTGAAAAGGTAATCAAAAAACTCCCAACAAAAAAAAGTTAACACCACTACTACTAAAGGTATTTGAGAGCATAGAAAAGGACGGAATACTCCCAAACTCATTCTATGAAGCCAGCATATCCCTGATACCAAAACCAGGTAAAGACACCACAATAAAAAAAGAAAATTACAGACCTATACTCCTCATGAACTTAGATGCAAAAATTCTCAACAAAATTCTATATTCAAAAATTCAGCAACATATCCAAAAAATAATTCACCATGGCCAAGTGGGATTCATACCAGGTATGCAGGGATGGTTCAATATTAGAAAAACAATCAATGTAATCCATCATAAAAATAAAACAAAAGACAAGAACCACATGATTTTATCAGTTGTTGCAGAAAAGACATTTGACAAAGTTCAACACCCATTCATGATAAAAACTCTCAGCAAAATAGGAATAGAAGGAAAATTGCTCAACATAATAAAGGGCATTTATACAAAGCAAACAGCCAACATCATCCTAAATGGAGAGAGCATGAAAGGGTTCCCTTTGAGATTGGAAACCAGACAAAGATGCCCTTTATCACCACTCTTATTCAACATTGTGCTGGAGGTCCTAGCCAGAGCAATTAGGCTAGATAAATAAATCACATCTAGATTGGTAAGGGAGAAGTCGAAGTATCTCTATTTGCAGATGACATGATTTTATACACAGAAAACCCTAAGGAATCCTCCAGAAAACTACTGAAACTAATAGAAGAGTTCAGCAGTGTGTCAGGATACAAGATAAACATACAAAAATCGCTTGGATTCCTCTACACCAACAAAAAGAACTTTGATGGGGAAATCACCATATCAATAGTATTTACAGTAGCCTCAAAGAAGACAAGATACTTTGGAATTAATCTTACAGAGATGTAAAAGACCTATACATAGAAAACTACAGAACACTACTGCAAGAAACCAAAAGAGACCTACATAATTGGAAAACATACCTTGCTCATGGGTAAGAATACTTAACATTGTAAAAATGTCTATTCTACCAAAAGCGATCTATAGATGCAATGCAATTCCAATCCAAATTCCATGGACAGTTTTTAATGCGATGGAGAAACAAATCGCCAACTTCACATGGAAGGTAAGAAGGCCCCAGATAAGTAAAGCATTACTGAAAGAGAAGAACAATGTAGGAGGCCTCACTCTATCTGATTTTAGAACCTAATTATACTGCCACAGTAGTTGAAACAACCTGGTATTGGTACAAAAACAGATATATAGATCAATGGAACAAAACTGAGAATCCAGACTTAAATCCATCCACATATGAACAGCTGATATTTGATAAAGGCCCAAAAGTCAGTTAAATAGGGAAAAGACAGTGTTTTTAACAAATGTTGCTGGCATAACTGGATATCCATCTGCAAAAAAATGAAACAAGATCCATACCTCACACCAAGCAGAAAAATGAACTGAAAATGGATCAAAAATGTAAATATAAAATCTAAAGCAATAAAGATCATGGAAGAAAAATAGGGACAATGCTAGGAGCCCTAATACATGGCATAAACAGTATAGAAAACATTACTAACAATGCAGAAGAGAAACTAGATAACTGGAAGATCCTAAAAATCAAACACCTATGCTCACCCAAAGACTTGACTAAAAGAGTAAAAAGATTACCTACAGACTGGGAGAAAGTTTTTAGCTATGACATTTCCGATCAGCATCTGATCTCTAAAATCTACATGATACTGTAAGAACTTAACCACAAAAAGACAACCCAATTAAAAGTGGGCAAAGGATATGAACAGACACTTCAGTAAGGAACACATTCTGGTAGCTAACAGATACATGAGGATATGCTCACCATCATTAGCCTTTAGAAAAATGCAAATCAAAACTACAATGAAATTCCATCTCACTCTTACAAGGCTGGCATTAATCCAAAAACCACAAAATAATAAATGTTGGAGAGGTTGTGGAGAGACTGGAATACTTATACACTGCTGGTGGGAATGTAAAATGGTTCAGCCACTTTGGAAATCGATTTGGCACTTCCTTAAAAAACTAGAACTAGAACTAGCATAGGATCAGCAATCCCACTCCTTGCCTAGAGAAATAAGAGCCTTTACATGAACAGATATATGCACACCCATGTTCATTGCAGCAATGTTTATAATAGCAAAAAGATGGAAGCAACCAAGGTGCCCATCAACAGATGAATGGATAAATTAATTATGGTATATTCACACAGTGGAATACTAAAAAAAAAAACCCAGTGCCCTTGAGCCGATTCCGACTCATAGTGACCCCACAGGACAGAGTAGAACTGCCCCATAAAATTTCCAAGGAGCGCCTGGCTTATTTGAACTGCTGACCCTTTGGTTAACAGCTGTAGTACTTAACCAGTATGCCACCAGGGTTTCCAAATGGAATATTACGCATCAATAAGGAACAATGATGAATCTGTGAAACATTTCATAACATAGAGGAATCTGGAAGGCATTATGCTGAGTGAAATTAGTCAGTAGCAAAAGGACAAATATTGTGTAAGACCACTATTATAAAAAAAAAAGAACTCGAGAAATAGTTTAAAGAGAAAAGGGAATATTCTTTGATGGTTACATGAGGGGGGAAGGAGGGAGGGAGAAGGCTTTCACTAAGTAGATAGTAGATAAGAACTATTTTAGGTGAAGGCAAAGACAACACACAATACAGGAGAGGTCAGCACATCTGGACTAAACCAGAAGCAAAGAAATTTCCTGAATAAACTGAATACTTAGATGGCCAACATAGCAGCGGCAGGGGTTTGGGGACCATGGTTTCAGGGGACATCTAAGTCACTTGGCATAATAAAATCTATTAAGAAAACATTCTGCATCCCCCTTTGGAAGTGTTGTCTGGGGTCTTAAACACTAGCCAGCAGCCATCTAAGATGCATTAATTTGTGTCTACCCACCGGGATCAAAGGAGAATGAAGAACACCAAAGACACAAGGTAATTATGAGCCCAAGAGGCAGAAAAGGCCACATAAAGCAGAGACTACATTAGCCTGAGACCAGAAGAACTGGTCTCAGGCTACAACTGAAAACTGCACTGACAGGAAACACAACAGAGAACCCCTGAGGGTGCAGGAGAGCAGTGGGATGCAGACCCCAAATTCTCATAAAAGACCAAACTTAATGGTCTGACTGAGACTAGAAGGACCTCAGAGGTCATGGTCCCCAGACCTTCTGTTAGCCCAAGACAGAAACCATTCCCAAAGCCAACTCTTCAGACAGGGATTGGACTGGACTATGGGACAGAAAATGATACTGGTGAAGAATGAGCTTCTTGGATCAAGTAGACTCATGAGACTATGTTGGCATCTCCTGTCTGAAGGGGAGACGAGAGGGCAGAGGGGATCAGAAGCTGGTGGAATGGACAGGAAAGGAGAGAGTAGAGGGAAGGAGTGTGCCGTGTCATTAGCGGGAGAGCAATTAGGGGTATATAGCAAGGTGTTTATAAATTTTTGTATGAGAATCTGACTTGATTTGTAATGTTTCCCTTAAAGCACAATAAAAACTTTTTTTAAAAATGCTCTAAACATTCATGTACACGTGTTTTGGTAGACATATAGTTTCATTTCATTTTGGTAGATACCAAAGAGTAGGAGAGTTCCATCACATGTGTAAGTGTATGTTTAACTTTCTAACAAAGTACCAAATTGTTTCCCAAAGTGGTTGTAACATTTCAAATTCCTACCACAAGTGTATGATCATTCCAACTCCTCCACATCCCTACCAGTGCTTGATATGGTTAGCCTTTTAATATCAACTGTTATAATAAGTGTATAGTGGTATCTCATTGTAGTTTGGATTTTCATTTAGTTAATGCCTAATGTTGTTGAGTATTTTTTCTGGTGCTTATTTTCCATCTACATATATCCTTTGGTGAAGTGTCTGTTCAGATCTTTTTTGTTTTCTTTTTATGGAGTTCTGAGAGTTATTGATAAATTCTACTTACAAATCCTTATTCGGGTATATGCTGTATTTTCACTCTGTGGTTTATATTTTTATTCTCTTAACAGTATCTTAGGCAGGGCAGTATTTTTAAAAATTTTGGTGAAGTCCAGTTCATAAACTTGTTATTTTATTGACCATGCTTTTGGTCCATAAAAGCATGTAGACATAGATGGTGATGGATATTTGTTATAGCTCACAAATTTTTGCCTAACCCAAGGTCAGAAAGATTTTCTTTTATGCTTTGTTCTACAAGTTTTATAGTTTTAGGTTTGACGTCAAAGTCTATGATCCATTTTAAGTAAATATTTGCGTATATTGCAAAGTGTGTATTGACATTCATTTTTCTGCATATGAATGTCTACTTTTTCCACCATCATATTTGTTGAAAAGACTGATTTCTGCACAAAATTGCATTTGAATGTTTGTCAGTAATCAGTCTCCCATATATGTGCACATCCTTTGCTGAACTCTGTTTTGTTCCATTGACTTATTTCTCCAAATGCTACCACAACATCTTGATTACTGTACCTTTATATTAAACCTTGAGATCAGCAATGTTAGTTATCCAATTTTGTTCATCTTTTTCAAAGCCATTTTGAGTATTCTGAGCCGTTTACATTTCCATATGAATGTTGTAATCAGCTTACTTTCTTGAAAAATCAAATGAAAAAAGCCTGCTGGTTTTCTGATTGTGATTGTGTTGAGTTTCTAAATCAATTTGGAAGGAATTGACATCTTAAACATATTCAGTCTTCTGACTCATGAACGCGATGTAGCTTTCAAATTATTTAAGTCTTTTCAAAGTTTCCTCAACGATTTTTTTTTTAAATTAATTGTTCAGGGATTCAAGTCTTTTGTCACATTTATCCCTATGTATTTTATAATTTTTTGATGCTATTGTAAATGTGTTGATTTTTTCATTTCAAATTTTGTTTGTGACTGGTACATACAATTGATTTTTGTATATTGCTCTTGTATCCTACAACCTTGCTAAACTCACAGTAATTCTAGTAGATTTTTTGTATATTTCATCAATGTTTCTGCATAGATAACTATGTCTTCTTAAAATAGTTTTATTTTTCCTTTCGATACTGGATACCTTTTATTTCTTTTTCTTGCCTGACTGCATTGGCTAGAGCCTCCAGTACAGTCTTGAATAGATGTGGTGAGAATAACATGCTTGTCTCGTACGTGATCTTAAGGGGAAAGCATTCAGTCTTTCACCATTAAGTATGATATTGCATATAGGATATTTTAGATGGACTTTTTATGGATTGAATTGTGTCCCCCAAAAATGTGTGTTAACTTGGTTAGGCCATGATTCCCAGTATTGTGTGATTGTCCACCATTTTGTCATCTGACGTGATTTTCCTATGTGTTGTAAATCCTCCCTCTATGATGTTAATGAGGCAGAATTAGAAGCAGTTATATTAATGTATATTAATGTGGCAGGGCTCAATCTACAAGATTAGGTTGTGTCTTGAGTGAATCTTTTCAGATATAAAAAAGAGAAGCAAGCAGAGAGATGGGGAACCTTATACCACCAAGAAAGTAGTGCCAGGAGCAGAGCAAGTCCTTTGGACCCGGGTCCATATCTGAGAAGCTCTTAGACCAGGGAAAGATTGATGACAAAGACCTTCCTCCAGAGCTGACGTGGAGAGAAAGCCTTCCCTTGGAGCTAGCAACCTGAATTTGGACTTCTGTCCTCCTAGACTGTGAGAGAATGAATTTCTCTGTTAAAGCCACCCATTTGTGGTATTTCTGTTATAGCAGCACTGGATAACTAAGACAGAATTTGGTATTGGGATTGGGGTGCTGTTCTAACAAATACTTAAAATGTGGAAGTGATTCTGAAACTGTGAATGGGTAGAAGCTGGAAGAGTTTTAAAGTGCCTAATAGTAAAAGCTTAGATTGCCTTGAAGAGACTGTTGGTAGAATTATGGACGTCAAAGACAATTCTGGTGAGGGCTCAGAAGGAAATGAGAAGAGCTGTTATCCTGGACATGACGCAGATGGCGAGAAGCAGCAGCAGAACTAGCAGACCAACATGAGACAGAGCTGGAGCTGACTCACAGAGTGAGAGAGCTGAGTGTTTTGCTCAGGAGTTTTCCTGGCAGAGTGGGTTCCCTCTGGCCACTTATTGGTAGAGCTAGGCTTGCTGACCCTTGGAGCAAGAGAGCTAAGTGCTTTCTAGCCAAAGTTTATTGGTGGAGTGGGGTGCCTCCAGACACATATTGGTGGAGCTAAAGAGCTTTAGAACACTTGCCCCAGCAGGGCAGATGTGGGCAGTGAGGCCTGAGTGGCCAAGAGGCCAAGGTAACAGAAAGCAGAAGCTGAAGAGACAAGGAACACAGAAAGCAGAGCTGCCTCAGTCTCAAAGCGTAGGGCTATGACCTCTTGGGTCTCAAAGGGTGGAGTCACCACTCAGATGGACTAGGAAAATGAGGTCATCCAAATTCAAGAGGGCAGAATTGCCATTGTAGTGAGCCTGGAAGGCAGAGCTGAAGCCCAGGGCTGAGGGTTCTCCACTCAGAATCTGGAGAGTATGGCCAATACCTAGAGTCTGGAGGGCAGGGCCATTTGCCTAAATGGTCTCAGAGAACAGGGCATTATTTTCAAGACTCGAGAGCTAATGTAATGTGTTCTGCTGACTTGCTTGGTACCTGTTATCCCTTCTTTCCCTCCAATTCGTCCAGTTTGTAATGGAACTGTTTAGCTTGTGCCTGTTCCACCATTATACTTTGGAAGCAGATAACTTATATTCTGTATTTCACAGAGGAAGGGAAATTTTTAGATTTTGGTCTTGGAGTTGATTTAAGACTTTGGTATGATATGATGGGTGAATGTGTTTTACATGTGGTAAGGGCATGAATTTTTGAGGCCCAAAGGGTAGAATGTTATGGATTGAATTGTGTCCCCCAAAAATGTGTGTCAACTTGGCTAGGCCATGATTCCCAGTATTGTGTGATTGTTCACCATTTTGTCATCTGACATGGTCCTCCTGTGTGCTGTAAATCCTACCTCTATGATGTTAATGAGGCAGGGTTAGAGCTAGTTATATTAATATGGTAGGACTTAATCTACAAGATTAGATTGTATTTTGAGTAATTCTCTTTTGAGATATAAAAGAGTAAAGCAAGCAGGGAGACAGAGGACCTCATACCACCAATAAAGTAGTGCCAGGAGCAGACCGCATCCTTTGTTCCTGTGTCACTGAGCTGAAAAACTCCTAGACCAGGGAAAGATTGATGGCAAGAACCTTCCTCCAGAGCTGATGGAGACAGAAAACCTTCCTGTGGAACTAGTACCCTGAATTTGGACTTCTAGCTTCCTAGACTGTGAGAGAATTTCTCTTTTTTAAAGCCATCCACTTGTGGTTTTTCTGTTATAGCAGCACTAGATAACTAAGACACTAGATAACATATCACCTTGAGGATATTACTTCTATTCCTAATTTTCTGAGAATTTTTTTCAGGAATGTATGCTGGATTTTGTCAAATGCTTTTTCTGCTACTACTGAGATGATTGTATGGTTTTGCTTTTATATTCTGTTAATGTAACAACTTACACTGAATTTTGAATATTAAACCAATCTTGAATACATGGGATAAATTCCACTTGGTCATGACTTATTATCCTTTTTGTGTATTGTTGGATTCATATTGCTAAAATTTTGTTCAGATTTTTTTCATCAGTGTTCATGGGGTATACTGGTCTAGTTTTTTTTGTAATGTCTTTGGTTTGGGTTTCAGAGTAATGGTGGCCTCATAGAATGACTTGGGAAGTATATAGCCTCGTTAATTTTCTTGAAGAGATTTTGTGGAATTAGTATTATTTATTTCTTAAATGTTTGATGGAATTCACTAGTGAAGCTATCTGGGCCTAGAGTTTTCACCGTGGGAAGATTTTCCACTACACATTCATTTTCTTTCATTGATACAGGGTTATTCAGATTATTTATTTCTTTTTGAGTTAGCTTTGCTGATTTGTCTTTCAAGGAATTTATCCATTTCATCAAAGATGTCAAATTTGTTGGCATAAAGTTGTTCACAATATTCCCCTATCATGCTTTTAATGCCTGTAGAATATGTAATGACCCTCTCATTCCTGATACTGGTAAATTGCCTTTTCTCTATTTTTCTAAAACAGTACAAATAGAGATTTGTCAATTTTATTGATCTTCTCTTCCATTTTTTTTTCTCTTAAAGCCAGCTTTTGGTTTCATTTATTTTTCTGTTCTCTATGTCATCGATTTCCTTTTAACGTTTGTTGCTTCATTTCTTATGTTTACATTGTGATTAAATTACTCCTCATTTTCTAGCTCCTTAAGGTGATAAGTAAAAATTTATTTGAGGCCCTTTTTCTTTTGTAACCTGCATTTAGTGCTATCAATTTTCCCCTTAAGTACTGCTTTATTGGCATACCACAAATATTGATATGTTGTGTTTTCATTTTTATTTAGGTGAAAATGCTTTCTAATTATTTGTTTTTTTCCCACGCTTATGTTATTTAGACGTGCATAATTCGGTTTTCAAATACTTGATAATTTTCCAAAAATATTTCTCTGATTGATATCTAACGATTCCGTTGTGGTCAGAGAACATACTTTGTATGGCTTGAAACCTGTTAAATTTATTGAGATTTGTTTCATGGCTCAGAATGTGCTGTCTTGTAAATGTTCTATGTGCAGTTGAAAATAGTGTGTATTTTGTTGTTTGCTGAAGCATGCTGTAAATGTCATTTGGTTTAATAGGGTTGTTCAAGTATTCTATAATTTTGCTGATATTCTGTCTACTTGACCTATCAATTATTGCTAGAGAGGTGTTGAAATGAAATCTCAAACAGTAAATTGTGGATTTGTCTGTTTTTCCTTGATCTTTTTTTACTTGAGTTAAAAAGTTTTTGCTTCATGTATTTTCAAGCTTTTTAAATTAACTGCACGAACTTTTAGGATTGTTATGTCTTTTGCATGAATTGACCACTTTATCATTGTGGAATTACTTTATCCCTCATAATATTCCTTCCTCTGATAAATACTTAGACAATATTAATACTTAGCTTTCTTTTTTTTTTAATTAATTTTTATTAAGCTTCAAGTGAACATTTACCATTCCAATCAGTCTGTCACATGTAGGTTTACATACATCTTACTCCCTTCTCCCACTTGCTCTCCCCCTATTGAGTCACCCCTTTCAGTCTCTCGTTTCGTGCCAATTTTGCCATCTTCCCTCTCTCTCTATCTTCCCATCCCCCCTCCAGTCAAGAGTTGTCAACACACTCTCCAGTGTCCACCTGATTTAATTAGCTGACTCTTCATCAGCATCTCTCTCTCCCCCACTGACCAGTCCTTTTCATGCCTGATGAGTTCTCTTTGGGGATGGTTCCTGTCCTGTGGCATCAGAAGTTCTGGGGAGCAATGTCTCTGGGATTCCTCTAGTCGCAGTCATACCATTAGGTATGGTCTTTTTATGAGAATTTGGGGTCTGTATCCCATTGGTCTCCTGCTCCCTCAGGAATTGTCTGTTGTGCTCCCTGACAGGGCAGACATCGATTGTGGCTGGGCACCAACTAGTTCTTCTGGTCTCAGGATAATGTAGGTCTCTGGTTCATATGGCCCTTTCTGTCTCTTGGGCTCTTAGTTGTCGTGTGACCTTGGTGTTCTTCCTTTGCCTTTGCTCCAGGTGGGTTGAGACCAATTGATGTATCTTAGATGGCCGCTTGTTGGCATTTAGGACCCCAGGCACCACAATTCAAAGTGGGATGCAGAATGTTTTCATAATAGAATTATTTTGCCCATTGACTTAGAAGTCCCCTCAAACCAAGTTCCCCCGACCCCAGCCCCTGCTCCGCTGACCTTTGAAGCTTTCATTTTATCCCGGAAACCTCTTTGCTTTTAGTCCAGTCCAATTAGGCTGACCTTCCTTGTATTGAGTGTTGTCTTTCCCTTCACCCAAAGCAGTTCTTATCTACTGATTGATCAGTAAAAAGCCCTCTCCCTCCCTCCCTCCCTCCCCCCTTTGTAACCACAAAAGTATGTGTTCTTCTCCGTTTTTTCTATTTCTCAAGATCTTATAATAGTGGTCTTATACAATATTTGTCCTTTTGCCTCTGACTCATTTCGCTCAGCATAATGTCTTCCAGATTCCTCCATGTTATGAAATGTTTCAGAGATTCGTCACTGTTCTTTATCGATGCGTAGTATTCCATTGTGTGAATATACCACAATTTATTTACCCATTCATCCGTTGATGGACACCTTGGTTGCTTCCAGCTTTTTGCTATTGTAAACAGAGCTGCAATAAACATGGGTGTGCATGTATCTGTTTGTGCGAAGGCTCTTGTATCTCTAGGGTATATTCCGAGGAGTGGGATTTCTGGGTTGTATGGTAGTTCTATTTCTAACTGTTTAAGATAACGCCAGATGGATTTCCAAAGTGGTTGTACCATTTTACAATCCCACCAGCAGTGTATGAGAGTTCCAATCTCTCCACAGCCTCTCCAACATTTATTATTTTGTGTTTTTTGGATTAATGCCAGTCTAGTTGGAGTGAGATGGAATCTCATCGTAGTTTTAATTTGCATTTCTCTAATGGCTAATGATTGAGAGCATTTTCTCATGTATCTGTTGGCTGCCTGAATATCTTCTTTAGTGAAGTGCATGTTCATATCCTGTGCCCACTTCTTGATTGGGTTGTTTGTCTTTTTGTGGTTGAGTTTTGACAGAATCATGTAGATTTTAGAGATCAGGCGCTGGTCTGAGATGTCATAGCTGAATATTCTTTCCCAGTCTGTAGGTGGTCTTTTTAGTCTTTTGGTGAAGTCTTTAGATGAGCATAGGTGTTTAATTTTTAGGAGCTCCCAGTTATCTGGTTTCTCTTCATCATTTTTGGTAATGTTTTGTATTCTGTTTATGCCCTGTATTAGGGCTCCTAGGGTTGTCCCTATTTTTTCTTCCATGATCTTTATCGTTTTAGTCTTTATGTTTAGGTCTTTGATCCACTTGGAGTTAGTTTTTGTGCATGGTGTGAGGTATGGGTCCTGTTTCATTCTTTTGCAAATGGATATCCAGTTATGCCAGCACCATTTGTTAAAAAGACTATCTTTTCCCCAATTGACTGACACTGGTCCTTTGTCAAATATCAGCTGCTCATACGTGGATGGATTTATATCTGGGTTCTCAATTCTGTTCCATTGGTCTGTGTGCCTGTTGTTGTACCAGTACCAGGCTGTTTTGACTACTGTGGCTGTATAATAGGTTCTGAAATCAGGTAGAGTGAGGCCTCCCACTTTCTTCTTCTTTTTCAGTAATAATACTTAGCTTTCTTTTGATTAGTATTACTAAAGTGTATTTTTTTCACTTTTCTTTTAAATGATTTGTGTCTTTATGTATAGACTGCATTTCTTATAGGCAGCTTCTTGCTTTTTTTGATCCAGTCTGACAATCTCAACCTTTTAATTGAGTTATTCAGATAATTTACTTTTAATGTGATTATTGATATGATTTACATCTGAGTTTATCACCTTACTATTTGTTTTCTATTTGTACCCTTTGCCTCTTTTTTGCATTTTTATGGATTATTTTTTATTATTCCATTATATCTCTTCTGTTGGAGTATTAGCTATAAGTCTTTGTGTTATTATCTTAATGGTTGCTTTGGGTTTACAGTATACACCTTTAAGTTACCACAGTCTACTTTCAGTGACATTCTGTCACTGCATATAGAATGTAAGAAAGTTACAGTAGTATTCTTTTTTTTTTCCCTGTTGCCAAATATTTTGCTGTTACAGGTGTTATAAAACTCAAACTACGTTGTTATTTTTGTTTAAAGGTCTATTATCCTCTGAAAGATTTACATAATAAGAAAAAAATCTAATACAAATTTCCTAATAGTTATCATTCCTTGTGTAAATCCAAATTTCCACCTGTTATCATTTTCCTTCAGCATGAAGAAGTTCTTTTAACATTTATAAAGTGTGGGTTTGCTGGTGATCATTTATTTCAACTTTTAAATGCCTGAAAAAAAACCTTTTTTTAAAAAAAATGTGCTTTAAGTGAAAGTTCACAAACCAAGTCAGTCTCTTATACAAAAACTTATATACACCTTGCTATATACTCCTAATTGCTCTCCCTCTAATGAGGCAACACACTCCTCCCCTCCACTCTCTATTTTAGTGTCCATTTGGCCAGCTTCTGACCCCCTGTGCTCTCTCATCTCTTCTCCAGACAGAAGCCACCCACATAGTGTCATGCGTCTACTTGATCCAAGAAGCTCACTCTTCACCAGTATCATTTTCTATACCATAGTCCAGTCCAATCCCTGTCTGAAGAGTTGGCTTTGGGAATGGTTCCTGTCTTGGGCTAACAGAAGGTCTGGGAACCATGACCTCTGAGGTCCTTCTAGTCTCAGTCAGACCATTAAGTCTGGTTTTTTACCAGAATTTGCCGTCTGCATCCTACTGCTCTTCTGCTCCCTCAGGGCTTCTCTGTTGTGTTCCCTGTCAGTGCAGTCATCGGTTGTAGCCAGACACCATCTAGTTCTTTTGGTCTCAGGCTGATGTAGTTTCCGATTTACATGGCCCTTTCTGTCTCCTGGACTCATAATTACCTTGTGTCTTTGGTGTTCTTCATTCTCAGTTGCTCCAGGTGGGTTGAGACCAATTGGTGCATCTTAGATGGCTGCTTGCTAGTGTTTAAGATCCCAGATGCCACTCTCCAAAGTGGGATGCAGAATGTTTTCTTAATAGATTTTATTATGTCAATTGACATAGATGTCCCCAGAAAACATGGTCCCCAAACCCCTGCCCCTGCTACGCTGGCCTTCAAAGCATTCAGTTTATTCAGGAAACTTCTTTGCTTTTGATTTATTCCAGTTGTGCTGACCTCTCTTCACTTAAAATAGTTCTTATCTACTATCTAATTAGTGAAAACCCCTCTCCCTTCCTCCCTCCCTCCCTGCTCTCATAACCATCAAAGAATATTTTCTTCTCTATTTAAACTATTTTTCGAGTTCTTATAATAGTGGTTTCCTCTCCACAGCACAGCTGAAACAGTTGCCGTCTGCCAACAAGGGCCTATTCTCATGAAATAGGCCCACACAGGTCCATGCAAGGGAGAAAGGTACTCAAAGTCCATGGGCCATTTATGCCTGGACAGGAGCCGCTTCTGTCCTGAGCTCCCCAAGTTAGTGGAGCTGGCAGATTATCTTTTCCCCAGTTGTGAATTTATTCCTTCTCCAAGGCTGGGGGAATGGCTCAGAGCGTGCAACAGGACCTATCTCAGGCCCGCAGAAATTGACAGCCACTGAAGCCTGCTTGGGGGCTGGGGACGCAGTAAAACAAACCCAATTACTTAGGTTTTGCCGAGAGTACCATTTTTCTCTGGTTCCAGAGGTGTGAGTGAGTTGCGTGGCTGGCTGTTTCTCCCTGAGGAAACTGCAGCCAAATGCTACCATCAGCGTACTGCAGCCTGAGGGTTCCCGGCAATTCAGGTCCGGCAACTCCTCTCTGCTTCTGAACCGTCTCTTCCTCACCCTGCTGCTCAGTCCATTTCCTAATTTTGCCTTTGATGTTCAGGGGTTCTTGCTTGTCATAAATGTAATCATTTCACTTTTTGGCTGGGGGTCTTCACCGGTAGTGTCTGACTATTCCGTCTTGGCCCTGGCTCTCTCACCTTGTTTTTTTAAAGATGTTTACACTGGGTTTATAATTCTAGGTTGACAATATTTTTATTTCTGTACTTTAAAATATTGCCTTGTAGTTTCTTTTGCCATGTCTTCAAGTCCACTAATCTTTCTTCAGCAGTGTCTGATACGTCATTAACCCCAAATAGTGTATTTCCCACCTCAGACATTGTAGTTTTCATCTCTAGAGATTTTATGTGTGCCTTTTTTATATTTTCTGTTTCTCTATGTAACTTTTTGAAATTATGGAATATACTCATAATAAGTATTTTAATGTCACTGTCTCCTGACCCTAACATCAGTGTTACTTCTAGGTCACTTTTCAATGATTTATTTTTGTCCTTACTGTGGGCAGTATTTTTCTGTTTCTTTACTTGCCTGGTTATTTTTCATTGGGTGCCAAATCTTGTGAATTTTACCTTGTTGGTAGATAGAGGTTGGCAGTTCAAATCCACCAAACGCTTATTGGAAACTTTATGGGGCAGTTCTACTCTGTCCTGTAGGGTTGCTGTGAGCCGGAATCGACTCGACGGCAGTGTTTTTTTTTTGGGGGGGGGGGTTACGGGATATTTTTGCATTACTATAAATATTTTTCAGTTTTGTCCTGAGACACAGTTAAGTTTCTTCGAATCAGTTTTATCCTTTTAGGTCTTGTTTTTAAGATTTTTTTTAGGCTGTACCAGGGCACTTAACAGTCTTATGGTACTTATTTTTCACTACTGAGGCAAGACTACTCTGAACACTCTACCCAATGCTCCATAAATTATGACATTTTGTAGTGTGGCTGGTGGGAGCAGGCAATATTCCTGGCCCTGTGTGGGTACTGTTCCCTCTAATCGTTTTAGGTAGTTATTTCCTCTGCCTAAAGTAGTTTTCTCATATGCATGTATCTATAAGGACACTGCTAAATACTCTAGAGAAACCTCTGGAGTTCTCTGGGGTTCTTTCTCTGTATAGCGCTTCCCTCTCTGTGTTATTAACTCTATTTTGTCTACATACCACTTTGGTTTCCCTGGAACCAGTGTTTCTGACTCAGGAAGTCTGTTGAGCTCTAACTTAGCTCCCACTCTCTGAGCTGAGGAAACTCCCTAAGGCAGTAAGCTTGGGAAAATATATAGCTCACTTAGTTTGTTTTCAATCACTCAGGCATTAAATTTCTTTGTTGGCTGTTGTCCAACATCTTGTAAACCAATGTTTCATACATTGTACTTGCTTTTTTGATTTATTCAGGCAGGAGGGTAAATCCAGCCCTTGTTACTGCAGCTTGGTGGGAAGTGGAATTTCTGAGTTCAGTTTTGAGCATGTAAAATTTGGGCTCCATTTTTATTATGCAAATGGACTAAAGGTCTGATGCTCAAGAGAGAAGTAAGATCTTGCAAAATAGAGATTTGGCAAATAATAATATGGGGATAGTAATCAGCCCACTAAAGGTCTGAGGCTCAAGAGAGAAGTAAGATCTTGCAAAATAGAGATTTGGCAGATGATAATATGGGGATAGTAATAATAGCAGCTCACTGTTTTGAGCACTTATCACGTTCCATATACAGTTTTGAACACTTTTCATATGTTGTTGTTGTTGTTAGGTGCCATTGAGTCGGTTCCGACTCATAGCAACGCTGTGCACAACAGAATGAAACACTGCCCAGTCCTGTGCCATCCTTACAGTCGTTATTATGCTTGAGCTCATTGTTGGAGCCACTGTGTCAATCCACCTCATTGAGGGTCTTCCTCTTTTCCGCTGACCCTGTGCTTTGCCAAACATGATGTCCTTCTCCAGGGACACATCCCTCCTGACAACATGTCCAAAGTATGTAAGATGCAGTCTCACCATCCTTGCCTCTAAGGAGCATTCTGGCCACACTTCTTCCAAGACAGATTTGTTTGTTCTTTTGGCAGTCCATGGTATATTCAATATTCTTTGCCAACACCACAACTCAAAGGCATCAACTCTTCTTTGGTCTTCCTTATTGTCCAGCTTTCACATGCATACGATGCGATTGGAAATACCATGGTTTGGGTCAGGTGCACCTTAGTCTTCAGGGTGATATCTTTGCTCTTCAACACTTTGAAGACATCCTTTGCAGCAGATTTGCCCAATGCAATGTGTCTTTTGATTTCTTCACTGCTGCTTCTGTGGCTGTTGATTTTGGATCCAGGAAAAATGAAATCCTTGACAACTTCAATCTTTTCTCCGTTTATCATGATGTTGCTCATTGGTCCATTTGTGAGGATTTTTGTTTTCTTTATGTTGAGGCGAAATCCATACTGAAGGCTGTGGTCTTTGATCTTCATTAGTAAGTGCTTCAAGTCCTCTTCACTTTCAGCAAGCAAGGTTGTATCATCTGCATTACGCTGGTTGTTAATGAGTCTCCTTTCAATCCTGATGCCCCATTCTTCTTCATATAGTCCAGCTTCTCAGATTATTTGTTCAGCATACAGATTAAATAGGTATGGTGAAAGAATACAACCCTGACACACACCTTTCCTGACTTTAAACCAATCAGTATCCCCTTGTTCTGTCTGAACAACTGCCTCTTGATCCATGTAAAGGTTCCTCATGAGCACAATTAAGTGTTCTGGAATTCCCCTTCTTTGCAGTGTTATCCATAGTTTGTTATGATCCACACAGACGAATGCCTTTGCATAGTCAATACAACACAGGTAAACATCCTTCTGGTATTCTCTGCTTTCAGCCAGGATCCATCTGACATCAGCAATGGCATCCCTGGTTCCACGTCCTCTTCTGAAACCAGCCTGAGTTTCTGGCAGTTCCCTG
Source organism: Elephas maximus indicus (assembly GCF_024166365.1). NCBI lineage: Eukaryota > Metazoa > Chordata > Mammalia > Proboscidea > Elephantidae > Elephas > Elephas maximus. The sequence goes on from NC_064846.1 coordinate 107,942,545, forward strand.
TCGATATACTGCTGCAGCTGTTTTTGAATGATCTTCAGCAAAATTTTGCTTGCGTGTGATATTAACGATATTGTTCTATAATTTCCACATTCGGTTGGATCACCTTTCTTGGGAATAGGCATAAATATGGATCTCTTCCAGTCAGTTGGCCAGGAAGCTGTCTTCCATATTTCTTGGCATAGACAAGTGAGCACCTCCAGCACTGCATCTGTTTGTTGAAACATCTCAATTGATATTCCATCAATTCCTGGAGCTTTGTTTTTCACCAGTGCCTTCAGAGCAGCTTGTACTTCTTCCTTCAGTACCATCGGTTCCTGATCATATGCCACCTCTTGAAATGGTTGAATATCGACTAATTCTTTTTGGTGTAATGACTCTGTGCATTCCTTCCATCTTCTTTTGATGCTTCCTGCGTCATTTAATATTTTCCCCATGGAATCCTTCACTATTGCAACTCGAGGCTTGAATTTTCTCTTCAGTTCTTTCAGCTTGAGGAACACCGAGCGTGTTCTTCCCTTTTGATTTTCCATTTCCAGCTCTTTGCGCATGTCATTATAATACTTTACTTTGTCTTCTCGAGAGGCCCTTTGAAATCTTCTGTTCAGTCCTTTTACTTCATCATTTCTTCCTTTTGCTTTAGCCTGTCGATGCTGAAGAGCAAGTTTCAGTCTCCTCTGACATCCATCTTCGTCTTTTCTTTCTTTCCTGTCTTTGCAGTGACCTCTTGCTTTCTTCATGGATGATGTCCTTCCACAACTCGTCTGGTCTGCAGTCACTAGTGTTCAATGCGTCAAATCTATTCTTCAGATGGTCTCTAAATTCAGGTGGGATATACTCAAGGTCATATTTTGGCTCTCGTGGAGTTGCTCTGATATTCCTCAATTTCAGATTGAACTTACATATGAGCAATTGATGGTCTGTTCCACAGTTGGCCCCTGGCCTTGTTCTGACTGATGATATTGAGCTTTTCCATTTATTGATGGAAAAGCTCAATATATACTTTTCATATACTAACTTATTTAATCCTTATGACAAACATCAGGTAGGTACTATTATTAACCTCATGATACAGAAGAGTGGATTGAAGCACAGAGTCCAAGGTCATAACAGGAACCTTTTGCCGAGATGAGATTCAAATCCAGGGAATTTGACTGAGAACAGAGGCTCTTAACAATGCTGTATTGCCTTCTGCATTTAATAGGGATGGCCGTTAGTCTAAGGGGTACATTGCTGCAACTTTCAAGTTATTTAGTGACTACAAAATAATTAAAGAAAATTGCAGGAAATTACATGACACGTCAATAAAAGATCTATAACTAGAATTTGCACTTACCAATATTTATATACGACTTAATAGGTCTGAACATGTTTTTTTAAATAGGTCTGAACATCTTTGAATTGTAGTAGGGAGTCTGAACTAAACACATTATGAAAACAGTAAATTTTGGGCACTATTTTATTAAAAGTGATTTTTATGACTCCATTTATTCATTGTGTCACCTTTCGATTTGGTAAAAACATTTGTTTGGAATGGTCAAAATTTAGGATTGAAAATAGCAGATATTGGTAAAGATGTGGAGCAGTTGGAAATCTCATACACTGCTGTTGGAAATGTAAAAGGTTACAATAACTTTGGGAAACTTTTTGCCAGTTTCTTAAAAAGTTGAACATCCACTTACCATATGATTTAGCCCTTCCATTCTCAGATACTTATCCAAGAAATGTGACAGTGTATGTTCATATAGACTTTTACACAAATAGCCATAATAACATTATTTGTAATAGCCCAAACTGGAAATAATCTAAATGTCCTTCAGTAGGTGAATTTGTATACAAAATTTGTACACAATTTTGGTAAAGTAGCAGAAATGGCTAAACACGCAACTATTAGCTGAAAGGTTGGCAGTTCAGACACACCCAGAGGTGCCTCAGAAGACAGGCCTGGTGCTCTGCTTCTGAAAGGTCACAGCCTTGAAAATCCTTTGGAGCACACGTCTACACATGGGGTTGCCATGAGTTGTAATTGATTCAGTGGCAACTAACAACTACAACATACAATACAATGATGTTCACCAATCAAAAAGGAGTAAACTACTGATATATGCGACAACATGGATGAATACCAAAAAAAAAAAATTAAGCTAACTGAAAGAAACCAGGCATAAGAAGAATACATACTATATAATCCCATTTAACTTATAAATTTCTGGAAAATGGAAAACAATTTGTAGTTACAAAAAGCCAAATCAGTGGTTGCCTAGGTCCAGGGTCAGAGGGAGAATGGAACCACAAAGGGATGGAGGGAAACTTTTAGGGCCATGGAAATTTTTCCTGTCTTGATTGTGGTAATGGTTCACAGGTGTGTACATCTTTCAGCTCTCAATGAATTACATACTTTAAATGGATGCAATTTATTGTATGTAAATTATATCTCAGTAAAGTTGTTGAAAAACAAAACATTGGTGTTTTCTCAATGAGGACTCAGTTCTTTTTAGAAGCTAGAGTTACACCTTTGTCTTCCCAGTGTCTGTCACAGGGCTCAATAAATGCTTTTGCATTCCACTGAGATGCCTTTCTATGTCTGGTCCCTGAACTACTGTTGTCATATGGATTGACACATTTTATGGATTGATCAAAGAAAGTAAACAACCAACACACCAACATACACATAAGGGGAATCATAGAAGAATAGCGAAAGGTGCAGATAGAATATTTGAAGAAATAATGGCCCAAAACTTCCCAAATCTGATAAGAATCATAAATGTACATATCCAAAAACTTAAGAAATTCTAAACAGGATAAACTCAAAGAGATCCACGTGCTGTAGCGAAATTGTTGGAAAATCTTGAAAGCAGCAAAAGAGAATCAACGCATCACAAAAAAAAGGATCCTCAATAAGATTAACAGTCTCTTTTCTCTTCAGCATCCATGGAGGCAAGATGATAGTGGAGTGACATATTTAAAGTGCTGAAAGGAAAAAAAAAATCACCATCCTCCTTCAAAAATGGAGAAGGAATTAAGACATTCCCAAGTAAACGAAAACAAAAACTGAGGGATTTTACCACTAGGAGACCTGCCCTACAATTAATGCTAAAGGGAGTCTGTTAGACTGAAATGACATGACACTATACAGTAATTTGAACTCCTACATGGAAATAAAGAACAATGGTAAAGTAAATATATAGGTAAACCCGAAAGCCAGTAATATTGTATTTTTGCTTTTTAACTACTTTTTTTCCTATATGATTTAAAAGACAAATGCATAAAACAATAATTATAAGCCTATATTTTGGGGCACACAATTTAAAAAGATGCAATTTGTTACAGTGACAATATAAAGGGGGAAAAATTGAGCTGTAAAGAAACAATATTTCTATACTATCAAAGCTAGGTTTGTGTTAATTCAGACATAACTGTTACAGTGATTAAATGTTAATTGTAACCCCCAGAGGAAACTCTAGACCATATACAGAAAAAGAAACAAGAAGCAATTCAAAATAGTACACTAAAATAAAAACAAAAACAAACAAAAAACACAATTGCAAGAGAAGGTAGTAATGGAGGAATTGAGGAGCAAAAATGATGTAAGACTTATAAAAAAACATAGAAAATGGCAGGAGTTAGTACCTCCTTAACAGTAATTACATTAAATGTAAGTGGATTGAACTATCCAATTAAATAACAGAAACTGAGAGAACGAGGAAAAAGAATCCTAATACAATTATATTCTTTCTACAAGTGACTCATTTTAGATCCAAATTCACAAATTGGTTTAAAATGAAAGAATGGGAAAAGATATTTCCTGAAAATAGTTGGCAAAGAGAGCTGGGGAGGCTATCTTAATATCAGGCAAAATAGACTTTAAGCCAAAATCTGTTAAAAGAGACAAAGAAGAACATTATATAATGATAAAAGGGTCAATTTATCAATAACATGTAATGATTATAAATATGGATGCACCTAACAACAGAGCCCCAAAATATATGAAGCAAACATTAACAGAATTGAAGGAGAAATAGAGAGTTCCACAGTAATATTTGGAGACTTCAATACACCACTTTCAATAATAGAGACAGCATTTAGACAGGAGATCAATAAAGAAATAGAGGACTTGAACAACACTCTAAACCAACTAGACCTAACAGACATGTATAGAACACTCCACCGAACAAGAGAAGAATACACTTTTTTTCTCAAGTGCACATAGAAAATTCTCTAGGGTAGACTCTATGGTAAATCACAAAACAAGCTTCAATAAATTAAAAAAGATTTAAATCATACAAACTATCGTATTCTACTACAATGGAATGAAACTAGAATTCACCAATAGGAAAACTGGAAATTTCACAAATATGTGGAAATCAAACCACACATTATTAAACAACTAATTTATAAAAGAAGAAATCACAAGGGGAATTAGGAAATACTTTGAAAGGAATGAAAATATAAACACAGCATACCAAAACTTATAGAATGCAGCAACAGCAGTGCTCAGAGGGAAATTTATAGCAGTAAGAAGAAAGACTAGCTAGATTTAAAAAAAAAGAATTTGCAACCTAACTTTGCACCTTATGCAACTAAAAGGAAAAGCAAGCTAAACCCAAAGCTAGGAGAAGGAAGGAAATAAAAGTATTAAAGAGCAGAGATAAGTGAAATGGGTGGTAGAAAAATAGAATCAAACTAGAAGCTGTTCTTTGGTGAAAAGATCAACAAAGTTAATAAACTTTTAGCTTTACAGACATGAAAAAAGGGTAGACTCAAATTTCTAAAATCAAATGAAATCATAGATATTCTTAACAACTTTACAAAAATAAAAAGGAGTATAAGAGACTACTGAGAACAATTGTACATAACAAATTAGATAACCTAGATGACATGCACAAATGCTTAGAACACACAAACTACCAAAACTGACTCAAGAGGAAATAGAAAATTTGAAAACACACAAATTACCGAAATTGACTCAGGAAAAAATTAAAAAATCTCAACAGTCGTGTAACAAGTAAAGACATTGAATCAGTAATAAAAAATTGCCCAAGGAGAGCTCAGTACCAAATGGTTTCACAATTGAATTGTACCAAAAATTTAAAGAATTAACACCAATTCTCACACTCTTCCAAAAAATAAGAGGACGAAACACTTTCTGAATCATTCTATGAGGCCAGCATTACTTTGATACCAAAGCCATAGACATCATAGACTAATAACCCTTATGAATATAGATGCATTTTTGCTCAACAAAATGCAGCAATCTGAGCCCAGCACATTGTAAAAGGATTATACACCATGGCCAATTAAGGTTTATCCCAGAAATGCAAAAGTGGTTTAAAATAAGAAAATCAGTCAACGTAATACACCACATTAATAGAATGAAGGGAATAAACCACATGATCATCTCAATTGATGCAAAAAAATGTTGACAAAATCCAACAACCTTTTGTGACAAAAACACTAAAGAACTAGAACTGGAAAGCAAATTTCTCAGTCTCATCAAGGGTGTCTATGAAAAACCCACAGCTAACATTATACTCAATGGTGGAAGATTTCATGCTTACCCGTTTTGATTAGGAATAAGACAAGGATGCCCACTTTTGCCACTTCTATTAAACATTGTCCTGGAAATTGTAGGCAGAGCAGTTAGGCTAGAAAAATAAAAGACATCCAAGTTGGAAAGAAGTAAAATTATCTCTATTGACAGATGACATGATCTTATTGTCATGGATTGAATTGTGTCCCCCAAAATGTGTGTATCAATTTAGCTGGGCCATGATTTCCAGTATTGTGATTGTCTACCATTTTGTCATCTGATGTGCTTTTCCTATGTGTTGTAAATTCTGCCTCTATAATGTTAACGAGCGGGGATGTGGGGCAGTTGTGTTGATGAGGCAGGACTCAATCTACAGGATTGGGTTGGGTCTTGAGCTGTTATTTTGTGGGGGGGATATAAAAAAGAGAAGAGAGTGAAGAGACAATGGGACCTCGTACCACCAAGAAAGCAGTACTGGGAGCAGAGTACATCCTTTGGACCTGGGGTTTCTGTGTGGAGAAGCTCCTAGTCCAGGGGAAGACTAATGAGAAGGACCTCCCTCCAGAGCCAAGAGAGAAAGCCTTCCCCTGGAGCTGAATTTGGGCTCTTAGCCTACTTTACTGTGAGGAAACAAATTTCTCTTTGTTAAAGCCATCCATTTGTGATATTTCTGTTACAGGACTGCTAGATAACTAAGACACTTATATATAGAAAATCTTAAAGAATTCACCAAAAAGGATTAAAGCTAATAAACGAGTTCAGCAAAGTTGAAGAATACAAGAGTAACATGAAAAATTCAGTTTCTCTCTATACACTAGCAATGAAACAATCAGAACAAAAAATTCAGAAAACTATACTTATAATACATCAAAAATAATAAAATGCTTAGAAATGAATTTAATCAAGGAGATTCAATATGTGTGCAGCAAAACCCACAAAACACTGCTGAAAGGAATTATAGAAGACCTAAGTAAATGCAAAGACATCCTGTGTACCTAAATTGGAAACTTAATATTATTAAGATGGCAATACTACCCAAAGTAATACAGAAATTCAGTGCTATCCCTACTAAAATCCCAATGATCTTTGTTGCAGAAATGAACAAATTTATTTTTAAATTCATACGGAATTGCAAGGGACCCTCAAATAGCCAAAACAATTTTGAAAAAAAAAATTAGAGAACCCACACTCCCCAATTTCAAAATTCCTACAGTAATCAAATCAGTGTGGCACTGGCATAAGGATAGGGATGTATATCAATCTAATGGAATTGAGAGTACAAAAGTAAAATCATATGTTATCATTAGTTGCCAACAACAGCGCCAACATTATTCAATGGAGAAAGAATAATCTCTTTAACAAACGGTGGGACAACTGGGTATCCATATGGAAAATCATGAATACAGACCCCAATTCTTCACACCGTATACAAAAATTAGCTCAAAATGGATCAAAGACATAAATCTGTGTCTTGGAGGAAAACAGGAATAAATCTTTATGACATTGGATTTGTCAGTGGATTCTTAGGTATGATAACAAAAGCAAAAGCAGCAAAATAATTAAAAAAAATAGGACTTCATCAAAATTAAAAATTCCTGTACATCAAAGGACACTACCAAGAAAGTGAAAAGACATCCTACAGAACAGGAAAAAAATAGTTGCAAATCATGTTCTGATAAGTGTCCAGAATACATAAAGAACTCCTTTGAAGCCCTGGTGGCATAGCAGTTAAGAGCTCGCCTGCTAATCCAGAGGTCAGCGGTTCAGATCCACTAGCCACTCCTTGGAAATCCTGTGGGGCAGTTCAACCCTGTCCTATAGAGTGCCTATGAGGTAGAACCGACTCAACGGCACCTAACAACAACATCTCGCCACAAAAAAACAAAAAACTGAATTAAAAAATGGGCAAAGAACTTGAATAGATATTTCTCCAAAGAAGATATACAAATGGCCAGTGTGCACATGACAAAATGCTCAAAATCGTTAGTTGTTAGTTGCTATCAAAGTGGCTCCAAATCATTGTGATCCCATGTACAATAGAACAAAACATTGCCCAGTCCTGTGGTATCTTCAGAATTGTTGGTATTCTCAGATCCTTTCTTGCACCCCCTTTGTATTTTGAGTGTATCGCAATGTTGGGGACTCATCTTCCAGCACTATATTGGACAATATTATGTTGTGATCCATAGGGTTTTCATTGACTTTTGGGAACAGATCACCAGGCCTTTCTTCCCCATCTGTCTTAGACAGGAAGCTCCACTGAAATCTGTCCACCATGTGGCGTAGCTTCCAGTATCATAGCAATATGCAAGCCACCACCATATGACAAACTGCCAGATGAGTGGTGGAGTTAGTCATTAAAAAAAATGCAAATCAAACCCACAACTGTGATACTACCTCTCATCCATTAGAATGCCTGTAATAAAAAGGAAAATAGCTAGTGTTAGCAAGGATGTGGAGGAACTGGAACTTTCATACCTCGCTGGTTAGAAAGTAAAATAGTGTAGCTGCTGTGGAAAACAGTTTGGTCCTTCCTCACAAGGTTAAAGACATGACCCAACAATTTCACTCATTGGTATATGCCCCAAAAAACTGAAAGCTGGTACTCAAACAAATACATGTGCAAATAAATACCATATTCAAGGGAGCCAAAAGCTGGAAATACCCCAAATGTTCATCAGTAGATGAATGGATAAACAAATTGTTTACAAAAGAATATTATTCAGCTATAAAAAGGAATAAAATACTGATACATGTTATAATGTAGATGACCCTCGAAAACATTTTGCTGAGTGAAAGAAGCCAGACACAAAAAGTTAGATATTGCATGATCCCATTTACACGAAATATCTAAAATTGGTAAATTTATAGAGACAGAAAATTAGTGGTTGCCAGGTGCTGGAGGTAGAGGAGAATGAGAAATGACTGTTTAATGGGCACGCGGTTTCATTTTGGAGTGATGAAAATGTTTTGGCACTAGATAAAATTGATGGTTGCATAGCATCATAAATGTACCAAATGCTACTGATTTGTACACTTTACAATGGTCAATTTTATATTACATAAATTTTACTTTAATAAAAAATGTTTTCAGTTTTGATTTGATATCATAAATGGCATTGTATGGTGATGTCTAATAAACCAAAGCAAACCCACTGCCGTGGAGTCGATTCTGACTCATAGTGACCCTATAGGACAGAGTAGAACTGCTCCATAGGGTTTCCAAGGCTGTAAGTCTTTACAGAAGCAGATTGCCAAATCTTTCTCCCGTGGAAGGGCTGGTGGGTTCAAACTGCTGAACTTTCGACCTTTTGGTTAGCAGCCAAGCGCTTAACCACTGTGCCATCAGGGCTCTATGATGGCTAATAGGAACACTAAAATTATTTTCTAACATCTAAAATTAGATTAAGCAAAATAGTGTTAAGTGTGAACAAACACATTCTTAATTGCCACCTTATTTGTTACTTTGTTGCCAGAATTTTGTCTCCTAGTAATGGAAATGGTAAAACCACTGGCCAGTTTTACTTTATTTCTTATGTGTCATTTAATCATTTTTATGTAATAAAGTACCCATGGCATTCATTGTATTAATATTGCATAGTTTCTTGTTGATGTATTTAGGTAAGTTACATATTGACACACACGTATATGCACATATGTTATATTTATATATGATTTACCTTCAGCTATTTTTTCATCCATGTAGGAGGGAAAGAGACAATTTGGATTTTGGACATTAGTACAAATGTGATGTTGTTGTTGTTAGGTGCCATCGGATCGGTTCCAACTCATAGCAACCCTATGTACAACAGAACAAAACACTGCTTAGTTCTGTGCCATCCTCACAACTGTTACGTTTGAGCCCATTGTTCCAACCACTGTGTCAATCCATCTCGTTGAGTGTCTTCCTTTTTTTTTGCTGACCCTGTACTTAACCAAGCATGATGCCCCCCCGATAACAACATGTCCAGAGTATGTGAGACAAAGTCTTACCATCCTTGCTTCTAAGGAGCATCCTGGTTGTACTTGTTCCAAGAGATTTGTTCATTCTTCTGGCAGTCCATGGCAATATTCTTTGGCAATGCCATAATTCAAAGGCATCAATTCTTCTTCAGTCTTCCTTATTCATTGTTCAGCTTTTGAATGCTTATGAGGTGATTGAAAACACCATGGCTTGGGTCAGGTGCACCTTAGTCTTCAAGGTGACGTACTTGCTTTTTAACATTTTAAAGAGGTCTTTTGCAGCACCTGTGCCCACTGCAAGGTGTGGTTTGACTTCTTGACTGCTGCTTCCATGGGTGTTGATTTTGGATCCAAGTAAAATGAAATCCTTGACAACTTCAATGTTTTCTCCATTTATCATGATGATGCTTATTGGTCTAGTTGTAAAGACTTTCACTTCCTTTATGTTGAGGTGTAACCCATACTGAAGGCTGTGGTCTTTGATCTGCATCAGCAAGTGCTTCAAGTCCTCCTGACTTCCAGCAAGTAAGGTTGTGTCATCTGCATAGCACAGGTTGTTAATGAGTCTTCCTCCAATCCTGATGCCCTGTTCACCTTCATGTATTCAGACTTCTCAGATTATTTGCTCAGCATACAGACTGAACAAGTAAGGTGAAAGGATACAACCCTGACACACACACCTTTCCTGACTTTAAGCCACGTAGTATCCTCTTGTTCTGTTCAAATGACTGCTTCTTGAACTAAGTACAGATTCCTTATGAGCACAATTGAGTGTTCTGGAATTCCCATTCTTCTCAATGTTATCCATAATTTGTTATGATCCACAGAGTCGAATGCCTTTGCATAGTCAATAAAACACTGGTAAACATTTTTCTGGTATTCTCTGTTTTCAGCCAGGATCCATCTGACATAAGCAATGATATCCCTTGTTCCATGTCCTCTTCCGAATCTGGCTTGAATTTCTGGCAGTTTCCTGTCTGTGTACTGCTGCAGATGCTTTTGAATGATCTTCAGAAAAATTTTACTTGAGCATGATACAAATGATATTGTTCAATAATTTCTGCATTCGGTTGGATCACTTTTCTTTGGAATAGGCATAAATATGGATCTCTTCCAGTCCATTGGCCAAGTCGCTGTCTTCCAGATTTCTTGGCATAGATGAGTGAGCTCTTCCAGCACTGCATCCATTTGTTGAAACATCTCAATAGGTATTCTGTCAATTCCTAGAGCCTTGGTTTTCCACAAATGCCTTCAGGGCAGCTTAGACCTCTTCCTTCGGTACTGTCAGTTCCTGATCATATGCTGCCTCCTGAAGGAGTTGAATGTTGACCAATTCATTTTGATATAGTGACTCTATAATCCTTCCATCTTCTTTTGATGCTTCCTGAATCGTTTAGTATTTTCCCCATAGAATTGTTCAGTATTGCAACTCTAGGTTTGAATTTTTTCTTCAGTTCTTTCAGCTTGAGAAATGCTGAGCATGTTCTTCCCTTTTGATTTTCTAACTCCAGGTCTTGGCACATGTCATTATAATACCTTGGTTTGTCTTCTAGAGCTGTTCTTTGAAATCTTCTGTTCAGCTCTTTTACTTCATCGTTTCTTCCATTTGCTTTAGCTACTTGATGTTCAAGAGCAAGTTCCAGAGTCTCTTCTGACATCCAATTTGGTCTTTCTTTTCTGTATTTTTAATGACCTCTTACTTTCTTTATGTATGATGTCCTGGTTGTCATTCCCCAACTCGTCTTGTCTTTGGTCATTAGTGTTCAGTGCATCGAATCTATTCTTGAGATGGTCTCTGTTTTAGTTATCTTGTACTGCTATAACAGAAACACCACAAGGAGATGGCTTCAACAAACAGAAGTTTATTCTTTCACAGTTAGTAGGCTAGAATTCCAAAGTCAGGGTATCAGCTCCAGGAGAAGGCTTTCTCTCTGTGTTGGCTCTGGAGGAAGGTCCAAGTCATCAGTCTTCCCCTGGACTAAGAGTTTTTGGACCCCAGGCTCCAAAAGATGTATTCTTCTCCTGGCACTACTTTATAGGGTCATATGAGGCCCCTATGTCTCTCTGTTCACTTCTCTCTTTTATATCTCAAAGGAGATTATCTCAAGACACAATCCAATCTTGTACATTCAGTCCTGTCTCATTAATGTAACTGCCGCTAATCCCATCTCATCAACATCATAGAGGTAGGATTTACAACACACAGGACAACCATATCAGATGGCAAAATGGTGGACAGTCACACAACAACTGGTAATCATGGCCTAGCCAGGTTAACATATTTTGGGGGAATACAGTTCAATCCATGACCACCTCTAAATTCAGGTGGGATATACTCAAGGTCGTACTTTGGCTCTCGAGGACTTGTTCTGATTTTTTTCAGCTTCAACCTAAACTTGCATATGAGCAATTGATGATCTGTTCTACATTCGGCCCCTGCCTTGTTTTTCCACAAATGTAGTCAATTTGATTCCTGTGTATTACATCTGGTGAGGTCCACGTGTGTAGTCGCCATTTATGTTGTTGAAAAGGTATTTGCAATGAAGAATTTGTTGGTCTTGCAAAATTCTGTCATGTGATATCCGGTGTCGCTTCTATCACCAAGGACATATTTTCCAATTCCGATCCTTTGTTTCCATCTTTCACATTCCAATCACCAGTAATTATAAACGAATCTGTCAGTTGTACTTTGGGGGCTTGCATGTTTCTGTAATGCTGGAAGCTATGCCGCTGGTATTCAAATACCAGCAGGGTCACCCATAGCGGACAGGGTTCAGCTGAACTTCCACACTAAGACAGACTAGAAAGAAGGACCTGGTGGTCTACTTCTGAAAAAAAATTAGCCAGTGAAAACCTTATGAATAGCAGCAGAACATTGCCTGATATAGTCTGAGAAGATGAGCCCCTCAAGTTGAAAGACCCTCAAAAGTCAGCTGGGAAAGAGCTACTTCCTCAAAGTAGTGTGGATCTTAATGACGTGGATGGAGTCAAGCTTTTGGAACCTTCATTTGCTGATTTGGCACAACTCAAAATGAGAAGAAACAACTGCAAACATCCATTAATAATTGTAACGTGGAATGTAAAAAGTATGAATCTAGGAAAATTGGAAATTGTCAAAAATGAAATGGAACACATAAACGTCGATATCCTAGGCATAAGTGAGCTGCAATGGACTGGTATTGGCCATTTTTAATTGGATGATCATATGGTCAAGAGCAAGTGGGAATGACAACTTGAAGAAAAATGGCATCCCATTCATCGTTAAAAAGGACATTTCAAGATATATCTTGAAGTTCAACACTGTTGGCGTTAGGATGATATCCATACACCTGCAAGGAAGACCAGTTAATATGACTATTATTCAAATTTAGGCACCAACCGCTAAGGCCAAAGATGAAGAAATCGAAGGTTTTTACCAACATCTGCTGTCTGAAATTGATCAAATATGTGATTAGGATGCATTGATAATTACAAATGTTATATGATTATAAAATATGTGTATATTAACCTTCCCACATGACTGAAACATGATAAATTGAAACACTTTATTGTTACTGTTTTGTGGTAGATACTCTAGAGTTTTACACAAGGAGAATTTAATAGTGAATAACCTGTCCATAACATTTGACATTACATTTGGAAAATAAATATAACTGTTCTCAAACAGAGGTTTAGTAATCTGAAAATCTCTCAGCTAAGATATTACTATATAGTGTACATTTCAAAAACTGGGAATTATTTAATACTAATACCTGTATAGGAGTCCCCGGGTAGTGAAAATGGTTAACGTGCTCAGCTGCTAATGAAAGACTGGAGATTCGGGTACAATCAGAGGCATCCCAGAAGAAAGGCCTGGCTATCTACTTCTGAAAAATCAGTCATTGAAAATCCTGTGGTGTACAATTCTACTCTGACACAGTTGATTCCATGAGTTGGAATCAACTGGAAGGAAAAAAGGTACATGAGGCATTAGTGGTTCAGTGGTAGAATTCTTGCCTTTTGTGCAGGAGACTCAGGTTTGATTCCCAGCCAATGCACTCATGCATCATAGCAACATGCAAGCCTTCACTGACAGGTAGTGGCTGCACGTGAGTGCATATATTAAACAAACAAACAAAAAAACCTGTTGCCGTCAAGTAGATTCTGGCTCATTATGACACCACGTGTTTCAGAGTAGGACTGTGCTCCGTAAGGTTTTCATTGGCTATAATCTTACAGATGTAGTTCACCAAGACTTTCTTCTGCAGTGCCACTGGGTGGATTTGAGCCACCAACCTTTCAGTTAGTAGCTGAGCTTAAAATGTTTGTGACATCCAGGGACCTATACACTTATATTAGAGATCATAAATAAAAATATGAGGTAAATCGAAATTAATCTAGGGGCTATTACATTAAAATATGAAGTAGATCTAAATGTAGGTCTATAGAATATTAATTGCAAATGAGGCATATGTAAATGTGGGGTTATAGGAAAATATTCATGATGTATAATTAACTTAGAAAAAAGCAAGCCATAGAATAAAATATGCAGTATAGTCCATGGGGGAAATAACTATATTTACTTGTGTATGCATTGGAAAGGGCCTGAAACTACAGACGCCAAGTTGCTAACAGTGGTTTTCTCTAGGTTGTGAAATTGTAGGAAGATGAGAGGGATCTTTCGTTTTTACTTTAAATGTTCTGCTTAAATGGAATTTATTTAAAAAGTATAATTTTATAGTTAAAATATCAATAAAGTGGGAAAAGAGCACATATATAAATCAAAACTTGGGTCAAACAGATAGTGCCCTAAAAAGTGATTTGTAAGGTAACGTAAAGTGGACGTCAAAGTTTCGTCAAAATTTCGCAATGCTTTTCCATTTTTCTTGCCTGAAAAGTCTGAAGAAAGGCAAAAAACATTTAAAATACGTTTTACGCATCTTTCTATATATATGTTTTAAGATTTCTTTCTCTATATCCCCCTGAAATTAAAATTAAAATTTTAAAATGTCAAGAATGGAAAAGTTGAATGAGAGTATCCTCAAATCAATTCAAACAATTTAAGTGCCAACTTTGTGCTAAGCTGGATATGTCCTTCCTGCCATCCAAGAGCTCATAAATAAACAAGTAATAGCAAAGTACTAAGTGATATAGAGGAGTCCCTGGGTGGTTCAAACGGTTAACACGCTCGGCTACCAACCAACATTTCGGAGGTTCGAGTACACCCAGAAGGACCTCAGGAGAAATGTTTGGTGGTCTGCTTCCGAAAAATCAGCTACTGAAAATTTTAGGGAGCACAATTCTACTTTGACATACATGGGATTGCCATTAGAGTCTGCTTGATGGCAACTGGTTATCCAGTTAAGTAATATAGTAAAGGTAAGCAGGAGTTGCCATGGGGAACCAGAGAGAAAGCATTTAAATCTGCCCAGATTCAGGAAAGTAGGGATGCTTTACCAGAATAGGTAACATTGAACTTAGTCTTTAAAGGATAAATAGTTAAAATGGGAGGATAGGGGTGAGGAAGAGATGGACAGTTCAGGCAGAGAGGAGATTATGCCTAGATAAAGAGTCAAGAAAGAACATGACATTTTTGAAAGCCACATGCAATTTGTCATGGCTGAAACATAGTGTAGGGGCTGGGTCAAAGGAGGTGAGGCTGCAAAGATTTCTAGAGGCCAGATCACCAAGTGCTTGTACTCCATACCCACTAGGAGACTACTCTAATTGTCCAGGCAAGAGGCGAGGAAAGCTTGACCAATGCAGAGACACTAGGAATAGAGGGTAGAGGAGAGATTTCAGGATTACTTCTTGGCTGCTAACAAAAGGTTGGCAGTTCAAATCCACCAGCTGCTCCTTGAAAAGCCTATGGGGCAGTTCTACCCTGTCCTATAGGGTCACTATGAGTTGGAACCAACTCGATGGCACCTAACAACAACAACAACAACAACAAAGGATGTCATGGTGACAGCAGCAATGAATAATCCAAAAATGAAATTAAGAAAAAAATTCTGGGAGCAGAAAGAGGTATTGATGAGAAGATGAGATAAACTTGGGGCATGTTGCATTTTCTGTTTGTGGGACTTCCTGGTTGGTATACCCCAGGGTTTCTCAACCTTGACACTGTTGACCTTTGGGTCCAGATAATTCTTTGTTGTGGGGGCTGTACTGTGCATTGTAGAATGTTTAGCAGCATCCTTGGACTCTACCCACTAGATGCCAGTAACACTTCCCCCTGGTTGTGACAGCCAAAAATATCTCCAACAGTTGCCGGATATCCTCTGGGAGGAGGCAAAATTACCCCTGATTGAGAACTACTGCTGTATGTAGAGTAAATGATTGGATATACCAAAGTGTACGTCAGGGGAATGGTAAGGGCTAGAGATTTGGGATTAATTGGCATATATGTACTAGACAAAACCATGGGTAAAGCTGGGATCATTATAGTGTGTATCGAGAGAAGAAAGCTGAGCATCGTTCAACAACTCTATTCTCAGTAATTTTCAATGAGTTCCCTCTACTCTAAGCTATTTGGTATGGAAGACACAGTGGTGTTCACTTTTGTTCCCTGTCAAACTTTATGCTTTCCTTCCCCCACAAACTCCAATGCCCTTTGCGCTTCTTTATCAGTTCACATATATCCCTTCCGACAAAATTTTCATTAAAACTCATCTCCTGACCAACCTCACCTACTCCAATCATTCCTTCAAGACTTCTGTTGCTGATAAACTGTTCAACATTGTTTCAATACAAATTGGGATAGTGCACATAGGCTTTAAATAAATCTCTTAATAAGACACTTAATAAATTTGTGTATCTGATGCTCTGCATTGCATATTTGAAATTCTCCTTTCCCTCCCTCTTTAAATATTCCTACTAGCTTAGTCAACTCTATCAAATGCTAGGAGGGAGATTCATTAAAAAAAAAGTTGCTCTCAAGTCGACTCTGAGTCATGGTGACCTCATGTATGTCAGAGTAGAACTGTGCTCCAAAAGGTATCCAATGGCTAATTTTTCAGAAGTAGTAAAAAAAAAAAAAAATTTTTTTTTCTTTAGATCTCCAGGCCTTTCCTCTGGAGTGCCTTTGGGTGGACTTGAACCTTTAACTTTTCACTAACAGCCGAGCACATTTGCAACACTCAGGGACTCCAGGAGATTCTTAGAACTTCCTTATTATGAATTAGTTGAGTAGTCTGAGCTCTGTTTTCAAAAATAACTTTTTTAACTAGTGAGTTCTGTTAAATACCAGGAGAAATAGCACAACATAGGTATTTGAGTCCAATGGAGTCATTGAGGTATTTCCAATAATATAAGAAGTAGTTTATTATTTTATTCCTAATAAAATGATAAGTATGTAGTTTATTTAATACGTGTGTAGGATTCTAGCAATTGCTTATCTACCTTACTTCAATTTCTTATAATAGGGTAATGCTAGAACATTTAATGCCCATAAATTAAAAGGACAAAAGTAGAGTTATTCTGAAAAAAGACCTGGACTAGGAAGTAGGATACTGGACTCTATTAATATGATCTTGGGCGAGTTACTTGTCTTCTCTGAGCTTCAGTTTTCTTAATTGCAACATGAAGTGGCTAGACTAGATCAATAGTCTCAACCGTGGCTACACATTAGAATCACTTCGTTTAAACATTTAAAAACTTCATCCCTATCCATGCCAATTAAATCAGAATCTCTGGGGTGGGGTTCGGACATCTGGTATTTTTTCTTAAATGCTCGACTTGTTCTTCAGATGTGCAGTCAAGATTGAGAACCACTGCACATCACGAACTCTAAATTTCCTGATTCATATGTGGAAACATACATCTCTGAAGTCTTAGTGGAAGTTAATTGGAAGTATGACTCAATTTGAAAATATCCTTTTATATGCAATGCCGTAAGAACATATCAAATGAGCAAAATATGGTAACGCTATATATAATTTGTATTATATCATATATTTAGTTACACATATCTTCATCATTATTTTTTGATATGTCAAATATGTGTTTTCCTCCTTCAGCTAAATTATAAGTTTTGTGAAAGCAAGGCCTATCTTATTCATTTTTTGGAACCCTTCCCTATAGCAATTAGAGCAATTCTCTGCATGTGTTAGGTTTCAGTATGTATTTCTTCAATGAATAAATTGAGTAGTGCAATACTTTATGTTGATCAGTTGGCCTATTCTAATGATTGACCTCATAATCTTGACTCCATTAGTGAGCATTAAACTCTAAATAGCTAAATGAAACAAAACTTATCTGTCATAACTATGTTTAATTCTTTATTTTCCATGAGAGAGAGATAGGAACTTATAATTTTCTTGACTAACATCACTTCCCATAGAGAACTGAGGTTTTCCACTTGACTTTGCCCCTCTACCCTAAGAGTGCACATTTGAGTATGCAGTCCCCCCGGGCATAGTTATTGGTTCAATAATAGGCGTGTGACTTAGACTAGGGCAAGCAGAGGCATGGGACAAGAATAGAGAATATGAAGGAATGAGCAAGCAAAGCTGGGCTTTAAAGCAATGTTGTTTAAAAACTAGTGCTTAACCCAAAATATTTGAGGAATTTCTTACAGTAAAGTGAAACTAAAATGTAAGGCTGTTATATTGAGGACCGTGTGTGCTTTAAAATAAGGATCTGCCTTGGATTACCTTTGACCATTCCGCAGCCTGTGACAGAGTTAGATAAGATTTTTACAAACAGCAGCAAAAATGCTTAATGGTGTTTGTTACTGGTATAAATAGAAATTGTTCAAAGCCATTTCACTGGGAAATTTTGAGCTTGCAGATGATCCAAGTAGAGCTTGATTTTTAGACTTGGGAACAGCATTAAATAGTTTCCTAGCAACCTCATTTTACATTTTTTTAAAAAAGCTATGTTTGTCTTTTATCAACCTATTTAGTATTGTTTGGAGAAAACAGTCCGGATTAAAGAGTTTGGAATTTCGAAGAGAGGAGCTCCTTATAGAAGAGTTATAATGACAAATTGTTCTTTATAAGTCCCTAAAACCAACAGAATGACGCTCAAAATGCCTTTTCCCAGTATTAAAGGCTTTCTACAACCTGACCTCAAATTACCTTCCTAATCTCTCATTATTCCTTTGGCCTACGTGAACTCTCCAGCCCCCAAAACACACATTTTGCCCTTACTCTTACCACTCTCCCTGTCTTGAATACCTACTCTGCTTCTCAGCTTTTATAAAATTATAAATGTAAAGACTCAGGTAAAATTCTTCCCTTTTGATGAGACCTTCCATGATCACTCCGGATAGAAGTTATTTCACTTCTCTACACTACTTTATTGCATATTTTTTTACCACTTATATGACATGTAATCTGCTTTGTATCATTGTTTTTCTCACATGAATATGCCTTATCTTTCCATTTACCTTATAAAATTCTTTGTGGTAGTTTTTGTCTTATCCTTTTTGTCTACTCAAGACTTTGCATAGTGTCTTGAGCTGGATAATGAATATATGTGAACTGCTTTTAAAGGATACAAAATATGGTATTTCGTTATAAATTCCTCTATAACAGAGTGAACCATGGCTTTTGGAACGCAATGAGACTTGCCAATATAAAAACTTTTAGGTCCTCTTGTCTCCTAGCAGCAACTTGGCCTTGCTGCTAGCCACATGAATGTAACCAGCACAATACTCTTTGGCAGATAAGTATGGCATTCTGGAAATTAAGGAGGATTAAGGACACGACAACAACAACAAGGACATTAAGGAGAATCTTAATAGTTTTAATGTTGTGTGATCATAAATACCACTTTTTGAACTTTAAATCAACTGTTTATAGAATTACAGTTTTGTTGTTTTTGTTACATAATCTTCTTTAAGCTCACACACGAAACTTCTAATTAGAGCAGAATAGTAATTCTCCATCATCCTACTATGTCATTTTTTTCACACTTTATTCTATTTCCTTTGTTCTTTTTCCGTCAGTTAAGATCATATGATTTCTTTGCCTTCACACATTTGAGGAGGAGGAAGGGAGGAAATGGATTATCAAATTCAATTCTCTAATTGTCAAAATGAATCTGTACTTTTGGATAGAATTAATGGTAGATAAAGCTTGGGGGTATGTATTGTTTGTTGTGTGTGTGCATAAATGAAAATGTATATGCATATATTCTTGGCTAATAAGACAGAAAATCACTTTACACTGGGAGTACCTCTTAAGTACTGCATGTGATTTTGATGTTTACATTTCTGGGGGGTCTTGTATTAATTGTTCTTGGCCTATTACTGTATTTTTACACAAATAACACACACCTGCGTTTGTGACTGTGCCCTCCCTCCACAAGACACCCTCACAAGTGTCGCCATACCAATCCTCTTCTACGTGTTGCTGTGAAAAATATTAGCATAGAGCACTTACAAAAATACCTGGGGGGAGGGTGCAGCTGGCAAACAAACACAGAAGACATGCATTATTTGCATAAAAATACAGTGATAATTGCCATCTAATACAGTAATAATTGCCTTCTAATCTAGGCCTACAGCTGCTAACCAAAAGGCTGGCAGTTCAAATCTACCAGGCGCTGCTTGGAAACAGCTGCTAACCAAAAGGCTGGCAGTTCAAATCTACCAGGCGCTGCTTGGAAACACTGTGGGTAGTTCTACTCCTCTTATAGGGTCGCTATGAGTTGGAATCCACTGGACAATAACAGGTTGGGTTAAAAAAAAAAAACTAGGCTTTGGGCTTGAGGCAACCTTGCAAACAAACATCAAAAGAATCACCAAGATATAAGAACCCATTACAAACCCACCTTCATCTGAGGATGTTTACAGATACTAAAATAAACAAAATAACTTCTTTGTTGTGTGCTTTGATTAAGTCAACCAAGTCTTAAGGCTCACTATTTATTTGTAAAGGTGTTGAAGTGCCTATTTGTTGATGTTGACAATCATTATGCCAGGAAAATTTTAATTAAGAAAAATTTGAAGAGTGTTCATTCCTCCGTCACCGTACAAACTGATCGCATTTTAGCTTATTATCTGAATTGCTAAGAGAAGGGAAGGGGGGGGCGCTGGCATTAGCCACCCCCTCCCCTTTTAATAAGTATTTTCTACAGAGGAAGCTGCCTGATGAAGCTTGAATAAGCAAGACTGCAGTTATGCTGAAATTGTGCCAGTTCTAAAATACATTATATATCTCTCTGGAGTACCCCCACCATTTTTAAGACACTTATTTGCTAGGTTTTGTTTGCCCTTGAGTGTAAGAACAAAATAGCAGATTAAAGCAAAACCGTAACCACATTTCCAAATGCTATACTAAGATTTGTTTCTTTTGGTCTTCAGTGGCCATGGAGGTGGGGGAGCATCTCACAAAAATATGATGCCTGTGGAGCTGTTAGCCTTTACTAAGGGTTGCTGTCAGTTTCTTTTTTCATTTAACCAATAAGCATTTACTGAACACGTACTAGATACAAGGCCCTAGGTGCTATAAAGAATAAAGACATGACTCTAACTTTTCTGTTTCCTACTTAGTCTACCAAACAAAATTCTCACTCCACTCTTTTATTTAACTTATTATTATTTATTTTCATTTTGGTGAAAATATACACAGCAGAACATACATCCATTCCAGACTTTCTACATATACAATTCAGTAACATTGGTTATATTCTTCATGTTGTAGGTCACCATTCTTACTATCTCTACCCATATTGTTTCACTGCCATTAACTTAGACTCACTACTCCCTAAACTTGGTATCTATGCTTTAGAGTTAGTGTTGTCCATTTGATCTCATATAGATAATTATTTAAAAGAATGCAATGCTCACTATGAACATTTTTTAATAATTTAGGTGAACTGTACTTTAAAGATGACTTCAGGAGATAATTTCAGTTCATGGCCTGAAGATTTTCTCAGAGAGAGAGATTTAGGGGTTTCTCTAGTCTCAATAAGTCTGGATTCCATAAGAATTTGAAAATTTGTTCCACATGTTTCCCCTTTTGATCAGGATTCATCTATTGATTCCTTGATCAAAATGTTCAGTAATGGTAGCTGAGCACCATTTAGTTCTTCTGGTTTTATGGCAAAGGAGGCCAGTAGTTCATGGAGGCATTAAACCCGAAATCCAGTTCTTTCTCCAATTCCTGGCACTTCCTCTGATGCTCTAGGTGAATGGAGTCCAGTTGCAGTATCTTGGATGACTGCTTGCAAGCTTTTAAGACCCCAGGCAATACTTACAGAACTAGGAAGAAAAGAAGTGGACGGTAAATATAAAAACACTTATGAGGCCAATTGACTGGACAGTCCCACAAAGCCATAACCCTGTACCATTGAACCAACAGAACTAATCCCATGAGGTATTTAGATGTACTTTTTTTTTTTAAGTAGTATCAGGCGCCCTGGTGGTGCAATGATTAAGAGCTATAGCTGCTAACCAAGAGATTGGCAGTCCGCAGTTCAAATCCCCCAGCCGCTCCTTGGAAACCCTATGGGGCAGTTCTACCCTGTCCTATAGGATCGCTGAGTCAGAATCGACTCGACAGCAAGGGTTTTTTTTGTTTGTTTGTTTAAGTAGTATCAGCAATTTTAACTTTTTGGTTACTATTGTTGTAAAATTATATATAACACAATATTTACCAGTTTGCCCTTTTTTCTGGTGTACAAGTTACTGATATCAGTTACACTCATCAAATTGTGCAACCATTACCTTTAATTGATGCCAATTTTCCCATCATTACAAACTTAAACCCATTACTTCCCAGAGAATGATTCCCTCTCTTTCCATTCTCCCATCCCAGGTAACCACTAATAGCCATTAGCCTCTATATATTTACTTGTTGTTGTCTTTTCATATGACTGAGATCATACAATATTTTTCCTTTTGTCATTGATTTATTTCACTCAGCATAAGTGAAATAAAACAAAAGGTCCATCCATGTTATAACATGCATCAGGACTTCATTTTATCTTTGTTCCTGAGTAAACCAAAACCAAACCTACTGTCACCAAGTTGACTCTGACTCACAGCAACCATGTAGGACATAGTAGAACTACTCCATAGGATTTCCAAGGCTGTAATCTTTATGGAAGCAGACTGCCACATGTTTCTCCCATGGAGCAGCTGGTGGGTTTGAACTGCTGACCTTTCAGTTAGCAGCAGAGTGCTTAACCACTCCTGTGCCTGAGTAGTATTCCATTATATGTATGTACCACGTTTTGTTTATCCATTCATCTTTTGTTGGGCACCTAGGTTGTTTCCACATTTTAGCTATTGTGAATAGTGCTACAATGAACATAGGTGTACATATGTCTCTTTGTGTTGCTACTTTTAGGTCCCTAGGAGTGGAATTGCTGGGTCATATGGTAGTTCTATGTTTAATTTTTTGAGTAATCACCATACTGTTTTTCACAATTGTTGTACCATTGTATGTTCCTGCCAGCAGTGGCCAAGATTTCCGATCTCCCCACGTCTTTACCAACATTTGTTATTTTCTGTGTTTTTCATCATTGTCCTTTTAGTAGGGGTGAGGCGGTATCTTATTATAGCTTCTTTTGAATTGCATCTCTCTAATGGCTATTTTTTTTTTTAATGGCTAATATTAATGGGCATCTTTTCATGTGTTTGTTAGCGTCTTGAATGTCATACTTGGTGAAGTGCCTGTTCATGTTCTTTGCCCATTTTTTGATTGGGTTGTCTTTTTCTTGTTAAGTTGTAGAAGTTTTATGTATATTTTGGATATTAGACCCTTATCAGATACATGATTCCTGAGGTTTTTTTTCCCCCATTTGTAGGTTGCCTTTTACTCTTGATAAAGTTCTTTGATGAACATGAATATCTAACTTTTATGAGGTCCCAGTTATCTATTTTGCCTTCTGCTGCTTGTGCATTTGTAGTTGTATTTGATAGTCTATAATTAAAAAAAAAAAAGACCCATAGCTTTACCACTATATTTTCTTCAAGAACTTTATGGTTTTAGGTTTAATATTTAGGTCTGTGATCTATTTTGAATTAACTTTTGTGTATGGTGTGAGGTATGAATCTTGCTTCATTTTTCTGCATGTGGAAATTCAGTTTTTCCTGCAGCATGTGTTAAAGAGACTGTCCTTACCCATTTAATGGACTTAGCACCCTTGTCAAAAATCAGCTGAACAGAGATGTATGGATTTTTTTTCTGGGTTTTCAATTCTGTTCCATTGGTCTCTGTGTCTATCATTAAACTAATACCAGCCTGTTTTTTTTTTTTTTTTTGCGGGGGGGGGTTGGTTTTTGTTTCTGGTTTTTGTTGTTGAACATTTTATTGTGGTTTAGGTGAAATTGTACTGAGCAAATTAGTTTCCCTTTCAACAATTTATACACATTTTTTTGTGACAGTAATTGCAATCCCTACCATATGACAGCACTCTATTGCCTTCCTCCCTGGGGTTACCTGTTTCTATTCACCCATCTCCCCTGTCCCTTCCTGCCTTCTGAACTTTGTTTTTGGGCAAATGCTGTGCCCTTTTGTTCTCATGTGGTTGATTGTTTTGAGAAGCACGTTCCTCCCTGGTGTTTTTGTTCACTTTATAGGCCTGTCTATGGTTTGGCTGAAAAGCGATCTCCAGGTAATGGGTTCTGTTCCAGATTTGCAGGCTGTCTAAGGGCCATAGTCTCGGGAGCTCCAGAAACCAGGCTGTTTTGATTACTGTACCTATATATTATGTTTTAAAATTGGGAAGTGTGAAGCCTCCTACTTTGTCAATCAAAATTGCTTTGGCTCTTTGGGACCTCTTGCCTTTTCATATAAAGTTGAGGATTAGCTTTTCCATTCTTGTGAAAAAATTTGTTGTACTTTTGATCAGGATTGCACTGAATTTATAAATTGCTTTGGATACTATTGACATGTTCACAATATTAAGTCTTCCAATTCATAAGCTCAGAATCTTTCCATTTATTTAGGTCTATTTAGTTTCTTGCAGAAGTGTTTTATAGCTTTCATTGTATAAGTCCTTTACATCCCTTGTTGTTGTTGTTAGGTGCTGTAAAGTTGGATCCAATTCATAGTGACCTTATGCATAACAGAACGAAACACTGCCTGGTCCTGTGCCATTCTCACAATTGTTGCTATGCTTGAGCAACATTGTTGCAGCCACTGTGTCACTCCGTCTCATCGAGGGTCTTCCTCTTTTTCCCTGACCCTCTACCAAGCATGATATCGTTTTCCAGGGACTGATCCCTCCTGACAACATGTCCAAAGTATGTGAGACAGAGTCTCACTATCTTCACTTCCAAGGAGCATTCTGGTTGTACTTCTTCCAGGACAAATTTGTTCATTCTTTTGGCAGTCCATAGTATATTTAATATTCTTCGCCAACACCACAATTCAAAGGCGTCAATTTATCTTCGGCCTTCCTCATTCATTGTCCAGCTTTTGCATGCATATGAGGCGATTGAAAACACCGTGGCTTGGGTCAGGCGTACCTTAGTCCTTAGGGCGATGTCTTTGCTTTTTAACACTTTAAAGAGATCTCTTGCAACCGATACACTCAATGCAATGCACCTTTTGATTTCTTGACTGCTGCTTCCGTGGCTGTTGATTGTGGATCCAAGTAAAATGAAATCCTTGACAACTTCAGTCTTGTCTCCATTTATCATGATGTTGCTTTTTGGTCCAGTTGTGAGTTTTTTTGTTTAGCATAGAAGGCTGTGGTCTTTGATCTTCATCAGTAAGTGCTTCAAGTCCTCTTAACTTTCAGCGGGAAAAGTGTCATCTGCATAATGCAGGTTGTTAATGAGTCTTCCTCAAATCCTGATGCCCCATTCTCCTTCATGTAGTCCAGCTTCTTGGATTATTTGCTCAGCATACAGATTGAATAGGTATGGTGAAAGGATACAACCCTGACGCACACCTTTTCTGACTTTAAACCACACAGTATCTCCTTGTTCTGTTTGAATGACTGCCTCTTGATCCATGTAAAGATTCCTCATGAGGACAATTAAGTATTCTGGAATTCCCATTCTCTACAATGTTATCTGTAATTTGTTATGATCCACATAGTCAAATGCCTTAGCATAGTCAATAAAACACAGGTAAACATCTTTTCCGGTAGTCTCTGCTTTCAGCCAAGATCCATCTGACTTCATTCCACGTCCTCTTCTGAATCCAGTTTGAATTTCTGGCAGTTCCCTGTCAATGTACTGCTGCAACTGCTTTTGAATGATCTTCAGCAAAATTTTACTTGCATATTGTATTAATGATATCGTTCAATAATTTCTGCATTCTATTGTATCACCTTTCTTTGGAATGGGCAAAAATATGGATCTCTTCCAGTTCGTTGGCCAGGTAGCTGTTGTCAAACGTCTTGGCATAGGCAATGAATACTTCCAACGCTGCATCCCTTTGTTGAAATATCTCAATTGGTATTTATTCAATTCTTGGAGCCTAGTTTTTCACCAATGCCCTCAGTGCAACTTGGACTTCTTCTTTCAGTATCATAGATTCTTGATCATATGCTACCTCCCGAAATGGTTGAACATCGACCAATTCTTTTTGGAACATGACTCTGCATACTTGTTCCGTCTTCTTATGATGCTTCCTGTGTCATTCAATGTTTTGCCCATAGAATCCTTCAATATTTCAACTTGAGGCTTAAATTTTTTTCTTCAGTTCCTTAAGCTTGAGAAATGCTGAGAGTGTTCAAGAGCAACTTTCAAAATCTCTTCTGACATCCATTTGGGTCTTCTTTCTTTGCTATCTTTTAAATGACCTTTTGCTTTGTTCAAGTAAGATTTCCTTGATGTCATCCCACAACTCATCTGGTCTTCATTCGTGTTCAATGCATCAAATCTCTTCTTGAGCTGGTGTCTAAATTCAGGTGGGATATACTCAAAGTTGTATTTTGGATCTTGAGGACTTGTTTTAGTTTTCCTCAGCTTAAACTTGAACTTGCATATGAGCAATTGATGGTCTCTTCTGCAGTTGCCCCTGCCCTTGTTCTGACTGATGATATTGAGCTTTTCCATCGTCTCTTTCCACAGATGTGGTCGATTGGATTCCTTGTATTCCATCAGGCGAGGTCCATATGTATATTCTCCGTTTTTGTTGCAAAAAGGTATTTGCAATGAAGAAGTCGTTAGTCTTGCAAAATTCTACCATACGACCTCTGGCGTCATTTCTTTTACCAAGGCCCTGTTTTCCAACTACTGACCTTTCTACTTTGTTTCCATCTTTTGCATTCCAATCACTAGTAATTATCAATGCATCTTGATATCATTTTTCATCAATTTCAGACTGCAGAAGTTGGTAAAAATCTTCAATTTCTTCACTTTTGACATTAGTGGTTGATGCATAAATTTCAATAACAGTCAGATTAACTGGTCTTCCTTGTAAGTGTATGGATATTATATCACTGACAGTGTTTCACTATTGCTAGGGCTATTTTAATGTTTTTTTCCCCTATAATTAATACAAGGGAATTGGGATGCTTCCTGTTCACATCACCACCTTGGGGGAGAGTTTTAATTGTTTATTTTGAAATAACTATTGATTCACATCCCACATGCCTGTCACTTTGTTGTATTGTGATGGCTTGTGTGTTGCTGTGGTGGTCCCCAGCCCCCAGCCCCAGGGACTCGGTCCCTCCATGTGCTTGGATGTCTCTAGGAAACTTCTTTGCTTTGGTCCAGTTGTACTGACTTCCCCTATGTTGTGTGCTCTCTCTCTTTCTCTTCACCAAAGTTGACATTTGTCTATTATGTAGTTAGTGATTTCCTGTCCCTCTTCCTCTCCACCCTTCTAACCATTAAATAATTTTTTTCCTGTATGTAAACCTTTCCTTGAGTAAAGTATTACAATGAAATTGGGAAAGATCTGGAGTTATAAAATCAAAAGAGAAGAACACACTCGACATTTCTCAAACTGAAGGAACTAAAGAAAAAATTCAAGCCTCAAGTTACAGTATTGAAGAATCCTATGGGCAAAATCTGAACGACACAGGAAGCATGGAAAGAATAGACAGAGGAACTGTACCAAAAAGAATTTGTCAGTGTTCAGTCATTTCAGGAGGTAGCACATGATCAAGAACTGATGTTACCGAAGGAAGAAGTCCAAGCTACACTGAAGGCATTGGTGAAAAACAAGGCTTCAGGAATTGATGGAATACCAGTGGAGATGTTTCAACAAACGGATGCAACACTAGAAGTGTTCACTCTTCTATGCCAAGAAATTTGGAAGAAATATGGCCAACCATTTTTATTCTATTCCAAAGAAGTATGATCCAGTAGAATGCAGAAATTATCAAACATTATTAATATCACACGCAAGTAAAATTTTCTTGAAGATTGTTCAAAAACAGGTGCAGCAGTACATCGCCAGGGAACTGCCAGAAATTCAAACTTGATTCAGAAGAGGACGTGGAATGAGAGATATCATTGCTGATGTCAGATGGATCCTGACTGAAAGCAGAGAATACCAGAGAGATGTTTACCTGTGTTTTATTGACTATGCAAAGGCATTCAACTGTGTGGATCATAACAAATTATGGATAACATTGTGAAGAATGGGAATTCCAGAACACTTATCTGTGCTTATCAAGAATCTGAAGATAAACCAAGAGATAGTCATTCGAAAAGAACAAGGGGATACTGCATGGTTTAAAGTCAAGAAAGGTGTGTGTCAGGCTTGTATCCTTTCACCATACATATTTAATCTGTATGCCGAGCAAAAACTACAGCCTTCCGTGTGGATTACACCTCAACCTAAAGAAAACAAAAATCCTCACAACTAGACCTATTACCAACATCATGATAAACAGGGAAAAGATAGATGCTGTCAAGGATTTCATTTTACTTGGATCCACAATCAGCGCTCATGGAAACAGCAGTCATGAAATCAATTGACACATAGCACTGGGAAAATCTGCTGCAAAGACCTTTTTACAGTGTTAAAAAAGCAAAGATGTCACCTTGAAGACTAAGGTGCGCGTGACCCAAGCCATGATGTTTTCATTTACCTCATAGGCATGGGAAAGCTGGACAGTGAATAAAAAAGACCGAAGAAGAATGGATGCCTTTGAATGATGGTGTTGGCAAAGAATATTGAATATACCATGGATTGCCAAAAGAATGAACAAATTTGTCTTGGAAGAAGTACAGCCAGAATGCTCCTCAGAAGCAGGGATGGTGAGACTTCATTTCATATACTTTGGACATGTTATCGGGGGGACCAGTTCCTGGAGAAGGACATCATGCTTGGTAAAGTAGGGGGTCAGCAAAAAAGAGGGAAATCCTCAATGCAATGGATTGACACAGTGGTAGCAACAATGGGCTCAAGCATAACAATTGTGAGGATGGTACAGGAATGGGCGGCGTTTCGTTTTGTTGTACATGGGTCACTATGAGTTGGAACTGACTCCACGGCACCTGGCAATAACAAAACAGACTCACAGGAAATCACAAATATAGTGCAGAAAGGTCATGTGTATCCTTCACCTCATCTTACATAACTGTATTACAATATCAAAACCAGATAGTTTCATTGGAACGAAGTGTGTGTATAATGCTATGGACCTTTTATCACATGTAAGATTCATACAATAATCACTGCAATAAAAATACAAAACTATTTGTCATGGATTGAATTGTGTCCTCCAAAAATGTGTGTATCAATTTGGCTAGACCATTATTTCCAGTATTTTGTGATCGTCCACAATTTTGTCATCTGTTGTGATTTTCCTATGTGTTGTAAATCCTAATCTCTGCCTGTGGTTAATGAGGTAAGATTAGATTATGTTAAGGAGGATTAGGGTGAGATGTAACACCCTTGATCAGGTTGCATCCCTGATCCAATGTAAGGGGACTTTCCCTGGGGTGTGGACTGCACCACCTTTTATCTTACAAGAGATAAAAGGAGAGGGAAGCGAGCTAAAGTGGGGACCTCATACCACCAAGAAAGCAGCACCGGGAGCATTGCGTGTCCTTTGGACCCAGGGTTCCTGCGAGGAGAGGCTTCTAGTCCAGGGGAAGATTGATGACAAAGACCTTTGTCCAGAGCTGACAGAAAGTCTTCGCCTGAAGCTGACACCCTGAATTTGGACTTCTAGCCTACTGGACTGTGAAAAAATAAATTTCTCTTTGTTAAAGTGATCCATTTGTGATATTTCTGTTATAGCAGCACTAGATGACTAAGACAATATTCCATCACCACAAAGATTTCCCCTTTTCAACCTCCTGTCCCTCATGCTCCCCAACCACTGGAAACCACCAACTAGTTTTCCATTTCTATAATTTTGTCATTTCTAGAATGTTATATAAAGGAATAATACAGTATATATTCTTTTTTATTGTTGTAAATATATGGATGCAAATTTGACCTTTTTTTACATGTACTATTTAGTGATATCAATTACATTAATCATGTTGTACAACCATTTCCAAAATTTTTTGCAAATTTTCCATCACCATAAACGTCATCTCACTGCTTCCTAAAAACTGACTCCCCCTTTTCGGCTCCCTTCTGCCCCTGGTAAGCACTAATAAAACTGTGGCCTCTATACATTTGCCTAGTCTAGATATTTCATGTAACTGAGTTCAGAGAATCTTTATCCTTTTATTATTGACTTATTTCACTCAGCATAATGCTTTCAAGGTTCATCCATGTCATAGAATGGATCAGGACTTTATTTCTTTTTATGGCTTATAAATATTCCATTTTATGTCTGTTCCACATTTTGTTTTTTGATTCATTTTTTCATGGACGTTTAGTTTTTTTTTTCACCTTTTGACTACTATGAATGATTCTGCAATAAACATTTTTGTATATATATCTGTTTATGTCACTACTTTCAAGTCTCTTGGGTATATACGTAGGAGTGGAATTGCTGGGTCATATGGTAGTTCTATGATACATTTTTTGAGAAACCACCAAACTGTTTTCCATAGCAGCTGTACCATTTTGCATTCCCATAAGAAATGGATAAGGGCTACAGTTTCTCCATAACTTCTCCAACACCTATTTTTTCCTTTTTTTTATCTTAGCCATCCTAGTGGGATTGAAGTAGTATCTCATTGTAGATTAGATTTGCATCTCCCAAATGGCTAACAATGTTGAGCATCTTTTCATGTGTTTGTTGGCCATTTGTATATCTTCTTTAGTGAAATATGTATTCAAGTCCTTTGCCCATTTTTTTTTGTTTTAGATTGGGTTGTTTGTCTTTTTTATTTGTAAGTTGTACTAGTTCTTTCTATGTTCTGAATCTTAAACCCTTATCTGATATGTGGTTTCCAAAAATTTTTCTTTCTTTCTGTAGGATGTCTCTTCATTTTGTTCTTAAAGTCCCTTGTTGAAAAGAAAATTTAATTTTGATGAAGTCCTATATATCTATTTTGTATTTTGTTGCTAGGTGCTTCTAGAGGCAAATCTAATAATCCATTGTTAATTTTGTCAGATGGTTTTCTACATCAGTTAATGTGGTCATGTAGCTTTTCTTATTTCACCTGTTAATATGTTGAATGGCATTCACTGATTTTCAAATATTGAAACAGCTTTTCATCCCTGAAATAAACTCATGGTCATGGCGCATAATTCTTTTTTCTATATTTCTCAAGTCTATTTGCGAATACAGGCATACCTTGGAGATATTGTGGCTTCAGTTCTAGACCACTGCAATAAAGCAAATGTTGCAATAAAGCGAGTCACAGGAATTTTTTGGTTTCCCAGTCCAAATAAAAGTTATGTTTACACTACGCTGTAGTCTATTAAGTGTGCAATAGCATTGTGCCTAAAAAAATGTACATACCTTAATTAAAAAATACTTTATTGCTAAAAAATGCTAACCATCATCTGAACCTTCAGCAAGTTGTAATCTTTTTGTTGGTGGAAAGTCTTGCCTCAGTGTTGACGGCTGCTGACTGATCAGGGTGGTGGTTGCAGAAGGTTGGGGTGGCTATGGCAATTTCTTTTTTATTATTGTGCTTTAAGTGAAAGTTTACATATCAATTCAGTCTCTCACACAAAAACCCATATACGCCTTGCTACACACTCCCAATTACTCTCCCCCTAATGAGACAGCCGGCTCTCTCTCTCCACTGTCTCTTTTCGTGTCCATTTCACCAGCTTCTAACCCCCTCCACACTCTCATCTCCCCTCCAGGCAGGAGATGCCAACATAGTTTCAAGTGTCCACCTGATCCAAGAAGCTCACTCCTCACCAGCATCCCTCTCCAACCCATTGTCCAGTCCAATCCATGTCCAAAGAGTTGGCTTCAGGAATAGTTCCTGTCCTGGGCCAACAGAAGGTCTGGGGGTCATGACCACGGGGTCCTTCTAGTCTCAGTCAGACCATTAAGTCTAGTCTTTTTATAAGAATCTGGGGTCTGCATCCCACTGCTCTCCTGCTCCCTCAGGGGTTCTCTGTTGTGTTCCCTGTCAGGGCAGTCATCGGTTGTAGCCGGGCACCATCTAGTTCTTCTTGTGGCAATTTTCTTAAAATAAGACAATAGTGAAGTTTGTCACATCGATTGACTCTTCCTTTCATGGAATACTTTTCTGTAGCATGTGATGCTGTTTGATAGCCTTTTGCCAACAGTAGAACTTTCAAAATTGGAGTCAATCCTCTCACACCTGCTGCTGTTTTATCAACTAAGTTTATGTAATATTCTAAATCCTTTGTTTTCATTTCAACAATGTTCACAGCATCTTTATTAGGAGTAGTTTCCTTCTCAACAAACGACTTTCTTTGGTCATCCATAAGAAGCATTTCCTTATCCATTAAAGTTTTATCATCAGATTGCAGCAATTCAGTCACATATTCAGGCTCTACTTCTAATTCTAGTTCTCTTTCTATTTCCACCACATCTACAGTTACTTCCTCCACTGAAGTCTTGAACCTCTCAAAGTCATTCATGAAGGTTGGAATCAACTTCTTCCAAACTCCTGTTAATGTTGATATTTTGACCTCCTCCCATGAATCATGAAAGTTCTTAATGGCATCTAGAACAGTGAACCCTTTCTAGAAGGTTTTCAATTTACTTTGCCCAGATCCCTCAGAGAAATCACTACCTATGGCACCTATTAAAAGAAAAAAAAACATTGCTGTCATGTTGATTCTAATAGCAACCCTATAGGACAGAGTAGAACTGCCACAGAGGGTTCCCAAGGAGCAGCTGGTGAATTTGAACTGCTAACCTTTTGGTTAGGAGCCTGAGATCTTAACCGCTGTGCCATCAGGGCTCCTATAGCCTTACAAAATGTGTTTCTTAAATAATAAGACTTGAAAGTAGAATTTACTCCTTTATCCACGGGCTGCAGAATGAAAACAACATTAATCTCCTTATACATCTCCATCAGAGCTCTTGGGTGATGAGGTACATTGTCAATGAACAGTAATGCTTTTAAAGGAATCTTTTCTTCTGAGCAGTAGGTCTTAAAATATTCAGTAAGCCATGTTGTAAAGAGATGTGCTGTCATCTAGGCTTTGTTGTTCCATTTACAGAGCACAGAGTCAAAAACAAAACAAAACACCAAACGCACTGCTGTGGAGTTCATTCCGACTCATACCAACCCTATAGGACAGTAGAACTGCCCCGTAGGGTTTCCAAGGCGCACCTGGCGGATTCGAACTGCCAACCTTTTGGTTAGCAGCTGTAGCACTTAACCACTACACCACCAAGGTTTCCAAAGGCAGAGTAGATTTGGCATAATTCTTAAGGGCCCTAGATTTTTCAGAATGGTAAATGAGCATTGGCTTCAACTTAGAGTCACCAGCTGCATTAGCCCCTAATAAGAGAGTCAGCCTGTCTTTTGAAGCCTAGAAGCCAGGCATTGATTTCTCCTCTCTAGCTATGAAGTCCTAGGTGGCATCTTCTCCCAATATAAGGCTGGTTCATCTACATTGAAAATCTATTGTTTAGTGTAGCCACCTTTATCATTTATCTTACCTAGATCTTATAACTTTCTGCAGCCTCTACATCAGCACTTGCCGCTTCACCTTCCACTTTTATGTTATGTAAATGGCTTTTTTCCTTAAACCTCATGAATCAACCTCTGCTAGCTTCGAACTTTTCTTCTGCAGCTTTCTCACCTCTCTAAGCCTTCATTGAATTGAAGAGAGTTAAGGCCTTGCTCTGGATTAGGCTTTGGCTTAAGAGATGTTGTGGCTGTTGTTTTAGTTATCCAGACAACTAAAACTTTCTCCATATGACCAATAAGGCTATTTCGTTTTCTTGAGTAAAACTTTTAATTTCTTTCAAGAACTTTTCTTTGCATTCACACCTTGGCTAACTGGTGCAAGAGGCCTAGCTTGCAGCCTGTCTTGGCTTCCTCACTAAACGTAATCATTTTTAGCTTTTGATTTAAATTGAGAGACACTCAACTCTTCCTTTCACCTGAACACTTAAAGGCAATTATAGAGTTATTAATAGGCCTGATTTCAATATTGTTGTGTCTCAGGTAATAGGGAGGCCCTGAGAAGAGGGAGAGAGATGGGAGAACAGCCAGTCAGTGAAGCAGGCAGAACACACACAACATTTATCAATTATGTTCCCTGTCTTATATGGGCATGGTTTGTGGCGCCCCAAAACTATCACAATACTAACATCAAAGATCACTGATTACAGATCGTTGTAACGCAAAATAATATAAAAAAGTTTGAAATATTGCTACAGCTACTGAAATGTGGCACAGAGACACGAAGTGAGCACATGCTGTTGGAACAAAATGGTGCCAGTAGCCTTGCTCAACACAGGGTTGCCACAAACCTTCAATTTGTAAAAAATGCAATATCTGGAAATGCAGTGAAATGAAGGACAATAAAAAAGGTATGCTTGTACACCCATGTTTATTGCAGCTCTGTTTACAATAGCAAAAAGCTGGAAGCAACCAAGGTGTCCATCAACGGATGAATGGGTAAATAAATTGTGGTATATTCACACAATGGAATACTACGTATCGATAAAGAACAGTGACGAATCTGTGAAAGATTTCATAACATGGAGGAACCTGGAAGGCATTATGCTGAGCGAAATCAGTCAGAGGCAAAAGGACAAATATTGTATAAGACCACTATTATAAGATCTTGAGAAATAGTATAAACTGAGAAGAACACAAACTTTTGTGGTTACGAGGGAGGGAGGGAGGGAGAGGGTTTTTTACTGATTAATTAGTAGATAAGAACTGCTTTAGGTGAAGGGAAAGACAACACTCAATACATGGAAGGTCAGCTCAATTGGACTGGACCAAAAGCAAAGAAGTTTCCGGGATAAAATGAATGCTTCAAAGGTCAGCGGAGCAAGGGCGGGGGTTTGGGGACCATGGTTTAAGGGGGCTTCTAAGTCAATTGGCAAAATAATTCTATTATGAAAACATTCTGCATCCCACTTTGAAATGTGGCGTCTGGGGTCTTAAATGCTAACAAGTGGCCATCTAAGATGCATCAATGAGTCTCAACCCACCTGGAGCAAAGGAGAATGAAGAACACCAAGGTCACATGACAACTAAGAGCCCAAGAGACAGAAAGGGCCACATGAACCAGAGACCTACATCATCCTGAGACCAGAAGAACTAGTTGGTGCCTGGCCACAATCGATGACTGCCCTGACAGGGAGCACAACAGAGAACCCCTGAGGAAGCAGGAGATCAGTGGGATGCAGACCCCAAATTCTCATAAAAAGACCATACTTAATGGTCTGACTGAGACTAAAGGAATCCTGGCGGTCATGGTCCCCAAACCTGTTGGCACAGTACGGGAACCATCCCCGAAGACAACTCATCAGACATGAAAGGGACTGGACAGTGGGTAGGAGAGAGATGCTGATGAAGAGTGAGCTAATTATATCAGGTGGACACTTGAGACTGTGTTGGCATCTCCTGTCTGGAGGGGGGATGGGAGGATAGAGAGAGTTGGAAGCTGGCAAAATTGTCACAAAAGGAGAGACTGGAAGGGCTGACTCATTAGGGGGAGAGCAAGTGGGAGTACAGAGTAAGACGTGTATAAACTTATATGTGACAGACTGACTTGATTTGTAAACGTTCACTTGAAGCTCAATAAAAGTTAATAAAAAAAAAGGTATGCTTGTATTATGAGAATTTCTGTGTCTATATTCATGAGGCATAGTGGTCTATAGTTTTACTGGACTGTGTCTGGCTTTAGTATCAGGGCAATACTAGCTTCAGAAAACAAGTTGGGAAGCGTTTGCTCCTCTTGTTTTGGTGAAGACATTGTGTAGATTTGGTGTTAATTCTTCCTTAATACTCGATATTATACTCCACTGAAACCATTTGGGCTTGGAGTTTTTTTTTTAATGTATTCAATATCCTTAGTAGTTATAGGCTTATTCAGATTATCTATTTCAAATTGGACAAGTTATGGCAGTTTGTGTTTTTCAAGGAATTGATTTACTTCATCTCAATTTTCAAATTTGCGTTTGTAGCATTCTCTTATTACCTTTTGGTATCTTCAGGATGTGTTGTGATATCCCGTTTGATTCTTGATACTCATCATTTGGGTTTTCTCTCTTTTGACTTTTTTTATTGTGCCTTAAGTGAAAGTTTACAATTCAAGTCAGTCTTTCATATAAAAATTTGTATACACCTTGCTATATACTCCTACTTGCTCTCCCCCTAATGAGACAACACATTCCTTCCCTCCACTCTCTCTTTTAGTGTCCATTCGGTCAGCTTCTGACCCCCTCTGCCCTCTCACCTCCCCTCCAGACAGGAGATGCCAACATACTCTCATGTGTCTACTCAATCCATAAAGCTTATTCTTCACCAGTATCACTTTCTATCCCTTTGTCCAGTCCAAACCCTGTCTGAAGAGTTGGCTTTTGGAATGGTTCCACTCTTGGGCTAACAGAAAGTCTGGGGACCATGACCACCAGGGTGCTTCTAGTCTCAGTCAGACCATTAAGTCTGGTCTTTTTATGAAAATTTGGGGTCTGTATCCCACTGCTCTCCTACTCCCTCAGGGGTTCTCTGTTGTGTTTCCTGTCAGGGCAGTCATTGGTTATATCCGGGCACCATCTAGTTTTTCTGGTCTCAGCTGATGTAGTCTCTGCTTTAGGTGGCCCATTCTGTCTGTTGAACTCATAATTACCTTGTGTCTTTGGTATTCTTCAGTCTCCTTTGCTCCAGGTGGGTTGAGACCCATTGATGCATCTTAGATAGCTGCCTGCTAGTGTTTAAGACCCCAGACTGCACTCTCCAAAGTGGGATGTAGAATGTATTCTTAATAGATTTTATTACGCCAATTGACTTACATGTCTCCCGAAACGATGGTCCCCAAACCCCCACCCCTGCTACTCTGGCATTTAAAGCATTCAGTTTATTCAGGAAACTTCTTTGCTTTTGGTTTAGTCCGGTTGTGCTGACCTCTCCTGTACTGTGTGTTGTCTTTCCCTTCACCTAAAATAGTTCTTATCTACTATCTAATTAATGAATACCTCTCTCCCTCTCTCCCCCCTCTCATAACCATCAAAGAATATTTTCTTATCAGTTTGAACTGTTTCTGCAGTTCTTATAATAGTAGTCTTATACAATATCTGTTCCTTTGCAACTGACTAAATTCACTCAGGATAATGCCTTCCAGATTCCTCCATATTATGAAATGTTTCACAGATTCATCACTGTTCTTTATCGATGCGTAGTATTCCATTGTGTGAATATACCATAATTTATTTTTCCATTCATCCGTTGATGGGCATCTTGGTTGCTTCCATCTTTTTGCTATAGTAAACAGTGCTGCAATGAACATGAGTGTTCATATATCTGTTCGTGTAAAGGCTCTCATTTCTCTAGGATATATTCCAAGGAGTAGGATTGCTGGATCGAATGGTAGTTCTATTCCCAGTTTTTTAAGGAAGCACCAGATCGATTTCCAAAGTGGTTGTACCATTTTACATTCACACCAGCAGTGTATAAGGGTTCCATTCTCTCCAAAACTTCTTCAGCATTTATTATTTCGTGTTTTTTGGATTAATGCCAGCCTTGTTGGAGTGAGATGGAATCTCATTGTAGTTTTGGTTTGCATTTCTGCAGTGGCTAATGATCGTGAGCATTTCCTCTTGTATCTGTTAGCTACCTGAATGTCTTCTTTAGTTAAATGCCTGTTCATATTTTGCCCATTTTTTAATTGGGTTATTTGTCTTTTTCTAGTTCAGTTTTTGCAGTATCATGTGGATTGTAGAGATCAGGCGCTGATCGGAAATGTCATAGCTAAAAACTTTTTCCAATCTGTAGGTAATCCTTTTACTCTTTTGATGAAGTCTTTGGATGAGCATAGATGTTTGATTTTTAGGAGCTCCCACCTATCTAGTTTTTCTTCTGCATTGTTAGTAATGTTTTGTATACTGTTTATGCCATGTATTAGGGCTACTAGTGTTTTCCCCAATTTTGCTTCCATGATCTTTATTGTTTTAGATTTTATATTTAGGTCTTTCATCCATTTTGAGTTAGTTTTTGTGCATGGAGTGAGGTATGGGTCTTTTTTCATTTTTTTGCAGGTAGATATCCAGTTATGCCAGCACCATTTTTTAAAAGGACTGTCTTTACCCCATTTAACTGACTTTGGGCCTTCGTCAAATACCAACTGCTCATAGGTGGATGGCTTTATGTCTGGATTCTCAGTTCTGTTCCACTGGTCTATGTATCTGTTGTTGTACCACTACCAGACTGTGTCGGTATAATAGGTTCTAAAATTAGGTCGAATGCCTCCTCCCACTTTGTTCTTCTTTTTCAGTAATGCTTTACTTATCCGGGGTCTCTTGAGCTTCCATATGAAGTTGGTGATTTGTTTCTCCATCTCATTAAAAAATGTCATTGGAATTTGGATCAGAATTGCATCGCATCTATAGATTGCTTTTGGTAGAATAGACATTTTTACAATGTTAAGTCTTCCTATCCATGAGCAAGGTATGCTTTTCCACTAACATAGGTCTCTGTTGGTTTCTTGCAGGAGTGTTTTGTAGTTTTCTTTGTATAGGCCTTTTACATCTCTGGTAAGATTTATTCCTAAATATTTTATCTTCTTGGGGGCTACTGTAAATGGTGTTGATTTGGCGATTTCCTCTTTGATGTTCTTTTTGTTGGTGTAGAGGAATCCAACTGATTTTTGTATGTTTATTATCCTGATAATCTGCTGAACTCTTCTCTCAGTTTCAGTAGTTTTCTGGAGGATTCTTTAGGGTTTTCTTTGTATGAGATCATGTCGTTTGCAAATAGAGATAATTTTACTTCTTCCTTGCCAATCTGGTTGACCTTTATTTCTTTATGTAGCCTAATTCCTCTATCTAGGACATCCAGCAAAATGTTGAATAAGAATGGTGATGAAGGACATCATTGTCTGGTTCCCCATCTCAAGGGGAATGCTTTCAGACTCTCTCCATTTACAATGATGTTGGCTGTTGGCTTTGTATAAATACCGTTTTTTATGTTGAGGAATTTTCCTTCTATTCCTATTTTGCTGAGAGTTTTTATCATGAATGTGTGTTGAACTTTGTCAAATGCCTTTTCTGCACGAATTGATAAAATCATGTGGCTCTTGTCTTTATTTTATTTATATGATGGATTACATTCATTGTTTTTCTAATGTTGAAGCATCCCTGCATACCCATATGAATCCCACTTGGTCATGGTGAATTATTTTTTTAATATGTTGTTGAATTCTATCAGCTAGAATTTTGTTGATGATTTTTGCGTCTAAGTTCATGAAGGTTATAGGTCTGTAATTTTCTTTTTTTGTGGCGTCTTTACCTGGTTTTGGTATCAGGGCTATGCTGGCTTCATAGAATGAATTTGGGAGTATTCCGTCTTTTTCTATGCTCTGAAATACCTTTGGTAGTAGTGTTGTTAACTCTTCTCTGAAAGTTTGGTAGAACTCTGCAGTGAAGCCTTCAGGGCCAGGGCTTTGTTGTTGTTGTTGGGAATTTTTTGATTACCTTTTCAATCTCTTCTTTTGTTATGGGTCTATTTAGTTGTTCTACCTCTGTTTGTGTTATTTTAGGTAGTGTGTTTCTAGGAATTCATACATTTCTTCTAGGTTTTCAGATTTGTTACAGTACAATTTTTCATTGTAATCTGATATGATTCTTTTAATTTCAGTTGGGTCTGTTGTAATATTGCCCATCTCATTTCTTATTCGTGTTACTTGCTTCCTCTCCTGTTTTTCTTTTGTCAGTTTGGCCAGTGGTTTATCAATATTATTAATTCTTTCAAAGAACCTGCTTTTGGTCTTGTTAACTCTTTCAATTGTGTTACTGTTTTCTATTTCTTTTTCATTTAATTCTGCTCTAATTTTTATATTTGCTTTTTTCTGGTGTCCGAGGGTTTCTTTTGTTGTTCTCTTTCTATTTCTACAGGTTTTAGAGATAGTTCTTTGATTTTGGCCCTTTCTTCTTTTCGTATGTGTGCATTTATTGATATAAATTGACCTCTAAGCACTGCTTTAGCTGTGTTCCAAAGGTTCTGATAGGAAGTGTTTGCATTCTATTGTTTTGTATGAATTTCTTTATTCCATCCTTAATGTCTTCTATAACCCAGTGTGTTTTGAGTAGGGTATTGTGCTGTTTTCAAGTGTTTGGTTTCTTTTCCCTGCTTTTTCTGTTATTGATTTCTACTTTTATGACCTTATGGTCAGAGAAGGTGCTTTGTAATATTTCGATGTTTTGGATTCTGCTAAAAAAAAAA
Organism: Elephas maximus indicus; assembly: GCF_024166365.1. NCBI lineage: Eukaryota > Metazoa > Chordata > Mammalia > Proboscidea > Elephantidae > Elephas > Elephas maximus. The sequence continues at coordinate 107,982,636 of NC_064846.1, forward strand.
AAAGCCTTGCATTATGACTTAATATGTGTTCTATTCTACAGAATGTTCCATGTGCACTAGAAAAGAAAGTTACTGTTGTTGGGTGGAGTGTTCTGTATATGTCTGTAAGGTCAAGTTGGTTGCTTGTCGCATTTAGATCTTCTGTGTCTTTATTGAGCTTCTTTCTGGATGCCCTGTCCTTCACTGAATGTGGTGTGTTGAGGTCTCCTTCTAAAATTGTCGTGCTGTCTAGCTCACTTTTCAGTGCTGTTAGGGATTGTTTTATGTATCTTGCAGCCCTGTCTTTGGCTATATAAATATTTAATATGGTTATATCCTCATGCTATATTACCCTTTTAATCATTATATGGCATTCTTTCTTATCCTTTGTTGTGGATTTGACTTTAATGTCTATTTTGTCAGAAATTAATATTGCCACTCCTGCTCCTTTTTAGTTTTTGTTTGCTTGATATATTTTTTTCCATTCTTTGAGTTTTAGTTTGTGTCTCTAGGTCTAAGGTGTTTATCTTGTAGGCAGCATATAGATGGATCTTTTTTTTAATCCATCCTGCCACTCTCTAACTCTTTATTGCTGCATTTAGTTCATTTACATTCAGTGTAAGTATGGATAGGTATGCATTTAGTGCCGTCATTTTGATGTCTTTTTTGTGTATTGTTGACAGTTTCTTTTTTCCATGTAATTTTTTTTGTGCTGAGTAGTTCTTCTTTATCTATTGTCTTTTCCTCTTCTTTGTCGTTGTTGATTTTGTTTCTGCTGAGTCTCTATTTTTTTCTTGTATTTTGTTTAATGTGTAGGATAGTTTGTCTCCTTTGTGTTTACCGTAATATTTACCCCTATTTTTCTAAATTTAATCCTAACTTTTATTTCATTGTATCACCTTGTCTTCCTCTCCATATGAAAGACCTATGAGTACATTTCTTAGTCCTTTATTGTTTTAATGTTGTATTCTTGTACATAACATCGTTGTTTCACTGTTTTGAGCGTTTTTTTATCTTGATTTATTTTTGTAATTTCCTTGTCTGGGTTGACATCTGGTCAGTACAGTGTTCTAGCCTTGGGTTGATACCTGATATTACTAATTTTCTAACCAAAAAACTCCCTTTAGTATTTCTTGTAGTTTTGGTTTGGTTTTGACGAATTCCCTAAACTTCTGTTTATCTGGAAATGTCCTAATTTCACCTTCATATTTGAGAGACAGTTTTGCTGGTTATATGATTCTTGGCTCATAAATTTTTCCTTTGATGCTTTATATAAATCATCTGATTGCCTTCTTGCCTGCATGGTTTCTGCTGAGCAGTCCAAGCTTATTCTTATTGACTCTCCTTTGTAAGTGACTTTTCATTTATCCCTAGCTGCTCTTAAAATTCTCTCTTTATCTTTGGTTTTGGCAAGTTGGATAATAATATGTCTTGGTGACATTCTTTTTAAAGCTACCTTATATGGAGTTTGATAAGCATCCTGGATAGATATCTTCTCATCTTTCATGATATCAGGGAAGTTTTCTGCCAACAGATCTTCAGCAATTCTCTCAGTATTTTCTGTTATCCCTCCCTGTTCTGGTACTCCAATCACTCGTAGGTTACTTCTCTTGGTAGAGTCCCACATGATTCTTAAGGTTTCTTCTTTTTTTTTAATTTTCTATATGATTTTTCTTCAAATATATTGGTGCCAAGTGCTTTTTCTTCAAGTTCTCCAATTCTGCCTTCCACTTACTCAATTTTGGTCCTCTGACTTTCTGTTGACTTGTCTAATTCTGTCATTTTATTGTTAATCTTCTGAATTTTTGATTGCAGTCTGTCTATGGGTTTTTCCACCTTATTAAATTTTTCATTATGTTCCTGAATAACCTTTTTAATTTCTTCAACTGTTTTATCTCTGTGTTACTTGGCTTCTTCTGTGTATTGCCTGATTTCCTTCCTGAAGTCTTAAAGGGTTCTGTGTACTAATCTTTTGTATTCTCCATCCGGTAATTCCAGGAAGGCACTTTCGTCTAGAAGATCCCTTGATTCTTTGTTTTGAGATCTTGTTGAAGCGATCATGGTCTGTTTCTTTATGTGATTTGATATTGACTGTTGTCTCCGAGCCATCTATAAGTTATTGTATTAGTTTATTTTATATTTGCTTACTGTATCCTAGCTTCTTGCTTTTTTTATTTTAATATGCCCAAATGGGTAACTTCCATGAGCTAGGTTGATTATTTTTGCCTTTGGAGCTCTGACGTCCTGTCCCCAGATGGCTCGAGCTGTTGTCATGTATATCAGTCTAGGAGTCCATTCACTTTTCTTGTATGGATTCAGCTCAGGTGTCCAGGTAGCTGCTCATTAATTGTGTGGTACAGGCTCTGTCCTAGAGTCTTAGAGGGGTAGGGGTGATTGGGTTAGGTACTGGTATCTGGTTGCAGCAGGTGGTTATACTGTGAACAAAGCAAGGTGCTGAGAATCATCCCCCAAGTGTTTCTGAGGAAAGAGCATCCCTCTTCCCTAGAGCATACAGGTGGTTGGGTTCTACAGACAGACCAATGGTGCCCAAGGTTTTTGGTTGTAAGGAGTGGGAGGTACCACTTATCCTCGGACCCCTTTCACAGGTGGCTGGGTGCCCTGAGTGGAGCCACCAATCCTTAGGCCCCTGATATGGGTAGGTGAGGACCCTGTTTAATAGGCAAAGCTGTGTGAAATATTAAACACCCACCTCTCCACCACACAGATGAAACAGTTGTCGTCTGCCAACAATTGCCTATCCTCCTGAAATAAACCCACACAAGTCCACGCAGAGGGGAGAGGTACTCAAAGTCCTCACACCATTTATGCCTGGACAGGAGCCGCTTCTGTCCTGAGCTCCCCCAGTTAGTGGAGCCGGAAAATAATATTTTCCCCCAACTGTGAATTTATTCCTTCTCCAAGGCTGGGAGGATGGCTCTAGGTGCTCAAAAGGGCCTATCTCAGGCCCAGGGAAATCAACAGCTGCTGAAGCCTGCGTGGGGGTGGGTGGCACAGCAAAGTATATGCAAGTACTTAGCTTTTGTGGAGAGCGTCATTCTTCTCTGGTTCTGGAGGTGTGAGTAGGCTGTGTGGTTGGCTGTTTCTCCCGGAGAAAACAGCATCTGGACAGTTGTACCCACCCGCTGCAGCAGCTCCCAGGAATGGTGCCTGAGAGCTCCCAGCAATTCAGGTCCGGTAACTCCTCTCCACTTCTGAACCGTCTCTTCCTCCCCGTGCTGCTCAGCTTGTTTTCTAACTTTGCCTTTGATGTTCAGGGCTCCTAGCTTGTCATAAATATACTCGTTTTACTTGTTTTTTGGGGGTCTTTGTTGTAAGATGGCTCACCAGAAGCGTCTGTCTATTCCGCTATATTGGCCCTGCCTCTCTTTTGATTTTTGATAGTCTTGTTAGAGGTCTACCAGTGTAGGTAGCCCCTGACTTATGACGTATTCAAGTTATGATGAACCACCCTTACAATTGTCCATTGTTTTAATGATTTGTGTATTTTTTATGTATATATTAAAATACATCTGTAAGTTTATATGTAATGATTCCTACACCCAAAGACAAATAAAGATCAGATTTATGGATATATTTATAATAAAAAGCAATAATAATGAAAACTGAAAAGAAATGAGGTATTTTACTTACATCAGAGCTGACTTAACAACAATCATTGGAATGGAACCCTGTTGTAAGTCGAGGGCTAGCTGTATTATTGATCTTTCAATGAACAGCTTTTTGCTTTATTGATTTTCTCTATTCTTTTTCTGTTTTCAGTTTCATTGATTTCTGTTCTTATCTTTATTATTTCCTTTCTTCTGCTTGTTTTGTGTTTATTTTGTTCTTTTTGTAGTTGTAGGAGCTTAGATTATTGATTTGAGACTTTCCTTCTTTTCTAATGTTAACTGTGTTCCACAAATTTGGTATGTTGAATTTTCATTTTTATTCTGTTCCATTTTTAAAAAATTTTCCTTGATCTTTCTCTTTGATCCATTTAATAAGAAGCGTCAGGAATCTATTTTTTTTCTATCTCTTACTTAGTCTATTGAAGAAAATGATTACTTCACCCTTTTTAATTTCATAAATAAAAGTTTTAGACATACGATCAAATGGATCATCCTGGATGCTCTCTTGTTACCACCAGTTCAGCATATCTAAAACTCTACTTACTAGCCTTTCTCCTCCACATACTCAAATACACATTCATCTATATTTGTTAATGGCAACACATATTTCTAGTTACTGGGCCTGGAAACCTAGAAGAAATTTTTGGTTACCTCCTTTTCTGTGACTCTTTCCCCACATTACCAAAGTTTCCAGATTTTGTAGAATTCACTTATACAATTTTGTTCATATTATAATACCAATTGCACCCACCTTACTTTCAAGCCATCAATACTTGAAATCTAGACTATTGAAAGATCCTTTTAATGGATCACCCATCCTCCAGTCTTCCATTTCTAGGATTCCTAAGCACTACTATGAGTGATCATCCCAAAGCACATTTTATGTTATTTTTCTACTCATGAAAGTTACTGAAGTGAAGCAACACATTGCCTACCTGGAGATTAGACTTCATACTTCTTTACCTGACATTCAAAACTTTCCATCCTTTAACCAGACATGTTGCTATATTTCTCTCCCATTGCTCATTTACAGGTACCGTGTATTCAAAATTTGGATTATTAACTGTGCCCTGACCATAACCCACATTTTCCTGCCAATGTGAATATTCATGTCTCTGCTTGGGATGTCCTGTTTCTGAATGTTTGCCTGTCAAAACGCTTCTTTTTTAAGCCCCATCTCATGAATTTACTTCTAAGAAGCTTGATTTTTCATTTTCTTATTTTTCTCCTCTTCCCGAAGTGTCAAAAGTAATCTATTATTCCACTCAATTGTTTTCTTATGGTATTTACCAAATTTTGTGTTTTTTTTATGTGATTACTTGTGATATAAATTTTTCTTGATTTTACAGGTAAGAAAAGTGAGACTCAGAGAGGTTAAAGAACTTTCTCAAGATTACACAGCTAGTAAGTGATGGATATGAATCTCAAACTCAGGTCTATATGACCCGAAATCACATATTCTTAACCACTATGTTATGACATTTCTTTTATACCAACAGTTTTCAAATAATCTGATGTAGAGCTCCCAGCCATTTTATTATGGCATGCAAATGCCTTGTGAAGGTCTGGAAAGCAAAGCCTTCCTGTACACATGTTTACTGTCCTGCATGGTTGCAACCGTGCCTCTCAATTCACCCACTGGAAAAGTGACCAACTCCAGCAGACTTCCAAACCGGCATTTGTTGCCAAGTTCTTTGCATAACAATTCCATACATTTCAATGCTTTCTTATCTTTTCGAAGTATTGCCACATTTATTATCTTACCTCCAATCTGAGGGGCATGTATGGCAAATGTTGCCTCATTTGACAAATGAGTGAACTAAGGCCCAAAGATTAAAGAAATAATTAGCCAAAACTAGCCATAACCACGTAGATGAGATCTAGAAGCTCCTTATTCTGTATTCCCTGGGCTATATTGTTTCTTCACTTTTCCTTCTTCACTCTCTTTTCTGATTATTATTAACTATACCCATTACAAATACATACCCCATAAAATTTCTTCAAAAAGATTAAACTTTATTAGTTGTGTCTTAGTTAAATTTAGAAATTGTCACATCTGCAATGGTAGAATAAAAGAAGTTTAGCACTAACCAAGCAGTGATTTTAAACTTTTTGAAAATGGAGAAAAATGGAAGATCATTCCAAACACTTGGAAATTAAACAACACATTTCTAAATAATCCATGGGTCAAAGAGGAATAATCAAAGCAATTTAAAAGTATATAGAAATGAATGGAAAAGAAAAAAAAGTCAAAATTTGTGGGCTACAGCTAAAGCAGTGCTGAAAGGGAAATTTACAGCACTAAATGCTTACATTGGGAGGCCTGGTGGCACAGGGGTTAAGAGCTCAGCTGCTAAACAAAAGGTCAGCAGTTCAAATCCCCCAACAACTCCTTGGAAACCCTATGGGGCAGTTCTACTCTGTCCTGTAGGGTCGCTATTAGTCAGAACTGACTTGTCAGCAATGGGTTTGCTCTTTTTTTTCAATGCTTACATTAGAAAACAGTGTCAAACCAATAATGTATGCTTGTGCCTCAAGGAACTAGAAAAATGAGACCAAAGTAAGTATAAGGAAGAAAATAATAACAATAAGAGTGGAAATTAATGAAATTGAAAACTGTAAACACTAGAGAAAATTCATGCAACAAAAGCTTCTTCATCAAAAAATCAATAAAATTGATACACCACTAGCAAGACTGATAAAGATAAAAGAGAGAAAACACTAATCAATAATGTCAGGAATAGAACAGAACTAAAAGTATAATAAGGGCATATATGAACAACTTTTGCTTACAAATATGACAACATAGAAGAAATGGATTAATTTCTCAAAAGCCACAAACTCAATCAAAATGAAATAATTGAATATTCCTATAAAAAAATTTTTTTTATATAACTAGCAAAGTAATTCAAATTGTAATTAAAAGCACCCGAAAAAGAATCTAAAGACCCAGTTGGTTTCACTGGAGAATTCTACCATACATTTAAAAAATTAGAGAAGTATTAACATCAATTCTGCACAATCTCTTGTAAAAATCAAAGAGAGAATACTACCAAACTCATTAAATGTGCCCAAGTATTACCCTGATTCCAAAACTGTATAAAGACAGCATAAAAAATAAATAAAATTACAGACCAATATCTTTTATGAACTTAGATGCAGAAATCTGTTAAAAATATATTAGCAAGTCAAATCCAACATTGGATAAAAATAGTTATACATAGCAACCAAGTGGGATTTATTTCAGGTATGCAGTGCTGACTTAACATTCAAGTACTAAACATTGTAATCCACCCTATCAATGAAGTACAGAAGAAAAATCATGATCATATCAATTGACACACACACAAAAAAAATTGACACAAAAAAGTGTATGAGAAATCCAATGCTGGTTTATGATTTAAAAAATCTAACACTGGTTCATGTCAACTAACTATCAATAAAGGGAAACTTCTGAACTTGACAAAGAGCATCTGCAAAAAACCTACGCCAAAATCAGAATGGACACTATATAATGATTAAAGGTCACCACACCAGGAGGACTAACCATAATAAATATATACGCATCCAATGACAGGGCTCCAAAATACATAAAACAAACTCTAACAGCATTGAAAATAGAAACAGAGGGTTCCACAATAATAGTAGGCTACTTCAACACACCACTTTCGGTGAAGGACACAACATCTCAAAAGAAACACAATAAGGATACAGAAGATCTGAATGCCGCAATTATCGAATTCAACCTCACAGACATATACAGAACACGCCATCCAACACCAGCAAAGTATACATTCTTTTCCAATGCATATGGAACATTCACCAGAATAGACCATGTTTTAGGCCACAAAACAAGGCTCAACAAAATCCATAACATTAAAATAATACAAAACATCTTCTCTGATCATAATGCCATGAAAGTAGAAATCAATAATATAAATAGTTAAGGAAAAAAAAAATCAAACACATGGAAACTAAACAACACCCTGCTTAAAAACTACTGGGTAATAGAGGAAACCAAAGATGAAATAAAAATTCATAGGGTCAAATGAGAGTGAAAACACATCTTACCAGAACCTTTGGGACACAGCAAAAGCAGTGCTGTAGAGGTCAATTTATAGCAATAAATGCACACATCAAAAAAAGAATAACATGCCAAAATTAAACAACCCTATAACTTGAACAAATAGAAAGAGGGCACCAAAAGAAGCTCACAGGCACCAGAATAAAGGAAATAATAAAGATTAGAGGAGAAACAAGTGGAATAGAGAACCAAAAAACAATAAAAAGAATCAACAAGACTAAAAGTTGGTTCTTTGAAAAGATCAACAAAATCGACAAACCATTGGCCAAACTGATAAAAGAAAAACAGGAGAGGAAGAAAGTAACCCAAATAAGAAATGAGAAGGGTGATATCACAACAGACCCAACTGAAATAAAAAGGATAATAACAGAATGCTACAAAAAATTGTACTACAACAAATTTGAAAACCTAGAAGAAATGGGCAAATTTCTAGAAACACACTACCTACCTAAACTAACACAAACCGAGGTAGAAAAACTAGAGTCTTATAACAAAAGAAGAGATTGAAGAGGTAATAACCTCCCCCCCACCAAAAAAAAAAAAAAAAAACCCTGGCCCAGATGGCTTCACTGGAGAATTCTACCAAACTTTCAGAGAAGAGTTCACACCAATACTACTCAAACTATTCCACAGCATAGAAAAGGAGGGAATACCCCTGAACTCCTTCTATGAAACCAGCAAAACTGATACCAAAGCCAGCAAAGACATTACAAAAAAAGAAAAAAACAGATCAGTATCCCTCATGAATATAGACATAAAAAATTCTCAACAATGTTTTAGCAAATAGAATTCAGCAGCTTATCAAAAAAATTAATACATCATGACCAAGTGGTATTCATACCAGGTATTCAAGAATGGTTCAACATTAGAAAATCAATCAATGTAATCCATCACATAAATAAAAGAATCACATGATCATATCAATCAACACAGAAAAGGCACTTGATAAAATCCAACACCCATTCTTGATAAAAACTCTCAATAAAATAGGAATAGAAGGGAAATTTCCCAACATAATAAAGGACATAATCTTTATACAAAACAAAACCAGGAACTCTTGTGGTGCAGTGGTTAAGAGCTTGGCTGCTAACCAGAAGGTGGGCAGTTCGAATCCACCAGCTGCTCGATGGAAACCCTATGGACCAGTTCTACTCTGTCCTATAGGGTCGCTATGAGTCAAAATCGACTGGACATCAATTTTTTTTTAATACAAAACGACCACCCAACATCATTCTCAACAGAGGGATGCTGAAAGCATTGCCTCTGAGAACGGGAACAAGTGTCATGGATTGAATTGCGTCCCCAAAAAATGTGTATCAATTTGCCCAGGCCTTGATTCCCAGTATTGTGTGATTGTCGACCATTTTGTCATCTGATGTGATTTTCTTATGTGTTGTAAATCCTGCCTCTATGATGTTAATAAGGGCGGATAGGCAGCAGTTATGTTAATGAGGCAGGACTCAATTTACAAGATTGGATTGTGTCTTGAGTCAATTTCTTTTGGGTTATAAAGGAGAGAAGCAAGCAGAGAGACAGGGGGACCTCATACCACCAAGAAAGCAGTGCTGAGAGCAGAGTACGTCCTTTGGACCTGGGGTTCCTTCATGGAGAAGCTCCATGTCCAGGAGAAGATTGATGGAGAATAAACTTCTGTTTGTTAAAGCCATTCGCTTGTGTTGTTTCTATTACAGCAGCACTAGATGACTAAGACAACAAGGATGCCATTTATCACAATTCTTATTCAACATTGTGCCGGAAATCTTAGCTAAAGCAATAAGGCAAGAAAAAGAAATAATGGCAACCAAATCAAAACTACAATGAGATACCATCTCACCCCAACAATACTGGCACTAATAATAATAAAAAAAAAAACAGAAAATAATAAATGTTGGAGAGGTTGAAGGGAGATCGGAACTGTTACGCACCACTGGTGGGAATGTAAGATGATACAACCACTATGGAAAACAATATGGCACCTCCTTAAAAAGCTAGAAATGGAAATACCATTAGATTCAGCAATCCTACTGCTAGGAATATATCCGAGAGAAATAAAAGCCGTAACATGAATAGTCATATGCACAGCCATGTTCATTGCAGCAGTATTCACAATAGCAAAAGGACGGAAACAACCTAATTGCCCATCAACAGATGAATAAATAAATTATGGTAGATACACACAATGTAATGCTAGCAATGATAAAGAATAATGATGAATCTGCAAAACATCTCACAACGTGGATGAATCTCGAAGGCATTATGCTGAGTGAAATAAGTCAGTCACAAAAGGACAAATATTGTGAGACCACTATTATGAAAACTCAAGAAAAGATTTACACACAGAAAAAAAAAACCTTTGATGGTTATGAGGGCAGGGAGGGATGGAAAGGGGAAATCACTAGCTAGATAATAGACAAGTGTCAACTTTGGTGAAGGAAAATACATCACACAACATAGGGGAAATCAGTGAAACTTGATCAAGGGAAAGCCATAGAAGTTTCCTAGACACATACAAACACCTTGAGGGTATGAGTTGCTGGGGCTGATGACCGTAATATCGGGGGACTTCTAGATCAATTAGCATAACATAGTTTCATAAAGAAAAGGTTCTACATCCTACTTTGATGCGTAGCATCTGGAGTCATAAAGCTTGTGAGTGGCCATCTAAGATACATCTATTGGTCCCATACCATCTGAAGCAAAGGAGAAGGAAGAAAACCAAACACACAAGGAAGATATTATCCCAAAGGGCTAAAAGACCACATGAACATGAGCCCCCACCAGCCAGCACCCAGAAGTCTAGACGATGCTTGGCTACCACCACCTATGCTCTGACAGGGATCACAATGGAGAGTCCCAAGCAAAGCGGGAGAAAAATGTAGAACAAAATGCAAATTCACAAAAAAAAAGACCATACTTACTTGTCTGACAGAGCCTGGAGGAACCCCCGAAACTATGGCCCCTGGACACTCTGCTAACTCAGAACTGAAACCACTCCTGAAGTCCACTTTTCTGACAAAGATTAGACAGGCCCATAAAACAAATAATAACACATGTGAGGAATGTGCTTTCTAGTTCAATCAAATATACAAAACCAAATGGGCAACTCCTGCCCAAATGTAAGACAAAAAGGCAGGAAGGAACAGGAACTGGACCAAGAGTCACAGGGAACCCGGGGTAGGATGGGGGAGAATACTGTAATGTAGAGGGGATTGCAACCAATGCCACAAAACAATATGTGTATAAATTCTTGAACGAGAAAATAACTTGAGCTGTAAACTTTCACCTAAAGCACTATAAAATTAAAAAAAAAAAGCCTACAGCTACCTTCATATTTAATGGCGAATGACTGAGCATTTCCCCCTTAAGATCAGGGACAAGACAAGGATGGCCACTCTCAGCACTCTCTTTAAACATAGTACTAGAAGCTCTAGCCATTGTCATAAGGCAAGAAATGGAAATAAAAGATGTACATACTGGAAAGGAATAAGTAAAACTGTCTCAATTTGTAGATAACAGGATTGTCTACTTTGAAAATTCCAAGTAATGACCCCCAAGAAAACCTGCTGGAGCTAATAAGTGCATTCAGCAGGGCCACAGTATACAAGATCAACACACAGAAAATCCATTGCATTTCTATATACTAACAATGAACATGTGAAAATGGGAATTAAAAACACAATACCATTTAAAACCCCTCCAAAGAAAATGAAAGTTATAAATTTAATAGAACATGCTGGATCCGTATGCTGAAAATTAAAGAATTCTAAATGGAAAAATTCAATGAAAACCTAAATAAATGGAAACACATGTTTTGTTCATAGACTAGAAGACAGGATAATAAAGATGTCATTTCTCCAAAAATTGATACATACACTAAATGCAATTTCTATCAAAACTCCAGCAATTTTTTTGTAGGCATACACAAGTTCCCCCATGCATCTGTCAGTTTGTCATACTGTGAGGGCTTGCATGTTGCTGTGATGATGGAAAGTGTGATGGCACCTAACAACAACAACATACAGAAGTTTATTCTAAAATGCATATGAAACAATTTTGAAAAATAAGAATAATGTGGGAGTAGTCACACTTCACAGATTAGCGGTTGCCAAGGATCGCTTTCTCTGATGTTAAAGCTAACTATAAAACCAAAAACCCAAACCCACTGCTGTTGAGTCAATTCTGACTCATAGCAGCCCTAAGGACAAAGTAGAACTGCCCCACAGGGTTTCCAAGGAGTGCCTGGCGGATTCGAAATGCTGACCTTTTGGTTAGCAGCTGTAACACTTAACCACTACGCCACCAGGGTTTCCTAAGCTTACTATATAGCTAAATAATAAACAAGTTAATGTGATAATGGCAGAGGATAGACATATAAATCAATGGAACAGAATAAAGAAGTCAGAAACATGCCCATACCAGTGTTCCCAGTGATTTTTGACAAAGGTATAATAGCAATTCAGTGGAGGAAGGATAGCCTTTTTAACAAATGGTACTCTAGCAACTGGACATCTAGAGGCAAAAAAGGAAAAAATAAACCTCCATCTAAGCCTCACTTCTTGTACAAAAATTAACTCAAAAAGAGTCATAAGCTTAAAGGTAAAACATAAAACTATAATTTTTTAGAAGAAAACAGAAAATAAAGTTGACAAGAAAGCACTATCCATAAAAAGAAAAATGAATTAGACTTGCAATAATTGATAAATTGTGAATATTTATTAAAGGTATGAAAATACAAGGTATAGACAAGGAGAAAATATTTCCAGTATGCATATCTGATAAGGTACTTGTGTCTAGATTATACAAAGAACTCCAAAGGAATTTAATTGCTACCATAGTCAAGATATAGAAAGGCCCCACCTCTATAAGGATCCCTAATGCTACCCCTTTATAGCAAATCCACCAACCCCTGGTGGAACATTTCTGTATCTTGATTGTGGTAGTGGTTAAATGAATCTACACATATGATGAAATTATATGGAACTATATTATACACAGAGACAAATGACTATGAAGAACTGGTGAAATCTGAATAACCTTTGTGGATGGTACCAATGTCAATTTCCTAATTTTGATATACTGTTTTTTATAGTTATGAAGATGCTATTATTGGTGAAAACTTGATAAAGAGTACACAGGACCTACTTGTACAGTTCATTGTGACTTCCTGTGAATCCAGTTATTTTAAAATTAAAAAAATCTATTCAGAGTCTCTTTTAATAGACAAGCTTAATCCAGTTACATTTGTTATAATTACTGATGTATTTGGACATTTTTCTAACATTTTGTATATGTTTTCTGTTTACCGTAGTCTTTCTTCCTATTTCTCTGATCCTGTTGGCTTGATTAAGTTTTCTTTATTCCATTTATGTCTTCTATTGATTGGGAATTTATACATGCCAGTTTTTTTTTTTAAATATTTATTCTTAAATGTTTTCACTCTTAAATTTTAGCATGCACATCTAACAATGTCTCAAGATAATTGATATCTTTGTCTTTCTATTGAATAAGACAAGTATCCTAGAGTGCTTTTACTTTTCTCTGATCTCCTCTCTCATCTTTAATTTTATTGATGTCTAGAGCTTTAGTTTCCTTTGCTTTGAGGAATCCACAAATTATTTTCTTATTCTATATTTGTTTACATTTATCAATATATTTTACTTATTTTTTTTTTGCATCTACTCTTTCTGCTGAAGCAACAGCCTTTAGTGTAGACCTATGAGTGATAAGCTTTCTTAGTATTTATAAGTGTAGGGATTTATTTGTTTTACTTCACTCTTGAATGATAATTAAACTTGTAGGCTGAGAGTTGTTTGCCCTCAACACTTAGAAGATACTCCTTTTTTTCTGGCAACTTCTGGGGTTTGTTTGTTTGTTTATCCTGCTTGGCTCTTGTTTGATTTTCAATCTGAGGCCTTGGAGTTGTGGAAAATTCTCTATATTGCCTTTCTGTCATTTACTTTATTTACTCTTTTTAGGCATATGTTGGAATTTTTCATTCTGTCCATACTGCCCCTTAACCTTTCTTCCAATTTTCTGTCTTTTAATATGCTAGTGCTAAATTCTGGGTAATTTTCCCACATCTGACTTCAAGTTCACTAATTCTGTCTTCAGCTGTGTCTTGTCTGCTATTTAACGTTTTTATTGAGTAATTTTAATGACTATATTTGTTTCATTTCTAGTATTTTTTTCAAATCATCCTGCCCTTTTTTAAAATAATGTCCGATTATTGCCAGGAAACCCTGGTGGCATAATGGTTAAGAGCTACGGCTGCTAACCAAAAGGTTGGCAGTTCAAATCCACCAGCCACTCCTTGGAAACCCTATGGGGCAGTTCTACTCTGGCCTGTAGGGTCACTATGAGTCCAAATCAACTCGATGGCAATGGGTTAATGACAATGGATTTCCTTGTGTTCTTTGTAATTTTATTCTGTGAGCTCATTTTTTTTAAAGACTTGTCTTTTTTTTATTTTTGATTGTGCTTTCGGTGAAAGCTTACAACTCAAGTTAGTTTCTCATGCAAAAATTTGTACACACATTGTTATGTGACCCTCGTTGCTATCCCTATATTGTGACAGCACACTCCCCTTTTCCACCCCAAATTTCTTATGTCCATTCAACCAGCTCCTATCTCTTTCTGCCATTTCATCTCGCCTCCGGACAAGAGCTGCCCATTTAGTCTCGTGTATCTGCTTGAAATAAGGAGCACACTTGTCACAGTATCATTTTGTGTCTTATAGTCAAGTCTAATATTTGTCTGAAGAGTTGGCTTCAGAGATGGTTTTAGTTCTGGGTTAAGAGAGAGCCCAGAGGCCATGTCTTCTGGAGTTCCTCTGGTCTCAGTCAGACTATTAAGTCTGGTCTTTTTACTAGAATTGGAATTCTGCACCCCACTTTTCTCCTGCTCCCTCAGGGGCTCTCTCTTGTGTTCCTTGTCAGGGTGCTCATTTCGGTGGTAGCTGGGTACTATCTAGTTCTTCTTGTCTCAGGTTGATGGAGTCTCTGGCTTTGGTAGCCCTTTCTGTCTCTTTGACTAATATTTTCCTTGTGTCTTTGGTCTTCTTCATTCTCTTTTGCTCCAGGTGGGTTGGGACCAATTGATGCATCTTAGATGGCCGTTTGCTAGCTTTTCAGACCTCAGACGCCACTTGTTGTCCATTTTTTAACTTGACAGTTTTTGGTGGATTTCCATATTAATGTAACATTAAAATTTTAACTACTTAGGAATTACATGTCACACTAATTGGAAATTATATATTAAGACATGCCTAGTTTTTCTCATAGGAGTAAGTCTCTGAGATAAGTTTCCAAAGGTATTCAAATAGGGACTATAGCCCACTTGTCAATAGTGTTTTAGAGAATATTTAAGTATCATGTGTGGCATTGACCTAGAGTACCTTTATTATTCATATTATCTCTGAAGTTGGCAAAAGCTAGAACGGTCTTCACATATTATTTGCCTATCTATCCATTTGCAGTTGCACAGTAGTGTAATTATAATTTGGCCCATAATACTTAACAAAATGACCTTGTTTTCTTATTTCTATATTTATTTTGCTATTAAATAGCTTGACACAGCAGCATCAACATTTTTTATTCACAGTACGCCACATGCAGACCAGTAATATGGAAAAAAAAGGAAGACAGTTGCTGTGGCTTGAATTATGTCCTCCAAAAAGATATATTGAAGTCCTAACTCCTGTACCTTTTTAATTTGACCTTGTTCATTGATATAAGGTCTTTCTTTGAAGATATCAGGTAAGTGATACAGGAATAGGGTATGCCCTAGTCTTAATCCCTTCTGTACAGTGTCTTATAAAAGAGGAGAACAGACAGAGAGTCACACACAGGGTGAAGACAATATGTGAGGATCTGTCTACAAGCCCAGCTATGCCAAGAAATTCTCAGACTACCAGAAGCTGAACGAGACAAGGGAGGGTCTTCCCACAGAGCAAACAGAGAGAGAGAGAGAGCATAGCCCTGCCAGTGTCCTGAATTTGGACTTCTACTCTCTAGAACTGTGAGAAAATAAATTTCTGTTCTTTAAAGGCACCCACTGAAGTTTTTTGTAATGGCAGCCCTAGGAAACTAAGACAGAGTTTGGTACCAGAGAGTGGTGTATCTGCTCTAAGAAATACCTAAAAATGTGGAAGTGATTTTGGAATTGGGTAATGGATAGAGACTGGAAGGCACATGATAGTAAGATCCTAGATTGCCTTAAAGAGATTATTGTGTCTAAGAGTAAATACTTGTACTCTGTTAAAGTAAAAAAAAAAAGAGAGAGAGAGATTTATTGAAGGTAGAGACAGCTCAAGCTGGGGAAAACAATGACTCTCACAAAGTGAAAGTCAGAACTCCAAGGGGGTGAAGCTGCAAAAACATTTTTATAGAGTGAGGACAAAGAACTTTAGGTACACTATTTTGATTGGAAGTTATAAACTTAGACCAGCATAAGGCAGGATAATTGGAAGCAAGGGCTCATTCAGGATTGGGTTATCAGGGTTATGTGGACATTCTGAATTGTTGGCTTACAGTTTTGCTTTAAAGCTCCTTGGAAATAAGCTGCAGGTGAGCTGTTTGTTTTGAAGCTCCTTGGGAACAAACTAATTGGTGCTTGGTGAGGTAAGATAGTTGAGGGAAGGATACCTGGAGGCAGGGAAATTTTGTGATATTTTTCAAAGGCTAGATGTGGGTTTAGCTGATTGGATACTATCTATGTGGTTTCTTTGAGAACATACTGGTAATATTCTTTCTTAACAAGGTTACTTAAAGACAAACATTTCCTTAAATACCTTACTAAGTCTATTCCCAAGTTACAAGCTAACAAAGCAGTAAGTTATTGATCCCAAGTCTAGGCTAGCAGTCCTCACCATCAAGCACCCCAAAATGTAGGACTTTCACATTCTCTACTTTTTATCAAGGATTTCATAGAAATTCTTTGACCACACTTTTCAAGAATGTTTCTTCTGTATGGACTGTTAGTCCTCAAATGGCTGCTCAGTATTATGAGCTATTAAGACTCCAGATACTACTATTGGGTAGCCAGGCACTATATAGGTTCTTCACTATGCCGTGGCTGGACATTCTGTTTCAGTGATCATTCATGGAGGATAGGGCAAGAGGATGGCCACATTAGGCGAATCACTTTGATGCTTGAAGGTGCCAGCCTAAGGCTGGAGTTCAATGTCATCTAAAAAACAAAACAAACAAAAAACACTTCGATCTATATACATGATACTTTTTCATTGGAATTACATTGGATTTTTGAGTTAAAACATTTGTAAAGCACTTAATACAACATCTAATTACTCCTAGAATAACAATTGTGATAAGTACCAGAAGACCAGTGAGCAAAATGGAGTGAATCTAAGCTCCCATAGATAACCAACCAAAGATTTTAAAAAGGGAGAATCAGGTATAGGGGACACATGTAGCCAAGAAGCTTTCTGGCATATCTGTTAATGTCTTTTTCTACATCTCCCGATGTATTTATCCATGTGTAGCAGGAAGTGTTGGTGATGGCACAGATTCTTCCTTGCTGGTTCAGGATAAAATAAATAGCTATTCTATTATCTAGCACAACCTTGGAGAGGGAATTTAAAGACAATTTTTGGGCTGCAATTCCATCAGCAAAGTCATTAGCTATCTTTTCTATGGTAGCCGATAAGTTGTGAATAGACCTTTCAATTTTAGGGATGCCATAAACTGATAGGAGGGCTCAAAGGAACACTCATCTATCACCTGACTCTTCTACTATAGGATTTTTGTCAGACCCACAGTCTCCCTACAGGATCAGGAAAGGAGTTTTAAATCATGTGTCTAATGTATACTTTCACTGTAGGAATAGAGAGTTAAGGGGACTTCAAGGGTTCCCAAAGTGCAATGGCCATTTACATGTAATTCATCTAAATGAGGTAAGGCCCAAGTAAAAGGTTTAACATTAGAATTTTTCTCCAGATAATTTGATCCTACACATAAGAACATGTACCTATAAGAGGCACATATCACTCGCATTCCTGTTAGAGTAGAGGGAAAAGGAATAGTCCAGTTTCTTTCTTTAAGCCACTTTTCAGTAAACCCATTACTGTCAAGTCGATTCTGACTCATAGCAACCCTATAGGACACAGTAGAACTGTCCCATAGGGTTTACAAGGAGTGGCTGGTGGATTCAAACTACCAACCTTTTGTTTAGCAGCTGAGCCCTTAACCACCACACCACCAGGACTCCTTTTTCAGTAAGGGAGTCATTACAAATAGACAATCTTCTTAATTCTGCTTTTTTTTTCTTAAGATGGGAGCAAATCAGAGCTTCTTAATCTTGATAATTACAAACATCTACTAAAGCAGTGTAATATCTATTGTTGGTGAAAAAAGGATGGAGCATCCATCACCATAAACCACGCTGGGATGAGTGAATACATAGGTGAGGTAAAAGTAAGGCAATGAAGGATAAACAGGAATTAGAGAGGTGCCATAACCTGATGCGGATAGCTTGTCTGGCTATGACACTGGTATCGACAGTGCCAGTAGGTATGAGGCTATAGATGAAAATGGGTAATGCTAATGGATTAGAGTTTTCTTGTATAATTTGTAGAGAAGGATGACAGATCCAGCATTCAGCTAGGTTACCAGTGGTCATCACTGATTAGGCAAGTATAGCAAGGACATTTTCATGCCAAGATTCAATGGAAATTACAATTATGAGAAAAAGATATTTTGAAGAAAGCTTTATAGTAAAGGAAAACTGCCAAAAAATAATATATAGGATAGAAAATGACATTGGTGAGGAGTGACCTTGGCTCAAGTAGATACATGAGACTATGTGGGTAGCTTCTGTTGGAGGTGAGATGAGAAGGAAGAGGGGGATAGGAGCTGGTTGAATGGACATGGGGAATACAAGGTGGAGAGGAGGAGTGTGCTGTCTCATTAGGGGGAAAGCATCTAGGACTGCATAGCAAGGTATGTATAACTTTCACTTAAAGCACAATAAAAAAATTTCAATTTACAATAGCATCAAAATTAAAAATTTATGGGATAAATCTGACAAAAGATGGATAATACCTGAAATTACTGAGAACTATCAAATTAGAAATCTATAAAACATTGCTCAGAAAAATTAAAGAAGACATAAGTAAATGGAAGGATACTTTATGTTCACAGGTCAAAAGATTTAACGTTGCTAAGATGTCTGTTTTCCCCAACTTGATCTATACGTTCAGTGAAATACCAATCCATACCTTTAGGATTTTTTAATAGAAACTTATAAGGCAATTAAAAAAGTTATATAAATGTGCACACCACCTACAATAGCTAAAACAACTTTGACAAGAAAGATTGAAGTTATAGTACTCACATTGCCTGATTTCAAGGCTTATTATTGCTGTTGTTTTTGGTTGACATCGAATCAGTTCTGACTCATGAAGACCCCATGTACAACAGAAAGAAACACTGCCTGGACTTGCTCCATCCTCACAATCGTTGTTATGCTTGAGTCCATTATTGTAGCCACTGTGTCAGTCCATCTTGTTGAGGGTCTTCCTCTTTTTCACTGCCCCTCTACTTTACCAAAAGTTTGGAAGTTCAAATCCATCAGCCACTCTTGGAAAACCTATAGGGTCGCTATGAGTCGGAATTGACTCGACGGCAGTGGGTTTTGGTTTTGTTACTTTACCAAGCATGACGTTTTTCTCCAGGGACTGATCCCTCCTGATAACATGTCCAAATTATGTGAGACGCAGCCTCACCATCCTTGCTTCTAAGGAGCATTCTGGCTGTACTTCTTCCAAGACAGATTTGTTCGTTCTTTTGGCAGTCCATGGCATATTCAATATTCTTCGCCAACATCATAATTCAAAGGTGTCAGTTCTTCTTCCTTCTCCCTTATTCATTGTTCAGTTTTCCCTTGCCTATGAGGCAATTGAAAACACCGTGGCTTGAGTCAGGAGCACCTTAGTCTTCAAGGTGACATCTTTGTTTTTTTTAACGCTTTAAAGAGGTCTTTTGCAGCAGATTTGCCCAAGGCAATGCATGGTTTGATTTCTTGACTGCTGCTTACATGGGTGTTGATTGTGGCTCCAAGTAAATAAAATCCTTGACAACTTCAATCTTTTCTGCATTTATCATGATGTTGCTTATTGGTCCCTTTGTGAGGATTTTAGTTTTTTTAAGTTAAGGTTTTAAGGTGTAATCCATACTGAAGACTATAGTCTTTGATCATCATCAATAACTGCTTCAAGTCCTCTTCACTTTCAGCAAGCAAGGTTGTGTCATCTGCATAATGCAGGTTGTTAATGAGTCTTCTTCCAATCCTGATGACACATTCTTCTGCATACAGCCCAGCTTCCTGAATTATTTGCTCAGTATACAGACTGAGTATGGTGAAAGGATGCAACCCTGACGCACACCTTTCCTGACTTTATCCCAAGTATCCCCTTGTTCTGTTCAAATGCCTGCTTCTTAGTCTATGTAGTTTCCTCACGAGCACAATTAAGTGTTCTGGAATTCCCATTCTTTGCACTGTTATCCATAATTTATTACAATCCACAAAGTCGAATGTCTTTGTGTAGTCAATAAAACACAGGTAAACATCCTTCTGGTTTTCTCTGCTTTCAGCCAGGATCCATCTGACATCAGCAATGATATCCCTCATTCCACATCCTCTTCTGAATCTGGCTTGAATTTCTGGCAGTTCCCTCTCAATGTACTGCTGCAACAGCTTTTGAATGATCTTCAGCAAAATTTTCTTGCATGTGATATTAATGATATTGTTCAATAATTTCTGCATTCAGTTGGATCACCTTTCTTTGAAATAGGCAGAAATACGAATCTATTCCAGTCAGTTGGCCAGGTAGCTGTCTTCCAAGTTTCTTGGTATAGACATGTGAGCACTTCCAGTGCTGCATCCGTTTGTTGAAACATCTTAACTGGTATTCCATCCATTCTTGAACCCTCGTTTTTCACTAATGCCTTCAGTGCAGCTTGAACCTCTTCCTTCAGTACTGTCAGTTCCTGATCATATGCTACCTCCTAAAATGGTTGAATGTCAACCAATTCTTTTTGGTATAGTGATTCTGTGTATTCCTTCCATCTTCTTTTGATGCTTCCAGTGTCATTTAATATTCTTCCTGTAGAACCCTTCAACATTGCAACTCAAGGCTTGAATTTTTTCTCCCGTTCTTTTAACTTGAGAAATGCCAAGCATGTTCTTCCTCTTTGGTTTTCCACCTCCAGAACTTTGCACATGTCATTACAATACTTTATCTTTTCAATCTACCCTTGGAAATCTTCTGTTCAGCTCTTTTACTTCATCATATCTTCCATTTGCTACTCGATGTTCAAGAGCAGGTTTCAGAGTCTCTTCTGACATCCATTTTGGTCTTTTCTTTCTTTCCTGTCTTTTTAATGACTTCTTGCTTTCTTCATGTATGATGGCCATGATGTCATTCCACAACTCATCTGATCTTCAGTCAGTAGTGTTCAATGCATCAAATCTATTCTTGAGATAGTTTCTAAATTCAGGTGGGATATACTCAAAGTTGTACTTTGGCTCTCATGGACTTGTTCTAATTTTTTTAAGCTTCAACTTGAACGTGCATATGAGCAATTTATGATCTGTTCCACAGTCGGCCCTGATTTCAAGGCTCATTATTACTATAGTAACAAGTACTACAATAACAAGACATTATACAAATGATATCAAAACAACCAAATGTATCAGTGGAAAAGATTAAATACTTCAAAAATAACTAACAAATGTGTGAAGAATTAATTTTCAATAAATGTGCAAAAGCAATTCAGTGCAGAAAGGATAAAATTTCCAACAAGTGGTTCTGGGACGATTAGATATCCATATATAAAAAAATATGAACTTGAAACCTATCACAATATATAAAAATCAATGCAAAATGAATCATAAACCTAAATGTAAAACCTAAAACTATGAAATTTCAAAGAGAAAAATCTTCATCACTGTCGGTTATGGAAAATTTGTCGGGTATGACATTCAAAGCACTACCCATAAAATATATTTGATAATTATGATTACATAAAAATAACTACTGGAGGCAGGGCCAAGATGTCTGACTAGGTAGAAGCTTCTTCTGATCCTTGCAACAAAGACTTGAAAAAACAAGTGAATTGATTACGTGCATGACAATCTACGAACACTGACCATCAAACTCTGAACTAAGGAGTTGACCTGAGTGACAGGGGAGCGAAAAACTGTGCACCGAAGCAGCAACTGCTTCTGGAGGTGGTTTGCCACACCACAGCCTTGAACCCTCACGTTTCCCTGGAGCCAGACTGGTGGTGCTGGTCGCAGCTTACTGAGGCAGGGCAAGCACGGGACGCAGCCCTAACCTCCTGGAGTAACCTCGGCAGGGCCTAGCCAGTGCATGCAGCTGCACACCGACCCGGCTGACAGGAGGAAGAGAAACCATGGGGAAGCAGCGACTGGTTTCGGAGCCTGGAGTGCAGCATCTCAGCCAGGAGACCTTGGTGCTGGGATTTGGACTAAGCGTGGAGGGGCTGATCACAGCTTCCTGGGATGGCAAAAGCATGGGACGCAGTCCTAACCCTCTGGGGTAATCTTGACAAAGCCAGTGCACACAGGCTACACACCCCTCTGGAATCTCAGATAAAACAGTCCTCACCAAACAAGTTAAGTAACTTTGTCTATCTTTCCATGCTACTCTCTCCTATATATCTGATCCATCCCCTCCTCGCCCCAGCCGGCTTCATTAACATTGGAATTCCCTGGGAAAGGGAGTGGAGTGCTCTGTGGGGTTTTTTTTGTTTGTTTATTTTCTTTTCTAACCCATTCTCCTGGCCTGCGCGAAGCAGCAGTTAACAATCAGGGGGAAAAATCCTTCCCTGACTTCCCTAAACTGGAATAATAACAGAGAACCAGCTCGAGCCAAGCATAAGAGATCCACAGTCTTTGGCTTTCATCCCTACAGGGAACCAGGTGGCTATTAAAATCAAAGGCAATTCTGATAGAGATCTGACTGTAAGTGTTTTAGCTGTGCAGTGGAAAGGCAAGTTCTGGAGGACTGATACCTCTCTACCTATTAAACAGAGCCCTCACTGATCCACAGCAGGGAAATGAGGGCTTAAGCGCCCCCCACACCACCTAGCCACCTGCTAAAGGGGACTGAGGGTAGTGATGACTACCAATATTTAGAGGTACAAGCATTGGGTGCCTAAGCTACAGCTGCAGAGACCACCCACCAGAGTACTCTAGAGAAAAGAAACACTCCTACCTCACTGCCATGTGGGGGAAGGCTGTCAGTATCCTGCCCTCCAGAGAGTGTGACCCCCGGCCGCTACTAGGATCTGGTGCATACAACCATCACCACTACTCCTTTAAGTTATTAGGTGACAGCCTACACCACACACTTGGTGACCCACTATCAGGACACCTAAGCTGATTCTATTCAAGAATAGTGAATGGACTCATAGGCTTATATATTTGGTAACAGCTCAAACCAGCTGGGAACAGGACATAAGTGATTCAAAGGATGCAACAATCAAGATAGCGCAATCTAGTAGCCCATCTGGATGTATTGAAATAATACAAGAAGATAAGACTGAGCGAGCAAATATAAATGATAATAACTTATAGACGGTTCAAAGACAGCAGTTGATATCAAACCACATAAAGAAGCAGACCATGAGTGCTTCTACAAACCCCTAAATCAAAGAATCAAAATCTTCCCCAAGTGAAGAAACATTCCTGGAATTGCCAGCTGTAGAATATAAAAAACTAATATACATAATGCTTCAAGACATCAGGGATGACCTCAGAAATGAAATAAGGCAATCTACAGAAAAAGCCAAGGAACACACTGATAAAGCAGTTGAAGAAATCGAAAAGGTTATTCAAGAACATAGTGAAAAAATTAATAAGCTGCAAGAATCCATAGAGAGACAGCATTCAGAAATCCAAAAGATTAACAATAAAATTACAGAATTAGACAACTCAATAGGAAGTCAGAGGAGCAGAATCGAGGAGTTGGAATGCAAACCTGGGGACATGGAGGATAAGGCAAATGAAACCAATATAGTTGAAGAAAAATCAGATAAAAGAATTTAAAAAAAATGAAGAAACCCTAAGAATCCTGTGGGACCCTATCAAAAACAATAACTTGCGTGTGATTGGAGTTCCAGAACAGGGAGGGATAACAGAAAATACAGAGAGAACAGTTGAAGATCTGTTGGCAGAAAACTTCCCTGGCATCGTGGAAGATGAAAGGCTATCTACCCAAGATGCTCATTGAACCCCATACAAGATGGATCCCAAAACAAAATCACCAAACTTGCCAAAACCAAAGATAAAGATAAAATTTTAAAAGCAGCCAGGAATAAACGAAAAGTCACATACAAAGGAGACTCCATAAGAAAAACTTCAGACTACTTGGCAGAAATCATGCAGGCAAGAAGGCAATGGGATGACATACGTAGAGCACTGAAAGAGAAAAACTGCCAGCCAAGAATCATATATCCAGCAAAACTATCTCTCAAATATGAAGGTGAAATTAAGACATTTACAAATAAATACAAGCTTAGAGAATTTGCGAAAACCAAACAAAAGCTACAAGAATTACTAAAGGAATTTCCTTGGTCAGAAAATCAATAACATCAGATAACACAACAGAAGGTCACAGAACAGAACATCTGGATATCAACTCAGGGAAATCACAAAAACAAAATAAGATTAATTAAAAAAAATACTCAGAACAGGGAATCATCGATGTCATTATGTAAAAGATTACAATAATCAAAAAAGAGGGACTAAATACAGGGGCATAGATCTTAACATATGGAGAGGAAGCCAAGGCAATATAGGGCAATACAAGTTAGGTTTTTACTTAGAAAAATAGGGGCAAATATTAAGGTGACCACAAAGAGGTCTAACAATTCCATACTTCAAAAACAAATCAAACAAAACGACTCAGCAAAAATAAATTCACAAACTATGAAAACACAGAACACAAAATTTACAAAGAAAAACTTCCCAGCACAAAAACTAAGTGGAAAAATGAAATTGTAAGCAACACACAGAAAAAGGCATCAAAATGGCAGCACTAAACATACTTATCTATAATTACACTGAATGCAAATGGACTAAATTCACCAATAAAAAGACAGAGAGTCGCGGACTGGATAAAAAAAACACAATTGGTCTATATGCTGCCTACAAGAGACACACCTTATACATAAAAAAAAATTATACATAGAGACAGAAATAAACTAAAACTCAAACGATGGAAAAAATATATCAAGCAAACAACAATCAAAAAAGAGCAGGAGTGGCAAAATAAATTTCTGACAAAATAGACTTTAAAGTTAAATCCACCATAAAGGATAAAGAAGGAAACTACATAATGATTAAAGGTATAATTTACCAGGAAGATATAAGCATATTAAATATATTTTTTTTAATTTTTATTAAGCTTCAAGTGAACATTTACCATTCCAGTCTGTCACATGTAGGTTTACATACATCTTACTCCCTTCTCCCACTTGTTCTCCCCCTATTGAGTCAGCCCTTACAGTCTCTCGTTTCGTGCCAGTTTTGCCATCTTCCCTCTCTCTCTATCTTCCCATCCCCCCTCCAGTCAAGAGTTGCCAACACACTCTCCAGTGTCGACCTGAGTTAATTAGCTCACTCTTCATCAGCATCTCTCTCCCCCCCACTGACCAGTCCTTTTCATGCCTGATGATTTGTCTTCGGGGATGGTTCCTGTCCTGTGCCATCAGAAGTTCTGGGGAGCATTATCTCTGGGATTCCTCTAGTCGCAATCATACCATTAGGTATGGTCTTTTCATGAGAATTTGGGGTCTGTATCCCATTGGTCTCCTGCTCCCTCAGGAGTTGTCTATTGTGCTCCCTGACAGGGCAGACATTGATTGTGGCCGGGCACCAACTACTTCTTCTGGTCTCAGGATAATGTAGGTCTCTGGTTCATATGGCCCTTTCTGTCTCTTGGGTTCTTAGTTGTCGTGTGACCTTGGTGTTCTTCCTTTGCCTTTGCTCCAGGTGGGTTGAGACCAATTGATGTATCTTAGATGGCCGCTTGTTGGCATTTAGGACCCCAGGCGCCACAATTCAAAGTGGGATGCAGAGTGTTTTCATAATAGAATTATTTTGTCCATTGACTTAGAAGTCCCCTCAAACCAAGTTCCCCAGACCCCAGCCCCTGTTCCGCTGACCTTTGAAGCTTTCATTTTATCCCGGAAACCTCTTTGCTTTTAGTCCAGTCCAATTAGGCTGACCTTCCTTGTATTGAGTGTTGTCTTTCCCTTCACCCAAAGCAGTTCTTATCTACAGGTTGATCAATAAAAAGCCCTCTCCCTCCCTCCCTCCCTCCCCCCTTTGTAACCACATAAGTATGTGTTCTTCTCCGTTTTTTCTATTTCTCAAGATCTTATAATAGTGGTCTTATACAATATTTGTCCTTTTGCAACTGACTCATTTCGCTCAGCATAATGCCTTCCAGATTCCTCCATGTTATGAAATGTTTCAGAGATTCGTCACTGTTCTTTATCGATGCGTAGTATTCCATTGTGTGAATATACCACAATTTATTTACCCATTCATCCGTTGACGGACATCTTGGTTGCTTCCAGCTTTTTGCTATTGTAAACAGAGCTGCAATAAACATGGGTGTGCATATATCTGTTTGTGTGAAGGCTCTTGTATCTTTAGGGTATATTCCGAGGAGTGGGATTTCTGGGTTGTATGGTAGTTCTATGTATAACTGTTTAAGATAACGCCAGATGGATTTCCAAAGTGGTTGTACCATTTTACAATCCCACCAGCAGTGTATGAGAGTTCCAATCTCTCCACAGCCTCTCCAACATTTATTATTTTGTGTTTTTTGGATTAATGCCAGTCTAGTTGGAGTGAGATGGAAACTCATCGTAGTTTTAATTTGCATTTCTCTAATGGCTAATGATCGGGAGCATTTTCTCATGTATCTGTTGGCTGCCTGAATATCTTCTTTAGTGAAATGTGTGTTCATATCCTTTGCCCACTTCTTGATTGGGTTGTTTGTCTTTTTGTGGTTGAGTTTTGACAGAATCATGTAGATTTTAGAGATCAGGCGCTGGTCTGAGATGTCATAGCTGAATATTCTTTCCCAGTCTGTAGGTGGTCTTTTTACTCTTTTGGTGAAGTCTTTAGATGAGCATAGGTGTTTGATTTTTAGGAGCTCCCAGTTATCTGGTTTCTCTTCATCATTTTTGGTAATGTTTTGTATTCTGTTTATACCTTGTATTAGGGCTCCTAGGGTTGATCCTATTTTTTCTTCCATGATCCTTATCGTTTTAGTCTTTATGTTTAGGTCTTTGATCCACTTGGAGTTAGTTTTTGTGCATGGTGTGAGGTATGGGTCCTGTTTCATTCTTTTGCAAATGGATATCCAGGTATGCCAGCACTATTTGTTAAAAAGACTATCTTTTCCCCAATTAACTGACACTGGTCCTTTGTCAAATATCAGCTGCTCATACGTGGATGGATTTATATCTAGGTTCTCAATTCTGTTCCATTGGTCTATGTACCTGTTGTTGTACCAGTACCAGGCTGTTTTGACTACTGTAGCTATATAATAGGTTCTGAAATCAGGTAGGGTGAGGCCTCCCACTTTCTTCTTCTTTTTCAGTAATGTTTTGCTTATCCGGGGGTTCTTTCCCTTCCATATGAAATTAGTGATTTGTTTCTCTATCCCCTTAAAGTATGACATTGGTATTTGGATTGGAAGTGCATTATATGTATAAATGGCTTTTGGTAGAATAGACATTTTTACTATGTTAAGTCTTCCTATCCATGAGCAGGGTATCTTTTCCCACTGAAGTATGTCCTTTTGAATTTCTTGTAGCAGAGATTTATAGTTTTCTTTGTATAGGTCTTTTACATCCTTGGTAAGATTTATTCCTAAGTATTTTATCTTCTTGGGGGCTACTGTGAATGGTATTGATTTGGTTATTTCCTCTTCGGTGTTCTTTTTGTTGATGTAGAGGAATCCAAGTGATTTTTGTATGTTTATTTTATATCCTGAGACTCTTCCAAACTCTTCTATTAGTTTCAGTAGTTTTCTGGAGGATTCCTTAGGGTTTTCCATGTATACGATCATGTCATCTGCAAATAGTGATAGCTTTACTTCCTCCTTACCAATCTGGATACCCTTTATTTCTTTGTCTAGCCTAATTGCCCTGGGTAGGACTTCAAGTACGATGTTGAATAAGAGCGGTGATAAAGGGCATCCTTGTCTGGTTCCCGTTCTCAAGGGAAATGCTTTCAGGTTTTCTCCATTTAGAGTGATATTGGCTGTTGGCTTTGCATAGATGCCCTTTATTATGTTGAGGGATTTTCCTTCAATTCCTATTTTGGTAAGAGTTTTTATCATAAATGGGTGTTGAACTTTGTCAAATGCCTTTTCTGCATCTATTGATAAGATCATGTGGTTTTTATCTTTTGTTTTATTTATGTGATGGATTACATTAATGGTTTTTCTGATATTAAACCAGCCTTGCATACCTGGTATAAATCCCACTTGATCAGGGTGAATTATTTTTTTGATGTGTTGTTGAATTCTATTGGCTAGAATTTTGTTGAGGATTTTTGCATCTATGTTCATGAGGGATATAGGTCTAAAATTTTCTTTTTTTGTAATGTCTTTACCTGGTTTTGGTATCAGGGAGATGGTAGCTTCATAGAATGAGTTGGGTAGTATTCCGTCTTTTTCTATGCTTTGAAATACCTTCAATAGTAATGGTGTTAAGTCTTCTCTGAAGGTTTGGTAGAACTCTGCAGTGAAGCCGTCTGGGCCAGGACTTTTTTTTGTTGGAAGTTTTTTGATTACCGTTTCAATCTCTTTTTTTGTTATGGGTCTATTTAGTTGTTCTACTTCCGAATGTGTTAGTTTAGGTAGGTAGTATTTTTTCAAGAATTTATCCATTTCTTCTAGGTTTTCAAATTTGTTAGAGTACAATTTTACGTAGTAATCTGAAATGATTCTTTTAATTTCATTTGGTTCTGTTGTGCTGTGGTCCTTCTCATTTCTTATTTGGGTTATTTGTTTCCTTTCCTGTTTTTCTTTAGTCAGTCTAGCCAATGATTTATCAATTTTGTTAATTTTTTCAAAGAACCAGTTTTTGGCTTTGTTAATTCTTTCAATTGTTTTTCTGTTCTCTAATTCATTTAGTTCAGCTCTAATTTTTATTATTTGTTTTCTTCTGGTTCCTGATGGGTTCTTTTGTTGCTCACTTTCTATTTGTTCAAGTTGTTGGGACAGTTCTCTGCTTTTGGCTCTTTCTTCTTTTTGTATGTGTGCATTTATCGATATAAATTGGCCTCTGAGCACTGCTTTTGCTGTGTCCCAGAGGTTTTGGTAGTAAGTATTTTCATTCTCGTTGCTTCCTAAGAATTTCCTTATTCCCTCCTTGATGTCTTCTATAACCCAGTCTTTTTTCAGGAGGGTATTGTTCAGTTTCCAAGTATTTGATTTCTTTTCCCTAGTTTTTCTGTTATTGATTTCTAGCTTCATTGCCTTGTGGTCTGAGAAGATGCTTTGTAATATTTCAATGTTTTGGATTCTGCAAAGATTTGTTTTATGACCTAATATGTGGTCTATTCTAGAGAATGTTCCATGTGCACTAGAAAAAAAGTATATTTTGCAGCAGTTGGGTGGAGAGTTCTGTATAAGTCAATGAGGTCAAGTTGGTTGATTGTTGTAATTAGGTCTTCTGTGTCTCTATTGAGCTTCTTACTGGATGTCCTGTCCTTCTCCGAAAGTGGTGTGTTGAAGTCTCCTACTATAATTGTGGAGGTATCTATCTCACTTTTCAATTCTGTTAAAATTTGATTTATGTATCTTGCAGCCCTGTCATTAGGTGCGTAAATATTTAATATGGTTATGTCTTCCTGATCAATTGTCCCTTTTATCATTATATAGTGTCCTTCTTTATCCTTTGTGGTGGATTTAAGTCTAAAGTCTATTTTGTCAGAAATTAATATTGCTACTCCTCTTCTTTTTTGCTTATTGTTTGCTTGATATATTTTTTTCCATCCTTTGAGTTTTAGTTTGTTTGTGTCTCTAAGTCGAAGGTGTGTCTCTTGTAGGCAGCATATAGATGGATTGTGTTTCTTTATCCAGTCCGTGACTGTCTGTCTCTTTGTTGGTGCATTTAGTCCATTTACATTCAGCGTACTTATAGATAAATAAGTTTTTCATGCTGTCATTTTGATGCCTTTTCATGTGTGTTGTTGGCCATTTCATTTTTCCACATGCTTTTTTGTGCTGAGACGTTTTTCTTAGTAGCTTGTGAGATCCTCATTTTCATAATGTTTAACTTTGTGTTTGTTGAGTCGTTACGTTTTTCTTGGCTTTTTTCTTGAGTTATGGAATTGATATTCCTTTTTGTGGTTACCTTATTATTTACCCCTATTTTTCTAAGTAAAAACCTAACTTGTATCCTTGTATATCGCCTTGTATCACTCTCCATGTGGCAGTTCAATGCCTCCTATATTTAGTCCCTCTTTTTGATTATTGTGATCGTTTATCTATTGATTTCCATGATTTCCTGTTACGTGTATTATTTTGTTTATTTATTTATTTTTTAGAATTAGTCTTAATTTGTTTGTTTTTGTGCTTTCCCTATTTGAGTTGTGTTGATATCAGGGCGTTCTATTTTGTGACCTTGTATTGTGCTGGTACCTGGTATTATTGGTCATCCGGCCAAACAATCTCCTTTAGCATTTCTTGCAGTCTTGGTTTAGTTTTTGCAAATTCTCTAAACTTGTGTTTATCTGTAAATATCTTAATTTCTCCTTCATATTTCAGAGAGAGTTTTGCTGGATATATGATCCTTGGTTGGCAGTTTTTCTCGTTCAGTGCTCTGTATACGTCGTCCCATTCCCTTCTTGCCTGCATGGTTTCTGCTGAGTAGTCTGAACTCATTCTTATTGATTCTCCCTTGAAGGAAACCTTTCTTTTCTCCCTGGCTGCTTTTAAAATTTTCTGTTTGTCTTTGGTTTTGGCAAGTTTGATGATAATATGTCTTGGTGTTTTTCTTTTTGGATCAATCTTAAATGGGGTTCGATGAGCATCTTGGATAGATATCCTTTCGTCTTTCATGATGTCAGGGAAGTTTTCTGTCAGCAGATCTTCAACTATTTTCTCTGTGTTTTCTGTCCCCCCTCCCTGTTCTGGGACTCCAATTACTCGCAAGTTATCCTTCTTGATAGAGTCCCACATGATTCTTAGGGTTTCTTCATTTTTTTTAATTCTTTTATCTGATTTTTTTTCAGCTATGTTGGTGTTGTTTCCCTGGTCCTCCAGAAGTCCCAGTCTACATTCTAATTGCTCAAGTCTGCTCCTCTGACTTTCTATTGCATTGTCAAATTCTGTAATTTTATTGTTAATCTTTTGGATTTCTACATGATGTCTCTCTACGGATTCTTGCAACTTATTAATTTTTCCACTATGTTCTTGAATAATCTTTTTGAGTTCTTCAACAGTTTTATCAGTGTGTTCCTTGGCTTTTTCTGCATTTATCCTAATTTCATTTGTGATATCTTGAAGCATTCTGTAAATTAGTTTTTTATATTCTGTATCTGATAATTCCAGGATTGTATCTTCATTTGGGAAAGATTTTGATTCTTTTGTTTGGGGGGTTGGAGAAGCTGTCATGGTCTGTTTCTTTATGTGGTTTGATATGGACTGCTGTCTCTGAGCCATCACTGGGAAACTAGATTTTCCAGGTAATCAGCTAAAAAAAATGCAGTCAAATCCCTATCTGAATTCTTCCCGTGGCTCCGGGTATTCGGATGTTAATGGAGCCGCCTGGGGAGGGTGGGGGAGGGATCAGAGAGCTAGGAGTGTAGCACCACAGAATATAGAGCTGAGCACCGTGTTCACGCTCCGCCCCCGTCCGCCTAAATCCGGGCAGGACGGGTCCCTGGCTGGGACGCTGCTTTCCCTGCTCCGAGACCTGTCACTTCCTCCCAGGGACTTCTCCCTCAGGTGCGCGACACTGCTCGCGTGAACTGGGTGGGCGTTTCCTGCACGAACGGGTGGGCCCGCCCCCAGGGTCTATTCAGGCGAATATAATTGGACCCCGCCGTCACGCCCCGCCCACGCGCGTGCCCACATCCCAGCGGGACGACTTCCCGGCTGGGACGCTACTTTCCCCGCTCCGGGACCAGTCACTTCCTCCCAGGGACTTCCCCTTCCGGAGCGCCGCACCGCACGCGCGAATTGGGTCGGCGTCACCTGCACGACCAGGTGGGCCCGCCCCCTGGGTCAATTCAGGGGAATATAATTGGACCCCGCGCTCACGCCCTGCCCGGGCGCGTGCCCAAATCCCAGCGGGATGGCTCCCCTGCTCCAGCGCTGCTTTCCGCACTCCGAGACCAGTCACTTCCTCCCAGGGACTTCTCCTTCCGGTGCGCCACACCTCTCGCGCGAACTGGGTGGGCGTCACCCGCACGACCTGTTGGGCCCGCCCCCTCGGTCAATTCAGGGTAATAAAATTGGACCCCATGCTCACGCCCCGCCCGCACGTGTGCCCACATCCCAGCAGGATGGCACCCCAGCTGGGACGCTGCTTTCCCTGCTCCGAGACCAGTCACTTCCTCCCGGGGACTTCTCCCTCCGGTGCGCCACGCCACACGCGCGGACTGGGTGTGCGTCCCCCCGCACGGACGTGTGGGCCCCGCCCCGGGGTCGCTTTAGGGAAATATAGCTGACCCCCCCCCGCTCACGCTGCGCCTGCTTCCCGCCAAACTCCTGGCGGGATGGCTTCTCGGCTGGGACGCTGTTCTCCCCACTCCCAGATCAGTCACTGCCTCCCGGGTGCTTCTCCCTCCGGCTGTGCCGCTACGCCGCTCGCGCCAAGCAGCTAGACTTCCTCCCGGGATGGGTTCGGGGGGGAAGGGCTGGGCCCCCCTTCTGTGCCATCTGCCCCCCTGGGCTCTGCCCCAGATAGGGCTCCGAAGGTGACCTGCCTGGTACGCTGGCTCCTAGTTCTGAAAACGGTCGCTGTCTGCCCGTATTTGTTCGTTTTCCGTCTCTAAGTCTGTGCTTGTTGTTCAGAGTTCGTAGATTGTTATGTATGTGATCGATTCCCTTGTTTTTCCAAGTCTTTGTTGCAAGAGGGATCCGCGGTAGTGTCCACCTAGTCCGCCATCTTGGCCCCCCATCAGCATATTAAATATTTATGCATCCAATGATAGGGCTGCAAGATACATTAAACAAACTTTAACAGAATTAAAAAGTAAGATAAACACCTCCACAATTATAGTAGGAGACTTCAACACACCACTTTCAGTGACAGATAGGACATACAGGAAGAAACTCAGTAGAGACACGGAAGATCTAATTACCACAATCAACCAACTTGACCTCATAGACTTATACAGAACATTCCACCCAACAGCTGCAAAGTATACTTTTTTTTTCTAGTGCACATAGAACATTCTCTAGAATAGACCACATATTAGGTCATAAAACAAACCTTTGCAGAATCCAAAACATTGAAATATTACAAGGCATCTTCTCAGATATAAGGCCATAAAAGTAGAAATCAATAACAGAAAAACCAGGGAAAAGAAATCAAACACTTGGAAACTGAAAAATACCCTGATCAAAAAAAGACTGGCTTATAGAAGACATTAAGGTGGGAATAAAGAAATTCATAGAATGCAATGAGATTGAAAACACTTCTATCAAAACCTTTGGAACACAGCAAAAGCAGTGCTCAGAGGTCAGTTTACATCAATAAATGCACACACACATAAAGAAGAGAGTCAAAATCAGAGAACTGTCCCAACAACTTGAACAAATAGAAAGAGAGCAGCAAAAGAATCTGTCAGACACCAGAAGAAAACAAATAATAAAAATTAGAGCAGAATTAAATGAATTAGAGAACAGAAAAACAATTGAAAGAATTAAACAAGCCAGAATTTGGTTCTTTAAAAAAACTGATAAAACATTATCCAGACTGACTAAAGAAATACAGGAAAGGAAACAAATAACAAAAATAAGAAATCAGATGGGCCACATCACAACAGACCCAACTGAAATTAAAAGAATCATATCAGATTACTACGAAAAATTGTACTCTAACAAATTTGAAAACCTGGAAGAAATGGATGAATTCCTAGAAACACACTACCTACCTAACCTAACACAAACAGAAGTACAACTAAATAGACCCATAACAAAAAAAGAGATTGAAAAATTATCAAAAAACTCCCAACAACAACAACAACAAAAGCCCTGGTCCAGACGACTTCACTGTAGAGTTCTACCAAACTTTCAGGGAAGAGTTAACACCACTACTACTAAAGGTATTTCAAAGCATAGAAAAGTATGGAATACTCCCTAACTCATTCTATGAAGCCAGCATATCCCTGATACCAAAACCAGCTAAAGACAATGCAAAAAAAGAAAATTACAGACCTATATCCCTCATGAACATGGATGCAAAAATCCTCAACAAAATTCTAGCCAATAGAATTCAACAACCTATCATAAAAATAATCCATCATGACCAAGTGGGATTTACACCAGGTATGCAACAATGGTTCAATATTAGAAAAACCATTAATGTAATCCACCATATAAATAAAACAAAAGACAAAAACCACATGATCTTATCAATTGATGCAGAAAAGGCATTTGACAAAGTCCAACACCGATTCATGATAAAAACTCTCAGGAAAATAGGAATAGAAGGAAAATTCCTCAACATAATAAAGGGCATTTATACAAAGCCAACAGCCAACATCATCCTAAATGGAGAGAGCCTGAAAGCATTTCCCCTAAGATTGGGAACCAGAGAAGGATGCCCTTTCTCACCGCTCTTATTCAACATTGTGCTGGAAGACCTAGCCAGAGCAATTAGCCTAGACAAAGAAATAAAGGGCATCCGGATTGGAAAGGAAGAAGTAAAATTATTTCTATTTGCAGATGACATGATCTTATACACAGAAAACCCTAAGAAATCCTCAAGAAAACTATTGAAACTAATAAATACAAGAGTTCAGCAGAATATCAGGATACAAGATAAACATAAAAAAAATCACTTGGATTCCTCTACATCGACAAAAAGAACATCGAAGAGGAAATCACCAAATCAATACCTTTCCCAGTAGCCCCCAAGAAGATAAAATAATTAGGAATAAATCTTACCAAAGATGTAAAAGACCTATACAAAGAAAACTACAAAGTACTACTGCAAGAAACTAAAAAGGACCTAATTAAGTGGAAAAACATACCTTGCTCATGGATAGGAAGACTTAACATTGTAAAAATGTCTGTTCTACCAAAAGCCATCTATATATACAATGCACTTCTGATCAAAATTCCAATGACATTTTTTAATGTGATGGAGAAGCAAATCACCAACTTCATAAGGAAGGGAAAGAAGCCCTGGATAAGTAAAGCAAAACTGAAAAAGAAGAACAAAGTGGGAGGCCTCACCCTACCTGATTTTAGAACTTATTATACAGCCTCAGTAGTCAAAACACCCTCGTACTGGTACAACAACACATAGACCAATGGAACAGAATTGAGAACCCAGATATAAATCCATCCACATATGAGCAGCTGATATTTGACAAAGGCCCAGTGTCAGTTAATTGGGGAAAAGATAGTCTTTTTAACAAATGGTGCTGGCATAACTGGATATCCATCTACAAAATAATGAAACAGGACCCATACCTCACACCATGCACAAAAACTAACTCCAAGTGGATAAAAAAAAAACCTAAACATAAAGACTAAAATGATAAAGATCATGGAAGAAAAAATAGGGACAATGTTAGGAGCCCTAATACAAGGCATAAACTGAATAAAAAACATTACTAAAAATGCCAAAGAGAAACCAGATAACTGGGAGCTCCTAAAAATCAAAACACCTATGCTCATCAAGGATTTTACCAAAAGAGTAAAAAGACCACCTACAGACTGGGAAAAAATTTTCAGTTACGACGTCTCCTACCAGAGCCTGATCTCTAAAATCTACATGATTCTTGTAAAACTCAACCAGAAAAAGACAAACAACCCAATTAAAAAATGGGCAAATGCTATGAACAGGCACTTCACTAAAGAAGACATTCAGGTAGCTAACAGATATGTGAGGAAATGCTCAGGATCATTAGCCATTATAGAAATGCAAATCAAAACTACAATGAGATTCCATCTCACTCCAACAAGGCTGGCATTAATCCAAAAAACATAAAATAATAAATGTTGGTGAGGCTGTGGAGAGATTGGAACACTTATACACTGCTGGTGGGAGTGTAAAGTGGTACAACCACTTTGCAAATCGATTTGTGCTTCCTTAAGAAGTTAGAAATAGAGCTATCATATGACCTAGCAATCCCACTCCTCGGAATATATCCTAGAGAAATAAGAGCCTTTACATGAACGGATATATGCACACCCATGTTTACTGCAGCATTGTTTACAATAGCAAAAAGATGGAAGCAACCAAGGTGCCCATCAGCAGATGAATGGAAAAATATGTTATGGTATATTCACACAATGGAGTACTATGCATCGATAAAGAACAGTGAGGAATCTGTGAAACATTTCATAACGTGGAAGAACCTAGAAGACATTATGCTGAGTGAAATTAGTTGCAAAAGGACAAATATTGTATAAGAGCACTATTATAAGAACTCAGGAAATCGTTTAAACAGAGAAAAACACATTCTTTTGTGGTTACAAGAAGGGGGAGGGAGGGAGGGTAGGAGAGGGGTATTTACTAATTAGATAGTAGGTAAGAACTACTTTAGGTGAAGGGAAGGACAACACTCAGTACAGGCCAGGTCAGCACAACTGGACTAAACCAAAAGCAAAGAAGGTTCCTGAATAAACTGAATGCTTCGAAGATGAATGAAGCAGGGCGGAGGGTTTGGTTACCAGGGTTTCAGGGGACATCTAAATCAATTGGCATAATAAAATCTATTAAGAAAACATTCTGCATCCCACTTTGAAGAGTGGCATCTGGGGTCTTAAATGCTAGCATGCGGCCATCTAAGATGCATCAATGAGTCTCAACCCACCTGGATCAAAGGAGAATGAAGAACACCAAGGACACGAGGTAATTATGAGCCCAAGAGACAGAAAAGTCTACATGAACCAGAGACTACATCATCCTAAGACCAGAAGAACTAGATGGTGCCTGGCCACAACCGATGACTGCCCTAACAGGGAACACAACAGAGAACCTCTGAGGGAGCAGGAGAACCGTGGGATGCAGACCCCAAAGTCTCATGAAAAGACCAGACTTAATGGTCTGACTGAGACTAGAAGGACCCTGGTTGTCTTGGCCTCCAAACCTTATGTTGGCCCAGGACGGGAACCATTCCCAAAGCCAACTTGTCAGACATGGATTGGAGTGGACAATGGGTTGGAGAGGGATGCTGATGAGGAGTGAGCTACTTGGATCAGGTGGACACTTGAGACTATGTTGGCATCTGCTGCCTCGAGGGAAGATGGGAGGGTAGAGGGGATTAGAAGCTGGCAAAATGGTCAGGAAAAAAGAGAGTGGAAGGAGGGAGTGGGCTGTCTCATTGCAGGGAGAGTAATTGGGAGTATGTAGTAAGGTGTATATAAGTTTTTATGTGAGAGACTGACTTGATTTGTAAACTTTCACTTAGAGCACAATAAAAATTATTTTAAAAAAACTACTCTAAAGATACTGTTTAGAGAAGAACGAAAAGACGAGAGAAATGTGGAAGGGTAATATTTGAAAATCTTATATCTGATGAGGGACTTATATCAAGAATGTATTAAAAAACTTTCAACACTCAATAATTAGAAAAAATCTCAATAAAAAAGGAAAATTTATTTGAACTTATACGCCATATGTAAGGTAAATAAGCACATGAAAAGATGCTCAACCTCATTAGTCATTAGACAAATGCAATTAAAAGCACAATGGGATTTCACTACATACCTATTCAAAAACAAAAATCCAAACCTGTTGCTGTAGTCAATTCCAACTCATATCGACCCTATAGGATAGAGTAGAACTGCCTCATATGTTTTTTTTTAATTTTTATTGAGCTTCAAGTGAACGTTTACAAATCAAGTCAGTCTGTCACATACAAGTTTATATACACCTTACTCCATACTCCCACTTGCTCTCCCCCTGAGTCAGCCCTTCCAGTCTCTCCTTTTGTGACGATTTTGCCAGCTTCCAACTCTCTCTATCCTCCCATGCCCCCTCCAGACAGGAGATGCCAACAGTCTCAAGTGTCCACCTGATACAAGTAGCTCACTCTTCAACAGCATCTCTCTCCTACCCACTGTCCAGTCCCTTCCATGTCTGATGAGTTGTCTTCGGGAATGGTGCCTGTCCTGGGCCAACAGAAGGTTTGGGGACCATGACCGCCGGGATTCCTCTAGACTCAGTCAGACCATTAAGTCTGGTCTTTTTATGAGAATTTGGGGTCTGCATCCCACTGATCTCCTGCTCCCTCAGGGGTTCTCTGTTGTGTTCCCTGTCAGGGCAGTCATCAGTTGTGGCCAGGCACAAACTAGTTCTTCTGGTCTCAGGGGATGTAAGTCTCTGGTTCATGTGGCCCTTTCTGTCTCTTGGGTTCATAGTTATCGTGTGACCTTGGTGTTCTTCATTCTCCTTTGATCCAGGTGGGTTGAGACTCATTGATACATCTTAGATGGCCGCTTGTTAGCATTTAAGACCCCAGACGCCACATTTCAAAGTGGGATGCAGAATGTTTTCATAATAGAATTATTTTGCCAAATGACTTAGAAGTCCCCTGAAACCATGGTAACCAAACCTTTGGCCCTGCTTCGTTGACCTTCGAAGCATTCAGTTTATTCAGGAAACTTCTTTGCTTTTGGTTTAGTCCAGTTGTGCTGACCTGGCCTGTACTGAGTGTTGTCCTTCCCTTCACCTAAAGTAGTTCTTATCTACTATCTAATTAGTAAATACCCCTCTCCTACCCTCCCTCCCTCCCCCTTCTTGTAACCACAAAAGAATGGGTTTTTCTCTGTTTAAACGATTTCCTGAGTTCTTATAATAGTGCTCTTATACAATATGTGTCCTTTTGCAACTAATTTCACTCAGCATAATGTCTTCTAGGTTCTTCCACGTTATGAAATGTTTCACAGATTCCTCACTGTTCTTTATCGACGCATAGTATTCCACTGTGTGAATATACCACAATTTATTTAACCATTCATCCGTTGATGGGCACCTTGGTTGCTTCCAGCTTTTTGCTATTGTAAACAGATCTGCAATAAACATGGGTGTGCATATATCTATTCCTGTGAAGGCTCTTATTTCTCTAGGGTATATTCCGAGGAGTGGGATTTCTGGGTTGTATGGTAGTTCTCTTTCTACCTGTTTAAGAAAACGCCAGATAGATTTCCAAAGTGGTTGTACCATTTTACATTCCCACCAGCAGTGTATGAGTGTTCCAATCTCTCCGCAGCTTCTCCAGCATTTACTATTTTGTGTTTTTTGGATTAATGCCAGCCTTGTCAGAGTGAGATGGAATCTCATCGTAGTTTTAATTTGCATTTCTCTAATGGCTAATGATAGAGAGCATTTTCTCATGTATCTGTTAGCTGCCTGAATATTTTCTTTCGTGAAGTGCATGTTCATATCCTTTGCCCACTTCTTTATTGGGTTGTTTGTCTTTTTGCGGTTGAGTTTTGACAGAATCATGTAGATTTTAGAGATCAGACGCTGGTCGGAGATGTCATAGATGAAAACTCTTTCCCAGTCTGTAGGTGGTCTTTTTACTCTTTTGGTGAAGTCTTTAGATGAGCATAGGTGTTTGATTTTTAGGAGCTCCCAGTTATCTGGTTTCTCTTTGGCATTTTTAGTAATGTTTTTTATTCTGTTTATGCCTTGTATTAGGGCTCCTAACATTGTCCCTATTTTTTCTTCCATGATCTTTATCATTTTAGTCTTTATGTTTAGTTTTTTTTTTATCCACTTGGAGTTAGTTTTTGTGCATGGTGTGAGGTATGGGTCCTGTTTCATTTTTTTGCAAATGGATATCCAGTTATGCCAGCACCATTTGTTAAAAAGACTATCTTTTCCCCAATTAACTGACACTGGGCCTTTGTCAAATATCAGCTGCTCATATGTGGATGGATTTATATCTGGGTTCTCAATTCTGTTCCATTGGTCTGTGTGCCTGTTGTTGTACCAGTACCAGGCTGTTTTGACTACTGTGGCTGTATAATAGGTTCTGAAATCAGGTAGAGTGAGGCCTCCCTCTTTCTTCTTCTTTTCCAGTAATGTTTTACTTCTCCAAGGCTTCTTTCCCTTCCATATGAAGTTGGTGATTTGTTTCTCCATCACATTAAAAAATGACATTGGAATTTGGATCGGAAGTGCATTGTATGTATAGATGGCTTTTGGTAGAATAGACGTTTTTGCTATGTTAAGTCTTCCTATCCATGAGCAAGGTATGTTTTTCCACTTAATTAGGTCCTTTTTAGTTTCTTGCAGTAGTACTTTGTAGATTTCTTTGTATAGGTCTTTTACATCTTTGGTAAGATTTATTCCTAATTATTTTATCTTCTTGGGGGCTACTGTGAACGGTATTGATTTGGTTATTTCCTCTTCGATGTTCTTTTTGATGTAGAGGAATCCAAGTGATTTTTGTATGTTTATCTTATAACCTGAGACTCTGCCAAACCCTTCTATTAGTTTCAGTAGTTTTCTGGAGGATTCCTTAGGGTTTTCTGTGTATAAGATTATGTCATCTGCAAATAGAGATAATTTTATTTCCTCCTTGCCAATCCAGATGCCCTTTATTTCTTTGTCTAGCCTCATTGCTCTGGCTAGGACCTCTAGCACAATGTTGAATAAGAGTGGTGATAAAGGGCATCCTTGTCTGGTTCCCGTTCTCAAGGGAAATGCTTTCAGGCTGTCTCCATTTAGAGTGGTGTTGGCTGTTGGCTTTGTATAGATGCCCTTTTTTATGTTGAAGAATTTTCCTTCAATTCCTATTTTGCTGAGAGTTTTTATCATAAATGCGTGTTGGACTTTGTCAAATGCCTTTTCTGCATCAGTTGATAAGATCATGTGGTGTTTGTCTTTTGTTTTATTTATATGGTGGATTACATTAATGCTTTTTGTAATATTAAACCGACCTTGCATACCTGGTATAAATCCCACTTGGTCTGGTGGATTATTTTTTTGATATGTTGTTGAATTGTATTGGCTAGAATTTTGTTGAGGATTTTTGCATCTATGTTCATGAGGGATATAGATCTGTAATTTTCTTTTTTGGGGATGTCTTTAACTGGTTTTGGTATCAGGGATATGGTGGCTTCATAGAATGAGTTAGGTAGTATTCCGTCATTTTCTATGCTTTGAAATACCTTTAGTAGTAGTGGTGTTAACTCTTCTCTGAAAGTTTGGTAGAACTCTTCAGTAAAGCCATCCGGGCCAGGGCTTTCTTTTGTTGGGAGTTTTTGGATTACGGTTTCAATCTCTTTTTTTGTTATGAGTCTGTTTAGTTGTTCTACTTCTGATTGTGTTAGTTTAGGCAGGTAGTGTTTTTCCAGGAATTCATCCATTTCTTCTAGGTTTGCAAATTTGTTAGAGTACAATTTTTCTTAATAATCTGATATGATTCTTTTAATTTCAGTTGGGTCTGTTGTGATATGGCCCATCTCGTTTCGTATTTGGGTAATTTTTTTTTTTTCCTGTATTTCTTCAGTCAGTCTGGCCAACGATTTATCAATTTTGTTAATTTTTTCAAAGAACCAGCTTTTGGCTTTGTTAATTCTTTCAATTGTTTTTCTGTTCTCTAATTCATTTAGTTCAGCTCTGATTTTTATTATTTGTTTTCTCCTGGTACCTGATGGATTCTTTTGTTGCTCACTTTCTATTTGTTCAAGTTGTAGGGAGAGATCTCTGATTTTGGCTCTTTCTTCTTTTTGTATGTGTGCATTTAGCGATATAAATTGGCCTCTGAGCACTGCTTTTGCTGTGTCCCAGAGGTTTTGATAGGAAATATTTTCATTCTTGTTGCATTCTATGAATTTCTTTATTCCCTCCTTAATGTCTTCTATAACCCAGTTTTTTTTCAGCAGGGTATTGTTCAGTTTCCAAGTATTTGATTTCTTTTCCCTAATTTTTCTGTTATTGATTTCCACTTTTATGGCCTTGTGGTCTGAGAAGATGCTTTGTAATATTTCGATGTTTTGGATTCTGCAAAGGTTTGTTTTATGACCTAATATGTGGTCTATTCTAGAGAATGTTCCATGTGCGCTAGAAAAGAAAGTATACTTTGCAGCAGTTGGGTGGAGATTTCTGTATAAATCAATGAGGTCAAGTTGGTTGATTGTAGCAATTAGGTCTTCCGTGTCTCTGTTGAGCTTCTAACTGGATGTCCTGTCCTTCTCCGAAAGTGGTGTGTTGAAGTCTCCTACTATAATTGTGGAGGTGTCTATCTCACTTTTCAGTTCTGTTAAAGTTTGTTTTATGTATCTTGCAGCCCTGTCATTGGGTGAGTAAATATTTAATATGGTTATGTCTTCCTGATCAATTGTCCCTTTTATCATTATATAGTGTCCTTCTTTATCCTTTATGGTGGATTTAAGTTTAAAGTCTATTTTGTCAGAAATTAATATTGCTACTCCTCTTCTTTTTTGCTTATTGTTTGCTTGATATATTTTTTTCCATCCTTTGAATTTTAGTTTGTTTGTGTCTCTGAGTCTAAGGTGTGTCTCTTGTAGGCAGCATATAGACGGATCGTGTTTCTTTATCCAGTCTGAGACTGTCTATCTCTTTATTGGTGCATTTAGTCCATTTACATTCAGCGTAATTATAGATAAGTATGTCATTTTGATGCCTTTTTATGTGTGTTGTTGACAATTTCATTTTCCACTTTTTTGTGTTGATACGTTTCTCTTTGTAAATTGTGTGTTCCTCATTTTCATAGTATTTGACTTTATGTTTGCTGAGTCCTTACGTTTTTCTTGGTTTTTATTTTGAGTTATGGAGTTGTTATACCTCTTTGTGGTTACCTTAGTATTTACCCCTATTTTTCTAAGTAAAAACCTAACTTATATTGTCCTATATCGCCTTGTATCCCTCTCCATATGGCAGTTCTATACCACCTGTATTTAGTCC
This sequence comes from Elephas maximus indicus, assembly GCF_024166365.1. NCBI lineage: Eukaryota > Metazoa > Chordata > Mammalia > Proboscidea > Elephantidae > Elephas > Elephas maximus. The sequence continues at coordinate 108,025,469 of NC_064846.1, forward strand.
CTCTTTTTGATTATTGTGATCTTTTACATAATGTCTTCAATGATTCCCTGTTTTGAGCTTTTTTCTAAATTAATCTTAATTTGTTTTTGTGATTTCCCTATTTGAGTTGATATCAGGACGCTCTGTTCTGTGACCTTGTGTTGTGCTGGTATCTGATATTATTGGTTTTCTGACCAAACAATTTCCTTTACTATTTCTTGTAGCTTTGGTTTGGTTTTTGCAAATTCTCTAAGCTTGTGTTTATCTGTAAATATCTTAATTTCACCTTCGTATGTCAGAGAGAGTTTTACTGGATAAATGATCCTTGGCTGGCAGTTTTTCTCGTTCAGTGCTCTGTATATGTCATCCTGTTGCCTTCTTGCCTGCATGGTTTCTGCTGAGCAGTCTGAACTTATTCTTATTGCTTCTCCCTTGTAGGAGACCTTTCTTTTCTCCCTGGCTGCTTTTAAAATTTTCTCTTTATCTTTGGTTTTGGCAAGTTTGATGATAATATGTCTTGGTGTTTTTCTTTTTGGATCAGTCTTAAATAGGGTTCGATGAGCATCTTGGATAGATATCCTTTCATCTTTCATGATGTCGGGGAAGTTTTCTGCCAGCAGATCTTCAACTATTCTCTCTGTGTTTTCTGTTATCCCTCCCTTTTCTGGGACTCTAATCACACGCAAGTTATCCTTCTTGAGAGAGTCCCACATGATTCTTAGGGTTTCTTCAGTGTTTTTAATTCTTTTATCTGATTTTTTTTCAGCTATATTGGTGTTAATTCCCTGGTCCTCCAGATTTCCCACTCTGCATTCTAATTGCTCGAGTCTGCTCCTCTGACTTCCTATTGCGTTGTCTAATTCTGTGATTTTATTGTTAATCTTTTGGATTTCCGCATGTTGTCTCTCTATGGATTCTTGCAACTTATTAATTTTTCCACTATGTTCTTGAGTAATGTTTTTTAGTTCTTCAACTGCTTTATCAGTGTGTTTCTTGGCTTCTATGCAGTTTGCCTTATTTCATTTCTGAGGTCATCCCTGTTGTCGTGAAGCATTCTGTAAATTAGTTTTTTATATTCTGTATCTGGCAATTCCAGGATTGTATCTTCATTTGGGAAAGATTTTGATTCTTTAGTTGGAGGAGTTCTAGAAGCAGTCATGGTCTGCTTGTTTATGTGGTTTGATATCGACTGCTGTCTCCAAGCCATCACTAAGATATTGTAGTGATTTATTCTATATTTGCTCACTGAGTCTTATCTTGTTTCGTTTTCTTTCAATATACGTGGATGGGCTACTAGATTGTGCTGTCTTGATTGTTGTAGCCCTTGACTTACTTATGACCTATTACCAGCCGGTTTGGGCTGTTACCAGATATATAAGCCTTAGTCCATTCACTATTCTTGAGTAGAATCTGATTTTGGGTCATTAAGTTTGTGATGCACACTGTCACCTATCCACCTCGAGAAGTAGTGGTGATAGTTGTGTGTACCAGATTCTCGTAGCAGGTGGGGTTCACACTCCGAGGGGGGGCAGGATGCTGACAGGCTTCCCCCAAGTATCAGTGAGGTAAGTGTGTCTCTATTCCTAAAGCACCTTGATGGGTGGGCTCTGCAGCTGTACCTTAGGCCCCCAATGCAAGTACCTCTACAGATTGGTAGGTGTCACCCTCCTTAGACCCCTCAGGCAGGAGGCTAGGTGGTCTGGGGGGAGCTTCAGCCCTCAGTTCCCTGTTGTGGGTCAGCGAGGGCTCTGTTGAATACCAGAGATATCAGACCTGGGAAACTTGTCTTTCCAGTAAATCCGCTAAAACAATTGCAGTCAGATCTGTATCAGAATTGCCTTTGCATTATAATAGCCACCTTATTCCCTGTAGGGATGAAAGCCCAGGACTGTGGATCACATATGCTTGGCTGGAGCTGGTTCTGTTTTTAGTCCAATTATGGAAGGATTTTTGGTCCCTGGCTTTTTTGTGGTTGCTTCTCTCAGGCCAGAAGAATGGGTTAGGAAAAGACCAGAAAAAAAAAAGGAAAAGAGAAACCGCGGAGCAGTTCTCGCTCTGGCTCAGGAAATTCCAATGTTAATGAAGCCGCCTGGAAAGGGGAGGGGAGAATTCAGATAAACAGGAGAGAGTATCACCCCAGAATATAGACAAAGTTACTTATCTTGCTTGGGATGACTGTTTTATCTGAGATTCCCGAGGGGCGTGTCGACTGTGTGCGCTGGCATGGTAGAGATTGCCCCCGAGGGTCAGGCCCGCGTCCCGTGCTTGCACTGTCTCAGAAGCCGCGGTCAGTTCCTCTGCTCCCAGTCCAAAGCCCTGCGTCAAGGTTCCCTGGCTGGGCCGCTGCACTCCCGGCTCCAAAACCAGTCACTGCCTCCTGGTGACTTCTCCTCCTGTCAGCCACGTCGCTGCGCTGCCTGCGTGCACTGGCTGGGGGTCCCCCGAGGTCAGTTCAGGGGGCTGGGGCTGTGCCCCGTGTTTGCACCGTCATAGGATGCCGTGCCCAGCTCCCCTGCTCCCAGTCCAAAGCGCAGCGCTAAGGTTTCCTGACTGGGATACTGGCTTCAGGCTCTGAAAACAGTCGCTGCTTCCCCGTGGTTGTTCGTTCTCAGTCTCTGTCACTCAGGTCAACTCTTAAAATCTGTATTTGTTGGTCAGGGTTCGTAGATTGTCATGTAAATGATCGTTTCACTTGTTTTTCTGAGACTTTGTTGCAAGAGGGATCCGAGGTAGCGTCTACCTAGTCAGCCATCTTGGCCCCTGGTTCCTCATAGGGTTTTGAAGGAGGGGCTGATGTATTCAAACTGCCAACCTTTTGGTTAGTTGCCTGAGCTCTTAACCACTACACCACCGGGGCCCGACATACCTATGAAAAAAAAAACATTGCCATCAAGTGGATTCTGACTCATAGCAACCGTATAGGATAGAGTGTAGCTATCCCATAGGGTTTCCAAGGAGCACTTGGTGGATTTGAACTGCCAACCTTTTGGTTAGCAGCCATAGCTTTAACTACTACACCACCAGGGCTTCCACATATGTATTAGAATGTCTAAAATTAAAAAGATCATACCAACTGTGGGTGAGGATGAGGAGCACCTGTAACTCTTACATACTGTTGGTTGGAAAGCAAAATGGTACATCCACTGTTATGGATTGAATTGCCTCTCCAAAATATGTCTTGGAATCTTAAACCCTATACCTGAGGATGTATTCCCATAGGGGAATAGGGTTGTCTTTGTTATGTTAATGAGGTCATATCAGTATAGGATGTGTCCTAAACTTAATCGCTTCTGAATTATAAAGAGCAACAGAAACAAACAAGCAAGAATCAAGGAAACAAGAGTCTTCCCCCAGAGCCCACAGAGACAGAGCGTTCCCCTACTGGCCATGCCCTAATTTGGACTTTGAGCCTCCAAAACTGTTAGAAAATTAACATCTGTTCTTTAAAGTCACACACTTGTGGTGTTTCTTTTACAGCAGCACTAGGAAACTAAGACATGCACTTTGGGGAACAGTTCGGCAGTTTCTAAAAATGTTAAACACCTACTCTATAACCCAGCTATTCCACTCCTAGATATGAACTCAAGAGAAATGAAAGAATATGTCCATACAAAGACTTGTGCAATATTTTTCATAACTGCTTTTATTTGGAATAGCAGAAAACTCAACAAAACTCAAATGTCCATCAGCAGGTGACTGGATAAGCAATTCGTGGTTTGTCCATTCTATGTAATACTCAGCAACAAAAGGAAATGAAGTATTTTCCACAAAATATTTGTAATTCAATACAGAAAGAAGCCCTTTCAACAAATGTCTCTGGGACAGGTGTATATCCACATGCAAAGAATGAAGTTGGACCCCTACCGCACATGCACAAAATTTAATTCAAAATGTATCATTGACCTAAATGTAAGAACTAAAACTATAAAACTCTTAGAAGAAAACATAGGAGTAAATATTCATTACATTGGGTCAGGGAATGCTTTGTTATATATGATACTAAGGACAGAAGAAACAAGAAAAAATAGATAAATTGGATTATATAAAAATTAAACACATTTGTGCTGCAAACAATACCATCAGCAAAATGAAAGGATAGCCCGTAGAATGGGGGAAAGTACTTGCAAATCATATATCTGATAATGGTCTAGTATCCAGAATATGTGAAAAACTTACAACTCCATAGTAAAATGATAAGTAATCCAATTAAAAATGGGCAAAGGATCTGAATAGACATTTCTCCAAAGAAGATATACAAATAGCCAATAAGCACATAAAAATATGTTCAACATCTTTAGCTATCAGAGAAATGCAAATCAAAACCACAAGGAAAAATCACTTGTCTTAGGCTGGGTTCTCTAGAGAAGCAATACCAGTAAAGCGTATAAATGTATATAAAGATTTATATCAAAGAAACGGCTCACATGATTGTAGAGGCTGCAACATCCAAAGTCCGTGGATTAGGATAGAGGGTTCTCCTGATTCATGTAGCAACAAGGGCTGGTGAACCCAAGATTGGCAGGTCAGAAAGCAGGGCTCTTGCTCACAGGCTGTGGCTATCGACGAATCCCAAGATTGGCAGGCAAGACCACAAGGCTTCTGATTCATGTAGCTGCAGGAACTGGCGAACCCAAGATCGGCAGGTTGGAGAGCATGGCGCCACTCACAGGCTGTGAAGATCCACAAATCCCAAGATCAGTTGATAAGCTGATAGTTCAAGTCCCAAGAACCTGAGGTCAGATGAACAGGAGGCAGCCACAGGATCCAGAGTGAACAAAAAGCCAGAACGTCTGCTTGCATTCTGATGCAGGCCACATCCCCAAGAAAACTCCCTTTCAACTGATTGAGTACTCACAGCAGATTCCATCATGGGAGTGATCACATGTAAACACTGAGAATCATGGCCCAGCCAAGTTTACACACAATCTTAACCATCACAGCACTTCACATAAACTAAGATGGCCATAATAAAAAAGACAGATAATAAGAAGTGTTGCTAGGATGTGGAAAAATTGTAACCCTCATACGCTGCTCGTAGGAATTTAATATGGTGCAGCCACTTTGAAAAACAGTTTGGTAGTTCCTCAAAGTTTAAACATAGAGTTATCATATGACCAATTACTTCCACTCCTAGGTGTATACCCAAAAGAAATGAAAAGATATATCCACACAAAAGCTTGTACATGAATGTTCATGGTAGCATTATTTGTAACAGCCAGAAAGTGGAAACAACCCAAATATCCACCAAATGATTAATGGATAAATAAAATGTGGTATATCCATACACTGGAATAATATTTGGCAATAAAAATAATGAAGTACTGAGTCATGCTACAATGTAGATGAACCATGAAAACATTATGCTAAGTGAAATAAGCCAGTCACAAAGACCACACACATGTTATCCAACGCATAAAAAATGTCCAGAATAGGTAAATCTATAGACAATAAATTAGTGGTTGCCTATTTTTTAGTGTTGAGTAGATGGAGGTGGGGGAATGGGGAGTGACTGCTAATGGGTACAGGATTTCTTTTGGAGGAGACAAAACTGTTCTAAAATTAGATTGTGATGGTTGCCCAACCCTATGAAAATACCAGAAAGCATCACATTTTTCACTTTAAATGGGCATGGTATGTGCATTATATGCCAAAAAAGCTCTTGTTTATTTTCAAGGAATCAACTACTGATCATACAACAACGTGGATAAATCTCCAAATAATTATGCTGACTCAAAGAAGGCAGACAAAGAAGAGCACGTTGTGTATGATTCCATTTTTATAAAATCCTTGAAAAAGCTTTCTACTCTGTAGTGACAGAAAGCAGATTAATTATTTCCTGGGGACAGAGGTAGAGGTAGGAAGAACAAAGGAGCACAAGGAAAATTTCAGGGGAGAGTTAATATGCTCATTGTCACCATTTTGATGTTAGTTTCATGGGTGTGTGCATATATCGAAACTAACCTAATTTTTTTTTTTACCTAGTCAAATATTACTTTGAGTATAAGGACAAACCCTCTCAGCATGCAAGAATTCAGGAATCACAACATCTCTGAGAGCTTCTAGAATAAACTACTTGAAGGTGAAATCAAGCCATTTATGATATGCATAGAAATAAACTAAGGAATTGAGAAGTCAGATATAAATGACTGGTGATGAGTATTTAGAACATATTTGAACTATGACAAAATAACCATGAAAATTTATGTTTATATAAATAAGTGTAGATTTTATAAACTTTGACAATTTTAAAATAGTAATATAGATAACAAAAATCATGAGATGCATGGAGGGACTTAGTAGGAAATATGTTGTTGTTGTTGTTAGGTGCCATTGAGTTGATTTTGTCTCATTGCGACCATGTGTACAGCAGGACAAAACACTGCCTGGTCCCATGCCATCCTCACAATCGTTGCTGTGCTTGGGCCCACTGTTGCAGCCACAGTGTCAATCCGTCTCGTTGAGGTCTTCCTCTTTTTTACTGACCCTCTACTTTACCAACCATGATGTCCTTCTCCAGGGACTGGTTCCTCCTGATAACATTCCAAAGTGATATCCTTATCTTTCAAGTAAGGAATTAATTGATAATGTCTGAAATTGAAAATGATATTTTTATTTTAACAAAATTCATAATGCAATCTCATCATAATATAATCAGTTCTGCTTGCCTATATTCATTCATCCATTTATCCAACCATATTATTTACATGTATGCATTGTTCGGAAAGAACAAGTGGATACTGCATGGTTTAAAGTCATGAAATGTGCGTGTCAGGGTTGTATCCTTTCACCATACATATTCGGTCTGTATGCTGAGCAAATAATCCGAGAAGCTGGACTATATGAAGAAAAATGGAGCATCAGAATTGGAGGAAGACTCATTAACAACCTGCATTATGCAGATGCACAACCTTGCTTGCTGAAAGTGAAGAGGACTTGAAGCACTTACTGATGAAGATCAAAGACCACAGCCTTCTGTGTGGATTACACCTCAACATAAAGAAAGCAAAAATCCTCACAACAGGACCAATAAGCAACATCATGATAAAAGCAGAAAAGATTGAGACTGTCAAGGATTTCATTTTACTTGGATCCACAATCAACAGCCATGAAAACAGCAGTCAAGAAATCAAGAGATGCATTGCATTGGGCAAATCGGCTGCAAAGGACCTCTTTAAAGTGTTGAAAATCAAAGATATCACCTTGAAGACTAAGGTGTGCCTGACCCAAGCCACGGTATTTTCAGTCCCACACTATGCATGCGAGAGCTGGACAATGAATAAGGAAGACCGAAGAAGAATTGATGCCTTTGAATTGTGGTGTTGGTGAAGAATACTGACTATGCCATGGACTGCCAAAAGAATGAACAAATCTGTCTTGGAAGAAGTACAACCAGAATGCTCCTTAGCAGGATGGCGAGACTGTGTCTTACATACTTTGGACATGTTGTCAGGAGGGAGCCATCCCTGGTGAAAGGCATCATGCTTGGTAAAGTACAAGGTCAGGGGAAAAGAGGAACGCCCTCAACAAGATGGATTGACACAGTGGCCTCAACAGTGGACTCAAGTGTAACAAACATTGTGAGCATGGCACAGGACCGGGCAGTGTTTCGTTCCACGGTATATAGGGTCACTATGAATTGGAACTGACTCAACGGCACCTAACAAAAACAACAACAACAATAATTTTTCTAAGTTTAAACCCATCTTTTATGTCTTTATATTGCCTCGACTTCGTCTCCATATGGAATCTATGACTATACTTTTTAGGCCCTCTTTTTTGTTTTAACGTTGTCATTTTTTACATAATGACACCTCTGTTTCCCTGTTTAGAACATTTTAGCTTTGGTTTATTTTTGTGATTTCCCTATCTGAGTTGATATCTGGTTGCTCTGTCCTGTGTTCTAGTCTTGGGTTGTTATCTGACGTTATCGATTTTCTAACTGGAGGACTCCCTTTAGTATGTCTTGTAATTTTGATTTAGTTTTTGTAAATTCCCTAAACTTCTGTTTATGTGAAAATATCCTAATTTCACCTTCATATTTGAGAGACGGAAACCCTGGTGGCATAGTGGTTAAGTGCTACAGCTGCTAACGAAGAGGATGGCAGTTTAAATCTGCCAGTGGTCCTTGGAAACTCTATGGGGCAGTTCTACCCTGTCGTATACGGTTGCTATGAGTCGGAATCGACTCGACGGCACTGGGTTTGGGTTTTTTTTTGGTTATTTGAGAGACAGTTTTGCTGGGTATATGATTCTTGGCTGGCATTTTTTTTTTCTTCAAGGCTTTATATATGTCCAACCATTGCCTTCTTGCCTGTGTGGCCTCTGCTGAGTAGCCCGAGCTTAGTCGTATTAACTCTCCTTTGTAGGCGACTTTTCATTTATCCCTAGCTGCTCTTAAAATACTCTATCTTTGGTTTTGGAAGGTTTAATTATAATATGTCTTGGTGAGTTTCTTTTGGGATCTGCCTTGTGTGGGATTCGATGAGCATCTTGGATAGATATCTTTTCATCTTTCATGATATCAGGGAAGTTTTCTGCCAACAAATCTTCAGCAATTCTCTCTGTGTTTTCTTTTTTTGTTTGTTTTTTAATAATTTTTATTGTGCTTTAAGTGAAAGTTTACAAATCAAGTCAGTCGCTCACATAAAAACGTATATACACCTTGCTACGTACTCCCAATTACTCCCCCCCTAATGATACAGCCTGCTCTCTCCCTCCACTCCCTCTTTTCCTATCCATTTCACCAGCTTCTAACCCCTCTACCCTCTCATCTACCCTCCGGGCAGGAGATGCCAAGATGGTCTCAAGTGATCACCTAATCCAAGAAGCTCACTCCTCAACAGCATCCCTCTCCAACCCATTGTCCAGTCCAATCCATGTCTGAAGAGTTGGCTTTGGGAATGGTTCCTGCCCTGGGCCAACAGAAGATCTGGGGGCCATGACCACCGGGGTCCTTCTAGTCTCAGTCAGACCATTAAGTCTGGTCTTTTTATGAGAATTTGGGGTCTGCATCCCACTGATCTTCTGCTCCCTCAGGGGTTCTCTGTTGTGTTCCCTATCAGGGCAGTCATCGGTAGTAGCCGGGCACCATCTAGTTCTTCTGGTATCAGGATGATGTAGTCTCTGGTTCATGGGGCCCTTTCTGTCTCTTGGGCTCATAATTACCTTGTATCCTTGGTGTTCTTCATTCTCCTTTGATCCACGTGGGTTTAGACCGATTGATGCATCTTAGATGGCTGCTTGCTAGCATTTAAGACCCCAGATGCCACTCTTCAAAGCGGGATGCAGAATGTTTTCTTAATAGATTTTATTATGCCAATTGACTTAGATGTCCCCTGAAATCATCATCTCCGAACTCCTGCCCCTGCTACACTGGCCCTCGAAGCATTCAGTTTATTCAGGAAACTTCTTTGCTTTTGGTTTAGTCCAGTTGTTCTGACCTCCCCTGTATTGTGTATTGCCTTTCCCTTCACCTAAAGTAGTTCTTATCTACCATCTAACTAGTGAATACACCTCTATCACCCTCCCTCCTTCCCTCCTCTTGTAAACACAAAAGAATGTTTTCTTTTCAGCTTAAACTTTTTCTCAAGTTCTTATAATAGTGCTCTTATACAATATTTGCCCTTTTACAACTAATTTCACTCAGCATAATGCCTTCCAGGTTCGTGCATGTTATGAAATGTTTCACAGATTCCTCACTGTTCTTTATCGATACGTAGTATTCCATTGTGTGAATATACCATAATTTATCCATTCATCCGTTGATGGGCACCTTGGTTGCTTCCATCTTTTTGCTGTTGTAAACAGTGCTGCAATAAACAGGTTTTTATTCATAGAGTGAGGTATGGGTCTTTTTTCATTTTTTTGCAGATGAATATTCACTTATGCCAGCACCATTTGTTAAAAAGACTGCCTTTTCGCCATTTAACTGTTTTGGGGCTTTTGTCAAATATCAACTGCTCATATGTGAATGGATTTATGTCTGGATTCTCAGTTCTGTTCCATAGGTCTATGTATCTATTGTTGTACCAGTACCAGGCTGTTTTGTCTACTGTGGTAGTATAATAGGTTCTAAAATCAGGTAAAGTAAGGCCTCCCACTTTGTTCTTCTTTCTCAGTAATGCCTTATTTATCCGGGGCCTCTTTCCCTTCCATATGAAGTTGGTGATTTGTTTCTGCATCTCATTAAAGAATGTCGTTGGGATTTGGATCAGAATTACATTAAATGTATAGATCGTTTTTGGTAGAATAGATATTTTTATAATGTTAAGTTTTCCTATCCATGAGCAAGGTATGTTTTTCTACTTATGTAAGTTTCTTTTGGTTTCTTGCAGAAGTGTACTGTAGTTTTCTTTGTATACGTCTTCTACATCTCTGGTAAGATTTATTCCTAAGTATTTTATCTTCTTGGGGGCTACTGTGAATGACATTGATTTGGTGATTTCTTCTTCGAAGTTCTTTTTGTTAGTGTAGAGGAATCCAGCTGATTTTTTAATTTTCATCTTGTATCCCAGTATTTGCAGAACTCTTCTATTAGTTTCAGTAGTTTTCTGGAGGATTCCTTAGGGTTTTCTGTGTATAAAATCATGTCATCTGCAAATAGAGATACTTTGACTTCTTCCTTGCCAGTCTGGATGCCCTTTATTTCTTTATCTAGCCTAATTGCTCTGGCTAGGCCCTCCACCACAGTGTTGAATAAGAGCGGTGATAAAGGGCATCCTTGTCTGGTTCCCCATCTCAGTGGGAAAGCTTTCAGGCTCTCTCCATTTAGGGTGATGTTGGCTTTTGGCTTTGTATAAATGCCCTTTATTATGTTGAGGAATTTTCCTTCTATTCCTATTTGGCTTAGAGTTTTTATCATGAATGGGTGTTGAACGTTGTGAAATGCCTTTTCTGCATCAATTGATAAAATCATGTAATTCTTCTCTTTTGTTTTATTTATGTGGTGGATTACCTTAATTGTTTTTCTAATGTTGAGCCATCCCTGCATACAGGGCATGAATCCCAATTGGTCATGATGAATTATTTTTTTTGATATGTTGTTGAATTCTATTGTTTAGAATTTTGTTGAGGATTTTTGCATCCATGTTCATGAGGGATATAGGTCTATAATTTTTTTTCCTGTGGTGTCTTTACCTGGTTTTGATGTCAGGGATATGGTGGCTCCATAAAATGAGTTTTGTAGTATTCTGCCCTTTTCTATGATCTGAAATACCTTTAGTAGTAGTGGTGTTAACTCTTCTCTGAAATTTTGGTAGAACTGTGCAGTGAAGCCGTCCGGACCAGGGCTTTTTTTTGGGGGGGGGAGTTTTTTGATTACCTTTTCAATCTCTTCTTTTGTTATGGGTCCATGTCGTTGTTCTACCTCTGTGTTATTTTAGGTAGATAGTGTGTTTCTAGGAATCCGTCCATTTCTCCTAGGTTTTCTAATTTGTTAGAGTAAAATTTTTCATAGTAATCTGATATGATTCTTTTAATTTCAGTTGGTTCTGTTTTAATATCACCCCTCTCATTTCTTATTCAGGTTATTTGCTCCTTTTCCTGTTTTTCTTCTGTTACTTTCGCCAGTGCTTTATCAATTTTGTTGATTTTAAAAAAAAAAAACAGCTTTTGGTCTTGTTAATTCTTTCAATTGTTTTTCTGCTTTCTCTTTCATTTAGTTCAGCTCTAATTTTTATTATTTGTTTTTTTTCTGTTGCCTTTGGGTTTCTTTTGCTGCTCTCTTTCTTTTTGTTCAAGTTATTGGGATAATTCTTCGATTTTGGCCCTTTCTTCTTTTTGGATGTGTGCATTTATTGATATAAATTGGCCTCTGAGCACTGCTTTTGCGTGTCCCAAAGGTTCTGATAGGAAGTGTTTTCATTGTCATTGGATTCTATGAATTTCTTTATTCCATCCTTTTTTTTTTTTAATGTCTTCTATAGTCCAGTCTTTTTTGAGCAGGGTATTGTTCAGTTTCCAAGTGTTTGATTTCTTTTCCCTGCTTTTCCTCTTATTGATTTCCACTTTTATGGCCTTATGGTCAGAGAAGATGCTTTGTAATATTTCAACATTTTGGATTCTGCTAAGGCTTGCTTTGTGGCCTAATATGTGTTCTATTCTAGAGAATGTTCCATGTGCACTAGAAAAGAAAGTATAGTTGGTTGCTGTTGGGTGGAGTGTTCTGTACATGACTATGAGGTCAAGTTGGTTGTTTGTGGCATTTAGTTCTCCGTGTCTTTATTGAGCGTCTTTCTGGATGCCCTGTCGTTCACTGAAAGTGGTGTGTTGAAGTCTCCTACTATTATTGTGGAGCTGTCTATCTCACTTTTCAATGCTGATAGAGTTTGTTTTATGTATCTTGCAACTTTGTCTTTGGGTGCATAAATATTTAATATGGTTATACCTTCTTGGTGTATTGTCCCTTTAATCATTATATGGTGTACTCCCTTATCCTTTGTGATGGATTTAACGTTAAAGTCTATTTTGTCAGAAATTAATATTGCCCCTCTTGCTCTTTTTTGATTGTTGTTTGCTTGATATATTTTTTTCCATCCTTTGAGTTTTAGTTTGTGTCTCTAAGTCTAAAGTGTGTCTCTTGCAGGCAGCTTGTAGACGGATCTTGATTTTTAATCCATTTTGCCACTCCCTCTCTCTTTATTGGTGCATTTAGTCCATTTACATTCAGGGTAATTATGGATAGGGATGAATTTAGAGCTATCATTTTTATGTCTTTTTTGTGTGTTGTTGACATTTTCTTTTTCTCACTTAATTTTATGTGCTCAGTAGATTATATAGTGTCCTTTCCTCATATTTGTTGTTGTTGATTTTGTTTCTGCTGAGTCTCTATTTTTTCTTGTTTTTTATTTTGATGAGTAGGATAGTTTGTCTCCTTTGTGGTTACCTTATTATTTACCCCTATTTTTTAAAATTTAAACCTAACTTTAATTCTTTGTATCGCCGTGTCTTCCTCCCCGTATGGAAGGTGTATGATTACATTTCTTAGTCCCTCTTTATTATTCTAATGTTGTGTGCTTTTATACAATAACATCGCTGTTACCCTGTTTTGAGCTTTTTTTTTTTTTTTTTAATCTTCCTTTGTTTTTTTGGATTTCCCTGTCTGGGTTGACTTCTGGTTGCTCTGCCCAGTGTTCTAGTCTGGGTTGATACCTGATATTATTGATTTTCTAACCGAAGAACTCCCTTTAGTATTTCTTGTAGTTTTGGCTTGGTTTTTACGAATTCCCTAAACTTGTGTTTATCTGGAAATGTCTTAATTTCACCTTCATATTTAAGAGACAGCTTTACTGGATATATGATTTTTGGCAGGCAATTTTTTTCCTCAGTTTTTTAAATATGTCATCCCTTTGCCTTCTTGCCTGCATGGTTTCTTCTGAGTAGTCCAATATTATTCTTATTGGCTCTCCTTTGTAGGTGACTTTTTGTTTATCCCTCGCTGTTCTTATAATTCTCTCTTTATCTTTGGTTTTGGTAAGTTTGGTTATGTCTTGGTGACTTTCTTTTAAGATCTACCTTATGTGGAGTTCGATGATCATCTTGGATAGATATCTTCTCATCTTTCATGATATCAGGGAATTTTTCTGCCAACAAATCTTCAACAATTGTCTCTGTATTTTCTGTAATCCCTCCCTGTTCTGGTACTCCAATCACTTGCAGGTTTTTTCTTTTGATAGAGTCCCACATTATTCTTAAGTTTTCTTCATTTATTAAAATTCTTTTATCTGATTTTTCTTCAAATATATTAGTGCCACGTGCTTTGTCTGAAGTTTACAAATTCTCCCTTCCACTTGCTCAGTTTTGCTCCTGTGACTTTGTATTGAGTTTTCTAAATCTGTAATTTTATTGTTAATCTTTTGAATTTCTGATTGCTGTTTGTCTATGGATTTTTCCAGCTTATTAAATTTTTCATTATGTTCCTGAATAATCTTTGTAAGTTCTTCAGCTGCTTTATCTGTGTGTTCCTTGGCTTGTTCTGCGTATTGCCTGATCTCCTTCCTGATGTCTTGAAGTGTTCTTTATATTAATCTTTTGTATTCTGCATCTGGTAATTCCAGGAATGCACTTTCATTTAGAAGATCCCTGGATTCTTTGTTCCGAGAGCCTGTTGAGGTGATTATGCTCTGTTTCTTTATGTGACTTGATATTGACTGTTTTCTCCAAGCCATCTATAAGTTATTGTATTACTTTATGTTTGCTTACTGTGTCCTAGCTTCTTGCTTTGTTTTGTTTTGGTGTACCCCTCTGGGTTGCTTGAGTGAGCTAGCTTGATTATTTTCATCTTTGGAGCTCTGACGTCCTATCCCCAGATGGCTCGAGCTGTTATCAGGTATATCAGTCTAGGAGTCCATTCACTTTTCTCATATGAATTCAGCTCAGGTGTTCACATAGCTGATCATCAAGTGTGTGGTAGAGGCTCTGTCCTACAGTCTTAGATGGGCAGGGGTAATTGGTGTATACACCGGTATCTGATTGCAGCAGGGGGTCACTCTCTGAACAAGGCAAGGAGCTGAGAACTGACCCTCGAGTGTCTCTGAGGAAAGCGCATCCCTGTTCCCTAGAGTATGCAAGTGGGTGGGTTCTGCAGACAGACCATGGGCACCCAAAGTTTTTGGTTGTAAGGACTGGGAGGTACCAGTTATCTTTGGACCACTGTCGCGGGTGGCTGGGTGACCTGAGTGGAGCTACCAGTCCTTAGGTCCCTGATGTGGGTAGGTGAGGACCTTGTTTAATAGGCAAAGCAGTATCAAACATCAAACACCTGTGTCTCCACCACACAGCTGAAATGGTTGGAGCCTGCCAACAAGGGCCTATTCTCCTGAAATACGCCCACAGAGGTCCACACAGAAGGGAAAGTTGCTCAAAGTCCACAGAGCATTTATACCTGGACAGGAGCCGCCTCTGTCCTGAGCTCTCCTGGTTAGTGGAGCTAGAGAATTATCTTTTTCTCCAAATGCAAATTTTTTCCTTCCCCAAGGCCGGGAGGATGGGTGTAGGTGCTCAACAGTGCCTATCTCAGGCCCAGGGAATTCAGCCGCTGAAGCCAGTTTGTGGGGGCGGGGGGCGTTAAAATATACACAAGTACTTAGCTTTTGCCAAGAGCACTGTTCTCCTCAGGTTCCGAAGGTGTGAGTAGGCTGTGTGGCTGGCTGCTTCTCCCTGAGGAAACTGCGGCCGAAGCTAGTAGCAGTCCTCCACCGCCGTCGCTTTGGGAATGGTACATGAGGACTCCCCGCGATTTAGGTCCGGTAACTTCTCTCTGCTTCTGAACGGTCTCTTCCTCCCCCTGCCCCTCAGTTCATTTTCTAAGCTTGCCTTTGAAGCTCAGGGCACCCAGCTTGTCACAAACGTACTCGTTTCACTTGTTTTTTGGGGTCTTTGTTGTAAAGAGGGCTCACCAGAAGTGTCTGTCTATTCTGCCATCTTCACTCTGCCTTCTACAATTTTCTATGTATTTTCTGTTATCCTCTCCCCCCGGCCCCTGTTCTGGTATTCCAGTCACGCATAGATTATTCCTCTTGATAGGCTTCCACGTAGTTCTCAGGGTTTTTCATTTTTTCAATTATTTTATCTGATTTTTTCACAAATAATTTGGTGTCAAGTGCTTTATCTTCAATCTCACTATTTCTGACTTCCATTGCTTCAATTCTGCTCCTATGACTTTCTATTGAGTTGTCTAATTCTGAAGTTTTATTCTTAATCTTCCGGATTTCTGTTTGCTGTCTCTCTATGGATTCTTGCAGCCTATTGAATTTCTCATTATGCTCTTCTCTAATCTTCTTGTGTTCCGCTGCTGCTTTGTCTGTGTGCTGCTTGGCTTGTTCTGCGTTTTGCCTGATCTCCTTCCCGATTTCTTGAAGAGATCTGTATATAAATCTTTTGTATTCTATCTCTGGTAATTTCAGAAAGTTCTCTTCATCTTGTAGATTTCTTGATTCTTTGTTTTGGGAGATTGCTGAAGCCATCATGGTCTTCCTCTCTATGTGATTTGATACTGACTCTTGTCTCCAATCATCAATAAATTATTGTATTTATTTATTTTATAAATATTTTATTTTATGGAAACCCTGGTGGCATAGTGGTTAAGTGCTACAGCTGTTAACCAAAAGGTTAGCAGTTCGGATCTACCAGATGCTCCTTGGAAACTCTATGGGGCAGTTCTACTCTGTCCTATAGGGTCGCTATGGGTTGGAATCGACTCAAAGGCAATGGGCAGGGATTGATTTTATGTTTGCTCACTATGTCCTAGCTTCTTGTTTTGTTTTGTTTTGCTTTGTCCAAATAGGTTACTCATGTGAGGCAGTTTCATTACTGGTGCTTTTGAAGCTCAAACATGCTGTCTTCAGATGGCTAGAGCTCTTACTAGGTACATGAGCACAGGATTCCATTTAATTTTCTTGTATCGGTTCTGCTCAGATGTCCAAGTGGTCATTCACCAAGTGTGTGGTGCAGGTTCTCACCTACAGTCCTAGATGAGCATGTGTGATTGATGTAGGCACAGGTATGTGGCTGCAGTAGGGAATCATGCACTGAGCAAAGCAGGGGGCTGACAACTGCTCCTGGGTGTCTGTGAGGAAAGTGTCCCTGTTCCCTAGAGCTGGTAGGTGGGTGGGTTTTGCCGCCAGACTATGGGCACTCGATGCTGTTGGCTCTAAGGACTGGGAGGCACCACTTGTCCTTGGACCCCTGTTGTGGGTGGCTAAGTTGCATGGGTTGAGCCACCAGTCCTTAGGCCCCTAATGTGGGTAGGTGAAGACCCTCCTTAATAGGTAAAGCAGTTTCAAATATCATGAACCTACCTCTGCACCATATAGCTGAAAAAGTTGATGCTAGTCTTCAGGTATGTACCCTGTTGTACTGTGCTAATGAGGGCCTACACTGTTGAAATGGACCTATATAGGTCTGCGCAGGGGTGAAAGACTTTCAAAGTCCATGGGCCTCTTATGCTGTGCCTAGGTAGAGGAGCTGTTTCTGCCCTGAGTTCCTGGCTTAAGGGAGCTGGCAGATTATTTTTTCTTGTTTGTTAATTTGTTCCCTCTCCAAGGCTGGGAGAATGGCTCATGGCATAAGATGGGTCCTACTTCCAGCCCAGGGATTGTGGCTATCACTGAAGCAGGCTTGGAACCTGGTGCAGAGTGGTGAGGGGTCAGGCAAATGAGAGAGAGGCTTTTCCCAAAGCAGTGTTTTTTTGATCCACACTTCCCAAAGCGGTGTTTTTTTGATCCACACAGTAGGTTAGATGCATGTACTTATCTTTTGCCATTTAGCACTGCTTTTCACTGATTCTGGAGGCATGAGTAGACTCTCCACTGCTTGTTCTCTCCCAATATGGAAAACGGTTCCCAAACGCCATTGCTTGCTTTACTGCTGGTGCCAGCCAATCGTGGCATTCAGCGTGCCATTTCCCACTGGGTCAGGTCTGGCAACCCCTCATTGCTTCTCAACTGTCTCTCCCTCCCCTTGCCACTCAGTCGAATTCCACAACTTAGCCTTTGATGGTCAGGGCTCCTAGATTGTCATATATAATCAATTCATTTCTTTTTTCAGGTCTTTGTTGTGAGAGGGTCCACAGAAAGCGTCTGACTACTCCACCATCTTGGCCCCGTCTCTCACCTTGTGCATTTTTAAAGAATTATCTATATGAGATCAAATTACAGTGGCAACTCAAAAGTTGGATGGAAAGCTTAGGGGCAGTGAATTTAAGGTAATTGTGGTGGAATAATTTTGAAAGTATAGCAAGAATGTTAGCACAACTTGAAGAATATAATCAGTGTCACTGAATTGTACATGTTGAAATTATTGAAATGGTGTATCTATGCCTGAGTATACTCCCCCCCAGTTTTTTTTTTTCTTTTAAAACACACATTTGTTATCTCACAAGTTTCCATGGGTCAGGAGTCAGGGAATGGCTTAACTGGATTCTCTGCTCTGAGTCTCATAGGGCTACAATTTAAAGCGTCACCCAGACTGGGATCTCATCTGAGGCTTGGTGTCCTCTTCCGAGTTCATGTGGTTGTTGGAAAAATTCATTTACTTGCAGCTGTATAGCTCATGTTGACTTACTTCTTCAAACCTAGTCCCTTTGTCTCTGACCTCTAGACTGTATTTTAAGTGACACATCTAATTAGGTTAGGCCCACACAGAATATCTCCATTTTTATTAATTCAAAGTCAACTGATAAGGGACTTTCATTACACCTGCAAAAATGCCTTCACTTTTTCCATATGATGTAACCTAATCTTGGGAGTGGCACCCATCATATTCACAGATCTAGTCCACATACTGGTGCAAACAGTTAAGCTGTTGGCTGCTAGCTGAAAGGTTGGCGGTTTGAATCCACCCATATGTGCCTCAGAGAAAAGGCCTAGCAATATACTTCGAAAAGGTCACAGACATTGAAAACCCTGTGGAGTGCAGTATTACTCTGAAACACGTGGAGTCTGCATTAGTCAGAGTTGACTCAATGGCAACTTTTTTTTCAATCCACACTCAAAAGGAGGAGCATATACACTGTGGATGATGGTTGGACAGAGATCTTGGCCCAATTTAGAAATCTGTTCAATCAAGACATTGTTTTAAAATATACTTCAAATCTAATAAATAAATTTTATTTAACACGTTTATTTTTGAGCCATAGCTTTACTTTTTTATTGTAGTAAAATGTACATTACATAAAATTTACTATTTTTAGTGTACAATTCAATGGCATTAAGTACATTCATAATATTATGTAACCATCACCACTCTCTATTTCCAGAACCTTTTTGTCTTTCAAATAAGAATCTGTACACCCATTAAGCAATAACTCCTTAGTTCCCCTTCTCCTAGAACTGGTAAATATTATTCTGCTTTCTGTCTCTAAGTATTTGCCTGTTCTATATACTTCAAATTGATGAACTCATACAATATCTGTCCTTTTTGTCTGGCTTATTTTACTTAGCGTAATGTTTTCAAGGTTAATCCATATCTTAGTATGCATCAGATCTTTATTCCTTTTCATGTCTGAATAATATCCCATTGTATATCACATTTTCTTAATGCATTCATATATTGATGGGCACCTGAGTTGTTTCCACCTTTGGGCTATTGTGAATAGTGCTACAATGAACATTGGTGTAAAAGTCTCTGTCTGAGTCTCTGCTTTCAAGACTTTTGGGTATATACCTAAGAGTGGAATTCCTGGTTAATATGGTATTCTATGTTTAACTTTTTTAGAAATTGCCAAGTTGTTTTCCACAGTGGCTGCACAATTTTACACCCCCACCAACAGTGGATGAGGGTTCCCATTCCTCCACATCCTCGTCAACCCTTCTTATTTTCCTCTTTTTGGCTAATAGCCATTCTAATGGAAGTGATGGCATCTCATTGTGGTTTCGATTTGCATTTCTCTAATGACTAATGGAGCCCTGGTGGTGCAGTGGTTAAGAGCTTGGCTACTAACCAAAAAGCTGACAGTTCAAATCCACCAGATGCTCCTTGGAAACCCTATGGGGCAGTTTGACTCTGTCCTATAGGGTCGCTATGGGTTAGAATCGACTTGACAGCAATGGGTTTGGGTTTTAATGACTAACAGAGTAGTCCCTGGGTGGCCAAATAGTTAAGCACTGTACTACTAGCCTAAAGATTAGTGGTTTGAACCCACCCAGAGGGGTCTCAGAAGACAGGGCTGGTGATGTGCTTTCAAAATGTCACAGCCTTGAAAACCCTATGGAGCTGTTCTACTCTGTATGCATGGGGTCGCCTTGAGTCAGAATCAAGTCAGTTGCAACTAACAACAACAATGACAATGACTAATGATGATCTGCTGATTGTACATTTGTATATCTTCTTTAGAGAAATGTCTATTCAAGTCCTTTAGCCATTTTTATATTGCATTGTTTGTCATTTTGGTGTTGAGTTGTAGGAGTTTTTAAAATTGTATTCTTATTATTAATCCTTTATCAGATATATGATTTGCAAATATTTCCTCTAATTCTATAGGTTGTTTTTTTTAATCTTTTGATACTGTCATTTAATACACAAAAGTTTTTAATTTTATGATGTCCAATTTATCTATCTTTTGTTGCTTATGTTTTTGGTGTCATATTTAAGAATCCATTGGCGAATTCAAGATCCTAAAGGTCTCCCTCTATGTTTTCTTCTAAGTGTTTTCTAGTTTTAGCTCTTACATTTAGGCCTTTCATACCTTTTGACTTCAGTTTTAATATGGTGTAAAGTAATGGTCGAACTTCATTCTTTTCATTCATTCATGTGGATATTTAGTTATCCCAGTGCCATTTGTTCAAAAGATTGTTCTTTCACCACGCAATAATCTAGTACCCCTTGTGAAAAATCAACTGACCCAAGTTAACAGTATAAATTGTTCATGTACAAGTTCAAGTTGAAGCTAAAGAAAATCAAAGCAACTCTATGAGACCCAAAGTATGACCTCGAAGGCATATTGTCTGAATTAAGAGACCATCTTAGGAATAGATTTGATGCATTGAACACTAATGACTAAAGTCCAGAGGAGTTGTGAAAAGACATCCAGGACATCATACATGAAGAAAGTGAAAGGTCATTAGAAAGACAAAAAAAAAAAAAAGAAACCTGTTGCCATCAAATAGATTCCGACTCATAGTGACTCTATAGGGCAGAGTAGAACTGCCCCATAGGGTTTTCAAAGAGTGGCTGGTGGATTCAAACTTCTGACCTTTTGGTTGGCAGCTGAGCTCTTAACTAGTGTGCCAGCAGAGCTCCAATAAAACACTCCAAAGAATCAAAAGACCAAAGTGGATGTCATAAGAGAATCTGAAATTTGCCCTTAAGCACAGGGCACCTAAAGTGAATATAATAAATGAAGAAGTAAAAAAAAAAAAAACTGAGCAGAAAACTTCAAAGGGCAGCTCAAGAAGACAAGGTAAATTATTACAGTGAAATGTGTGAAGACTCGGAGTTAGAAAACCGAAAGGAAAGAACATTTTCAGTATTTTTCAAACTGAAAGAACTTGAAAAGAAACTCAAACCTGAAGTTGCAATGTTTAAGGATTCTGTGTAAAAAATCAAATGACAAAGAATGCATCAAAAGAAGATGGAAAGCATACACATGGTCACTGTACCAGAAAGAATTGCTTGATGTTCGGCCATATCAGAAGGTAGCATATGATCAAGAATTCCTGGTACTGAAGGAGGAAATTCAAGCCACACTGAAGGCATTAGTGAAAAACAAAAAGCAAAACCTGTTGCCATCGAGTTGGTTCCAACTCATAGGGCACCAGGAATTGATGGAATAAAAAGTGGGACGCTTCAACAAATGATGCAACACTGGAAGCACTTACTTGTCTATCTCAAGATGTGTTTGGAAGACAGCTACCTGGCCAATTAACTGGAAGAAATCCATATTTGTGCCCATTCCGAAGAAAAGTGATCAAATAGACTGTGGAAATTATCGAATGATATCATTAATATCACATGCTGGCAAAATTTTGCGAAAGATACTTAAAAATGACTGCAGCAAAGGGAGGGACAAGATGGTGGCATAAGCAGTCACTCCCCCATATCACACTAAAACTAAGCCAAACCAAAACCAAACCCGTTGCCATTGAGTTGATTCTGACTTATAGAGACCCTAGATGGCACTAGTTTTTTTTTTTTTTTTTATAGGACAGAGTAGAGTTGCCCCATGGGGTTTCCAGGGAGTGGCTGATGGATTCAAACTGCTGAACTTTTGGTTACCTGCTGAAATCTTGACCACTGTGCCACCAAGGCTCCAGAAAAGTAAGCCAGTGAACAACAAATAAAAATTAGCCCAGACAGATTTCAGAGCTCCAGAAAGCAGTTGAAGATTTGGAAAACTGAGCTGAGTTCTGAATCAGGAGAGATATAGATAGATCAGGGACAGCAGAAAGGCTGAGATTTGCTGACTGTTAGCATCCTAGTTTCTGACTGCTCACTGCAGCCATTTGGGGATGTGGACAGGCAACACCCCTGAACAAAGAACCCAGGACATCATCTACACTGAGGACACAAACCAGCTCAGAAATACTAGGTACGTAACCTTTGAAAGGTCCAAAAAAGGGATGGGGTGCCTTCTTGGTTGAGGAACAATGGAGAGACAGTGGCATATCAGCATAACATGGATTTGAAATCTGGGAAACTAAGCAAAGTGCAGTCCAATTAAAGTGGTGCAGATTGGCTGTGAGAATTCATGAGCAGGGAGCGGGGAAGCCCAAAGGTGCACTTGGGGAGGGATACAGGTGAGCTGAAATGCTACACGTGCATGCTATTGAGTCTCACTGAGACCAGATATGGGTGGAGTATAGGATCTTAACCAATAGAAGAGCCACGGGACCCATCCGTTTGCCAGAATGAGAAAAGTATATAAAACAGGCCACCCAGTGGGAACAAACTAGCTCCCTACCTAACAACCAGGCACCATAGGAGGGACTGCTCATGATTGCCAGTGTGGAAAGGACAAAAAGCTCTACCTTCTTACCTTAGAAAAGCCAGGCTACATCCCTTACACCAGCAACCAGCAGAAAAGCCCTACACCTGTGTGATCAACCACAGTGGAAAAGCCATGGCTCACCCCTACAGATAAATGTTAAGAAATTCTGTCCCAGGTATTGCAGTCATCTGGGGAAGGACACACCCAACCATACAGACCTCATAGAGAACCTCACACCCCAGTAACATCAGCTACCTTGGGGAAAACCACACAAAATCGGTACTCAGAAAGTTAAAATTTTCCAAAATGCCTAAAACTTGTGGAGCTAGAGTAGGACCCTATATTAACAACAACAACAGAAATACCTCAGATCCCAACACAGAATGGCAGAGTCATTGCTGGAAGAACCAAAGGGCCAGATGCCCCCATGTGGAACTTAAGGGAGAAGGTGGAATTAAAGTATAAAAAATAATAGTAATTCAAGGTGGGGCCAAGATGGCTGAGTAGTCAGATGATTCCCATGGTCCGTCTTACAAAAAAGACATGGAAAAACAAATTAATTGATTACATATGACACTCTAGGAGCCCTGAATAGCAAAGGCAAAGTTGAGGAATTGGACTGAGTGGCAGGGGGAGGGTGAGATGGTTCAGAAGCAGCAAGGAGTTGCCAGACTTTACACAGTGAGAACCGCACACCCTGTAAGCTGGGTTAGCTGGCATTGGCAAGGTGAGACAAGCAGTGGCACTCTGTATGCATATTTCATATCTGGAGAGACTGAACGACAGTCTACTCAAGCCTCCAGAACCAGTGAAAAGCGGCACTCAATCAGCAAAAGATAAGTACGTGCATCTAACCTTCCACACAGATCAAAAAACACCCCTTCAGAAAGAAGCTATCTCCCATTTACCTGCCCCTCCCCACTCTGCACTGGGTCCTGGGCCAGCTTCAGAGATTGCTGCATCACTTGGGCCATAACTAGGACCCGTCATGTGCCCTAAGCCATTCTACTGGCCTTGGAGAGGGAACAATTTAACAAACAGAAAAAAATAATCTGCCAACCCCCCTAAGCCAGGAACTCAGGGCAGAAACAGCTCCTTTGTTTAGGCACAGGCAAACAGGGTCCACAGATTTTGAATGCCTTTCACCCCTGCATAGAACTACATGGGCCCACTTCAACAGCATAGGCCCTCAGTAGCACAGTACAACAGGGTATATACCTGAAGACTAACTTCAACTGTATCAACTATATGGTGGAATGGCAGGTTCATGACATTTGACACCACTTTGCAGGGTACTCATCTGCCCACATCAGGGGCTTGAGGACTGGTGGTTCCACCCAGGACACCTAACTACCCATGACAGGGGTCCAAGATTCAGTGGTGCCTCCCAGTCCTTACAGCCAACAGCATTGGGTACCCATAGTCTGGCTCCAAAACCCACATACCTACCAGCTCTAGGGAACAGGGACACACTTTCCTATCAGACACTAAGGGGCATCTGTCAGCCCCCTGCATTGCTCAGCACATGACCCCCTACTGCAGCAAGATACCTGTGTTTACACCAATCACCTCTGCTTGTCTAGGACTGTAAGTGAAAGCCTGCACCACACACTTGGTGACTGACTACGTGGACATCTGAGCAGAATCCATGCAGGAAAAGTAAACAGACTCCTGGGCTCACATACCTAGTAACAGCTCTAACCACCTGGTGACAGGACGTTAGAGCTTCAAAAGCACCAATAATGAAACTGCCTCACATGAGCTGCCTATTTGGTTGTATCAAAACAAAACAAAACAAGAAGCTAGGACACACTAAGCAAACATAAAATAAATAAATACAATAGCTTATTGATGGCTTGGAGACAAGAGTCAATATCAAATCACATAACGAGGCAGACCATGATGGCTTCACTAAGCTCCCAAAACAAAGAATCAAGAAATCTGCAGGACAAAGAGAACGTCCTGAAATTACTGGAGGTAGAATACAAAAGATTAATATACAGAAATCTTCAAGAAATCAGGAAGGAGATTAGGCAATATGCAGAACAAGTCAAGGAACGCACAGATAAAGCAATAGAGAAACTTAAGAAGATTATAGAAGAACATAATGAAAAATTCATCAGGCTACAAGAATCCACAGAGAGACAGCAAATAGAAATCCAGAAGATTAAAAATAAAATTACAGAAGTAGACAACTCAATAGAAAGTCATAGGAGCAGAATTGAGGCAATGAAAGTCACAATTAGTGAGGCTGAAGATAAAGTACTTGACACCAACTTATTTAAGGAAAAATCAGATAAAGGAATTTTAAAAAATAAAGAAAACCTAAGAATTATGTGGAACTCTATCAAGAGGAATAACCTAGGAGTGATTGGAGTACCAGAATGGGGGGGGGGATACAAGAAAATACAGAGAAAATTGTTGAAGAGTTGTTGGCAGAAAAATTCTCTGATATCATGAAAGGTGAGAAGATATCTACTGAAAATGCTCATCGAACCCCACACGAGGTAGATGCCAAAAGAAAGTCACCAAGACGTATTATAATCAAAATTGCCAAAACCAAAGATAACAAAGAGAATTTTAAGAGTGGCTATAAACAAAAAGTCATCTACAAAGAAGAGTCAATAAAACTAATTTCGGACTACTCAGCAGAAACCATGCAAGCAAGAAGGCAATGGGATGACATATATAAAACCTTGAAGGAAGAAAATTGCCAGCCAAGAATCGTATATCCAGCAAAACTATCTCTCAAATATGAAGGTGAAATTAGGACATTTCCAGATAAACAGAAGTTTAGGGAGTTTTCAAAAACCAAACCAAAATTACAAGAAATACTAAAAGGTGTCCTCCGATTAGAAAATCAATAGCATCAGATAACAACTGAACGCTAGAGCAAAGGACAGAGCATGCAGATATCAAACCAGTTATGGAAGTCACAAAAATAAATCAAAGGTAAAACACTGAAAATAGGGAAACAGAGACGTCAATATGTAAAAGATGACATTAAAACAAAAAGGGGGACTAAAAAAGGCAGTAATAGATCTTTCATGTGGGGAGGAAGTGAAGGTGATACAAGTTAGGTTTAAACTTAGAAAAATAGGGGTAAATATGAAGGTAGCCACAAACAAAGCTAACAATCCTACACATTAAAATTAAAAAAAGAAAAGCATAAAGACTAAGCAAATACAAAATCAACAACAATTAAAAAGATGAAAACACATAAATAAAAATGACTCAGCACAGAAAATTAAGTGGAACAAAGAAACTGTCAACAACACACACACAAAAAGACATCAAAAAGACAGCACTAAATTCATATCTACCAATAATTATGCTGAATGTAAACGGACTAAATACACCAGTAAAGAGACAGAGTGGCAGAGTGGATAAGAAAACATGATCCCCCTATATGCTCTGACACACCTTAGACTTAAAGACACAAATAAAACTAAAACTCAAAGGATGAAAAAAATATATCAAGCAAACAACAATAAAAAAGAGCAGGAGCGGCAACATTAATTTCTGACAAAATAGACTTTAAAGTAAAATTCACCACAAAGGATAAGGAAGGACACAATATAATGATTAAAGGGTCAATACACTAGGAGGACATAACCATAATAAATATTTATGCACCCAACGATAGGGTTCCAAAATACAGAAAATCTAACATCATCGAAAAGAGAGATAGACAGTGCCACAGTAATAGGAGGAGACTTCAATACACCACTTTCGGTAAAGGACAGCACATCCAGAAAGAAGCTCAATAAAGACACGGAAGATCTAACCAACTTAACCCCATAAGCATATACAGACCACTCCACCCAACGGCAGCCAAGTATACTTTCTTTTCTAATGCACATGAAACACTGTCCAGAATAGACCTCATATTAGGCCATAAAACAAGCCTTCACAAAATCCAAAAGCATCAAAATATTAAAAAGCATCTTTTCTGACCATAAACCCATAAAAGTAGAAATTAATAACAAAAAAGCAAGGAAAAAAATCAAATACATGGAAACTGAACAACACCTTGCTCAAAAACTAGTGGGTTATAGAAGAAGTTAAGGAAGGAATAAAGAAATTCACAGAATCAAATGAGAATGAAAACACATCCTACCAGAGCCTTTGGGAACCAGCAAAAGCAGTGCTCAGAGGTCAATTTATAGAAATAAATGCACACATCCAAAGAGAAGAAAGGGCCCAAATAAAAATATTAGCCCTAAAACTCAAGCAAATAGCAGCAAAAGAAGCCCTCAGGCACAGAAGAAAGGAAATGATAAAAATACAGCAGAAATAAATGAAACAGGATAGAAAAACAAATGAAAGACAACAAGATCAAAAGCTAATTCTTTGAAAAGATTAACAATATTGATATACCATTGGCCAAACTGGCAGAAGAAAAACATTAGAGGAAGTAAATAACTTGAATAAGAAATAAGATGGGTGATATCACAACGGACCCAACTGAAATTAACAGAATCATAACAGAATACTATAAAAAATTGTACTCTAACAAGTTTGAAAACCTAGAGAAAATGGAAAATTTCTAGAAACTCACTACCTACCAAGACAAACACAAACAGAGGTAGAACAACTAAATAATCCCATAACAAAAGAAGAGATTGAACAGGTAATTAAAAAACTCTCCCCCCCCCCCAAAAAAAAACAAAAAACAAGCCCTGGCCCGGACGGCTTCACTAGAGAAGTCAAGCAAACTTTAAGAGAAGAGTTAACACCACCACTACTAAAGGTGTTCCAGAGGACAGAAAAGGATGGAATATTCCCAAACTTATTCTATGAAACCAGCATAACCCTGATACCAAAACCAGGTAAAGCCACCACAAAAAAAGAAAATTACATACCAACATCCCTCATGAGCATAGGTACAAAAATCCTCAACAAAATTCTAGCCAACAGAATTCAACAACATATCAAAAAAATAATTCACCATGACCAAGTGGGATTCATACCAGGTGTACAGGAATATTTGGATGCTAGAAAAAATTCATTGTCATCCAGAAAAGGCATTTGACAAAGTCCAACACCTATTCATAATAAAAATACTCAGCAGAATAGGAATAGAAGGAAAATTCCTCAATATAATAAATGACATTTATACAAAGCCAACAGCCAATATCATCTAAAATGGAGAGATTCTGAAAGCATTCCCCTTGAGAATGAGAAATAAACAAGGATGCCCTTTATCACCACTCTTACTCAACATTGTGCTGGAGGTCCTAGCCAGAGCAATTAGGCTAGAAAAAGAAATAAAGGGCTCCAAATTGGTAAGGAAGAAGTCAAAGTGTCTCTATTTGCAGATGACATGATCTTATACACAGAAAACCCTAAAGAATCCACGAGAAAACTCCTGGAACTAATACAAGATTTCAGCAAATTATCAGGATACAAGATAAACATGCAAAAATCAATGGGATTCCTCTACAACAACAAAGAGAACGTCAAAGAGGAAATCACCAAATCAATACCATTTACAATAGCCCCCAAGAAAATAAATCAATACCATTTACAATAGCCCCCAAGAAGATAAAGTACTTAGATATAAATCTAATCAGAGACATAAAATACCTCTATATAGAAAACTACAAGATACTACTGCAAGAAACCAAAAGAGACCTACATAAGTGGAAGAGCATACCTTCCTCATGGATAGGAAGACTCAACATTGTGAAAATGTCTGTTCTACCCAAAGTGATCTACAGATACAATGCAATCCCAATCCAAATTCCAACAGCATTTTTTAACCAGATTGAGAAACAAATCACCAACCTCATGTGGAAAAGTAAGAGGCCCTGGATAAGTAAAGCATTACTGCAGAAGAAGAACAAAGTGGGAGGCCTCACACTACCTGATTTTAGAAGCTATTGTACCGCCATGGTAGTAAAAACAGCCTGGTACTGCTACAACAGATACATAGACCAATGGAACAGAATTGAGAATTCAGATGTAAATTCATCCATCTATGAGCAGCTGATATTTGACAAAGGCCCAAAGTCTCTGTTAATCAGGGAAAACACAGTCTCTTTAACAAATGGTGCTGGTGTAAGTGGATATCCATCTGCAAATAAATGAAACAAGACCCATACTTCACACCATATAGGAACGCTAATTCAAAATGGATCAAAGACCTAAGTATAAAATCTAAAATGATAAAGATCATGGAAGAAAAAATAGGGACAATGCTAGAAGCCCTAATACATGACAAAAATAACATACAAAATGTTACTAACAGTGCAGAAACACCAGAAGAGAAACTATATAACTGGAATCTCCTAAAAATCAAACACTTATGTTCATCCAAATACTTCACCAAAAGAATAGAAAGACAATGTACAGACTGGGAAAAAAATTTTTGGCTACAACAAATCTGATCAACATCTAATCTCTAAAATCTATGAAAAAAAAGTTTTTTTTTAATACTGCAAAACCTCAACAACAAAAAGACAAATATCTCAATTAAAAAATGGGCAATGGATATGAAGAAGCACTTCACCAAAGAAGACATTCAGGCGCCTAACGGATACTTGAGGAAATACTCACGATCATTAGCCATTAGAAGAATGCAAATCAAAACTACAATGAGATACACTCTCACCCCAAGGATGCTAGCGTTAATCCAAAAAACACAAAATAATAAATTTTGGAGAGGTTGTAGAGAGACTGGAACACTTATACACTGCTGGTGGGAATATAAAATGTTACAACTACTTTGGAAATTGATTTGGTGTTTCCATGAAAAGCTAGAAATAGAAGTACCGTGTTGTTGTTGTTAGGTGCCCTGAGTCGGTTCCAAGTCATAGCGACCCTATGTGCAACAGAACGAAACACTGCCTGGTCCTGCACCATCATTACAATTGTTGTTATGCTTGAGCTCATTGTTGCAGCCACTGTGTCAATCCACCTTATTGAGGATCTTCCTCTTTTCCACTGACACTGTACTTGGCCAAGCATGACGTCCTTCTCCAGGGACTGATCCCTCCTGACTACATATCCGAAGTATGTAAGATGTAGCCTGGCCATCCTTGCTTCTAAAGAACATTCTGATTGTATTTCTTCCAAGACAGGTTTGTTCATTCTTTTGGCAGTCCATGGGGTATTCAATATTCTTTGCCAACACCACAGTTCAAAGGCATCAATTCTTCTTCGTGCTTCCTTATTCATTGTCCAGCCTTCACATGCATATCATGCAATTGAAAATACGATGGCTTGGTTCAGGTGCACCTTAGTCTTTCAAGGTGAGATCTCTGCTTTTCAGCACTTTTAAGAGGTTCTTTGCAGCAGATTTACCCAATGCAATGCGTCATTTGATTTCTTGACTGTTGCTTCCATGGCTGTTGATTGTGGATCCAAATAAAATGAGATCCTTGACAACTTCAATCTTTTCTCCATTTATCATGATATTGCTTATTGGTCCAGTTGTGAGGATTTTTGTTTTCTTTATGTGGAGGTGCAATCCATATTGAAGGCTGTGGTCTTTGATCTTCATTAGTAAGTGCTTCAAGTCCTTTTCATTTTCAGCAAGGAAGGTTGTGTCATCTGCATACTGCAGGTTGTTAATGAGTCTTCCTCCAATCCTGATGCCCCATTCTTTTTCGTGTAGTCCAGCTTCTCGGATTATTTGCTCAGCATAGAGATTGAATAGGTACTGTGAAATGATACAACCCTGACACACAACTTTATTGACTTTCAACCAATCAGTATCCCCTTTTCTATCCAAACAACTGCCTCTTTATCTATGTACAGGTTCTTCATGAGCACAATTAAGAGTTCTGGAGTTCCTATTCTTCGCGACGTTACCCGTAATTTGTTACACAGTCGAATGCCTTTGCATAGTCAATAAAACACTGGTAAACATCCTTCTGGTATTCTCTGCTTTCAGCCAGGATCCATCTGACATCAGCAATGATATGCCTAGTTCCACGTACTCTTCTGAAACCAGCTTGAATTTCTGGAAGTTCCCTGTCGATATACTGCTGCAGCCATTTTTGAATGATGTTCAGCAAAATTTTGCTTGTGTGTGGTATTAATGATATTGTTCTATATTTATCAAACATGCAATCAAGATGCACTGATAATTACTGGTGATTGGAATGCAAAATTTGGAAACAAAGAAGAAGGATTGGCAGTTGGAAAATATGACCTTGGTAATATAAACAATGCCAGAGATCGAAGGATAGAATTTTGAAAGACCAACGACTTCTTCATTGCAAATACCTTCTTTCACCAACATAAATGGCGACTATACACATGGACCTCGCCAGATGGAACACACAGGAATCAAATTGACTACATCTGTGGAAAGAGATGGTGGAAAAGCTCAATATCATCAGTTGGAACAAGGCCAGGGGCCAACTGTTTAACAAACCATCAGTTGCTCATATGCAAGGTCAATCTGAACTGAAGAAAATCAGAGCAAGTCCACGAGAGCCAAAATATGACCTTGAGTATATCCCACCTGAATTTAGAGACCATCTGAAGAATAGATTTGATGCATTGAACACTATTGACCGAAGGCCAGACGAGCTGTGGAATGACATCAAGGGCATCATACATGAAGAAAGCAAGAGGTCATTGATAAGACAGGAAAGAAAGAAAAGACCAAGATGGATGTCAGCGGAGACTCTGAAACTTGCTCACAAACATCGAGCAGCTTTAAATTCAGGTGAGATGTACTCATGGTTGTACTTTGGCTCTTGTGGACTTGTTCTAATTTTCTTCAATTTCAACTCGAACTTGCATACGGGCAATTGATGGTCTTCCACAGATGGCCCCTGGCCTTGTTCTGACTGATGATATTGAGCTTTTCCATCGTCTCTTTCCACAGATGTAGACTCTGAAAATTGTTCTTGAAGGTTGAGTAGCTAAAGCAGAAGGAAGAAATGATGAAGTAAAAGAACTTGACAGAAGAATTCAAAGGGCAGCTCAAGAAGACAAAGTAAAATATTATAATGACATGTGCAAAGAGCTGAAGGTAGAAAACCAAAAGGGAAGAACACGCTTGGCATTTCTCAAGCTGAAAGAACTAAAGAAAGAATTCAAGCCTCGAGTTGCAATAGTGAAGGATTCTATGGGGAAAATAGTAAGTGACGCAGAAAGTATCAAAAGAAGATGGAAGGAATACATGGAGTCATTATACCAAAAAGAACTAGTCAGTGTTCAACCATTTCAAGAGGTAGCATTTGATCAGGAACTGATGGTACTGAAGGAAGAAGTCCAAGATGCTCTGAAGGCATTGGCAAAAAACAAGACTCCAGGAATTGATAGAATATCAATTGAGATGTTTCAACAAATGGATGCAGTGCTGGAGGTGCTCTCTAGTCTATGCCAAGAAATATAGAAGGCAGCTTCCTGGCCAATTGACTGGAAGAGACCCATATTTATGCTTATTCTCAAGATAGGTGATCCAACCGAATGTGGAAATTATAAAATAGAAGTACCATAGGATCAAGTGATCCCACTCCTTGGAATATATCCTAGAGTAATAAGAGCCCTCACTCGAATAAGTATATGCACACCCATGTTCATGGCAGCAGTGTTCACAATAGCAAAAAGATGGAAACAACCTAGGTGCCCGTCAACAGATGAATGGATAAACAAATTATAGTATTTCACACAATGGAATACTATGCAACAATAAAGAACAACAATGAATCCGTGAAACATCTCATATCATGGAGGAATCTTGAAGGCATTATGCTGAGTGAAATTTGTCACAAAAGGACAAATATTATATGAGACCACTATTATAAGGACTCAAGAAAAGGTTTCAACACAGAAGAAAACACCCTTTGGTTGTTATGAGGATGGGGAGGCAGAGAGAGGGATATTCACTAGCTAGATGGTAGACAAGAATTATCTTAGTTGAAACCAAGCACTACACACAATACAGGGGAAGTCAGCACAACTGGACCAAACCAAAAGCTATGAAGTTTCCTGAATACAACCAAACACTTCGAGGGACAGATTCGTAGGGGCAGGGGTCTGGGGACCATGGTTTTAGGGGACATCTAGGTCAATTGGCATAACAAATGTATTAAGAAAACATTCTGCATCCCACTTTGGTGAGTGGTGTCTGGGGTCTTGACTTCTAAGATGTATCAATTGGTCCCAACCCACCTGGAGCAAAGGAGAATGAAGAACACCAAAGACACACGGAAAATATGAGCCCAGGAGACAGAAAGAGGCACATAAAACGGAGCTTCCATCAGCCTGAGATCAGAAGAATTAGATGCTGCCTGGCTACCACCAATAACTGCCCTGACAGGGAACACAACAGAGAATCCCTGAAGAAGCAGGAGAAAAGTGGGGGGCAGAGCTTGAATTTTAGTAAAAAGACCCCACTTAATGCTTTGAGACTTGAGGGCCCCCAGAAGACAGGGCCCCCAGACTCTCTGTTAGCCCACAATTAAAACCATTCCAGAAGCCAACTCTTCAGACAAAGTTTAGACTAGACTATAAGACATAAAATGATACTTGTGAAGAGTGTGCTTCTTAGCTCAAGTAGATACATGAGACTAAATGGGCAGCTCCTGTCCAGAGGCTAGAAAGGAACAGGAGCTGATTGAATGGATACAAGGAACACAGGGTGGGAAGGAGGTGTGTGCTGTCACATTATAGGGAGAGCAACTAGGGCCACTTAACAATGTGTATATAAATGTTTGTATGAGAAACTAACTTGAACTGTAAACTTTCACTTAAAGCACAATAAAAATTAAGTAAAAAAATAATAGTAATTCCTGGAAATTCAGAAGATTCTGTGTTCCTCGTTATCACAGCAAGATATTGAATTGCCTCACTTTCAACAAAAAATTACAAAACATACAAGATCGCAGGAGATGGCCCAATCAGACAAAACCATGAAAAAGTGGAAATTTCTCTAATGGGCACCAGGTTAATGGGAAAAATAGAAGACCTCCAGACAACAATGTTAAATATGTTTAAAGAAAACAAACTAAAGGAGATCAAGAAACTAAAAGAGAAACTCAGTAAGGAGATTGAAAACATTAAAAAGAGAAAGAGAGAAATGCTAGAATTGAGGAATAAAACAACTGAATCATAAAATGGAAGAGAAACATTTAACAGTAGATTTGAGCAGACCAAGGATAGAATAAGTGAGCTAGAAGACAGGGTAACTGAACTTACCACATTTCAAGAGAAACAAGAGAAATGAACAGAGAAAATAGAACAAAATGAAATGGAAATGAGAGGTTCTATTAATAAATCCAACGTTAGGATTTTTGGAATTCCAGAACAACAGGATAGTAAAACAACACAGGAACAATTTTTCAAGAGATAATCATAGAGAATTTGCCAGACCTGAATATAGAATTGAGCCCGCAAATCCAGGAAGCTAAACAAAATGCAAGCAGAAGAAATACAAAGAGGTCTACACAATGGCACATTTTAATAATATTCTTGAAAACTTAAGACAAGGAGATAATTCTGAAATCATGAAGAGAAAAGCACAATATAATATATTGTGATGGTTAAGATGTTTGTCAACTTGGCTGGGTCATGATTCTCAGTGTTTTGGCAGTTACATAATATTGTGATCACCCCACTGTTGAAATTTGATATGTGATCACCCCCATGATGGAATCTACTGAGTGGTACTGGAGAGGGTGGGGCCTGTGGCATCTCACCACCCCCTCAGCCTTCATCTCTCTGCCTTTCGCTGCCTACTTCCTTCCTGCTCACCTTGCAAATGTTGTTGGCTTGTTCTGGATCCAGTAGCTGTCTCTTGTCTTACCTCTGGTTCTTGCAACTTGAGCTAGCAGCTTACCTGCCCATCTTGGGATTTGTCAGTCTTTACAGCCTGCAAGCAAGAGTCTTACTCCCCAACCTACCTATCTTGGGTTCACCAGGCCCTGCAGCTATGTGAGTCAGGAGAAACCTTGCAGTCTTGCCTGCTGACCCTGGGAAATCCTCGACCTTCACAGCCCGTGAGCAGGAGCCCTGCTCTCCTACCTGCTCATCTTGGGTTCAGCAGCTTCTGCAGCTCTGTGAATTGGGAAAGGCCTCTGTCCTGATCCAAGGACTTGGGACGTTCCAACCCCTACAATGTCATGAGTTGTTTCCCTGATATATATATTTATATGCTTTCCTGGTTTTGCTTCTCTAGAAAACACAGCCTAAGACATATATCAAGCATCCTTCATAAGAATTTGTGCGGGTTTCTCCTCAGAATCCCTGGAAGCCAGAAGACAATGGAGTGACATATATAAAGTATTGAAGGAAAATAATTGTCAACCAAGAATTCTTTAGCCAGCAAACTTATCATTTAAAAATGAGGGGGATATCAAGACATTCCCAAATAAACAGAATCTCTGAGAATTTTTAACTTCCAGACCTGCACTGCAAGTATTACTTAATGGAGTTCTTCAGATGAAAAAGCAAGAATACTAGACAAATACTTGAATCTGCACATAGGAAAGGAAAAAGGGAGAGAGAGAGAAATCTCCAATAAGTGTAATGACATGGACATGTATAAGGACCAAGTATATGGTATATTCAGGTAGTAAACTCAGTAGTTACTTTCTACATGCAATACAGAATCAACTGCTTAAGAAAGAACTACAAATCAAACCTATTAGATATAGGATATATAATGATGTAACTGTAGACTCAACAGAATGAGGGGAGGGAGGAGCAAAACAGGAATAGAGTTTTAGTATGTTAATGTTGTATGTTACTTGTTTCTATGTTAAGTGCTGGCAGGAAGTTGAAATAAGTTGCTGCAATTGTAAGTTGTTCAATGTAACATTTATGGTAACCACTAAGAAAATACTTAGAAAAGTACACAGAAAGGAAGAAAGTAGAAATCAACTGTCTCAGCAAAAAAGCAGCTAAACACAGGAAGTAACAGAAACATGGGAATAATGGGACAAAGAAGATATAAGACACACAAGAAACAATCAGCAATATGAATGAAGTATATACTTCATTTTCAGTAATCACCTTAAATGTAAACGGCCTAAACTCCCCATTCAAAAGACAGAGAGTGACAAAATGGATTAAAAAGAAAAATCATGATCTGTCCTTATGATGCCAACAAGAGACACACCTTTACACAAGGATACAAACAGACCGAACATAAAAGGATGGAAAAGAATATGCCATGCAACTGGTAACGAAAAAAGATAAAATAGACTTTAAATCAGAATCTATCATAAGTGATAAAGGATATTAGATAACATAGTCAGTTAATGAAGAAGACAGCCCTTAGAGGAAAATTTATAGCAATAGAAAATAGCAATAAATCCCTACATTTAAAAAGAATAAAGGTCTCACAAAGTAGGCTAACCCTCAGCTTGAGAAACTAGAAAAGATGATCAAACTAAACCTAAAGGTACCAGTAAAAAAGAATTAATAAAGATCAGAGCAAAAAGAAATGGAATAGAGAACAGAAAAATAGTAGAGAGAATCAACAAAACCAGAAGTTGGCTGTTTGAAAAGATCAATAAAATAGACAAACCACTTACTAGGCTGACAGAGGATCAAAGAGAAAAGATGCAAATAACCAAAATATGAAATTAAAGCAGAGATATTACAACTTACCCACTTGAAGTGAAAAGTATCATAACAATACTATGAACTACTGTACTCCAACAAAATTGACGATTTTGATGACATGGACAAATTTCTAGCAGCACATAACCTACCTAAACTGAATGAAAAGGAAGTAGAAAATCTCAACAGACCCCTAACAAGCAAAGGGATTTAATCAGTAACAAAAACCCTCCCAAGAAAAAAATCCGGGATCAGACTGCTTCACTGGGGAATTCCATCCAACATTCAGAGAAGAACTGACACCAGGCTGGTTCAAATTCTTCCAAAAAGTACAGGAAGAAGGAATACTCCCTAACTCTTTCTATAAAGCCAGCAACACCTACGAACCAATGCCAGACAAAGACACCAAAAGAAAAGCAAACTACAGATCAATATCCCTTATGACTATAGATGCCAAAATGCTCAACAAAAATACTAGCAAACAGAATCCAACAGCATATTAAAATAATTATATATAATGATCAAGTGGAATTTACTCCAGGAATGCAACATTAGAAAATCAGCCAATATAATACATTAATAGAACAAAGGAAAAGCACAACATGATCATTTCAATCGATGCAGAAATGGCATTTGATAAAATCCAGTGCCCGTCCTTGGCAAAAACGCTTAAGAAGATAGGAATAAAAGGGAAGGCCCTCAACGTGATTAAGGGCATTTATGGAAAACCTACAGCCAACATTATACTCAATGGAGAAAGATTGAGAACTTTCCCCATGAAAATGGGAACAAGACAAGGATGCCCACTCTGACTGCTCCTATTCAACATTGTACTGGAAGTCCTAGCCAGAGCAATAAGGCACAAAAAGAAATAAAATATATCCAATTTGAAAAGTAAGAGGTAAAACTATCTCTATTCACAGATGACATTATTGTATATATAGAAAATTCCACAGAACCTACTAAAAAGCTTCTAGAACTAAAAGAGAAATTTAGCAAAGTTGCAGGATACAAGGTCAACACACAAAAATCAGTTGAATTTCTATACACCAGCAATAAGAAATCTGAAAGGGAGAAGACAGGACCAAGATGGCAAAACAGAAGTTTCCTGTCATTCCTCTTACAACAAAGACCTGAAAAAAAAAGTGAATCAAGTATATATGACAATCGAGGAACCTTAACCATCAAAGACAAAGCAAAAGAATTGGACTGAGCAGCAGGTGGAAAGAGAAACAGTTCAAAAGCAGTGGAAACGGGGAACTGCAGATCACAGATTTGCTGGTGCCCTGCTAGCTGTCTGCATAGTGCACATGGGCTGAGACAAGAAACAATATACCAAGCCAAAGCCCACCACACCTCACACAGCAAAGCAGCAGCAAGTCTGCACGCACCTCCAGAACCAAACAAGAGCAGCCCCAGACCTGTGAAAGTTAAGAGTAAGCCCCCAACCTACCTTGAACACTAGCAAAATAACCACACCCCCCAAGGGTTCACAGCGGAGAAGCAATTCCTTCCCCTCACAAACTCACCACCCCACTCCCACACCAGGCCCACAGCATTCAACAATGCCATGCCCCCTAAGCTGGGATCTCAGGGCCGGTCAGGAGGCCCTGCCCCTTTGTCCAGCCATTGGCATACAGAGTCTACAGACTTGCAGCACCCCTCACCCCTGCCCAGCCCCTTGTGTGCCAATTCAACACTACATGCTCTCATTAGCATAAAACAGCAGGACATAAACCTGAAGCCCATTTTCACCTGCAGCAGTCAAGGGGAAGCTGCAGATTTATGAAATTTGATACTGTCCTGCCCCCTAGGAAGGGCCCTCACCCACCCACACTTGGGGCCTGAGGGCCAGTGGTACCACCAAATCCATCTAGCCATCCACGACAGAGGTCTGAGAATGAATGGTACCTCCCAGTTCCTCCAGCTAACAGCACCAGCTGCCCAAGGACTGGCTGTGTTACCCCCTCCCAGTATGCACTCTAAGGGTCAAAGACATGCCCTCCATCCAGGCACCCAGGGGCAGCAGTCAGTCCCCTGAATGCCCACACATTGCCCCCCACTGCAACCAGAGACCTCTGCCAGCTCTGAAGACCCCCACACAGCTCTGCTTGCCTAGGACTGTAGGGGAGAGTCTGCACCACACAGTTGGTGACTGACAACCTGGACAACTGTGCCCCAAATAAATGCACTCCCCCAAGAACAGTGAACAGAGTCCTGGGCTGAAACACCTACTGACTGCTCTGACCACCTGGAAGAAGGACATGAGAGCTTCCATGATGCCAACAACCAAAGTAGCTCACATGCACAGCCTACTTGGACATATCAAAACAAAACAAAAATACAGGATGCAGTAAACAAAAACACAATGACTAAATGTAATAACTTATTGATGCCTCGGAGACAACAGTCAATATCAAATCACATAAAGAAGCAGGACAAGATAGTTCCAGCAAGCAACCAAAATAAAGAACCAGAAAACCAGAGGAAAATAACACAATGGAACTACATGATAAACAATTCATAAGACTAATATTCAGAGCAATCCAAAAGATCAGGAAGATCTGACAAAACGCAGACAAAGCCAAGGGTTACACAGACAAAGCAAAAGAAGAATTCAGGAAAACAATACAAGAACAAAACGATAGAATAAACAGGCTGGTAGAAACCAGAGACAGCAACTAGAAATCCAAAAGATTAACAATAAACTTTCAGAATTAGACAATTCAATATAAGGTCATGGGAGCAGAATTGAGACAATGGAAGTCAGAATTAGTGAGATTGAAGATAAATCCCTTAACACAAATTATTTCAAGGAAAAATTAGAAAAAAAAGAGTGAAAAAAATAAATAAAGGCTAAGAATTATATGGGATACTATCAAGAGGAAAAACCTACGAATGATAGTACCAGACTGGGGGGGGGGGGTGAGGATAACCGATAAAATACAGAGAATTGTTGAAGATTTGCTGGCAGAAAACATCCACCATATCATGAAAGACAAGAAGATATCTATCCAAGAAGCTCAATGAACCCACTATAGGGAAAAACCCAAAAGGAAGTCACCAAAACATATCACAATCAAACTTGCCAAAACCAAAGACAAAGAATCTTGAGAGCAGCTAGGGATAAACAAAAACTTACCTACAAAGGAAAACCAATAATACTAAGCTCAGACTATTCAGCAGAAACCACGCAAGCAATAAGTCAATGGGATGACATATACAAAGCCTTGAAGGAAAAATAAAATTGCCAGCCAAGAATTATATATCCAGCAAAATTGTCTCTCAAATAGGCTGGTGAAATTAGGTCATTTCCAGATAAACAGAAATTAAAGGAATTTATAAATACTAGACCAAAATTATAAGAAATGTTAAAGGGAGTCCTCCGGTTAGAGAATCAACAACATCAGACAGCAATCCAAGAATATGACATAAGACTGATCAACCAGTTATCACCCATACAGGGAATCTGCAAAAACAAATCAAAGCTAAAAGATTGAAAATGAGCCAAAGATGTCAATATGTAAACTATGACAACATCAAAACAAAAATAGGGAATAAACAGTGTAGTCATAGAACTTCCATATGGAGAGGAAGTTAAGGCTACATCATTGTTATAAAATTAGAAAAATAAAGTTAATTTTCAAGATAACCACAAAGGAAGTTAACAAACCCACTCATCAAAATAAAAAAAGAAGAAAAATATAAACACTCAGCAAACACAATATCAACAATAATGAAAGAGATGAAAAGAAAATACGTAAAAAGAACTCAGGACAGAAAATTAAGTGGAACAAAAAAACTGCCGATGTTGCACACAAACACACACACAAAATACATCAAAATGACTGCAGTAAACTCATTAAAAAAACAACAAACCCATTGCCGTTGAGTTGATTCTGACGCATAGTGGCCCTATAGGACAGAGTAGAACTGCCCCATAGAGTTTCCAAGGAGCGCCTGGTGAATTTAAACTGCCGATATTTAGCTTAGCAGCTGTAGATCTTAACCACTATGCCACCGGGCTTTCCAGTAAACTCATAAAAAAAAAACCTGTCAATAATTACACTGGATGTAAAGGGCCTAAATGCACCAGTAAAGAGACAGAGAGTGGCAGAATGGGTTTAAAAAAAAAAAAGATCCATCTATATGCTGTCTGCAAGAGACACACCTTATACACAAAGACAGAACAAACTAAAAGGATGGAAAAAATATATACCAAGCAAAAACAACCCAAAGAGCAGGAGTGGCAATATTAATATCTGATAAAAGAGACTTTAAAGCAAAATATACCATAAAGGATAAAGAATTACACTATAGGAGGCAAAGCCAAGATGGCAGAATAGACAGATGCTCCCGGTGAGCCCTCTTTACAACAAAGACCTGAAAAAACAAGTGAAATGAGTGTATTTATGACCCTGAGAATCGAAGGCAAGCTTAGAAAACGAACTGAGTGGCAGGGGTAGGAAGAGACTGTTCAGAAGCAGAGAGGAGTTACCGGACCTGAATTGCAGGGAGCCCTCAGACACCATTCCCAGAGTGGTGGCGGTGGGCTAGTACTAGCGTTCGGCCACAGTTTCCTCAGGGAGAATCAGCCAGCCACACAGCCTAATCACAGCTCCGGAACCAGAGAAGAATGGCGCTCTCGGCAAAAGCTAGCTACTCATGTATATTTTACCGCTGCCACCCCCAAGCCAGCTTCAGTGGCTTAATTTCCTGGGCTTGAAATAGGCACTCTTGAGTGCCTAGAGCCATCCTCCTGACCTTGGAGAAGGAAAAACGTTGCAATTGGGAGAAGAGATAATTTGCCAGCTCCACTAACCGGGGGAGCTCAGGACAGAAGCGGCTCCTGTTGAGGCATAAACGGTCCATGGACTTTGAGCACCTTTCCCTTCTGCATGGACCTGCGTGGGCCTGTTTCAGGAGACTAGGCCCTTGTTGGCAGACTCCAACTGTTTCAGCTTTATGTTGGAGAGGTGGGTGTTTGATGTTTGACATTCCTTTGCCTATTAAACAGGGTCCTCACCTACCCACATCAGGGGCCTAAGGACTGGTAGCTCCAGTCAGGTCACCCAGCCACCTGCAACAGGGGTCCAAGGATAACTGGTACCTCCCAGTCCTTACAACCAAAAACATTGGGTGCCCATGTTCCATCTGCAGAACCCACACACCTGCATGCTCTAGGGAACAGGGAAGTACTTTCCTCAGAAACACGTGGGGGTCGGTTCTCAGCCAACTGCCTCTCCAGAGCGTGACCCCCTGCTACAACCACATACCAGTACCTACATCAATCCCTAAGACTGTAGGACAGAGCCTATACCACACACTTGATCAGCTACCTGGACACCTGAGCTGAATTCATACAATAAAACTGAATGGACTGATATACCTGATAAGATCTCTAACCATCTGGGGACAGGATGTTAGGGCTTCAAAGGTGAAAATAATCAAGTTAGCTCACCCAAGCAACCCATTTGGATATATCAAAACAGAACAAAGCAAGAAGCTACAGCACAGTAAGCAAGCATAAACTAATACAATAACTTATAGATGGTTCAGAGACAACAGTCAATATCAAGCCACATAAAGAAACAGACCACGATCACCCCAACAAGCTCTCAAAACAAAGAATCCAGGGATCTTCTAGATGAAAGTGCATTCCTGGAATTACCAGAGGCAGAATACAGAAGTCAATTATACAGAACCCTTCAAGACATCAGGAAGGAAATGAGGCAATGCTCAGAACAAGCTGAGGAACACACAGATAAAGCAATTGAAGAAATTACAAAGATTATACAGGAACATAATGAAAAATTTAATAAGCTGGAAAAATCCATAGAGAGACAGCAAACAGAAGTTCAGAAGATTAACAATAAAATTACAGAAGTACTCAACTCAATAGAAAGTCAGAGGAGCAGAATTGAGCAAGTAGAAGCCAGAATTTCTGAACTTGAAGATAAATCACTTGGCACTAATATATTTGAAGAAAAATCAGATAAAAGAATTTAAAACAATGAAGAAACCCTAAGAATCATGTGGGATTCTATCAAGAGAAATAACCTACAAGTGATTGGAGTACCAGAACATGGAAGGGTAACAGAAAATAGAGTGAGAATTGTTGATTTGTTGGCAGAAAAGTTCCCTGATATCGTGAAAGATGGGAAGATATCTATCCAAGATGCTCATCGAACTCCACATAAGGTAGATCTTAAAAGAAAGTCACCAAGACATATTATAATGAAAATTGCCAAAACCAAAGATAAAGAGAGGATTTTAAGAGCAGCAAGGGATAAACGAAAAGTCACCTACAAGGGAGAGCCAATAAGAATAAGCTCGGACTACCCGGCAGAAACCATGCAGGCAAGAAGGCAATGGAATGACTTATTTTAAAAATTGAAGGGAAAAAACTGCCAGCCAAGAATCATATATCCATCAAAACTGTCTCTTAAGTATGAAGGTGAAATTAGAACATTTCCAGATAAATAGAACTTTAGGGAATTCGTAAAAACCAAACCAAAACCACAAGAAATACTAAAGGGAGTTCTTTGGTTAGAAAATCAATAATATCAGGTATCAACCCAAAACTAGAACACTGGGTAGAGCAATCAGAAGTCAACCCAGACAAGGAAATAAAAAAAAAAGCAAGATTAAAAAAATAAAATAAAAAACCCAAAGCAGGGTAACAGCGATGTTATTACATAAAAGAAGACAACATTAAAACAATAAAGAGGAACTGAGAAATGTAATCATAGGTTTTCCATATGGAGAAGAAGATACGGTGATACAAAGAAATAAAAGTTAGGTTTAAATTTAGAAAAATAGGGGTAAATAATAGGTAAGCACAAAGGAGACAAACTATCCTACTCATAAAAATAAAATACAAGAAAAATATAGAGACTCAGCAGAAAAAAAATCAACAACTAATATGAGGAAAGGCTAGCATATAAAGATAAGCTACTCAGCACATAAAATTAAGTGGGAAAAACAGTCAACAACACACAAAAAAGACGTCAAAATGATAGCCCTAAATTCATACCTATCCATAACTACACTGAATGTAAATGGACTAAATGCACCGATAAAGAGACAGAAAGTGGCAGAATGGATTTAAAAACATGATCCGTCTATATGCTGCCTACAAGAGACACGCCTTAGTCTTAGAGACACAGACAAACTAAAACTCAAAGGATGGAAAAAAAATATATCAAGCAAACAACAATCAAAAAAGAGCAGAGCGGCAATATTAATTTCTGACAAAATAGACTTTAAAGTTAAATCCATCAGAAAGGATATGGAAGGGTGCTATATAATGATTAAAGGGACAATATACCAAGGAGATATAACCATATTAAATATTTATGCACACAATGACAAAGCTGCAAGATACATAAAACAAACTAACAGCATTGGAAAGTGAGACATTCAACTCCACAATAATAGTAGGAGACTTTAACACAACACTTTCGGTGAATGACAGGACCTCCAGAAAGAAGCTCAATAAAGACATGGAAGATCGAAATGCCCCAATGAACCAACTCGACCTCATAGATATCTACAGAACACTCCAACGAACAGCAACCAAGTTTACTTCCTTTTCTAGTGCACATGGAACATTCTCTAGAATACACCACATATTAGGTCATAAAGCAAGCCTTAGCAGAATCCAAAACACTGAAATATTACAAAGCATCTTCTCTGACCATAAGGCCATAAAAGTGGAAATCAATAACAGGAAAAGCAGGGAAAAGAAATCAAACACTTGGCAACTGAACAATTCCCTGCTCAAAAAAGACTGGATTATAGAAGACATTAAGAATGGAATAAAGAAATTCATAGAATCCAATGAGAATGAAAACACTTCCTATCAGAACATTTGGGACAGAGCAAAAGCAGCGCTCAGAGGCCAATTTATATCACAAAATGCACACATACAAAAAGAAGAAAAGGCCAAAATCAAAGAATTATCCCTACAACTTGAAGAAATAGGAGAGCAATAAAAGAAACCCTCAGGCACCAGAAGAAAACAAATAACAATTAGAGCAGAACTAAATGAAATAGAAAACAGAAAAACGACTGAAAGAATTAACAAGACCAAAAGCTGGGTCTTTGAAAACATCAACAAAATTGATAAGCCATTGGCCAAACCAACAAAAGAAAAACAGGAGAGGAAGCAAATCGTCCAAACATGAAATGAGATGGGCGATATTACAACAGACCCAACTGAAATTAAAAGAATCATATCAGATTTCTATGAAAAATTGTACTCAAACAAATTGAAAACCTAGAAGAAATGGATGAATCCCTAGAAACACACTACTTACCTAAACTAACAGAAACAGTGGTAGAACAACTAAATAGACCCATAACAAAAGAAGAGATTGAAAAGATAATTTTAAAAACTCCGAACAAAAAAATCCCGGGCCTGGACAACTTCACTGCAGAGTTCAATGAAACTTTCAGAGAAGAGCTAACATCGCTACTACTAAAGGTATTTCAGAGCATAGAAAAGGATGGAATACTCCCAAACCCATTCTCTGGAGCCAGCATATCCCTGATACCAAAACCCGGTAAAGATACCACAAAAAAAGAAAATTACAGACCTAAATCCCACAGTAACTTAGATGCAAAAATCCTCAACAAAATTCTAGCCAATAGAATTCAACAACATACAAAAAATAATAATTCGCCATGACCAGTTGGGATTCATACCAGGAATGCAGGGATGGTTCAACATTAGAAAAAGAATTAATGTAATCCATCACATAAATAAAACAAAAGAGAAGAATCACATGATTTTATCAATTGATGCAGAAAAGGCATTTGACAAAGTTCAACACCCTTTCATGATAAAAAGTCCCAGC
The DNA here is from genome assembly GCF_024166365.1 of Elephas maximus indicus. Classification (NCBI taxonomy): domain Eukaryota; kingdom Metazoa; phylum Chordata; class Mammalia; order Proboscidea; family Elephantidae; genus Elephas; species Elephas maximus. The sequence continues at coordinate 108,070,262 of NC_064846.1, forward strand.
AAAATAGGAATCGAAGGAAAATTCCTCAACATAATAAGGGTATTTATTCAAAGCCAACAGCCAACATCATCCTAAATGGAGAGAGCCTGAAAGCATTCCCTTTGAGATTGGGAACCAGACAAGGATGCCCTTTATCACCACTCTTATTCAATTTTGTGCTGGAGGTCCTAGCCAGAGGAATTAGGCTAGATAAAGAAATAAAGGGTATCCAGAGTGACAAGGAAGAAGTAAAATTATCTCTTATTTGCAGACAACTTTATATTATACACAGAAAACCCTAAGGAATCCTCAAGAAAACTACTGAAACTGATAGAAGAGTTCAGCAGAGTATTGGGATACAAGATAAAGTTGAATTCCTCTACAACAACAGAAAGAACATTGAAGAGAAAATCACCAAATCAATACCTTTTACAGTAGCCCCCAAGAAGATAAAATACTTAGGAATAAAACTTACCAGTGGCGTAAAAGACTTATACAAAGAAAACTGTGATATACCTTGCTCATGAATAGGAAGAGTTAACAGTATGAAAACGGCTATTCTACCAAAAGTAATCTATACATTTAATGCAATTACAATCCAAATTCCAATGACATTCTTTAATGAGATGGAGAAACAAATCACCAACTTCTTATGGAAGGGAAAGAGGCCCCGGATAAGTAAAGCATTACTGAAAAAGAACAACGTGGGAGGCCTCACTCTACCTGAATTTAGAACCTATTATACCGCCACAGTAGTCAAAACAGCCTGGTACTGGTACAACAACAGATTCATAGACTAATGGAACAAAATTGAGAATCCAGACATAAATCCATCCACAAATGAGTAGTTGATATTTGACAAAGGCCCCAAAACTGTTAAATGGGGACAAGACAGTCTTTTTAAGAAATGGTGCTGGCATAACTGGATATCCATCTGCCAAAAAGTGAAACAAGACCCATACCTCACTCCATGCACAAGAACGAGCTCAAAATGGATTAAAGACCTAAATATAAAATTCTAAAACAATAATGATTGTGGAAGAAAAAATAGGGACAACATTAGGTGCCCTAATACGTGGTATAAACAGTATACAAAACATTACTAACAATGCAGAAGAAAAACTAGATAAGTGGGAGCTCCTACAATTAAAACACCTATGCTAATCCAAGGACTTCAGCAAAGGAGTAAAAAGATTACCTGCACACTGGAAAAAAGTTTTTAGCTATGACATTGCTGATCAGCCCCTGATCTCTAAAATCTACATGATACTGCAAAAACTCAACTACAAAAAGACAAATAACCCAATTAAAAAATGGGCAAACGATATGAACAGACACTTCAGTAAGGAACACATTCAGGTAGCTAACAGATACATGATGAAATGCTCATGATCATTAGCCATTAGAGAAATGCAAATCAAAACTACGGTGAGATTTCATCTCACTCCAAGAAAAAAAACAAGGTTGGTATTAATCCAAAAAGCACAAAATAATAAATGTTGGAGAGGCTGTGGAGAGACTGGAACAGTTATACACTGCTGGTGGGAATGTAAAATGGCACAACCACTTTGGAAATCGATTTGGCACTTCCTTAAAGAGCTAGAAATTGAACTATCATACGATCCAGCAATCCCACTCCTTGGAATATATCCTAGAGAAATAAGAGCCTTTACACGAACAGATATATGCACACTCATGTTCATTGCAACACTGTTTACAATAGCAAAAAGATGGAAGCAACCAAGGTGTCCATCAATGGATGAATGGATAAATAAATTGTGGCATATTCACACAATGGAATACTATGCATCAATAAAGAACAGTGATGAATTTGTGAAACATTTCATAACATGGAGGAATCTGGAAGGCATTATGCTGAGTGAAATTAGTCAGTTCCAAAAGGATAACTATTGTATAAGACCACTATTATACAAACTCAAGATATAGTTTAAACAGAGAAGAAAATATTCTGTGATGGTTATGAGAGGGGTGAGGGTGGGAGGGTAGGAAAGGGGTATTCACTAATTAGGTAGTAGACAACCTAATTAGGTGACGGGAAAGACAACACACAATACAGGGGAGGTCAGCACAACTGGACTAAACCAAAAGCAAAGAAGTTTTCTGAATAAACTGAATGTTTCTAAGGCCAGTGTAGCAGGGGCGGGGGTTTGGGGACCATGGTTTTAGGGGACATCTAAGCCAATTGGCATAACACAATCTATTAAGAAAACATTCTGCATCCCACCTTGGAGAGAGGTTTCTAGGGTCTTAAACGCTAGCGAGCGGCCATCTAAGATACATCAATCGATCTTAACCCATCCGGATCAATGGAGAGTGAAGAACACCAACGACACAATGTAATTACAAGCTCAAGAGATAGATAGGGCCATATAAACCAAAGACGACATCATTCTGAGACCAGAAGAGCTAGACGTTGCCCGGCTACCACCGATGACTGCCCTGACAGGGAACGCAACAGAGAACCCCTGGGGAGCAGGAGAGCAGTGGGATGCAGACCTCAAATTCTCGTGAAAAGACCAGACTTAATGGTCTGACTGAGACTAGAAGGACCCTGGTGGTCATGGCCTCCAGACTGTCTGTTGGCCCAAGATAGGAATAATTCTGAAAGCCAATTCTTCAGACATGGATTGGACTGGACAATGGGTTGGGGAGGGATGCTGGTGAGGAGTGAGGTTCTTGAATCAGGTGGACACTTGAGACTATGTTTGCATCTTATGCATGGAGGGGAGAAGAGAGAGTAGAGGGGGTTAGAAGCTGGCAAAATGGACACGAAAAGATAGTTTAGAGATTGAGAACCAAATCGCCAACTTTATACAGAGAGGGAAAAGGCCCTGGATAAGTAAAACATTACTGAAGAAGAAGAACAAAGTGGGAGGCCTCATACTACCTGATTTTAGAATCTAATCTACGGCCACAGTAGTCAAAACATCCTGTTACTGGTACAACAGATGCATCGACCAATGGAACAGAACTGAGAACCCAGACATAAATTCATCTATCTATGAGCAGCTGATATTTGACAAAGGCCCAAAGTCCATTAAATGGAGAAAAGACAATCTATTTAACAAATAGTGCTGCCATAACTGGAAATACATCTGTAAAAAAAATGAAACAAGGCCCCTATCTCACACCATACACAAGAACTAACTCAGAATGGATCAAAGACCTAAATATAAAATGCTCCTTCTTGATCATTAGCCATTAAAAAAAAAAAGAGAAGTGCAAATCAAAGTTTCATTGAGTTAACATCTCACCTGGACTATACTGGCACTAATCCAAAAACCACAAAATAACAAATGTTGGGGAGATTAGAACCCTTATGCACTGCTGATGGGAATGTAAAATGGTACAACCACTTAGGAAAACGATATTGCACTTCTTTAAAAAGCCAGAAACAGAAATAGCATACAATCCAATGACCCCCCTCTTAGGAATATATCCTAGAGAAATAAAAGCCGTCACATGAACAGACATATGCACACCCATATTCACTACAGCACTATTCACAACATCAAGATGATGGAAACAGCATAAATGTCCATCAACAGATGAATGAATAAACAAATTATTTTACATACAAACAATGGAATACTATGCAATGATAAAGAATAATGATGAATCAGAAACATCTCACAACGTGGATGTGAGTGAAATAAGTCAGTCACAAGAGGACAAATATTGTATGTGACCAGTTTATAAGAACTCAAGAAAAGATTTACATGCAGAGAAAAAAAGCATTCTTCGATGGTTACGAGGGCATGGAGGGAGAGAGGGGAAGTCACTAACTAGATAGTAGACAAGTGTCAGCTTCGGTGAATGGAAGGACAACATACAGTAGTATAGAAGTCAGCACAACTGGACCAATGCAAAAAGCATAGAAGTTTCCTAGACACATCCAAATACTTTGAGGGATCAAGTAGCTGGGGCCTGGGGATCATAGTCTTGGGGGACATCTAAGTCAATTGGCATAACATAGTTCATAAAGAAACTGTTTTCCATCCCACTTTGTTGACTTGCATCTGTGGTCTTAAAAGCCTGGAGCAAAGGAGAATGAAGGAAACTAAAGACGCAAGGAAAATACTAGCCTAATGGACTAAAGGACCATGTGAAACAGAGACTCCACCAACCTGAGACCAGAAGAACTAGATGGTGTCCGGCCACCACCAACCACTGCCCTGACAGGGATCAGAGAGTCTGAGACAGAGAAGGAGAAAAATGTAGAACAGAATACAAATTCACGTAAATAGACCGACTTAACTCATTTGACAGAGACTGGAGTAATCTCTGAAACTATGGTCCCAGACACTCTTCTAACCCAGAACTGAAGACATCACCAAAGCCCAGTTTTCAGACAAAGATTAGACAACCCTACAAAACAAAAAAATAATCCTATGAGGAATGTGCTTCTTAGTTCAATTGAATATACAAGACCAAATGGGCAGCTCCTGTCCATAAGCAGGTTGAGAAGGCAGGAAGGGACAGGAACTGGACAAATGGACACAGAGAACCCAGGGTGGAAAGGGTGAGCATGCTGTCACATTCTGGGGGTTGCAACCAATGTCACAAAACAATATGTGTATTAATTTTTAGAGAGAAATTAACTTGAGGTGTAAACTCCCACCCAAAGCACAATTTTAAAAAAAATTTGAAAATGAAATTAATAAAACAACTCCATTTTAGCATCTAAGACAAAATACTTAGAGATAAATTTACCCAGGGATGTGGAAGATTTACACAATAAAAATTATAAAACACTGCTGAAAGAGACTAAAGAAGACCTAAGTAGTTGGAAAGACGTTCCTTGCTCATGGATTGGAAGACATAATATAGGAAAGATTGCTCATATGTAAGTTCAAGTTGAAGCTGAAAAAAATCAAAGGAAATCCAAGAGCCAAAATATGACTTTGAATACATCCTGCCTGAATTTAGAGACAATCTCAAGAATAGTATAGAGTTATATACTCATTAATAGTATATAATAATTGCTTTTTTTGTTTGTTTGTTTCTTGTTTTTTTCTCAGTAATAGATTTGATGCACTGAACTCTAATGACCAAAGACCAGAAGAGTTGTGGATGACATCAAGGACATCATACATGAAGAAAGTAAAAAGTCCTAAATAGATGGAAAGATGTTCTATGCTCATGGATTGGAAGATTTAACAGTCAAGATGTCATTCCTAACCAAATCCATCTACAAATACAACACAATCCCAATCAAAATTCCAACAGCGTTCTTTACAGAAATGGAAAAAACTAAGCCTTAATCTTATATGGAAAGACATGAGACCCCAAATTGCCAAAGAAATTTCAAAGAACAAAGTAAGAAACCTCAAACTTCCTGACAACAAAACATATTACACAGCTACGGTAATAAAGACAGCCTTGTACTGGCTTAATGATAGACACATAGGCCAATGGAATAAAATTGAAAATCTAGAAATAAATGCCAACATCTATGATCAATTGATTTTTGAAAAGGAAGCCAAATGCATTCAATGGGGGAGGTAACAGTCTCTTCAACAAATCGTGCTCTCAAGGCTAGATTTCCACATGCAGAAAAATATAACAAGGTCCATACCTCACACCATACACAAAAACTAATTCACAACGGATCAGGGACCAAAATGTTAAATCTAAAACCATAAGCTTCTTGGAAGAAAATATAAGAGTGAAACTTTGGGACCTAAATTTTTTTTCAATGATAGACTATCAAACACAACAAAGAATGCATGAGCTACAGAAAGTAGATAACTGGGACCTCATAAAAGTAAAATACTTACATTCATCAAAAGACTTTCTCAAAAGAGTAAAGGGGCAATCTACAGACTGGGAAAAAATCTTTGGGAATGTTATGACTGATAAGGGTCTAATATCTACACTATATGGAAAATTTCTACAGCTTAACAACAAAAAGACAAATATCCCAATCAAAAACTGGGCAAAGAACATTAACAGACACTTCACCAAAGAGGATATTCAAATGGACAACCAAAAACAGAACAAAACAAAAAAACAAACCCTTTGCCGTCACGTCGATTCCTACATAGGGACCCTATAAAGACAGAGTAGGACTGCCCCATAGGGTTTCCAAGGAGCAGCTGGTGGATTCGAACTGCCCACCTTTTGGTTAGCAGCCAAGCTCTTTTTTTTTTTTTAATGGAACAAACTAGTTTCTCGTTAAACAGTTAGTACACATACTGTTCTATGACATCGGTTAACAACCCTACGACATGTCAACACTCTCCCTATTACCAGCTTTTCTGTTCCCTCCTGCCTTCTAGTCCTTGCCCCTGGGCTGGTGTGCCCCTTTTTTCTCGTTTTGTTTTATGGGTCTGTCCAATCTTTGGCTGAAGGGTGAACCTCAGGAGTGACTTCATTACAAGCTGAAAGGGTGTCCAGGGTCCGTACTCTCAGGGTTTCTCCAATCTCTGTCAGGCCAGCAAGCCTGGTCTTTCTTTTTGAGTTAGAATTTTGCTTCACATTTTTCTCCAGCTCTGTCTGGGACCCTCTATTGTGATCCTTGTCAAAGCAGACAGTGGTGGTAGTTGGGCACCATCTAATTGTACTGGACTCAGTCTGGTGGAGGCTATGGTAGATGTGGTCCATGAGTCCTTTGGACTAATCTTTCCCTTGTATCTTCAGTTCATTCTTCCTTGCTTCCAAAGGGATAAGACCAGTGGAGTATCCTAGATGGCCGCTCACAGTCTTTCAAAACCCCGGATGCTACTCACAAAAGTAGAATGTAGAACATTTTCTTTATAAACTATGTTATGCCAGTTGAGCTAGATGTTCCCTGAGACCATGGTCCCCACCGCCCTCAGCCCAGCAATTTGGTCCCTCAGGGAGTTTGGATGTGTCAGTGGAGCTTCCATAACCTTGCCTTGTACAAGTTGTGCTGACTTCCCCAATATTGCGTACTGTCTTACCTTTCACCAAAGTTACCACTTAACTATTGTCTATTAAGTGTTTTCCCATCCCTACCTCTCTCCTCCCTCATAACTATCAAAGATTATTTCTTTTTAAGTGTAAACCTTTTCATGAGTTTTTACAGTAATGGTCTCATACGATATTTGTCCTTTTGTGATTGACTTCTTTTACTCAGCATAATGTCCTCCAGTTTCATCCATGTTACGAGATGCTTCACAGATTCATTGTTGTCCTTTATTGTTGCATAATACTCCATTGTTTGTATGTATCACAGTTGATTATCCATTCATCTGTTGATGGGCATCTAGGTTGTTTCCATCTTTTTGCTGTTGTGAACAATGACCAGTCAAGCTCTTAACCACTGCACCACCAGGGCTTCAAACAGACACATGAAAAGATGTTCAACATCATTAGCCATCAGAAAAATACAAATCAAAACAACAATGTGATACCATATCACTCCCATTAGGATGGCCAAGTTAAAAAAAAAATTAAAAGACAGAAAATAACAAGTTTTGTAGGAGATGTGGAGAAATTGGAGCTGTCATCAGTTGCTGGTGGGAATGCAAAAAGGTACAACCATTGTGGAAAACAGTTCGGTGGTTTCTAAAAAAACTACAGGTAGAGCTGCCGTATGACCCAGCAATTCCACTCCTAGATATATACCCTAGGGATCTAATAGAAGTGATACAAACAGACATAAGCACGCCTATGTTCATTACGGCACTATTCACAATAGTAAAAGAATGGAAACAACTTAAGTGTCCATCAACAGATGAATGGATGAGTAAAACGTGACATATACATGCAGTGAAATACTACTCAGCATTGAAGAAAAATGAGTTCACAAAACATCTTACAATGTGGATTCACCTGGAGGACATTATGTTGAGTGAAATAAGCCAATCACAAAATAAACAAATATTGTATGTTTTCACTTTTATGAAAGGGCATGAATAAGTAAATATATAGAAACTAATGTTCATTAGTTGTTATGAGGGAATGGGGGAAAGAGGGAGAAGTATGCCTTAGGTAGTAGTCACTTTTTCATGTATCTTGTGACCCTGTCATCGAGTGCATAAATAATATGATTATACCCTCCTTATATATATCTATCTATATATATATATATTTTTATATTGTCCCTTTAATCAATATACAGGGTCCTTCCTTATCCTTTGTGGTGGATTTAACTTTGAAGTCTATTTTGTCAGAAATTAATATTGCCACTCCTGCTCTTTTTTGATTGTTGTTTGCTTGATATATTTTTTTCATCCTTTGAGTTTTAGTTTATTTGTGTCTCTAGGTCTAAGGTGTGTCTCTTGTAGGCAGCATACAGACGGATCGTGTTTTTTTAATCCATTTTGTCACTCTCTGTCTCTTTATTGGTGCATTTAGTCCATTAACATTCAGCATAATTATGGATAGGTATCAGTTCAGTATGAGTTCAGTGCTGTCATTTTGATGTCATTTTTTGTGTGTTGTTGACAGTTTCCTTTTCCCACTTAATTTTTTGTGCTGAGTAGCTTATCTTTATATATTGTCTTTTCCTCTTCTTTGTTGTTGTTGATTTTGTTTCTGCTGAGTCTCTATTTTTTTTTCTTGTATTTTATTTTGATGAGTAGGATAGTTTCCTTCATGGTTACCTTAATATTTACCCTTGTTTTTCTAAGTTTAAACCTAACTTTTATTTCCTGATATTGCCTTGTCTTCCTCTCCATATGAAAGATCTATGACTACATTTCTTAGTTCCTCTTTATTATTTTAATGTGGTCTTCTTTTACATAATGATATCACTGTTTCTCCATTTTGAGGGTTTTTAATCTTGATTTATTTTTGTGATTTCCCTGTCTGGGTTAACATCTGATTGCGCTGTCCAGTGTTCTAGTCTTGGGTTGATACCTGATATTATTGATTTTCTAACCAAAGAACTCCCTTTAGTATTTCTTGTAGTTTTGGTTTGGTTTTTACAAAATCCGTAAACTTCTGTTTGTCTGGAAATGTCCTAATTTCACCTTCATATTTGAGAGAGAGTTTTACTGGATATATGATTCTTGGCTGACAATTTTTTTTCCCTCAAAACTTTATATAAATCATCTCATTGCCTTCTTGCCTACATGGTTTCTGCTGAGTAGTCCAAGCTTATTGACTGTCCTTTGTAGGTGACTTTTCATTTATCCCTAGCTACTCTTAAAATTCTCTCTTTATCTTTGGTTTTGGCAAGTTTGATTATAATATGTCTTGGTGACTTTCTTTTTTAAAATCTACCTTATGTGGAGTTCAATGAGCATCTTGGATTGATATCTTCTCATCTTTCACAAAATCAGGGAAGTTTTCTTCAGACAAATCTTCAACACTTGTCTTTGTATTTTCTGTTATCCCTCCCTGTTCTGGTACTCCAATCACTCATAGGTTATTTCTCTTGATAGAGTCCCACATGATTCTTAAGGTTTCTTCATTTTTTTAAATTCTTTTATCTGATTTTTCTTCAAATATATTGGTGCCAAGTGCTTTATCTTCAAGGTCCCCAATTCTGCCTTCCGCTTGCTCGATTCTGCTCCTCTGACTTTCTGTTGAGTTGTCTAATTCTTTAATTTTATTGTTTATCTTCTGAATTTCTAATTGCTGTCTCTCTATGAATTCTCGCAGCTTATTAAATTTTTCATTATTTTCTTGAATAACCTTTTTAATTTCTTCCACTGTTTTATCTGTGTGTTCCTTGGCGTGTTCTGTGTATTGCCTGATCTCCTTCCTTATGTCTTGAAGAGTCACGTATATTAATCTTTTGAATTCTGCATCCGGTAATTCCAGGGAGGCACCTTCATCCAGAAGATCCTTTGATTCTCTGTTTTGAGAGCTTATTGAAGTGATCATGGTCTGTTTCTTTATGTGGTTTGATATTGACTGTTGTCTCCAAGCCATCCATAAGTTATTGTATTAGTTTATTTTATGTTTGCTTACTGTATCATAGTTTCTCACTTTGTTTTGTTTTGATACACCCAAATGGGTTGCTTGAGTGAGCCAGCTTGATTATTTTCACCTTTGGGCTCTGACGTCCTGTCACCAGATGGCTAGAGCTGCTAGCAGATATATGAGCTTATAAGTCCATTCACTTTTCTAGTGTGGATTCAGCTCAGGTGTCCAGGTAGCTGGTCATCAAGTGTGTGGTACAGGCTCTGTCCTACAGTCTTAGAGGGGAAAGGGTGTTTAATGTAGGTACTGTGATCTGGTTGCAGCAGGGGGTCATGCTCTGAACAAGGCTGGGGGCTGAGAACTGACCCCCGAGTGTCTCTGAGGAAAGTGCGTCCCTCTTCCCTAGAGCGGTCAGCTGGGTGGGTTCTCCAGACGGACCATGGGCACCCGATGTTTTTGGTTGTAAGGACGGGTAGGTACCAGTTATCTTTGGACCCCTGTTGCTTGGGCTGGCTGACCTGAGACAAGTCACTAATCCTTAGACTCCTGATGTGGGTAGGTGAGGACCCTGTTTAATAGGCAAAGCCATGTCAAATATCAAACACCCACCTCTCCACCACACAGCTTAAACAGTTGCAGTCTGCCAGCAAGGGCCTATTTTCCTGGAATAGGCCTACACAGGTCCATGCAGGGGGGAAAGGTATTCAGAGTCCACAGACTGTTTATGCCTGGACAGGAGCTGCTTAAATTATCTTTTCCCCCTGTTGTGAATTTATTCCTTCTCCAAGTCTAGGAGCATGGCTCAGGGTGCTCAAATGGGTCTACCTCAGGCCCAGGGAAATCAACAGCCACTGAGGCTGGCTTGTGGGTGGGGGGAGAGGTAAAATATATGCAAGTATTTAGGTTTTTCCAAGAGCACCATTCTTCTGTGGTTCCAGAGGTGTGAGTAGGCTGTGTGGCTGGCTGCTTCTCCCTGAGAAAACCGGGGCTGAATGCTACCACTAGCCTGCTGCAGCTGCTTCCAGGAATGATTCCTGAGGGATCTCAGTGATTCAGGTCTGGCAACTCCTCTCTACTTCTGTATAATCTCACTCTCTCCCTGCCACTTAGTCCATTTTCAAACTTTGCCTTTGATGTTCAGGGCTCCTAGCTTGTCGTAAATATAATCATTTCACTTGATTTTTCAGGTCTTTGTTTTAAGAGGGATTGCCAGAAGCATCTGGCTATTCTGACATCTCTCCCCGCCTCTCAGTAGCCACTTTTTATTTATACAAATGGAAAATGTGGCATCAAATATGGGTGAAGTTTGCACACCATGAATGATGTGACTACATTAATAAACTGTACATAGGGAAAAGGGATTAATGGGAAAATGCTAGGTTCTGTGTGGGGCCTTAGGGTCATGATCTCATGGGACAATCCAGTGAATTGGCATAATATAGTTCTTAAAGTTTATGTTCTTCCTCCTGGTATGGTGATTAGTGTCTGGGGTCTTAAAAGCTTCCAAGCAGCCATCTAAGATACAGCTATTGCTCTTTATTAATCTGAGTCAAAAGAGAAAGAAGAAAACCCAATAATCAGAGAAAGAAGTGAACTACAGGACTAATTGCCTACATGAAACCCTGTTTCCTCCACTTTGACACCAGAAGAACTAGATGGTGCACAGGTACTACTACTGAACATTCTGATCAGGAACGTAATAGAGAAGTCCTGGTGAAAAGGGAGAAAAATGTAGAACAGAACTTCAAATTCCTGAACAATCCAGACTTACTGGACCTATTGAGTCTGGCGAGTTCCCAAAACTATGGCCCCGAGTTTCTCTTCAGACCTTGAATTGAAACTATCCCCTGAGGTCACCTTTATGGAACAGTTTAGTTGAAAGATTGTCACTCTTGAATATTGAGTTACTTAAAAAATTATCCAATACCAAAGGGTCAACAGCTATTTTCAAGCAAAGATGAGAAGGTTGGGGGCAGGGAGATTAGGTGAATGGAAGTGAAACAACTAGAACAGAAATAACAAGAAGCTTGACAACATTTGGAGAATTTAACCAATGTCACTGATCATTATGTCTAGACACTGTGGAATGGGAGCAGGTATTGCTGTATATATTTTCACCAAAAATAAATTATTTTTAAAAGAAGCAAAAAAAAAAAACTGCAATCATACATCAACAGGAAACTGCCAGAAGTTCAAGCCCTATTCAGAAGAGGATGTGGAACAAGGGATAAGATTGCTGATGTCAGATGTATGTGGGTGAAATGCAGAGAATAACCAGGAAGATGTTTACCTGTATTTTATCAACTATGCAAAGGCATTTGATTGTTTAGATAACAACAAATTTTGGTTAACATTATGAAGAATGGGAATCCCAGAACACTTAATTGTGCTCATGCAGAACCTATAATCCGAGAAGCTGAACTGTATGAAGAAGAATACGGCATCAGGATTAGAGGAAGACTCGTTAACAACCTGCGCTATGGAGATGACACAACTTTGCTTGCTGAAAGTGAAGAGGACTTGAAGCAGTTACTGATGAAGAGCAAAGAATACAGGCTTCAGCATAGATTACACATCAACACAAAGAAAACAAACATCCTCACAACTGGACCAATAAACAATATCATGATAAATGATGAAGAAAGTGAAGCTGCCAATGATTTCATTCTCCTTGGATCAACAATCAATATCCATGGAAGCAGCAGTCACAAAATCAAACAGCAGATTGCATTGGACAAATCTCCTGCAAAAGACTTCTTTAACGTATTCAAAAGCAGAGATGTCACTTGATGACTAAGGTGTATCTGACTCAAACCATCATCTTTTCAATTGCCTCATATACATGCAAAAGCTGGAAAATTAAAAAGGAAGACAGGAAAAAATTGATGCATTTTTACTGTTGTGGTGGCAGAGAATATTGAACATACTGTGAACTGCCAGAGGAATAAACAAATCCATTTTTGAAGAAATACAACCAGAATGCTCCTTAGAAGTGAGGACAGTGAGACTTCAACTCACTTACTTTGGACATGTCATAAGGAAAGACCAATCACTAGAAAAGGACATCATGGTTGGAAAAGGGTCAGCAAAAACGAGGAAAACCCTCAATGAGATGAATTGGCACAATGGCCAAAACAATGGACTCAAACATAGCCACGATCACGAAGATGGTGCAGGACCAAGTAACATTTAGTCCTGTTATCTAGAAGGTAGCTATGAGTTAGAACTGACTCCATGGTCCTTAACAACAAACAAACAAAAAGACAATCCAATCAAAATACATTTCACCAGAGAAGATATTCAAATGTTAGCAATCACACGAAAAGATGCTCAACATTATTAGCCATTAACCCACTGCCGTCGAGTCGATTCCAACTCATAGCGACCCTGTAGGACAGAGTAGAACTGCCCCATCCAGTTTCCAAGGAGTACCTGGTGGATTCGAACTGCTGACCTTTTGGTTAGCAGCTGGTGCACTTAACCACTACACCACCAGGGTTTCCCATTAGCCATTAAAAAAAAAGGATATGCAAATCAAATCCACAATGAGATACCATCTCACCCCCATTAGAATGGCAATGATTTAAAAAAACAGAAAACGATAGGTGTTGACACAGTTATGGAGAAACTGGAGCCCTCATCCATTGCTGGTGCAAATGTGAAATGGTACAGCCACTGTGGAAAACAGTTTGGTGGTTCCTCAAAAAGTTGAGCATAAAACTACCATATGATCCAACAATCCCAATCCTAGGTATATATCCAGAAGAAGTGAAAGCAGGAACACAAACAGAAACCTGTACGCCATCGTTCATTGCAGCATTTTTCACAATAGCCAAAAGGTGGAAACAACCTAAATGTCCATCATCAGATGGATAGACGAAATGGGGTATATATGTACAATAGAATATTACTTAGCCATAAAAAAGACATATAAAACCCTGATGCATACCACAATATGGATGAACCTTGATGACATTATGCTGAGCAAAATAAGTCAGTCGCAGAAGGACAAATACTGTATGATTTCACTTATATGAGATAAACCAGTATATAGAAACCAAATATTAATGGTTACCAGGGGTGGGAAGAGGAGAAAAGATGAATTTTTGCTTAAGGGGCATCGAGTTTATGTTAGTGGTGGTGGAATAATTTGGGAAAGGATAGGGATAATGTTTGCACAATATGAATGTAGTCAGTGTCACTGAATTATACATGTCAAAACTGTTGAAATGTTTTGTTGCATATGTTTTCACCAGAATAAAAAATTCAATTGTCCATACATGTAAAGGATTATTTGTGTACTCTCAATTCCATTCCATAGACTTACATGTTTATCCTTATGTTAGTACCACACAGCCCTGATTACTATAGCTTTACAGTAAGTTTTGAAATCAGGAAATGTAAGTCTCCCAACTTTCCTTTTCTTTTTCAACATTGTTTTGGCTATCCGGGTTGCCTTGCAATTCCTTATGAATTGTAGGTTGGGCCTTTCTATTTCTGCAAAAAAATGCCATTGAAATTTTGAGTTTGCTCCGAATCTGTGTATTACTTTGGATAGTATTGTCTTCTTATGTCTTCCAAATCAGTGAATTTGATGTCTTTCCATTTTTTTTCCCATTTATTCAGGACTTTATTAATTTCTCATGTGATATTTTTCAGTGTTCAGTATAAAAGTCTGTCACCTCCTTGGTTAAATTTATTCCTAAAATTTTACAATTTTTGATGCTATAGTAAATGGAATGGAAATCCTGGTGGCGTAGTGGTTAAGTGCTACAGCTGCTAACCAAGTTTAAGTAGTTTGTGTTTCCAGAAATTTGTTAATTTCATCTATATTATCTAATTTTGGGCATAAAAGTTTTCATATTATTCTCTTATAACCCTTATTATTTCTTTAAGGTTGATAATAATGTCCACGCATTCATTTCTGATATTAGTTATTTGTGTAGTCTTTCTTTTTTCTTTGTCAGTCTAGCCAAACATTTGTCAATTTTGTGGATCTATTCAGTGAACCAACTTTTGGTTTTGTTAATTCTCTCTAACTTTTTGTTATTCTCTAATTCATTTAACTCTATTCTTTGCTACTTCCTTCCTCTGCTAGCTTTGGGTTTAGTTTCCTCTTAATTTTTGGGTCCCCAAGGTGTAAAGTTTGGTAATTAATTTGAGATTTATTTTCTTTTTTAATAGAGGTGTCTGTAGCTATGTATTTCCTTCTGAAACTGCCTTTGATGCATCACATATGTTTGGGTATATTGTGTTTAGTTTTTACTTATTTCTGAGTATTTTCTAATTTATTCTTTCATCCACTGATTGCTTAAGAGCATGGTATTTAATCTCCATATATTTGTGAATTTTCTATTTTTCTTCTGTTTTTGATTTCTAGCTTTATTTATTGTGGTTGGAGAAGATACTTTCTGTGATTTAAAATTTTTTTGACTTATTGAGGCTTGATTTGTGGCCTAACATATGGTCTATCCTGGATAATGAACCATGTGTACTAGAGAAGAAAGTGTATTCCCTTGTTGAGTGGAGTGTTGTATATAAGTCTGTGTGGTCTAGTTGGTTTATAGAGATTTTCAAGTCCTCTATTTCATTATTTATATTATATCTACATTTCCTATTCATTACTGAAAGTAGCGTATTGTAGTCTCCAACTATTACTGTAGAACTATTTTTCTCTTCAATTCTGGGCTGATAGGTGCATATATATTTATGATTGTTATAGCTGTATGATGAAATGACCCTTTTATCAATGTATAATATTCTTTTTCTCTTGTAACAAAATTTTTAATGTCTGTTTTGTCAGAATTATAGCTGTATGATGAAATGACCCTTTTATCAACGTATAATGTTCTTTTTCTCTTGTAACAAAATTTTTAATGTCTGTTTTGTCAGAAATTAGTATAGCTACCTATTAATCACAGTCGACTCAATGGCACTGGGTTTGGTTTGGTTTGGTTTGGTTTGGTTTGGTTTACCCCAGGTCTCTTTGGTTATTGTTTACATGGAATGTGGTTTTCCATCCTTTCACTTTACACCTACGTGTGTCTTTGGTTCTAAAGTGGGTTTCCTGTGGACAAGCACGTAGTTTTTTTATTTTTTAATACATTCTGCCGATATCCGCCTTTTAACTGGAGCATTTAATCCATTTATATTTAAAGTAATTACTGATAAGGAAACCCTTATTTTTGCTTTTTGCTATTTGTTTTCTGTGTGTCTTCTACCTTTTGGGTCTCGTTTATTTCTCCATTACTGCCTTCTTCTGTGCTTAGTTGATTTTTTCTAGTGAACCATTTTGATTCCCTTCTTGTGTCCATTTGTGTATTTTTTAGATTTTTTTGTCATTTCCATGGGGAATACATTTAATGTCCTATATTTATAACAACCTAGTTCAGACTGATACCCATGTAATTTCAATAGCATTTGTTATGGATTGAATTTTTTCCCTGAAAAGTATATCTTGGAATCCTAAAACCAAACCTGTAGATGTGATGGATGTGATGTGATGTGATCACTTTCCATAATGCACTCAAATGTAATGCTATCAACCAGTTGAAATCATAGTAGTGTAAGGTGGATTCTAAATTAAATCACTTCTGAGCTACATAAGGAGCGGCATAGTCAGAGAGACAAGCAAGAACATACTGGGGAAGAGAGATATCATGTGATGATCTCCAAGAGGCAAGAAACACCCAGGCTAATGACAAAGAAAGAATTGACATACTCGAATTCTTTATTTGGACTTTTTTTTTATTAACTTTTATTAAGCTTCAAGTGAACGTTTACAAATCCAATCAGTCTGTCACATATAAGTTTACATACATCTTACTCCGTACTCCCACTTGCTCTCCCCCTAATGAGTCAGCCCTTCCAGTCTCTCCTTTCGTGACAATTTTGCCAGCTTCCCTCTCTCTCTATCCTCCCATCCCCCCTCCAGACAAGAGTTGCCAACACACTCTCAAGTGACCAACCTGATATAATTAGCTCACTCTTCATCAGCATCTCTCTCCCACCCACTGACCAGTCCCTTTCATGTCTGATGAGTTGTCTTCGGGGATGGTTCCTGTCCTGTGCCAACAGAAGGTCTGGGGAGCATGGCCGCCGGGATTCCTCTAGTCTCAGTCAGACCATTAAGTATGGTCTTTTTATGAGAATTTGGGGTCTGCATCCCACTGTTCTCCTGTTCCCTCAGGAGTTCTCTGTTGTGCTCCCTGTCAGGGCAGTCATCGATTGCGGCTGGGCACCAACTAGTTCTTCTGGTCTCAGGATGATGTAGGTCTCTGGTTCATGTGGCCGTTTCTGTGTCTTGGGCTCTTAGTTGTCGTGTGACCTTGGTGTTCTTCATTTTCCTTTGCTCCAGGTGGGTTGAGACCAATTGATGCATCTTAGATGGCCGCTTGTTAGCGTTTAAGACCCCAGACGCCACATTTCAAAGTGGGATGCAGAATGTTTTCATAATAGAATTATTCTGCCCATTGACTTAGAAGTCCCCTCAAACCCTGTTCCCCAGACCCCCGCCCCTGCTCCGCTGACCTTTGAAGCGTTCGGTTTATCCCGGAAACTTCTTTGCTTTTGGTCCAGTCCAATTGAGCTGACCTTCCATGTATTGAGTGTTTTCTTTCCCTTCACCCAAAGCAGTTCTTATCTACTGATTAATCAATAAAAAACCCTCTCCCTCCCTCCCTCCCCCCTTCGTAACCACAAAAGTATGTGTTCTCAGTTTTTTCTATTTCTCAAGATCTTATAATAGTGGTCTTATACAATATTTGTCCTTTTGCCTCTGACTAATTTCGCTCAGCATAATGCCTTCCAGGTTCCTCCATGTTATGAAATGTTTCACAGATTCCTCACTGTTCTTTATCGATGCGTAGTATTCCATTGTGTGAATATACCACAATTTATTTACCCATTCATCCGTTGATGGACACCTTGGTTGCTTCCAGCTTTTTGCTATTGTAAACAGAGCTGCAATAAACATGGGTGTGCATATATCTGTTTGTGTGAAGGCTCTTGTATCTCTAGGGTATATTCCGAGGAGTGGGATTTCTGGGTTGTATGGTAGTTCTATTTCTAACTGTTTAAGATAACGCCAGATGGATTTCCAAAGTGGTTGTTCCATTTGACATCCCCACCAGCAGTGTATAAGAGTTCCAATCTCTCCACAGCCTCTCCAACATTTATTATTTTGTGTTTTTTGGATTAATGCCAGCCTTGCTGGTGTGAGATGGAATCTCATCGTAGTTTTCATTTGCATTTCTCTAATGGCTAATGATCGAGAGCATTTTCTCATGTATCTGTTGGCTGCCTGAATATCTTCTTTAGTGAAGTGTGTGTTCATATCCTTTGCCCACTTCTTGATTGGGTTGTTTGTCTTTTTGTGGTTGAGTTTTGACAGAATCATGTAGATTTTAGAGATCAGGCGCTGGTCAGAGAGGTCATAGCTGAAAATTCTTTCCCAGCCTGTAGGTGGTCTTTTTACTCTTTTGGTGAAGTCTTTAGATGAGCATAGGTGTTTGATTTTTAGGAGCTCCCAGTTATCAGGTTTCTCTTCATCATTTTTGGTAATGTTTTGTATTCTGTTTATGCCTTGTATTAGGGCTCCTAACATTGTCCCTATTTTTTCTTCCATGATCTTTATCGTTTTAGTCTTTATGTTTAGGTCTTTGATCCAGTTGGAGTTAGTTTTTGTGCATGGTGTGAGGTATGGGTCCTGTTTCATTCTTTTGCAGATGGATATCCAGTTATGCCAGCACCATTTGTTAAAAAGACTATCTTTTCCCCAATTGACTGACACTGGTCCTTTGCCAAATATCAGCTGCTCATATGTGGATGGATTTATATCTGGGTTCTCAATTCTGTTCCATTGGTCTTCGTGTGTGTTGTTGTACCAGTACCAGGCTGTTTTGACTACTGTGGCTGTATAATAGGTTCTGAAATCAGGTAGAGTGAGGCCTCCCACTTTCTTCTTCTTTTTCAGTAATGCTTTGCTTATCCGGGGCTTCTTTCCCTTCCATATGAAATTGGTGATTTGTTTCTCTATCCCCTTAAAATATGACATTGGAATTTGGATCGGAAGTGCGTTATATGTATAGATGGCTTTTGGTAGAATAGACATTTTTACTATGTTAAGTCTTCCTATCCATGAGCAGGGTATGTTTTTCCACTGAAGTATGTCCTTTTGAATTTCTTGTAGTAGAGCTTTGTAGTTTTCTTTGTATAGGTCTTTTACATCCTTGGTAAGATTTATTCCTAAGTATTTTATCTTCTTGGGGGCTACTGTGAATGGTATTGATTTGGTTATTTCCTCTTCGGTGTTCTTTTTGTTGATGTAGAGGAATCCAAGTGATTTTTGTGTTTATTTTATAACCTGAGACTCTTCCAAACTCTTCTATTAGTTTCAGTAGTTTTCTGGAGGATTCCTTAGGGTTTTCTGTGTATAAGATCATGTCATCTGCAAATAGTGATAACTTTACTTCCTCCTTGCCAATCCAGATACCCTTTATTTCTTTGTCTAGCCTAATTGCCCTGGCTAGGACTTCAAGTCCGATGTTGAATAAGAGCGGTGATGAAGGGCATCCTTGTCTGGTTCCCGTTCTCAAGGGAAATGCTTTCAGGTTCTCTCCATTTAGAGTGATATTGGCTGTTGGCTTTGCATAGATGCCCTTTATTATGTCGAGGAATTTTCCTTCAATTCCTATTTTGGTAAGAGTTTTTATCATAAATGGGTATTGGACTTTGTCAAATGCCTTTTCTGCATCAATTGATAAGATCATGTGGTTTTTATCTTTTGTTTTATTTATGTGATGGATTACATTAATGGTTTTTCTGATATGAAACCAGCCTTGCACACCTGGTATAAATCCCACTTGATCATGGTGAATTATTTTTTTGATGTGTTGTTGGATTCTATTGGCTAGAAGTTTGTTGAGGATTTTGCATCTATGTACATGAGGGATATAGGTGTATAATTTTCTTTTTTGTAATGTCTTTACCTGGTTTTGGTATCAGGGAGATGGTGGCTTCATAGAATGAGTTGGGTAGTATTCCGTCATTTTCTATGCTTTGAAATACCTTCAGTAGTAGTGGTGTTAACTCTTCTGTGAAAGTTTGGTAGAACTCTGCAATGAAGCCGTCCGGGCCAGGGCTTTTTTTTGTTGGAAGTTTTTTGATTACCGTTTCAATCTCTTTTTTTAATATGGGTCTATTTAGTTGTTCTACTTCTGAATGTGTTAGTTTAGGTAGGTAGTGTTTTTCCAAGAATTCATCCATTTCTTCTAGGTTTTCAAATTTGTTAGAGTACAATTTTTCATAGTAATCTGAAATGATTCTTTTAATTTCATTTGGTTCTGTTGTGATGTGGTCCTTCTCATTTCTTATTCGGGTTATTTGTTTCCTTTCCTGTATTTCTTTAGTCAGTCTAGCCAATGGTTTATTAATTTTGTTAATTTTTTCAAAGAACCAGCTTTTGGCTTTGTTAATTCTTTCAATTGTTTTTCTGTTCTCTAATTCATTTAGTTCAGCTCCAATTTTTATTATTTGTTTTCTTCTGGTGCCTGATGGGTTCTTTTGTTGCTCACTTTCTATTTGTTCAAGTTGTCGGGACAGTTCTCTGCTTTTGGCTCTTTCTTCTTTTTGTATGTGTGCATTTATCGATACAAATTGGCCTCTGAGCACTGCTTTTGCTGTTTCCCAGAGGTTTTGATAGGAAGTATTTTCATTCTCGTTGCATTCTATGAATTTCATTATTCCCTCCTTGATGTCTTCTATAACCCAGTCTTTTTTCAGGAGGGTATTGTTCAGTTTCCAAGTATTTGATTTCTTTTCCCTAGTTTTTCTGTGATTGATTTCTAGTTTTATTGCCTTGTGGTCTGAGAAGATGCTTTGTAATATTTCGATGTTTTGGATTCTGCAAAGGTTTGTTTTATGACCTAATATGTGGTCTATTCTAGAGAATGTTCCATGTGCACTAGAGAAAAAAGTATACTTTGCAGCAGTTGGGTGGAGAGTTCTGTATAAGTCAATGAGGTCAAGTTGGTTGATTGTTGTAAGTAGGTCTTCCGTGTCTCTATTGAGCTTCTTACTGGATGTCCTGTCCTTCTCCGAAAGTGGTGTGTTGAAGTCTCCTACTATAATTGTGGAGGTGTCTATCTCACTTTTCAATTCTGTTAAAATTTGATTTATGTATCTTGCAGCCCTGTCCTTGGGTGCATAAATATTTAATATGGTTATATCTTCCTGATCAATTGTCCCTTTTATCATTATATAGTGTCCTTCTTTATCCTTTGTGGCGGATTTAATTCTAAAGTCTATTTTGTCAGAAATTAATATTGCTACTCCTCTTCTTTTTTGCTTATTGTTTGCTTGATATATTTTTTCCATCCTTTGAGTTTTAGTTTGTTTGTGTCTCTAAGTCTAAGGTGTGTCTCTTGTAGGCAGCATATAGATGGATCGTGTTTCTTTATCCAGTCCGTGACTCTCTGTCTCTTTATTGGTGCATTTAGTCCATTTACATTCAGGGTAATTATAGATAAGTAAGTTTTTAGTGCTGTCATTTTGATGCCTTTTCATGTGTGTTGTTGGCAATTTCATTTTTCCACATACTTTTTTGTGCGGAGACGTTTTTCTTAGTAAATTGTGAGATCCTCATTTTCATAGTGTTTGACTTTATGTTAGTTGAGTCGTTACGTTTTTCTTGGCTTTTATCTTGAGTTATGGAGTTGTTATACCTTTTTGTGGTTACCTTATTATTTACCCCTATTTTTCTAAGTAAAAACCTAACTTGTATCATTCTATATCGCCTTGTATCACTCTCCATCTGGCAGTTCAATGCCTCCTGTATTTAGTCCCTCTTTTTGATTATTGTGATCTTTTACCTATTGACTTCCATGATTCCCTGTTATGTGTATTATTATTTTTTTTTTAATTAATCTTAATTTGTTTGTTTTTGTGATTTCCCTATTTGAGTTGATATGAGGATGTTCTGTTTTGTGACCTTGTATTGTGCTGGTATCTGATATTATTGGTTTTCTGACCAAACAATATCCTTTAGTATTTCTTGTAGCTTTGGTTTGGTTTTTGCAAATTCTCTAAACTTGTGTTGATCTGTAAATATCTTAATTTTGTCTTCATATTTCAGAGAGAGTTTTGCTGGATATATGATCCTTGGCTGGCAGTTTTTCTCGTTCAGTGCTCTGTATATGTCGTCCCATTCCCTTCTTGCCTGCATGGTTTCTGCTGAGTAGTCTGAACTTATTCTTATTGATTCTCCCTTGAAGGAAACCTTTCTTTTATCCCTGGCTGCTTTTAAAATTTTATCTTTATCTTTGGTTTTGGCGAGTTTGATGATAATATGTCTTGGCGTTTTTCTTTTTGGATCAATCTTAAATGGGGTTCGATGAGCATCTTGGATAGATATCCTTTCGTCTTTCATGATGTCAGGGAAGTTTTGTGTCAGGAGTTCTTCAACTATTTTCTCTGTGTTTTCTGTCCTCCCTCCCTGTTCTGGGACTCCAATCACCCGCAAGTTATCCTTCTTGAGAGAGTCCCACATGATTCTTAGGATTTCTTCATTTTTTTTAATTCTTTTATCTGATTTTTCTTCAGCTATGTTGGTGTTGATTCCCTGGTCCTCCAGATGTCCCAGTCTGCATTCTAATTGCTCGAGTCTGCTCCTCTGACTTCCTATTGCGTTGTCTAATTCTGTAATTTTATTGTTAATCTTTTGGATTTCTACATGCTGTCTCTCCATGGATTCTTGCAACTTATTAATTTTTCCACTGTGTTCTTGAATAATCTTTTTGAGTTCTTCAACAGTTTTATCAGTGTGTTCCTTGGCTTTTTCTGCAGTTTGCCTTTTTTCGTTTGTGATGTCTTGAAGCATTCTGTAAATTAGTTTTTTATATTCTGTATCTGATAATTCCAGGATTGTATCTTCATTTGGGAAAGATTTTGATTCTTTTGTTTGGGGGGTTGTAGAAGCTGTCATGGTCTGTTTCTTCATGTGGTTTGATATGGACTGCTGTCTCCGAGCCATCACTGGGAAACTAGTTTTTCCAGAAAATCCGCTAAAAAAAAAATGCAGTCAGATCCCTATCAGAGTTCTCCCTCTGGCTCAGGCTATTCGGATGTTAATGAAGCCGCCTGACTGGTACGTTGGCTCCAGGCTCTGAAAACAATCACTGCCTCCCCGTATTTGTTCGTTCTCCGTCTCTAAATCTGTGTTTGTTGTTCAGGGTTTGTAGATTGTTATGTATGTGATCGATTCACTTGTTTTTCCGAGTCTTTGTTGCAAGAGGGATCCGCGGTAGCGTCCACCTAGTCCGCCATCTTGGCCCCGCCTCTTTATTTGGACTTTTAAGCCTCCATAACTGTGAGAAAATAAATTTCTGTTCTTTTAAGCCGCCCGCTTGTGGTATTTGTGTTACAGCAGCACTATGAAACTAATATAGCATCCAAAACCTCTGCTCCTATATAGCTCTACTCCCATTTATGTTGCTGTTATCACAATTACATAGATGCATAATTTTCTGTGTTTGCCTTTTATATCAGTTATAAACAAAAAATACAATAATACTGGCTTTTATATTTGCCCATGTAATTACTTTTACCAGAGATCTTTATTATTGTCGTACATACATCATACATACAGGTTCTGTCTGGCATCCTTTTGTTTCAACCTGAAGGATTCCCTTTAGTATTTTTTGTAGGGAAAATCTAGTGGTAACAAACTCCTCAACATTTTTTTTTAATCTGTGAATGTCTTAATTACTCACTCATCTTTGAAAGGCATTTTGGCTGCATTTGTTGGTGGACAGTTTTTTTTTCTCTCTCTCTCTCTCTTTTAGGACATTAAATATGTCAGCCCATTATTTCCCAGACTCCATGGTTTCTGATGTGAAATGGGCTGTTAATCTTATTGAGAGTCCTTTGCATGTGATGTGTTGTTTCTCTGTTACTGCTCTCAACAGTATCTCTTTCCCTTCAGGTTTTGACAGTTTGATTATAATGTGTCTCACTGTGGATATCTTTGAGTTTATCCAAACAAACACCAAACCAAACTAAACAAACAAACAAAAAACACATATCTCAGTCTTTGCAGACTGGTTCTGTGCTGAGCAATCCCTCAACATTTAGCTAGATTGTACTGAGCCTAGGGATCAACTCGAGGTGAAAGCTTAGGGATTTCTCAGGTCTTCTGTGAGTATGGCATGGCTTTCTACTTGCTCCGAATACATAGGTGTTTTTGATATCCTAATTTCCCAAATAAACTGTCTCCAGGGATTTTCCTCCCAGGCCTTGGGTGGCCTATTGTATATCCCAGTCAGACTCTGTTGACCCAGGTGAGTAAGGAATGATTGTTCACCTTTCAGTGTTTTCAAGCAATGTCTGTCATTTTTCTGCCCTGAGTGAGTTCTGAGATAAGCGAAGCACATATGAGTGCCTTGCATTAGTCCTTTGTAGCTCTGAGACAGTTTTGAACAGTCAAACACAGTAATTCGTGAATAAGGTCTGCTCTGTTTCCTCTCGAACCACTGCCCAGGGCCCAACCCTGAGACATGGGCTGCTATCTTTAAAAATGCTGCCAGACCAGGAAGGGAGTGAGTCATAGGCAAATATAAAGGTTACAAAGCTTTCCTCCCATTTCGAAGTTGCTTTTTATTGATCTAGAGATCCTGGGTGGTGCAAAGGGTTAATGTACTTGAGTGCTACCCAAAACGTTTAAGGTTCAAGAAGCTCCTTGGAAGAAAGACTTGACCATCTACTTCTGAATAATAAGCCATTAAAAACCCCATGGAGCACAGTTCTACTTTGATATATATATGCTCACTATGAGTCAGAAATGACTTGACTGGTTGGTTTTATTGATCCAGCATTTGCTTGGTTGCTGTAAACCTTTGGCTCATTTCCAGAGATCTGACAAAGTAGGTTCTGACAGTTTTTGCTTGTCTTTCAGTGTTTCTTTGGGGATACAGATGCATGAACCTGCCTACTCTGCCATCTTGCTGACATAACTCCCCCTAATTTAATACTTTTGAATGACCCAATTTCAAAAAGACAATCTTTACTTGGTTTTCTTTCCAATATCTCCACTGAAACCTTTTGCCCCATGCAGCTGCTGATTTTTCATTTGACTTACAATGTTTTTGGTCAATGCCAGGCCTTTTCTTCCCTGATTGGGTTCCAAATTAGGTGAAACAGAACTGAGCATCTTGCATAAGTCATTTGGGTAAGCCCCTAGGTAGGTTAGAAGAGAGAAACACAATAATTTGCTAATAAAGTCTGCTCTGCTCTCCCTGGAACCACAGACAAGGTTCCCAACTTGGAAGGCTGCTGTCCTCAAGACCTCTTCCAAGCCAGGGAGGGAGTATTGAAAAGGCAAGTATAAAAGTCACAAAGATTTTCTTCCATTTTAAAGTTGCTTTTTTAATGATTCAGCATTCACTTGGTCACTGTAAATGTTTGATGGTTTCCAGAAACCTGACAAAGTTAATTCTGACAGTTTCTGCTTGTTTTATGATGTTTCTATGGAGGGATGGGAGTTTGGAGCTCCCTACTGTGCCATTTGCTGATTTCACCTTATAGATTACTTTCATACGTTATTATTGTCATTTTCACACCTGTCTGTCCTGGTTCTTTATCAAGCTGTACATTTGTAAGGAATTGATTTTCTTTATCAGGCATTTTTTCACAGTACTAAGTTCAGCATTCATTTATATTTAGAATAACTATTTAATAAATATAAATGAATCAACTTCCTAGTTCATTGCATAGTACCTGGGGTCTTAAAAGCTTGCAAGCGACCATCTAAGTCACAACAATTGGCCCCTGTTCTCCTGGAGCAACAGAGGAAGAAGAAAGTCAGGAATATGAGGAGGCTATTTTTATGGAATGTGTGGCTAATTGCCTCCATGAACAACTGCCTCCTTTGCTATGAGACCAGAAGAACTGGATGGTGCTCAGCTACCTTTACTGAACATTTTGATCAAAAATTCTATAGAAGAATCCTGATCAAAAGAGGAGAAATTTAGAACAGAATTTAAAATTCTTATGGAATCCAGACTTCCTATAGCTATGGAGGCTGGATGAACCCCTGAAACTATTGTCCTGAGATAATCTTTAAATTTTAAACCAAAAATATCCCCTGACGTCTTCTTAAAACCCAACAGTAGTTTAGCTTAACTAGTGTAAAAAATGGTGTGGACACAGCATCTGACCTTCTGTCACTTCACAAGGCAGAAGGAGAATTAAGATAAATAACCCAAGACTGATTCCTATGAGGCATAGATCAGACATTCCTCCTCTCTCCACCTTCTTTACCAATTCTGACACCAACTGTCCCTCCTGCAGCACTCTCTACTTCTCCAGTGACTTTGATAATTCATTGCAATGGCCATACCGAACTCACAGGCCATATTCACAGTTGTGGGGTTCATCAGGGAAGTAACAGGTTATGATTCAGGTTCAGAAATATTCAGGATACAGATTTCTTCAATCAGGACAGCCTCTTCTCAGCTGTGCCCACAGGCATGCCTTTCTCTGGACCTTTGGCCTCTGCCCGGCTCAGGCAAGTTTTACAAAGCTTTTAGCTCTGCTAGTAAGTGCCTTGAGGCACCCCACTCAGCCAGTAAACCTCAGCCAGAAGGTGGTCAGCTCTAGTTCCATGGGCCAGGAAGCCCATTGCGCCATCTCCTGCTGGTTTCTACCACTGTGGTTTCTCTGCCGTGGCTTCTCATCATCTTCAGTGTTACAGCTGTTTCTCTCTCTCTCTCTCTCAGTCTCCTGGTTCCAGGAGTTTCTCAGCACAGGGATCCTGGGTCCAAAGGACATGATCCACTCCAGGCTCTTCTTTGTTGGCGGTGGTGAGATCCTCTCTTTCTGCCTCTGGGATAGCTCATTTTAAGCCTAGCATAATGGCAAAACTAACCAACCCCCTTGGTGGGTGACAATTACCTTATTAGCGTAGTCCTACCCAATTACTTGGGTGGAGTTACAAGATCACGGCAAGAAAGACCATAACAAAGCAATCCATTGCACTGTGACTAGTAAGAAATGTCTCCCTTGAGCATTATGCTCTTTTAAGATCTATACGAGATCAAATTGACAACAACAACTCAGAAGATTACACAGGAACCTTAGGGAGCAGTGAGTTTATGTTAACGGAAGAGGAACAACTAAGAAAAAAAAGGAGAGTGAAAATGGTCACTCAACTTGAAGAATGTAATCAATGTCACTGAACTGTACATGTTGAAACTGTTGAATTGGTGTGTGGTTTTTCTGTGTATATTTTCAACAACAATGTCAAAATAAATAAAATTAAAAACGTGAGTGAATTGGTGAACTTTGGATAATAATGGTATTTTCCATGTTATCAAAGTCACCTTCCAAATATGTCTCCTTTCTTGTGATATCGTTTTTCCCATGTGGTTCAATTCACTTTGATCCTAGTAGACAGGCACATTCAGACTTCATAAACCACAACTGTGAGATTATATAAACAAATCTGAATTATGTAGGGCAGGCATTCATTAAGAAAAGATTATTGGTAGTCTGGCTCCAAAGCTGCTGTCCACAGGTAGAATTTCTTCATTCTGTAAGCATTTTTTTTTTAAATTTATCCATGTTGATAAATTATGATCTTGTTAGTTCCACTGTCCTTTGCATGCACCATGTTTTACTAAGCATTCTCCTACTAATTGACCTTTAATTTGCTTCCAGCTCTTTGCTATTACCAACAGAGCTGTAGCAAAGATATCTATCTGTATCAGTACATGTACAAAATATTTTCTAGGGTGTATATGCTGCAATCCCCAGGTGTCTGTCAGTTTGTCATACCATGGGGACTTGAGTGTTACTGTGATGCTGGAAGCTATGCCACTGGGATTCAGATACCAGCAGGGTCATTCATGGTGGACAGGTTTCATCTGAGCTTCCAAACTAAGACAGACTAGGAGGAAGGACCCAACAGTATACTTCTGAAAAGAACTAGCCAGTGAAAATCTTATGAATAGCATCAGAACATTGTCTGAAATAGTGCTGGAAGATGAGCTCCCTAGCTTGAAAGAAACTTAAAAAATGACTGAGAAAGAGTTGCCTCCTCAAAGTAGAGTCGACCTTAATTACACGGGTAGAGTCAAGCTTTTGGGACCTTCATTTGCTGATGCGGCACAACTCAAGATGAGAAGAAACAGCACAAACATCCATTAATAATTGGAACTTGGAATGTACAAAGTATCAATCTGGGAAAATTGGAAATCATCAAAAATGAAATGCAACTCATAAACGTTGATATCCTAGGCATTAGTGAGCTGAAATGGACTGATGTTGGCCATTTTGAATCAGACAGTCATATGGTCTATTATGCTGGGAATGACAACTTGAAGAGTAATGGCATTGCATTCATCATCAAAAAGAATATTTCAAGATCTATCCTGAAGTACAACACCATACGCCTACAAGAAAGACCAGTTAATACAACTATTATTCAAATATACGCACTAACCACTAATGCCAAAGAAGAAATAGAAGATTTTTACCAACTTTTGCAAACTGAAATTGATCGAACATGCAATCAGGATGCATTGATAACTACTGGAGAAGGGAATGCGAAAGTTGGAAACGAAGAAGGATCAGTAGTTGGAAAATATGGCCTTGCTGATAGAAATAATGCTGGAGATTGCATGATAGAATTTTGCGAGACTGACGAATTCTTCATTGAAAATACCTTTTTTCACCAACATAAATGGCAACTGTACTTGTGGACCTTGCCAGATGGAATACACAGAAATCAAATAGACTACATCTATGGAGAGATGACGGAAAAGCTCAACATCATTAGTCAGAACAAGGCCAGGGGTTGACTATGGAACAGACCATCTGTTGCTCGTTTGCAAGTTCAAGTTGAAGCTGAAGAAAATTAGAACAAGTCCATGAGAGCCAAGGTACAACCTTGAGTATATTCCACCTGAATTTGGAGACCATCTCAAGAATAGATTTGATGCCTTGAACACTGATGACCAGACAAGATGTGGAATGACATCAAGAACATCATACATGAAGAAAGCAAGAGGTCATTAAAAAGACAGGAAAGAAAGATAAGACCAAAATGGATGTCAGAAGACATTCTGGAACTTGATCTTAAATGTCAAGTAGCTAAAGCAAATGGAAGAAACGATGAAGTCAGATTGCTGAACAGAAGATTTCAAAGAGCGGGTCGAGAAGACAAAGTAAAGTATTATAATGACATGTGTAAAGAGCTGGAGATAGAAAACCAAAAGGGAAGAACACATTTGGCATTTATCAAGCTGAAAGAACTGAAGAAAAATTCAAGCCTCGAGTTGCAATAGTGAAGGATTCTATGGGGAAAGTATTAAACGGAGCAGGAAGCATCAAAAGAAGATGGAAGGAATACAGACCGTCATTATACCAAAAAGAATTGGTCAGTATTCAAACATGTCAAGAGGTAGCAATGATCAGGAACCAATGGTACTGAAGGAAGAAGTCCAAGCTGCACTGAAGGCATTGGTGAAGAACAAGGCTCCAGGAATTGATGGAATATCAATTGAGATGTTTCGACAAATGGATGCAGCACTGGAAGTGCTCACTTGCCTATGCAAAGAAATTTGGAAGACAGCTACCTGGCCAAACGATGTGAAGAGATCCATATTTATGCCTATCCCAAAGAAAGGTGATCCAACCAAATGCAGAAATTATTGAACAATATCATTAAAATTACACGCAAGCAAAATTTTGCTGAAGATCATTCAAAAGTGGCTGCAGCATTATTTCAACAGGGAACTGCCAGAAATTCAGTCTGGATTCAGAAGAGGATGTGAAACCAGGGATATCATTGCTGATGTCAAATGGATCCTGACTGCAAGCAGAGAATACCAGAAGGATGTTTACTTGAGTTTTATTGACTATGCTAAAGCATTCAACTGTGTGGATCATAACAAATTATGGATAAGATTGCGAAGAATGGGAATTCCAGAAAACTTAATTGTGCTCAGGAGGAACCTGTACATATACAAAGAGGCAGTCCTTAAAACAGAATAAGAGGATACTGTGTGGTTTAAATTCAAGAAAGGTGTGTGTCAGGGTTGTATCCTTTCACCATACTTATTCAACCTGTATGCTGAGCAAGTAATCCAAGAAGCTGGACTATATGAAGAAGAACAGGGCATCAGGATTGGAGGAAGGCTCATTAACAACCTGCATTATGCAGGTGACACAACCTTGCCAGCTGAAAGTGAAGAGGACTTGAAGTACTTAATGATGAAGATCAAAGACCACAGCCTTCAGTATTAGTTACACCTCAGTATAAAGAAAGCAAAAGTCCTCTCAACTGGGCCAATTAGAAACATCATGATAACAGGAGAAAAGGTTGAGTTTGTCAAGGATTTCATTTTACTTGGATCCACAATCAACATCCATGGAAGCAGCAGTCAAGATATCAAAAGAAGCATTGCGTTGGGCAAATCTGATGCAAAAGGCCTCTTTAAAGTGTTGAAAAGCAAAGATGTCACCTTGAAGACTAAGGTGTGCCTGACCTGATCCATGATATTTTCAATCACATCATATGCATGAGAGAGCTGAACAATGAATAAGGAAGGCTGATGAACCGATGCCTTTGAATTGTGGTGTTGGCGAAGAATACTGAAAATACCATGGACTGCCAAAAGAACGAACAAATCTGTCTTGGAAGAAGTACAACCAGAATCTCCTTAGTAGCAAGAATGTCAAGACTACGTCTTACATAGTTTGAACATGTCAGGAGGTATCAGTCCATAGACGAGGACATCATGCTTGGTAAAGTAGAGGGTAAGTGAAAAAGAGGAAGACCCTCAATGAGATGGATTGACACAATGGCTGCAACAATGGGCTCAAGCATAACAATGATTGTAAGCATGGCACAGGACTCGCCAGTGTTTCGTTCTGTGGTACATAGAATCGCTATGAGTCGGAACCGACTCAACAGCACCTAACAACAATAACAAATATAAATATGCTGCGATGGAATTACTAGGTAACAAAGTGTGTTTGTATTCATTTTCACTACCAAATTCCTTTCCAAGATGGATGCTGAGAGTGCTGCATGAGAGTTCTCATTTCCCCATCTGAACCAGTATTTATATATCTGACTTTTATATTTTTTGCAGTCCGTTGTTGTTATGAGCAGTTGAATAGATTCTGACTCATAGAGACCCTATAGGACAGAGTAGAACTGACCGATAAGGTTTCCAAGGCTCTGTGTAACCTTTGCAGCCTTAGTGGTCCAGTGGTTAAGCATTTGGTGACTAACCAAAATGTCAGTAGTTCAAATCCACCAGCCACTCCTTGGAAAATCTATGGGGCACTTTTACTATGTTCTATAGGGTCACTATGAGTTGGAATAGACTTGAAGACAATGTTTTTGTTTTGTTTTCATGTAATCTTTTTTTCCCTTCTTTTTTAATTTTTATTGTGCTTTAAGTGAAAGTTTAAGACTCAAGTCAGTCTCTCACACAAAAACTTATATATACCTTGCTACCTATTGCTCTCCCCCTAATGAGACAGCCCGCTCCCTCCCTCCACTCTCTTTTCCTGTCCATTTCGCCAGCTTCTAACCCCCTCTACCCTCTCATCTCCCCTCCAGGGAGGAGATGCCCGCACAGTCTCAAGTGTCCACCTGATACAAGAAGCTCACTCCTCACCAGTATCCCTAACCAAACCCATTATCCACTCCAATCCCTGTCTGAAGAGTTGGTTTGGGAGTGGTTCCTGTCCTGGGCCAACAGGAGGTCTGGGGGGCCATGACCACCAGGGACCTTCTAGTCTCAGTCAGACCATTAAGTCAGGTCTTTTTATGAGAATTTGGGGTCTGCATCCCACTGCTCTCTTTCTCCCTCAGGGGTTCTCTGTTGTGTTCCCTGTCATGGTAGTCATTGGTTGTAGCCAGGCACCATCTAGCTCTTCTGGTCTCAGGCTGATGTAGACTCTGGTTTATGTGGCTCTTTTTTTTATCTTGGGCTCATAATTACCTTGTGTCCTTGGTGTTCTTCATTCCCCTTTGATCCAGGTGGGTTGAGACCAATTGATGCATCTTAGATGGCCTCTTGCTAGTGTTTAAGGCCCCAGAGGCCACTCTCCAAAGTAGGATGCAGAATGTTCTCTTAATAGATTTTATTACGCCAATTGACTTAGATGTCCCCTGAAACCATAGTCCCCAAACCCCCGCCCCTGCTATGCTGGCCTTCGAAGCATTCAGTTTATTCAGGAAACTTCTTTGCTTTTGATTTAGTCCGGTTGTGCTGAACTCCCCTGTATTGTGTGTTGTCTTTCCTGTCACCTAAAGTAATTCTTATCTGCTAATTAGTGAATACCCCTCTGCCACCTGCCCTCCCTCCCCCCTCTGAACCATCAAAGAATATTTTATTCTCTGTTTAAACTATTTCTCGAGATCTTATAATATTTGTCCTTTTGCAACTAATTTCACTCAGCATAATGCCTTCCAGATTCTTCCATATTATGAAATGTTTCACAGATTCTTCACTGTTCTTTATTGATACATAGTATTCCATTGTGTGAATATACCGTGATTTATTTATGATGGGCACCTTGGTTGGTTCCATATTTTTGCTATTGTAAACAGTGGTGCAATGAACACGGGTGTGCATATATCTCTTCATGTAAAGGCTCTTACCTCTCTAGGATATATTCCAACGAGTGGAATTGCTGGATTGTATGGTAATTCTATTTCTAGCTTTTAAAGGAAGTGCCAAATCAATTTCCAAAGTGGTTGTACCATTTTACATTCCCACCAGCAGTGTATAAGTGTTCCAATCTGTCCACAACCTCTCCAACATTTATTGTTTTGTGTTTTTTTGATTAATGCCAGCCTTGTTGGAGTGAGATGAAATCTCATTGTAGTTTTTATTTGCATTTCTCTAATGGCTAATGATCTTGAGCATTTCCTCTTGTAGCTGTTAGCTACCTGAATATCTTCTTTAGTGAAGTGTCTGTTCATATATTTTGCCCATTTTTAATTGGGTTATTTGTCCTTTTGTAGTTGAGTTTTTGCAGTATCATGTAGATTTTAGAGATCAGGCGCTGATCAGAAATGTCATAGCTAAAAACTTTTTCTCAGTCTGTAGGTAATCTTTTTACTCTTTTGGTGAAGTGTTTGGATGAGCATAGCTGTTTGATTTTTAGGAGCTCCCAGTTATCTAGTTTTCTTCTCCATTGTTAGTAATCTTTTGTATACTGTTTATGCCATGTATTAGGGCTGCTAATGTTGTCCCTACTTTTTCTTCCATGATCTTTGTCATTTTAGATTTTATATTTAGGTCTTTGATCCATTTAGAGCTCGTTTTTGTGCATGGAGTAAGGTATGGGTCTTGTTTCATTTTTTTGCAGATGGATATCCACTTATACCAGCACCATTTGTTAAAAATACTGTCTTTTCCCCATTTAACTGTTTTGGGACTTTTGTCAAATATCAACTACTCATTTGTGGATGAATTTATGTCTGGATTCTCAATTCTGTTCCATTGGTCTATGTATCTGTTGTTGTACCAGTACCAGGTTGTTTTGACTACTGTGGCAGTAGGTTTGAAAATCAGGTAGAGTGAGGCCTCCCAATTTGTTCTTCTTTTTCAGTAATGCTTTACTTACCCGGGGCCTCTTTCCCTTCCATATGACATTGGTGATTTGTTTCTCCATCTCATTAAAGAATTTCGTTGGTATTTGAATCGAATTGCGTTAAATCTGTAGATCGCTTTTGGTAGAAGAGTCATTTTTATAATGCTAAGTCTTCCTATTCATGAGCAAGGTATGTTTTTCCACTTATATGGTCTCTTTTGCTTTCTTGCAGAAGTGTTTTGTGTTTTTCTTTGTATAGGTCTTTTACATCTCTGGTAAGTTTTATTCCTAGGTAGTTTATCTTCTTGGGGCTACTGTAAATGGTATTGATTTGGTGATTTCCTCTTTGATGTTCTTTTTGTTGGTGTAGAGGAATCCAACTGATTTTTGTATGTTTATCTTGTATCCTGATACTCTGCTGAACTCTTCTATTAGTTTCAGCAGTTTTCTTGAGGATTCCTCAGGGATTTCTGTGTATAAGATCATGTCATCAAACAGAGAAAATTTTACTTCTTCCTTGCCAATCTGGAGGCCCTTTATTTCTTTATCTAGCCTAATTGCTCTGGCTAGGACTTCTAGCACAATGCTGAATAAGAGCAGTGATAAAGGGCATCCTTGTCTGCTTCCCGATCTCAAGGGGAATGCTTTCAGGCTCTCTCCATTTAGTATGATGTTGGCTATTGGCTTTGTATAAATGCCCTTTTTTATGTTGAGGAATTTTCCTTCTATTTCTATTTTGCTGAGAGTTCTGCATCAATTGATAAAATCATGTGATTCTTGTCTTTCAATTAATTTGTATAATAGATTATGTTAATTGTTTTTCTAATGTTGAACCATCCCTGCATAAAAAAAAATTTTTTTTTTTTTATCCCTGCATACCTGATAGGAATTCCACTTGGTCATGGTGAGTTTTTTTTTTTTTTTTGATATGTTATTGAATTCTATTGGCTAGAATTTTGTTGAGGATTTTTACATCTAAGTTCATGAGGGATATAGGTCTGTAATTTTCTTTTTTGTGTGGTGTCTTTACCTCGTTTTGGTATCAGGGATATGGTGGCTTCAGAGAATGAGTTTGGGAGTATTCTGTCCTGTCCTATGCTCTAAAATACCTTTAGTAGTAGTGGTGTTAAGTCTTCTGTGAAAGTTTGGTAGAACTCTGCAGTGAAGCCATCCAGGCCGGGGCTTCTTTTTCTTGGGAGTTTTTTGATTACCTATTCAATCTCTTCATTTGTTATGGGTCTATTTAGTTTTCCTACCTCTGTTTGTGTTAGTTTAGGTAGGTAGTGTGTTTCTAGGAATTCATCCATTTCTTCTAGGTTTTCAAATTTGTTAGAGTACAATTTTTCATAGTAATCTGATATGATTCTTTTAATTTCAGTTGGGTCTGTTGTAATATTGTCCATCTCATTTCTTATTTGGGTTATTTGCTTCCTTTCTTTTTTTTTTTTTTGTCAGTTTGGCCAATGGTTTATAAATTTTGTTGGTATTTTCAAGGAACCAGCTTTTGGTCTTGTTAATTCTTTCAAATGTTTTTCTGTTTTCTATTTCATTTAGTTCAGCTCTAATTTTGTTATTTGTTTTCTCCTGTTGCCTGAGGGTTTCTTTTGTTGCTTTGTTTCTATTTGTTCAAGTTGTAGGGAGAATTCTTTGATTTTGGCCCTTTCTTCTTTTTGTATGTGTGCAGTTATTGATATAAATTGACCTCTGAGCACTGCTTTCACTGTGTCCGAAAGGTTCTGATAGGAAGTGTTTTCATTCTCATTGGAGTCTACGAATTTCATTATTCCATTCTTGATGTCTTCTATAACCCAGTCGTTTTTGAGCAGGGTGTTGTTCAGTTTCCAAGCATTTGATTTCTTTTCCCTTCTTTTTCTGTTACCCATTTATTTCTGCTTTTAGGGCCTTAGGGTCAGAGAAGATGCTTTGTAATATTTCGATGTTTTGGATTCTGCTCAGGTTTACTTTATGAACTAATATGTGGTCTATTCTAGAGAATGTTCCATATGCACTAGAAAAGAAAGTATACTTGGCTGCTGTTGGGTGGAGTGTTCTGTTATTTCTATGAGGTCTAATTCTGTAATTTTATTGTTAACCTTCTGAATTTCTGATTGTTCTCTGTCTATGGATGTTTCCAGCTTCTTAAATTTTTCAGTATATTCCTGAATAACCTTTTTAATTTCTTCAACTGCTTTATCTGTTTTTTCCTTGGCTTGTTCTGCATATTGCATCCTTTCCTTCCTGATGTCTTGAAGGGTTCTGTATATTCATTTTTTGTATTCTGCATCCAACAATTCCAGGAAGGCACTTTCAACTAGAAGATCCCTGGATTCTTTGTTTTGAGAGCTTGTTGAGGTGATCATGTTCCATTTCTTTATGTGACTTGATATTGACTGTTGTGTCTGAGCCATCAATAAGTTATTGTATTAGTTTATTTTATGTTTGCTTACTGTTTTGTAGCTTCTTGCTTTGTTTTGTTTTGATATGCCCAAATGGGTTGTTTGGGTGAGCTAGCTTGATTATTTTTGCCTTTGGAACTCTAACTTCCTGTCCCCAGATGGCTAGAGCTGTTGTCAGTTATATCAGTCTAGGGGTCAATTTACTTTTCTTGTATAAATTCAGCTCAGGTGTCCAGGTAGCTGATCATCACGTGTGTGGTGCAGGCTCTGTCCTACAGTCTTAGAGGTGCAGGGGTGATTGGTATGGGTACCAGTATCTGCTTTCAGCAGGGGGTCATGCTCTGAACAAGGCAGGGGGCTGAGAATCGTCCCCCAAGTGTCTCTGAGGAAAGCGTGTCCCTGTTCCCTAGATCGTATAGGTGGGTGGGTTCTGCAGATGGAGCATAGGCCCCAAATATTATTGGTTGTAAGGACTGGTAGGTACCAGTTATCCTTGGACCCTTTTCGCAGGTGGCTGTGTGACCTGAGTGGAGCCACTAGTCCTTAGGCCCCTGACGTGGGTAGGTGAAGACCCTGTTTAACTGGCAAAGTTTTGTCAAACTTCAGACATCCACCTCCACCACACAGCTGAAACCGTTGTAGTCTGCCAAGAAGGGCCTATTCTCCTGAAATAGGCCCACACAGGTCCATGGAGGGGGGAAATGCACTCAAAGTCCACAGTCCGTTTATGCCTGGACAGGAGCCACTTCTGCCCAGTTAGTGGAGCTGGCAAATCATATATTCCCCCAATTGTGAATTTATTCCTTCTCCAAGGCCGGTAGGATAGCTCTAGGCACTCAACAGGGCCTATCTCAGGCCCAGGGACATCATCAGCCACTGAAGCATGCTTGGGGGCGGGGGGCGCAGTAAAATATACGCAAATACTTAGCTTTTTTCAAGAGCACTGTTCTTCTTTGGTTCCGGAGGTGTGAGTAGGTTGTGTGGCTGGCTGCTTCACCCTGAGGAAACTGTGGCCAAATGCAAGTACCAGCCCACCTCTGCCGCTCCCGGGAATGGTGTCTGAGGGCTCCCGGCAATTCGGTCCAGTAACTCCTCTCTGCTTCTGAACCATCTTTTCCTCCCCTTGCCCCTCAGTTCATTGTCTCACCTTGCCTTTGATGTTCAGGGCTCCTAAAAAAAAATTTTTTTTTTAATAAATATACTCATTTCTCTTGGTTTTTTTTGGTTGGTTGTTGTTAGAGGGCTTGCAGGAAGTGTCTGTGTATTCCTCAATCTTGGCCCTGCCTCTCGGGATTGTATTTTCATGACTAATAATGACATCGAGTATTTCGCCCTGTGTATTTGCCTTTTGAGGTATCCATTTTTGTGCTTGTCTGTTCACCCATTTTTCCAGTGAGTGGCCAGGCTTTTTTCTTGCTAGTTTACAGGAATTGGACTGTGGCTTCTTTCTATTTGATCTTGTTTGTTTTATACCTTTTTCTCATAGATTTTGATCCACTAAGAAGGCCCCTTCTTTTTCAGTGTAGCAATTGATGGATGGGTTGGATATAGAACGCCAAACTTAAGCAGCTAGTAGGGAAATGGAAAACATATGACTGAAAAATATATTAATCTTTTGCAGAAAATATAGTTGAATACTGAGGAACTAAATGCAAATGAAAAGTAGGATTACTCATAATTTTTAGAGGAGGAAAGTTTAAACGCACTTAGACTCTAATCTTGGCTCTGTGATTTAAAAAAAATTTTTTTTACCTTGCTATAATTTGTAACCTTGAACACACAAACAAAAAAAACAAAACCAAACTCACTGCCATCGAGTCGATTCTGACCCATAGCAACCCTATAGGACAGAGTAGAGCTGGCCCATAGAGTTTCCAAGGTGTGCCTGGTGGATTCGAACTGCCGACCTTTTGGTTAGCAGCAGTAGCACTTAACCACTACACCACCAGGGTTTCCTAAACTTGAACAAGTCCCATAATATTTTTGAGTCTCAAAGCATCTTCTATAAAGTTGATTGATTAATAACCACTTACTTAAGTTTCTGTGATGATTAAATGAGATAGTGTATATAAAGACCCTACAGTAGTACTTGGCACATACCAGCACTTTATTGTTTTTACATACTTTATGATAAAATGGTACCTTATGTTTGCATAGTTCTCTGCAGTTTAAAAGCACTTTCTTGCTCATTTTATTTTATATAATCCTTTGAGTCACCTAGACTCCAGTATATGGTCATTCCATGACTTTGTAAAATAGGTCTGTGTATATGCTAAGTTAAATTTGAATTTATACCTTTCCTTACTTGATAATTTTAGAGAACACCTGCTTTCACCTTTGTCTATCTTTAATTGACCGTATCCTCCTGGTGGTTTAACTGTGTTTCTCTGTCTTACCTTATTAAGTAGATATTTATTTATAAAAAAAAAATTGAAATGAAATGGAAGAAAAAATTAGTGATTTATTTTACCTTTTCATTTTTAAAAATAGAGCAAAACATACACCAATACTGCAATTCCTACATGGAAATTCAGTTACACTGATTATAATCTTCAAGTTGTGCAACCATTTTCAGCTTCTTTTTCTGAATTGTTACTCCCCATTAACATAAATTCACTGCCCCCTAAGGTTCCTATCTAAGTTTTTGAGTTTCTCCTGTCAATTTGATCCCTTTATAGATAGTTCTTAAAAGAGCATAATGCTCAAGGTAGACTTTTTTTTTACTAGTTAAGCTAAACTACTGTTTGATTTTAAAAAGGTTTCAGGGGATATTTTTATTTAAGGTTTAAAGATTATCTAAGGACAATAATTTCAGGAGTTTATCCAGCCTCCATTAATATCACACGCATGTAAAATTTTGCTGAAGATAATCCAAAATTGATTGCAGCAGTATGTCTACAGGGAACTGCCAGAAATTCTGGCCAGATTCAGAAGAGGATGTGGAATGAGGGATATCATTGCTGATGTCATATGGATTTTGGCTGAAAGCAGAGAACATCAGAAATATGTTTATTTTCATTTTATTTTATTGACTATGCAAAGATATTAGATTGTGTGAATCATAACAAATTATAGT
The DNA here is from genome assembly GCF_024166365.1 of Elephas maximus indicus. NCBI lineage: Eukaryota > Metazoa > Chordata > Mammalia > Proboscidea > Elephantidae > Elephas > Elephas maximus. Next base: position 108,109,187 of record NC_064846.1, read on the forward strand.
TAACTTTGCTAAGAATAGGAATTCCAGGCCACTTAATTGTGCTCATGAGGAACATGTAGATAGACCAAGAGGCAGTCATTCAAACAGAACAAGGGGATAACTTATGGCTTAAAATCAGTAAAGGTGTGAATTACAGCTTTATCCTTTCACCATACTTATTCAACCTATATGCTGAGCAATTAATCTGAGAAGCTAGACTATATGAAGAAGAACGTGGTTTCAGGATTGAAGGAAGTCTCATTAACAACCTGTGATAGGCATATGACACAACCTTGCTTGTGGAAAGTGCAGAGGACTTGAATCATTTACTGATGAAGATCAAAGACTATAACCTTCAGTATGGATTACATCTCAACATAAGGAAGACAAAAAATCTTCTCAACTGGACCAATAAGCAGCATCATGATAAACAGAGAAAATACTGAATTTGTCAAGGGTTTCATTTTATTTGGATCCACAATCAATGCCCATGGAAGTGGCAGTCAAAAAATCAAACGATGTATTGCATTGGGCAAATTTTCTCCAAAAAAGCCTCTTTAAAGTGTTCAAAAGCAGAGATGTAACTTTGAGGACTAAGGTGTGCCTGACCCAAGCAATGGTATTTTCAATCACCTTATATGCATGTGAAAGCAGGACAATGAATTAGGAGGACGAGAGAATTGACACCTTTGAATTATGGTGTTGGTGAGGAATATTGAAGATGCAGTGGGCTGCCAGAAGAATGAACAAAGCTTTCTTGGTAGAAATACAGCCAGCATGCTCTTTAGATGCGAGGATGGTGAGATTTTGTCTCATGTACCCTGGACATGTTATCAGGAGGAATCAGTCCCTGGAGAAGGACATCATGCTCAGTAAAGTAGAGGGTCAGTGAAAGTGAGAAAGACCTTCAATCAGATTGATTGACACGGTGGCTGCAACAGTGGGCTCAAGTATAGCAACAATTGTGAGAATGGCACAGGACTGGGCGGTATTTCATTCTCTTGTACTTAGCACCGCCATGAGTCAGAACCAACTGAATGGAACCTAACAACAACAACAACATCCAGCCTCCATGGCTCCAGAAAATACAGATTCCACGGGAATTTGAAATTCTGTTCTAAAATTCCCCCCTTTTGATCAGGGTTCATCTGTAGAAATTTTAATCAAAATGTTCAGTAACGGTAGCCGGGCACCATCTAGTTCTTTTGGTCTCATGGCAAAGGTGGCAGTTGTTCATGGACATAATCAGCCATGTATTTCATTTCCTTCTCCTATTCATGACTCTTCTCTCTCTGTTGCGCCAGGTGAATAGGGACCAATTGTACATTGGATGGCTATTTTCAAGCTTTTTAAGACCCCAGACACTATGCACAAACGAGGAGGGAGGACAAAAGCACTAAAAATGATATAACAGAAGTCCCATGAAACCATGACCTTCAACCTCCCAACCAAGAAATCAAATCCCATGAGGTGTTTGGTTGTACATAAGCAACCTCAGCAGCTTCTCTTTTTGTTGTTTTTGTTTTGTAAAATTGTGTATCACACATTTGCCATTCGAACTTTTTGCAGGTGTACAACTTATTCACATCAATTACGTTAATTGGCTGTGCAAACATTACCATTAATGAATGCAATTTTTCCATCACCATAAACAGAAACTCTGTGCTCCATAAGCAATAATTTCCTCTTTCCCACTCCCTCCCACCTCTAGTAAAAAAATAAACGTTGGTCTCTATACATTTGTCTGTTCTTGTCTTTTTATTTAAGTGAGGTCATACAATACTTGTCCTTTTGTGATTGTCTTATTTCACTCCATGTAATGTCTTCAAGCTCCATCCATGTTGTAGCATGTATCAGAGATTTTTGATGAATTCTGTTGTGACAGAAAGACTTCTTTTATTACGCCTCCTTCATTTATTTTCTCCTAAAGTTGTGTTTTACAAATGGAAGTCATGCCTGAAGTGTGAAAGGGTTAGTACTGATTCTCTGTAGCCAAATTTAAGATCACTTGAAATTAATAAATAACTTCACTTGAAATTAATAAATTAAAAAAAAAACTTTTATGACTGTATAATCAATGAATGCCTTTTGGGTGTTTGACTGAATTGCCCACAGGCAGAACTCATAAATAAAGTTTAAATCATAGGTGATTCAAATTAGAGGGGTTGGGGGTATGAAACCAATCATTTCTTAGGACTGAAGATAAGCTGTTTTTTTTTTTCCTCCTGCCATGCTTACATCACTCTCTAAATAGAATCCTATTTCCATGACACTTTAGAGAGCATTCTATCAGGCACTAATGAACTTGAGTATAACACATGCAAGACAAAGTGAATTACATTGGCCCCTCACTTCACTGTCAGATTAAAAATTTTTCAGGTATCAGAGTTGATCTGATGACTCTAATTTTCCAACCCTGAAAGCAACCAACGACAAAATAATGTAAAAGTGTATTCTCATTATATTAAATCAAGATGCCTGGCAAGAATATCTAAAATCTTTCCTAGGTTGATCTTCGAGCCATCGCTAGAACATTTCTTGGTGCGCTTGGATTTGGTAGTGGGTACTTCTCTTCTAGTTCCTTGATTTCACTGTAGATTCATAGGCTTCCCTCCCATAACACACATTTACCAAATCTCCTTGTGATCTTTCAAAAATGTGAAAATTGGCACCTACTTGAAACATTTCTTACATTACTAGAATTGAAAATAATGGATACCTTATTTTATTTTCATCTTAATCTGAAAAGTGAAAAGTTCACCTAAGAGCTCTATTGCTGACTCCTGTTCTGCTCGCCCCTCTTCAGTTTTAAGTTTTTGCCATAGAAAAATCTTAGTGTAAGTCCATGACACTTAGATGTAACTTACTATGCAAATTGTTTTAGGCATTTATACCACTTAGAAGCAAGGATGGTGGGACTTTGTCTCACTTACTTTGGAAAATGTGTGTATCAATTGGGCTGGGTCATGATCCCCGGTATTGTTTGATTTTCCTATATGTTGTAAATCCTGCCTCTATGATGTTAATGAGGGAGGATGGGTGGCAGTTGTGTTAGTGAGGCAGGACTCAACCTACAGGATTGGATTGTGTCTTGAGGCAATCTCTTTAGATATAAAAGATAGAAGCAAGCAAAGAGATAGGGGGACATCATACCATCAAGAAAGCAGTACCAGGAGCAGAGTGTGTACTTTGAATCCGGGTCCCTGTGCCTGAGAAGCTCCTTGACCAGGGAAAGATTGAGGACAAAGACCTTCCTCCAGAGCTGACAGACAAAGCCTTCCCCTGGAGCCGACACCCTGAATTTGGACTTTTAGCCTACTGTACTGTGAGGAAATAAATTTCTCTTTGTTAAAGCCATCCACTTGTGGTATTCTGCTATAGCAGCACTAGATAACTAACACAGACATGTTATTAGGAGGGACCAATCCCTGGAAAAGGATATCATGCTTTGTAAAGTAGAGGGCCAGAGAAGAAAAGGAAGACCCTCAACAAGATAAATTGACCCAGTGGCTACAATGATGGGCTCAAACATAGCAATGATTGTGAGGATGCTCAGGACCAGGCAGTGTTTCGTTCTGTTGTACGCAGGGTCATTATGAGTCAGAACCAACTTGACGGCACCTAACAACAAAAACATCATTTAGTAAACTTAAGGAATGTAGTTGACAACTTGGTACCATAGAAAGATCCTGAGCTTTAAATTCAGAAAGACTGGAGTCAACTCACAACTGTGCTACCTATTAGCAATTTGATTTTGGACAACTTTAAAATTACCTGAACCTCAGACTTCTCATCCATAAAATTAAGAAAATAGTGTGTGCATTAATAATCTGCTGTAAGTAGTAAATGAGATTAATATAAAGCTTCAGTATGGCGCCTGTTATATTATAAGCATTCAATAAATATTACCTTTTCCTCCCTCTATTTTTTTTATCACTTTCCTTTGTAAAAATTATTTCAAGTACTTAAAATAGGGCTTAGAAAATAAAGTTCATTAAATAAAATTAGAAAATCAGAACCAAGAAAGCTAAGAGGTCAATATGCTAACCACAAAGATTAACATAGTTCTTAAGTTTGAGCATCAAATGTGTCTTTGAGGTTTTTAACAACCAAGACAAAAAGAGGCACAGGGAATTCTACAAAGATTGAGATGTCAGAAGATATAAGATCCTGGCCCTCCCCACAGAAGAACAAGAAAAGCAACTAGAACCCCATATTCAGCCCTGTAAAGACTCTTAAATGGTGGACAAAGAATGACAGCAAACTTACTAAAGGCAATGATGAATCATATGGTAAAAAAAAAAAAAAAGCATTTGTTCCATCATCATCCCTGCCCCTCCCCCTTCTGGCATGGCAGATGGAAACCTTCAGTGGCTTCACCACAGCTCCACACTACAAGCCAACGCTCACTTCCCCTGCTCACTACAAAGGTTCCTGACCTCTGGCTCTGAAACTAATAGCACAAATTACCTGAGCAGACTGTTCAGAGTTTTCCCAGACCTCCCCATCCCAGCACAGCAGACAGTCATAATGCCCCAGCTGCTCCTGCACTGCCAGCCAACACACACTTCATTTGTGTACTGAGAAAGGACTCAATCTCTAGTTTTGAAAATAATAGTACAAATTTCCTGGTTAGACTGTTCAGGATGTGTCATGGATTGAATTGTGTCCCCCCAAAATATGTGTCAACTTGGTTAAGTCATGATTCCCAGTATTGTGTGGTTGTCCTCCATTTTGCAATTGTAATTTTATGTTACAGAGGATTAGGGTGGGATTGTAACACCCTTACTAAGGCCCTATCCCTGATCCAAAGTAAAGGGGGTTTCCCTGGAGTGTGGCCTGGACCACCTTTTATCATACAAGAGATCAAAAGAAAGGGAAGCAAGCAGAGATGGGGAACCTCATACCACCAAGAAAGCAGTACTGGGAGCAGAGCGTGTCCTTTGGACCTGAAGTTCCTGTGCTGAAATGCTCTCAGACCAAGGGAAGACTGTTGACAAGGACCTTCCTCCAGAGCTGACAGAGAGAGAAAGCCTTTCCCTGGAGCCTGCGCCCTGAATTCAGACATAATACATGCAGCAGGAAAAAGGGAAGAAATAAAAAAAGACCTTGAAAAATCAGCTAAACACAAAAAATGATAAAAGTATGGAAATTGTGGGACAAAGATGATAAAAGACACACAAAAACAGTTAGCAAAATGAATGAAGTAGGCCCTTCATTTTCAGGAATTAGCTTAAATGCATATATTTTAAACTCTTCATTCAAAAGGCAGGGAGTGGAGGGATAGATTTAAAAAAAAGATCCATCCTTATGCTGTCTATAACAGACACATCTTAGGCCCAAAGACACAAACATACTGAAAATGAAAGCATAGAAAAGAATATTCCATGCAACTAGAAAACAAAGGAAAGCATGGGTGGCCATACTGATATCAGACAAAATAAAATTTAAATCAAAGTCTATTATAAGAGATGAAATAAGATAATAAAGGGGCCAATTCATCAAGAAGACTTAACAATTATAAATATTAATGCATCTAACATAACAGCCTCAAAATACATGAAAAAATACCAAAAGATATGAACGGTGTAGTAGACGACACCACAATAATAGTTCGGGACTTTATTACACCATTTTTTACTGGACAGAACATTTAAAAAGAAGATAAGTAAGGACATATAATAAAAATATAGAGGACATAAAAAACACCTTAAACAAATTAGACTTAATAAACATATAAACACTCCACCTATCATCAAAATAATACACATGGATCTTCTCCAGGATTGGTCATATGCTAGGGCACAAAACAAATCTCAAAAAGATGTTTTTTAACTGCAATTATACAAAGTATCTTCTCTGACCATAAAAAGATAATATTAGAAGTGAATAACAGAAAAAGAACTAGAAAACACACAAATACATTGAAATGAAACACACACTACTAAATAACCAAGAGTTCAAGGAAGAAATTGAGAGAGAAATAAAATAAACACCTGGAGTTAATGAAAATGAAAACACAACATGCCAAAAGGTATGGGATGCAGCTAAAGCACTCCTCAGAGGGAAAGCAATAGCAATAAACTCTTGCATTTAGTAAGAAGAAAGATCTCAAATAAATTATCTAACTTTACAACCTGAGGAACTAGAAAAATAAGAGCAAGATAAACCTAAAACTACTAGAAGAAAAGAATTAACAAGATCAGAACAGAAATAAAACCAAAACTGAACAACAGAGAAAATCAACAAAGTCAGAAGTTGGTTCTTAGAAAGGATCAATAAAAGTGACGAACAAAGAAAAAGAAAAGATGCAAATAACCAAAATAAGAAATGAAAATGGAGACGTTACTACTGACCAAATAGAAATGAAAAGAATTATGACAGAATACTATGAATGACTGAACAAAAATGAATTGGATAATCTAAGCTAAACAATAATAAAGAAGATCGAAGAAGAATTGACGCCTTTGAATTGTGTTGGTGAAGAATGTTGAATTTACCACAGACTGCCAAAAGAATGAACAAACCTGTCTTGAAAGAAGTACATCCGGAATGTTCCTTAGAAGCAAGGATGGTAAGATTATGTCTTACATACTTTGGACTTGTTGTCAGGAGGGATCAGTCCCTGGAGAAGGACATCATGCTTGGTAAGGTACAAGGTCAGCAGAAAAGAGGAAGACCCTCAATGAGGTGGATTGACACAGTGGCTGCAACAATGGGCTCAAGCATAACAATGATTGTGGGGATGGCGCAGGACTGGGCAGTGTTTCGTTCTGTTGTGCATAGGGTCACTATGGGTCGAAACCAACTCGATGGCACCTAACGACAACAGCAACAGATGAAATGACCATTCTTAGAAGCACGCAACCTACCTAAACTGACTCAAAAGGAAATAGTAAATCTCAACAGACCCATAAAAATTGAAGAGATTGAATCAGTTATCAAAAACCTCCCAGCAAAAAAAAAAAAAAAAACCTTATCCAGATGACTTCACTGGGGTATTCTACCAAACATTTAGAGAAGAAAGGACACCGGTCCTGTTTAAATTCTTCCAAAAGTTAAAGAAGGAGGAAACAATCTCTAATTCACTCTATGAAGCCAAGATTACCTTGACACCAAAACTGACAAAGACACCAAAAGGAAAACCACAGACCAACATCCTTTATGAACATAGATGCAAAAATTCTCAACAAAATACTAGTGAACAGAATCCAACAGTATATTGAAGTAGTCATACAACATGACCAAGTGGGATTTATTCCAGGAATGCAAGGATTGTTCAACATTAGAAAACCAATCAAGGTAATACACCATATTAATAGAACAAAGGAAAAAAAAACACATCATCATCTCAATTGGTGTAAAAAATGCATTTGATAAAGTCCAACACTTTTTTGATAAAACTCTCAACAACATTGGAATAGAAATTTCTCAATATGATTAAGGGCATTTATGAAAAACTAACAGCCAATATTGTACTTAATGGAGAAACATTGAGAGCTTTGCTGCTGAAATCAGGAACAAGACGTGGTTGCCTGCTCTCGCCACTACTATTCAATACTCTACTGAACGTCCTAGCCAGAGCAGTAAGACAAGAAAAAATAAATAAATGAAAGGCATCCGGATCAGAAAAGAAGTAAAATTATCTCCATTCATGGATGACATGTTACTATGTATAGAACAACCCAAAGAATGCACAAGAAAGATTCTAGAGCTAATGAAGGAATTTAGGAAAGTCACAGGGTACAAGTTTAACAAACAAAAATCAGGTTTCTATACACCAGTAATGATATATCTAAAATGGAAGTTAGGAAAATAATTCCATGTACAATAGCATGTAAGAGAATAAAATACCTAGGGATAAATTTAACCAGAGATGTGAAAAACTTATTAATGAAAATTATAAAATACTGCTGAAGGAGATTAAAGACCTAAATAAGTGAAAAGATGTTCCATGTTCATGGATTGGAAGATTTAACACTGTTAAGATGTCAATACTACCCAAAGCAATCTTTAGATTCAATGCAATCCCAATCAAAATTCCAACAACCTTCTTTACAGAATTGGAAAAAACAATGCTTAGTATTATGTGGAATAGCAAGAGGCCCCAAATGGCTAAAGCAATTTTGAAGGGAAACAAAGTAAGAGGACTCACACTTTCTGATCTCAAAACATATTATATAACTGAAGTAATAAAAAACAGCCTGTTGCTGGTATACTAATAGACCAACAGAATAGAATAGAGAATCCAAAAATAAACCTATGCACCTATGGTCAACTGATTTTTTACAAGGGTGCTGAATCCATTCAGTGGGGAAGAAGAGTCTCCCCAATAAATGGTGTTGGAAAAATTGGATTTCCATATGCAGAAAACTGAATCAGAATCCATACCTCACACCATGCACATAACCAAACTCAACATGGATTAAGGGCCTAAACTTAAACCATAAAATTCTTAGCAGAAAACACAAGGGCAAGGCTGTTGGGCCTAGCTTTCACAATGGGTTATCAGATATAATAGGAAAAGTACAGACAGTAAAAGACAAAATAAATGAGACCTTATAAAAATTAAATACCTTTGCTGATCAAAAGACTTTACCGAAATAGCAAAAAGACACGCTACCGATTGGGAGAACATCTTCGGAAACCATATATCTAATGAGAATCAAATTACAAAATATGTATAAAACTTCTACAACTAAATAAAAAAGGACAAATAACCAAATCAAAAAACGGGCAAAGGGAGGCGGGGCCAAGATGGCGGACTAGGTGGACGCTACCTCGGATCCCTCTTGCAACAAAGACTCGGAAAAACAAGTGAATCGATCACATACATAACAATCTACGAACTCTGAACAACAAGCACAGAAAACGAACAAATACAGGCAGACAGCGACCGTTTTCAGAACTAGAAGCCAGCGTACCAGGCAGGTGACCTTCGGAACCCGATCTGGGGCAGAGCCCAGGGGCGCAGAAGGCACAGACAAGGGGCCCAGCCCTACCCCCCCGAACCCATCCCGGGAGAGAGTCTAGCTGGTTGGCGTGGGCGGCGTAGCGGCGCAGCCGGAGGGAGAAGCACCCAGGAGGCAGTGACTTACCTTGGAGCGGGGAGAGCAGCGCCCCAGCCGGGGAACCGTCCCGCCGGGAGTTTGGCAGGAAGCGGGCGGGGCGCGAGCAGGGGGGGGGTCAGCTATATTTCCCTAAAGCGACCCCGGGGCGGGGCCCACACGTTCGTGCGGGGGGATGCCCATCCGGTTCGCGCATGTGGAGCGGCGCACCGGAGGGAGAAGTCCCCGGGAGGAAGTGACTGGTCTTGGAGCGGGGAGAGCAGCATCCCACCCGGGGAGCCGTCCCACTGGGATTTTGGCGAAAGCGGGCGGGGCGTGAGCGTGGGGTCAAATTATATTCCCCTGAATTGACCCAGGGGGCGGGCCGACCCGGTCGTGCGGGTGACGCCCACCCAGTTCGCGCGAGCGGTGCGGTGCACGGGAGGGAGAAGTCCCCGGGAGGAAGTGACTGGTCTCGGAGCGGGGAAAGCAGCGTCCCAGCCGGGGAGCCGTCCCGCTGGGATTTTGGCGAAAGTGGGCGGGGCGTGAGCACGGGGTCCAATTATATTTCCCTGAATAGACCCTGGGGGCGGGCCCACCTGGTCGTGCGGGAGACGCCCACCCAGTTCGCGCAAGTGGTGCCACGCACCAGAGGGAGAAGTCCCCAGGAGGAAGTGACTGGTCTCGGAGCAGGGAGAGTAGCGTCCCAACCGGGGAGCCGTCCCGCCCGGATTTTGGCAGACAGGGCCGGAGCGTGAACGCGGTGATCAGCTCTATATTCTGTGGTGCTACACTCCTAGCTCTCTGATCCCTCCCCCACCCTCCCCAGGCGGCTCCATTAACATCCGAATAACCAGAGCCACAGGGAGAATTCAGATAGGGATCTGACTGCACATTTTTTTAGCTCATTACCTGGAAAATCTAGTTTCCCAGTGATGGCTCGGAGACAGCAGTCCATATAAAACCACATAAAGAAACAGACCATGACAGCTTCTCCAACCTCCCAAACAAAAGAATCAAAATCTTTCCCAAATGAAGATACAATCCTGGAATTATCAGATACAGAATATAAAAAACTAATTTACAGAATGCTTCAAGATATCACAAATGAAATTAGGATAAATGCAGAAAAAGCTAAGGAACACACTGATAAAACTGTTGAAGAACTCAAAAAGATTATTCAAGAACATAGTGGAAAAATTCATAAGTTGCAAGAATCCATAGAGAGACAGCATGTAGAAATCCAAAAGATTAACAATAAAATTACAGAATTTGACAACGCAATAGAAAGTCAGAGGAGCAGACTCGAGCAATTAGAATGTAGACTGGGACTTCTGGAGGACCAGGGAATCAAAACCAACATAGCTGAAAAAAAATCAGATAAAAGAATTTAAAAAAATGAAGAAACCCTAAGAATCATGTGGGACTCTATCAAGAAGGATAACTTGCGAGTGATTGGAGTCCCAGAACAGGGAGGGGGGACAGAAAACACAGAGAAAATAGTTGAAGAACTCCTGACACAAAACTTCCCTGACATCATGAAAGACAAAGGATATCTATCCAAGATGCTCATCAAACCCCATTTAAGATTGATCCAAAAAGAAAAACACCAAGACATATTATCATCAAACTTGCCAAAACCAAAGATAAACAGAAAATTTTAAAAGCAGCCAGGGATAAAAGAAAGGTTTCCTTCAAGGGAGAATCCATAAGAATAGGTTCAGACTACTCAGAAACCATGCAGGCAAGAAGGGAATGGGACGACGTATACAGAGCACTGAACGAGAAAAACTGCCAACCAAGGATCATATATCCAGCAAAACTCTCTCTGAAATATGAAGGAGAAATTAAGATATTTACAGATAAACACAAGTTTAGAGAATTTGCAAAAACTAAACCGAAACTGCAAGAAATGCTAAAGGAGATTGTTTGGCCTGATGACCAATAATATCAGGTACTAGCACAATACAAGGTCACAAAACAGAACGTCCTGATATCAACGCAACTCAAATAGGGAAAGCACAAAAACAAAGATTAATTCTAATAAATAAATAAATAAACAAAATAATACACATAACAGGAAATCATGGAAATCAATAGATAAATGATCACAATAATCAAAAAGAGGGACTAAATATAGGAGGCATTGAACTGCCAGATGGAGAGTGATACAAGGCGATATACAAGGATACAAGTTAGGTTTTTTACTTAGAAAAATAGGGGTAAATAATAAGGTAACCACAAAAAGGAATATCAATTCCATAAGTCAAGAAAAAAGCCAAGAAAAACGTAACGACTCAACAAACACAAAGTTAAACATTATGAAAATGAGGATCTCACAAGCTACTAAGAAAAATGTCTCAGCACAAAAAAGCATGTGGAAAAATGAAATGGCCAACAACACACATGAAAAGGCATCAAAATGACAGCACTAAAAACTTATTTATCTATAATTACACTGAATGTAAATGGACTAAATGCACCAATAAAGAGGCAGAGAGTCAGGGACTGGATAAAGAAACACGATCCGTCTATATGCTGCCTACAAGAGACACACCTTAGACTTAGAGACACAAACAAACTAAAACTCAAAGGATGGAAAAAAATACATCAAGCAAACAATAAGCAAAAAAGAAGAGGAGTAGCAATATTAATTTCTGACAAAAGAGACTTTAGAATAAAATCCGCGACAAAGGATAAAGAAGGACACTATATAATGATAAAAGGGACAATTGATCAGGAAGACATAACCATATTAAATATTTATGCACCCAATGACAGGGCTGCAAGATACATAAATCAAATTTTAACAGAATTGAAAAGTGAGATAGACACCTCCACATTTATAGTAGGAGACCTCAACACACCACTTTCGGAGAAGGACAGGACATCCAGTAAGAAGCTCAATAGAGACACAGAAGACCTGCTTACAACAATCAACCAACTTGACCTCATTGACTTATACAGAACTCTCCACCCAACTGCTGCAAAATATACTTTTTTTTCTAGTGCACATGGAACATTCTCTAGAATAGACCACATATTAGGTCATAAAACAAATCTTTGCAGAATCCAAAACATCGAAATATTACAAAGCATCTTCTCAGACCACAAGGCAATGAAGCTAGAAATCAATAACAGAAAAACTAGGGAAAAGAAATCAAATACTTGGAAACTGAACAATACCCTCCTGAAAAAAGACTGGGTTATAGAAGACATCAAGGAGGGAATAAGGAAATTCTTAGAAAGCAACGAGAATGAAAATACTTCCTATCAAAACCTCTGGGACACAGCAAAAGCAGTGCTCAGAGGCCAATTTATATCGATAAATGCACGCATACAAAAAGAAGAAAGAGCCAAAAGCAGAGAACTGTCCCGACAACTTGAACAAATAGAAAGTGAGCAACAAAAGAACCCATCAGGCATCAGAAGAAAACAAATAATAAAAATTAGAGCTGAACTAAATGAGTTAGAGAACAGAAAAACAATTGAAAGAATTAACAAAGCCAAAAGCTGGTTCTTTGAAAAAATTAACAAAATTGATAAACCATTGGCTAGACTGACTAAAGAAAAACAGGAAAGGAAACAAATAACCCGAATAAGAAACGAGAAGGACCACATCACAACAGAGCCAAATGAAATTAAAAGAATCATTTCAGATTACTACGTAAAACTGTACTCTAACAAATTTGAAAACCTAGAAGAAATGGATAAATTCTTGGAAAAATACTACCTACCTAAACTAACACATTCAGAAGTAGAACAACTAAATAGACCCATAACAAAAAAAGAGATTGAAACGGTAATCAAAAAACTTCCGACAAAAAAAGTCCTGGCCCAGACGGCTTCACTGCAGAGTTCTACCAAACCTTCAGAGAATACTTAACACCATTACTATTGAACGTATTTCAAAGCATAGAAAAAGACGGAACACTACCCAACTCATTCTATGAAGCTACCATCTCCCTGATACCAAAACGAGGTAAAGGCATTACAAAAAAAGAAAATTTTAGACCTATATCCCTCATGAACATAGATGCAAAAATCCTCAACAAAATTCTAGCCAATAGAATCCAACAACACATCAAAAAAATAATTCACCCTGATCAAGTGGGATTTATACCAGGTATGCAAGGCTGGTTTAATATCAGAAAAACCATTAATGTAATCCATCACATAAATAAAACAAAAGATAAAAAACACATGATCTTATCAGTAGATGCAGAAAAGGCATTTGACAAAGTTCAACACCCATTTATGATAAAAACTCTTACCAAAATAGGAATTGAAGGAAAATTCCTCAACATAAAAAAGGGCATCTATGCAAAGCCAACAGCCAATATCACTCTAAATGGAGAGAACCTGAGAGCATTTCCCTTGAGAACGGGAACCAGACAAGGATGCCCTTTATCACCGCTCTTATTCAACATCGTACTTGAAGTCCTAGCCAGGGCAATTAGGCTAGACAAAGAAATAAAGGGTATCCACATTGGTAAGGAGGAAGTAAAGCTATCACTATTTGCAGATGACATGATCGTATACATGGAAAACCCTAAGGAATCCTCCAGAAAACTACTGAAACTAATAGAAGAGTTTGGAAGAGTCTCAGGTTATAAAATAAACATACAAAAATCACTTGGATCCCTCTACATCAACAAAAAGAACACTGAAGAGGAAATAACCAAATCAATACCATTCACAGTAGCCCCCAAGAAGATAAAATACTTAGGAATAAATCTTACCAAGGATGTAAAAGACCTATACAAAGAAAACTATAAAACTCTGCTACAAGAAATTCAAAAGGACATACTTCAGTGGGAAAACATACCCTGCTCATGGATAGGAAGACTTAACATAGTAAAAATGTCTATTCTACCAAAAGCCATCTATACATATAATGCACTTCCAATCCAAATACCAATGTCATATTTTAAGGGGATATAGAAACAAATCACTAATTTCATATGGAAGGGAAAGAACCCCTGGATAAGCAAAGCATTACTGAAAAAGAAGAAGAAAGTGGGAGGCCTCACTCTACCTAATTTCAGAACCTATTATATAGCTAGAGTAGTCAAAACAGCCTGGTACTGGTACACCAACAGGCACATAGACCAATGGAACAGAATTGAGAACCCAGATATAAATCCATCCACGTATGAGCAGCTGATATTTGACAAAGGACCAGTGTCAGTCAATTGGGGAAATGATAGTCTTTTTAACAAATGGTGCTGGCATACCTGGATATCCATTTGCAAAAGAATGAAACAGGACCCATACCTCACACCATGCACAAAAACTAACTCCAAGTGGATCAAAGACCTAAACATAAAGACTAAAACGATAAAGATCATGGAAGAAAAAATAGGATCAACCCTAGGAGCCCTAATACAGGGCATAAACAGAATATAAAACATTACCAAAAATGATGAAGAGAAACCAGATAACTGGGAGCTCCTAAAAATCAAACACCTATGCTCATCTAAAGACTTCACCAAAAGACTAAAAAGACCACCTACAGACTGGGAAAGAATATTCAGCTATGACATCTCAGACCAGCGCCTGATCTCTAAAATCTACATGATTCTGTCAAAACTCAACCACAAAAAGACAAACAACCCAATCAAGAAGTGGGCAAAGGATATGAACACACATTTCACTAAAGAAGATATTCAGGCAGCCAACAGATACATGAGAAAATGCTCCCGATCATTAGCCATTAGAGAAATGCAAATTAAAACTATGATGAGATTCCATCTCACACCAACTAGACTGGCATTAATCCAAAAAACACAAAATAATAAATGTTGGAGAGGCTGCGGAGAGATTGGAACTCTCATACACTGCTGGTGGGATTGTAAAATGGTACAACCACTTTGGAAATCCATCTGGCGTTATCTTAAACAGTTAGAAATAGAACTACCATACAACCCAGAAATCCCACTCCTCGGAATATACCCTAGAGATACAAGAGCCTTCACACAAACAGATATATGCACACCCATGTTTATTGCAGCTTTGTTTACAATAGCAAAAAGCTGGAAGCAACCAAGATGTCCGTCAATGGATGAATGGGTAAATAAATTGTGGTATATTCACACAATGGAATACTACGCATCGATAAAGAACAGTGATGAATCTCTGAAACATTTCATAACATGGAGGAATCTGGAAGGCATTATGCTGAGCGAAATGAGTCAGTTGCAAAAGGACAAATATTGTATAAGACCACTATTATAAGATCTTGAGAAATAGAGAAAACGGAGAAGAACACATACTTTTGTGGTTACAAAGGGGGGAGGGAGGGAGGGAGGGAGGGAGAGGGCTTTTTATTGATCAATCTGTAGATAAGAACTGCTTTGGGTGAAGGGAAAGACAACACTCAATACAAGGAAGGTCAGCCTAATTGGACTGGACTAAAAGCAAAGAGGTTTCCGGGATAAAATGAAAGCTTCAAAGGTCAGCGGAACAGGGGCGGGGGTCTGGGGAACTTGGTTTGAGGGGACTTCTAAGTCAACGGGCAAAATAATTCTATTATGAAAACATTCTGCATCCCACTTTGAATTGTGGCGCCTGGGGTCCTAAATGCCAAGAAGCAGCCATCTAAGATACATCAATTGGTCTCAACCCACCTGGAGCAAAGGCAAAGGAAGAACACCAAGGTCACACGACAACTAAGAACCCAAGAGACAGAAAGGGCCACATGAACCAGAGACCTACATTATCCTGAGACCAGAAGAACTAGTTGGTGCCCGGCCACAATCGATGTCTGCCGTGCTAGGGAGCACAACAGACAACTCCTGAGGGAGCAGGAGACCAATGGGATACAGACCCCAAATTCTCATGAAAAGACCATACCTAATGGTATGACTGCGACTAGAGGAATCCCAGAGACAATGCTCCCCAGAACTTCTGATGGCACAGGACAGGAACCATCCCCGAAGACAAATCATCAGGCATGAAAAGGACTGGTCAGTGGGGGGAGAGAGAGATGCTGATGAAGAGTGAGCTAATTAACTCAGGTGGACACTGGAGAGTGTGTTGGCAACTCTTGACTGGAGGGGGGATGGGAAGATAGAGAGAGAGGGAAGATGGCAAAATTGGCACGAAACGAGACTGAAAGGGTTGACTCAATAGGGGGAGAGCAAGTGGGAGAAGGGACTAAGATGTATGTAAACCTACATGTGACAGACTGATTGGAATGGTAAATGTTCACTTGAAGCTTAATAAAAATTAATTAAAAAAAAAACGGGCAAAGGACTTGAATAGACGTTTCACCAGAGTATATTCAAATGGCCAAGAAACATATGAAAAGATGCTCAATGCCTTTAGCCAACAGAGAGATACAAATCAAAACTACAATGAGTACCATTTCACTCTTGTTAGAATGACTAAGATTGAAAAAAAAGGAAAATAACAAACGGTGGTGAGAATGTGAGGAGATTGGAACCCTTATCCACTTCTGCTGGGAATGCAATGTGGTGCAGCTCGTATGAAAACAGTGTGGTGGTTCTACAAAAATTTAAAAATAAAACTACCATTGTTGTGTGCCGTTGAGTCGATTCCAACCCATAGCAACCCTGTAAGACAGGATAGAACTTCCCCATAGGGTTTCCTAGGGTGCAATTCCACTGTTAGGAATACACCCCCAAAGGGGTTGAAAGCAGTGATTCAAACAGACGTATGTTCATTCCAGCAGTATTCACAATAGCAAAAAGGCATGTTATGAATTGAATTGTGTCCCCCCAAAATGTGTATCAACTTAGCTAGGCCATGTTCCCAGCATTGTGTGGTTGTCCAACATTTTGTGGTCTGATGTGATTATCCTAAGTGTTGTAAATCCTAACCTCTATGATTTATGATTTAATGAGGCAGGATTAGAGGCAGTTATGTTAATGAGGCAGGACTCAATCTATAGTATTAGGTTCTATCTTGAGTCAATATCTTTTGAGATATAAAAGAGAGAATGGAGCAGAGAGGAGGGTGGCATCCTACCACCAAGAATGAAGAACCAGCAGAGGAGTGCATCCTTTGGACCCTGGGTTCTTGCAATGAGAAGTTTCTATACCAGGGGAAGATTGATGACAAGGACCTTCTGCCAGAGCTGACAGAGAGAGAAAGCTTTCCCCTGGAGCTGGCACTCTGAATTTGGACTTCCATCCTCCTAGACTGTGAGAGAATAAATTTCTCTTTGTTAAAGCCATCCACTTGTGATATTTCTGTTATAGCAGCAGTAGATAACTGAGACAAGGTAAAAACAAACTAAATGTCCATTAACTCATGAATGAGTAAATAGAATGTGGTACACACAATGGAATACTGCTCAGCCAGAAACAGAAATGAGGTCCTGATGTATATACAACATGGATGGAGCTTTAGGACATTATGCAGAGAGAAGTAAGTCAATCGCAGAAAGTCCTCACTTATATAAAAAGGCAAGAATAAGCAAAT
This sequence comes from Elephas maximus indicus, assembly GCF_024166365.1. Taxonomy (NCBI): domain Eukaryota; kingdom Metazoa; phylum Chordata; class Mammalia; order Proboscidea; family Elephantidae; genus Elephas; species Elephas maximus. The sequence goes on from NC_064846.1 coordinate 108,126,661, forward strand.
GTATAGAGACCAAAGTTTATTAGTGGTTACAGGGGCAGAAGGGATAGGAAAGACAGAGTTTATGCTTATGCAGAACTGAGTTTCTGTTCATGGTGTTGAAAAAATCACATTAAGGGAAATGGATACACAATCCACTGGTGTAATTGATGTCTCTAAATTGTTCATCTGAATAACTTGAATTGGTAAATGCAATGTGATGTATATATTTTTGTTACCACAAAAAAAAATCATATCTGTTGAGACTGCTTATGTACAACCAAACACCTCATAGGATCTGATTTATTGGTTTGGGCTTCAGGGTCATGGTCTCAAGAGACATTCAAGTTAATTGCTGTTGCTGTTGTTAGGTGCCGTCAAGTTGGTTCCAACTCGCAGGGACCCTATGCACAACAGAAAGAAACACTGCCCAGTCCTGCACCATCCTTACAATTGTTGTTATTCTTGAGCTCATTGTTGCAGCCACCGTGTCAATCCATCATGTTGTCTTCCCCTTTTCCACCGACCCTATATTTTACCAGGCATGATATCCTTCTCCAGGGACTGATCCCTTCTGACAGCATGTCCAAAGTATCTAAGATGCAGTCTCGCCATCCTTGCTTCTAAGGAGCATTCTGGTTGTACTTCTTCCAAGACAGATTTGTTCCTTCTTTTGGCAGTCCATGGTATATTCAATATTCTTTGCCAACACCACAATTCAAAGGCATCAATTCTTCTTCGGTCTTTCTTATTCATTGTCCAGATTTCACATGCATATGATGCGATTCAAAACCCCACGGCTTGGGTCAGGCACATCTAAGTCTTCAAGGTTGACATCTTTGCTTTTCAACACTTTAATGAGGTCCTTTGCAGCAGATTTGCCCGATGCAATGCGTCTTTTGATTTCTTGACTGCCGCTTCCATGGGTGAGGATTGTGGATCCAAGTAAAATGAAATCCTTGACTTCAGCCTTTTCTCCATTCATCATGATGTTGCTTATATTGGTCCAGTTGTGAGGATTTTTGTTTTCATTATGTTGAGGTGCAATCCATACTGAAGGCTGTGGTCTTTGATTTTCATTAGTAAGCGCTTCAAGTCCCCTTCACTTTCAGCAAGCAAGGTTGTGTCAGCTGCATAACGCAGGTTGTTAATGAGTCTTCCTCCAATCTTGGTGCCCTGTTCTTTTTCATATAATCCAGCTTCTCAGATCATTTGCTCAGCATACAGATTGAATAAGTATGGTGAAAGGATAAAACTCTGATGCACATCTTTCCTGACTTTAAATCACTCAGTATCCCCTTGTTCTGTCTGAACAACTGCCTCTTGATCTATGTGCAGTTTCCTCATGAGCACAATTAAGTGTTCTGAAATTCCCATTCTTTTCAATGTTATCCATAATTTGGTATGATCCAAAAATATCTCCTGAAGCCATCTTTAGCCTAAACAACAGTCTAGCTTAACTATTAAAGAATGTCTGCCACGAGCATTGTACTCTTTTAAAGACCTTACTACATGAGATCAAATTCATAACAGCAACTCTAAAGTTTAGCTAGGAAGGATGAAGGAAGCCAGTTTATGTCAATAGGGGAGGAACAACTTAGAAAAGGAAAACAAGAATGGCTGCACAATTTTGAGAATGTAATCAGTGTTACTGTATCGTACAGGTTGAAATTGTTGGTGTATATTTTGCTGTGTATATTTCCAACAGCAATTAAAAAAAAATCTCTATGGAGCACAATTGTATTCTAACACACATGGAATTGCCATGAGTCAGAATTAACTCGATGGCAGCTCTCTTTTATTGTTATTGCTGGTGGTGGTGGTTTTGTTTATAGATTGGCCCTACAAGAAATGTTAAAGGGAGACATTCAGGTGGGAAAGAACAGACACTAGAAAGTGACTAGAAACTGCACATAGGAAACAAAAATCTCTTTTAAAAGTAATTGCATAGGCAAGCATAAGAGCAATTTTTAAGGTTTTTTTTTTGCTTGATGATTCTAATTGTTATATTCTTCATGTTTTATAATGACAAATACATAATAAAATAAATACACATTTTATAGGGTAAATAATGTATAACAATGTAATAGGTGATAACAACATAAACGGAGTGGGGGAGGAACAGTACAGATACAGAGTTTTTGTATGTGATTGAAATTAATATAAATTTAAGCTAAGTTTTTATGAAAGTAAGATGTTAAATGTAATCATCATGGTAACCACAAAGAAAATATCTTTAAAATGCATACAAAAACAAGGGAGAAGGAAATAAAAACAGTTCACTCAAGGAAAATAAAAAAAATACAAATGTTGGCATTATTGGAGAAAATGAGGAACAAAGAAGGCATAATATAAACAAAAAACAACAAGATGGCATAAGTAAGACCTTTCTTTATGGTAATTACTATGAATGTAAATGAACTAAGTGCTCTAATCAAAGGCAGAAAGTGGCAGAATGGATTTTAAAAAATGATCCAACTATATTCTGTCTATATCCTGGACCCAGTGACACAAATAGGTTGAAAACAGAAAGATGGGAAACATAGTTTATGCAAATAGTAACCAAAAGGAGCTGGTGTGAAAATTTTAATTGCAGACAAAATAGATTTGATGTTTAAAAAATGTTACAGGAGACAAAGAAAGGCATTATAAAAGGTCAGTTAATCAAGAAACTATGAAAATTATTAATATACATGTCTGTAACATCAGAGCCCCAAAATGTATAAAACAAACACTGACAGAATTGAAATGAGAAATAGACAGCTCTACAATAATAGTAGGAGACTTCAATATACATATACCACTTTCAATAATGGACAAAACATCTATTAAAAAGATCAGTAAAGAAATAGAAGACCTGAGTGACACTATAAATCAACTACCTAACAGAAATGTATAGAAAATGCCCCTAAAGACAGTACAATACACATTCTTCTCTAGTGCACATGAAATGTTATCCAGGATAGACCATATGTTAGGTCACAAAGCAAGTCACAATAAATTTAAAAAAATAGAAATCATATAAAGTATATTCTCCAACCACAATGGAGATACATTATAAATTAAGAACAAAAGAAAAAAAAACCCTGGAAAATACACAAATGTGTGGAAATTTAACAACACACTATTAAACAACCAATGAGTTAAGGAAGAAATCAGAGGGTAATTAGCATTGAATAAAAATGAAAGGTCAACATACCAAAACTTACGGAAAACAACAGAGGCAGTGCTCAGAGGGAAATTCACAGTGGTAAATGCATTCACTAAAAATGAAAGATCTCCAGAAGAGTTAGATGGTGCCTGGCTACAACTGATGACTGCCCTGACAGGGAACACAACAGAGAACCCCTGAGGGAGCAGGAGAGCAGTGGGATGCAGACCCCAAATTCTCATAAAAAGACCAAACAATGGTCTGACTGACCCCGGTAGTCATGGCCCCCAGACCTTCTGTTGGTCCAGGACAGGAACCATTCCCAAAACCAACTCTTCAGACAGGGATTGGACTGGACAATGGGTTGGGGAGTCATGCTGGTGAGGAGTGAGTTTCTTGGATCAGGTGGACACTTGAGACTATGTTGGCATCTCCTCCATGGAGGGGAGATGAGAGGGTAGAGGGCATTAGAAGCTGACGAAATGGACACGAAAAGACAGGGTGGAGGGAGGGAGCGGGCTGTCTCATTAGGGGGAGAGCAATTGGGAGTACGTAGCAAGGCGTACGTAAGTTTTTGTGTGAGAGACTGACTTGATTTGTAAACTTTCACTTAAAGCACAATAAAAATTAAAAAAAAAAAATGAAGATCTAAAATCAGTAATCTAACTCTAGAATTTGAGGAACTAGAAAAAGAAGAGCAAACCAAGCCCAAAGACACCAGGACAGAAAGAACAAAGAAGAGAGAAATCGAGATTATAAAAACAATCCATATCTGTTGCCGTCAAGTCGATTTCGACTTGTAGTGACCCTATATAATAGAGAATCAATGAAAACAGAGGCTGGTTTATTGAAAAGATCAATAAAATTGACAAACATTTAGCTAGACTGACAAACCAAAAAAGAGAGAAGATGCAAATATCTAAAATCAGTAAGAATAGTGGGGACATTACAACTGACCCTACAGAAATAAAATGTTGATAAGAGACTATTATAAACAATTGTAAGACAACAAATTAGATAACCTAGATGAAATGCATGAATTCCTAGAAACACATAAACTTCCTACATTGACTTAAGAAAACAGAAGATGTCAACAAACCTGTGAGGAGATTGAATCAGTACTCAAAAACCTCCTAACAAATAACAGCCCTGGACCACATGGCTTCACTGTTCTACCAAACATTTATAGAAGTGACCCCGATCCTTAAACTTTTCCAAAAAGTTTAAGAGGAGGGAGTGCTTCCTAACTCATTGTATAAGGCTAGCATTACTTTGATACCAAAGCCAGATAAAGATACCACAAGAAAATAAAACCACAGAACAATATCCCTCATTTATACAGATACAAAAGCCTTTAACAAAATACTAGCAAACTGAATCCAGCAACATATTAAAATGATTATACACCATGGGATTTATCCTAAAAATGCAAGAGTGATTTGACATTAGAAAAGAAATAATATAATACACCACATTAATATAATAAAGGGAAAGAATCACATGATCATCTCAACTGATGCAGAGAAGGCATTTGACCAAATACAACACCCTTCCTAGCTCAAAAAGCTAGGAATAGAAAGGAAATTCTGTAATATGATAAAGGACTTTTATGAAAAAGCTACAGCTCATATCGTAGTCAGTGGAGAAAAACTGAAAGTTTTCCCCTTTAAGATCAGGAACAAAACATTGTTGCCTACTCTCACCATTGCTATTCAATATTGTACTGGAAGACCTAACCAGAGCAATTAGCTAAGCAAAAGAAATAAATGGTATCCAAATCGGGAAGGACGAAGTAAAACTATCCCTACTTGCTGATGACATGATCCTATATATAGCAAGCCCCAAAGAATCCACAAGAAAGCTACTACAGCTAATAAATGAATTCAGTAAAGTCAACACATAAAATCAGTTGGGTTTCTATACATCAACAGTGAGCATTCTAAAAAGGAAATTAGGGGGACAGTTCAATTTACAGTCTAAAAGCATCTAAAAGAATTAAATACCTAGGTATAAATATATCAAAGGAAGTGAAAGACTTGTACACTAAAAACTATAAAACGTTACTGAAAAAAAAATTAAAGGAGACCTAAATAAATGGAAGGACATTCCATGTTCATGAATTGGAAAACGTAATATTTTTAACATGTCAATACTAGAGATTCAGCACAAGCTACATAAAAATTCCAACAGCCTTCTTTGAAGATATGGAAAAGCCATTCCTCAAATTAAGATGGAACTGCAAGGGGCCTCAGATAGCCAAAGCAATCTTGAAAAAGGACAAAGTAGGAGGACGCACACATCTTGATTTTAAAACATACTATAAAGCTGCAGTAATCAGAACAGTCTGATACTGGTATATTGTTAAACATATAGATCAACAGAATAAATTGAGACTCCAGAAATAAACGCATGTATCTATGATCAATTAATATTTCTCAAGGGTACTAAGACCATTCAATGGGGAAAGAATAGCCTTTTTAAAAAATGGTGCTGGCAACTGAACTAAACCAAAAGCAAAGAAACTTCCTGAATACAACCAAATGCTTCAGAGGCCAGAGTAGCAGGGACAGGGGTTTGGGGACCATGGTTTCAGGGGACATCTAGGTCAATTGGCGTAAGAAAATATATTAAGGAAATGTTCTGCATCCCACTTTGGTGAGTGGCATCTAGGGTCTTAAATGCTAGCAAGTGGCCATCTAAGATACACCAACCCACCTGGAGCAAAGGAGAATGAAGAACACCAAAGATGCAAGGTAAATATGAGCCCAAGAGACAGAAAGGGCCACATGAATCAGAGACTACATCAACCTGAGACTGGAAGAACTAGATGGTGCCCGGCTACCACTAATGACTGCCCTGACAGGGAACACAACAGAGAATCCCTGAAGGAGCAGGAGAACAGTTGGATACAGACCTCAAGTTCTCGCAAAAAGACCAGACCTAATGGTCTGACTGAGACTAGAGGGACCTCGGAGGTCACAGTCCCCGGGCCCTTTATTAGCCCAAGACTGGAACCATTCCCCAAGCCAACTCTTCAGACAGGGATTGGTTTGAAGGATAAGACAGAAAATGATACTGGTGAGGGGCGAGCTTCTTGGCTCAAGTGGACACATGAGACTATGTGGGCAGCTCCTGTCTGGAGGCAAGATGAAAAGGCAGAGGGGGATAGGAGCTGGTTGAATGGACATGGGGAATACAGGGTGGAGAGGAGGAGTATGCTGTCTCATTATGGGGAGAACAGCTAGAAGTGCATAGCACGGTGTGTATAAGGTTTTGTATGAGACTGACTTGGTTTGTAAACTTCACTTAAAGCACAATAAATTAAAAAAAATGCTGCTGGGACAACAGGATTTCCATATGCAAAAAAAAAATGAAGTTGGACCCATTCTTCATACCATATATAAAAATTAACTCAATATAGATCAAGCATCTCAATGTAAGAACTAAAACCATAAAACTCTTAGAAGAAAACATAAGGGTAATGCTTTGGAACTTAGTGTTCAACAGTGGATTCTTAGATATGACACCAAAAGCAGAAGTAACAAAAGATAAAATAGATAAATGGGATCTCATCAAAATTAAAAACTTCTGAACCTCAAAGGACTTTATTAACAAAATGAAGAAACAACCTACATACTGGGAGAAAGTTTTTAGGAACCATATATCCAATAATGTTTTAACATCCAGAACATATGAAGAACTTATACGACATAATAAGAAAAAGACAAACAACCCAATTGAAAATTGGGCAAAGGATCTGATTAGACATTTTACCAAAGAGGATATACAAATGACCAACAAGCACATGAAAGATACTCAATGTCCTTAGCCATTAAAACCCACCCAACATTAGAGGGATACAAATCAAAACCACAATGAGATACCACTTCAATCACATTAGGATGGCTAAGATTAAAAAAAAAAAAAAAGAAGATAACAAATGTTGGCAAGTATGTGGAGAAATCAGAATCCTTATCCATTGCTGGTGGGAATGCAAAATGGTACAATCACTGTGGAAAACACTTTGGCAGTTCCTCAAAAAGTTAAACATAGAGCTACCATATAACCCAGCAATTTCAATCTTACATGTATACCCAAGAGATGTGAAAGCAGCAATGAAAAACAGTGTTCATTGCAGTACAATTCACAATAGCCAAAAGGTGGAAAGAACACAAATAATAACAGATGAATGGATGAACAAAATGTGGTGTATACATACAATGGAATATTAATTTGCCATAAAGAGAAATGAATTCCTGATACATTCTTCAGCATGGATGAAACTTGAAAACATGCTGAGTATAATAAGTCAATCACAGAAGGACAAATATTGTATGATCTCACTAATATAAATTATAAACAGGTAAATATATTGAGATCAGAGTTTAATAATGGTTACCAGGTTCAGGAGGGAGGGGGTATGGGGAGGGGATTATTGTTTAGAAAGCATTGGGTTTTTGTTTATGAGGTTGGAAAATCTTGCAGAGTACATTGGTGATAGTTGAACAACATGATTGATGTAATTGGTCTTGCTGAATTGTACACGTGGAAAATGTTATCTATATTTTTACAGCGATAAAAAAATTAAACCAAAAACAAAACAAAAGTTTGTCAAGAAAATGAAGAGGCAACCTAGAGAATGACAGAATATATTTGAGAAACATATATCTAATAAGGTTTTAATATCCAGAATATATAAATAACTTCTACACCTCAATAACATAAACAACCTAATATAAAAAATGTGCAAAAGATTTAAATAAACATTTTGCCAAAGAAGAAATACAAATGGCCAGCAAGCACATGAAAAGATGCTCAAAGTCATTAGTCATTAGGGAAATGCTAATCAAAACCATAATGAGATACCCTTCACCCCCACTAAGATGGCCGTGATTTAAAAAAATGGAAATATCAAGTGTTGGTGAGGAGGCAGAACAATTGGAACCCTCACACATAGCTGGTGGGATTGTAAAATGGTACAGCTGCTGTTGAAAGCAGTTTGGTAGCTCCACTCCTAGGTACATACAAAAAAAAATCAAATCAGGAACATAAACAGGTACTTGTACACCAATGTTCATTGCAGCACTATTCACAATAGCCAAAAGATGGAAACAACCTAAATGTCCCTAAGCGGATGAATGGATAAACAAAATGTGATGCATACATAGAATGGTATATTACTCAAGCATAAAGAGAAGTCCTGATACATGCTACAACATTGATGAGCCTTGAAAACATTATGCTAAATGGAATAAATCAGTCACAAAAAGACAAATACCGTATAATCCCAGTTACATGCAATATCTAGAATAGGCGAGTGTATAAAGACTAAAGTGTATTAGTAGTTGTCAAGAGTGGGAGGGAAGGAGAAAGAAGGAGCCAGTATTTAGGGGGCACTTTTTTTTTTTAGTTTCTGTTAGAAGTGATTAAAAAAAATTGGAAGGAGATAGTGATAAAGTTTGCACAACATGATGAAAAAATTAATGTCGCTGCATTGTACATGTAAAAATTGTTGAAATGACAAGTGTTTTGTTAAACTCAAATATTTTCCACTAAAATGAGCAATATAAAAGTGGTAAGGCTACACCCTGTCAAAGCAGAAAACTTTTGAGATCTGGAAAAACAAGGCAGTCCTGTTGAGTTCAGGCTCTCACAGGCGTGTGTGTATGTGTGTGTGTGTCATTGGAGGCTCTCTTGTTGCTGTGACGCTGAACATGTTTCAGAGGAGCTTCCAGACTAAGAGGAAACGGGAAGCAATGCCTGGTGATTCACTTCCAAAAATCAGCCAATGAAAACCCTATGAATCACAGTGGTCATTTTGTTCCTGAGTTCGCCATGAGTCAGATGCCAACTTGATGGCAGCTAACAACAACCACACACACCCACAAAAGGCATATAATAACAGAGCTCTCTTTATTGTTATCAAAGAGAACAAAGCTAAGCAAGCTTTATTTTCTGGCACTAAATTTGAAAGCAAAATTTTTGTTTGAAACTTTATACAGATGATATTTTAAAGATAATCAGCAATGTCTTCAATATTTTTATAGCAACTGCAATTTATATGGCTAATTCATTCCTGCCCTTAGGAATTTTATGGAGACATAACATTAAAGTACACCTTGTAAAGTTGATTCTGTAAGATGTTGAATTAATCTGGGCCAACTATGTAGATTTTCAGTTACAATATTTCTCAAAGTGTGGTATATGTCCATACCGCCAATGGCACTCAAGATGATATGAGGTGGCACTTGGTTAAATATTTTAAATTTTTAATAATTATGTCTATTTTAAGGATCCCTGGTGGTACAATGGTTAAGTGCTTGGCTGCTAACCTAAAAATCAGCGGTTCAAACCCACTAGTGGCTCTGTAAGGATAAAAAACCTGGTGATCTGCTTTCATAAAGATTATAGCCTAGGAAACCCTAGGGGGAAGTTCTACTCTGTCCTGTAGGGTCACTATGAGTCTGAATCAACTGAACAGCATGCAACAATGATAACAACATGTTTATTTTTAATATTTATTAGGAAAATATCTATCAAACCCATAATATCATGGATGTATTGCTTAAGAAAAATATAAGTAAAAAGTAAATATTCTAATACAGGTATGTCAAAAATTGTGAAGGTGATTTGGAATAACTGAAATATAGGAATCATTGATCTAAAGGAAAAAGTGCCCAAAGTTGTGGGCACTTAGGTTTGATTCCCCAAGTATAATTTATTATAGCGTACCTTTTTGCCCTTCAGTCAGGCCTTTGAAGAGTTCACGTAACCTTAGTAGAATTTATGGGAACAGTTTTGGCTGGCACCCTCTTTTATTATAGGCTTTTTTATAGGCCCTTTAAAGTCATTAATTGTGTGGTGGAAGTGAAATTATTTGAGAGGAAGGGCCATCCCATTATCTCTTTGTAAAACATAACCAAATATACAATAACCAACACCCCAAACCCATTGAAGTCAAATTGACTCTGACCCATAGCAACCCTATAGGAGAGAGTAGAACTGACCCACAGGGTTTCCAAGGAGCAGCTGGTGGGTTCGAACTGCCAGCCTTTTTTGGGGGGAGGGGGTGGAAGCTGAGCTCTTAACCAATAGACCTAGGAGTTTTAATTGTTCTGAAACTTAGGGGCTTCTGATGACCAAAAGGCTGCCTCAGTTTTCTGAGTCATTCATTTAGCCACCATCACATGGAGTTAGCACCTACGTATAGATCTTAATTAAGACTAATTTCGGAGACTAAGCTGAGGGGGAAAAAATCCCTTTTAACACTGATCATCTGAGAGAAATCTGATATTGTACTTTGAGGATTTCATGTTCCACGATAAATAGGCAGCCTCTGACAACAGCTGTCTCTGAAACACTTTGTTCTGACTTCAATGGCTTGCTATATTCTGATCCTTCAGTGTTTGAAATTTGATCACTTTGGTCAGTTTGAATGATGTTGGGATAATTTGCTTGATGGTTTAGTAGTTGTGGGGATAAAAAAATAATTTAGTACTGTCTCCCTGCTATAAAAATGAATTCCTATCATTACCATGACAGGCAGAGAATGGAAGAATGCTAGTTGTTTTTTAGTTGCCATTGAGTCAATTCCAACTCATGGCGACCACATGTGTGCAGAGTAGAATTACTCCGTAGGGTTTTCAAGGCCATGACCTTTCAGACTTACAAGGTGCTTCTGGGTGGGTTTTAGCTGCATACCTTTTGTCTAGCTGTCGAGTGCTTAACCTTTGCACCACCCAAGGACTCTATGCTAGTTATTTTTTGTGCATTTTATCTAATCCTTTTTACAACAGCACTTTAACATAAAAAGTAGTTATTGTCTTTTTAGAGCTAAAGACACAGGCTCCAAGAGGTGAAATAACTTTTCCATGGTTGCAATGATAGTTAAGTAAGGTCATTTTCTCCCTCATTAAAGAGTCTACTATATTTATTAATTTTCATGTATTGTTATTTAAATTCAGTCAGCAAATATATATTGAATATCTACTGTGTGCTAGGTACTATATAGACACTATAAGGAACACAATTAAGAGTGGTTTACGTTATTGCTGAAGTATACAGCATAGTGGTTAAGGATACCAATTTTGAAGTTGCTTAAATTTGAGTTCAGGTCTGGACGCTTACTAATTGTATGATTTTGGGCAAATTAGTTAATATCACTAAAGTTTAGTTACCTCATCTGTACAATGGGAATAATAATCTTTCTTATTAAGCTTTTATAAGCCTAAAATATATGAAATAGTATTATAAAGCTTTTAGTACAGTGGTTCACACATAATAACCACTTGATAAAAGTAGGAGAATGTACTTGTTTGTAGTAAATTCACGAGAACATGTTTTGAGGTAATGGGTTGGCAACTTATTTTCAAAAAATTTCAGGAAAAAAACAAAGTTACTTGTATTGTTATCTATTATTGGTGAAAAGCAAGGCTCTAGGAATTGATGGAATATCAATTGAGATGTTTCAACAAACAGATGCGATGCTGGAGGTGCTCACTCATCTGTGCCAAGAAATTTAGAAGGCAGTTACCTGGACAACCAACTGGAAGAAATCCATATTTGTGCCATTCCAAAGGTGATCCAACAGAAAGCAGAAATTATCAAACGATATCATTAATATCATATGCAAGTAAAATTTTGCTGAAGAAAAAAAGCAGTCGTAGCAGTACCTCAACAGGGAACTGCCAGAAATTCAAGCCAGATGCAGAGGAGGACATGGAATGAGCGATATCATTGCTGATGTCAGATGGCTATTGGCTGAAAGCAGAGAAAACCAGGAAGATGTTTACCTGTGTTTTATTGACTATGCAAAAACAATTGACTGTGTGGATCATAACAAATAATCTGAGGAGCTGGACTTTATGAAGAACAGGGCGTCAGAATTGAAGAAAGACTCATTAACAACCTGAGATATGCAGATGACACAATCTTGCTTGCTGAAAGTGAAGAGGACTTGAAGCACGTACTGATGAAGACCAAAGACTATAGACTTCAGTATGGATTCCACCTCAACATAAAAAAACAAAAATCCTCACAACTGGACCAATGTGCAACATCATGATAAATGTAGAAAATGCTGAAGTTGTCAAGGATTTCGCTTTACATGGATCCACAATCAATGCCCACGAGAGCAGTAGTCAAGAAATCAAACTACATCTTGCATTGAGCAAATCTGCTGCAAAAGATCTCTTTAAAGTGTTAAAAAGCAAAGATGTCGCTTTGAGAACTAAGGTGCTCCTGTCCCAAGCCATGGTGTTTTCAATCCCCTCATATGCATGGGAAGGTTGAACAATGCATAAGGACGACCAAATAAGAATTGATGCCTTTCAATTATGGTGTTGACAAAGAATATTGACTATACCATGGGCTTCCAGAAGAACAAACAAATCTGTCTTGGAAGAATTACAGCCAGAAGTGAAGATGGAGAGAATTCGTGTCACATATTTTGGACATGTTATCAGGAGGGACCATAGGAAATCATGCATAGGACTTCATGCTTGGTAAAGTAGAAGGTCAGCAAAAGAGAGGAAGACACTCAAGGAGATGGATTGACACAGTGACTGCAACGATGGGCTCAAGCATGACAAAGATTGTGAGGATGGTGCAGGACAGGGCAGTGTTTCATTCTGTTGTACATAGGGTCACTATGAGTCAGAACTGACTTGACAACAACAACATTGTTAGCAACTCACAGACTAACAGAGGCAACAGACACCTCTGTAAGTATGATTCATTGTGATTAGAGATGTGATAGAATTATTGTAAAATTGCCTAATGATCACAGGAAAGCAATGGTTGTTGTTATTGTAGGGATAGTGAAGAATTCATAGAAAGAGTATGTTAGGTGGAACCGAATGGGCAGGAAAAAGTATTCTAAGTAGAGCAAATAGCATGCGAAAGAGTCTCAACTTGTAAAAATGCATAGCTAATATTATAGATTGAATTGTGTCCCCTCAAAATATGTGTTGTTTATTCTAGCCCTTATAGTTGTTATAATGCCATTTGAAAATGAGTTTTTTATGTTAACGAGGCAACATTAGTGAAGGGTGTGTCTTAAATCAACCTCCTTTGAGATATAAAAGTAAAGATTAAGTAAGCAAGTAGAGATGGGGGGAGATAGATGCTAAGCCACATGAAGGTTGCCGAGGATCAGAACCTCAAAAGAGGCAAGAACCTTCCTTCAGAGCCAACAGAGAGAGAAAGCCTTTCTCCTAGACCTGGCACCCTGAATTTGGACTTCTAGCCTTCTACCTGTGAGAAAATAAATTTGTTTGTTAAGCCACCCACTTGTGGTATTTGTTTTATAGCAGCAGTAGGTAACTAAGACAGCTGAATTAATGGAACCAGGACTACTCGGAAAAACGGTTCCAGGAAGCTGAAGGTTTCTGTATGCTGAAAGGGTTGTTGTAGGGAGAGAACTAGAAGAATAGGAGGTTAAGGTCCAAAAGTGGAATATTAGATATTAACATCAGGTTACTAAAATTTTTAATATGGAGACAAACTGAATGATGTCAAGGTCCAAGGCATGGCCTTAAAAGTGGCTGTTTCAAGTGCAATGGAAGTGAAAAAGGGTGCATAAAGTCTACTAATAATCTTTATTAGAAGTTTTTTTTAATTGAATAGACTTTATTTTTAGTTTTAAGTTTTCAGAAAATTGTACAGAAAATACAGAGTCCCTGTATACCTCCTCTGATGGTCAGTTTTATGTGTCAACTTGACTAAACTGTGGTTCCCAGTTGTTTGGTAAAAAAACTAATATCAATGTTCCTATAAAGTATTTATATATGATTAGCATTTAAATCAGTGGATTTATCATGTCAGACCCCCTTATGCACTCTGGGAGTGTCCAGAAGACACACTTTTCACCATGACTGTGAGGAATAAATTTGTGAGGGGAACCCCAACATCCTTGAAGAACACTGTGATTGCTCTTCTTTGTAGGTCAGATGTTACACTGGGCACTGCCACCACTGAATTGAGAAAACTAAATACAATGGGAGTGGTTGAATCTAGGGGTGGAAGGGGTCAAGTGGCAGAAGTTAATCTGCAAAGACAAGGTGGGTGTTGGTACCTTCAAGAACAGCACATTCAAAGCAGTAATCAGAACAGTTTGTGTCACAGAGAGAGACCTACGGTATTGGGAATTTGGTCATGATGACCCTAGGAGTGAAACAGATGAGAAATGTACTAAATTCTAACGTAATGGGTATAACCAGCAGAGTTCTAGGCCAAGTGAACAGAAGTATAACTTGAATTGCCCAGAGAGTCATGGCATCTCAATCAGTTTCCAGACTTGCACCAGTTTATAGACCCATATATCCAAATACACACAACCCCTTGAATGAAGGGGAGACTGAGATTGTGAAATTCTCAGATAAATACTTTAAAATGACTATTATAAAGTATGTTTAAAAAATATATAACAGATGGGAAAAAGGAAGAAATCAAAAAGACTCAATACAAAAACCAACTAAACACACAAAAAATAATAAAAGTGTAGAATTATGAGACAAACATGATACAAGGCATACAGAAAATAGCAAATTAAATGAGGTAGGTCCTTGAAACCTTAAAAATGCTCCATTCAAAGGCTGAGAGTGGCAGAATGGATTTTTAAAAAATGTTCCATTTTTATGCTGTCTACCAGAGACACATCTTAGGCCCAAGGACACAAATAGACTGAAAGTGAATGGATGGAAAAGAGTATTCATACAACTAGAAACCAAAAGAGACGGAGGGTGGCCATACTGACATTAGACAAAATAGATTGTAAATCAAAATCTTTCATAAGAGATGAAGAAGGACATTACATAATAATGAAAGGGTCAATCCATCAAAAAGACTTAACAATAATAAATATATATGCACCTAACATCAGAGCCCCAAAATATATGAAACAAATACTAAAAGGTCTGAAAGAAGTAATAGACAACTCCACAATAATAGTTGGGGACTTCAATATACCACTTTCAATTCTGAACAGAACATCCAAAGAGAAGGTAAGTAACTACGAAGAGGACTTAAACAACACCATAAACCAATTAGGCCTAACAGATATATAGAGAACGCTCCACCCAACATCCGCACAATACATATATTTCTCTGGTGCACATGGGTCATTCTCTGGGATATACCATATGGTAGGCCACCAAACAAGTCTCAACAAATTTAAAAACATTGAAATTTTATGAAGTATCTTTTGCAATCATAAGGAAATAATGTTAGAGATTAATAGCAGAAGGAAACCTAGAACACACACAAATAAATGAAAATTAAACAACACACTACTAAACAACCAGTGGGTAAAGGAAGTAATCAAGAGAGAGATTAAAAAATATCTGGAGTTAAATGAAAATGAAAACACAACATACCAAAACTTACGGAACATGGCAAAGGCAGTCCTCAGAGGAAAATTTATAACAATAAATGCTTACATTAAAAAAGAAGTATCTCAAATAGCCTAACTCTACAATTTTAGGAACTAAAAAAAGAAAGCAAACTAAACCTAAAGCTACTAGAAGAAAGGAAATAACAAAGATAAAAGCAAAAATAAACGAAGTAGAGAAGAGAAAAACAATAGAGACAAAAGTTGGTTCTTTGAAAAGACCAATAAAATTGACAAACATTTAAATAGACTGACAAGAGAAGATGCTAATGACCAAAATGAGAAATGAAAGTGGGGATATTACAACTTACCCAATAAAAGTAAAAAGAATCATAACAGAATAGTATGAACAACTGTACTTCAACAAACTTGATAAATTAGGTGAAATAGACAAATACCTAGAAGCACATAACGTAACGAAATTGACTCAAGAGGAAGTAGAAAATCTGAACAGACCTTTAACAAGTGAAGACATTGAATCATTAACTTAAAAAAAAAAAACTCCCAGCAAAGAAAAGCCCTGGAACAGAAGTCTTCAGTGGGGTATTCTACCAAACATTTAGAAAATAATTGATACCAATCCTGATCAAACTCATCCAAAAAGTAGAGGAGGGAGGAATACTCCCTAAATCTTTCTATGAAGCCAGCATTATCCTGATACCAAAGACACACAAGGAAAAAAAACTACAGACCAATATCTCTTATGAATAGAAAAAAAAAAATTTTTTTTCTTTTCATACAGATGCCAAAATCCTCAACAAAATACTAGGGAACAGAATCCAACAGTATATTGAAGTAGCCATACACCATAACCAAATGGGATTTATTTTAAGAATGCAAGCATGATTCAATATTAGAAAATCAATCAATGTAATACATCATATTAATAGAATGAAGGAAAAGAACCACACAACCATCTCAATTGATGCAGAAAAAACATTTGATAAAATCCAATACCCTTTCTTGATAAAAAATCTCAACAAGATAGGAATAAAAGAGACGATTCTCAATATGATTAAGGTCATTTATGAAAAACTAAGAGCCAACATTTTATTCAATGGAGAAAGACTGAGGGCTTTCGCCTTCAAAATGGGAACAAGACAAGGGATATCTACTTTCACCTCTCCTATTCAATATTGTATTGGAAGCCCTATCCAGAATAATAACGCAAGAAAAAGAAATAAAAATATCCAAATTGAAAAGGAAGTGGTAAAAACTATCTCAATATGCAGGGCTGTATATAGGAAATTCCAAAGAATCAAAAAAAAAAAAAATCTAATAGAGCTAAGAGGAATTTAACAAACTTATAGGTTACAAGGACAAAACACAAAAATCAGTGTTTTTATACACCACAGGTGGATAGCTTCATCAAACAGAAGCTTATTCTCTCACAGTCTAGGAGGTTAGAAGTCCGAATTCAGGGCGCCAGCTCCAGAGGAAGGCTTTCTGTCTGTCAGCTCTGGAGTAAGGTCTTTGTCATCAATCTTCCCCTGGTCTAGGAGCTTCTCTGCCCAGGAACCCCAGGCCCAAAGAACACACTCTGCTCCTGGCACTGCTTTCTTGGTGGTATGAGGTCCCCATATCTCACTGCTCGCTTCTCTGTTTTATATCTCAAAAGATATTGGCTTAAGACACAGCCTAATCTTGTAGATTGAGTCCTGCCTCATTAACATAACTACCGCTAATCCCATCTCATTAACATCATAGCGATAGGATTTACAACACATAGGAAAATCACATCAGATGAGAAAATGGTGGAAAATCACACAATACTGGGAATCATGACCAAGCCAGGTTGAATTGGGGGGGATGCAGTTCAATCCATAACATTCCACCATTTGGCCCCCCAAAAATCATGTCTTCACCGCATGTAAAACACATTTACCCCATATTATAGCAAAAGTCTTAAATCAACTACAAGCCCCAAATCCAAAAATTCCTCTTCATCTGTGAAATCTAGAATACAGGTTTCTGCTTCCAAAGTACAGTGGTGAGAGGCAGAAGTTAGACATTTCCATTACAAATGGAAGAAATTGGAGAGAAAGAAGGGATAACAGGTACCAAGCAAGTCAGCAGAATACACTACATTAACTCTCAAGGTTTGAAAATAATCCTCTGTTCTCTGACACCATTTAGGCAATGGCCCTGCCCTCCAGACACTAGATATTGGCCACACTCTCCAGATTCTGAATGGAGGTCCCTGGCCCTGGATTTCAGCTTCTCTCTCCAGACCCACTCGAATGGCAACTCTGCTCCCCTGGCTTGGGGTGGTCCCCTTCTCTTAGTCAATCTGATTGGCGACTCCACCCTTTGAGGCTGAGGCAGCTCTGTTTCCTGTGTTCCTTGTCTCTTCAGCTTCTGCTTCCTGATTCCTTGGCTTCTCATCTCCTCAGGCCTCACCACCCATGTCTGCCCTGCTGGGCCAAGTGTTTCAAAGATCTTTAGCTCCACTGGTAAACACCTGGAGGCACCCACTCTGCCAGTAAACTGCAGCCAGAAGGCACTCAGCTCTCTCAGTACATGGGTCAGCAAGCCTAGCTCCACCAATAAGTACCCAGAGGTACCCCACTCTGCCAGGAAACCTCCTGCCAAAGGCACTCAACTCTTTCCGTGGGTTGGCTCCTGTGCTATCTCGAGCTAGTCCTCTGGTTCTGCTGCAGCCGGTTCTCTGTTGCTGCTTCTCACCGTCTGCACCATCTCCAGTGTAACAGCTGTCTTCACTTCCTTCTGAGTCCTCACCAGAACTGTCCTTCACGTCCATAATTCCACTGACAGTCTCTTCAAGACAATCTAGGCTTTTACTATTAGCATTTTAAAACTTTTCCAGCCTCTATCCATTCACAGTTTCAATGCTGCCTCCAGGAGACTGGGCCAAGATGGTGGAGTAGTCAGATGCTTCCTGTGGTCCCTCTTACAACAAAGACCCCCCCAAAAGTGAGTCAATTATATATGACAATCTAGGAGCCTGAACATCAAAGACAAAGTTGAGGAGTTGGACTGAGCAGCAAGGGGAGGGACAGACAGTTCAGAAGCAGCAAGGATTTGCCAGACCTGTCCCTGCAGCCTGGATGGCTAGCACGTGCAGGATGAAGCAAGCAGTAGTGCCCAGGATGCCTCTTCCACATTGGGAGAATCCTAGAGGCAGAGTTTGTACAAGCCTCCAGAGCCAAGAAGAAGCGGCGCCAGATCTGCAAAAGTTAAATGCAAGCATCTAACCTACCACGCAGAATCAAAATAACCATTCCCTCTCTGGGAAGTACCCCCCCTTCACCCATTACTTCCCTGCTCTGCTCTGGTCCCAGTCCAGCTTCAGTGATTGCCACTCCCTCTAGGCCAAAAGTGCAACCTATCCTGCATCCCGAGTTATTCTCCAGACTATGGTGAGGAAACAAAGTAACAAACAGAAAAAAATAATCTGCCAGCTCCCCTAAGCCAGGATCTCAGGGCAGGCACAGCCCCTTTGCCTACGCACAGGCATAAGGGGTCCATGGACTTTGTATGCCTTTCACCCATGCGTAGATCTGTGTGGGCCCATTTCAACAGCATAGGCCCTCATTAACATAGTACAACAGGGTATACACCTGAAGCCTATTTTCAACTGCAACAGCTAAGGGGGAGTGGCAGATTCATGACATTTGACACCACCCTGCTCATTAACCAGGATCCTTACCTATCCGCATCAGGGGCCTGAAGACTTGTGGCTCCACCCACTCCACCTAGCCAACCATGACAGGGGTTCAAGAAAAGAGGTACTTCCCAGTCCCTACAACCAACACCATTTGATGTTCAAAGTCCAGCTGCAAAACCCACCCATCTATGAGCTCTGAGGAACAGGGACATGCTTTCCACCTAGGCACACAGGGACAGCCATCAGCCCACTACCGTGCTCAGCACATAACCTACTACTGCAGCCAGATACCTGTGCCTGCTCCAGTAACGTCTACTGAGCCCTGTTGTGTAGGACAGCAGGAGAGAGCCTGCATCACAGACTCAGTGACTGACAACCTGGACAACTGAGCTGAGTCCACATAAGAAAACTAAATGGACTCATGGACTCACATATGTAGTATCAGCTCTAACCATCTGGTTAAAGGACATGAGAGCTTCAAAGACATCAATAATCAACGTAGCTCACATGACCAGCCTATTTGGGCATATTAAAACAAAACAAAAGGTTAGGGCATAGTAAGCAAATATAAAATAAATAAATATAACAACTTATTGATGGCTCAGAGACAACAGTCAATATGAAATCACATAGAAGGGCAGGCCACAATGGCTTCAGGAAGCCACCAAAACAAAGAACGAGGAAACCTCCCAGAAGAAGAGAATTTTGTGGAATCACCACAGGTAAAATTCAAAAGATTAATACACAGTGCTCTTCAAAAGACCAGGAACGAGATCAGGCAAAACTCAGACAAAGCCAAGGAACACACAAAGCAATAGAGGAACTTACGAAGGTTATACCAGACCAAAATGACAAATTTAACAGTCTGCAAGAATACATAGAGAGACAGCAACTAGAAATCCAAAAGATTAACAATAAAATTTCAGAATTAGACAACTCAATAGAAAGAGGAGCAGAATTGATGCATAGGAAGTCAGAATTAGTGAGGTTGAAGATAAAGCACTGGACACCAATTTACTTGAGGAAAAATATGATAAAAGAATTAAAAAAAATAAAAGAAACCTAAGAATTATGTGGGACTCTATCAAGAGGAGTAACGTACGAGTGATTGGAGTACCAGAGTAGGGAAAGATAACAGAAAATGCAGACAGCATTACTGAAGATGTGCAGGCAGAACACTTCTGTGATATCGTGAAGGATGAGAAGGTATCCATCCAAGAAGCTCATCAAACCTCTTGTAAGGTAGATCCAAAAAAAAAGTCACCAAGACATATTATAATCAGACTTGCCCAAATCAAAGACATAAAGTTTTAAGAGCAGCTAGTGATTAACAAAAAGTCATCTAAAAAGGAGAGTAAAAAAGACTCAGCAAATACAAAATCAACAACACTGAAAAAGATGAAAAGAAAATACATAAATACAAATGACTCAGCCCAGAAAACAAAGTGGAACAAAGAAACTGTCAACAATAACAACACACACAAACAAAAGGCATCAAAATGACAGCACTGAACACATACCTATCCATAATTACACTGAATGTAAATGGACTAAATGCACCAATAAAGAGACACAGAGTGGCAGAGTGGATTAAAAAAATGATGCGCCACCATATCCCTGATACCAAAAACAGGTAAAGACATCACAAAAAAGAAAATTACAGACCTATATCCCTCATGAACATAGATGCAAAATCCTCAATAAATTTCTAGCCAATAGAATTCAACAACATATCAAAAAAATAATCCACCACGACCAAGTGGGATTTATACCAGGTATGCAAGGCTGGTTTAATATTAGAAAAACCGTTAATGTAATCCACCATATAAATAAAACGAAAGACAAAAACCACATGATCTTACCAATTGATGCAGAAAAGACATTTGACAAAGTCCAACACCCATTTATGATAAAAACTCTCAGCAAAATAGGAATTGAAGGAAAATTCCTCCACATAATAAAGGGCATGTATACAAAGCCAACAGCCAACATCACTCTAAATGGAGAGAGCCTGAAAGCATTTCCCTTGAGAACGGCAACCAGACAAGGATGCCCTTTATCACCACTCTTATTCAACATTGTGCTAGAGGTCCTAGCCAGAGCAATTAGGCTAGACAAAGAAGTAAAGGGCATCCAGATTGGCAAGGAGGAAGTAAAATTATCTCTATTTGCAGATGACATGATCTTATACACAGAAAACCCTAAGGAATCCTCCACAAAACTACTGAAACTAATAGAAGAGTTTGGCAGAGTCTCAGTTATAAGATAAACATACAAAAATCACTTGGATTCCTCTACATCAACAAAAAGAACATCGAAGAGGAAATCACCAAATCAATACCATTCACAGTAGCCCCCAAGAAGATAAAATACTTAGGAATAAATCTTACCAAAGATGTAAAAGACCTATACAAAGAAAACTACAAAGTACTACTATAAGAAACTAAAAAGGACCTACTTAAGTGGAAAAACATACCTTGCTCATGGATAGGAAGACTTAACATAGTAAAAGTGTCTATTCTACCAAAAGCCATCTATACATACAATGCACTTCCGATCCAAATTCCAATGACATTTTTTAATGTGATGGAGAAACAAATCACCAACTTCATATGGAAGGGAAAGAAGCCTCGGAGAAGTAAAGCATTACTGAAAAAGAAGAAGAAAGTGAGAGGCCTCATACAGCCACAGTAGTCAAAACAGCCTGGTACTGGTACAACAACAGGCACATAGACCAATGGAACAGAATTGAGAACCCAGATAGAAATCCATCCACATA
The DNA here is from genome assembly GCF_024166365.1 of Elephas maximus indicus. Lineage (NCBI taxonomy): Eukaryota > Metazoa > Chordata > Mammalia > Proboscidea > Elephantidae > Elephas > Elephas maximus. Next base: position 108,148,583 of record NC_064846.1, read on the forward strand.
GGAGCAGCTGATATTTGACAAAGGCCCAGTGTCAGTTAATTGGGGAAAAGATAGTCTTTTTAACAAATGGTGCTGGCATAACTGGATATCCATTTGCAAAAAAATGAAACAGGACCCATACCTCACACCATGCACAAAAACTAACTCCAAGTGGATCAAAGACCTAAACATAAAGACTAAAACGATAAAGATCATGGAAGAAAAATAGGGACAACGTTAGGAGCCCTAATACAAGGCATAAACAGAATACAAAACATTACCAAAAATGACGAAGAGAAACCCGATAAACTGGGAGCTCCTAAAAATCAAACACCTATGCTCATCTAAAGACTTCACCAAAAGAGAAAAAGACCACCTACAGACTGGGAAAGAATTTTCAGCTATGACATCTCCGACCAGCACCTGATCTCTAAAATCTATATGATTCTGTCAAAACTCAACCACAAAAAGACAAACAACCCAATCAAGAAGTGGGCAAAGGATATGAACACACACTTCACTAAAGAAGATATTCAGGCAGCTAACAGATACATGAGAAAATGCTCTCGATCATTAGCCATTAGAGAAATGCAAAGTAAAACTTCGATGAGATTCCATCTCACTCCAACAAGGCTGGCATTAATCCAAAAAACACAAAATAGTAAATGTTGGAGAGGCTGCGGAGAGATTGGAACTCTTATACACTGCTGGTGGGAATGTCAAATGGTACAACCACTTTGGAAATCTATCTGGCGTTTTCTTAAAAAGTTAGAAATAGAACTACCATACAACCCAGAAATCCCAGTCCTTGGAATATAGCCTAGAGAAATAAGAGCCTTCACACGAACAGATATATGCACACCCATGTTTATTGCAGCTCTGTTTACAATAGCAAAAAGCTGGAAGCAACCAAGGTGTCCGTCAACGGATGAATGGTTAAATAAATTGTGGTATATTCACACAATGGAATACTACGCATCGATAAAGAACAGTGACGAATCTGAAACATTTCATAACATGGAGGAACCTGGAAGGCAGTATGCTGAGTGAAATTAGTCAGAGGCAAAAGGGACAAATATTGTATAAGACCACTATTATAACATCTTGAGAAATAGTAAAAACTGAGAACATATACTTTTGTGGCTATGAGGGGGGGTGGGAGGGAATGTGGGCAAGGGTTCTTTACTGATTAGTTAGTAGATAAGAACTGCTTTAGGTGAAGGGAAGGACAACACTCAATACATGGAAGGTCAGCCCAATTGGACTGGACCGAAAGCAGTTTCTGGGATAAAATGAATGCTTCAAAGGTCAGCGGAGCAAGGGCGGGGGTTTGGGGACTATGGCTTAAGGGGACTTCTAAATCAATTGGCAAAATAATTCTATTATGAAAACATTCTGCATCCCACTTTGAAATGTGGCGTCTGGGGTCTTAAATGCTAACAAGCGACCATCTAAGATGCATCAATTGGTCTCAACCCACCTGGATCAAAGGAGAATGAAGAACACCAAGGTCACGCGATAACTATGAGCCCAAGAGATAGAAAGGGCCACATGAACCAGAGACTTACATCATCCTGAGACCAGAAGAACTAGATGGTGCCCGGCCACAACCGATGACTGCCCTGACAGGGAGCAGAACAGAGAACCCCTTAGGGAGCAGGAGATCAGTGGGATGAAGACCCCAAATTCTCATAAAAAGACCAGACTTAATGGTCTGACTGAGACTAGAGGAATCCTGGTGGTCATGGTCCCCAATCCTTCTGTTGGCCCAAGACAGGAACCATCCCCGAAGACAACTCATCAGACATGGAAGGGACTGGACAATGGGTTGGAGAGAGATGCTGATGAAGAGTGAGCTATTTGTATCAGGTGGACACTTGAGACTGTGTTGTCATCTCCTGTCTGGGGGGGAGATAGGAGGGTAGAGAGGGTTAGAAACTGGCAAAATTGTCACGAAAGGAGAGACTGGAAGGGCTCACTCATTAGGGGGAGAGTAAGTGGGAGTATCGAGTAAGGTGTATATAAGCTTATATGTGACAGACTTACTTGATTTTTAAACATTCATTTAAAGCTCAATAAAAATTATTTTTTAAAAACCCATGAAAAGCAAAATGTTGCAAACTTAAATAAAAATAGGATTAGTATAAGTGAAAAAAAATGATGCATCTATGTGCTGCTTACAAGAGACACATCTTAGACTTAAAAAAAAAAACAGACTAAAACTCAAAGGATGGAAAAAATATATCAAGCAAACAAAAGTTAAAAAAAGGGCAGGAGTGGCAACATTGATTGCTGACAAAATAGACTTTACAGAAAAATCTACCAGAAAGGATAAGAAGGACACAATATAGTGATGAAAGGTCAATACGCCAGGAGGATATAACCATAGTAAATATTTACTCACTCAATGACAGGGCTCCAAAATACATAAGACAAACTCTAACAGCATTGAAAAGAGAAATACACAGCTCTACAATAACAGTAGAAGACTTTAATAAACCACTTTTGGTGAAGGGCAGAACATCTGGAGAGAAGCCCAATAAAGACACAGAAGATCTAAATGCCACAATCAATGAACTTGATCTCATAGACATATACAGAACACTCCATCAAACAGCAGCGAAGTATACTTTCTTCCCCAACACACATGGAACATTCAATAACACCTCAAAAACTACTAGGTTATAGAAAAAATGAAGGTTGGAATAAAGAAATTCATAGAATCAAATGAGAATGAAAACTGAAAACACTTCTTAACAGAACCTTTGGGACACAGCAAAAGCAGTGCTCAGAGGTAAATTTGTAGCAATAAATGAACACATCCAAAAAAAAAAAAAAGGGCCAAAATACAAAACATTAACCCTACAACTCCAACAAATAGAAAGATTGCAGCAAAAGAAGCCCTCGGGTACCAGAAAAAAAGCAAATAATTTAAATTAGAGAAGGAAAAAATGAAATACAGAATAGAAAAACAATTGAAATAATCAAGACCAAAAGCTGGTTCTTTGAAAAGATCAACAAAATTGATAAGCCATTGGCCAAACTGAGAAAATACAAACAGGGGTGGAAGAAAATACCCTGAATAAGAAATGAGATGGGCGATATCACAACAGACTCAACTCAAGTTAAAAGAACCGTAACAGAATACTATGAAAAATTGTACTCTAACAAATTTGAAAACCTAGAGGAAATGGACAAATTTCTAGAAACACATACTTACCTAAACTAACACAAAATGAGGTAGAAAAATAATAAACCTATAACAAAAGAAGAGATTGAAGAAGTAATTTAAAAACTCCCAACAACAACAAAAAAAGCCCTGGTGAGGGACCAAGATGGCTGACTAGGCAGAAGCTTCTGCTTATCCGTCTTGCAACAAAGACTCAAAAAAACAAGTGAATTGATTACATACATGACAATCTACGAACCCTGACCATCAAACACAGAACTAAGGAATTGACCTGAGTGACAGGGGAGCGAGAAACTGCGTGCTGAAGTAGCGACCAGTTTTGGAGACCAGCGTGCTGCGCCCCAGCCCTGAGCCCTCAGGGGAGTGATGATCCGTGCATTGAGGCATCGACCAGTTCTGGAGCCCGGCAAGCCATGCCCCAGACCTGAACCCTTGCGGAGCCTTGGGGCCAGAGCTGTGGGGATGATCGTGGCTTCTGGAGACAAGGCAAACAGGGACACAGCCCTAACCTCCGGGGCAATCTCGGTGGGGACCCAGCCAGCACACACAGGTTACACACGCCTCTGGAATCTCAGATAAAACAGTCCTCACCAAACAAGATAAGTGCTTTTGTCTGTTTTACTGTGCTACTCTTTCCTGTCTATCTGATCCCTCCTCTCCTTTCCCCAACTGGCTTCGTTAACATTGGAATTCCCTGGACCAGAGAGCAAAGTGCTCTAAGGATTTTTTTTTCTAACCCCTTCTCCTGGCCTGGAAAAGCAGCAATTAACAATCAGGGGAAAAATCCTTTCCTGATTTCTCTAAACTGGAATAACAGTACAGAGCCAGCTCCATCCAGGCACAAGAGATCCACGGTCTTTCGCATTCACCCCTACATGGAAGCAGGTGGCTATTTTAATGAAAAGGCAATTCTTTTAGAGATCTGACTGTAACTGTTGTAGCTGAGCAGTGGAAAGGCACGTTTTGGAGGCCTGATACTGCTCTACCTATTAAACTGAGCCCTCTGATCCACAGCAGGGAACTGAGGGCTGAGGCTCCATCCACACCACCTAACCACCTGCTAAAGGGCTCTGAGGATAGTGACGCTTACCAATCTTTAGAGGTACAAGCGTTGGCTGCCTAAGGTAGAGCTTCAGAGCCCACCCACCAGAGCGCTCTAGAGAACATAGATGCTCCTTCCTCACTGGTACTTGGGGGAAGGCTGTCAGCACCCTGCCCTCCTTGGAGAATGACCCCCCCACTGCTACTAGAAACTGGTGCATACAACCATCACCACTACTCTTCTAAGACAGTAGGTGAGAGCCGACACCACACGCTAGGTGACCCACTATCAGGACACCTGAGCTTATTCTATCCAAGAATAGTGAATGGACTCATAGGCTCATATACCTGGTAACATCTCAAACCAGCCGGTAACAGGACATAAGTGATTCAAAGGCTACAACAATCAAGTTAGCAAAATCTAGTAGCCCATCTGGTTGTATTGAAACAAACAAAAACAAAGATAAGATGGTGAGCAAATATAAAAGAAAACATTACAATATCTTAAAGATGGCTTGGAGACAGCAGTAGATATCAAATCATATAAAAAAGCAGACAATGATTGCTTCTACAAACCCTCAAAGCAAAAAATCAAAATCGTTCCCAAATGAAGATAGATTCCTGGAATTGCCAGATGTAGAATATAAAAAACTAATATACACAATGCTTCAAGACATCAGGGATGACCTCAGAAATGAAATAAGGCAACCTACAGAAAAAGCCAAGGAACACAATGATAAAGTAGTTGAAGAAATCAAAAACATTATTCAAGAATATAGTGAAAAATTTAATAAGCTGCAAAAATCCATACAGAGGCAGCGTTCAGAAATTCAAAAGATTAACAATAAAATTACAGAATTAGACAACTCAATAGAAAGTCAGAGGAGCAGAATCAAGCAATTGGAATGCAGAGTGGGGGAGATGGAGGATAAGGGAATTGACACCAATATATTTGAAGAAAAATCAGATAAAAGAATTAAAAAAAAATGAAGAAACCCTAAGAATCCTATGGGACTCTATCAAGAAGAATAACTTGTTTGCAATTGGAGTTCCAGAACAGGGAGGGATAACAGAAAATACAGAGAGAATAGTTGAAGATCTGCTGGCAGAAAACTTCCCCGACATTGTGAAAGATGAGAGGATATCTATCCAAGATGCTCATCAAACTCCATACAAGATAGATCCCAAAAGAAAATCACCAAGACATATTATCATCAAACTTGCCAAAACCAAAGATAAAGAGAAAATTTTAAAAGCAGCCAGGTATAAATGAAAACTCAGCTACAAAGGAGAATTAATAAGAATAAGTTCGGACTACTCGGCAGAAACCATGCAGGCAAGAAGGCAATGGGATGACATATATAGAGCATTGAAGGAGAAATAATGCCACTCAAGAATCGTATATCCAGCAAAACTCTCTCTCAAATATGAAGATGAAATTAAGACATTTACAGATAAACACAAGCTTAGAGAATTTGCAAAAACCAAACCAAAACTAAAAGAATTACTAAAGGAAATTCTTTCATCAGAAAATCAATAATATCAGATACCAACAAAACACAAGGTCACAGAACAGGATCTCCTGATATCAACTCAAATAGGGAAATCACAAAAACAAAATAAGATTAATTTTAAAAAATGGTCAAAACAGGTAATCATTGATGTCATTATGTAAAGGTTACAAGAATCAAAAAAGAGGGACTAAATATAGGAGGCAGAGATCATCCATATGGAGAGGAAACCAAGGCGATATAGGGCGATACAAGTTAGGGTTTTACTTAGAAAAATAGGGGGAAATATTAAGGTAACCACAAAGAGGTCTAACAATTCCACACTTCAAAATAAACACCAAGATAAACATAATGACTCAGCAAAAATGAATTCAACTACTATGAAAATGAGGAACACACAATTTACAAAGAAAAACTTCTCAGCACAAAAAACTAAGTGGAAAAATGAAATTGTCAACAACACACACAAAAAGGCATCAAAATAACAGCACTAAACTCATACTTATCTACAATTACGCTGAATTTAAATGGACTAAATGCACCAATAAAGAGACAGAGAGTTGCAGATTGGATAAAAACACGATCAGTCTATATGCTGCCTGCAAGAGACACACTTTAGACTTAGAGACACAGATAAACTAAAACTCAAAGGATGGAAAAAATGTATCAAGCAAACAACAATCAAAAAAGAGCAGGAGTGGCAATATTAATTTCTGACAAAATAGACTTTAAAGTTAAATCTACCAGAAAGGATAAAGAAGGATGCTACATGATGATTAAAGGGACAATTTACCAGGAAGATATAACTATATTTATGCAGCCAATGACAGGGCTGCAAGATACATAAAACAAACTCCATCAGCATTCAAAAGTGAGATAGACACCTCCACAATTATAGTAGGAGATTTCAACACACCACTTTCAGTGAAGGACAGGACATCCAGTAAGAAGCTCAGTAAAGACACGGAAGATCTAATTGCTACAATCAACCAATGAGACCTCATAGACTTATACAGAACACCCCACCCAACAGCTACAAAGTATACTTTCTTTTCTAGTGCACATGGAACATTCTCTAGCATAGACCACATATTAGGTGATAAAGCAAGCCTTTGAAGAATCCAAAACATCAAAATATTACAAAGCATCTTCTCACACCATAAGGCCATAAGTGTGGAAATCAATAACAGAAAAACCAGGGAAAAGAAATCAACTAGGGAACTGAACAATACCCTGGTCAAAAACGACAGGGTTATAGAAGACATTAAGGAGGGAATAAAGAAATTCATAGAATACAATGAGACTGACAACACTTCCTATCAAAACCTCTGTGACACAGCAAAAGCAGTGCTCAGAGGTCAATTTATGTCAATAAATGTACACATACAAAAAGGAGAGCCAAAATCAAAGACCTGTCCCTACAACTTGAACAAATAGAAAGAGAGCAACAAAAGAAACAGTCAGACACCAGCAGAAAACAAATAATAAAAATTAGGGGAAAATTAAATGAATTAGAGAATAGAAAAACAATTGAAAGAGTTAACAAGGCCAAAAGCTGGTTCTTTGAAAAAATTAACAAAATTGATAACCCATTGGCCCGACTGACTAAAGAAACACAGGAATGGAAAAAAAAAAAAAGAACCTAAATAAGAAATGAGATGGGCCATATCACAACTGACCCAACTGAAATTAAAAGAATCATATCAGGTTACTATGAAAAATTGTACTCTAACAAATTTGAAAATCTAGAAAAAATGGATGAATTCCTAGAAACACACTACCTATCTTAACTAACACAAATAGACGTACAAAAACTAAATAGACTGAAAAAGAAAAAGATTGAAAAGGTAATCAAAAAACTCCCAACAAAAAAAAGCCCCGTCCCAGACAGCTTCACTGCAGAGTTCTACCAAACTTTCAGAAGAGTTAACACCACTACTACTAAAGGTGTTTCAAAGCATAGAAAAGGATGGAAGACTCCCTAACTCATTCTATGAAGCCAGCATATCCCTCATGCCAAAACCAGCTAAAGACAGCACAAAAAGAGAAAAGTACAGACCTATATCCCTCATGAACTTAGATGCAAAAATCCTCAACAAAATTCTAAACAATAGAATTCAACAGCATATCAAAAAAATAATCCACTATGATCAAGTGGGATTTATACCAGGTATGGAACGATGGTTCAATATTAGAAAAACAATTAATGTAATCCACGATATAAAAAAAACAAAAGACAAGAACCACATGATTTTATCAATTGATGCAGAAAAGGCATTTGATATAATCCAATACCCATTCATGATAAAAACTCTCAGCAAAATAGGAATGGACGGAAAATTCCTCAACATAATAAAAAGCATTTATACAAAGCCAGCAGCCAAATCCATCCTCAATGGAGAGAGCCTGAAAGCATTCCCCTTGAGAATGGGAACCAGACAAGGGTGCCCCTTATCACCACTCTTATTCAACATAGTGCTGGAGGTTGTAGCCAGAGCAATTACGTTATAAAGAAATAAAGGGCATTCAGATTGGTAAGGAAGAAGTAAAAGTATCTCTGTTTGCAGATGACATGATCTTATACATAGAAAACCCTAAAGAATCCTCAAAAAAAACCCTACTGAAACTAATAGTTCAGCAGAGTATCAGGCTACAAGATAAACATACAAAAATCATTGGATTCCTCTGCACCAACAAAAAGAACATCGAAGAGGAAATGACCAAATCAATACCATTCACATAAAATACTTTGGAATAAATCTAACCAGAGACGTAAAAGACCTATACAAAAAAAAAAAAAAAAACTACAAGGTACTACTACAAGAAACCAAAAGGTACCTACATACATTGCTCATGGATAGAAAGACTTAACATTGTAAAAATGTCTATTCTACCAAAAGCCATCTATATATATAATGCACTTCCAATCCAAATTCCAACGACATTTTTTAATGAGATGGAAAAACAAATCACCAACTTCATATGTAAGGGAAAGAAGCCCCGGATAAGTAAAGCATTACCGAAAAAGAAGAACAAAGTGGGAGGCCTCACTCTACCTGATTTTAGAACCTATTATACTGCCACAGTATACTGCCACAGTAGTCAAAACAGCCTGGTACTGGTACAAGAACAGGCACATAGACCAATGGAACAGAATTGAGAATTCAGCCATAAATCCATCCACATATGAGCAGCTAATATTTGACAAAGGCCCAGTGTCAGTTAATTGGGGAAAAGATAGTCTTTTTAACAAATGGTGCTGGCATAACTGGATATCCATTTGCAAAAAAATGAAACAGGACCCATACCTCACACCATGCACAAAAACTAACTCCAAGTGGATCAAAGACCTAAACATAAAGACTAAAACGATAAAGATCATGGAAGAAAAAATAGAGACAATGTTAGGAGCCCTAATACAAGGCATAAACAGAATACAAAACATTACCAAAAATGATGAAGAGAAACCCGATAACTGGGAGCTCCTAAAAATCAAACACCTATGCTCATCTAAAGACTTCACCAAAAGAGAAAAAAGACCACCTACAGACTGGGAAAGAATTTTCAGCTATGACATCTCCGACCAGCGCCTGATCTCTAAAATCTATATGATTCTGTCAAAACTCAACCACAAAAAGACAAACAACCCAATCAAGAAGTGGGCAAAGGATATGAACACACACTTCACTAAAGAAGATATTCAGGTTGCTAACAGATACATGAGGAAGTGCTCTCCATCATCAGCCATTAGAGAAATGCAAATGAAAACTACAGTGAGATTCTGTCTCACTCCAAGAAGGCTGGCATTAATCCAAAAAACACAAAATAATAAATATTGGAGGGGTTGTGGAGAGATTGGAACACTTATATACACTGCTGGTGGAAATGTAAAATGGTACAATCGCTTTGGAAGTAGATTTGGCACATCGTTAAAAAACTAGAAATAGAATTACCATCCGATCCAGCAATCCCACTCCTTGAAATATATCCTAGAGAAATAAGAGCCTTTACACGAACAGATATATGCACACCCATGTTCATGGCAGCACTGTTTACAATAGCAAAAAGTTGGAAGCAGCCAAGGTGCCCATCAATGAATGAATGGATAAACTATGGTATATTCACACAATGGAATACTGCGCATCCATAAAGAACAATGTTGAATCCATGAAACATTTCATGACATGGAGAAATCTGGAAGACATTATGTTGAGTGAAATTAGTCAATTGCAAAAGGACAAATATTGTATAAGACCACTATTATAAGAACTGGAGAAACAGTTTAAGCAGAGAAGAAAATACTTTTTGATGGTTACAAGAGGGGGGGTGGGCGGCAGAGAGGGAGAGGGGTATTCACTAATTAGATAGTAGATAAGTTTCATTTTAGGTGAAGGGAAAGACGATATACAATAAAGGAGAGGTCAACGCAAATGGACTAAACCAAAAACAAAAGTTTCCTTAAAAAACTGAACACTTCAAAGGCCAGCATAGCAGTGGTGGGGGTTTGAGGACCATGGTTTCAGGGGACATCTATAGTCAATTGGTATAGGAAAATCTATTAAGAAAACCTTCTGCATCCCACTTTGCAGAGTGGTGTCTGTGGTCTTAAACGCTAACAAGTGTCCATTTAAGATGCATCAATGGGTCTCAACCCACCTGGAACAAGGAATGATGAAGAACAGCAAAGGCATAAAATAATTATAAGCCTAAGAGACAAAAAGGACCACATAAACCAGAGACTACATCCGCCTGAGACCAGAAGAGCTAGATGGTACCTGGCCACAACCGATGACTGCCCTGACAGGGAACTCAACAGAGAAACCCTGAGGGAGCAGGAGAGCAGTGGGATGCAGACCCCAAATTCTCATAAAAAGACCAGACTTAATGGACAGACTGGGACTGGAGGAACCCCGGAGGCCGTGGGCCCCAGACCTTCTGTTACCCCAGGGCAAGATCCATCCCCATAGCCAACTCTTCAGACAGGGATTGGGCTGGAATAGGGGATGGAAAATGAGACTGGTGAAGAACGAGCTTCTTGGATCAAGTTGATGCATGAGACTATGTTGGAATCTCCTATCGGAAGGGGAGATGAGAGGGCAGAGGTGTCCAGAAGCTACCCAAATGTACACGAGGAGAGAGAGGGGAGGGAAGTACTGTGCTATCACATCAGAGGGAGAGCAATTCGGAGTGTATAGCAAGGTGTATGTAAATTTTTATATGAGAGACTAACCAGATTTGTAAACTTTCACTTAAAGCACAAAATAAAAAAAAGCCCTTGCCCGGAGGCTTCACTGGAGAATTCTACCAAACATTCAGAGAAGTGTTAACACCAATACCAGTAAAGATATTTCGGTGTATAGAAAAAGGTGGAATACTCCCAAACTCATTCTGTGAAGCTAGCATAACCATGATACCAAAACCAGGTAAAGACACCACAAAAAAAGAAAATTACAGAACAATATTCCCCATGAACGTAGATGCAAAAATTCTCAACAAAATCCTAGCCAATAGAATTCAACAACACATCAAAAAAATAATTCACCATGACTAAGTGGGGTTCATGCCAAGTATGCAGGGATGGCTCAACATCAGAAAAACAATCGATGTAATCCATCACGTAAATAAAACAAAAGAACTACATGATCTTATCACTTGATGCAAAAAAGGCATTTGACAAAGTCCAGCACCATTTATGATAAAAACTCTCAGGAAAAGAGGAATAGAAGGGAAATTCCTCAACGTAAGGAAGGGCATTTACGCAAAGCCAACAGCCAACATCATCCTAAATGGAGAGAGTCTGAAAGCATTCCCCTTAAGAACGGGAAGCAGACAAGGATGCCCTTTATCACCCCTCTTATTCAACATTGTGCTGAAAGTTCTAGCCAGAGCAATAAAGCAAGAAAAAGAAATAAAAGGCATCCAAATTGGTAAGGAAGAAATAAAAGTATCCCTGTTTGCAGACAGTATTATGTTATACACAGAAAACCCCAAAGAATCCACAAGAAAACTACTGGAACTAATAGAAGATTTGAGGAAAGTATCAGGATAAAAGAGAAACATACAAAAATCAGTTGGATTCCTCCACACCATCAGAGAGAACTTCCAAAAGGAAATCACCAAATCAATACCATTTACAATAGCCCCCAAGAAGATAAAATACTTAAAAATAATTCTAACCAGAGACATAAAATACCTATACAAAGAAACTACAAGACACTACTGCAAGAAATCAAAAGAGACTTACGTAAGTGGAAAAACATACCTTGCTCGTGCATGGGAAGAGTCAACATTGTGAAAATGCCAGTTCTACCCAAAGCAATCTAAGGATAAAATGCAATCTAGATCAGATTCCAATGACATTTTTTAATGAGATTGAGAATAAAATCACCGACTTCATGTGGAAAGGGAAGAGGCCTCGGATAAGTAAAGCATTACTGAAGAAGAAGAACAAATTAGAAGACCTCACACTACCCGATTTTAGAACCTATTATACCGCCGTGGTAGTCAAAACAGCCTGGTACTGGTACAACAGACACATAGTCCAATGCAATAGAATTGAGAATCCTTCCGTAAATTCATCCAATTATGAGCAGCTGATATTTGACAAAGGCCCAAAATCTGTTAAATGGGGAAACGACAGTCTCCTTAACTAATGGTGCTGGCATTACTGGATCAAAAAAAACACTGAATACCCCTCTGCAAATAAATGAAACGAGACCCATAGCTCATAGCATATACAAAAACTAACTAAAAATGGGTCAAAGACCTATATATAAAATCTAAAACTATAGAGATCATGGAAGAAAAATAGGGAGAATGCTAAGAGCCCTAATACATGGCATAAACATAATACAAACCATAACTAACAATGCACAAACACCAGAAGAGAAACTAGATAACTGGGAGCTCCTAAAAATCAAACAATTATGCTGGTCCAAAGACTTCACCAAAAGAGTAAAAAGACAACCTACAGACTGGGAAAAAAAATTTGCCTACCACATATCTGATCAGGCCCTAATCTCTAAAATCTACAAGAGAGTGCAAAACTTCAACAACAAAAAGACAAATAACGCAGTTAAAAAATGGGCAAAGGATATGAATAGACACTTCACCAAAGAAGACATTCAGGTGGCTAGCCCATACATGAGGAAATGCTGACAATCATTAGCCGTTAAACCCAAACCCAGTGCTGTCGAGTCATTTCTGACTCTTAGCGACCCTACTATTAGAGAAATGCAAATCAAAACTATAATGAAATACCATCTCACCCCAACAAGGCTTGCACTAATCCAGCAAATACGAAATAATAAAAGTTGGAGAGGTTGTGGAGAGACTGGGACACTTATACACTGCAGGTGGGTATGAAAAATGGTACAGTCACTTTGAAACTCTATTTGGTGCTTCCTTAAAAAGCTAGAAATAGAAGTACCATACAACCCAGCAATCCCACTCCTTGGAAAAATCCTACAGAAATAGGAACTGTAACACAAATAGATATATGCAGACACATGTTCATGGCAGCACTGTTCACAATAGCAAAAAGATGTAAACAACCTAGGTGCCCATCGATGGATGAATGGATAATCAAATTATGGTACATGCACACAATGGAATACTAAGAAATGATAAAGAGCGATGATGAGTCCAAGGAAACATCTCACGACATGGATGAATCTGGGAGGCATTATGCTAAGTGAAATTAGACAGTCGCAAAAGGACCAGTATTGTATGACGCTACTATTAAAAGAACTCAAGAAAAGAGTTAAACGCAGAAGAAAACATTCTTTGATGGTTACGACTGTGGGAGGGTGGGAGAGGGGAATTCACTAACTAGACAGTAGACAAGAATTGTCATAGGTGAAGGGAAGGACAACACACCATATAGAGAATATCTGCACAGCTGGACTAAACCAAAAGCTAAGAAGTTTCCTGAATGCAATAAAACACTTCAAGGGACAGAGTAGCATGAGCTGGGGTCTGGGAACCATGATTTCTGGAGATATCTTGGTCAATTGGCATGACAAAGTTTATTAAGAAAATGTTCTGCATCCCACTTTGGTGGCGTCTTGGGTCTTAAAAGCTTGTGGGAGGTCATCTAAGATGCATCAACTGGTCCCAACCCACCTGGAACAAAGGAGAATGCAGAACACCAAAGATACAAGAAAATATTAGCCCAAGAGACAGAAGGGCCACACAAACCAGAGACTTCATCAACCTGAGACCAGAAGAACTAGATGGTGCCCGTCTACCACCATTGACTGCACTGACAGGGAACAAAACAGGGTTCCTGGTGGAGCAGGAGAAAAGTGAGGTGCAGAACCCAAATTCATGTAAAAAGACCAGACTTAATGATCTGACTGAAACTAGAGGAAACCCCGAAGACATGGCCCCTGGTCTCTCTGTTAACCCAGAACTAAAACCATCCCTGAAGCTCACGCATCAGAGAAAGATTAGACTGGACTAGAAAACACAAAATAATACTCATGAAGAGTCCTAAATATGCAGCTCCCGTCCAGAGACAGAATGAGAATGCAGGAAGGGACAGAAGCTGGTTGGATGGCCATAGGAAACCAAGGGTGGAAAGGGGCAGTGTGCGGTCACATTATAGGGATTGCAGCTAGTGTCAGAGAATAACCCACCCAGACATGTGTATAAATTTTCATATGAGAAATTAACGTGAGCTGTAAACTTTCATCTTAAGCACACACAAAAAAAATTTCCACATTTTAGATAACTGTTAGAGCAGCACCCCACTCTCGGTACCAAATTCTGTCTTTGTTATCTAGTGCTGCTATAATAGAAATACCTCATGTGGGTGGCTTCATCAAACATAAGTTTATTCTCTCACAGTCCAGAAGCCTAGAAGTTCAAATTCAGGGCACCAGCTCCAGGGGAAGGTTTTCTCTCTCTGTTTGCTCTGGAGGAAGATCTTTGTCATCAATCTTCCCCTGGTCTAATAGCTTCTCCTGTCTCCTCACAGGAATCCCAGGTCCGAAGGACACACTCTGCTCCTGGCACTGCTTTCATGGTGGTATGAGGTCCCCATATCTCTCTGCTTGCTTCTCTCTTTTATATCTCAAAAGAGATTGGGTTAAGACACAACCTAATCTTGTAGATTGAGTCCTGCCTCATTAATATAACTGCCGCTAATCCCATCTCATTAACATCATTGTTGTTGTTTTTAGTTCCTGTCGAGTCGGTTCCGACTTATAGCCTATGTACCACAGAACGAAGCACTGCCCGGTCCTACACCATCCTTACAGTTGTTGTTATGCTTGAGCTCATTAACATCATAGAGATAGGATTTACAACACATAGGAAAATCACATCAGATGAGAAAATAGTGCACAGTCACACAATACTGGGAATCATGACCAAGGCAAGTTGACAGATATTTTGAGGTGACACAATTCAGTCCAAAACAACCAGCAATGAGAACTCTGAAAGATTACATTAGCATCAAGGACAACAAAATACTTAGGAATAAATTTAACCAGGGCTGTGAAATACTTATACAAATAAAATTATAAAACACTGTTGAGAGATTACAGAAGAACTAAATGGGTAGAAAGACATTCCATGTTCATGGATTGGAAAATATATAATCAAGATATCAATACTACCCAAAGTGATCTATCAATTCAATGCAATCCTGATAAAAAATTCCAACAACATTTTTTACAGAAATGGAAAAATTAATCCTCAACTTTATATGGAAATGCAAGAGGCCCTTAATTGCCAAAGCAATTCTGAAGAGCAAACTAGGAGGCCTCACACTTCCAGATTTCAAAACATAATATATAGCTACAGTAATCAAAACAGTCTGGTATTGGTTTAATGTTAGACACAGAGACCAATGGAATAGAATTAAGATCCCAGAATTAAATCCATACATCTATGGAAAATTGATTTTTGACTAATGTGCTAAGTCCATTTGATGGGGAAGGAACAGTGTTTTCAATAAATGGTGTGAGAAAACTGGATTTCCACATGCACCAAAATGAAGTAAGATCCATACCTCCCATCTTATGTCTCAGTTACCTAGTGCTGCTACAACAGAAATACCACAAATGAGTGACTTTAATGAACAAAAATTTATTTTCTCACAGTTTATGAAGCTAGAAGTCTGAATTCAGGGCGCCATATCTAGGGGAAGGCTCGCTCTCTCTGTCCACTCTAGTGGAAGGTCCTTGTCTCTCTTCAACTTCTATTCCTAAGTTCCTTGGTGGATCCATTGACATGTATCTTCTCCTCTGTGCTTTTTTGCTTGCTTGCTTAATTTGCTTTTTTATATCTCAAAAGAGATTGACTTAAGACACCCCCTACATTAATACTGCATCATTACCATAACAAAGAAACCCCATTTCCAAATGGAATTTTAACCAGACTCTAGGTCTTAGGATTTACAACACACATTTTGGGGGGACACAATTCAATGCTTAACACCATACACAAAAACTAATTAAAAATGGATCAAGGACCTAAATGTTAAACCTAAAACTCTAAAGTCCTTGAAAGAAAATATAAGGACAAAGCTATGGGACCTAATTTTTTTAATGATAGACAATCAAATACAACAACAAATGTACGAGCAGCAGAAGACCGAATAGATAATTGAGATCTCATAAAAATTAAATTCTAACATTCACTGAAGGACTTTGTCAAGAATAAAAAGACAACCTACAGATTGAGAAAAAATTTTCAGGAACCATATATCCAAAAAGATTGTAATGTCCAAAATTTAAAATGGGGAAAGTACTTGGGTAGACATTTCACCAAGGAGAGTCTTCAAACAGCCAACAAACACATGAAAACATGCTCAATGTCATTAGCTATCAGAGAGATGCAAATCAAAACTGCAATGAGGTTCCACCTCACTCCCACTAGAATGGCTAAGATAAAAAAAAAAACGGAAAGTAATAAATATTGGTGAAGATGTGGAGAAATTGGAACCCGTATCCATTGTTGGTGGGAATGCAAAATGGTACAGACATTGGACTTAAAAGCAGCCATGCAAACAGACCTATGTACACCAGAGTTCATTACAGCAATGTTCACAATAGCAAAAAGGTGGAAACAACCCAAATATCCATCAGTGGATGAATGGGTAAACAAAATTTTGTACATATATATGATGGAATATTACTCAACAATAAAAATAAATAAAATCCTGATACATGCTACAACACTGATGAACATCGAAGACATTATGCTAAATGATATAAGTCAATCACCAAGGGACTGATATTGTATGATCTCACTTAAATGAAAAGAATATCCATTAATATAGAGACCAAAGTTTATTAGTGGCTACCAGGGCTGGGAGTTAGGGGGATAGGGGGAGCCATTTTTTGGGAAGTAGTGAGTTTTTGTTTATGATGAAGATAAATTTAGCATCAATTAATGGAAATGGTTACATAACACAATTAATATAGTTGATACCACTGAGGTATACACCTGAAAAAGTTGAATTGGCAAGTGTTTTATTATATGTATTTCTCCAAAAAAAAGTGGGAAGGCAGCTGCTGATACTTCCAATGTACAACCAAACACTTCGTAGGATTTGTTTTCTTGGTTCAGAGGTTTAGGTCATGGTTTTGTGGGACATTTCAATCAGTTGGCCTAATATTGATTTTAGTGCTTCTGTTCAACCTCCTATTTTGGTGTGTAGTGCCTGGGGTCTTAAAAGCTTCCAAGCAGCCATCTAAGGTACAACAACTGGTCTCTATCCACCTGGAGCATCA
This sequence comes from Elephas maximus indicus, assembly GCF_024166365.1. Taxonomy (NCBI): domain Eukaryota; kingdom Metazoa; phylum Chordata; class Mammalia; order Proboscidea; family Elephantidae; genus Elephas; species Elephas maximus. The sequence continues at coordinate 108,166,048 of NC_064846.1, forward strand.
GAGGAAGAATGAGGGTCAGGGATTGGAGGAGGAACTGGAATACGTGTCTACTTGCCTCCGTGAACAAGTGCCGCCTTTGTCGTGACACCAGAAAAATTGGATGGTGCCCAGCTACCATTACTGAATGTTTTGAACAAAGATTCTATAGAAGAATTCTGATCAAAAGGGGGAAAATGTGAAACACAACTTCAAATTCTCATGCAATTCAGACTTTCTGAGCCATTGAGGCAGGGTGCCCCCCAAAACTATTGTCCTGATGAAATCTCTAAAATCTTAAACCGAAGCTATCCTCTGAAGTCATCTTTAAACCAGACAATAAAAAAAAAAGTTCAGTTTAATTAGACAGGAATGTCTGCCTTGAGCACTGTGTGTTTTTAAAGAAACATCTATATGTGGATCAAATTTACACCAACTCAAAAGGTTAGAGAAGCTTAGGGGGCAGTGAGTTTGTGTTAATTATGGTGAAATAATTTGGAAACAGATATCAAGAAAGGTGTCACAACTGGAAGAATATAACCAATGTCATTGAATTGTACATGTAGAAAGTGTTGAATTGGTGTATTATGTTTTGCTTTGCATATCTTCAGCAAAAATAAAATAATAAAATTAAAAAGAAGATTATTAATAAAAAATCTAACTGAAAATCTTGAGGAACTATAAAAATATCAAACTAAACCCAAGCCAACCAGAAGTAGGGAGATAATAAGGATAAGAACAGAGATAAATTAAATAGAGAACAGAAAAGCAATAAAAAAATAAATGAAAGCAGAAGTAGATTTTTGAAAGGATCAATAAAGTCAACAAACTTTAGCTAAACTGACAAAGAAAAAATGGAAGAAAACAGGTATCTAAAATCAGAAACAAAAATGGGGACATCACATCAGAACTAATGAAATAACAATGATCATAAGAGAATACATACAATTGTATGCCAACAAATTAAATAATTTTGATGAAATGGACACATTCATAGAAACACACAAACTTGCTGCACTAACTCAAGAAGAAATAGAAGACCTCAAGAGACCCTGAACAAGTGAAGAGATAAAAGAGTGATCAAAAATCTCCCAACAAGAAAAGCCCAGGAAGAGATGGGGAATTCTACCAAACATTTTTAAAAAATGGCGCCAATTTTTCGAAAACTTTTCCCAAAAATACAAGAGGAGGTAACTCTCCCTTACTCATTCTATCAGGCAAGCATTACTCTGATACCAAAACCAGACAAAGATACCACAAGGAAAAAAAAATACAGTCCACTATCCCTGATGAATATAGTTGCAAAAATCCTCAACAAAACATCAGCAAACTGAATCCACAAGCATATTTAAAGGAATATACATCACTATTAAGTGGGATTTATCCTAGGAATGCAAGGGTGATTCAACATTAGAGAAAATCGATCAATGTAATACACCACATCAGTAGAACAAAGGAAAGAACCACTTGACCATCTCAATCAACGCAGAGAAGGCTTTTAACATAATCCAACATCCTTTCATTATATAATCACTCAACAAGATAGAAATAGAAGGGAAATTTCCCAATATGATAAAGGGCATGAATGAAAAACTCACAACTAACATGCTTAATGGAGAAAGACTGAAACCTTCCCCTTAAAGATCAGGAACAAGACAAGGCTGCCCACTCTCACCACCGCTATTCAATATTGAAGTGGAATTTCTAGCCAGAGCAATTAGGCAAGAAAAAGTTTAGGCATCTAAATTAGGATGGAAGAAGTAAAACCCATTTTGCAGATTACATGACAAAAGAAGAATTGACGCCTTTGAATTGTGGTGTTGGCAAAGAATATTGGCCACGGACTGCCAAAAGAACGAACAAATCTGTCTTGGAAGAAGTACAACAAGAAAGTTCCTTAGAAGCAAGAATGGCGAGACTGCGTTTTACATACTTTGGACATGTTGTCAGGAGGGATCAGTCCCTGGAGAAGGACATCATGCTTGGTAAAGTACAAGGTCAGCAGAAAAGAAGAGGACCCTCAACGAAATTGATTGACACAGTGGCTGCAACAATGGGCTCAAGCATAGCAATGATTGTAGGGATGGCCCAGGACTGGGCAGTGTTTTGTTCTGTGGTGCATAGGGTCTCTATTAGTCAAAACTGACTCAATGGCACCTAACAACAACAACAACATATATAGAAGACCGCAATGAATTCACAAGAAAGCTACTAGAGCTAATAAATGAATTCAGCAAAGTGTCAGGGTACAAGGTCAACACACAAAAATCAATAGGGTTTTTATACATCAGCCATAAGCAATCTAAAACGGAACCAATTCCACTTACAATAGCGTCTAAAAGAACAAAGAACCTAGGAATAAATTTAACCAGGAAGGTGAAATACTTGTACACAGAAAATGATAAAACACTACTGAAAAAAAATTAAAGATGACCTAATTTTTTTTAATAAATGGAAGAACATTCTGTGTTCATAGCAAGACTTAATAATGTCAAGATATCAATACTACCTAAGCCAATCTATAAATTCAATGCAATTCCCATCAACATTCCAACAGCCTTCTTTACAAAATTGGAAAATCCAATCCTCAAATTTGTATGGCACTGCAAAGGACCCTGAATAGCTAAAGCAATCTTGAAAAAAGAACAGAGCAGAAAGACTCTCACTTCCCAATCTGAAAACATATTATAAAGTTACTGTAATCAAAAGAGTCTGGTACTGATATAATGATAGACATACAGAACAACGGAATAGATTTGAGAGTTCAGAGCTAAGCACCCATATCTATGCATAATTAATCCTAAACAATGTTGCTAAATCCATCAAGTGGGGAAAGAATAGTCTCTTTAATAAATGGCGCTGGAACAACTGACTTTCCACATGCAAAAGAATTTTAGACCCATACCTCACACCATATACAAAAATTTACTGGAAATGGCTCAAAGACCTAAATATACAACCCCAAACCGTAAAACTCTTAGAAGAAAACCTAGGGTAATGTTTCGATACCTAGATTTCCACATAGGTTCTTAGATATGACACCAAAGCACAAGCAGCAAAAGACAAAATAGGTAAGTGAGAACTCATCAAAATTAAAAACTTCTGTAAATCAAAGGGTTTTATCAACAAAGTGAAGAGACAGCCTATTGACTGGGAGAAAATTTGGGGGAGCTATATATTGGATGGAAACCCTGGTGGTGTAGTGGTTAAGTGCTATGGCTGCTAACCAAGAGGTCAGCAGTTCGAATCCGCCAAGCACTCCTTGGAAACTCTATCGGGCAGTTCTACTCTGCCCTATAGGGTCGCTATGAGTTGGAATCGACTGAATGGCAATTGGTACAGACAGGCACAGGTATATATTGGACAGAGGCCTGGTGGTGCATTGGTTAAGTGTTTGGCTGCTAACCAAAAGTCGGCAGTTTGAATCCACCAGCCACTCCTTGGAAACCTTATGGGGAAGTTCTACTCTGTCCTATAGGATCACTACGAGTTGGAATGGACTAGACGGCAACGAATTATATATTGGATAAGGGTTTAATATCAAGAATATATAAAGAAATACAACATAACAAGAAAAAGACAAAGCCCAATCAAAAAATGGGCAAAGCCCTTGAATAGGGAGTTTACCAAAGAGGATATACGAATGATCAACAAACACATGAAAATATGCTCAATGTCATTAACCATTAGGGGGATGCGAATCAAAACCACAATGAGAAACCACTTCACTCCCACTAGAATAGCTATGATTTTTTTTTTTAAAAATGGAAAATAACAAATGTTGGCGAGGATGTGGAGAAATCCAAACTGTCATCCATTGCTGGTGGGGATGCAAAATGGTACAGCTGCTGTAGAAAATGGCTTGGTGGCCCTCAAGCACTTAAAAATAGAGCTACCATATGATCCAGCAATTCCACTCTTAGGTATATACCCTAGTGACTTGAAAGCAATGATGCGAACACCAAGGGTGGGAGGGATGAGGAAAGGGGAGGAGTCATTGAGTTTTGTTTTTATGAGGATGCAAATTTGCAGTGAATATTGGTGATAGTTGCACAACATGATCCATATAATTGGTCTTACTGAATTATACATATGAAAAATGTCTTATCTATATCTTTACAATAAAAAAAGAAATAACTTATATTCCCTCTTCCCTCTCCCCCAGACCCTGGTAACCTCTATTATACTTTCTTCCTCTCTCTATGTAACATATAATAGGTAGCTATTCCAGATATTTCATATAAGTTGGATCTTGCAAAAAGACATTTTTGAGCCTGGATTATTTCATTTAGCATAATGTTTTCTGGGTTCATCCATGTCCTATCATGTACCAGAACCTCTTTTGTCTTTATGGCTAGAAAATATTCCATTGTAGGTATGTGCCACAATTTATTTATCCGATCATATGCTGATGGGCATTAAGGTTCTTTTTAACTTTCGACTATTGTGAATAATGCTGCAATGAACATTGTTGTACAACGATCTGTTTCTACCACTCTTTTCAAGTCTCTTGAGTATGTACTTAGGAATGGAATATGGTAGCTTTCCACAGTGTTTTCTACAGTGGTAGTACCATTTTACATTCCCATGGACAATGCATGAAGTCTCCAAATTCTCTACATTCTTGTCAACACTTGTAGTTTTCCATTTTTCTGATAATAGCCCCCGTAATAGATGTGAGGAAACCCTGGTAGCGTAGTGGTTAAGTGCTACAGCTGCTAACCAAAGGGTCAGTAGTTTGGTTCCACCAGGAGCTCCTTGGAAACTCTATGGGGCAGTTCTACTCTGTCCTATAGGGTTGCTATGAGTTGGAATCGACTCAACGGCACTGGGCTTGGGTTTTTTTTTTTTTTTTTGATAGATGTGAGCCCTGGTTGTGCAGTGGTTGAGAGTTCAGCTGCTAACCAAATGGTTGGCAGTTCAAATCCACTAGCTACTCCTTGGAAACCCTATGGGGCAGTTCTACTCTGTCCTATAGCGCTGCTATGAGTTGGAATTTACTGGACGGCGATGAGTTTTGTTATGTTTAGTGGATGTGAAATGGTATTTCACTGTAGACTTGATTTGCATTTCCCTTTTTTTTTTAAGGACTAATGATGTTTTTTTTTAATGATGTTGAGCATCTTTTTATATATTTATTAGATATTTGTATATCTTCTTTGGAGAAATGTCTGTCCATGTTCTTTGCACATTTTTAATTGATTTGTCTTTTGCTAAATTTTATGAGTTTTTATATGTTCAGTATAATAAACTTTTATCAAATGCATGATTTGCAAGTATATTATCCCATTCTGTGAGCTATCTTCTACTTCCTTCATAATATATTTGACACACAAAAGGTTTTAATGAAGTCCAATTTATCTATTTTTTTTCTTTTATGCTTGTGCTTTTGGTGTCATATCTAAGAATCTATTGCCAAATAATTTCCTTTTTAGCTTTTTCCTTGCTGGTGTATAGAAACACCACTGTTTTTGTGTGTTGACCTTATACCCTGCAATTTTGCTGAATTAACTTGTTAGCTGTAGTAGATTTCTTGTGGATTCCTTGAGACTTTTGATATATAAGACTATGTCATCTATGAATGGAAATAGTTTTATTTTCTTATTGATTTGAATGCCTTCTATTATTTTTCTTGTTTAATTGTTCTGGATAGAACTTCCAATACAATGTTGAATAACAGTGGTGAAAGTGGCCATTTTTGTGTTGACCCTGATCTTTGGGAGAATGCTTTCAGTTTTCCCACTGAATATGACATTGTTGTTGTTAGCTGTCATTGAGTTGGCCCTCAACTCATGGCAACATTATGTGTTACTGCGTAGAACTGCTCCATAAGACTTTTTTGGCTGTAATCTTTATGGAAGCAGATAGCCAGGTCTTTTCTTCCATGGAGTAGCTGAGTGGGTTCAAACTGCCAACCTTTCAGTTAGCAGCTGATCATAAACCACTGGTGCCACCGAGGCTCCTTATGAGTATGACATTAAAACCAAAAACCAAACCCCATTGCTGTCAGACTTTTCTGCATCAATTTAAATGGTCATTTTTTCCCCTTTATTTTATTGTTGTTGTTAGGTGATGTTGAGTCAGTTCTGACTCACAGTGACACTATGTATAACAGAACAAAACATGGCCTGTTCCTGCACCATCCTTACAATCACCGCTATGGTGTGACGTATGGGGCCTGCTTCATTTTTTTTGCAGATAGACATCCAGTTTTGCTAGCACCATTTGTTAAAAAGACTGTCTTTTCCCCATTCAATGGACTTTGGGCCTTTGTTGAAGATCAGGTGACCATAGGTGGATGGATTTACATCTGGGCTCTCAATTCTGTTCCATTGGTCAATGTGTCTGTCATTATACAGTACCAGGTTGTTTTGACTACTGTAGCTGTATAGTATGCTTTGTGGTCAGGTGGTGCAAGTTCTCCTACTTTATTTTTCTTCAGTAGTGCTTTACTTATCTGGGGCCTCTTTCCTCTCCACATAAAGCTAATGATTAGTTTTTCTATCTCTCTAAAGATTGCTGTTGGTATTTGTATTGGGATTGCATTGTATTTGTAGATTGCTGTGGAGTGTCATTGACATTTTCACAAACTGGAGTCTACCTATCCATGAACATGGTATGTTTTTCCCATTTACATAGGTCTCTTTTGGTTTCTTGCAGCATTGGTTTGTAATTTTCTTTGTAAAGGTCTTTCACATCCCTGGTTAGATTTATTCCTAAGTATTTTTATTTTTTTAGTGGCTATTATAAATGGTATTGTTTTCCTGATTTCATTTTCATAGTTCTCTTTATTGGTGTCTAGGGATCCAATTGATTTTTGCATGTTTATCTTGTATCACGCTGCTCTGCTGAATCTTTCTATCAGTTCCAGTAGTTCTCTTGTGGAGTGTTTTTGGCTTTCTATGTGTAGTATCATATCATCTGCAAATAGGGACAGTTTTACTTCTTCATTACTAACTTGGATGCCTTTTATTTCTTTTTCTTGCATTACTGCTCTAGCTAGGACTTCCAGCACAATGTTAAATAGGAGTGGTGGTAAAGGGCATCCTTGTCTTGTTTCTATTCTCAAGGGGAATGATTCCAGCCTCTCTCCATTAAGAATGATGTTGGCTGTTTTGTATAGATGCCCTTTATTATGTTGAGGAATTTCCCTTCTATGTCTATTTTATTGAGAGTTTTTATCAGGAATGGGTGTCGGACTTTGTCGAATGACTTTTCTGTGTAGATTGAGATGATCGTGTGATTATTTTATCTATATGGTGGATTATGTTGATTGATTTTCTAATGTTGAACTGTCCTTGCATACCTAGTATGAATCCCACTTGGTCGTAGTGTGATTTTTTTTATATGATGCTGAATTCTATTGGCTAGAATTCTGTTGAGAATTTTTGCATCTATATTCATGAGAGATATTGGTCTGTAATTTTCTTTTTTGTGTGGTGGCTTTACCTGGTTTTGTTATAGGGTTATGCTGGATTCATAGAATGAGTTTGGGAGTATTCTATCCTTTTCTATACTCTGAAATACCTTTAGTAGTAGTGGAGTTAACTTTTCTCTGAAAGCTTGGTAGAATTCTCCAGTGAAACGATCAGGGCCAAGGCATTTTTTTGTTGGGAGTCTTTAAATTACCTTTTCAACCTCTTCTTTTTTTATACATTTATTTAATTTTTCTACCTCTGTGTTAGTTTAGGTAGGTAGTGTGTTTCTAGAAATTTGTCCATTTCCTCTAGGTTTTCAAATTTGTTAGAGTACAATTTTTCATAGTATTCTGTTATGATTTTTTTTAATTTCAGTTGAGTCTGTTGTGATATTGCCCATCTCGTTTCTTATTTGGGTTTTTTTCCATCCTTTCCTATTTTTCTTTTGTCACTTTGCCCAATGGTTTGTTGATTTTGTTGACCTTTCAAAGAACCAACTTTTGGTCTTGTTGATTCTATTGTTTTTCTATTCTCTATTTCATTTATTCTCCTCTAATCTTTATTATTTTCTTTCTCCTGGTGGCTGAGGGCTTCTTTTGCTCTGCCCCTTCTATTTGTTAGAGTTGTGTAGCTAAAGTTTTGATTTTGTCCTTTTTTTCTTTTTTGATGTGTGTGTCTATTCTCATAAATTGACCCCGATCCCTACCTTTGCTGTGTTCCATGGTTTTAGTATGATGCGTTTTCATTCTCATTTGATTCTAGGAATTTTTTGATTCCATCTTTGATATCATCTATTTTCGACTCGAGGGCACTGGGTCACTGGGTTATTACCCAGTGGTTTTGAAGCAGAATGTTACTCAGTTTCTCAATTTTTTTTCCTTGCTCTTCCAGTTGTTATTTTCAACTTTGATGGCATTGTGATCAGAGAAGATACTTTGTATTATCTCAATGTTTTGGATTTTGTTGAGGGTTGCTTTGTGGCCTAAGATGTGGTCTACTCTGGAGAACATTCCACATATGTTGGAAAATAATGTGTATCTTGCTGCTGTTGGGTGTAATGTTCTATATATGTCTATGAGGTCAAGTTGGCTGGTTGGTTGTGGCCTTTAGATCTTCTGTATCTTTGAGTTTCTTTCTAGATATTCTGTCCTTTACTGAGGGTGGTGTGTTGAAGTCTCCTACTATTATTGTGGAACTATCAATTTCTCTTTTCAGTGCTTTTAGAGTTTGTTTTATATATTTTGGAGCCTTGTTATTGCATACATATTTATTATGATTATGTCTTTCATGGTGGATTGTCCCTTTAATCATTATATAGTGTCCTTCCTTATTCTTTGTGGTGGATTTTGCTTTAATTTCTTTTTATAAGAGATTAGTATTGCTACTCTTGCTCTTTCTTTGTAGCTGTTTGCTTGATATATTTTTTCCATCCTTTGATTTTTTAAATAAATTTATATCTTTGTTTCTAAGACATGTCTCTTGTAGACAGAATATTGATGGATCCTGTTTTTTAATCCATTCTGTCACTCACTGTCTCCTTATGGGTGCCTTTAAACCATTTACATTCGGTGTGATTATTGATAGGTGTGAGTTTATTGCTGTCATTTTATAGTGCTTTTTTTGTGGTGCTGACGTTTTCTTTGTTCTTCTTACTCTTCTGTGATGAATTCCTTTTCTGTATTTTTTTTTCATTTCTTTCATTTTTGTAGATCTTGTGTTTACTGAGACTTTATGTTTTTCTTCTTTATTTCAATGAGTAGGTTTGTTAATTTTCTTCGTGGTTACCTTGAAATTTACTGCTATCTTCCTAAGTTTAAACCAGTCTTTTATTACTTGATAATGCCTTAACTTCCTCTCCATTTGAAAGTTTTATACCTACACTGTTTATTTCCTCTTTTATTGCTCTGACATTGTTGTCATTTACAGATTGACGTTTCTGGTTCTCTGTTGTAAATTTTTTAGCTTTGTTTTATCCTTGAGATTTCATTATCTAGGTTGGTATCTGGCTGATGCTGTTTTATGTGCTAGATTCAGGTTATTGCCTGATGTTGTTGGTTCTCTAACCAAAGGACTCCCTTTTACAATTCTTGTAAGTTTGGTTTGGTTTTTACATATTCCCTTAATTTCTGTTTATTTGGAAATGTTCTAATTTTGCCATCATATTTGAGTGAGAGTTTTGCAGGATATATTATTCTTGGTTGGCAATTTTTCTTCCTTCAATATTTTATATATATCATCCCATTGCCTTCTCGCCTGTATGGTTTCTGCCAAGTAATCAGAGCTTAGTCTTATTGTTTCCCCTCTGTGTGTGAATTTTCATTTTTCTTGAGCTGCTGTCAGGTAGTCTGTTGGCAAGCGGTGGAGTTTCGTACAGGGCAGAAGGGTGCAGAGTGGGAAAACATGTATCCTTGGTTACCGTGTGCTCTGTCTCCTGCTGAGTGCTCCGTGAATTTGCCTTCCTGTACTCCCTGTCTGAGTCCTTTGGTGGCTGAAGCCCAAGATGGCGAATCTGGCCACCTTAACTGGCATGAGACCTCCACTCCGTAGTTCTCCTCATTCTCTGTTCTCTGTCAGTTTCTTATTCCACTGGGTGCTTGATGAAATTCTTTATTCCTTCACCAGGTACTTAGGGTTCCAGGATTGATGTTTATATCTGTTTTACTTAGTTTTTCAAGTATTTGATGCAGAGGGACAACATGGTGCTTCTGTCTATAGCACCATGTTGGCTTTGCCTCTCTATAGCACCATGAGGGATCTGCTTCCCTTGACCCATTTTTTAATTGTGTTGTTTGTCTTTCTGTTGTTGAGTTGTTGAAGTCTTCTATACATTTTAGAGATTAGACCTTTATCAGATATATTGTTCCCGAAAATTTTTTCCCAGTATGTAGGTTGTCTTTTTACTCTTCTGATAGTCTTTTGATGAGCGTATTTCATTTTTATAAGGTCCCAGTTATCTAATTTGTCTCCTTCGGATTGTTATTTTATAGTTGTGTTTGATAGTTTTTGTTTGTTTTCTTTTTATTAGTGCCCATAGTTTCGTCATTTTATTTTCTTCCAAGAACTTTATAGTTTTAGGTTTAACCTTTAGGTCTTTTATTCATTATTGAGTTAGCTTTTGTGTATGGTGTGAGGTATCAGTCCTGTTTCATTTTTCTGCAAGTGGTTATCCAATTTTGCCAGCACCATTTGTTAAAGAGACTGTTTCTTCCTTATTGAATGGAATTAGACCCCTTGTCAAAAATCAGGTGTCCATAGATGGATAGATTTATTTCTGGGTTCCCAACTCTATGTGCCTATCAGATCAGGGAGTGTGGGGCCTCCTATTTTGTTCTTCAATATTGCTTTTGATGTTTAGTGCCTCTTTGCTTTCCATGTAAAATTGGTGATATGTTTTTCCATTTCAGTAAAGAATGTTGTTGGAATTTGGATCGGGATTACATTGTATTTATAGATCACTTTGCATAGTACTGGTATTTTTACTGTGTTAAGTCTTGCAATCCATGAGCACAAGATATCCTTCCGTTATATGTAGGCCTCTTTTAGTCTCTTATGGTAGTGTTTTTTGTTTTCATTGTATGAGACTTTTACATGCCCAGTTAGGTTTATTCCTAGGTATTTTATCATGGGGTGGGGGGCTATTGTTAATGGTATTGATTTCTTGAATTATTTTTTTGGAATTCTCCCTGTTAGTGTAAAGGAACTGAACTGATTTTTGTGTGTTGATCTTGTACCCTGCTATGTTACTGAATTCTTATATTGGATCCAGAGATTTCTTGTGGAATCTTTGGGGTTTTCTATGTATGAGATCATGTCATAAATGAGTAGGGATAGTTACTTCTTCCTTTCCAGTTTAGATACCCTTTATTTCTCTTTCTTGCCTTATTGTTCTGGCTAAAACATCCAGTACAATATTGAGCAATAGTGGTAATAATGGACACCCTTGACTCATTCCTATTCTCAAGGGAAAGGATCTCTGCCTTTCTTCACTGAGAATATTGTTGGCTTTTACTTTTACATAGATGCCCTTAATGATGTTGAGGAATTTCCCTTCTATTCCTATTTTGCTGAGAGTTTTTATCTGGAAAATGTGTTGAATTTTATCAAATACCTTTTCTGCATCAAGATGATCATGTGGTTCTTTTCCTTTGTTTTATTTATGTAGTGAATTATGTAGATTGATTTTCTAATGTTGAACCACACCTGCATTCCTGGTATGAATCCCACTTGATCCTGGTATATGATTTTCTTAATATGTTGTTGAAGTCTGTTCACTAGAACTTTGTTGAGAATTTTTACATCTATATTCAGGAGTGATATTTGTCTGTAATTTTCTTTTTTTGTGATATCTTTACCTAGCTTTGGAATCAGGATGATGCCTTCTTCATAGAATGAGGGAGTTTTCCTTCCTCTTCTATGTCCTGGAACAGTTTGTGTAGAATTGGTGGCAACTCTTCTCTGAATGTTTGGTAAAATTCCCCGGTGAAGCCATCTGGTCCTGGGCTTTGTTGTTGTTTTTGTGAGTTTCTTGATGACATCTTCAATGTCTTTCGTTATGGGTCTGTTTAGATTTTCTATCTCTATTTTTGTCAGTTTAGGTAAGATATATGTTTCTAGGATTTGTACATTTCTTCTAGGTTTTCAAATTTGTTGAAGTACAAATTTTCATAGTGTTCTCTTATGATCCTTTTTATTTCGGTTCAATCTGTTATTTTTGTAATTTTCATTTTTTTCATTTGTCGGCCTAGCCAGTGGTTTCTCTATTTTCTTGATCTTTTCAAAGAACCAACTTCTGGTCTTGTTGATTCTATTGTTTTTTCTGTTTTCATTTTCTACTTGGATGTTTATTATTTCCTTCCATCTGATAGCTTTGGTCTTCCTTTATTCTTCCTTTTCTATTTGTTCAAGTAGTTGGGTTGATTATTGATTTTGGATCCTTTTTCTTCTTTAATGTAAGTATTTTATTGCTATGAATTTCCCTCTGAGCACTGCTTTTGCTGCATCCCATAGGTTTTGATACGTTGTGTTTTCATTTCCAATTGATTGTATTTTTTATTTTCACTTTTGATTTCTTCTATGACCCAAAAGTTTTTTCATAGTGTGTTTTTTAGTTTCCATGTATTTATTTATTTATTTTTACTTATCCTATTTTTTGTCAAATATTTTACTTCTGTGTTGAAAAAAATCTTGTGATTTATTTGTCTATTTAAAACTCATTAAAAATCTAATTGCTTTGATTAAATTGCACTTTAAAAAATTTATAGTGCATTTGGTAAAAGTTTACAGCAAAAAAATTATTTCCTCATTCAAAAATTTATGCACATATTGTTTTGTGACATTGGTTGCAATACCTGCAATGTGACAACGTGCTCTCCCTTTCCACCCCTGGTTTTCTGTGTCCATTTGACCAGTTCCTGTCCCTTCCTGCATTCTGGTCTTGCTTTTGAAGAAGAGTTGCCCATTTGGTCTCATATATTCGATTGAACTAAGAAGCACTTTCCTCATGTGTGTTATTTTTGGTTTTATAGGTCTGTCTAATCTTTGTCTGAAAAGTGGACTTCAGGAATGGTTTTAGTTCTCAGTTAGCAGAGCACCTGGGGGCCGTAGTCTCGGGGTTTCCACCATACTGTATCAGACCTGTAAGTATGGTCTTTTTTGTGAATTTGAATTCTGTTCTACATTTTCTCCTGTTCTGTCTGGGACTCTTTGTTTTGATCTCTGTCAGAGCAGTTGGTGGTGGTAGCCAGGTACCATCTAGTTCTGGCCTCAGGCTGGTGGAGTCTCTGGTTCATGTGGTTCTTTAGTCCTTTTGGCTAATGTTTTTCCTTGTGTCTTTGGTTTCCTTCATTTTCCTTTGCTCTGGACACAATGGGACCGATAGTTGTATCTTACATGGCCGCTTACAAGCTTTTAAGACCACAGATGCTACTCACCAAAGTGGGATGTAGAACATTTTCTTTATGAACTATGTTATGCCAATAGACTTAGATGTCCCCCAAGACTATGGTCCCCAGCCCCCAGCCCCAGCTATTCAGTCCCTCAAAGTGTTTGGATGTGTCTAGGAAACTTCTAAGCTTTTGCTTTGGTTCAGTTGTGCTGACTTCGCCTATATTGTGTGCTGTCTTTCCCTTCACCAAAGTTGACACTTGTCTATTATCTATTTAATGATTTCCCTTACCCCTCCCTCCCCACCTTCTTAACCGTCAATGTTTTCTTTTTCTGTGTGTAAACCTTTTCTTGGGCTCTTATAATAGTTGTCATATACAATATTTGTCCTTTGTGACTGACTTATTTCACTCAGCATAATGCCCTCCAGATTCATCCATGTTGTGAGATGTTTTGCAGATTCATCACTGTTCTTTATCAATTCATAGTATTCTGTTGTGTGAATGAGCCATAATTTGTTCATTCATCCGTTGATGGACATTTAGATTGTTTCAATCTTTTTCTATTGTGAATAGTGCTGCAATGAAGTAGGAGGACTCGCAGTACCTGACCTCAGAACCTACTACACAGCTACGGTAGTGAAAACAGCCTGGTACTGGTACAGCAACAGACATATTGACCAATGGAACATAGTCGAGAACTCAGATATAAATCCATCTACCTATGGCTACCCGATATTTGACAAATACTACTTTTCTATCTTGTAAGAAATTCACTCAAGACACACCTTACACTAATCCTGCCTCATTAACATAACAAAGACAATCCATTCCCAAATGGGAGTATAGCCACAGACATAAAGGTTAGGAATTACAACATGTATTTTGAGGGGACACAATTCAATCTATAACAGACTTCAATCTCTTTTGTTTGATATTAATATAGTCATGGCAGCTCTCTTTTTGGAATATTTCATGGAATATTTCTTCCATTGTTTCACTTTCAAGTTATTTGTGTGTTTGGGTCTAAAGTGAGCCTCTTGGAGACAGCATATAGTTGGATTATGTTTTTTTTAATCCATCCTACCAATATCTGCCTTTTGATTGAATAATTCAACAATTTACATTTAAAGCAATTACTGATAAGGAAGAACTTATTTCTCCCGTTTTGCTTTTTTTTTTTCTGTCTTACAATATTTTTGTTCCTGGTTTCCATCAACACTGCCTTCTTTTGTGTTTTATTTAATCTTTTGTGGTGAAACATTTTGATTCCGTTCTCATTTCCTTTTGTGTATTTTTTTTAGTTATTTTCTTTGTGGTTACCATAGGAATTATGGTTAACACTCTCAATGTATAAAAATCTAGTTCGAATTAACACCAATTTAACTTGAGTAACATATCAAAACTGTGTTGCTATACATCTTAGCACCCTCTTTTTTGTTGTTGTTGTCACAAATTATATCTTTATACATTACATCCCCAATCACATAGATGTGTAATACTTCTTGTGAATTTTTTCTTTAAATCATTTAGGACATGATAAGTAGTGTTTCAAACCAAAACTGCAATAAAAGTGGCTTTTTTATATTTGCCCATGAAATTACCTTTACCTTTACTTCATTTCTTCATCCAGGCTTGAATTACTGTCTAGTGTCTTTCATTTCAACCTGAAGGTCACAGTTTAGCACTTTTTGTAGGGTAGGTCTAGTGGTAATGAATTCCTTCAGATTTTGCTTAACTAAGAATGTCTTAATTCCTCCCTTACTTTTGAAGGGCAGTTTTTACATGTATGGAATTCTTGGTTGACAGTCTTCTTTTGTTTTCTTTCAGCACTTAAAATATGTCATCCCTCTGCCTTCTGGACTTTATCCTTCCTGAGGATTCCACATATCTGAGTTTTCATTTCTCTTGCTACTTTCAAGATTCTCTCTTTGTCTTAGTTTTTTTTTTAATTTTTATTATGCTTTAAGTGAAAGTTTACAAACCAAGTCAGCCTTTCATACAAAAAACTTATATACACCTTGCTGTATACTCCTAGTTATATACTCCTAGTTGCTCTCCCTCCTTCTTCCACTCCCTGTTTTTGTGTCCACTTGGACAGCTTCTGAGCCCCTTTGCCCTCTCATCTCTTCTCCAGACAGGAGCTGCCCACATAGTCTCATGTGTCTACTTGATCCAAGAAGCCCACTCCTCACCAGTAATATATTCTGTCTTGTAGTCCAGTCCAATCCCTGTCTGAAGAATTGGCTTGGAGAATGGTTTCTGTCTTGGGCTAACAGAAGGTCTGGGGACTATGACCACTGGGATTCCTTAAGTCAGACCATTAAGTCTGGTCTTTTTACAAGAATTTGAGATCTGCATCCAACTGTTCACCTGCTCTGTCACGGATTCTCTGTTTTGCTCCCTGTCAGGGCACCATCTAGCTCTTCTGGTCTCAGGTCCATGAAGTCTCTGGTTCATGTGGTTCTTTCTGTCTCTTGGGCTCATAATTACCTTGTGTCTTTGGTGTTCTTCATTCTCCTTTGCTCCAGGTGGGTTGAGACCAATTTATGCATTTTAGATGGGCATTTCCTAGCATTTAAGACCCCAGACGCCTCTCACCAAAGTGGATGCAGAATTTTTTCTTAATAGATTTTATTATGCCAATTGACTTAGATGTCCCCAGAAACCATGGTCCCCAAACCCCTGCTCTTGCTACACTGGCCTTCGAAGCATTCAGTTTATTCAGGAAACTTCTTTGCTTTTGGTTTAGTCCGGTTGTGCTGACCTCTCTTGTATTGTGTGTTGTCTTTCCCTTCACCTAAAATAGTTCCTATCTACTATCTGATTAGCGAAAATCCCTCTCCCTCCCTCCGTCCCTGCTCTCATAACCATCAAAGAATATTTTCCTCTCTGTTTAAACTATTTTTTGAGTTCTTATAATTTATAATAGTGGTCTTATAGAATATTTGTCCTTTTGCAAGTGACAAATTTCACTCAGCATAATGCCTTCCAGATTCCTCCATGTTATGAAATGTTTCAGGGATTCATCATTGTTCTTTATCAATGTGTAGTGTTCCATTGTGTAAATATACCATTATTTATTTATGTATCCATTCATCCATTGATAGGCACGTTGGTTGCTTCCATCTTTTTGCTATTGTAAACAATGCTGCAATGAACATGGGTGTGCATATATCTGTTCGTATAAAGGCTCTTATTTCTCTAGGATATATTCCAAGGAGCAGTATTGCTCGATTGTTATGGTAGTTCTATTTCTAGGTTTTTAAGGAAGCACTAAATCGAATTCCAAAGTGGCTGTACCATTTTACATTCCCACCAGCAGTGTAAGTGTTCCAGTCTCCCCTCAACCTCTGCAACATTTATAATTTTGTGTTTTTTGGATTAATGCCAGCCTTGTTGGAGTGAGATGGAATCTCATTGTACTTTTGATTTGCATTTTTCTAATGGCTAATGATCGTGAGCAGTTCCTCAAGTATCTGTTAGCTACCTGAATGTCTTCTTCAGTGAAATTCCCCTTCATATCCTTTGCCCATTTTTTAATTGGATTATTTGTCTTTTTGTAGTTGAGTTTTTGCAGTATCATGTAGATTTTAGAGATCAGATGCTGATCACAAATGTCATAGCTAAAAACTTTTTCCCAGTCTGTAGGTAATCTTTTCACTCTTTTAATGAAGTCTTTGGATGAGCATAGGTGTTTGATTTTTAGTAGCCCCCAGTTATCTGATTCTCTTATGCATTGTTAGTAATGTTTTCTATATTGTTTATGCCTATTAGGGCTCCTAGAGTTGTCCCTATTTTTTCTTCCATGATCTTTATTGTTTTAGATTTTTGTATTAGGTCTTTGATCCATTTTGAGTTAGTTTTTGTGCATGGTGTGAGGCATGAGTCTTGTTTCATTTTTTTGCAGATGGATATCCAGTTAAACTAGCACCACTCTTTTCCCCATTTAACTGATTTTGGGTCTTTGTCAAATATCAGCTGCTCATATGTGGGTGGGTTTACGGCTGGATTCTCAATTCTGTTCCACTGGTCTATGTTATCCGTTGTTGTACCAGTACCAGGCTGTTTTGACTACTGTGGCGATCTAACAGTTTCTGAAATCAAGTAGAGCGAGGCCTCCCACTTGGTTCTTCTTTTTTGGTAATGCTTTACTTATCCGGGGCCTCTTTCCATTCAATATGACGTCGGTGATTTGTTTCTCTGTCTCATTAAAGAATGTCGTTGGAATTTGGATCAGAATTACGTTGTACCTATAGATGCCTTTTGGTAGAATAGACATTGTTACAATGTTAAGTCTTCCTATCCATGAGTGAGGTATGTTTTTACACTTCTGTGGGTCTCTTTTGGTTTCTTGGAGTAGTGTCTTCTAGTTTTCTTTGTATAGGTCTTTTACATCTCTGGTAAGATTTACTGCTAATATTTTATCTTCTTGGGGGTTACTGTAAATGGTATTGATTTTGGTGATTTCAGTGTTCTTTTTGTTGGTGTAGAGGAATCCAACTGATATTTGTAAGTTTATCTTGTACACTGATACTCTGCTGAACTCTTCTATTAGTTTCAGTAGTTTTCTTGAGGATTCTTTAGGGTTTTCTGTGTATAGGATCATGTCATCTCCAAATAGAGTAACTTTTACTTCTTCCTTGCCAATCTGGATGTCCTTTATTTCTTTATCTAGCCTAATTGCTCTTGCTAGAACCCCCAGCACAATGTCGAGTAAGAGTTGTGATAAAGGGCATCCTTGTCTGGTTCCTGATCTCAAGAGGAATGATTTCAGACTCTCTCCATTTAGGATGATGTTGCCTGTTGGCTTTGTATAAATGCCCTCTATTAGGTTGAGGAATTTTCCTTCTAGTCCTGTTTTGCTGAGAGTTTTTATCATGGAGGGGAGTTGAACTTTGTCAAATGCCTTTTCTGCCTCAATTGATAAGATCATGTGGTTCTTGTCTTTTGTTTTATTTATATGATGGATTACATTAATTGTTTTCCTAATGTTGAACCATCCCTGCGTACCTGGTATGAATCCCACTTGGTCATGGTGAATTATTTTTTTTTTTGATATGTTGTTGAATTCTATTGGCTAGAATTTTTTTTGAGGATTTTTGCATCTAAGTTCATTAGGGATATAGGTCTGTAATTTTCTTTTCTTGTGGTGTCTTTACTTGGTTTTGATATCAAGGATATACTGGCTTCATAGCATATGTTTGGGAATATTCCGTCCTTTTCTGTGCTCTGAAATACCTTTAGTAGTAGTGGTGTTAACTCTTCTCTTAAAGTTTGGTAGAACTCTGCAGCGAAGCCATCTGGGTCAGAGCCTTTTTTTTTTGGTTTGGAGTTTTTTAATTACCTTTTCAATCTCTTGTTACGGGTTGATTTAGTTGTTGTACCTCTGTTTGTGTCAGTTTAGGTAGGTGGTGTGTTTCTAGGAATTCATGCATTTCTTCTTGGTTTTTGAAATTGGTTAGAATACGATTTTTCATAATAATCTGATATGATTCTTTTAATTTCAGGTGGGTCTGTTGTAATATCACCCATCTCATTTCTTATTCAGGTTATGTTCTTCCTTTCTCGTTTTTCTGTTTTCAGTTTGGCCAATGGTTTATCAATTTTGTTAATTTTTTCAAAGAACCAGCTTTTGGTCTTCTTAACACTTTCAATTGTTTTTCTGTTGTCTATTTCTTTTTTTTATTTCATTTAATTCTGCTGTAATTGTTATTCTTTGCTTTCGTCTGGTGCCTAAGTGTTTCCTTTGTTGCTCTATTGCTATTTTTTTCAAGTTTTACGGAGAGTTCTTTGATTTTGGCCCTTTCTTCTTTTTGTATGTGTGCATTTGTTGATATAAATTGACATCTGAGCACCGCTTTTGCTGTTTCCCAAGGTTCTGATAGGAAGTTTTTTCATTCTCATTGGATTCTATGAAATTCTTTATTCCATCCTTGATGTCTTCTATAATCCAGTCTTTTTGAGCAGGGTGTTGTTCAGTTTCCAAGCGTTTGATTTCTTTTCCCTGCTTTTTCTGTTATTCATTTCTACTCTTATGGCCTTATGCTCAGAAAAGTTGCTTTGTAATATTTCAATGTTTTGGATTCTGCTCAGGCTTGCTTTATGACCTAATATGTGGTCTATTCTAGAGAATGTTCCATGTGTCTTGGAAAAGAAAGTATATGTGGCTGCTGCTGGGTGTTCTGTATATGCCTATGAGGTCAAATTGGTTGATTGTGGCATTTAGAGCTTTGGTGTCTTTTTTGAGTTTCTTTCTGGATGTCCTGTCCTTCACCAAAAGTGGTGTGTTGAAGTCTCCTACTATAATTGTGGCGCTGTCTATCTCATTCTTTAAAGCTGTTGGTTTCTTTTATGTATTTTGTCATTGGGTGCATAAATATTTAATATGGTTATATCCTCCTGGTATATTGTCCCTTTAAACATTATATAGTGTCCTTCCTTATCCTTTGTAGTGGATTTAACTCTAAAGTCTATTTTCTGAGAAATTAATGTTGCCACTCCTGCTCTTTTTTGATTGCTGTTTGCTTGACTTTTTTCCATCCCTTCACCAAAACATTAAAGAGAGAACCTACAAACTGGCAAAAAAAAAATTGGTTATGACGAATCTGACAAAGATATAATATCTGAAATCTACAGGAAAATCCAGCACCTCTACAACAAAAAGACAAATAATCCAATTAAAAAATGGACAAAGGAAATTAACAGACACTTCACCAAAGAAGACATTCATGTGGCTAGCACACACATGAGGAAATATTTTCAATCACTAGCCGTTAAAAAAAAAAGCCATTAGAGAAATGCAAATCAAAACCACAATGACACACCATCTCACCCTGGCATTAATGGCATGAATCAATAAAACAGAAAATAACAAATATTGGAGAGGTTGAGGGGAGATTGGAAGGCTTATGCACTGCTGGTGGGAACGCAAAATGATACAACTCTTTTGGAAAATGATACGGCACTTCCTTAGAAAGCTAGAAATAGGAATACCGTATGACCCAGCAATCCCACTGCTAGCAATATGTCGTAGATAATTAAGAGCCGTCAAACTGATAGACATATGCACACCCATGTTCACTGCAGCATAGGTCACAGTAGCAAAAAATGGAAACAACCTAGATGGCCATCAACAGATGAATATAGAAACAACCTAGGGTACATACACAGAATGGAGTACTGTAAAAGGATGAAGAACAGTGATGAACCTGTCAAGCATCTCACAACCTGGGTGAATCTGAAGGGTATTATGCTGAGTGAAATAAAGTCAATCACAAAAGGGCAAATATTGTATACAACCACTACTACAAAAATTCATGAAAAGGATTACACACAAAAAGAAACAATCTTTAATGGTTACGAGGGAGGGGAGGGGGGTGTTGAAAAACACTAAATAGAAAATAGATAAGTGGTAAGTTTGGTGAAGGGTAAGACAGTACACTGTACTGGGGAAGCCAGCACAACTTGTACAAGGCAAAGTCATGGAAGCTTCATAGGCACATGCAAACTCCCTGAGGGACGGAATTTCTGGGCTGAGGTCTGTGGGGACCATGGTCTCAGGGAACATCTAGCTCAACTGGCATAACACAGTTTATAAAAAAAAAGTTCTACATTCTACTTTGGTGAGTAGTGTCTGTCTGGGGTCTTAAAATCCTGTGAGCAGCCATCTAAGATATTCTACTGGCCTCATCACTTCAAGAACATGGGAGAATGAAGAGTACCAAAGACACAAAGGAAGGATTAGTCCGAAGGACTAATGGACCACAACTACCGTGGCCTCCACCAGACTGAGTCCAGTACGGCTAGGTGCTGCCTGGCTGCCATCACAGACTTCTCTGACAGGGATCACAATAGAGGGTCACAGAAAGAGATGGAGAAAAATATAGAACAAAATTCTAACTCACAAAAAAAGACCAGACTTACTGGCCTGACAGAGACTGGAGAAAGCCTGAGAATATGGCCCCTGGACACCCTTTTAACTCAGTTATGAAGTCACTGCTGAGTTTCACCCTTCAACCAAAGATTAGACAGGACCATAAAACAAGATGAGACTAAAGGGCAACACCGCAGCCCAGGGGCAAGGACTAGGAGGCTGGAGGGGACCAGAAAGCTAGTAATAGGGAATCCAAGGTTGAGAAGGGAGAGTGTTGACATGTTGTGGGCTTGTTAACCAATGTCATAAAGCAATATGTGTACTAACAGTTTAATGAGAAGGTAGTTTGTTCTGTAAACCTTCATCTGAAGTTCAATAAAATAAAATAAAGACCTGGCTCAGATGACCTCACTCGAGAATTCTACCAAACATTCGGAAAAGAGCTTTCACCAGTACTACTCAGACTGTTTCAGAATGTAGAAAAGGAAGGGATACCTCTGATTCATTCTATGAAGCCAGCATAACTCTGATACCAACACCAGGCAAAAACACCACAAAAAAAGAAAATTACAGACCAATATCTCTCAGGAATATAGATGCAAAAATTCTCTACAAAATTTCAGCCAATAGAATTCAGCATCATATCGAAAAAATAACACGCCACAAAAAGTGTGATTCATACTAGGTATGCAAGGATGATTCAACATTAGAAAATCAATTGGTGCAATCTACCACATAAATAAAACAAAGGAACCACATGATCGTCTCGATTGATGCAGAAAAGGCTTTCATTAAAGTCCAACACCCATTCATGATAAAAAAAAGTCTCAATAAAGTAGGTAGAAAAGGGAAATTCCTCAACATAATAAAGGGCATCTAGTTAAGAGCTTGGATGGTAACCAAAAGATCAGCAGTTTGAATCCACCAATTGCTCCTTGGAAATCATATGGGGCAGTTCTACTCTGTTCGATAGAGTCACTTTGAGTCGGAAATGACTTGACAACAACAGGTTTATACAAAAGCAATAGTCAACATCATTCTTAACATAAAGGCTGAAAACATTCCCCCTGGGAACAGGAGCAAAACAAGGATCCCCTTTATCACCACTCTTTTAACATTGTGCTGGAAGTCCTAGCTAGAGCAATAAGGCAATAAAAAGAAAAAAGTGCATCCAAATTGGTAAGGAAGAAGCAAAATTAGCCGTATTTGTAGTAAATATGACACTATACATACAGAACCCAAAGGAATCCACAAGAAAATTACTGGAACTAATAGAAAGATTCAGCACAGTTGCAGGATACAAGATAAACATACAAAAATGAGTTGGAACCATATACAGCAATAAAGAGAACAGCGAAAAAGAAAGCAATACCATTTAAAAGACGTACACAAAGGAATCCTGGTGGCGTAGTGGTTAAGTGCTATGACTGCTAACCAAGATGTCGGCAGTTCAAATCCGCCAGGTGCTCCTTGTAAACTCTATCGAGCAGTTCTACTCTGTCCCGTAGGGTCGCTAAGAGTCGGAATTGACTCGGCGGCAGTGGTGGGGGGGGATACAAAGAAAACTACAAAACACTACTGCAAGAAACCAAATGAGACCTACATAAATGGAAAAACATACCATACTCATAGATAAAAGAAGACAATATTGTGAAAATGTCAATTTTACTCAAAGCAATCTACAAACGTATAATCTCTGAATAAAGACACTTATAAAGTCATACTTGCATCTAACATGATACAACTAACACATGTACAACTGAAAACACACTAGCCCTGTTTAGATCTTATATTTTATAAGTGAAGAAAACAAAAATATTTGTTGGACTCATACAAATCAGCAATACTCATAAAAATTACGTCCTCATTTCTGCAACTGGTCACATGGCCGTAACTGTATTTAGAACTACATTCGTCCACCACCCATTCCGTATTCCCTTTGCCCTCAGCAAGCACCTCAGCTGGTAGTGGTTCTTTGCCTGGTGCTGTGACCCAACACTTCATTTGAAGGGTCTGGGTCGTTAATAGTCATGTCAGAATTGGGTTGCTGTAACTGTGTCTTTAGAAGGCCATTCCATTGTTCTATCAACCCAGCTGCTTCAGGATGATGGGGAACATGGTAAGACCAATGAATTCCATGAGCATGGGCCCACACTTCATTTGCTGTGAAGTGAATCCCTTGATCCGAGGCAATGCTGTGTGGGATACCATGATGGTGGATAAGGCATTCTGTGCGTCCACAGATGGTAGTTTTGGCAGAAGCATTGTGTGCACGGAAGACAAATCCATATCTACAGTAAGTGTCTATCCCAGTAAGAACAAAAAACTGCCCTTTCCATGATGGAAGTAGTCCAATGTAATCAACTTGGCACCAGGCTGCTGGCTGATCACTTCAAGGGATCGTGCCATATCGGGTATTCAGTGCTGGTTTCTGCTGCTGGCAAATTGGGCACTCAGCAGTGGCTGTAGCCAAGTCAGCCTTGGTGAGTGGAAGTCCATCTTGCTGGGCCCATGCATAATCTCCATGCCTTCCACCATGGTGACTTTGTTCATGAGCCCATTGAGCAATGACGGGAGTAGTTTGGGAAAGAGGATTACTGGTTTCCACAGAACTTGTCATCCTACCCACTTGATTGTTAAAGTCATCTTCTGCTGAGGTCAGCCTTCAGTGAGCATTCACAGGAGACACAAATATCTTCACTTCTTTGGCTCATTCAGAGAGGTCTATACGCATACCTCTTCCCCATAAATCCTTGTCTCCAATTTTCCAATCATGTAACTTCCATATCCCTGAAAATCCAGCCAAACCATTGGCCACAGCCCATGAATCAGTATACAGTCGCACATCTGGCCATTTCCCCTTCTAAGCAAAGAAAACAAACAGGTGCATTGCTCGAAGTTCTGCCCATTGAGAGGATATCCCTTCACCACTGTCCTTCTGGAGGCCCCATAAAGGGGCTATAGTGCTGCCACTGTCCACTTTCGAGGGTGCCTGCATATCTCGCGGAACCGTCTGCAAACCATGCATGAGTTTTCTCTTCTCCAGTCCATTGATTATAAGGAACTCCCCATGAAGCCATAGGTGCAGACTGGGAGGTGGAAGGTAATGGGACAGGAGTGGAGACCATGGGCATTTGGGCCACTTTCTCATGCAACTTACTTGTGCCTTCAGGTCCTGCTCTGGCCTAATCTTGTATATACCACTTCCATTTAATGATGGAGTGCTGCTGTGCACATGTCTAATTTTGTGATTCTGTGAGTCAGACGACACCCAGATCAGAATGGGCAGTTCAGGCAGCATGGTGACTTGGTGTCCCATGGTTAAGCATTCAGTCTCTACTAAGGCCCGGTAACAAACCAAAAGATGTTTCTCAAAAGGAGAGTAGTTATCTGCAGAGGATAGCAGGGCTTTGCTCCAAAATCCTAAGTGTCTGCTCTGTGATTCACCAAAAGGGGTCTACCAAAGACTCCAAGCAGCATCTCTATCTGCTAAAGATACTCCAAGCACCATTGGATCAGCTGGATCATATGGCTCAAGTGGCAGAGCAGCTTGTACAACAAACTGAACCTGTTACAGAGCCATATCTTGTTCTGTGCCCCACTCAAAACTAGCAGCTTTTCGAGTCACTTGGTAAATAGGCCAGATTAGCACACTCAAATGAGGAATATGTTACCTCCAGAATCCAAAGAACCCCACTAGGCATTGTGCCTCCTTTTTAGTTGTGGCCACCAGATGCAATAACTTATCCTTCACTTTGGAAGGAATATCTCAACATGTCCCACACCTCTGGACCCCTAGAAATTTCACTGAGGTGAAAGGTGCCTGAATTTTTGTGGGATTAATTTCCCGCCCTCTGGCACAGAAATGTTTTACCAAGAAGTCCAGAGTCATTGACACTTCTTCTCTACCAGGTCCAATCAGCATAATGTCACCAATGTAATGGACCAGTGTGAAGTCTTGTGGAAGGTAAAGGTGAACAAGATCCCGTGGACTAAATTATGACATAGGGCTGGAGAGTTGATGTAGGCCTGAGGTTGGCAGGTGAAGGTGTATTGCTGGCCATGCCAGCTGAAGGCAAACTGCTTCTGATGTTCCTTCAAAACAGGTATGGAGAAAAAGGCATTAGCTAGATCAATAGCTGCAAACCAGGTACCAGGAGATGTATTAGTTTCCTCAAGCAATGAAACTACACCTGGAACTGCAGCTACAATTGGAGTCACCACCTGGTTAAGTTTTCAATAATCTACTGTCATTCTCCAAGATCCATCTGTTTTTTGCACAGGCCAAATAGGCAAATTGAATGGGGATGTGGTGGGAATCACTGCCCCTGAAACCGTCAAATCCTTGATGGTGGCAGTAATCTCTGCAATCCCTCCAGGAATGTGATATGTCTTTTGGTTTATTATTTTCCTAGGTAGGGGCAGTTCTAATGGCTTCCACTTGGCTTTTACTACCATAATAGCCCTTACTCTATTTGTCAGGGAACCAATGTGGGGGTTCTGTCAATTGCTGAGTATATCTATTCCAATTATGCATTCTGGAACTGGGGAAATCACTACAGGATGGGTTTGGAAACCCATCAGACCTACTGTGAGATGGACATGAGCCAAGACTCCATTAATAATCTGACCTCCATATGCCCCCACTCTGGTGGACCACAGAGTGTTCTGGGCCCCACGTTTTGGGTCTCCTGGAATTAGTGTCAGTTCAGAGCCAGTATTCAGTAATCCTCCAAAAGTCTGATTATTTCCTTTTCCCCACTGAACAGTCACTCTCATAAAAGGCTGTAGATTTCCTTGGGGAAGGCTGGGAGAAAGATTAACAGTAAAAAATTTTGGCAGTGTATTGGAGTCCTTCCTCAAGGTGACCCAGCCACCCCTTCATTCAAGGGATTGTGGGTATTTAAACTCACTCAAATCTTGGAAAAGATTGACAAACTGTGACTCTCTATTCTGATGATTCTAGTTAGACTGTTGTTCACCTGACCTCAAATTCATCCATTCATACAGATGAAGTAAATATTTAGTAGATTTCCTGCCTATTTCACTCCTAGGGACACCATGACTAGGTAGCCAATGCTATAAGTCCATATGTGTCAGACTATTCTGATTACTAATTTGAATCCACTGTCCATTACTGAAACCACACCCACCTTGTCTTTGTCAATTGAGTGCAGCCACTTGGCCACTACTACCATGGGGTCCAATCAGCCCCATTGTAGTTAGGTGTCTTAATTCAGTTAGGGCAGTTCCCCTGTCAAATCTTATTTACATAAAATAGCAATCACAGTAGTCTTGAAGGATGCTGGAGCTCACTTCACAAATTTGTTCCTCACAGTTGGGGTAAAAGGTGTGTCCTCTGGGCACTCCACGTGTGAGTCTGTGAGTCTGTGAGTCTAACCTGATAAATCCAGTCTGGCATGCCAATTTCCCTAAGCCTTCAGACACCTTCTTCTACAGTATGTCAAGGCAGATCTGGTACTTCAACTGTATGCTTCAGCAACCCAACCAAATAAACTATTAGATGCTTTCCTGACTTCTCAAGCTGAAACACTGAATGAAGAATCTGTGCTTAGTGGATCCATATCAATTAACTGAGGCTGATCCATCTTTATGTTCCTTGCACCATTATCCCACACCGTTAATAGCCATCCCCACAAATATTCCCCAGGTTTCTGTTTGTACGCATTAGAAAAGTCAAGCAGTTCTTTTGTAGTTTGGCATACCTCCTCCTGGGTCACACTTTGTACTTCACCTTTTGGGACTCGCTGGAACTTAAGTCTAGTTATCGGTCTAGAAGCCAGAATCAGTAGTGTGGAATTGTTTTGAGAACATTCAGCATTGTCTTGTAAAGCATCTGCCTCAGGCAAAGTTTCAGGCAATGACTCAGGCAAGGGATCTTTAGAGACAGCTGGGCTAGTGCTAATCTCCTTAGATGCGAGTAGAGGGGCTAATGTTTTTTCTGGGCAGGGTGGTTTAGCAGACAAACATGAAGTAACCTCTTCAAATGGGAGTGGTTCTGCTGGCAGGAGTGATTCAATGGAATTCAGGGTCTCGGGGTCCCCAGCTTCCTGATTATCTGCCTACATGTTCCCGTCCCAAGTTTCAGGATCCTATTTCTTCCCAATCAATGCCCTTACTTTAACTTCAGACACCTCTCAAGGTTGGCAGTTGAGCTGGCGTTGTAATTCAGTCACTCTTACAAGACTCTGGATTTGGTTTTCAGCAATTTCAGCTCTGTTACTACAAGAAATAAGGCTTCCTTGCAAAGCACAAGTGGAAGCTTTGAGGTCGTTTATGCAGCACTTGAGCTTTGACTCTAAAGCCCTGAGTGCATCTGTTTCTTTCACCAGTTTGTCTAGCAAAAGTAGTACCAACCAACCAGCCTCCTTATACTTCCCTTTCTGACAAAACTGTAGAAAGATTTCACACATGTGTTCACCCAGAACCTCTCCTTTCACCATTACCTGATCTACTGGTGGTGATATTTTGCATATTTTTATCGCCACCTCATGCCATGGATTAGCAGTGCCCCCTTTACTGCTGGAAGCAGAGTCTTCAACATCTTTAAGACTAACCAGACTTGAGAACCAATTTAGAAAACTCATCTTTACAATTTTGTTTCTCTAGAACCACTTTTGGTACCAAATGTCTTTGGCTGGGTTCTCTAGAGAAACAAAATCAGTAAGCATATAAGTATATACAGAGAGAGATTTATATCAAGGAAACGGATCACACAATTGTAGAGGCTGAAACGTACAAGTCCATGTATGAGGATAGAGGGTTCTCTCAATTCACGTAGCTGTGGAGGCTGGCGAACCCAAGATCGGCAGGTCAGAGAGCAGGGTCTTGCTCACAGTCTGTGAAGACTGTTGAATCCCAAGATTGGCAGACAAGACTGCAAGACTTTTTCTGATTCACGTAGATGCAGGTGCTGGTGAACCCAGGACCAGCAGGTTGGAGAGCAGGACTCCTGCTCACAGGCTGTGAAGATCGACGAATCCCAAGACTGGCAGATAGCTAATAGCACAAATCCCAAGAACTGGAGGTCAGATGAACAGGAGGCAGCCGCAAGACCCAGAGTGAGCAAAAAGCCAGAACATCTGCTTATAATTGGATGCTGGCCACACCCCCGATGAAACTCCCCTTCAACTGATTGGCTCCTCACAGCAGATTCCATCTTGGGAGTGATCACATATATACACTGGGAATCATGGCCCAACCAAGCTGATATACAATCTTAACCATCATAGACAGCTAACAGACACATGAGGAAATGCTCCAGAGCACTAACTATTAGAGAAATGCAAATCAAAGCTACAATGAGATACCATCTCACCGCGACATTACTGACACCAAACAAAAAAACAGAAAATAACAAATGTTGGAGAGGCTGCAGGGAGCGGGAAACTCTTATGCACTGCTACAAAAAAACCCCTATGCACTGCTGGTGGGAATGTAAAATGGTACAAGCATTTTGGAAAACAATATGGCACATCCTTAAAAAGCTAGAAATATAAATACCATATGATCCAGCAACCCCACTGCTAGGAATGTATCTTGGACAAATAAGAGCTGTTACATGAGTAGACATATGCACACTCATGTTCACTGTAGCATTATTCACAATACCAAAAAGATGGAAACAACCTAAGTGCCCATCAATAGATGAATGGATAAACAAACTATGGTAAAAAAAATTTTTTTTTTTACTACAATACAAAACAACAATGAAGAGTAATGAATCTGTGAAACATCTCACAACATGGATTAATTTGGAGGGCATTATGCTGAGTGAAATAAGTCAATCGCAAAAGGATAAATACTGTAAGAGACCACTGTTATAAAAACTCATGAAAAGGTTTACACACAGAAAGAAACAATCTTTGATGGTTACAAGGGAGGGGAGGAACGAAGAGCAAAAAACACTAACTAGACAATAGATAAGTGGTAACTTTGGTGAAGGGAAAGACAGTACACAATACTGGAGAAGCTAGAACAACTTGACCAAGACAATGTCATGGAAGCTTCATAAACCCATCCAAACTTCCTGAGGGACCAGATTAATGGGCTGAGGACTGTAGGGGACATGGCCTTAGCGGCCATATAGCTCAATTGGTATAACATAGTTTATAAAGAAAATGTTCTACATCCTACTTTGATAAGTGGTGTCTGGGGTCTTAAAAATTTGTAAGCAGCCATCTAAGATACTCTATTGGCCCCACCCCATCTAGAGCAAGGGAGAATGAAGAAAACCAAAGACACAAGGGAAAGATTAGTCCAAAGGACTAATGGACCACAACTACTACAGTCTCCACCAGACTGAGTCCAACACAACTAGATGGTGCAGGGCTACCACCACCAGCTGCTCTAATAGGGATCACAATAGAGGGTCCCAAATAAAGCTGGAGAAAAATATAGAAAAAATTCTGCCTCACAATAAAAAAAGCAGAATTACTGGTCTGATAGAGACTAAAGAAACCCCGAGAGTATGGCCCCTAGACACCATTTTAACTAAGTAAAGAAGTCACTCCTGAGGTTCAACCTTCAGCCAAAGATTAGAAAGGCCCATAAAACAAAATGAGACTATACGGGCACACCAGCTCAGGAGCAAGGAAGAGAAGCCAGGAGGGGACAGGAAACCTGGTAATGGGGAACCCAAGGTCGAGAAGGGGAGAGTGTTGACATATCGTGGGGTTGGCATCCAATGTCACAAAGCAATATGTGTATCAATTGTTTAATGAGAAACTAGTTTGCTCTGTAAACCTTCATTTAAAGTATAATTTTTTTTAATTAAGTACAATATAAGTAAAATGAACAGCACCCCAGGGACCTGTGGCACCATATTAAAAGTTCTTGCATTCACATAATTGGTGTCCATGCAGGAAAGATAAAAGATTAATGCATATAAAATAATATTTGAAGAAATAATGACTGCTATTTACCGAAATATGAGAAATTAACTATATTTACAGATTAAAAAATTTTAACAAATTTCAAACAGGATGAACCCAAAGAAAATGACACCCAGTCATGTCATAATCAAACTGCTGAAAACCAAAGATAAAGAAACATATTGAAAGCAGCTAGGGAAAAATGGCATTACATACAGTGCTTGCAAGTACTGCTGATTCCTCATCAGAAACCATGAAGATTAGAAGACAGTGAAACAACATACTTAAGGTACTGAAAGAAAAGAACTGTCAACCCACAATCCTATATCAAATGAAAATATTCTTCAGGAATGAAGGTGAAATAAAAGCATTCTCTGATGAAGGAAAACTAAGAAAAATTGTTTCCAGCAGACCTGCTCTAAAAGAAATGCTAAAAGAAGTTCTTTAAGCTGAAGGGAAATAACACCAGAAAGAAACTTGGAACTTCAGTAATGAAGGAAGAACAACAGAAATAGTAAATTTCTGGGTAAATTTTATAGACTATTTTCCTCTTAAATTATGTAAAACATGTATGATGTTCAAACACAAAATTTATAACTTGTCTGAGGAGATTTCCATGTATCTGTGTATAACACGGAAACTGGTGGTGCAGTGGTTTAGGGTTTGGCTGCTAACCAAAAGGTCAGCAGTTTGAATCTACCAGACGCTCCTTGGAAACTCTATGGGGCAATTTTACTCTGTCCCGTAGGGCTGCTTTGAGTTGGAATAGACTCGATGGCAATGGGTTTGGTTTTGGGTTTTATATAAAACACATATGAAAAACAATATAAAATGGGGAGGTTAAGGGTGGTGAGAGTTCTATTTTTACTTGAAGTGGTAAAATGTTAACTCTAAGTAAACTGTGGGAAGTTAGATGTGCATATTACGATCCATACAGCAACCACTAAAAACACATGAAGAGATAGTCAAAAATCTAATAGATAAAATTAAGTTGATTTCTAAATCAAAAGGAATACTAAAAATATTTTTTAAATCCAAAAGTCAGAAAACTGAGTTGTTACTAGGTGCCATCAAGTTGGCTCTGACTCATAGTGACCTTATGTATATATATATAAAAAAAAATGTTTCCCAATCCAGTGCCATTCTCACAACCATTTCTATGTTTGATCTTATTATTCCAGCCACTGTGCCAATCCATCTCATGGATGGTTCCCTTGTTTTTGCTGACCTTCTACTTTACCAAGCATCATGTCCCACTCCAGCAATTTGTCCCTCCTGATGATGTGTCCAAAGTAAGTAAGACACAGTTTCACCATCTTTGCTTCTATTGAGCATTTTGGCTGTCCTTCCTCCAAGATTGATTTGTTCATTCTTCTGGCAGGCCATGGTATATTCAATGTTCTTCTTCAACATCACAATTTGAATGTGTCAATTCTTCTTTGATCTTCCTTTTTCATTGTCCAGCTTTCAATGTAGATGAGGCAATTGAAAATACCATGGGTTCGGTTAGGCACACTTTAGTCATCAAAGTAAAATCTTTGCTTTTTAAGCTTTTAAAGAGGTATTTTGCTGCAGATTTGCCCAAAGCAATTCATTGTTTGATTTCTTGACTGCTGCTTGCATTGCTAACCCAAGTAGAATGAAATCCTTGACAACTTCAGTTTCTTCACACTGTTTATCATGATTTTATTTATTGGCCCAGTTGTGAGGATTTTCGTTTTCTTCATGTTCATGTGTAAGCCATACTGAAGGCTGTGGTCTTTGACCTTCATCAGTAAGGGCTTCAAGTCATCTTCATTTTCAGCAAGGAAATTGTATAATATGCATACTGTAGGCTGTTAATTAGTGTTCCTCCAATCCTGATGCCACGTCCTTCATATACTCGAGCTCCTTGAATTATTTACCTCAGCATATACATCAAATAAGTAAGGTGAAAGAATACGACCCTGCTACACACTTTTCCACTTTTAAATTAGAGAGTATCCATCTAACATCACCCATGATATCCCTTGTTCTACATCCTCTTCTGAATCTGGCTTCAACTTCTGGCAGTTCCTTGTTGATGTATGGCTGCAACCATTTTTTAATTATCTTTAGCAAAATTTAGCTACCATGAGATATTAGTGATAATGTTAGATAATTTTCATATTCCATTTGATCTCTTTCTTTGGACTGAGCGTGAATATAGATCTCTTCCCGTTGATTGATCAAGTAGATGTCTTCCAAAACACATACTGACTCCTTCCATTTTGAAATCATCTGTAATTTTGATTTTATATTGATACTTAATTGTCTTTACAATATGCATCAACGATTATTTAAGTTATAAGTTTTATTCACAACTATAAATTTTATTCGGTCATTGCTCATCATTGGTTTTTATATTTCACATTGCTTTCTCAAAATCATTCTATTTTGCTATAGTAATCTTTGAGTAAACACTTTCAGAAAAAAAAAAAACTATAGGTGGGGGCCAAGATAGCGGCGTAGTCAGATGCTTCCGGTGATCCCTTTTACAACAAAGCCCCCCACCAAAAAAAAACAAGTGAATCAATTATATATATGACAAGCTAGGAGCCCTGAACATCAAAGGCAAAGTTATAATAACAAAATTAAATAAATAAAGAGGGACTAAAAAATGTAGTCATAGATCTTTCAGACGGAGAGGAAATCAAGGTGATATAAAGAGATAAAAATTTGGTTTAAACTTAGAAAAATAGGGGTAAATATTAAGGTAACTGCAAGGGAGACCAACAACCCTACACATCAAAATAAAATACAATAAAAACATCAAAATGCAGCAAAAACAAAACCAACAACAATGAAAAGGAGGAAAACACAATATATAAAGAAAAACCACTCAGCACAAAAAATTAAATGGAGCAAAGAAACTGTCAACAACACAAAGAACAAGGAATCGAAATGACAGCAGTAAACTCATACCTATTCATAATTGCACCAAATGTAAATGGACTCAATGCATCAATAAAGAGACACAGTCATAGAATGGATAAAAAAAACACGATCCATCTATATGCTGCCTAAAAGAGACAAGCCTTAGACTTAAAGGCACAAACAAACTAAAACTCAAAGGATGGAAAAAAAATATATACCAAGCAAACAAAAAATCACAAAAGAGCAGGAGTGGCAATACTAATTTCTGACAAAACAGACTTTAAAGTTAAATCCACCACAAAGGATAAGGAAAACACTATATAATGATTAAAGGGGCAATATACCAGGAGGATATACCCAAACCAAAAACCCAGTGCTGTCAAGTCGATTCTGACTCACAGTGACCCTATAGGACAGAGTAGAACTGCCCCATAGAGTTTCCAAGGAGTGCCTGGTGGATTCGAACTGCCAAGGCCTTTGGTTAAACACTATACCACCAGGGTTTCCAGGAGGATATAACCATATTAAATATTTACTCACCCAAAGACAGGGCTTCAAAATACATAAAACAAACTATAACAGCCTTGAAAAGCAAGAGAGACAGCTTACAATAATAGTAGGAGACTTCAACACACCACTTTTGGTGAAGGGCAGAACATCCAGAAAGAAGCTCAATAAAGACACAGAGGAGCTAAATACCACAATCAACCAACAAGACCTCATTGACATATACAGAACACTCCACCCAACAGCAAAAAAGTATACTTTCTTTTCCAAAAAACATGGAACATTCTCTAGAATAGAACACATATTAAAGAAACAAGCAAGCCTTAACAGAATCCAAAACATGGAAATATTACAAAGCATCTTCTCTGACAATCAAGCTATAAAAGTAGAAGTCAATAAGAGAAAAAGTAGGGAAAAGACATCAAACACATGGAAAGGGAAAAACACATTGCTGAAAAATGACTGGATTATAGAAGAAATTAAGGAGAGAATAAAGAAATTCATAGAATTAAATGAGAAAGAAAACACTTCCTATCAGAACATTTGGGACACAGCTAAAGCAGTCCTCAAAGGTCAATTTATAGCAATAAATGCACATATCCAAAAAAAGTGCCAAAATCAAAGAATTATCCCTACAACTTGAACAAGTAGAAAGAGAGCAACAAAAGAAACCCTCAGGCACCAGAAGAAAGAAAATAATAAAAATTAGAGCAGAATTAAATGAAATAGAGAAAAAAATTGAAAGGGTTAACAAGACCAAAACGTGGTTCTTTGAAAAAATTAACAAAATTGATAAGCCATTGGCCAAACTGACAAAAGAAAACCGGGGAGAAAGCAAGTAACATGAATAAGAAATGAGATAGGCGATATCACAACAGACCCAACTGAAATTAAAAGAATCATATCAGATTACTATGCAAATTGTAATCTGACAGATTTGAAAACCTAGAAGAAATGGACAAATTTCTTGAAATGCACTACCTACCTAAATTAACACCTAAATTAAATACAGTCATAAAAAAAAGAAGAGATTGAAAAGGTAATTTAAAAACTCCCAACAACAACAAAAAGCTCTGGCCCTGATGGCTTCACTGGAGAATTCTAGCAAACTTTCATAGAACAGTTAACACCACTGCTACTAAAGGTATTTCAAGGCATAGAAAAGGATGGAATATTCCTAAATTTATTCCATGAAGCCAGCGTATCCCAGGTAAAGACACCACAAAAAAAGAAAATTACAGGCCTAAATTCCTCATGAACTTAGAAGCGAAAATCCTCAACAAAACTCTAGCCAATAGAATTCAACAACATATCAAAAAAAATAATTCCCCATGACCAAGTGTGATTCATATCAGGTATGCAAAGATGGCTCAACATTAGAAAAATAATTAAGGTAATCCATCATATAAATAAAAGACAAGAACCACATGATCTTATTCATTGATGCAGAAAACTCATTTGAAAAAGTCCAACAACCATTCATGATAAAAACTCT
Source organism: Elephas maximus indicus (assembly GCF_024166365.1). NCBI lineage: Eukaryota > Metazoa > Chordata > Mammalia > Proboscidea > Elephantidae > Elephas > Elephas maximus. The sequence continues at coordinate 108,200,991 of NC_064846.1, forward strand.
CAGGAAAAGCCAACAGCCAACTTCATCCTAAATGGAGAGAATCAGAAAGCATTCCCCTTAAGACTGGGATCCAGACAAGGATGCCCTTAATCACAACTCTTATTCAACATTGTGCTGAAAGTCCTAGCCAGGGCAGTTAGGCTAGATAAAGAAATAAAGGGCATCCAAAGTGGTAAGGAACCACTGGGTGTTGTTTTTAAAGTGGTAAGGAAGAAGTAAAAGTATCTCTATTTGCAGATGACATGATCTATACACAGAAAACCCTAAAGAATCCTCAAGAAAACAACTGAAAGTAATAGAAAGGTTCAGCAAAGTATCAGGATACAAGACAAACATACAAAAATCAGTTGGATTCCTCTGCTCTAACAAAGAGAACATCACCAAATCAATACCATTTACCATAGCCCACAAGAAGATAAAATACTTAGGAATAAATCCAACCAGAGGTGTAAAAGACCTGCACCAAGAAAACTGCAAGACACTACTGTAAGAAACCAAAAGAGACCTACATAAGTGGAAAAAAATGCCTTACTCATGGATAGGAAGACTCAACATTGTAAAAATGTCTATTCTACCCAAAGCAATCTATAGATACAGTGCAAACCCGATCCAAATTCCAAAGACATTTTTAATGAGATGGAGTAATGAATCAGCAACTTCATATGGAAAGGAAAGAAGCCCTGGGTAAGTAAAGTATTACTGAAAAAGAAGAACAAAGTTGGAGGCCTCACACTACCTGATTTTAGAACATAGTATACCACCACAGTAGTTGAAACAACGTGGTACTGGTACTACAAAAGATACATAGACCAATGGAACAGAATTGACAATCCAGAAATAAATCCATCCACATATGAGCAGCTGATACTTGACAAAGGCCCAAAGTCTGTTAAATGGGGAAAAGACAGTCTCTTTAACAAATGGTGCTGGCATAATTGGATATCCATCTGCAAAAAAAAAAAAAAAGAAAAGAGACCCATACCTCACACCATGCACAAAAACAAACTCAAAATGGATCAAAGACCTAAATATAAAATCTAAAGTGATAATGATCATGGAAGAAAAAATAGGTACAACTCTAGGAGCCCTAATACATGGCATAACTAGTATACAAAACATTACTAACATTAGTAACAATGCAGAAACACCAGAAGAGAAATTAGTAACTGGGAGCTCCTAAAAATCAAACACCTATGCTCATGCGAAGACTTCACCAAAAGAGTAAAAAGATTACCTACAGATTGGGAAAAAGGTTTTGGCTAGAATTCCGATCAGCGTCTGATGTCTAAAATCTACATGATACTGCAAAAACTCAACAACATAAAGACAAATAACCCAATTAAAAATGGGCAAAGGATATGAACAGGTGCTTCGCCAAAGAAGACATTCATAAGGAAATGCTCGCAATCATTAGCCATTTGAGAAATGCAAATCAAAACTACAATGAGATACCATCTCACCCCAACAAGGATGGCATTAATCCAAAAAACACAAAATAATAAATGTTGGAGAGATTGTGGAGAGACTGGAACACTTATACACTGCCAGTGGGAATGTAAAATGGTGCAACCACTTTGGATATCGATTTGGTGCTTCCTTTTTTTTAGAAGGTAGAAATAGAACCACCATACTAACCAGCAACCCCACTCCTTGGAGTGTATCCTAGAGAAAGAACAGCTCTCACAGGAGCAGATATATGCACACTCATGTTCATTGTAGCACTGCTTACAATAACAAAAGATGGAAGCAACCAAGGTGCCCATCAATAAATGAATGGATAAATAAATTATGGTATATGCACATAATGGAATACTGTGCAATGATTAACAATGATGATGAATCCGTGAAACATCTCATAACATAGAGGGAATCTGGAAGACATTATCCTGAGTCAAATTAGTCAATTACAAAAGGAAAAATATTGTATGAGACTACTATTGTAAGAACTCTAGAAAAAAGTTTAAACACAGAAGAAAATATTCTTTGATGATTATGAGGGTGGGGAGAGAGGGAAAGGGGTATTCACTACATAGTAGACAAGAACTATTTTAGTTGAAGGGCAAGACAACACACAATACTTGATTTGTAAACTTTCACTTAAAGCACAATAAAAAAAAAAAAACCTCTGGATGTTAAGCTTTATGAATCCCAGAAGGTCTACAAATGTATTTTGTCCTGACACTCAGTTTATCATTTGCCTGGGTATGGAATTCTAACTTTAAAATCATTTTATCATTTGCCTGGGTATGGAATTCTAACTTTAAAATCGTTTTTCCTAAGAACTTTGAAAATATTGTTCCATTGCTCACAAGTATCCAATGATACCTTTGAGAATTCCGAGGTCAATTTTGTCATTTCTTTGTAGGTAGGACCTTCCCTGGAAATTTTTAGGATTGTTTCTTTATATTTTTAGTTATGAAAATTTTATCAGAATTCATCTAACTCAGAGTGACCCTTTTCAGTCTGAGAACATCATGCTTTTCCTCAACTCAAGAAATTTTCATTGATGATTTTTTTGTTGTTGTTATTTTCTCTCCTCCATTATCTCTGTTTTATCTTCTTGAGAGTTCTTTTTCTTAATTTTATTGTGCTTTAAGTGAAAGTTTACAAATCAAGTCAGTCTCTCATACAAAATTTATATACAGCTTGCTATATACTCCTAATTGCTCTCCTCCAATGAGACAGCCCACTCCTTCCCTCAGTCTCTCTTTTCATGTCCATTCCGCCAGCTTCTGACCCTCTCTGTCCTCTCATCTCCCCTTCAGATATGAAATGCCAACATAGTCTCAAGTGTCTACTTGATCCAAGAAGCTCACTCCTCACCAGCATCCCTCTCCAACCCATTGTCCAGTCCAATCCCTGTCTGAAGAGTTGGCTTTGGGAATGGTTCCTGTCTTGGGCTAACAGAAGGTCTGGGGGACTTGACCACCGGGGTGTTTCTAGCCTCAGTCAGATCATTAAGTCTGGTCTTTTTATGAGAATTTGGGGTCTGCATGTCACTGCTCTCCTGCTCCCTCAGGTGTTCTCTGTCATGTTCTCTGTCAGGGCAGTCATAGGTTGTAGCCGGGCACCATCTAGTTCTTCTGGTCTCAGGCTGATGTAGTCTCTGGTTTATGTGGCCCTTTCTGTCTCTTGGGCTCATAGTTACCTTGTGTCCTTGGTGTTCTTCATTTTCCTTTGATCCAGGTGGATTGAGACCAATTGATGCATCTTAGAAGGCCTCTTGCTAGCGTTTAAGACCCCAGACGCCACTCTTCAAAGTGGGATGCAGAATGTTTTCTTGATAGATTTTATTAAGCCAATTGACTTAGATGTCCCCTGAAACCATGGTTCCCAAACCCCTGCCCCTGCTACACTGGCCTTCGAAGCATTCAGTTTATTCAGGAAACTTCTTTGCTTTTGGTTTAGTCTAGTTGTGCTGACCTCTTCTGTATTGCGTGTTGTCTTTCCCTTTACCTAAAATAGTTATCTACTATCTAATTAGTGAATGCCCCTTCCCTCCCTCCCTCCCCCCTCTCGTAACCATCAAAGAATATTTTCTTCTCTGTTTAAACTATTTCTCGAGTTCCTGTAATACTGATCTTATACAATATTTGTCCTTTTGCAACTGACTAATTTCACTCAGCATAATGCCTTCCAGATTCCTCCATGTTTTTGAAGTGTTTCACAGATTTCATCACTGTTCTTTATTAATGCTTGGTATTCCATTGTGTGAATATACCATAATGAAATTTCTTTTTTTTGATTGATCATTCATGTTCTTAATTTTTTATCTCATACTTTTTTTTTTTTTGCTTAAGTTCTGGGAAATTTCCTTGGTTTTGTCTTTGAGACAATTAATCCAGTCTGCAACTGTTTTTTTCATCATTTAAACACTTCTATTTTTCTTATTTAGCCCATTATCTTATTAATATTCAACAACTCCCTTTTTCTCTGATCACTTTTTTTCAGAGTAACATTCTTCCTTGTTTTATGGATGCATTATCTTCTTAAATATCCCTGAAGAGACCAATTAGAGTTTTTAAAGTTCTCTCCTATCCCCAGAGTTCTCTGTTCCTTTTTGTCAAATTGGTCCCTATTTTTCATGCTGTTGATTTTCCTCAAAGATCTAGGTATTCTTTTGTTATCCACCTCCATTTAAAGAAGGACTAGATAGGTTAGTAACTTGATTTCGTTTTCCTACAGTTGTGTAGGACCTTTGCCACAATAGACCTCTTCTCCCAAAATGGGAAAACCGACTAGAAGTTTTGTATTGCAGTGAGGGATTGTGGACTATAATGTAGCTTCACTTTGGGATGTGTTATTATGGAGCAAGCAGAAAATCCAGGGATCTGCTTCAGGAGTCCCTGGGTGGCATAAACAGTCAAGCATTCTACTAACCAAAATGTTGCCAGTTTGAACTCACCCAGAGGCACTTTAGAAGAAAGGTCTGGGGATCTGCTTTCAAAAGGTCACAGTCTTAAAAACCCTTTAGAGCACATTTCTACTGTGCAACACTTGGGATCGCCAAGAGTCAAAATTGACTGGATGATAACTGGTTAGTTGGTTCCCTGTATTTACTCAAATTAAGAGATTTTTCTTTTCATGAAAGACTTTAGTATATTTCTCTTCTAGGCTGAATTGTCTTTTTTTTCCCATTCCATCTCTGTTGTGGAGAATCAGAGTTCTCTTATGCTCTACTATGCTACCCATTAGACCTCCTTAGACCCCATTAGAAGCCTCCCACATAAGGCAAGAGGTCTCTACCTTTAGGATTTTATTCTGAAGTCAAACATGAATACTGCCTGTTGCTCAGTGTGACTGTCACCTATTTTCTTTTTTTAATTGCAATTTAGGTGAAAGTTTATAGCTCAAGTTAATTTCTCATACAAAAATTTATACACATATTATTATGAGACACTATTTGCAATCCCTAAAATGTGACAACACACTCCCCCTTTTCACCCCGGGTTTCCCATGTCCATCCAATCAGCTACCGTCCCTTTCTGCCTTCTCAACCTGCCTCCAGTCAGGAACCTCCCATTTGGTCCCCTGTATCGGCTTGAACTAAGAAGCACACTCTTCATGAGTATTATTTTATGTTTTATAGTCCAGTCTAATCTTTGTCTGAAGAGTGGGCTTTGGGAATGTTTTTATTCTTGGTTAACAGAGTATTCAGGGGCCATGGCTTCATGGGCTCCTTCAGTCTCAGACCATTAATTTTGTCTTTTTATGTGAATTTAAGTTCTGCACCCCATTTTTCTCCAGCTTTGTCGGGACTCTGTTGTGTTCCCTGTCAGGGCAGTCATTGTGGTCGCCAGGCACCATCTAGTTCTTCTGGTCTCAGGCTGATGCAGTTTCTGGTTTATGAAGCCCTTTCTGTCTCTTGGGCTAGTATTTTCCTTGTGTCTTTGGTATTCTTCATTCTCCTTTGCTCTAGGTGGGTTGGGGCCAATTGATGCATCTTAGATGGCTGCTCCCAAGCTTTGAAGCTTTTGCGTCTCTGCTCATGAGGGATATTGGTCTGTAATTTTCTTTTTTTTTTTTTTGTAGTGTCTTTACCTGGTTTTGGTATCAGGGATATGCTGGCTTTATAGAATGAGTTCGGGAGTATTCCATCCTTTTCTATGCTCTGAAATACCTTTAGTAGTAGTGGTGCTAACTCTTCTCTGATAGTTTGGTAGTATTCTCTAGTGAAGCCATCAGGACCAGGGTGTTTTTTTGTTGGGAGTTTTTTAATTACCTCTTCAATCTCTTCTTTTGTTATAGGTTTATTTAGTTTTTCTACCTCGGTTTGTGTTAATTTCGGTAGGTAGTATGTTTCTCAAAATTTTTCCATTTCCTTTAGGTTTTCAATATTGTTGGAGTACAATTTTTCAGAGTATTCTTTTATGATTCTTTTAATTTCAGTTGGGTCTGTTGTGATATTGCCCATCTCATTTCTTATTCAGGTTATTTGTTTCCTCCTCTCCTGTTTTTCTTTTGCCAGTTCTGCTAATGGTTTATCAATTTGTTGATCTTTTCAAAGAACCAGCTTTTGGTCTTGTTAACTATTTCAATTGTTTTTCTATTCTCTGTTTCATTTATTTCTGCTCTAATTTTTATTATTTGGTTTCTTCTGGTGCCCCAGGGCTTCTTCTGCTGCTCTCTATTTGTTCAAGTTGTACTGTTAACATTTTGATTTTTTCCCTTTTTTATTTTTGGATGTGTACATTTATTGCTATTAAACCCTTTTTTGACATAGTGGTTAAGAGCTACGATTGCTATCCAAAAGGTCAGCAGTGCGAATCCACCAGGCACTCCTTGGAAACTATGTGGCAGTTTTACCATTTATCATTCTCATTTGATTCTATGGATTCTTTATTTCTTCCTTGATTTCTTCTATAATTCAGTAATTTTTGAGCAAGGTTTTGTACAGTTTCCATGTGATTTATTTTTTTCCTTGCTTTTTCTTTTATTGATTTCTACTTTCATGGCTCTATGGTCAGAAAAGATGCTTTTTAGTATTTTGATGTTTTGGATTCTGTTAAGGCTTGCTTTGTGGCCTAATATGTGGTCTATTCTGGAGAATGTTCTGTGTACATTGGAAAAGAGAGTATACTTAGTTGCTCCTGGGTGGAGTGTTCTGTATATGTCTATAAGGTCAAGTTGGTTGATTGTGGCATTTAAATCTTCCATGTCTTTCTGTGTTCAGTCCTTCACAAAAATGATATGTTGAAATCGCTTACTATTATTGTGCAGCTCTCTATTTCTCTTTTCAATGCTGTCAGAGTTTGTTTTATGTATTTTGGATCCCTGTCGTTGGGTGTGTAAATATTTATTATGGTTATGGCCTCCTGGGTGTATTGACCCTTTAATCATTATATAATGTCTTTCCTTATCCTTTGTGGTGGATTTTGCTTTAAAGTCTATTTTGTCAGAGATTAATATTACCACTCCTGCTTTTTTTTAATTGTTGTTTGCTTGATATATTTTTTCATCCTTTGTGTTTTAGTTTGTGTCTTTGAGTCTAAGGTGGGTGTCTTGTAGGCAGCATATAGAAGGATCATGTTTTTTTATCCATTCTGCCACTGTCTGTCCTTTTATTGGTTCATTCAGTGTAATTATTGATAGGTATGAGTTGAGTGCTGTCATTTTGATGTACTTTTTTTTGTGTGTGAAAATGTGTGACAGTTTCTTTATTCCACTTAATTTTCTGTGCTGAATCCTTTCTGTATTTTCTTTTCGTCTTTTTTGTTGTTGATTTTGTGTTGCTGAGTCTTTATGTTTTTCTTCTTTTTTATTTTAATGTGTAGGTGTGTTAGCTTCCTTTGTGGTTACCTTAAAATTTACCTCTATTTTTCTAAGTTTAAACCAGTCTTTTATTTCTTGATATCACCCTAACTTCCTCTCCATATGAAAGTTCAATGACTACACTATTTAGTCCCTCTTTTTTTTGTTTTAATGTTGTCATCATTTACATATTGATGTCTCTGTTTCCCTATTTTCAGTGTTTTAGCTTTGGCTTATTTTTGTGACTTCCCTATCTGGGTTGATATATGGTTGTTCTGTCCTGTGTTCTAGTCTTGGGATGTTTTCTGATATTATTGATTCTCTAACAGAAGGAATCCCTTTAGTATTTCTTATAATTTTGGTTTGGTTTTTACAAATTTCCCTTAAATTCTTTTTATCTGGAGGTGCCCTAATTTCGCCTTCATATTTGAGAGACAGTTTTGCAGAATATATAATTCTTGGCTGGCAAATTTTTTTTCTTCAAGGCTTTATATATGCCATTCTGTTGCCTTTTTGCCTGCAGAGCAGTCAGAGCTTAGTCTTACTGACTCTCCCTTGTAGGTAATTTTTCATTTATCCCTAGCCACTCTTAAAATTCTCTCTTTATCTTTGGTTACAGCAAGTTTGATTATAATATGTCTTGGTGACTTTCTTTTGGGATCTACCCTGTGTGGGGTTTGATGAGTTCTTGGATAGATATTGTATCATGGAAGTTTTCTGCGAGTAAATCTTCAGCAATTCTCTCTGTATTTTCTGTTATCCTCCCCTATTCTGATACTTCAATCACTCATAGGTTATTCCTCTCGATAGAATCCCACATAATTCTTAGGGTTTCTTCATTTTTTTAATTTTTTTATCTGATTCTTCCTCAAATAAATTGGGGTTAAGTGCTTATCTTCAATCTCACTGATTCCGACTTCCATTGCCTCAATTCTGCTCCTATGATTTTCTATTGAGTTGTCTAATTCTGAAATTTTATTGTTAATCGTTCTGATTTCTATTTCCTATCCCTCTATGGATTTTTGCAGCCTGTTAAATTTGTAATATTGCTCTTGTATAACCTTCTTAAGTCCCTCTATTGCTTTGTCTGTGTGTTGTTTGACTTGGTCTGTGTTTTGCCTGATCTCCTCCCTGATCTTCTGAAGAGCTCTGTATATTAATCTTTTGAAATCTACCTCTGCTAATTCCAAGACTTTCTCTTCCTTTGGGAGGTTTCCTCATTCTTTGTTTTGGTCACTTGCTGGAGCCATCATAGTCTGCCTCTTTATGTGATTTTATATTGACTGTTGTCTCCAAGGCATCAATAAGTTATCATATTTATTTATTTTATGTTTGTTTACTGTGTCCTAGCTTCTTGTTTTGTTTTCCATCGATATGTCCAAATAGGCTGTTCATGTGAGCTATTTTGATTATTCACATCTTTGAAGTTCTCACATCCTGTCACCAGGTGGATAAAAATACTTCTAGGTATGTGAGCTCAGGAGTCCATTTACTTTTCTTGTGTGGATTCAGCTCAGGTGTCCAGGTCATTGGTCTCCGAACATGTGCTGGAGGCTCTCACCTATAGTCCTAAACAGGCAGTGCTACATAGAGGTGATTGAAGCAGGCACAGTTACCTGGGTGCATTAGGGGGTTATGTGCTAAGCCAAGTAGGGAGCTGACAGCTGCCCCTAAGTACTTGAATGGAAGGTGTGTCCCTGTTCCATACAGCACATGGGTGGATGGGTTTTGCAGCCAGACTTTGGGTACCCAGTGCTGTTGGCTGTAAGGACTGGGAGGCACCACTTATTCTCAGACTCCACCTGTGGGTGGTTAGGTGGAGTGGATGGAGCCACGAGTCTTCAGGCCCCTAATGTGGGTAGGCGAGGACCCTGCTTAATGGGCAGGGTGGTTTCAAATATCACAGATCTGCCATTACCCCTTAGCAGTTGCATTTGAACATAGGCTTCAGGTATATACCTTGTTGTACTATGCTAATGAGGGCCTAAGCTGTTGAAATGGGCCCACACAGGTCTAGGGAGAGGTGAAAGGCATTCGAAGTCTGTGGAGCCCTTATGCCTTTGCCTGGGCAAAGAGGCAGTGCGTGCTCTGAGGCCCCTGCTCAGGGAAGCTGGCAGGTTTTTTTTTTCTGTTTGTTATTTGTTTGTTTCCTCTCCAAAGCTGGGAGACTGGCTCGGGTGCAGGTCACATGTCCCATGTCAGGCCCGGGGGTGCAGCAATTGCAGAAGCTGGACAGGGACTGAAGAAGAGGGTGTAGATTGCAGGTGAAAAGGAGAGAAGCACTTCCCAGAGGAGAAAGGGTTATTTTGATCCCGAGTAGTAGGTTAGATGCTTGCACTTAACTTCTGCAGATCCAACGCTGCTTCTCCCTAGCTCCAGAGGCTTGTGCAGACTCTCTGCTGCTTGGTTTCTCCCGCTGTGGAAAATGCATCCCAAGCAATACTGCTTGCCTCAGGCCACAGTCACCATCCAATCCAACCTGCAGGGTGCTGGCCAGATCAAGTCTGGCAAATCCTCACTGCTTCTGAACTGTCTCTCCCTACCCCTGCTCCTCAGTCCAACGCCTCAACTTTATCTTTGATATTCTGGGCTCCTAGATTGTCATATATAATTGATTCACTCGTTTTTTGGGGTATTTGTTGTAAGAAGGACCACAGGAAGAGTCTGACTATTCCACCATCTTGGACCTGCCTCTGCCCCTTCTTTTCTAAATGTAGTTCTTTAATTAATTAGTTACCCTATCATTTACAACCAGGGCTGGTCCTTCTTGTTACATTTAATCACTCTGAGTTTGGAATTTATCTGGATTCTCTCTTTTACAATAACCATTGAGTGGTTTCCTTCACTTACATTAATTCTCTCCTACTTTTTTTCATCCAGAAATTCTTCACAATTTCTGATCTACTAATGGTAATCTTTCTTGTTTTTCAGTATCATTATAAGTGTATATTATGTTTATATGCTTTTTATTATTTTAAGAGATTTGGAACAGGATAGGAAGAGGGCACATATGCTCAGCATACTATCTTGATCCACTCAGATCCCAAATAACTTTTGAAATTATTCATTTTCTAGTTCTTATATGATTTATTCCTTGCCACACAGTTATTCAACAAATTTTCCATAAGCACACAAGAAAATAGTGTATAAAATTGGTATATTTTCCTTGCAAATGTAAATAACTGAATTGATATATTGATATATGGCAGTGGAAAGGAAATTGAGACACAAGAGTCTAATGAGTTAGTGTATGTACTTTTAATATGGAGGCTGTTCCTTTTATTTCCAAAGAAAGGTGATCAAACAGAATGTAGAAATTATCAAACAATATTATTAATATCACATGCTAGCAAAAGTTTGCTGAAGATAATTAAAAAATGGCTGTAGTCATACATCAGCAATGAACTTCCAGGAGTTCAAGCTGGATTCAGAAGAGGACATGGAATAAGGGGTATCATTGCTGATGTCAGATGGATCTTAGACAAAAGCAGAGAATACCAAAAAGATGTTTACCTCTGCTTTATTGACTGTGCAAATGTAATCAACTGTGTAGATCTTAACAAATTATGTATAGCATTGCAAAGAATGGGAATTCCAGAACACTTAATTGTGCTCAGTGGAACGTACACATGGATCAAGAGGCAGTCATTTGAACAGAACAAGGGGATACTACCTGGTTTAAAATTGGAAAAGATATGCAGGGTTGTATCTTTTAATCTTACTCATTCAAACTGTGTGATGAGCAAATAATATGAAAAGCTGCACTATATGAAGAAGAACTTGGCGTCAGGATTGAAGGAAGATACATCAACAAACTGAGATATACAGATGACACAACCTTGTTTGCCAAAAATAAAGAAGACTTGAAGTACTTACTGATGAAGGCCAAAGACTACAGCCTTCAATATGGATTACACCTGAACAAAAAATGAAAATACTCACAACTGGACCAATAAACAACATCATGATAAACAGTGGAGAAATTGAAGTTGTCAAGGATTTTATTTTACTTGAATCCACAAGACCCATGGAAGTAGCAGTCAAGAAAGCAGTCTCTGTCAGACCATTAAGTCTGGTCTTTTCACACCTTTCACCATATTTATTCAAAAAATCTGTATGCTCAGCAAACATTCAGAGAAGCTGGACTGTATGGAGAACACAGCATCAAGATTGGAAGAAGACTCATTAAGAACATGCAGTTGCACCTCAACATAAAGAAAACAAAAATCCTCACAACTGGACCAATAAGCAATATCATGATAAACGCAGAAAATATTGACGTTGTCAAGGATTTCATTTTACTTGGATCCAAAATCAACACCCATGAAAGCAGTAGTCAGGTAATCAAGCGACATATTGCACTGGGAAAATCTGCTGCAAAAGATCTCTTTACGGTGTTAAAAAGCAAAGATGTCATTTTGATTACTAAGGGCCACCTGGCCCAAAACATGGTGTTTTCAATCACCTCATATGCATGTGAAAACTGGACAATGAAAAAGGAAGATTGAAAGAGAATTGACACACTTGAATTGTGGTGTTGGTAAAGAATATTGAATATACCGTGGACTACCAGAAGAATAAAAAAAAACCTATCTTGGACTGATTACTTTGGACACGTCCTCAGGAAAGACCAGTTGCTTGAAAAGGACATCATATTTGGTAGAGTATCAGTGAAAACAAAAGAAATCCTCCATGAGATTGATTGACTTGATGGCAAATAACAACAATAACAATAATCTTTTATTTCTCTGACAGTGCATGGAAGTGGTTAAGGAAAAGGAAGGGCAGAAAATCAGAAACCTGACTGCTTTATTTTTAGCAGATTAAAAAAAAGAAAAACAACACCACAGTTAGAGACTGGCTCTGTATTTTGTTGGTAACACATCTAAGATATGGCATTTGGACATAAAACTATTTTTGTTTTATCTTCCTGCCATTTATTAATTTATTCATAATAAATTAAGCAACAGACTTAGTATTTGTCATTGGAGGTGTTTCTTGATAAAGGGCTGTGTTGCATCTACATTGGGTACAAAATTAGAGTATATATATTTAGCTCCATTTTCCAAGTTGAGGCTGATTTTTAAATAGAAGATGCTTTCTAAATTTCTGGAACTTTTTTTTTAATCTCAGATTTGAAAATAGAAGTCATTTACTGTTATTTTCTGCAGAGGTTATACCCAAGTATCCCATATTTTGAATCCTCAAGATTCTTAAAAATACCTGGTTGCTCATTATATGCTAATACTTAACATGAGACTCTTCTGCTGTGACTCTTTGTAAGCAAAAGTTGTTTCTCCAAACGTTTTTTACCCCCTGAATTTAATTAGGGAATTTTAAACAGCACCATTTGTCATTGAAGCTTTTTTATAAACAGCAGTTGCAACCTCTGTTTTTAATTTCAGAAAGCCTTGTCAAGCCAAACCAGGTTCAATGTGCCTGCCTGCATTCTCTTGAAAGTAGATAAATATTATGAAGCAGAATGTAGGGGTATAGAAGAGTAGGATAAACCAGGCTCTCTATTTCTTGAGCTCAACTTCCACCCATTCCTCACTTACAGCCATGCAGGAAACCCTCCCAATATCAGGGCTGTGAAGGAAAGGTCCAGGGCCTGTGGAGCCAGTGTCTCTTCCACTTTTTTATTTTTAATTGTGCTTTAAGTGGAAGTTTACAAATCAAGTCACTCTCATACAAAAATTTATATACACCTTGCTGTGTACACCTAGTTGCTCTCTCCCTAATGAGACAGCACACTCCTCTCCACCCTGTATTCCCTGTGTCCATTCAGCCAGCTTCTGTCCCTCTCTGCCTTCTCATCTCCCCTCCAGACAAGAGCTGCCCACATAGTCTCATGACTACTTGAGCCAAGAAGCTCTGGGTTCTCTTAGCCCAGATAGACAGCTCAACCCAACATAGTATGTGATCTAAGAGAGATAGGAACAAAATGCTGTGGGAACACAGAGGAGGGAGTGACTCACTCTGGGGAGAGTTGAGGAAAGAGTCATAGAGAAAGTGACTTTTCCAGTGAGACTTAAAGGATTTGAAAGAATTTTCTAAATGGAGACTGTAGAACAGATGGGAATTTCAGAGGGAGTAGAATGTTCAAAGGCATGATATTTTTGAGGAACTGTGAAAAGCACAATGTGACTAAAAGGTAAGATACTTGGAGTGGAGTTGTGAGGAATGAAGTTGGGAAGATTAACCAGGGCCTGATAGCAGCATGCATATGGGTTTTATGTGGTACAAAGAGTTAATGTGCTCAGCTGCTAATGGAAAGGTTGATAGTTTGAGTTTACCTAGAGGCACTTCAGAAGAAAGGCCTGGTGATCTTACAAAAAATCAGCCATTGAAACCCCTATGGAGCACAGTTCTACTCTGACTCACATGGGGTCGCCATGAGTCAAAATCAACTCATAACAACTGGCTAGTTTATACTGCTGTTGTTGTTGCTGTTAGGTGCCATCGAGTCAGTTCCAACTCATAGTGACCCTATATACAACAGTATGAAACACTACCCTGTTTTGTGCCATCCTCATAATCATTGCTATGCTTGATCTCATTGTTGCAGCCATCCATCTTGTTGAGGGCTTTCCTCTTTTTCACAGACCCTCTACCTTAACAAGCATGATGTCCATCTACAGATAGCATGTCCAAAGTATGTGAGACGAAGTCTCCCTATCCTGGTTTCTAAGGAGCATTCTGGCTATACTTCTTCTAAGACAGATATGTTTGTTCTTCTTGCATTCCATAGTATGTTCAATATCCTTTGCCAACACCATAATTCAAAGGCATCGATTCTTCTTCTATCTTCCTTAATCGTCCTGCTTTCGCATGCATATGAGGTGACTGAAAATACCATGGCTAGGGTCAGGCACACTTTAGTCTTCAAGGTAACACCTTTGCTTTTTAACACTTTAAAGAGGTCTTCTGCAGCAGATTTGCCCAATGCAATGCGTCTTTTGATTTCTTGACTACTACTTTCATGGGCGTTGATTTTAGATCCAAGTAAAATGAAATCCTTGACAACTTCAATATTTTCTGCATTTATCATGATATTGCTTATTGGTCCAGTTGTGAGGATTTTTGTTTTCTTTTTATGTTGAAGAGCAATCCATACTGAAGGCTGTAGTCTTTGATCTTCATCAATAAGTGTTTCAAGTCCTCTTCACTTTCAGTAAGCAAGGTTGTGTCATCTGCGTATCTCAGACTGTTAATGAGTCTTCTTCCAATACTGATGCTGGTTTCTTCATATAGTCCAGCTTCTCTGAATTTTTTCTCAGATACAGACTGAACAAATATGGTGAAAGGCTTGAAAAGACCAGACTTAATGGTCTTACAGAGACTGGAGGAACCCACAAAACTATGCCCTCAGATGCTCTGTTAACCCAGACCTGAAACCATTCCCAAACCCCACTCTTTAGACAAAGATTAGACAGGCCTAGAATTCAAAAAATAATACACATGAGGAACGTGCTTCTTAGTTTAATCAAATATACGGGACCAAACAGGCAGCTCCTGTCCAAAAGGAGGATGAGAAGGCAGGAAGAGACAGGAACTGGACGAATGGACCGAGGCAGCCCAGGGTGAAAGGGGGTAGTGAGCTGTCACATTGTGGTAATTGCAACCAATGTCACAAAATAATATGTGTATAAATTTTTGAATGAGAAATTAACTTGAGTTGTAAACTTTCACCTAAAGTGTAACTTAAAAAAAAAGATAGAGAAAATATGGTGAAAGGATACAACCTGGGCACACAGATTTCTTGACTTTAAACCATTCAGTATCCCCTTGTTCTGTTTGAATGACTACCTCTTAATCTATATACAGGTTCCTCTGGAATTCCCATTCTTCACAATGTTATCCATAATTTGTTATGATCCACACAGTTGAATGCCTTTGCATTTCTCAATAAAACAGGCATCTTTCTGGTATTCTCTGCTTTCAGCCCAGATCTGTCTGCCATCAGCAATGAAAACCCTCATTCCACGTCCTCTTCTGAATCTGCTTGAATTTCTGGCAGTTCCCTGTCAATGCACTCTTGCAACTGCTTTTGAAAGATCTTCATCAAAATTTTATTTGTGTGTGATGTTAATGATATCATTAGATAATTTCCACATTCTGTTGGATTGCCTGTCTTTGGAATGGGCATAAATGTGGATCTCTTCCAGTTGGTTGGCCAGGTAACTGTCTTCCAAATTTCTTGGCATAGATGAGCAAGCACCTCCAGCGTTGCATCCATTTGTTGAAACATCTCAATTGGTATTCCGTCAATTCCTGGAGCCTTGTTTTTTGCCAATGCCTTCAGTGCAGCTTGGACTTCTTCCTTCAGTACCATCGGTCCTTGATCATATTCTACCCCCTGAAATGGTGGAATGTCGGCCAGTTCTTTTTGGTACAGTGACTGTGTATTCCTTCAATCTTCTGTTGATGGTTCCTGTGTTGTTTAATATTTTCTCCATGGAATCCAATATTGCAACTTGAGGCTTGAATTTTTTCTTCACTTCTTTCAGCTTGAGAAATGTGAAGCGTGTTCTTCTTTTTGGTTTTCTAACTCCAGGTCTTTGTGCATTTCATCATATTACTTTTTCTCCCCTAGCCACTCTTTGAAATCTTCTGTTCAGCTCTTTTACTTTATCATTTCTTCCTTTTGCTTTAGCCACTCTACATTCAAGAGCAAGTTTCAGAGTCTCTTCTGACACCCATTTTGGTCTTTCTTTCTTGTCTTTTTATTGACCTTCTGCTTTCTTCATGTATGATGTCATTCCACAATTTGGTTTTCAGTCATTAATGTTCAATACATCAAATCTATTCTTGAGATGGTCTCCAAATTCAGGTGAAATATACTCAAGGTCATCATTTGGCTCTCATGGACTTGCTCTAATTTTCTTCATTTTCAGTTTGAACTTGCATATGAGCAGTTGATGGTCTGTTCCAAAGTCAGCTCCTGGCCTAACTAAAAATATTGAACTCCATCATCACTTACCACAGATGTAGTCGATCTGATTCCTGTGTGTTCCATCTGGTGAGGTCCACATATATAATAGCTGTTTATGTTGTTGAAAAAAGGTGTTTGCAATGAAGAAGTCATTGGTCTTGCAAAATTCTATCATGCAATCTCCGGCTTTGTTTTGTCGTCTTCATTCCCAACTTTCACATTCCAATCACCAGTAATTATCAATCATCTTGATTGCATGTTTGATCAGTTTCAAACTGCAGAAGTTTGTAAAAATCTTCAATTGCCTCATTTTTGGCCTTAGAGTTTAGTGTGTGCATTTGAATAATAGTCGTATTAACTGGTCTTCCTTGTAGTCATAAGAATATTATCCTATCACTGACAGAATTGCACTTCAAGATAGATCTTGAAATGTTCTTTTTGACGATGAATCATCATTCCTTTTCAATTTGTAATTCCCAACATAGTAGACCATATGATTGTCTGATTCAAATGGCCAGTGCCAGTCTATTTCAGTTCACTAATGCTTAGGACATCAATCTTTATGCATTCCATTTCGTTTTTGATGACTTCCAACTTTCTCAATTCATATTTCATACGTTCCTTATTCTTATTATTAGTGGATGTTTGCAGCTACTTCCTCTCATTTTGAGTCGTGCCACATCAGGACGTGAAAGTCCCAAAAGCTTTATTCCATCCACACAATTAAGATGGACTCGACTTTGAGGAAGCAGCTCTTCCCCAGTCATATTTTGACTGCCTTCCAACCTGAGGGGCTCATCTTATGTCTCTATATCAGACAAGTTCCTCTGCTATTCATAAGGTTTTCACTGGCCAATTTTTTTCAGAAGGAGACCATCAAGTCCTTTTTCCTAGTCAATCTCAGTCTGGAAGCTCAGCTGAAACCTATCCACCAAGGGTGACCCTGCTGCTATTTGAAATACCAGTGGCATAGCTTCCAGCATCACAGAAACACACAAGCCACCACAGAATTACAAACCTACAGATAAGTTTATACTGTTATCAATGGGTATTAATGGCAATCACCCATTTTGGGGACTCAGAATTTCACTAAGTATATAATAAAGCATGCTTGTGGCTTTTACAATGGCCATTTCTTGATGTCTGTAGAATATTTCCAAGAAAATGAACTAGTATGTTACTGGTAACATGCATGGTTGTCCAGCACAAGAGTTATTGTTTTTAAAATTGTGTCAGAGATCATCATTTACATAATCTGGAAACATTAAGTTACTTCTGGGCCATGGAAATATTGTAACACTCTGCCACCACCTTGCATTCTACTTTTCCAGTACAATCCTCAGCCCTAGGGACATTTGGAGTTAAAAAAAAATATTATGCCAACTGGATGATGACATAAAATCACTATTTCCAGTGGTCTTTGTACTGCTACTTGAAAAAAGAAAGAAACCAAAAATGTCAGGTTTAAATATAATACAAATAACCAACATTTGAGAGCATTAAAACAGGAAGAATACCCAGTTTAATCCTAACCCATGCTGACTGAAAGGGAGAGTGGGCTGACAGTAGAGACCACAGTATGATGACTTTGACAAAAGCCATTTGTGCACTATTGAGTGTGTGATTTCACCAGCTTTAGTGTTTTTAAAAGACGTAAAGTTTTTTTTTTCCCATTACTAGTTGATAAGATGTTTGTATCTACTGGACTGGTTTATTCTAGTTATGAAATATTAAAATAATTTATATTTTAGCAGTAAATGCACTAAACTTAGATGAAGCTTCCCCTTTAGATTATTAAAACTTCATAGCTTTGGTTATATGGTTTTTACCAAAGATCACTCCTGAATTTTTTTGTGTGAATGAATACATTTATTTATTCATTTACTCAACAAGTATATGATGAGCACCTACTCTGAGTAGGAACTAAGGATACATTAATGAACAAAACAGACACAGTCCCTACACTCATAGATCTTATAGCCTCCAAATCATAGATACTCACCATGACTTTCATCATAAACCCTCACTTTACAACATCCTCAAACCCCTTTCCAATTTTTTTTGTACTTTAGATGAAGGTTTACAGAGCAAGCTAACTTCTCATTAAACAATTAATACACATATTGTTTTGTGACATTGGTTGCCAACCCCATGACATGTCAACACTCTCCCCTTCTTGACCTTGGGTTCCCCATTACCAGCTTTCCTGTCCCCTCTTGCCTTCTCATTCTTGCCCCTGAGCTGGTGTGCCCACTTAGTCTCATTTTGTTTTATGGGCCTGTCTAATCTTTGGCTGAAGGTTGAACCTCAGGAGTGACTTCCTTACTGAGCTAAAAAGGTATCTAAGGGCCATACTCTTGGGATTTATCCAGTCTCCATCAGAACAGTAAGTCTGGTCTTTTTTCACGAGTTAGAATTTTTTTCTGCGTTTTTCTCTAGCTCTGTCTGGGACCTTCTATTGTGATCCCTGTCAGAGCAGTTGTTGGTGGTAGCTGGGCACCACCTAGTTGTGCTGGACTTGGTCTGGTGGACGCTGTGGTAGTTGTGGTCCATTAGTCCTTTGGACTAATCTTTCCCTTGTGTCTTTGGTTTATCCATTCTCCCTTGCTCCAGAAAGGGTGAGACCAATGTTTTATCTTAGATGGCTGCTCACAAGCTTTTAAGACCCCAGATACAAAAAAAAACAGTGCCCAGATGCTACTCACCGAAATAAGATGTAGAACATTTTCTTTATAAACTGTGTTATGCCAATTGAGCTAGATACTCCCCAAAACCATGGTCCCCACAGCTCTCAGCCCAGTACTGTGGTCCCTCAGGGAGTGTGGATGTATCTATAGAGCTTCCATGACCTTGCCTTGTACAACTTGTGCTGGCTTCCCCAGTATTGTGTACTGTCTTACCCTCACCAAAAAGCCCTTTCCAATCTTAACCCAACAATTCTTTATCTTACTCCTAAGTTTTTAACTAGTCCCTGTTACTTTTCCCAGTCTGCCTTTTCCTTTTTTAGTTAAATGACTTTTAGAAAAACACCCTTTTCTTTTAAATGAAACAAACTTTTAAGTGACCCAATGCACAATTCTACTTTTTGCACACAAACTCCCAAACAACTCCAAATAAAAAACATATTTGTCACCTAAAAAGCAAAATAATCCCTTCCCACACAACTAACCTTTACCATCACTTGTCCAACCTTTCCATTTGTACTTTTCCTATGTAAATAGTGTTGTTGAAAAAAATTCCACAATTGTCTGCCCTTCCTGGAGCTGATTCCTTCTTTTACTCTCAGATGGATTTGGACAAGTTGGAGTATTTTTAATCTGAAATACCAAGTATTTAACTTGAATGCTTAAGGTCAAGTTTGTGAAGCATTTTGTCCCCATTCCTCACCCCTCATTTAAACATAATTTTTAAATAAAAAGACATGCTTTCTTTACTTTCCAGTATAAGGTGTTCAATTTGCTTTTTTTTTTTTTTTGTTCAGCCCCATTGGCTACCAGTGATATCTATTCAGGCACAATAGGTCAAGATTGGGGAGTAACAGCTAGCTGGAAAATGAAACCAGCCCATTTATAGGTCCTGTAGCCCTCCTTAGTTTAAAGAAGAGCCATGTTCTAAACCAGCAGTCTCAAAACTTTTTGATCAGGGACAGGGCCGAGATGGTGGAATAGCCAGACGCTTCTGGCGATCCCTCTTACAACAAAGACCCGAAAAAACAAGTGAAACGATTATATTCATGACAAGCTAGGAGCTCTGAACATCAAAGCAAAGTTAGAAAATGGACTGTGCCACACGGGGAGGGAGAGACAGTTCAGAAAAAGAGAAGAGTTGCTGGGCCTGAATAACCGGGATCCCTCAGGCACGATTCCTGGGAGCTGCTGTGGAGGGCCAGTAGTAGCATTTGGCCGCAGTTTCCTCAGGGAGGAGCACCCAGCCGCACACCCTATTCACACATCCAGAACCAGAGAAGAACGGTGCTCTCAGCAAAAGCTAAATACTTGCATATATTTTACCACGCCCTCTGCCCCCAAGCCGGCTTCAGAGGCTGTTGATTTCCCTGGGCCTGAGATAGGCCCTGCTGAGCACTGGGAACCATTCTCCTAGCCTTGGAGAAGGAATAAATTCACAATTGGGGGAAAAGATAATTTGCCAGCTCTGCTAACCTATGGAGCTCTTGTCCAGGCATAAACTGTCCGTGGACTTTGAATATCTTACCCCACTACATAGACCTGTGTGGCCCTATTTAGGGAGAATAGGCCCTTGTTGGCAGACTGCAACTGTTTCAGCTGTGCAGTGGAGAGGTGGGTGTTTGATATTTGACACCACTTTGCCTATTAAACAGGGTCCTCATCTACCCACATCAGAGGCCTAATGAATGGTGGCTCCACTCAGGTCACCCAGCCACCTGCGACAGGGATCAAAGGATAACTGGTACTTCCCAGTCCTTACAACCAAAAGCATTGGGTGCCTGAGTTCCATCTTTAGAACCCACCCACCTGTGCACTCTAGGGAAGAGGGATGTGCTTTCCTCAGACACTTTGGGGATGATTCTCAGCCCCCTGCCCCTCTAAGACTGTAGGACAGAGTCTGTACCACACACTTGATGACCAGCTACCTGGACACCTGAGCTGAATCCACACCAGAAAAGTGAATGGACTCATAAGCTCATATACCTGCTAACAGCTCTAGCCATCTCGTGACAGGATGTCAGAACCCCAAAGGTGAAAATAATCAAGCTAGCTCACTCAAGCAACCCATTTGGACATATCAAAACAAAACAAAGCAAGAAACTAGGATACAGTAAGCCAACATAAAATAAACTAATACAATAACTTATAGATGGCTTGGAGACAACAGTCAATATCAAACCACATAAAGAAACAGACCACGATCACTTCAATAAGCTCTCAAAACAGAGAATCAAAAGATCTTCTGGATGAAGGTGCCTCCCTGGAATTACCGGATGCAGAATTCAAAAGATTAATATACGGAACTCTTCAAGACATAAGGAAGGAAATCAGGCAATACACAGAACAAGCCAAGGAACACACTGATAAAACAGTTGAAGAAATTAAAAAGGTTATTCAAGAACATAATGAAAAACGTAGTAAATTGCAAGAATCCATACAGACAGAGGAATCAGAAATTCAGAAGATTAACAATAAAATTACAGAATTAGACAACTCAATAGAAAGTCAGAGGAGCAGGATTGAGCAAGTGGAAGGCAGAATTGGAGCTTGAAGATAAAGCACTTGGCACCAATGTATTTGAAGAAAAATCAGATAAAAGAATTTTAAAAAATGAAGAAAACTTAAGAATCATGTGGGACTCTATCAAGAGCAATGACCTACGAGTGACTGGCGTACCAGACCATGGAAGGACAACAGAAAATACAGAGAGAATTATTGAAGATTTGTTGGCAGAAAATTTCCCTAATATCGTGAAAGATGAGAGGATATCTGTCCAAGACGCTAATCAAACTCCACATGAAGTAGATTTTAAAAGAAAGTCACCAAGACATATTATAATCAAACTTGCCAAAACCAAAGATAAAGAGAGAATTTTAAGAGCAGCTAGTGATAAATGAAAAGTCACCTACAAAGGACAGTCAATAAGAATAAGCTCAGGAGGCGGGACCAAGATGGCTGACTTGGTAGAAGTTTCTGCTTATCCCTATTGCCTCAAAGACTCGAAAAAACAAGTGAATCTATTACATACAGGACAATCTACGAACCCTGACCATCAAACACAGAACTAAGGAGTTGACCTGAGTGACAGGGGAGCGAAAAGCCACATGCTGGAGCAGCGACCGCTTCTGGAGCCAGTGTGCCATGCTGCAGCCCTGAACCCTCATGGTTCCCTGGTGCCACAGTGGTGAGGCTGATTGTGGCTTACTGAGACGGGGCAAGCATGGACTCAAGCCTAACCCCTGGGACCAACCTCAGAGGGGACCCAGCCAGCACACACAGGCTGCACACTGATGCAGCTGACAGGCAAACAAAAAAACACGGGGAAGAAGCAGCTGGTTTTGGAGCCTGAAGCAAAGCATCTCAGACAGGAAACCATGGTGCTGGGCTTTGGACTAAGCGTGGAGGAGCTGATTGCGGCTTTCTGAGACAGCACAAGCACAGGACACAGCCCTAACACTGTGGGGCAGTCTCAGTGGGGATCCAGCCAGTGCACACAAGTTACACACCCCTCTGGAATCTCAGAAAAAACAGTTCTCACCAAACAACATAAGCAACTTTGTCTATCTTGCCCTGCTACTCTGTCCTATCTATCTGATCTTTCCCCTCCGTGCCCCAGCTGGCTTCATTAACATTGGAATTCCCTAGGCAAGAGAGTGAAGTGCACTGCCAGTTTTTTTTCTTCATTCTTTTCTAGCCCATTCTCCTGGCCTGAGAAAAGCAGAATTTAACAATCAAAGGAAAAATTCTTCCCTGACTTCCCTAAACTGGAATAACAATACAGCATCAACTGCATCCAGGCATAAGAGACCCACAGTCTTTGGCTTTCATCCCTACAGGGAACCAGGTGGCTATTATAATACAAAGGCAATTCTGATAGAGATCTGAATGTAATTGTTTTAGCTGAGCAGTGGAAAGGAAAGTTTTGAAGGTCAGATACCACTCTACCTATTAAACAGAGCCCTCACTGATCCACACCAGGGAACTGAGGGCTAAAGCTCCACCCACACCACCTAGCCACCTGCTAAAGCGGTCTGGAGATAGCAACACCTACCAATCTATAGAGGTACAAGCATTGGGTGCCTAAGGTACACCTGCAGAGCCCACCCACCAGAGCTCTCTAGAGAATAGAGCCACTCCTACCTCACTGACACTTGGGGGAAGGCTGTCAGCATCCTGCCCTCCTCAGGGCATGACCCCCTGCCACTACTAGAAACTGGCACATACAACCATCACCACTACTCCTCTAAGTTAATAGGTGAGAGCCTACACCACACACTAGGTGACCTATTATCAGGACACCTGAGCTGATTCTATTCAAGAATAGTGAATGGACTCATAGGCTCATATACCTGGTAACAGCTCAGACCAGCTGGTAACAGGACAAAAGTGATTCAAAATCTACAGCAATCAAGATAGCACAATCTAGCGCCCCATCTGGGTGTATTGTAACAAAACAAAACAAGGAGATAAGACTCAGAGAGCAAATATAAAAGAAAACATTACAATACCTTATAGATGGCTCGGAGACAGCAGTTGATATCAAATCACATAAAGAGTAAGACCATGATTGCTTCTACAAACCCCCAAATCAAAGAATCAAAGTCATTCCCCGATATAGATACATTACTAGGATTGCCAGATGTAGAATATAAAAAATAATATACAGAATGCTTCAAGACATCAGGGATGACCTCAGAAATGAAATAAGGCAATCTACAGAAAAAGCCAAGGAACACACTGATAAAGCAGTTGAAGAAATCAAAAAGATTATTCAAGAAAATAGTGAAAAATTTAATAAGCTGCAAAAATCCATACAGAGGCAGCATTCAGAAATTCAAAAGATTAACAATAAAATTACAGAATTAGACAATAGGAAGTCAGAGGAGCAGAAGCAAGGAATTGGAATGCAGAGTGGGGGAGATGGAGGATAAGGCAAATGATACCAATATATTTGAAGAAAAATCAGATAAAAGAATTTAAAAAAAATGAAGAAACCCTAAGAATCATGTGGGACTCTAAGAAGAAGAATAACTTGTGTGTGATTGGAGTTCCAGAACAGGGAGGGATAACAGAAAATACAGAGAGAATAATTGAAAATCTGTTGGCAGAAAACTTCCCTGACATTGTGAAAGATGAAAGGATATCTATCCAAGATGCTCATCAAATCCCATACAAGATAGATCCCAAAAGAAAATCACCAAGACATATTATCATGAAACTTGCCAAAACCAAAGATAAAATTTTGAAAGCAGCCAGGGATAAAGAAAAAGTCAGCTACAAAGGAGAATCAATAAGAATAAGTTTGGACTACTCGGCAGAAACCATGCAGGCAAGAAGGCAATGGGATGACATATAAACAGCACTGAAAGAGAAAAACTGCCGGCCAAGAATCATATATCCAGCAAAACTCTCTCACATATATGAAGATGAAATTAAGACATTTACAAATGAACACAAACTTAGAGAATTTTCAAAAACCAAACCAAAACTACAAGAATTACTGAAGGAAATTCTTTGGTCAGAAAATCAATAATATCAGATGCCAACACAACACAAGGTCACAGAACAAAACATGCTGATATCAACTCAGATGGGGAAATCACAAAAAAACAAGATTAATTAAAAAAAAATTGCTCAAAACAGGGAATCATTGATCTCATTATGTAAAAGATTACCGTAATCAAAAAAGAGGGATTAAATACAGGAGGCATAGATCATCCATATGGAGAGAAAACCAAGGCGATATAGGGCGATACAAGTTAGGTTTTTACTTAGACAATTAGGGGTAAATATTAAGGTAACCACAAAGAGGTCTAACAATTCCATATTTCAAAATAAAAACTAAGATAAACATAAAACTCAGCAAAAATAAATTCAACTACTAGGAAAGGGAGGAACACACAATCTATAAAGAAAAACTTCTCAGCACAAAAAGTAAGTGGAAAAATTAAATTGTGAACGCTACACAAAAAAGGCATCAAAATGACAGCACTAAACCTGTACTTAACTATAATTATGCTGAATGTAAATGGACTAAATGCACCAATAAAGAGACTGAGAGTTGCAGACTGGATAAAAAAACAAGATCCGTCTATATGCTGCCTACAAGGGACACACCTTAGACTTAGAGACACAAATAAACTAAAACTCAAAGAATGGAAAAAATATATCAAGCAAAGAACAATCAAAAAAAGCAGGAGTGGCAATACTAATTTCTGACAAAATAGATTCTAAAGTTAAATCCACCATAAAGGATAAAGCAGGACACTACATAATGATTAAAGGGACAATTTACCAGGAAGATATAACCATATTAAATATTTATGCACCCAATGATAGGGCTGCAAGATTCATAAAACAAATTTTAACAGCATTGAAAAGTGAGATACACACCTCCACGATTATAATAGGAGAATTCAACACACCACTTTCAGTGAAGGATAAGACATAGAGTAAGAAGCTCAATAGAGACACGGAAGATCTAATTGCTACAGTCAACCAACTGGACCTCAAAGACTTATACAGAACACTCCACCCAACAGATGCAAAGCATACTTTCTTTTCTAGTGCACATAGAACATTCTCTAGAATAGATCACATACTAGGTCATAAAACAAGCCTTTGCAGAATCCAAAACATCAAAATATTACAAAGCATCTTCTCAGACCATAAGGCCATAAAAGTAGAAATCAATAACTGAAAAACCAGGGAAAAGAAATCAAATACTTGGAAACTGAACAATACCCTTCTCAAAAAAGACTGGGTTATAGAAAACATTAAGGATGAAATAAAGAAATTCATAGGATTAAACGAGACTGGAAACACTTCCTATCAAAATCTTTGGGACACAGTGAAAGCAGTGCTCAGAGGTCAATTTATATCAATAAATGAAAACATACATAAAGAAAAAAGATTCAAAATCAAAGAATTGTCTCTACACCTTGAACAAATAGAAAGAGAGCAACAAAACAAACCGTCCGGCACCAGAACAAAACAAATAATAAAAATTAAAAAAAAATTAGAGGAGAATTAAATGAATTAGAGAACAGAAAAACAATTGTAAGAGTTAACAAGGCCAAAAGCTACTTCTTTGAAAAAATTAACAAAATTGATAAACCATTGGCCAGACTGACTAAAGAAATACAGGAAAAGAAACAACCCAAATAAGAAAGGAGATGGGCCATATCACAACACATCCAACTGAAATTAAAAGAATCATATCAGATTAGTATGAAAAAATTATACTCTAACAAATTTGAAAACCTAGAAGAAATGGATGAATTCCTAGATACACACTACCTACATAAACTAACACAAACAGAAGTTGACAACTAAATAGACCCATAACAAAAAAAGAGATTGAAAATGTAATAATAAAAAAAACTCCCAACAAAAAAAAAGTCCTGCCCAGGACGGCTTTACTGTAGAGTTCTACCAAACTTTCAGAGAAGAGTTAACACCACTACTACTGAAGGTGTTTCAAAGCATAGAAAAGGATGGAATACTACCTAACTCATTCTATGAAGCCAGCATAACCGTGATTCCAAAACCAGCTAAAGACATCACAAAAAAATAAAATTACAGATCTATATCCCTCATGAACATACATGCAAAAATCCTCAACAAATTCTAGCCAATAGAATTCAACAACATATCAAAAAAATAATCCACCATGACCAAGTGGAATTTACGCCAGGTATGCAAAAATGGTTCAATATTAGAAAAACAATTAATGTAATCCACCACATAAATAAAACAAAAGACAAGAACCACATGATTTTATCAATTGATGCAGAAAAGGCATTTGACAAAGTCCAACACCCATTCATGATAAACTCTCAGCAAAATAGCAATTGAAGGAAAATTCCTCAACAAAATAAAAGGCATTTATACAAAGCCCACAGCCAACATCATCCTAAACGGAGAGAGCCTGAAAGCATTTCCCTTGAGAAAGGGAACCAGACAAGGATGCCCTTTATCACCGCTCTTATTCAACATTGTGCTGGAGTTCCTAGCCAGAGCAATTAGGCTAGACAAAGAAATAAAGGGCATCCAGATTGGCAAGGAAGAAGTACAATTATCTCTATTCACAGACGACATAATCTTCTACACAAAAAACCCTAAGGAATCCTCAAGAAAACTACTGAAACTAATAGAAGATTTCAGCAGAGTATCAGGTTACAAGATAAACATACAAAAATCACTTGGATTCCTCTACATCAACAAAAAGAACATCGAAGAGGAAATGACCAAATCAATACCACACACAGTAGCCTCCAAGAACGTAAAATACTTTGGAATAAATCTTACCAAAGATGTAAGAGACCTGTACAAAGAAAACTACAAGGTACTACTGCAAGAAACCAGAAGGGACCTACATAAGTGGAAAAACATACCTTGCTCATGGAAAGGAAGAGTTAACATTGTAAAAATGTCTATTCTACCAAAAGCCATCTATATATACAATGCACTTCTGATCCAAATTCCAATGACATTTTTTAATGAGATGGAGAAACAAATCACCAACTTCGTATGAGAGGGAAAGGATCCTCGGATAAGTAAAGCCTTACTAAAGAAGAACAAAGTGGGAGGAATCGCTCTACCTGATTTTAGAACCTATTATTTATTTATTTATTTTTATACCACCACAGGAGTCAAAATAGCCTGGTACTGGTACAACAAGAGACACATAGACCAATGGAGCAGAATTGAGAATCCAGCTATAAATCCATCCACATATGAGCGGGTGATATTTGACAAAGGCCCAGTGTCAGTTAGTTGGGGGAAAGACAGTCTTTTTAACAAATGGTGCTGGCATGACTGGATATCCATCTGCAAAAAAAAAAAAAAAAAAAAGAAACAGGACCCATACCTCACACCATGCACAAAAACTAACTCCAATTGCATCAAAGACCTAAGCATAAAATCTAAAATAATAAAGATCATGGAAGAAAAAATAGGTACAATGTTAGGAGCCCTAATACATGGCATAAACAGAATACAAAACATTACTAAAAATGCCAAAGAGAAACCAGATAACTGGGAGCTCCTAAAAATCAAACACCTGTGCTCATCTAAAGACTTCACCAAAAGAGTAAAAAGACCACCTATCAGCTACGACATCTCCGACCAGCGCCTGATCTCTAAAATCTACATGACTCTGCTAAAACTCAACCACAAAAAGACAAACAACCCAATTAAAAAATGGGCTAAGGATATGAACAGGCACTTCACTAGAGAAGACATTCAGGCAGCTAACAGATACATGAGGAAATGCTCTTGATCATTAGCCATTAGAGAAACGCAAATCAAAACTACAATGAGATTCCATCTCACTCCAACAAGGCTGGCATTAATCCAAAAAACACAAAATAATAAATGTTGGAGAGGCTGTGGAGATATTGGAACACATACACTGCTGGTGGGAATGTCAAATGGTACAACCACTTTGGAAATGGATTTGGTGCTTCCTCAAAAAGCTAGAAATAGAACTACCATACGACCCAGCACTCCCACTCCTCAGAATATATCCTAGAGAAATAAGAGCCTTTACACAAACAGATATATGCACACCCATGTTTATTGCAGCACTGTTTACAACAGCAAAAAGATGGAACCAACTAAGGTGCCCGTCAACAGATGAATGGATAAATTACGGTATATTCACACAATGGAGTATTACACATCAATAAAGAACAGTGATGCATCTGTGAAACATTTCATAACATGGAGGAACCTGGAAGGCATTATGCTGAGTGAAATTAGTCAGTTACAAAAGGACAAATATTGCATAAAACCACTATTATAAGATCTTGAGAAATAGTTTAAACTGAGAAGAACACACTCTTTTGTGTTTACAAGAGGAGGGAGGGTGGGAAAGGGGTATTTACCAAATAGACAGTAGACAAGAACTACTTTAGGTGAAGGGAAAGATAACACTCAACACAGTGGAGGTCAGCTCAACTGGACTAAAACAAAGCAAAGCAGTTTCCTGAATAAACGGAATGCCTTGAAGGTCAGCGAACCAGGGGCAGGGGTTTGGGGTCCGTGGTTTCAGGGGACATCTAAGTCAATTGGCATAATAAAATCTATTAAGAAAACATTCTGCATCCCACTTTGAAGAGTGGTGTCTGGGGTCTTAAATGCTAGCAAGCAGCCATCTAAGATGCATCAATGAGTCTCAACCCACCTGGATCAAAGAAGAATGAAGAACACCAAGAACACAAGAAAATAACAAGCCCAAGAGACAGAAAGAGCTACATGAGCCAGAGACTAAATCATGCTGAGACCAGAAGAACTAGATGGTGCCTGGCAACAACCGATGATTGCCCTGACAGGGAAAATAACAGAGAACCCCTGAGGACCAGGAGAACAGTGGGATGCAGACCCCAAATTCTCCTAAAAAGATCAGACATAATGGTCTGACTGAGACTAGAAGGACTCAGTGATCATGGCCCCCAGACCTTTGTTGGCCCACGACGGGAACCATCCCTGAAGCCAACTCATCAGACATGGATTGGCTCGACAATGGTTTGGAGAGGGATGCTGGTGAGGCATGAGCTACTTGGTTCAGGTGGACTCATGAGACTATGTTGGCATCTCCTGCCTGATGGGGGAGATGGGAGGGTAGAGGGGCTTAGAAGCTGGCAAAATGGTCACAAAAAGAGAGCGTGGAAGGAGGGAGCAGGCTGTCTCATGGGGGGGAGAGTAATTGGGAATATGTACCAAGGTGTATATAAGTTTTTATGTGAGAGACTGACTTGATTTGTAAAATTTCACTTAAAGCACAATAAAAATTATTATTAAAAAAAGAGAGTAAGCTTGGACTACTCAGTAGAAACCATGCACGCAAGAAGGCAATGGGATGACTTATATAAAGCATTGAAGGAGAAAAATTGCCAGCCAAGAATCATACATCCAGCAAAACTGTCTCTCAAATATGAAGGTGAAATTAGGACATTTCCAGATAAAGAGAAGTTTGGGCAATTCATAAGAACCAAACCAAAACTACCAGAAATACTAAAGGGAGTGCTCTGGTTAGAAAATCGATAATATCAGGTATCAACCCAAGACTAGAACACTGGACAGAGCAATCAGATGTCAACCCAGACACAGAAATCTCAAAAATAAATCAAGATTAAAAAAAAAAACTCTCAGAACAGGGAAACAGCAATGTTATTATGCATCTGATCTCTAAAATCTCTATGATCCTGCAAAAATTCAACTACAAAAAGACAAATAACCCAATTAAAAAATGGGGTAAAGGTATGAAGAGACTTCACTAAAGAAGACAATCAGGTGGCTAACAGACACATGAGGAAATGCTCATGATTGTTAGCCGTTAGAAAAATGCAGATCAAAACTACAATGAGATTCCATCTCACGCCAACAAGGCTGGTATTAATCCAAAAAACACAAAATAATAAATGTTGGAGAGGTTCTGGAGAGCCTGGAACACTTATACACTGCTGGTGGGAATGTAATATGGTACAACCACTTTGAAAATCAATTTGGCGCTTCCTTAAAAAGCTAGAAATAGAGCTACCATACGACCCTGCAATCCCACTCCTTGGAATATATCCTAGAGAAATAAGAGCCTGTATACAAACAGATATATGCATATCCATGTTTATTGCAGCACTGTTTACAATAGAAAAAAATGGAAGCAACCAAGGTGCCCATCAACGGATGAATGGATAAATAAATTACGGTATACTCACACAATGGAATACTACGCATCGATAAAGAACAATGATGAGACCGTGAATCATTTCGTAACATGGAGGAATCTGGAAGGCATTATGCTGAGTGAAATTAGCCAGTTGCAAAAGGACAAATACAGTATAAGACCACTATTTTAATAACTGGAGAAATAGTTTAAACAGAAGAAAATATTTTTTGAGGGAGGAGGGAGAGGGATTTTCACTAATTAGATAATAGATAAGAATTATTTTAGGTGAAGGGAAAAATAACACAATACAGGTGCGGTTAGTGCAGCTGGACTAAACTAAAAGCAAAGAAGTTTCTGAATAAACTGAACACTTCAGGGGCCAGCATAGCAGGGACAGGAGTTTGGGGATCATGGTTTCAGGGGACATCTAAGTCAACAGGCATAATGAAATCTATTAAGAAAACATTCTTCATCCCACATTGGAGAGTGGCGCCTGGAGTCTTAAAGGCTAGCACGTGGCCATCTAAGATGCATCAGTTGATGTCAACCCACCTGGAGCAAAGGAGAATGAAGATCAAAGACAAGGTAATTATGAGTCCAAGAGACAGAAAGGGCCACATGAACCGGCTACAACTGATGACTGCCCTGACAGTGAACACAACAGAGAACCCCTGAGAGAGCAGGAGAGGAGTGGGATGCAGACCACAAATTCTCATTAAAAAAAACACACGTAATGGTCTGACTGAAACTAGAAGGACCCTGGTGGTCATGGTCCCCAGACCTCCTGTTAGCCCCAGACAGGAACCATTCCCAAAGGCAACTCTCCAGACAGGGATTGAACTGGACAATAGGATAGAAAATGATACTGGTGAAGAATGAACTTCTTGGGTCAAGTAGACACATGGGACTATGTTGGCATCTCCTATCTGGAGGTGAGATGAGAGGGCAGAGAGGGTCAGAAGCTGGTGGAGTGGACATGAAAAGAGAGAATGAAGGGAAGGAGTGTACTGTCTCATTAGCTGGAGAGCAATTACGAGTACATAGCAAGGTTTATATAAATTTTTGTATGAGACACTGACTTGAATTGTAAACTTTCACTTAAGGCACAATAAAAATTAAAAAAAAAACTTTTTGATCACTGAAACCCAAGGTGCTAGAATAGTCAGATACTTCATGTTATCCCTGTTACAACAAAAACTCAAAAAAACAAGAAAATTGGATATATACGACAATCTAGAAGCCCTAAACGTCAAAAACAAAGCCGAAGCATCAGACTGAACAACAGGTCGAAGGAGAGACAGTTCAAAAACAGTGGAAATGGGGAATTATTGATCACCAGCATCCTACTACCTGAATCTACACAATGCAGACATATTGAGACAAGCAGTAGCATCCCAAGCCAAAACCCATCCCATCTGGTATAGCTAAGCAGAAACAACTCTGCACACAGTTCCAGAACCAAAAAGGAGTGACACCAGACCCGTGAATGTTAAGTGCAAGCTGCCAACCCACCCCATGCCTACCACAGTCCTCCTACCACTAGAACTTCATGGGCCAAGGAACACTTCCTTCCTGTCATCCATCCCTCTACCTGCTCTGACACCAGTCAGGCAGCATTCAACACCACTATCCCCCTAATCCAGGAATTCATAGCCCCGGTTCAGAGGCATACATCCCTTTGCCCATCCACAGGCTCAGAGGGTCCACAGACCCGAGGTAACCTCCACCCCCTCCCATTATCCACACAGTGTCTTGCTTGCTGACTCGGCACAGCACCCACACATTGGCATAAGGTCAGTTGAGTTCCCAGCTGAAGCCAATTTTCACCACCAGCAGCCATGTGGCAGCTGCAGATCTGTAATATTAGACACCACCCTGCCCCCTAAGCCTGAAGCACTTGGCCCGGCCTGAGACACCTACCCCTTAGACCAGCCACTGGCATAGGGGGTTCACGGACTTGCAGTATCCTTCACTCCAGTCCATCACCCACACCAGTGTCTTGCTGGCCTACACGGCCTGGCACACCTTCATTAGACAAAGCAGGCAGGAATCCCAACTGAAACCTATTTTCACCTGCAGCAGCCAAGTGGGAACTGCAGATCTGTGGCATTTGACACCACTACATCCCCTAAGAAGGGGCCTCAACCACCACCACTGGGGTTTAAGTGATGGCAGTACCATACACTCCATCCAGTCGCCAATGACAGGGGCCTGAGAACCAGTGCCCCCCCCCAATCCCTCCAGCCAATGGCACCTGGAGCCAAAAGACCATTTGCACTAACCCCCCACTACATGCTCTAGCGGACAGGGGCATGCCACCCATCAGGCAGCTGGGGGCAGCCAACATCCCCCTGCCTTGCCTTCTGCATCACACCACACAGTAATCAGAGACTTGTGCCTGCTCCAAACACCCCCATGGAGCGCTCCCCGCCCAGGAATGTAGGTGAGAGTTTCCGCACCACCACATACTCAGTGAATGATGACCCAGGCACCTGCACCCCAACCAACCAGCAAGCAGTACAGCACACACACAACACCCAACTCAATCACCAGGGAGAACACCCCCTACAATCATGGCCAGGTGACCAGCAGGGCAGATTCATTGCCTCACAAAAAAAGCTGCCTACATCCTCAGCAGCCCTGCAAGAACAATGAACAGACTTCTGGGCTCACACACCTAGTAGCTGCTCTGCTGACCTGGAGACGGGGGGAGAGCTTCAACATGGCCAGATTAATGACTACAGTAGCACACACACCCAGCCTAGTTGAATATCGAAACAACAAAATATTCAGGATTCTGTAAACAAACATACAATAAATAAATAAATATAACTTCTTGATTCCTTGGAGACAATAGACAATATCAAATCATGTAAAGAAGCCAGACAAGATGGCTCCAGCAAGCAACCAAAATAACAAGCCAGAAAATCTCCCAAAGGAAGATAAGGCAATAGAACTACCTGATAAAGAATTCAAAAGACTACTATACAGAGCTCTCCAACAGATCAAAAGGAGATCCAGAAAACAGACCAAACCAAAGAACACACAGACAAAACAATAGAAGAATTCAGGAAAACAATACATAAAAAACGACAGAATAAATAGGCTACTAGAAGCCATACAAAACACCAACTAGAAATCCAAAAAATTAACAGTAAAGTTTCAGAATTAGACAACTCAATAAAAGGTCACGGGAGCAGAATTGAGACAATAAAAGTCAGAATTAGTGAGATGGAAGATAAATTCCTTGACACCAATTTGTTTGAGGAAAAATCAGAAAAAAGAATGAAGAAAGCCTAAGAATTATGTGGGATACTATAAAGAGGAAAAACCTACAAATGATCAGAGTTCCAGAACAGGGGTGGATAATGGAAAATACAGGGAGAATTGTTGAAGATTTGGTGGCAGAAAACTTCCCTAATATCATAAAAGATGAGAAGATATCTACCCAAAAAACTCAATTAACCCCATACAGGATAGACTCCAAAAAAAAGTCACCAACCCATATCATAATCAAGCTTGCCAGAACCAAAGACAAAGAAAGAATCCTGAGAGTGGCTAGGAACAAAAGAAAAGTCACCTACAAAGGAGAACGAGTAAGAGTAAGCTCTGCGGAGGAACTAACCGCAGCTTCTGAGAGCGCAAGCATGGGACGCGGGCCTGACCCTCGGGGGCAATCTCTACCCAGCCAGTGCACACAGTTGACACACCCCTCAGTAATCTCAGATAAAACAGTCATTCCAAGCAAGATAAGTAACTTTGTCTATATTCTGGGGTGATACTCTCTCCTGTTTATCGGAACCCTCCCCTCCCCTTCCCAGGTGGCTTCATTAACATTGGAATTTCCTGAGCCAGAGGGAGAACTGCTCCACGGTTTTTCCTTTTTTTTTTTTTTTGGTCTTTTCCTAACCCACTCTTCTGGCCTGAGAGAAGCAACTACAAAAAACCCGGGAACCAAAAATCCTTCCCTAATTGGACTAAAAACACAGAACCAGCTCCAGCCAAGCATATGTGATCCACAGTCTCAGGCTTTCATCCCTACAAGGAACAAGGTGGCTATTATAATGCAAAGGCATTTCTGATAGGGATCTGACTGCAATTGTTTTAGCGGATTTACTGGAAAGACAAGTTTCCCAGGTCTGATATCTCTGCATATTCAACAGAGCCCTCACTGACCCACAACAGGGAACTGAGGGCTGAAGCTCCCCCCAGACCACCTAGCCTCCTGCCTTAGGGGTCTAAGGAAGGTGACACCTACCAATCTGTAGAGGTACTTGCATTGGGGGCCTAAGGTCTGGTGCACACAACTATCACCACTACTTCTCTAGGTGGACCCAAAATCAGATTCTACTCAAGAATAGTGAATGGACTCAGGCTTATATATCTGATAACAGCCCAAACCAGCTGGTAATAGGACATAAGTGAGTCAAGGGCTACAACAATCAAGACAGCTCAATCTAGTTGACCATCTACATATATTGAAAGAAAAGAAAACAAGATAAGACTCAGTGAGCAAATATAGAATAAATCACTACAATATCTTAGTGATGGCTTGGAGACAGCAGTCGATATCAAACCACATAAAGAAGCAGACCATGACTGCTTCTACAACTCCCCAAACTAAAGAATCAAAATCTTTCCCAAATGAAGATACAATCCTGGAATTGCCAGATACAGAATATAAAAAAAACTAATTTACAGAATGCTTCAAGACATCAGGGATGACCTCAGAAATGAAATAAGGCAATCTACAGAAAAAGCCAAGGAACACACTGATAAAGCAGTTGAAGAACTCAAAAAGATTATTCAAGAACATAGTGGAAAAATTAATAAGTTGCAAGAATCCATAGAGAGACAGCATTCAGAAATCCAAAAGATTAACAATAAAATTACAGAATTAGACAACGCAATAGGAATTCAGAAGAGCAGACTCGAGCAATTAGAATGCAGACTGGGAAATCTGGAGGACCAGGGAATTAACACTAATATAGCTGAAAAAAAATCAGATAAAAGAATTAAAAAAAATGAAGAAACCCTAAGAATCATGTGGGACTCTATCAAGAAGAATAACTTGTGTGTGTTTGGAGTCCCAGAACAGGGAGGGATAACAGAAAACACAGAGAGAATAGTTGAAGATCTGTTGGTAGAAAACTTCCCTGACATCATGAAAGACGAAAGGATATCTATCTAAGATGCTTATCGAACCCCATTTAAGATTGATCCAAAAAAGAAAATCACCAAGACATATTATCATCAAACTTACCAAAACCAAAGATAAAGAGAAAATTTTAAAAGCAGCCAGGGAGAAAAGAAAGGTCTCCTACAAGGGAGAATCAATAAGAATAAGTTCAGACTACTCAGCAGAAACCATGCAGGCAAGAAGGCAATGGGATGACATATACAGAGCACTGAAGGAGAAAAACTGCCAGCCAAGGATCATATATCCAGCAAAACTCTCTCTCAAATATGAAGGCGAAATTAAGATATTTACAGATAAACACAAGATTAGAGAATTTGCAAAAACCAAACCAAAGCTACAAGAAATACTAAAGGAAATTGTTTGGTCAGAAAACCAATAATATCAGATACCAGCACAACACAAGGTCACAGAACAGAACATCCTGATATCAACTCAAATAGGGAAATCACAAAAACAAATTAAGATTAATTAAAAAAAACGCTCAAAACGGAATCATTGAAGTCAATATGTAAAAGATCACAATAATCAAAGAGAGGGACTAAATACAGGTGGCATAGAACTGCCATATGGAGAGGGATACAAGGCGATACAGAACAATACAAGTTAGGTTTTTACTTAGAAAAATAGGGGTAAATATTAAGGTAACCACAAAGAGGTATAACAACTCCATAACTCAAAATAAAAACCAAGAAAAATGTAATGACTCAGCAAACATAAAGTCAAATACTATGAAAATGAGGAACACACAATTTACAAAGGAAAACGCCTCAGCACAAAAAGTAAGTGGAAAAATGAAAT
The DNA here is from genome assembly GCF_024166365.1 of Elephas maximus indicus. NCBI lineage: Eukaryota > Metazoa > Chordata > Mammalia > Proboscidea > Elephantidae > Elephas > Elephas maximus. The sequence goes on from NC_064846.1 coordinate 108,237,533, forward strand.
TGTCAACAACACACATAAAAAGGTATCAAAATGACAGCACTAAACACATAAAAAAACATATACTTATCTATAATTACGCTGAATGTAAATGGACTAAACGCACCAATAAAGAGACAGAGTCTCAGACTGGATAAAGAAACACGATCCGCCTATATGCTGCCTACAAGAGACACAAAGACATAAACAAACTAGAACTCAACGGATAGAAAAAATATATATCAAGCAAACAATAACCAAAAAAGAGCATTAGTAGCAATAATAAACTTCAAAGTAAAATCGATCATAAAAGATAAGGAGGAATGCTATATAATGATTAAATCCAGGAAGAGATAACAATAAAGATATATATGCACCCAATGACAGGGCTCCAAAGTACATAAAGCAAACTCTAACAGCACTGAAAAGAGAAATAGACAGTTCCAAATACTACACTTTCAGTGAAGGGCAAAACATCCAGAAAGAAACTCAGTAAAGATAAGGAATATCTAAATGCCACAATAAAAAACTCACCCTCATAGACATGTACAGAACACTCCATCAAGCAGCAGCAAATTATACATTGCTTTCCAATGCACATGGAACGTTCTCCAGAATAGACCACGTTTTACACCACATAGCAAACCTTAACAAAATCCAAAACATTGAAATAATACAAAGCATCTTCTCTGATCATATTACCATAATAGTAGAAACCAACAACAGAAAAACCCAGGAAAAAAATCAAATACATGGAAATTGAACAACATCTTGCTTAAACACTACTGGGTAATGAAGAAATTAAGGATGGAATAATAAAAATTCATAGAATCAAATGAGAATGAAAACACATCTTACCAAAATCTTTGAGACACAGCAAAAGCAATGCTTAGAGGCAATTTATAGTAATAAATGCACACATCAGAGAAGAAGAAAGGACCAAAATCAAAACATTAACCCTAGAACTCAAACAAATAGGGGGAGAGCAGGAAAGAAGCCCTGAAGCACCAGAAGAAAGGAAACCATAAAGGTTAGAACAAAAATAAATGAAACAGGGAACAAAAGCAATAGAAAGAATCAAGAAGACCAAAAGTTGGTTCTTGAAAAGATCAACAAACCATTGGCCAAACTGACAAGAAAAACAGGAGAGGAAGCAAATAACCCAAATAAGAAATGAGATGGGTGATATCACAACAGACCCAACTGAAATAAAAAGGATCATAACAGAACACTATGAAAAATTGTACTCAAATTTGAAAACCTAGAGGAAATGGACAAATTTCTAGAAATATACTACCTACAACACAAACTCAGGTAGAAAAACTAAACAGACCCGTAACAAAAGAAGAGACTGAAGAGGTAAAAAACAAAAAACAAACAAAAAAATACCAACAAAAAATAGCCCTGGCCCATATGGCTTCACTGAAAAATTCTACCAAAATTTCAGAGAAGAGCTAACATTAATACTACTTAAGCTATTTCAGAGCATAGAAAAAGAAGGAATACTCCCAAATTCATTCTATGAAGCCAAAATAACACTGAAAACAAAGCCAGGCAAAGACACCAGAAAAAAAGAAAACTACAAACCAATATCTGTCATGAACATAGACGCAAAAATTCTAAACAAAATTCTAGACAATAGAACTCAACAGCATATCAAAAATATAATACATCACAACCAAGTGGGACTCATACCAGGTATGCAAGAATGGTTCAACATTAGATAATCAATCAACATAATCCACTACATAAATAAAACAAAAGAGAAGGATCACGCATTCATATCAACACAGAACAGACATTTGACAAAGTCCAACACCCATTCCTGACAAAAACTCTCAGCAAAATAGTAGAAGGGAAATTTCTTGATATAATAAAGGGCATTTATACAAACATCATTCTAAACTGAGAGAGACTGAAAGCATTCCCCCTGAGAACAGGAACCAAAGACGCCCTTTTATTGCCACTCTTATTTAACATCATGCTGGAAGTCCTAGCTATACCAATAAGGCAAGAAAATAAATTTAAGGGCATCCACACTGGTAAGAAAGAGGTAAGACTTACCCTATGTACAGACAATATGATCTTTTACACAGAAAAATCCGAAGGAATCCACAAGAAAGGTACTGGAACTAATAGAAGATTTTAGCAAAGAAGCAGGATAAAAGATTAACACACAAAATCACTTGGATTCCTCTACACCAACACAGAGAACTTCAAAAAAGGAAATCACCAGATCAATACCATTAGCAGTAGCCCCCAAGAAAATAATGTACTTAGGAATAAATCTAAACATTTATACAAATAAAACTACAAAGAACTGCTGCAGTAAACCAAGAGTCCTACACAAGTGGCAAAACATACGAAGACTCAACATTGTGAAAATGTCAGTACTGCCCAAAGCATTCCACAGATACAGTGGAATCCCAATCCAAAATCCAACAGCTTTCTTTAATGAGATGGAGAAACAAATCACCAACTTTATACCGGAAGGGTACAGGCCCAGATAAGTAAAGGGTTACTAATGAAGAACAAGTGGGAGGCCTCACACTACCTGATCTTAAAACCTATTATATAGCCACAGTGATCAAAACAGCCTGGTACTGGTACAACAACAGGCACATAGACCAATAAAACAGAATTGAGAACCCAGATGTAAATCCAACCATCTATGAGAAGCTGATATTTGACAAAGGCCCAAAGTCCTTTAAATGGGGAAAAGACAGTCTTTTTAACAAATGGTGCCAGTATAACTGGATGATCATCTGTAAAAAAAAATGAAGCAAGATCCATTCCTAGCACCATACAAAAAAACTAATTCAAAATGGATCAAAGAACTAAGTATAAAATCTAAAATGATAAAAATCATGGAAGAAAAAATAGGTACAACACTAGAGGCCCTAATACATGGGAGAAATAGGATACAAATCATTACTAACAATGCACAAACACCAGAAGAGAAACTAGATAACTGGAAACCCACTACCGTCCAGTCGATTCCGACTCACAGCAACCCTATAGGACAGAGCAGAACTGCCCCATGGAGTTGCCAAGGAGCACCTGGCAGATTCAAATTGCTGAACTTTTGGTTAGCAGCCATAGCACTTAACCACTATGCCACCAGGGTTTCCAGATAACTGGGAGCTCCTAAAAATTAAACACTTATGCTCATCAAAAAACTTCACGAAAAGAATAAAAAGAGAACCTACTGACTGGGAAAATTTTTTGACTATGATATATTTGACAGGGGTCTAATCTCTAAAATCTACAAAATACTTCCTCGCCTCAATAACAAAAAGACAAATAATCCAATTAAAAAATGGTTAAAGGATATGAACAGACACTTCACTAAACGTATAGTTTCTTTTATAAGGATCATCACGATGCTATGAGGCAGAGGTTAAAGATGTCCCAAATGTCCATATTTCCAAGCTGCTGTACCACTCCATCATCTCTTACATCAACTACTCTCTCTTCCCTCAGCACTCTCCTTCCCATCTTTGGTTTCCCTAATTTGCTGCAACATCTCACAGAATTCAAGAACTATATAAAGGAAATGGCTCAAGGGGTTGTGGAGGCTGGCAAGTCTGAAATTTGTGGGTCATGTGTAGGCTTCTCCAGACCCATGTGGCTGCAGGAGCTGATGAACCCAAACCAGCAGTTCAGACCACAGGCTGCTGGCTCACAAAGCTGTGGAAGCTGATGAATCAGGTCACATGATTCAGGCAGCCAACAGACACCTGAGGAAATGCTCTTGATCATTAGCCCTTAGAAAAATGCAAATCAAAATGACAATGAGATACCATATCGCCCCAACCATATTGGCACTAATCCAGAAAACAGAAAATAACAGATGTTGGAGAGGTTGTGGGGAGATTGGAACTCTTATGCACTGCTGTTGAGAATGTAAAATGGTACAACCACTTTGGAAAATGATATGGCACTCCCTTAAAAAGCTAGAAATAGAACTACTGTACGATCCAGCAATCCCACTCCTAGGAATATATCCTATAGAAATAAGAACCATCACACAAATAGACATGCACACCCATGTTCATTGCAGCATTATTCACAGTAGCAAGAAAGATGGAAACAACCTAAATGCCCATCAATGGAATACTATGCAAAGATAAAGAACAATGATGAATCTGCGAAACTTCTCACAACGTGGATTAATCTAGAGGGCATTATACTGAGTGAAATAAGTCAGTTGCTAAAGGACAAATATTTTATGAGACCACTATTATAAGAACTCATGAAAAGGTACACACAGAAAAAAATTATGGTTACAAAGGTGGGCAGGTTGGGGAAGAGGAAATCACTAACTAGATAATAGACAAATATCAACTTCGGTGAAGGGAAAGACAGCACACAATATAGGGGAAGTCAGCACAACTGGACCAAAGCAAAAGCATAGAAGTTTCCTAGACACAACCTAACACTTTGAGGGGCTGAGTTGCTGGGACTGGGGGCTGGGGATCATGGTCTGGGGGACATCTAGGTCAATTGTTAGAACAATTCTTAAAGATAATGTTCTACATCACCATTTGATGAGTAGCGTCTGGGGTCTTTAAAGCTTGTGAGTGGCCATCTAAGATACAGCTATTGGTCCCTTCCTGTCTGGAGCAAAGGAAAATGAAGAAAACCAAAGACACAAGAAAAATATTAGCCCAAAGAACTAAAGGATCACATGAACCAGAGCCTCCAGCAGCCTAAGCCCAGAAGAACTACATGGTTCTGGCTGCTACCACTGACAGGCATCAAAACAGAGTCATGGACAGAGCAGAAGAAAAATGTAGAACAGAATTCAAATTCAGCTAAAAAGACCAGACTTACTGGTCTGACAAAGACTGGAGGAACTCCCGAGACTACAGTCCCCAGACACTCTGCAGACTCAGAACTGAAACCATTTCTGAAGCCCACTTTTTATACAAAGATTCAAAAAAAAAAAAAAAAAACACCTGTTGCTGTTGAGTCAATTCCAACTCATAGCGACCCTATAGGACAGAGTAGAACTGCCCCATAGGGTTTCCAGGGAGCTGCTGGTAGATTCGAACTGCCCACCTTTTGGTTAGCAGCTGAACACTTAACCACTTCGCCACCAGGGCCCCATTAGAAAGGCCTATAAAACAAACAATAACACACGAGGAGCGTGCTTCTTAGTTCAATCAAATATGCGAGACCAAATGGGCAACTTCTGCCTAAAAGCAAGACGAGAAGGCAGGAGGGGACAGGAGCTGGGCGAGTGGGCACAGGGAACCAGGGGTGGAAAGTGAAAGCATGCTGTTACATTTTGGGGACTGCAAGCAATGTCACAAAACAATATGTGTATAAATTTTTGAATGAGAAATTAACTTGAGCTGTAAACTTTCACCTAAAGCACAATAAAATATTTTTTTAAGTTTTTTGATCAGCTAAAAAAAAAATTTTTTTATATTTGTCAGTTAAAAAAGTTTTAGCATGTGCCCCTACTGTTTATTTGTGTATATTTATAAATATTAATACACATTTATAAATATACGCAAATATATATATACAAATAAACAAATATATGTTTGCTTATTTATAAATTATATACATATACTAATATGTGCAGTATAAAACACATCTAAAATAGAAACATTTAAAGATAAGATAAAATATAAATATAAAATCCCATTATTTTCTTCATGTATCCTAGGAGATTGCCCTTTACACCCTACCTTGGAAATCACTTTTCTAACCAACATACAAATAGCTCTCCCTTGGTGAATTTAGACAACCTGGTGGCGTAGTGGTTAAGAGCTACAGCTGATAACCAAAAGGTCGGCTGTTTGAATTTGCTGGGCACTCCTTGGAAACCCTGCGGGGCAGTTCTACTCTGTCCTATAGGGTCACTGTGAGTCAGAATCCACTAGATGGCAACAGGTTTGGTTTGGGTTTTGGCGAGTTCAGTGTGTTTCTTTTTTTCTATTAAAAGGGTTTCTCAGCAATAATTAGAGTAAAGCTCTGTTACTTTTTAAGACTAATGCTTGTCATTAAAACAAAATTTAATGAAAAATTTTAGTGCATTCATAGGTCTTTTAATATTGTTTTCTGTCTTACCTGCTGTTTATAACTGCAACAAATACAAGGAAATATGTACTATGGACTGCAGGAAATCTGATAGTGTCATCAATCTTACTCTAATGACTGCTCTGTTAGCCAAGCACAGCAACTGAAGCATAATTTAAATGTTGATATTCCCTCTTAATATCTATAAGAGTTGTGTAAGATTATATGAGTATGTAATAAAGTACATTTCATTGAGAGTTAAGTTATTTGACATTAAAGAAAGAATTTAGGCATATTTATTACAATTGTTGTTGGTAGGTGCTGTCAATTCAGTCCCAACTCATAGTGACCCTATGTATAACAGAACAAAACACTGCCTGGTCCTGTGCCATCCTTAAAATCATTGCTATGTTTGAGGCCATTGTTGCAGCCACTGTGCCAGTCCATCTTGTAGAGGGTCTTCCTCTTTTTTGTTGACCCTTACCTTACCAATCATGATGCCCTTCTCCAGGTACTGGTCCCTCCTGATAACCTGTCCAAAATACATGAGATGAAGTCTCGTCATTCTCTCTTCCAAGAGGCACTCTGACAGTATTTCTTCCAAGACAGACTTTTTCATTCTTCTGGCAGTCCATGGTATATTCAATATTCTTCACCAGTGCCATAATTCAAAGACATTAATTATTCTTCGGTCTTCCTTATTCATTGTTCAGCTTTCGCCTGCATATGAGGCAATTGAAAATATCATGGCTTGTGCCTTAGTTATCTAGTGCTGCTATAATAGAAATACCACACGTGAATGGCTTTAGCAAAGAAAAGTTTATTTTCTCACAGTAAAGTAGGCTAAAAGTCCAAATTCAGGGTGTCAGCTCTGGGAGAAGGCTTTCTCTCTGTCAGCCTTCTCAACAGTCTTTCCCCAGGCTAGGAGCTTCTCTGTGCAGGGACCCCAGGTCCAAAGGATGCACTCTGCTCCCGACACTGCTTTCTTTGTGGTATGAGGTCCCTCCTCTCTGCTAGCTTCCCTTTCCTTTTATCTCTTGAGAGATAAAAGGTGGTGCACGCCACACCCCAGGGAAATTCCCTTTACATTGGATCAGGGATGTGTCCTGGTAAGGGTGTTACAATCCCACCCTAATCCTCTTTAACATAAAATTACAATTATAAAATGGAGGACAACCACACAATACTGGGAATCATGGCCTAAAAGTTAATATACACATTTTTAGGAGGACATAATTCAATCCAAGACAGCTTGAGTCAGGTGCACCTTAGTCCTCAAAGTGACACCTTTGCTTTTTAACACTTTGAAGAGGTCTTCTGCAGCAGATTTGCCCAATGCAGTATGTCGTTTGATTTCCTGACTGCTGCTTCCATGGGTGTTCATTGTGGATCCAAGTTAAATGAAATCCTTGACAAGGTCAATCTTTTCTCCATTTGTCATAATGTTGCTTATTGGTCCAGTTGTGAGGGTTTTTGTTTTCTTTACCTTGAGGTGTAATCCATACTGAAGGCTGTGTTTGAATTTTGATCTTCATAAGTAAGTGCTTCAAGTCCTCTTTGCCTTCAGCAAGAAAGGTTGTGGCATCTGCATATTGCAGGTTGTTAATGAGTCTTCCTGGAATTGCGATGCCACATTCTTCTTCATATAGTCCAACTTCTCAGGTTATTTTCTTAGCATAGAGATTGAATAAGTATGATGAAAGGATACAACACTGACGAATACCTTTCTTGATTTTAAACCATGCAGTATTCCATTACTATGTTGGGACAACTACCTCTTGGTCTATTTACAGTTTCCACATGAGCACAATTAAGTGTTCTGGAATTCCCACTCTTCACAATGTTATCCATGATCTGTTATGATCCATACAGTCTAATGCCTTTGCATTGTCAATAAAACACCGGTAAACATCTTTCTGATATTCTCTGCTTTCAGCCAAGATCTGTCTGACATCAGCAATGATATCCCTCATTCCAAGTCCTCTTCTGAATCAGCTTGAATTTCTGGCAGTTCCCTGTCTATGTACTGCTGCAAGCACTTTTGAATTATCTTCAGCAGAATTTTACTTGTGTGCGATATTAATGATATTGTTAGATAATTTCCACATTCTGTTGGATCATTTTTCTTTGGAATGGGCACAAATATGGATCTCTCCCAGTCAGTTGACTATCTTCCAAATTTCTTGGCATAGACGAGTGAGCAACCTCCAGCGCTGCATCCATTTGTTGAAACATCTCAATTGGTATTCCATCAATTCCTGGAGACTTGTTTTTTGCCAGTGTCTTCACTGCAGCTTGGACTTCTTCCTTCAGTACCATCTGTTCTTGATCATATTTTACCCCCTGAAATGGTTGAACATTGGCCAATTCTTTTTGGTATAGTGACCCTGTGTATTCCTTGCATCTTCTTTTGATGTTTCCTATGTTGTTCAATGTTTTCCCCATAGAATCCTTCAAAATGGCAACTTGAGTCTTGAATTTTTTCTTCAGTTCTTTCAGCTTGAGAAATGCCGAGCTTGTTCTTCCCTTTTGATTTTCTAACTCCAGGTCTTTTCTCAATTCATTATAATATTTTTCTTTGTCTTCTTGACCTGCTCTTTGAAATCTACTGTCCAGCTCTTTTACATTTCTTCCATATGCTTTAGCTACTCTATATTCAATAGCACGTTTCAGAGTCTCTTCTGACATCCATTTTGGTATTTTCTTTCTTTCGTTTGGCTTTCTTCAGGTATGTTGTCCTTGATGCCAGCCCACAATTTGTCTGCTCTTTGGTCTTTAGTGTTCAATGCATTAAATCTATACTTGAGATGGTCTCTAATTTCAGGTGGTATGTAATCAAGGTCATATTTTGGGTCTCATGGACTTGTTTTAATTTTCTTCATCTTCAACTTGAACTTTCATATGAGCAATTGATGGTCTGTTCTGCAGTGGGCCCCTGGCCTTGTTCCAACTGATGATATTGAGCTTTCCAATCATCTCTTTCCACAGACCTAGTCAATTTGATTACTGTGTTTTTCAGCCTGTGAGGTCCACATTTATAGTTGCTGTTTATGTTTTTGGAAAAAGGTATTTCCAGTGAATAGTTCGTTGGTCTTGCAATTTTTTCATGTGATCTCTGGTGTCATTTCTATCACCAAGGCCATATTTCCCAACTACCAATCCTTCTTTGTTTCCAGCTTTCACATTCCAATCACCAGTAATTATCAATGCATCTTGATTGCATGTTTGATCAATTTCAGACTGCAGAAATTGGTAAAAAATATTTAATTGCCTCATCTTTGGCATTAGTGATTGGTGTGTAAATTTAAATAATAGTCGTATTAACTTGTCTTCCTTGTAGGCATATGGATATTATTCTATCACTGACAGCATTGTACTTCAGGATAGATCTTGAAATGTTCTTTTTGAGGATGAATGCAAAGCCATTCCTCTTCAATTTGTCATTCCCAGCATAGTAGACCATATGATTATTTGATTCAAAATGACCAATACCTGTCCATTTCAGCTCACTAATGCATAGGATGTTCATGTGTTCCATTTCATTTTTGACAATTTCCAATTTTCCTTGTTCATACTTTGTACATTCCATGTTCCAATTATTGACGAATGTTTGCAGCTGTTTCTTCTCATTTTGAGTTGTACCATATCAGCAAATGAAGGTCCTAAAAATTTGACTCCATCCACGTCATTAAGGTCAACTCTACCTTGATGAGGCAGCTCTTCCCCAGTCATATTTTGAGTGTCTTCCAACCTGAGGGATTAATCTGGCACTCAGCTCTTCCCCAGTCATATTTTGAGTGTCTTCCAACCTGAGGGATTAATCTGGCACTATATAAGACAGGATTTTGCTGCTGTTCATAAGGTTTTCACTGGCCAATTTTTTCAGAAGTAGACCACCTAGTCTATCTTAGTCTGGGAAGTCCACTGAAACCTGTCCACCAAGGAAGACCCTGTTGGTATTTGAAGTACTGGTGGCACAGCTTTCAGAATCACAGCAACACACAAGCCACCACAGTATGACAAACTGAGAGATGCGTGGTGGTTATTACAAGTAGAGTAACTAATCAGGTTTAGAGTCTGATTTTCCAATAGGTCTCCAAGTTGTTTAGAAGTAGCACACAACAAATAAAAGTTCTTAAATTTCTTAAAAGCAATTTTTAAAATTTCAGTTACTTCTAGATTTAAATATAAGGCAAGTTCTTTTATTACTTCATTAACGATTCTGGTCTTAAATGTTTCCATTTTGTAAGTTTAGAGATCTCTCCCTGAAATGTAGTTTCCTCAACCATTTGTATCATCTGTTTTGTGTGGCTTCTGCATGCTGGTTAGTTTCTAAACAAAACCCCAGATCTTGTGTGGTAAAACTGAAATGCTTTGTAAATTATTTCCAGGCAGCTGGGAATTGAGTTCATACTACATGCTCTGTGATGTTTGAGTTTCAAGATGTTTTCTGCTCTTCTTCAGTGAGTTTTGCAAGTGAAAATTAAATTCACTGTCACTTTCCACAAAGAGTTAGAAGATTACTGGAGTTTTTCCTTGCCTGCCTTCGTTCTGAGTAAATTTTGTTCAACATTATTTGTAAATTGGTGCTGATCATTGAGAGTTACTTTGTTTCCTTTTACAATCTCTAGGTTGCTTGTCTCTTCACAAATTAGGAACTAATTTGGGTGGATGTCATATGGTTTTGGGAAAAATTCCAGTTATTAGGACTTGGAAAAAATAAGTAACTCATAAGAAGTGAAAAAAACTGGGCATTAAGAAAAACCCCTATGCATACATTAATTGTAACACCATGGATGGGATAAACAACCTATCAAACTGACCAAAGCTTACCTTAATTTGTGCAGATTAGTGCAGTTTCCCTAGGCCCAAAAGGATGAGAGGTGGAGTGGGGAATAGTTCAGAAAGATCATAAAAATCACTGTCTTTGCTTGAAAGAGGAAAATACATGACAAGATGCTATTCTGTTCTTACCACTGCATGCTTTTCTTGGGGTTGGGGTGAGGGTTCAGTTATAGTATCTATGAAGGGCTGGGTTGGGAAAGTCTGTATCCTCACTGCAAAAACTGAATAAGTTCTTCCTGTAGCAGCAGAAGAAGGAAACTACAAAGACTAAGTTTATGTATCAATTTGGCTAGGCTATGGTGCCCAGGTGTTTGGTCAAACACTACTCTAGATGTTGTTATAAAGTATTTTTAAAAAACCAAACTAGAGGATGGGGCCAAGATGGCGGACTAGGTAGACGCTACCTCGGATCCCTCTTGCAACAAAGACTCAGAAAAACAAGTGAATCGATCACATACATAACAATCTACGAACCCTGAACAACAAACATACATTTAGAGACGGAGAACGAACAAATACGGGGAAGCAGTGACTGTTTTCAGAGCCTGGAGCCAGCGTCCCAGTCAGGTAACCTTGGCACCAGGCTTAGGTCTGGGCCCAGGGGAGCTGAACTCAAAAATCTTCTGACGGCACAAACAAGGGGTGCAGCCCTACCCCCCTGAACTGACCACGGGAGGGGGCCCAGCCAGTCCGCGCTGGCGACATGGCGACATGGCTGGTGGGAGAAGTCCCCGGGAGGCAGTGACTGGTTTTGGAGCCAGGAGTGCAGCGTCCCAGCCAGGGAACCTTGGCGCCAGGCTTTTGACTGGGCGCTGTCATGGCGCAAGCATCGGGCGCAGCTCTACTCCCCTGAACTAACCCCGGGAGGGGGCCCAGCCGGTCCGCGGGGGCCGCGCAGCAATGTGGCTGGTGGGACGAGAAGTCCCCGGGAGGCAGCGACTGATTTTGGAGCCGGGAGTGCAGCGTCCCAGCAGGGGAACCTTGACACTGGGCTTTGGATTGGCAGCGGAGGATATGACCGTGGCTTCAGCGGCCCAGACCCTCGGGGGCAATCTCCACACAGCCAGCACACATAGGCGACACGCCCCTTGGGAATCTCAGATAAAATAGTCATTCCAAGCAAGACAAGCAACTTTGGCTATATTCCGAGGTGCTACCCTCCTATTTCTCTGAACCCTCCCCCACCCTTCCCAGGCGGCTTCATTAACATTGGAATTTCCTGAGCCAGAGGGAGAAAGGCTCCGGCTCCGCGGTGGCTTTGCTTCCCCCCCCCTTTTTTCTTTTTTGGTCTTTTCCTAACCCATTCTTCCGGCCTGAGAGAAGGAACCACAAAAAACCCAGGGACCAAAAATCCATCCCTAAATGGACTAAAAACACAGAACCAGCTACAGCCAAGCATATAAGATCCAAATCTCGGACTTTCATCCTTACAGGGAACAAGGTGGCAGTTATAACCCAAAGGCAGTTCTGACAGGGATCTGGCTGCATTTTTTTAGTGGATTTTCTGGAAAAACAAGTTTCCCAGATCTGATATCTCTGCTTATTGAACAGAGCCCTCACTGACCCACAACAGGGAACTGAGGGCTGAAGCTCCCCCCAGACCACCTAGCCTCTTGCCTTAGGGGTCTAAGGAGGGTGACACCTACCAATCAGTAGAGGTACTTGCATTGGGGGCCTAAGGTACAGCTGCAGAGCCCTCCCACCAAGGTGCTATAGGAATAGAGACACACCTACCTCACTGACACTTGGGGGAAGCCTGTCAGCATCCTGCCCCCCCCCCGGAGGGTGAACCCCAGCTGCTAATAGAATCTGGTGCACACAACTATCACCACTACTTCTCGAGGTGGATAGATGTTAGGGTGCAGCACACACTTGATGACCCAAAATCAGATTCTACTCAAGAATAGTGAATAGACTCAGGCATATATATCTGGCAACAGCCCAAACCAGCTGGTAATAGGTCATAAGTAAGTCAAGGGCTACAACAAACAAGACAGCACAATCTAGTAGCCCATCCACGTATATTGAAAGAAAACAAAACAAGATAAGACTCAGTGAGCAATTATAGAATAAACCACTGCTATCTTAGTAATGACTCGGAGACAGCAGTCGATATCAAACCACATAAAGAAGCAGACCATGACAGCTTCTCCAACCCCCCAAACAAAAGAATCAAAATCTTTCCCAAATGAAGATACAATCCTGGAACTGCCAGATGCAGAATATAAAAAACGAATTTACAGAATGCTTCATTTTTTTTCAAGACATCAGAAATGAAATAATGTAAACTGCAGAAAAAGCCAAGGAACACACTGATAAAACAGTTGAAGAACTCAAAAAGATTATTCAAGAACATTGTGGAAAAATTAATAAGTTGCAAGAATCCATAGAGAGACAGCATGCAGAAATCCAAAAGATTAACAATAAAATTACAGAATTAGACAACGCAATAGGAAGTCAGAGGAGCAGACTCGAGCAATTAGAATGCAGAGTGGGACATCTGGAGGACCAGGGAATTAACACCAACATAGCTGAAAAAAAAATCAGATAAAAGAATTAAAAAAAATGAAGAAACCCTGAGAATCATGTGGGACTCTATCGAGAAGGATAACCTGCGGGTGATTGGAGTCCCAGAACAGGGAGGGAGGGCAGAAAACACAGAGAAAATAGTTGAAGATCTGCTGACAGAAAACTTCCCTGACATCATGAAAGACGAAAGGATATCTATCCAAGATGCTCGTCGAACCCCATACAAGATTGATCCACAAAGAAAAACACCAAGGCATATTATCATCAAACTTGCCAAAACCAAAGATAAAGAGAAAATTTTAAAAGCAGCCAGGGAGAAAAGAAAGATCTCCTTCAATGGAGAATCAGTAAGAATAAGTTCAGACTACTCAGCAGAAACCATGCAGGCAAGAAGGCAATGGGATGACATATACAGAGCACTGAAGGAGAAAAACTGCCAGCCAAGGATCATATATCCAGCAAAACTCTCTCTGAAATATGAAGGCGAAATTAAGATATTTACAGATAAACACAAGTTTAGAGAATTTGCAAAAAAACAAACCAAAGCTACAAGAAATACTAAAGGATATTGTTTGGTCAGAAAAACAATAATATCACATACCAGCACAACACAAGGTCACAAAACAGCACATCCTGATATCAACTCAAATAGGGAAATCACAAAAACAAATTACGATTAATTGTAAAAAATGCTCATAACAGGTTATCATTGAAGTCAATATGTAAAAGATCACAATAATCAAAAAGAGTTACTAAATACAGGTGGCATAGAACTGCCATATGGAGAGGGATACAAGGCGATACAGAACAATATAAGTTAGGTTTTTACTTAGAAAAATAAGGGTAAATATTAAGGTAACCACAAAGAAGTATAACAACTCCAGAACTCAAGATAAAAGCCAAGAAAAACTTAACGACTCAACAAACATAAAGTCAAACACTACGAAAATGAGGATCTCACAATTTACTAAGAAAAATGTCTCAGCACAAAAAAGTAAGTGGAAAAATGAAATTGTCAACAACACACATAAAAAGGCATCAAAATGACAACACTAAACAATAATTTATCTATAATTACGGTGAATGTAAATGGACAAAATGCACCAATAAAGAGACAGAAAGTCTCAGACTGGATAAAGAAACACGATCCATCTATATGCTGCCTACAAGAGACACACCTTAGACTTAGAGACACAAACAAACAAAAACTCAAAGGATGGGAAAATATATATCAAGCAAACAATAAGCAAAAAAGAAGAGGAGTAGCAATATTAATTTCTGACAAAATAGACTTTAGACTTAAATCCACCCCAAAGGATAAAGAAGGACGCTATATAATGATAAAAGGGAAAATTGATCAGGAAGACATAACCATATTAAATATTTATGCACCCAATGACAGGGCTGCAAGATACATAAATCAAATTTTAACAGAACTGAAAAGTGAGATAGACACCTCCACAATTATAGTAGGAGACTTCAACACACCACTTTCGGAGAAGGACAGGACATCCAGTAAGAAGCTCAATAGAGACACGGAAGACCTACTTACAACAATCAACCAACTTGACCTCATTGACTTATACAGAACTCTCCACCCAACTGCTGCAAAGTATACCTTCTTTTTCTAGCGCACATGGAACATTCTCTAGAATAGACCACATATTAGGTCATAAACCTTTGCAGAATCCAAAACATCGAAATATTACAAAGCATCTTCTCAGACCACAAGGGAATAAAACTAGAAATCAATCACAGAAAAACTAGGGAAAAGAAATCAAATACTTGGAAACTGAACAATACCCTCCTGAAAAAAGACTGGGTTATAGAAGACATGAAGGAGGGAATAAGGAAATTCATAGAATGCAACGAGAATGAAAATACTTCCTATCAAAACCTCTGGGACACAGCAAAAGCAGTGCTCAGAGGCCAATTTATATCGATAAATGCACACATACAAAAAGAAGAAAGAGCCAAAATCAGAGAACTGTCCCTACAACTTGAACAAATAGAAAGTGAGCAACAAAAGAATCCATCAGACACCAGAAGAAAACAAATAATGAAAATTAGAGCTGAACTCAATGAATTAGAGAACAGAAAAACAATTGAAAGAATTAACAAAGCCAAAAGCTGGTTCTTTGAAAAAATTAACAAAATTGATAAACCATTGGCTAGACTGACTAAAGAAATACAGGAAAGGAAACAAATAACCCGAATAAGAAACGAGAAGGGACACATCACAACAGACCCAACTGAAATTAAAAGAATCATATCAGATTATTACGAAAAGTTGTACTCTAACAAATTTACAAACCTAGAAGAAATGGATGAATTCCTGGAAAAACACTACCTGCCTAAACTAACACATTCAGAAGTAGAACAACTAAATAGACCCATAACAAAAAAAGAGATTGAAACGGTAATCAAAAAACTCCCAACAAAAACAAAGCCCTGGCCCGGACGGCTTCACTGCAGAGTTCTACCAAACTTTCAGAGAAGAGTTAACACAACTACTACTAAAGGTATTTCAAAGCATGGAAAATGACGGAATACTACCCAACTCATTCTATGAAGCCACCATCTCCCTGATACCAAAACCAGGTAAAGACATTACCAAAAAAGAAAATTACAGACCTATATCCCTCATGAACATAGATGCAAAAATCCTCAACAAAATTCTAGCCAATAGAATTCAACAACATATCAAAAAAATAATTCACCACGACCAAGTGGGATTTATACCACGTATGCAAGACTGGTTTAATATTAGAAAAACCATTAATGTAATCCACCACATAAATAAAACAAAAGACAAAAACCACATGATCTTATCCATTGATGTAGAAAAGGCATTTGACAAAGTCCAACACCCATTTATGATAAAAACTCTCACCAAAATAGGAATTGAAGGAAAATTCCTCAACATAATAAAGGGCATCTATGCAAAGACAACAGCCAGCATCACTCTAAATGGAGAGAACCTGAAAGCATTTCCCTTGAGAACGGGAACCGGACAAGGATGCCCTTTATCACCGCTCTTATTCAACATTGTGCTAGAAGTCCTAGCCAGAGAAATTAGGCTAGACAAAGAAATAAAGGGCATCCGGATTGGCAAGGAGGAAGTAAAATTATCTCTATTTGCAGATGACATGATCTTATACACAGAAAAACCTAAGGAATCCTCCAGAAAACTACTGAAACTAATAGAAGAGTTTGGTAGAGTCTCAGGTTATAAGATAAACATCCAAAAATCACTTGGATTCCTCTACATCAACAAAAAGAACATCGAAGAGGAAATCACCAAATCAATACCATTCACAGTAGCCCCCAAGAAGATAAAATACTTAGGAATAAATCTTACCAAGGATGTAAAAGACCTATACAAAGAAAACTACAAAGCTCTACTATAAGAAATTCAAAAGACATACTTAAGTGGAAAAACATACCTTGCTCATGGATAGGAAGACTTAACATAGTAAAGATGTCTATTCTACCAAAAGCCATCTATACATACAATGCACTTCCGATCCAAATTCCAATGTCATATTTTAAGGTGATAGAGAAACAAATCTCCAACTTCATATGGAAGGGAAAGAAGCCTCGGGTAAGCAAAGCATTACTGAAAAAGAAGAAGAAAGTGGGAGGCCTCACTCTACCTGATTTCAGAACCTATTATACAGCCACAGTAGTCAAAACAGCCTGGTACTGGTACAACAACAGGCACATAGACCAGTGGAACAGAATTGAGAACCCAGATATAAATCCATCCACATATGAGCAGGTGATATTTGACAAAGGCCCAGTGTCAGTTAATTGGGGAAAAGATAGTCTTTTTAACAAATCGTGCTGGCATAACTGGATATCCATTTGCAAAAAAATGAAACAGGACCCATACCTCACACCATGCACAAAAACTAACTCCAAGTGGATCAAAGACCTAAACATAAAGACTAAAACGATAAAGATCATGGAAGAAAAATAGGGACAACGTTAGGAGCCCTAATACAAGGCATAAACAGAATACAAAACATTACCAAAAATGACGAAGAGAAACCAGATAACTGGGAGCTCCTAAAAATCAAACACCTATGCTCATCTAAAGACTTCACCAAAAGAGAAAAAAGACCACCTACAGACTGGGAAAGAATTTTCATCTGTGACATCTCTGACCAGCGCCTGATCTCTAAAATCTATATGATTCTGTCAAAACTCAACTACAAAAAGACAAACAACCCAATCAAGAAGTGGGCAAAGGATATGAACACACACTTCACTAAAGAAGATATTCAGGCAGCTAACAGATACATGAGAAAATGCTCTTGATCATTAGCCATTGGAGAAATGCAAATTAAAACTACGATGAGATTCCATCTCACTCCAACAAGGCTGACATTAATCCAAAAAAACACAAAGTAATAAATGTTGGAGAGGCTGCGGAGAGATTGGAACTCTTATACACTGCTGATGGGAATGTAAAATGGTACAACCACTTTGGAAATCTATCTGGCTTTATCTTAAACAGTTAGAAATAGAACTACCATACAACCCAGAAATCCCACTCCTCGGAATATACCCTAGAGAAACAAGAGCCTTCACACAAACAGATATATGCACACCCATGTTTATTGCAGCTCTGTTTACAATAGCAAAAAGCTGGAAGCAACCAAGGTGTCCATCAACGGATGAATGGTTAAATAAATTGTGGTATATTCACACAATGGAATGCTACGCATTGATAAAGAACAGTGACGAATCTGTGAAACATTTCATAACATGGAGGAACCTGGAAGGCATTATGCTGAGTGAAATTAGTTGCAAAAGGGCAAATATTGTATAAGACCACTATTATAAGATCTTGAGAAATAGTATAAACTGAGAAGAACACATACTTTTGTGGTTACGAGGCGGGGAGGGAGGGAGGGAGGGAGGGAGGGAGAGGGTTTTTTACTGATTAATTAGTAGATAAGAACTCCTTTAGGTGAAGGGAAGGACAACACTCAATACATGGAAGGTTAGCTCAATTGGACTGGACCAAAAGCAAAGAAGTTTCCGGGATAAAATGAATGTTTCAAAGGTCAGCGGAGCAAGGGCTGGGGTTTGGGGACCATGGTTTAAGGGGACTTCTAAGTCAATTGGCAAAATAATTCTATTATGAAAACATTCTGCATCCCACTTTGAAATGTGGCGTCTGGGGTCTTAAATGCTAACAAGCGGCCATCTAAGATGCATCAATTAGTCTCAACCCACCTGGAGCAAAGGAGAATGAAGAATACCAAGGTCGCACGACAACTAAGAGCCCAAGAGACAGAAAGGGCCACATGAACCAGAGACCTACATCATCCTGAGACCAGAAGAACTAGTTGGTGCCCGGCCACAATTGATGTCTGCCCTGACAGGGAGCACAATAGAGATCCCCTGAGGGAGCAGGAGATCAGTAGGATGCAGACCCCAAATTCTCATAAAAGGACCATACTTAATGGTCTGACTGAGACTAGAGGAATCCCGGCAGTCATGGTCCCCAAACCTTCTGTTGGCCCAGGACAGGAACCATCCCGAAGACAACTCATCAGACATGGAAGGGACTGGACAGTGGGTAGGAGAGAGATGCTGATGAAAAGTGAGCTAATTATATCAGGTGGACATTTGAGACTGTGTTCGCATCTCCTGTCTGGAGGGGGGATGGGAGGATAGAGAGAGTTGGAAGCTGGCAAAATTGTCATGAAAGGAGAGACTGGAAGAGCTGACTCATTAGGGGGAGAGCAAGTGGGAGTACAGAGTAAGATGTATATAAACTTATATGTGACAGACTGACTTGATTTGTAGACGTTCACTTGAAGCTCAATAAAAGTTAATAAAAAAAAAAACTAGTTGCCATAGAGTACATCCCAACTTATGGCGACCTCATGTGTTTTATGTGATTAAATCCGTTGACCTCAAGTAAAGCAGGTTTCCCTCTATAATGTGATTGACTCTCATCCAATCACTTGAAGGCCTTAAAGCAATAAGAGACATTTTCCAAGGGAGTATTCTGCCTCCAGACTGTAAATGGACATATTGACAAAATTCCTCTCCTTCCACCACCATCTGACCTAACCTTTGGGACACCAGATTGCTGGAATCCACAGCCTGTTGACTAACCTAAAGATTCTGGGACACAGACTTGTGTAATTTCCAGCCTGTCACCTGACCTATAGATTTTGAACTTGCCAGCCCCCACAATTGCATAAGCCAAATCCTCAAAAATAAGTCTCTCAAGAAGGTGGACCAAGATGGTGGAGTAGCCAGATGCTTCTGGTGGTCCCTCTTACAACAAAGCCCGCCCCCAAAAGCTAATCAGATATATATGGCAATATAGGAGCCTTGAACATCAAAGGCAAAGTTGAGGAATCCGACTGAGTGGCAGGGGGAGGGAGAGATGGTTCAGAAGCAATGAGGAGTTACCAGACCTAACCCCATGGGAACTGGCACCCTGCAGGCCGAATCAGCTGATGAGTGCAGTGAGGCAAATAGCGTCATTTGGAAGACGTTTTCCACATTGGGAGAGAACGAGCAGTGGAGAGTCTGCTCAAACCTCCAGAACCAGTGAGAATTAGCCCTCAATCAGCAAACGATAAGTACATGCATCTAACCTATCACATGGATCAAAAAACACCCCGTTTGGGAAGAAACTCTCCCTGCTCCACACTGGGTCCCAGACCAGCTTCAGCAATTGCCAATTGGCATTTCCTCTGGAACAGAAGTAGAGCCCTTCTCATGCCCTGAGCCATTCTATAGGCCTGGGAGAGAGAGAGAAAAAAAATAATAAACAAGAATAAATAACCTGCCAGCCCCCCCTAAGCTGGGAACTCAGGGCAGGTACAGCTCCTTTGCTTAGGCACAGGTATAAAGGATCCATGGACTTTGAATGCCTCTCAGCCCTGTATAGACCTGTGTGGGCCCATTTCCACTGTGTAGGCCCTCATTAGCACAGTACGACAGAGTATATACCTGAAGCCTAACTTTACTGTATCAGCTATAGGGTGGAGTGGCAGGTTTGTGACATTTGAAACCTCTCTGCCCATTAAGCAGAGTCCTCACCCACATCAGGGGCCTGAGAACTGGTAGGTCCACCCATGCCACGTAGCCACCTGCAACAGGGGTCCAAGACTAAGTGGTGCCTCCCAGGCCTTACAGCCAACAGCATTGGATGCCCGTACTGTGGCTGCAAAACCTACTCACCTATGCACCCTAGGGAACAGCGCCACTCTTTCCTCCCAGACACATGGGGGCAACAGTCAGCCCCCTACCTTGCTCAGCATGTGATCCTCTACTGCAGGCAGATACCTGTGCCTACTCCAATCACCCCTGCCTATCTAGGACTGTAGATAAAAGCCTATACCACACACTTGGTGACCAACTATCTGGACACCTGAGCTGAATCCACACAAGAAAAGTAAATGGACTTCTGGGCTCACATACCTAGTAATAGCTCTAGCCACCTGGAGACAGGACATTAGAGCTTCAAAGGTGCCAATAATCAAACTAGCTCACACAAGAAGCCTATTTGGGCATATCAAAACAAAACAAACCAAGAAGCTAGGACACATTAAGCAAACAAAATAAAAAAATATAATAACGTATTGATGGCTCAAAGACAACAGTCAATACCAAATCACATAAAGGGGCAGACCATGATGGCTTCAGCAAGCTCCCAAATCAAAGAATCAAGAAATCTTCCAGAGGAAGCAAACTTCTTGGAATTACTGGAGGTAGAATACAAAAGGTTAATATACAGAACTCTTCAAGAGATCAGAAAGGAGATCAGGCAAAACACAGAACAGCCAAGGAACACAGAGACAAACCAAGAGAGGAATCTAAGATTATACAAGAGCACAATGACAAATTTAACAGGCTTCAAGAATCCATAGAGAGACAGCAAAGAGAAATCCAGAAGATTAACAGTAAAATTTCAGAGGCGAGGCCAATATGGTGGAGTAGTCAGACACATCAGGTGGCCCCTCTTACAACAAAGACATGAAAAAACAAGTGAATTATATATGACAAGCTAGGAGCCCTGAATATCAAAGGCAAAATTAAGAAATTGGCCTGAGCAGCAGGGGGTGGAGAGATGACTCAGAAGCAGCAAGGAGTTGCAGGACCAGACTCGGTGGGAACCAGCGCCCCTTAGCCCGATCCACTTGCAGCAGCACAGCAGGGCTGGCAGTAGCGTTCGGGACATGGTTACCTCAGCAAAAGAGAGTGAGAGAGAGGCACAGGCCAGATCTCCTGTCAGTAGCGTTCAGACCACGGTTTCCTTAGCCACAGAGAGCGAGCAGAACAGAATCTACTCATGCCTCCGGAATCAGTGAAGAGCAGCTTTCTAGGAATAAGATAAGTACTTGTGTCTAATTACTGCATGGATCAAATAGCTCCCCTTTTGAAAGAACTCTCTCCCATTTATCTGACCCTCCGCCCTCTGCCCCAGGCCCCGAGCTGCCTTCAGTGACAATCGATTTCCCTGGACCTGAGATAGATCCTGCTGCACACCCAGAGCCATTCTTCCAGCCTTGGAGAAGGAACAAATTAACAAGCAAGGAAAAAAATAATCTGCTGGCTCCCCTAAACTTGGAACTTAGGGCAGAAGCGGATCCTGTCCAGGAACAAGCTGTCCACAGACTTTGAAACCTTTTCACCCCTGCATAGACCCATGTGGCCCCTTTTCAGCAGCTAGTTTCTTGATGCCACAGTGCAAGGGTGTATGTGCCTGAGATCTGACATTAACTGTTTCAGCTGTGCGGTGGAGAGGTGGGTTTTTGACATTTGACAGCACTCTGTCTATCAAACAAGGTCCTCACCTACCCACATTAGGGGACTGAGGACTGGCGGCTACAGCCATACCAACTAGCCAACCATGACAGGGGTCCAAGGACAAGTGATGCCTTCTAGTCCTTACAGTTAAAGCATTGGGTGCCTATGGTACAGATGCAGAGCCCACCCACCTGTGCGCTCTAGAGAACAGGGATGCGCCTTCCTCACAGACACTTGAGGGATGGTTGTCAGCCTGCTGCCTTGCTCAGTGTGACCTCGGCTGCAACAAGAAACCTGTGCATACACCAATCACCACTGCTTCTCTAAGACCATAGGTGACAGCCTGCACCACACACATGGTGAATGACTACCTGGACACCAGAGCTGAATCCATATAACAAAAGTGAATGGAGATGGTGGGGCCAAGATGGCTGACTAGGTAGAAGCTACCTCAGATCCCTCTTGCAACAAACTCGGAAAAACAAGTGAATCGATCATATGCATGACAGTCTACGAACACGGACCATCAAACACAGATCTAAAGAGTTGACCTCAATGACAGAGACTCAGCCAGCACAAGCAGGCTGCACACTGATGCAGCTAATGAGAGAACGAGCAACCATGGGGAAGCAGCGACAGTTTTTGGAGCCTGGAGCCAGCATCCCAGTCAGAAAACCTTGGTGCTGGCCTTTGACTGGGCGCAGGAGAGCTGAGCATGGCATCCTGAGATGGCGCAAACACGGGACGCAGCCCTAGCCCTCTAAAGTGACCTCAGGGGAAGCCCACCAGTGCACGCAGGCAGCCCAGTGATGCAGCTGACAGGAGGAGAAGTCACTGGGAGGCAGCAACTGGTTTTGGAGCCTGGATTGCGGCATCCCAGCCGGGGAACCTTGGCACTGGGCTTTGGACTGGGAGAGGAGGAACTGACCACGGCTTCTGAGACAGCACAAGCACAGGAGGTGGGCCTGAGCCTTGGGGGCAATCTCGACCCAGCCAGCCCACACAGACTACACACCCCTTGGGAATCTCAGATAAAACAGTCATCACCAAGCAAGATAAGCAACTTTGTCTGTATTCCTGGGTGCTACTGTCTCCTATCTATCTGATCCCTCCCCTCTCTTCCCAGGTGGCTTCATTAACATTGGAATTTCCTGGGCCAGAGAGTGAAGTGCTCTGCAGTTTGTTTTTGTTTTGTTTTTTTATCTTTTCCTAACCCATTCTCCTGACCTGAGAGAAGCAGCTACAAAAAACCCAGGGACCAAAAATCCTTCCCTGACTTCCCGAAATTGGAATAAAAATACAGAACCAGCTCCAGCCAACCATATGAGACCCACAGTCTTGCGCTTTCATCCCTGCAGGCAACAAGGTGGCTATTATAATGCAAAGGCAATTCTGATAGTAATCTGACTGTAATTGTTTTAGCGAATTACTGGAAAGACAACTTCTCCAGGTCTGATATCTATACCTATTAAACAGAGCCCTCACTGACCCACAACGGGGAAATGAGGGCTGAAACTCCACCCAGACCACCTACCCTCCTGCCATAGGGGTCTGAGAATAGCAACACCTACCAATCTGTAGAGGTACATGCATTGGGTGCCTAAGGTACAGCTGCAGAGCCCACCCACCAAAGTGCTTTAGGAATAGAGACACACCTACCTTACTGGCACTTGGGGGGAGCCCGTCAGCATCCTGGACCCCTTGGAGTGTGACCCCCTGCTGCTACTAGAATCTGGTGCACACAACTATCACCACTACTCCTCTAAGTGAATAGGTGACAGTCTACACCACACACTCGGTGACCCCAAATCAGATTCTACTCAAGAATAGTGAATGGACTCTTAGTCTTATATATCTGGTAACAGCCCAAACCAGCTGGTAATAGGACATAAAAGATTCAAAGGCTACAACAATCAAGACAGCACAATCTAGTAGCCCATCAACGTATATTGAAAGAAAACAAAGAAAGATAAGACTCAGTGAGCAAATATAAACCATTACAATATTTATAGATGGCTTGGAGACAGCAGTCGATATCAATCCACATAAAGAAGCAGACCATGATTGCTTCTACAACTCCCCAAATTAAAGAATCAAAATCTTTCCCAAATGAAAATACAATCCTAGAATGGCCACATGCATAATATAAAAAACTAATTTACAGAATGCTTCAAGACATCAGGGCTGACCTCAGAAGTGAAATAAGGAAATCTACAGACAAAGCCAAGGAACACACTGATAATGCAGTTGAAGAAATCAAAAAGATTATTCAAGAACATAGTGGAAAAATTAATAAGCTGCAAGAATCCATGGAGAGACAGCATTCAGAAATCCAAAAGATTAACAGTAGAATTACAGAACTAGACAACTCAATAGGAAGTCAGAGGAGCAGAATTGAGCAATTGGAATGCAGAGTGGGCGAGTTGGAGGATAAGGCAATTGACACCAATATAAAAAATTTGAAGAAAAATCAGATAAAAGAATTAAAAACAATGAAGAAACCCTAAGAATCATGTGGGACTGTATCAAGAAGAATAACTTGCGTGTGATTGGATTTCCAGAACACGGAGGGATAACAGAAAATACAGATAAAATAATTGAAGATCTGTTTGCAGAAAACTTCCCTGACATCATGAAAAACGAAAGGATATCTATCCACGATGCTCATCGAACCCCATACAAGATTGATCCCAAAAGAAAATCACCAAGACATATTATCAAACTTGCCAAAACCAAAGATAAAGAAAAAATTTTAAAAGCAGCCAGGGATAAAAGAAAGGTCTCCTGCAAAAGAAAATCAATAAGAATAAGTTCAGACTACTCAGCAGAAACCATACAGTCAAGAAGGCAATGGGATGACATATATACAGCACTGAAGGAGAAAAACTGCCAGCCAAGGATCATATATCCCGCAAAACTCTCTCTCAAATATGAAGGTGAAATTAAAACATTTACAGATAAACACAAGCTTAGAGAATTTGCAAAAACCAAAACAAAGCTATAAGAAATCCTAAAGGAAATTGGTCAGAAAATCAATGATATCAGATACCAACACAACACAAGGTCACAGAACAGAACATCCTGATATCAACTCAAATAGGGAAATCACAAAAACAAATTAAGATTAATTTTAAGAAGAAAAAAATGCTCAAAACAGGGAATCATTGAAGTCATTACGTAAAAGACCACAATAATGAAAAAGAGGGACTAAATACAGGAGGCATAGAAATGCCATATGGAGAGGAAAACAAGGCGATATAGGACAATACAAGTTAGGTTTTCACTTAGAAAAATAGGAGTAAATGTTAAGGTAAGCACAAAGAGGTCAAACAATTCCATACCTCAAAAGAAAAACCAAGAAAAACATAATGACTCAGCAAACATAAATTCAACTACTATGAAAATGAGGAACACAGAATTTACAAAGAAAAACGTCTCAGCACAAAAAAATAAGTGCAAAACTGGAATTGTCAACAACACAGACAAAAAGGCATCAAAATGACAACACTAAACACATACTTATCTATAATTATGCTGAATGTAAATGGACTAAATGCACCAATAAAGAGACAGAGAGTCTCAGACTGGATAAAGAAACACGATCCGTCTATATGCTGCCTACAAGAGACACACCTTAGACTTAGAGATGGAAATAAACTAAAACTCAAAGGATGAAAAAAAATATATCAAGCAAACAATAAGTAAAAAAGAAAAGGAGTAGCAATATTAATTTCTGACAAAATAGACTTTAAAGTTAAATCCACCACAAAGGGTAAAGAAGGACACTACATAATGATAAAAGGGACAATTGACCAGGAAGGTATAACCACATTAAATATTTATGCACCCAATATCAGGGCTGCAAGATACATAAAACAAACTTTAACAGAACTGAAAAGTGAGATAGACACCTCCACAATTATAGTAGGAGACTTCAACACACCACTTTCGGAGAAGTGCATGACTTCCAGTAAGAAGCTCAATAGAGACACGGAAGACCTAATTGCTACAATCAACCAACTTGACCTCATACACTTATACAGAACACTCCACCCAACAGCTACAAAGTATACTTTTTTTTTCTAGTGCACATGGAACATTCTCTAGAATAGATCACATATTAGGTGATAAAACAAACCTTTGCAGAATCCAAAATATCGAAATATTACAAAGCATGTTCTCAGACCACAAGGCCATAAAAGTGGAAATCAGTAACAGAAATATCAGGGAAAAGAAATCAAATACTTGGAAACTGACGATACCCTGCTGAAAAAAGACTGGGTTATAGAAGACATGAAGGAGGGAATAAAGAAATTCATAGAATGCAACAAGAATGAAAACACTTCCAATCAAAACCTCTGGGACACAGCAAAATCACTGCTCAGAGGTCAATTTATATCGATAAATGCACACATACATAAAGAAGAAAGAGCCAAAATCAGAGAACTGTCCTTACAACTTGAACAAATCGAAAGAGAGCAACAAAAGAATCCACCAGGCACCAGAAGAAAACAAATAGTAAAAATTAGAGCTGAACTAAATGAATTAAAAAAAAATTTGAATGAATTAGAGAACAGAAAAACAATTGAAAGAATTAACAAAGCCAAAAGCTGGTTCTTTGAAAAAATTAACAGAATTGATAAACCATTGGCCAGACTGACTAAAGAGCTACAGGAAAGGAAACAAATAACCCAAATAAGAAACGAGATGGGCCATATCACAACAGACCCAACTGAAATTAAAAGATTCATATCAGATTATTACGAAAAATTGTACTTACAAATTTGCAAACATAGAAGAAATGGATGAATTCCTAGAAAAACACTACCTACCTAAACTAACACAGTCAGAAGTAGAACAACTAAATAGACCATAATAAAAAAAGAGATTGAAAAGGTAATCAAAAAACTCCCAGCAAAAGAAAGCCCTGGACCGGACGGCTTCACTGCAGAGTTCTACCAAATTCTCAGAGAAGAGTTAAAACCACTACTACTAAAGGTATTCCAAAGCATAGAAAATGATGGAATACTACCTAACTCATTCTATGAAGCCACCATATCCCTGATACCAAAACCAGGTAAAGACACCACACAAAAAAATTACAGACCTATATCCCTCATGAACATAGATGCAAAAATCCTCGACAAAATTCTAGCCAATAAGATTCAACAACATATAAAAAAAATAATCCACCACGACCAAGTGGGATTTATACCAGGTATGCAAGGCTGGTTTAATATCAGAAAAACCATTAATGTAATCCACCATATAAATAAAACAAAAGACAAAAACCACATGATCTTATCAATTGATGCCGATAAGGCATTTGACAACGTCCAACACCCATTCATGATAAAAAAAAAACTCTCACCAAAATAGGAATTGAAGGAAAATTCCTCAACATAATAAAGGGCATCTATACAAAGCCAACACCCAGCATCATTCTAAATGGAGAGAACCTGAAAGCATTTCCCTTGAGAACGGGAACCAGACAAGGATGCCCTTTATCACCGCTCTTATTCAACATTGTGCTAGAGGTCCTAGCCGGAGCAATGAAGCTAGACAAAGAAATAAAGGGCATCCGGATGGGCAAGGAAGAAGTCAGATTATCTCCATTTGCAGATGACATGATCTTATACACAGAAAACCCTAAGGGATCCTCCAGAAAACTACTGAAACTAATAGAAGAGTTCGGCAGAGTCTCAGGTTACAAGATAAACATACAAAATCACTTGGATTCCTCTACATCAACAAAAAGAACATCGAAGAGGAAATCACCAAATCAATACCATTCACAGTAGCCCCCAAGAAGATAAAATACTTAGGAATAAAACTTGCCAAAGATGTAAAAGTTCTGTACAAAGAAAACTACAAAATACTAGTGCAAGAAACTGAAAGGGAACTACAGAAGTGGGAAAACATACCTTACTGATGGATAGGAAGACTTAACATTATAAAAATGTCTATTCACCAAAAGCCATCTATACATACAATGAACTTCCGATTCAAATTCCAATGACATTTTTTAACGTGATGGAGAAACAAATCACCAACTTCATATGGAAGGGAAAGAAGCCCCAGATAAGTAAAGCATTACTGAAAAAGAAGAAGAAAGTGGGAGACCTCACTCTACCTGATTTTAGAACCTATTATACAGCCACAGTAGTCAAAACAGCCTGGTACTGGTACAACAACAGGCACATAGACCAATGGAACAGAATTGAAAACCCAGATAGAAATCCATCCACATATGAGCAGCTGATATTTGACAAAGTCCCAGTGTCAGTTAATTGGGAAAAAGATAGTCTTTTTAACAAATGGTGCTGGCATAACTGGATATGCATTTGCAAAAAAATGAAACAGGACCCATACCTCACACCATGCACAAAAACTAACTCCAGGTGGATCAAAGACCTAAACATAAAGACTAAAATGATAAAGATCATGGAAGAAAAACTAGGGACAATGTTAGGAGCCCTAATATAAGGCATAAACAGAATACAAAACATTACTAAAAATAACGACGAGAAACCAGATAACTGGGAGCTCCTAAAAATCAAACACCTATGCTCATCTAAAGACTTCACCAAAAGAGTAAAGACCACCTACAGATTGGGAAAAAATTTTCAGCTATGACATCTCCGACCAGCGCCTGATCTCTAAAATCTATATGATTCTGTCAAAACTCAACCACAAAAAGACAAACAACCCAATCAAGAAGTGGTCAAAGGACATGAACACGCACTTCACTAAAGAAGATATTCAGGCAGCTAACAGATAGGGGAGAAAATGCTCTCGATCATTAGCCATTAGAGAAATGCAAATTAAAACTACGATGAGATTCCATCTGACTCCAACAAGGCTGGCATTAATCCAAAAAAACACAAAATAATAAATGTTGGAGAGGCTGCGGAGAGATTGGAACTCTTATACACTGCTGGTGGGAATGTAAAATAGTACAACCACTTTGGAAATCTATCTGGCATTTTCTTAAAAAGTTAGAAATAGAACTACAATTCAACCCAGAAATCCCACTCCTCGGAGTGTACCCTAGAGAAATAAGAGCCTTTACACGAACAGATATATGCACACCCATGTTTATTGCAGCACTGTTTACAATAGCAAAAAGCTGGAAGCAACCAAGGTGTCCATCAACCGATGAATGGTTAAATAAATTATGGTATATTCACACAATGGAATACTAGGCATCGATAAAGAACAGCGAAGAATCTGTGAAACATTTCATAACATGGAGGAACCTGGAAGGCATTATGCTGAGTGAAATTAGTCAGATGCAAAAGGACAAATATTGTATAAGACCACTATTAGAAGATCTTGAGAAATAGTTTAAACTGAGAAGAACACATTCTTTTTTTTTTTTAGAGGGGGGAGGGATGGAGGGTGGGAGAGGGTTATATAATGATTAGATAGTAGATAAGAACTACTTTAGGTGAAGGGAAGGATGATACTCAATACAAGGAAGGTCAGCTTAAATGGAGTGGAACAAACTAAAGAAGTTTCTGGGATAAACTGAATGCTTCGAAGGTCAGCGGAGGAAGGCGGGGGTTTGGGGTCTATGGCTTAAGGGGACTTCTAATCAGTTGGCAAAATAAATTCTATTAAGAAAACATTCTGCATCTCACTTTGAAGTGTGGCTTCTGGGGTCTTAAATGCTAACAAGCGGCCGTCTAAGAAGCATCAATTGGTCTCAACCCACCTGGATCAAAGGAGAATGAAGAACACCAAGGTCACACGATAACTATGAGCCCAAGAGACAGAAAGGGCCACATGAACTAGAGGGTAACATCATCCTGAGACCAGAAGAACTGGATGGTGCCTGGCCACAACCGATGACTGCCCTGACAGGGAGTACAACAGATAACCCCTGAGGGAGCAGAAGAACAGAGGGATGCAGACCCCAAATTCTCATAAAAAGACCAGACTTAATTGTCTGACTGAGACTAGAAGAATCCCGGTGGTCAGGGTCCCCAAACCTTCTGTTGGCCCAGGACAGGAACCATTCCCGAAGACAACTCATCAGACATGGAAGGGACTGGACAGTGGGTAGGAGAGAGATGCTGATGAAAAGTGAGCTATTTGTATCAGGTGGACACTTGAGACTGTGTTGGCATGTCCTGTCTGGAGGGGTAATGGAAGGGTAGAGAGGGTTAGAAACTGACAAAATTGTCACGAAAGAAGAGACTGGAAGGAGGGAGCGGGCTGACTCATTAGGGGGAGTGTAAATGGGAGTATGTAGTAAGGTGTATATAAGTTTATATGTGAGAGACTGACTTGATTTGTAAACTTTCACTTAAAGCACAATAAAAATTGTTTAAATAAAAAGGTGTATGGACTTCTAGGCTTATATACCTGGTAACAGCTCTAGCCAAACTGGTGACAGGACACTAGACCTTTAAAGGCTCCAATAATCAAGTTAGCTCACTCGAGCAGCATAGTTGGGTATATCAAAACAAAACAAACCAAGGATCTAAGACACAATAAGCAACAAAAATAAATTAATACAATAACTTATAGATGGTTCAGAGACAACAGTCAATATCAAATCACATAAGGAAGCAGACCATGATTGCTTCAACAAGATCCCCAAAAAAAGATTCAAGGAATCTTTTGGATGAAGCAGTCTTCCTGGAATTGCCAAAGAAAGAATACAAAAGATTGATATACAGAACTCTTCAAGACATCAGGAAGGAGATCAGGCAAAATGCAGAACAAGCCAAGGAACACACAGATAAAACAGTCAAGGAAGTTAAGATGGTTATTCAAGAGCATAATAAAAAATTTGATAGGTTGCAAGTATCCACAGAGAGTCAGAGATCAGAAATTCAGAAGATTAACAACAAAATTTCAGAATTGGATAAAAGAAGGACTTCACTACACTGCCAAAACTTTTATACTGTTAATCTTTCTCTCAGAGTTCACCAAAGGGACCTACTGCCTTTTACTAGGGTGACTGTGCACTGGGGAAATGAAATAATCAGACTTTAGGGGGATTACTGGATACTGACCCTAATTGACATTAATCCCAGGAGACTAAAAACATCACTGTGGTTCACCACTCAGAGTAGGGACATATGGAGGTCAAGTTATCAATGGAGTCTTAACTCAGGTCCATCTCACAGTGGGTCCAATAAGTCCCCGAACCCATCCTGTAGTGATTTCCCCAGTTTCAGAATGCATAATTAGAATAGACATACTCAACAACTGGCAGAATCCCCACATTGGTTCCCTGACCTGTGTGAGAGTTATTATGATGGGAAAGGCCAAGTGGAACTTCCTCTACCTAGGCAGAGATTAGTGTCAACATCAAGGACTTGAAAGATGCAGGAGTAGTGATTCCCACCACATCTCCATTCAACTAGCCTGTTTGGCTGGTGAAGAAAGCAGATGAATCTTGGATAATGACAATGGACTGTCGTAAACTTAACCAGGTAGTGACACCAATTGCAGCTGTTGATCCAGGTGTGGTTTTATTGCTTGAGCAAACTAACACATCTCCTGATATCTGTCACACAACTATTGATCTGGCAAATGCTTTTTTCTCACTACCTATTAGTACAGACCGCCAGAAGAAGTTTGCTTTCAGCTGGCAAGGCTAGAAATACACTTTCACTGTCCTACATCAAGGGTATATCAACTCTCTAGCCCTACATTGTAATTTAGTCTTCAGGGGCCTTGATCACCTTTTCCTTCCACAAGATGCCACACTGGTCCATTACATTGATGACATCATGCTAATTGGACCTAGTGAGCAAGAAGTAGCAACTACTCTAGACTTATTGGTAAGACATTTACATGCCAGAGGTTGGTAAATAAACTCAACAAAAACTCAGGGACCTTCCACCTCAGTGAAATTTCTAGAGATCCAGTGCTGAGTGGCATGTCAAGTTATCCCTTTTGCTGAGTGAAATAAGTCAATCACAAAAGGACAAATATTGTATGAGACCACTGCTGTAAAAACTCATGAAAAGGTTTACATTCAAAAAGAAACAATCTTTGATGGTCATGAGGGAGGGGAGGAGTGGGGATGGAAAAATACCTAATAGACAATAGACAAGTGGAAAGTTTGGTGAAGGGTAAGACAGTACACAATACTGGGAAGCCAGCACAACCTGTACGAGGCATGGTCATGGTAGCTCCATAGACACATCCAATCTCCCTGAGGGACCAAATTGCAGGGCTGAAGGCTGTGGGGACCATGGTCTTGTGGAATATCTAGCTCAATTGGCATAACACAGGTTATAAAGAATATGTTCTACATTCTACTGTGATGCATAGTGTCTGGGGCCTTAAAAGCCTGTAAGCGGCCATCTAGGATACTCCACTGGTCTCACCCCTTAGGGAGCAAGGAAAAATGAAGAAAACTAAAGATACAAGGGAAAAATTAGTCCAAAGGACTAATGGACCACATCTACCACAGCCTCTAACAGACTGAGTCCAGTAAAACTAGATGGTGTCTGGCTACCACCACTGACTGCTCTGACAGGAATCACAATAGAGGATCCTGGACAGAGCTGGAGAAAAAAGTAGAAAAAAATTCTAACTCAAAAAGAAAGACCAGGCTTGCTGGCCTGACAGAGACTAGGGAAACCCTGAAAATATGGCCTCCGGACTCTTTCAGCTCAGTAATGGCGTCACTCCTGAGGTTCACCTTTCAGCCAAAGATTGAACAGGCTTATGGAACAAAACGAGACTAAAGGGGCGCACCAGCCCTGGGGCAGGGACTGGAAGGCAGGAGGGAACAGGAAAGCTGGTAATAGACAACCCAGTGTTGAGAAGGGAGAGTGTAGACATGTCGTAAGGTTGTTAAACAATGTCATAGAACGTTGTGTGTACTGTTTGATGAGAAACTAGTTTGTTCTGTAAACGTTCATCTAAAGTACAAAAAAAAAAGATATCCCTTTTAAGGTGAAGCATAAGTTGTTGCATCTGGGCTCTCCTACAACTTAAAAAGAGGAGGCACATTTCCTAATAGACCTCTTTGGATTTGGGAGGTAACATATGCCTCATATGTGTGCTACTCCAGCCCATTTACTAAGTGACCAGAAAGCTCTTAGTTTTGAGAGGAGCACAGGACAAGAGGAGGCTCTGCAACAGGTCCAGGCTGCCATGCAAGCAGCTCTGCCACTTGGTCTATATGATCCAGCTGATCCGATGGTACTTGAAGTGTTAATGGCAGATACAGATTCTTTTTGGATCCTTTGACAGGCCCCTATAGGTTAATCACAGCACAAATGCTTAGGATTTTGAAGTAAATCCCTACCATCCACTGCAGATAACTACTCTTGAGAAACAGCTTTTGGCTTGTTACTGGGCCTTAATAGAGACCGAATGCTTAACCATGGGCTACCAAGATGCAACCTAAGCTACCCATTATGAACTTTGTGTTGTCTGACCCACAAAGCCATAAAGTTGGGTGTGGACAGCAGCACTCCATCATCAAATGGAAGTGGTATATCAAGCAGGCCTTGAAGGCACAAGTTAAATGATCACAGAACTCACTTCACAGAAAATGAAGTGTGTCAATGGACCCGTGTCCATAGACGTGATGCTCCTCATCATTCTGAAGCAGCTGACTTGATAGAATGATGGAATGACCTTCTAAAGACACAATTACAGTGCCATCTAGGTGGCAATATCTTGCAGGGCTGGGGCAATGTTCTTCAGGAGGCTGTATATGCTATGAACCAGCATCTGATATACGGTGTTGTTTCTCTCATAGCCAGGATTCTTGGGTTCAGGAATCAAGGAGTGGACATGGGAGTGATGCCGCTCATTATTATCACTAGTCATCCACTAGCAAAATTTTTGCTTTCTGTTCCCACGACCCTATGCTCTAGTTTTAGTTCCAAAAGGAGGAATGATTCCACTAGGAGACACAACAGTGATTCTATTGAACTGGTGTTAAGATTGCCACCCCACCATTTTGAGTTCTTTATGCCTCTAAATCAACAGGCAAAGAAGGGTGTTAATAAACTGACTGATGTAACTGATCCTGATTACTATGGGGAAGGTGGACTGTTATTACACAATGGAGATAAAGAAAAGTATGTCTCGAATACAGGAGATCCCTTAGGGCATCTCTTAGCACCACTATGCCCTGTGGTTAAAGTCAATTGAAAAGTGCAACAACCAAATTCAGGCAGGATCTAATGGCCCAGACCCTTCAAAAATGAAAGTTTGGGTCACCCCACTAAACAAAGAAACACAACCAGCCGAGGTGCTTGTTGAGGGCAAAGGAATATGGAGTGGGAAATGAAAGAAGTTAATTATAAATACCAGTTACCACTATGTTGCATGATCAGTTGTGGAAATGAGGACTGTAATTATTGAGTATTTCTTCCTTATTGTGTTATTAATGTGTTTATATGGTTGTGTCTACAACTATCTTTGTTTTCTTCTCTGTCTTATCTCATTATGTAACATATGACATAAGATGTATTAACTTCACAGGATATCAAGGAAAAGGGTAAACATCCCCTAAGAACTTTGTGTCCTCTCTGGGGAAGGGGTTAGTGAGTTTTCATTTGTATCAAAGATAGTCCTATCACATTAGGCTGAAGTAAGACTTAGTTATATTTTCTTTATTAGGAGATTAAGTATGGTTTAAGGAGATGTGTATAGGTGCCAAGTTGACAAGGGGTGAACTACGATGGTTAATTTCAGGTGTCAATTTGGCTAGTCTATGGTGCCCAGTTGTTTGGTCAAACACTAACCTAAATGTTGTTGTGAAGTATTTAAACCAAAAAACCAAACCTGTTGCCATCAGGTTGATTCTGTCTCATAGCAACTCTATTCATTTGATTAAATAAGTTGCCCTTAAGTAAAAAAAAAAAAAAGCCCTTCATAATGTGGTTGTGCCTCATCCAATCAGTTGTAGGCCTTAAGAGCAGAAGAGGGGTTTTCCAAGGGAGTATTCTGTCTCCAGAATATAAATAGGCATAGTGCCAGAATTCTTCTCTTCCTGAAGCATCTGACCTACAGATTTTATGACACAGACTGCCAGAATCTCCAGCCTGTTGCCTAACCTACAGATTTTGAACTTGTCAGCCCCCACAGTCATGTATGCCAATTTTTGAAAAATCTCTCTCTATATAGATAGAGATAGAGGTGATATAAGTATCTATCTTAAATCTATCTGTCTCTATCTTATATCTATCTCTATATCTATGTCTTTATCTTACCAATTTGTTTCTCTAGAGAACCCTAAGACAGCAACAAGCATTTATTGAGTGCCTACAATGTATCAGGCACTGAGTCAGCCACTTTCTTACACATTACAGCTTTAATCTTCTCAGAAGTCTTGTGAGATAAGTAATTTTAGCTCCAATACCAGATAGAGATATGTGGGTACCTTAAGTAGGCTAATGATAGAGCATAAGTTCAAGTTGACATTTAAATATTTGTTCAACATTTATTTATAGTTGAGACTGAAAGCTGTATGGGAGGAAAGAAAAGAACTGCTGGTTGGTTGCATGCCTTTATTCATTCACTCAAATATATATTGAATACCTAGTGTTTACAAAGTACTGTTCTAAGCACTAGTCCCTCTCTGTTATGGATTGTATTGTGCCCCCCAAAATGTATATCAACTTGGCTAGGCCATGAATCCCAGTATTGTGTGATTGTCCATGATTTTGTCATCTGATATGATTTCCCTATGTGTTGTAATTCCTACCTCTGTGATGTTAATGAGGCAGAATTAGAGGAAGTTATTTTAATGAGGCAGAACTCAACCTACAAAATTAGGTTGTATTTTGAGTCAATCTCTTTTGAGATATAAAAGAGAGAAGTGAACAGAGAAACATGGGGACCTCATGCCACCAAGAATGAAGAATGAGTAGGGGGGCGTGCACTTTGGACCCACGGTCTCTGTGCTGAGAAACTCCTAGACCATCCTTGATGACAAGGATCTTCTCCCCGGCCGACAGAAAGAGAGCCTTCCCCTGGAGATGGCACCCTGAATGCAGACTTCTAGCCTCCCAGACTGTGAGAGAATAAATTTCTCTTTGTTAAAGCCACTCACTTGTGGTATTTCCATAATAACAACACTAGATAACTAAGACACTCTCTTCATGGAACATAGATAACTTGCATTCTAGAACTCAATTTCTACAATGTTACAGTGCGACCCCTTGAGTCAATTGAGAGACAACAGACTTTTAAGAAAGAGAAAGTAGACTGTACTGCAGGTTAGTCAAGCAAGGAGCTCAGAGACTAAGTCTCAAATCAAGCTCCCTGAGGTTGGGGATTCCAGGATAACTATAAGGCTCAGGATAGGGAAGTTATGCATAATTCATAAAGCTTCTGCGAATAGGCGGGCAATTCCAAGAACTAATTAGCATGTGTGGGGTGCAATGGAGGGTGCAGTATGGTGGCTAGGGAATGTGTTTTTTCCTGGGTGTGATGCATGAAGTTTTTCTAAGGACAGCTTTGCAGCTTATTGCACATGTCCAAATGTAAGGGGAGCAGTGAACTGGCCTTGGGCTGCTACACAGGATGCCTTTTCAGGAACTCACAGACCCAGGGTGTGATGGAAGGAGGGGGAACAGTTTAACCCTGCTGGTTACATTACAGAAGGGGAAAAAGTTTAACTCTGTTAGTTACATTCCTTCCTCTGGTTTTCAGGGTCTTCAATCTTAAAGATAGATCTTTATGTACGTGGTGGCTTGGAGCACTGGAAATTTTGAACTTGCTGACTGGTGGAAGCATGTGCACTGTAGGATCTGAGGTTTGTTGGGTTAAAAGGGACACGGTCAAACATCTGAAGCATCATGATGTTCAGAGCTGCTGGGCAATTTTGAGTGAACTTGGTAAGACAGTTTAAGAGGCAGGGCAAAAACAGAGAGATTAGTAGTAGAATTATCAGTGGAGTAACAAAGGGCCAGAGCCAATGGAAGCTGGGAAACAGGAAAGTTACACATGACCTCCAACCAGACAGAGTTTCTCCAGCAGTAGGTGGGTGAAGGGGACATGTCCAATTGGTGATCTGTTCTAGTTTGTAGAGATTGACTCCTACTTCATGGCTGGTGTTTATCCAGGTACCGCAGGAGGTGTTGGCTACAGCACAGAAGCCACCTTCTTTGGTAAAATATAATCAAGAGCAGTGCAATCGTCCATGATGACCCCAACCAGGGAATTTAAGGAAGTTTGTTGGGACTTTACAGCTCAGCTGGTACTTTTGGAATTGTGGTGCTTTTGGAAAGGATGTGAATAATGTCTAACAAGTTTAACACAGTGTCTTGAAGAGCTGTGAGTTGAGGGAAAATTGCAAGCATTTTAGTGATAAACCAACTCTCATGATTGAATTGTGTCCCCAAAAGATATGTGTCAACTTGTTTAGGCCATTATTCCCAGTATTGTGAGGTTGTCCTCCATTTTGTGATTGTAATTTTCCTATGTCTTGTAAATCCGAATCTCTGCCTGTGTTTAATGAGGCAAGGTTAGATTATGTTAAAGAGGATTAGGGTGGGACTGTTAACACCCTGACTAAGGTCACATCCCTGATCCAATGTAAAGGGAGTTTCCCTGGGATGTGGCCTGCACCACGTTTTATCTTACAAGAGATAAGAAAAGGAAGTGAGCAGAGAGTGGTGGACCTCAACCACCAAGAAAGCAGTGCTAGGAGCAGGGTGCATCTTTTGGACCCAGGGTTCCTGCATGCAGAAGCTCCTAGTCCAGGGGAAAATTGATGACAATGACCTTCCTCCAGAGCCAACAAAGTCTTCCCCTGGAGCTGATGCCCTGAATTTGGACTTCTAGCCTACTAGACTTTGAGAAAATAAATTTCTTTTTGTAAAAGCCATCCACTTGTGGTATTTCTCTTATAGCAGCACTAGATGACTAAAACACCAACCAACTCCAGTTTCAGTTATGGGATTATGCTTTGTTCCAGACAAGTCCCATTTCATTAGAGTCATCTGAGGATTGAGTTTCTGTCTTTTTTTTTTCCTCCAGGGGTTAGTATGTGGTTTCATTAGCAGAATGAGTTTATAAGGGGTAGTGATTACCATGGGGAAGGACTCTATTCCAAGGGTGCAAGTACCCTTGGGGAAAGAAGCATTTGTAAGCAGTAGAGAGGAATGTTTAGTTCTGAGATTTAGTATGATTACCACAAAGAAATGACTACCCAGGTGACACACAAATGCATGAGAATCTATTGTTGCTCCCCATCCAACTGCTTGTTTGAGATCTCTAATAGTGTAGTTTGGAGCTGTTTCTCGAAGTTGTAGAAAAGGGATTAAAGTTAGCTACCTACTAGTCTTTGAACTCACAGTTTGCTCTACAGCAGCTGTGGTGGCTCTAGGATTTCCTGAGACAGTATCACCACAAGTTCCCTTTTAATATCCCAGGCAATGCATGACCAAAACTTGTGTGGGCATTTTCACAGTTTCAAGTAGGGCTAAAATTTCTGTGACATGCTTAATGTCTTCCAGGCTGAGGTTAAAAGTCCCTGTTCTTTCCAAACGGCCCTGTGAGCATGCAGGACTGAGAAAGTATATCTGGAATCCGTGTTAAGTTGGCTGTTTTACCAGCAGCTATTTGAAAGTCTCACATGAGGGCAATCAACTCTTCTTTTGCCGAGGTTCCAGGTAGAAAAGGATGTCAGTTTGGGTTACCACGACATAACCTGCATTTTGAGTTCTATTTTTTATAAAGCTACTTCTGTCTGTGTAGAGGGTTAAGTTTCGATTTGAAATGGGATGGTTGGACAAGTCTGGCTAACTGCAGTAGAATTCTTCAATAGTTTGGGCAGGTGGGGCCAAGATGGCTGACTAGATAGATGCTACCGTGGATCCCTCTTGCAATAAAGACTCCGAAAAACAAATGAATCAATCACATACATGACAATCTATGAACCCTGACCATCAAACACAGATCTAAAGAGTTGATCTGAGTGACAGGGGAGTGAAAAGCCACACCCTGAAGCTGAGACCACTTCTGGAACTGGCATCCCACCCCACAGCCTTGAGCCCTTGCGGTTCCCTGGTGCTGAGTGGTGGGGCTGATTGCAGCTTGCTGAGGCAGGGCAGGCACGGGACACAGCCCTAACCCTTAGTCCCCTGGGGTAACCTCGGTAGAGACTCAGCCAGTGCAAGCAGGCTGCACCCTGACACAGCTAACGAGAGAATGAGCAACCACGGGGAAGCAGCGACTGTTTTCAGAGCCTGGAGCCAGCATCCTAGTCAGAAAACCTTGGCGCCGGACCTTGGACTGGGTGCAGGGGGGCTGAGCATGGCTTCCTGAGACGGCGCAAGCACGGGAGGCAGCCCTAGCCGCAAGAAGTGACCTCGGGGGAAGCCCAGCTGGTGCTTCCAGGAAGTGCAACAAGACAGCTGACAGGAAGAGAAGTCGCCAGGAGGCAGCAACTGGTTTTGGAGCCTGGAGTGTGGTGTCTCAGCCGGGGAACCTTGGCGCTGGGCTTTGGACTGGGAGCGGAGGAGCTGACCATGGCTTCTGAGACAGCACAAGCATGGGACGCGGGCCTGACCCTCGAGGGCAATCTCGACCCAGCCAGCACACAGGCTACACGCCCCTCGGGAATCTCAGATAAAACAGTCATCACCAAGCAAGATAAGTAACTTTGTCTATATTGCTGGATGCTACTCTCTCCTATCTATCTGATCCCTCCCCTCCCTGCCCCAGGCGGCTTCATTAACACTGGAATTTTCCGGGCCTGGGAGTGAAGTGCTCTGTGGTTTTTTTTTCCTAACTCATTCTCCTGGCCTGAGAGAAGCAGCTACGAACAACCCAGGGACGAAAAATGACTTTCCAAAACTGGAATAAAAATACAGAACCAGCTCCAGCCAAGCATACGAGACCCACAGTCTTTGGCTTTCATCCCTAAAGGGAACAAGGTGGCTATTATAATGCAAAGGCAATTCTGATAGAGATGTGACTATAATTGTTTTAGCAGATCACTGGACAGACAAGTTTTCCAGGTCTGATATCTCTACCTATTAAACAGAGCCCTCACTGATCCACAACTGGGAACTGAGGG
Source organism: Elephas maximus indicus (assembly GCF_024166365.1). Classification (NCBI taxonomy): domain Eukaryota; kingdom Metazoa; phylum Chordata; class Mammalia; order Proboscidea; family Elephantidae; genus Elephas; species Elephas maximus. The sequence continues at coordinate 108,277,722 of NC_064846.1, forward strand.
CTGAAGCTCCACCCAAACCACCTAGCCACCTGCCAAAGGGGTCTGAGGATACTGACACCTACCAATCTTTACAGGTACAAGCATTAGGTGCCTAAGGTACAGCTGCAGAGCCCATCCACCAAAGTACGTTAGGAATAGAGACACACCTACCTCACTGACACATGGGGGAAGGCTGTCAGCATCCTCCACCCCCCGGAGTGAGACCCCCTGCCGCTACTAGAATCTAGTGCACACAACTATCACCACTACTCCTCTAAGTTAATAGCTGACAGTCTACATCACACAGCTGGTGACCCAAAATCATAACACATAAGCTGATTCTATTTAAGAATAGTGACCAATAAAGAGACAGAGAGTCTCAGACTGGATAAAGAAACACGATCCGTCTATATGCTGCCTACAAGAGACACGCCTTAGACTTAGAGACACAAACAAACTAAAACTCAAAGGATGGGAAAAAATGTATCAAGCAAACAACAATCAAAAAAGAGCAGGAGTAGCAATATTAATTTCTGACAAAATAGACTTTAAAGTTAAATCCACCACAAAGGATAAAGAAGGACACTACATAATGATTAAAGGGACAATTTGCCAGGAAGATATAACCGTATTAAATATTTATGCACCCAATGACAGGGCTGCAAGATACATAAAACAAACTTTAACAGAATTGAAAAGTGAGATAGACACCTCCACAATTATAGTAGGAGACTTCAACACACCACTTTCGGAGAAGGATAGGACTTCCAGTAAGAAGCTCAATAGAGACACGGAAGATCTAATTGCTACAGTCAACCAACTTGACCTCATACACTTATACAGAACACTCCACCTAACAGCTGCAAAGTATACTTTTTTTCTAGTGCACATGGAACATTCTCTAGAATAGATCACATATTAGGTCATAAAGCAAGCCTTAGCAGAGCCCAAAACATCGAAATATTACAAAGCATCTTCTCAGACCACAAGGCCATAAAAGAAGAAATCAATAACAGAAAAATCAGGGAAAAAATCCAATACTTGGAAACTGAACAATACCCTACTCAAAAAAGACTGGGTTATAGAAGACATTAAAGAGGGAATAAATTCATGAAATGCAATGAGAATGAAAACACTTCATATCAAAACCTCTGGGAGACAGCAAAAGCACTGCTCAGAGGTCAATTTATATCTATAAATGCACACATACATAAAGAAGAAAGAGCCAAAATCAGAGAACTGTTCCTACAACTTGAACAAATAGAAAACGAGCAACAAAAGAATCCATCAAGCACCAGAAGAAAACAATGAAAATTAGAGCTGAACTAAATGAATTAGAGAACAGAAAAACAATTAACAAAGAATTAACAAAGACAAAAGCTGGTTCTTTGAAAAAAAATAACAACTGATAAACCATTGGCCAGACTGACTAAAGAAATACAGGAAAGGAAACAAATAACCCGAATAAGAAATGAGATGGGCCATATCACAACAGACCCAATTGAAATTAAAAGATTCATATCAGATTATTACAAAAAATTGTACTCTAAAAAATTTCCAAAACCTAGAAGATCTGGATGAATTCCTAGAAAAAACTACCTACCTAAACTAACACAATCAGAAGTAGAACAACTAAATAGACCCATAACAAAAAAGAAATTGAAAAGGTAATTTAAAAACTCCCAACAAAAAAAAAGCTCTGGACCGGACGGCTTCACTGCAGACTTCTACCAAACTTTCAGAGAAGAGTTAACACCACTGCTACTAAAGGCATTTCAAAGCATAGCAAAGGATGGAATACTACCTAACTCATTCTGTGAAGCCACCATATCCCTGATACCAAAACCAGGTAAAGAGGCCACAAAAAAAGAAAATTACAGACCTATATCCCTCATGAACACAGATGCAAAAATCCTCAACAAAATTCTAGCCAATAGAATTCAACAACATATCAAAAAATAATCCACCACGACCAAGTGGGATTTATACCAGGTATGCAAGGTTGGTTCATTATTAGAAAAACCATTAATGTAATCCACCATATGAATAAAACAAAAGACAAAAACCACATGATCTTATCAATTGATGCAGAAAAGGCATTTGACAAAGTCCAACACCCATTCCTGATAAAAACTCTCAGCAAAATAGAAACTGAAGGAAAATTCCTCAACATAATAAAGGGCATCTATACAAAGCCAACTGTCAACATCATTCTAAATGGAGAGAGCCTGAAAGCATTTCCCTTGAGAATGGGAACCAGACAAGAGTGCCCTTTATCACCGCTCTTATTCAACATTGTGCTAGATATTTGACAAAGGCCCAATGTCAGTTAATTGGGGAAAAGATAATCTTTTTAACAAATGGTGCTGGCATAACTGGATATCCATCTTCAAAAAAATGAAACAGGACCCATGCCTCACACTATCACAAAAACTAACTCCAAGTGGATCAAAGACCTAAACATAAAGACTGAAACGATAAAGATCATGGAAGAAAAAATAGGAGCAACTTTAGGAGCCCTAATACAAGGCATAAACAGAATACAAAACATTACTAAAAATGACAAAGAGAAACCAGATAACTGGGAGCTCTTAAAAATCAAACACCTATGCTCATCTAAAAAAAAAAAAAGACTTCACCAAAAGAGTAAAAAGACCACCTACAGATTGGGAAAAATTTTCAGCTATGACATCTCAGACCAGCGCCTGATCTCTAAAATCTATATGATTCTGTTAAAACTCAACCACAAAAAGACAACCCAATTAAAAATTGGGCAAAGGATATGAACAGCACTTCAGTAAAGAAGATATTCAGGCAGCTAACAGATACATGAGAAAATGCTCTCGATCATTAGCCATTAGAGAAATGCAAATTAAAACTACGATGAGATTCCATCTCACTCCAACAAGGCTGGCATTAATCCAAAAAAAACACAGAATAATATATGTCGGAGAGGCTGCAGAGAGATTGGAACTCTTATACACTGCTGGTGGGAATGTATAATGGTAGAACCACTTCGGAAATCTATCTGGCATTTCCTTAAAAAGTTAGAAATAGAACTATCATTAAAAAAAAACATACAACCCAGAAATCCCACTCCTCGGAATATATCCTAGAGAAATAAGAGCCTTTACACGAACAGATATATGCACACTCATGTTTATTGCAGCTCTGTTTACAATAGCAAAAAGCTGGAAGCAACCAAGGTGTCCATCAACGGATGAATGGTTAAATAAATTATAGTATATTCCCACAATGGAATACTATGCATAGATAAAGAACAGTGATGAATCTGTGAAACATTTCATAATGTGGAGGAACTAGGAAGGCATTATGCTGAGTGAAAGTAATCAGATGCAAAACGACAAATATTGTATAAGACCACTATTATAAGATCTTGAGAAATAGTTTAAACTGAGAAGAACACATTCTTTTGTGTTTAAGAGAGTGGGGAGGGAGTAAGGGTGAAAAAAAAAACTTTTTTTTTTTTTGGAGAGGGTTATTTACTGGTTAGATAGTAGATATGAACTACTTTAGGTGAAGGGAAGGACAACGCTCAAAACAGGGAAGGTCAGCTCAGCTGGACTGGTCCAAAACCAAAGAAGTATCCTGAATAAACTGAATGCTTCGAAGGTCAGTGGAGAAAGGGCGGGGGCTTGGGGACTATGGCTTCAAGGGACATCTAAGTCAATTGGCAAAATAAATTCTATTAAGAAAACATTCTGCATCCCACTTTGAAGTGTGGTGCCTTGGGTCTTAAATGCTAACAAGTGCCCATCTAAGCTGCATCAATTGGTCTCAACCCACCTGGATCAAAGGAGAATGAAGAACACCAAGATCACAAGATAATTATGAGCCCAAGAGATAGAAAGGGCCACATGAACTAGAGACTTACATCATCCTGAGACCAGAAGAACTAGATGGTGCCTGGCCACAACTGATGACTGCCCTGACAGGGAGCACAACAGAGAACCCCTGAGGGAGCAGGAGAACAGTGGGATGCAGACCCCAAATTCTCATAAAAATACCAGACTTAATGTTCTGACTGATACGAGAAGAATCCCGGTGATCGTGGTCCCCAAACCTTCTGTTGGCCCGGGACAGGAACCATTCCCAAAGACAACTCATCAGACATGGAAGGGACTGGACAATGGGTTGGAGAGAGATGCTGATGAGGAGTGAGCTACTTGTACCAGGTGGACACTTGAGACTGTGTTGGCATCTCCTGTCTGGAAGGGAGATGGGAGGGTAGAAAGGGTTAGAAACTGGCAAAACGGTCATGAAAGGAGAGACTGGAAGGAGGGAGCGGGCTGACTCATTAGGGGGAGAGTAAATGGGAGTATGAAGTAAGGTGTATATAAGTTTATATGCGAGAGACTGACTTGATTTGTAAACTTTCACTTAAAGCACAATAAAAATTATTTTAAAAAAACTCAAAAAAAAGTAAGCTGAGCTTGTTACAGAAACTTAAGAAAATCTAAATTATAACATTTATTTCTATGACTTTTCAGTACATTTTGAAACAAATTGGTATTGTCCAAAATACAGTTTTGATTTATTTTTTTAACTAAAAATTTTGTTGTGAGCAATAAATAAATAAATAGTTTGGGGGCAGTCAGGGACCAGTTCACCTGCAGGGTTTGGTGGTAACAGGCTGGCTGGGTTCAAGGTAGAAGTTACCTTGAGTGTGATCTCTGGATTGTCCAGGAGCTGGGCTTGATAGCAGGCCATTTGGCCTGCTGTGAGCCAGAGCTTGCCTTTCTGTTCCAATGTGGTAAGAACTGTACGAGGCACAAACACAGTCACAGGCTGACCTAAGGTAAACTTTTCAGCTTCAGCTAAAAGGGGCAAGTTGCTGCCACCGCCCTAAGACAGGCCAGCCATCCCTGAAGGACTGGATCTAGAAGTTTAGAAAATATCCTACCAGTCTTTTCCAAAGACCCAGTTGTTAAGACCCCTGCTGCTTCCCCCGCCCCCCTACCCCCGCCATTTCATGTAAGTACAGATCAAAAGGCTTTCTGAGGACCAGGAATCTGAGTGCTGGTGCAGAAGCTAGCTTTTTCTTGAGTTTTGAAAAGGTTTGTTGACATTCATCTGTCCATTCAAAGAAGTCAGAGTCCTTTCCTCAGGTTCCATCACAGAGAGGTTTTGTTATTAACCCAAAGTTTGGGATCCAAATCCTGCAAAAACCGGTCATACCTAAAAAGTCTCTAATTTGCCTCGGGGCAGTCGGGGTGGAGATCTGGAGGATGGCTTGTTTGCCCTCTGGCAGCAGGGCCCGCTGACCTTGAGAAATCTGGAAAGCTGGATAAGTTACCTTTTGTTGTCAGATTTGAGTCTTGGCAACCAGTCTGGGCTAGAAAGCTCAAAGTTAGAATTGTGTTTTTATCTGAGTACTCTTTGGTAAGACTGATGACAAGGATGTCATCTACATATTGAAGAAGAAGACCCCGAACCATCTGTAGATCCTGGAGATCTTTTGCCAGTGCTGTGCCAAACAGGGTGGGGCTATTTTTGAACCCCCCTTTTTTTTTAGGGAGAACAGTCCAGCAATATTGTTGTTTCCCACCCCCCCGGAATAGGGTTTCTGTCATTCAAAGGCAAACATTTCCTGAGATTTAGGGGCTAAAGGAATGCAAAAGAAGGCATCTTTCAGGTCAAGGACAGTAAACCAGGCATAGTTCAGGCAGGGAGGTTAGGAGAGTATAAGGGTTTGGAACCATGGGGTATATGTCTTCAGTTGCCTGACTGATTGCTCGTAAGTCCTGCACAAATTTATATTCTCCTGTTTTTGGCTTCTTTACCAGGAGCACTGGAGTGTGTTGAAAGCAGATTTACACCGGTGGATTAGCCTTGCTTGTAGAAGTCGTTTAGTTTGGGGTTGTAGACTTAGCCTAGTTTCTAACATTAAAAGACAAGGGGGCGTGGCTCCAGGTTGAAATTTTACTCGGACTGGATCTACATTTCAAGCTTGGCCTGGCTCCCCTTTAGCCCAGACTAATGGGTTAACAGCATTTATAATTTCTTCAGGTATTTGGGGAGAATGATCCGTGAGGCTATGGGATAAAGCTAACAGGGAGGCTTGGAGCCTTCACCCATTTTCATTCAGGCAGGACCTGTAGGCTCAGTATTCCTTCTGAAAAGCCTATCTGAGCATTTAGTTTTGATAAGAGATCTCATCCAAGCAATGGAATAGAGCATTCCAGCATGGATAGGAAGCTATGAGTCAGAGAAGTTTCTCCTACCTGGCACTCCATAGGCTGTAGAAAGGGTCTTGTAGAAGACTTTCCCGTTACCCCGATTACTTATGTAGTTCAGGGAGAAAGTGATCCTTTCATGTGATTCAAAACTGAATAGGTTACTTCTGTATCAATAAGAAAATCTACAAATTTATTTCCCACTTTTAATGTAACTAGGGTCTCCGCAGATCAAGCTTGGAGGTGGATGGATGCCCCTGGTCCTCATCAGTCTGAATCTTCAGGCTGAACAGATTGAAGCATCTCAGGGACAGCTGGGCTCTGGCTGGGTTTCCGGTTTGGACACTCCTTCTTCCAATGTCCCTCCTATTTACAATAAGCACACTGATTTCAGCCTAGCAGGGGAAGGCTCCTTGACAACGCCTAGGACAGCTGTCCCTTTGGATGGTTAAGTTGGCTTTGTTTGAAAGGCCCCCAAGCCAGAGCGGCTGCAAGGAAAGCAGCTTGCTGTTTGAATTTCTGGGTTTTTTTCTTTTCCTTGACCTGTTGGTCTCTGTTGGTATACACTTTAAAGGCTCTTTCAACTAATTGTGCTAGGCTCATACCTAGACTTACCTTGGCTTTTTGTGACTTTTTACTAATGTCTGGTGCATTTTGCCCGATAAACACCATCAACGCTCCCCCCCCCCCAAAAAACACCATATTTACCATTTTTGCATTCTCTGGGTTTTCTGGGTCTACATCTGTATATTGCTGGAATGTGGCAAAAATTCTTTCAAGGAAGATAGATGGGTCCTCTGTTGATCCTTGATGGACTTCATAGACCTTATTTAAGTTATTTTGTTTTGGAGTACCCGCTTTCAACCCCGCAATAAGACAAATTAAAAAATGATTGAGCCTACCATTTTCCATAGGATCATTAGGGTCCCAGCTAGGCTCAGAAGAAGGTATTGCTAAATTATGAGTTTGTTGAATTGGGTTGTTGGGCTGACGGAGGCACTCTGCTTCTTCCCTGGCTTTTTCTAAGACTAATCTCTGCTCCACCAGGCTCAAAAGAATATCCAAGAGCACCTGACAAACAGCCCAGGTAGGGCGATGGGTGGCAAAGATGGAAGTGAAAAGGTCTACCATATGCTTTGGGTTCTCTCGACAAGGAGGGAGGTTGTTTTTCCAATTGAAAAAATCATATTTAGAGAATGGAGTGTGTACCTAGACTAATCTCGGAGTCTCATTTTCCTCCTGCCCAGTAGCAAATAGTCTTAGTGGATAGTGCCCTGTTGCCTGTTGCCCTGTTTTGGGTAGGGAAGTCCCCCATCCAAAAGTTGAACTACTTCATGCGTGCCAAGGAGAAACTATTTCTAAGGTTGGTTCGGCCAGCCCAGATGGTTTCAACACATATGGGGATAGATCTGATGGCAGAGGAAAAGGGGAAAAACCATCTTCTCCTGGGGAATCAAAGAATTTTTATCTCCTTACCTCAGTTTGAACCATAATTTTACATTGCTTTTGAATGTTTTTGTTGTTGTACAAGGACATAAAGGCATCAACATACATTTTCTCATCCTATTTATCTTCCCAAGTGCAAAACAAATCTAACTATTATAATTTAAGGAACCATTTTGAGGCCCATGTTCCCCATCATCCAATTGATATGGTGGCCGCGCAATATTGCAGAAAAACTTCATCTTATTTTACTTTATAGAATCATAACTAAACAAATCCCAATTAGCTAGGACGCATCCTTGGGGGTTGCACTTTGGTGTATCTTGTGCATTCCCCACACCTGAGCCTAGGCTAAAACCAGAAATCAGAAAAACCAGGAGTACTAGAACCACATGACCAAGGCTCAACAGGGGCTTCTTTTGACTGGAGCAGTACAACCTTCAGCTACCCAGATCAGACAGAAGCAGCAGTTCTCTTGGGCTCACGCTGGCGTAACTCTTAACCACCCAGATTTGGACAGAAACAGCCGTTCTCTTGAGCTTGCCCCTGGCTCCTAAGTCACCCCCTCAGAAGCCCTTAGGTACTTGTGACACCATTTGCACCGTATTCACCAGATCAGGATCCTTATCCAGAATACACATGAAGCCTTATCAGGAACTCACAGACCCGGGGTGTGATGGAAAGAGGGGGAACGGCTTAACCCCATTGGTTTTATTACAGGAGGGGAAACAGTTTAACCTTGTTTGTTACAGAAAGAAGCCCTGGTGGCTTAATGGTTAAGCACTTGGCTGCTAACCAAAATGTTGGCCATTCAAAGGCACCAGCCACTCCACAGAAGAAAAGAGCTGGTGATCTACTCCCACAAAGACTACAGTCTAGGAAACCCTATGGGGAAGCTCTATTCTATCATATAGGCCACTATGAGTCAGAATCAACTCGACGGCACACAACAATTTTTATACAAAGGTCCCTGGTGCACAAAAGGTTTGCACTCAACTAATAACCAAAAAGTTGGCAGTATGAGTTCACCCAGCAACACTGCTGTAAGATTACAACCATTGAAAGCCCTAATTCTGACACACACGAGGCTGCCATGAGTCAGAAATGACTTGACAGCAATGCATTTGGTTTTTTGGTTTTATTGTTATACAAGCATATCCTTTGGGCCCCACCACTGTCTTCAAGCAGTGTAGCAAAGCATGCTTTCCAACCTCTCATACAATACTCCCTGAAAAGAGAGTTCAGAGAATGAAATTGTTTAAAGTCACTTAGCATCTCATATTTGCATGGCATTTTACCAGTTACTAGTTCACCCATTAGCCATCTCTTATTCTCTTCATTTCACAGATGAAAAAGCTGTGCCTCAGAGAATTTAAACAACTTGCCCATAACTACATAGCTAAAATAGTAGAGTTGAATTAACATATTTCAAGATTAGGTCTAGGGCTCTGTCCAGTACACTACAGTTGATTTTTAATGTATGGTACAAGATGCCCCAGATCTGCTCCTGTGTACTGGTACTCCAAAAAGGCACTCAGTCAAGCCCCACCATATGTATCTCTTCAATTTTTATTTCATTCATCAATCAGATGTTAGCTCCCACTATATGGTTAGAACTTTAGTGGGTAATTGGGAACTTCAAAAGAAAAATAAAACCTTCTCTGGAGGCTTGTTATGAATTGTGTCCCCCCAAAATGTGTGTCAACTTGGCTAGGCCATGATTCCCAGTATTGTGTAGTTGTCCACCATTTTGTGATCTGATGTGATTATCTTATGTGTTGGAAATCCTAAACTTTATGATGTTAATGAGGCAGGATTAGAGGCAGTTATGTTAATGAGATAGGACTCAATCTATAGGATTAGGTTGTGTCTTGGGCCAAGCGCTTTTTAGATATAAAAGGGAGATGTGATCAGAGACGGGCCTCATTACTACCAAGAAAGAAGAGCTGGGATCAGTGCATGTCTTTTGAACCCAGGGTCGCTGAGCTGAGAAACTCCTAGACCTGGGGAAGATTGATGCCAGGACCTTTCCCCAGGGGCGACAGAGAGAGAAAGCCTTTCCCGGAGCTGTTGTTGTTGTTAGGTGCTGTCGAGTCAGTTCTGACTCATAGTGACCCTATGTACAACAGAACGAAACACTGCCCAGGCCTGCACCACCCTCACAATCGTAACGCTTAAGCCCATTGTTGCAGCCACTGTATCAATTCATCTCGCTGAGGGTCTTTTTCGCTGACTCTCTACTTTGCCAAGCATGATGTCCTTCTCCAGGGACTGATGCCCCTGATAATATGTCCAAAGCATGTGAGACGTAGTCTTCCCATTCTTTCTTCTAAGGAGCATTCTGGTCATAGTACTTCCAAGACAGACTTGTTCATTCTTTTGGCAGTCCATGGTATATTCAATATTCTTCGCCAACACCACAACTCAAAGGCATCAATTCTTCTTTGATCTTCCTTATTTATCGTCCAGCTTTCACATGCATATAAGGCAATTGAAAACATCATGGCTTGGGTCAGGCGCACCCTAGCCTTCAACACTTTAAAGAGGTCTTTTGCAGCAGATTTGCCCAAAACAATGTGTCTTTTGATTTCTTGACTGTTGCTTCCATTGATGTTGATTGTGGATCCAAGTAAAATGAAACCCTTGACAACTTTTCTCCATTTGTGAAGTTGCTTATTGGTCCAGTTGTAAGGATTTTTGTTATCTTTTGTTGAGGTGTAATCCATACTGAAGGCTGTGGCCTTTGATCTTCATCAGTAAATGCTTCAAGTCCTCTTCACTTTCAGCAAGCAAGGTTGTATCATCTGGATAATGCAGTTTGTTAATTAGTCTTAATCCAATCCTGATTCTCCATTCTTCTTCATTATAGTCCAAGTTCTTGGATTATTTGCTCAGCATACAGATTGAATAGGTCTGTCAGTTTGTCGTACCGTGGAGGCTTTTTCATGTTGTTATGATGCTGGCAGCTATGCCACCAGTATTCAAATACCAGCCAGGTCACCCATGGTGGACAGGTTTCACCTTAGCTGTTAGACTAAGACAGACTAAGAAGAAGGACCCAGCAGTCTACTTCTGCAGAGAATTAGCCAGGGAAAACCTCATGAATAGCAGCGGAATCTCCTGGGGCTGGCTTCCTGAATTCAAACTTCTAATCTTCTAGACTATGAGAGAACAAATTTCTGTTACTTAAAACCATCCACTTGTGGTATTTCTGTTATAGCAGCACTAGATAACTAAGACAAGGCTTGTTTAGATAGTTGAAAGGACAGACTAACCTGAAAGTGCTTTTGCATTTCTTTTTTTAAAAATCCAGCATAGAGAAATTAGCAGGAGAATGGTTAAATAAAGTATACTGTATGCAAATAATGGAAGAACAAACTAGGTCTGCATATATCAACACAGATAAATTTTTAAAACAATGTTGAAAAGCTGCCTAGTTTGTGCAAATAATGGAAGAACAAACTAGGTCTGCATATATCAACACAGATAAATTTTTAAAACAATGTTGAAAAGCTGCAGGACTCACCACTTGGGTTTAAGGCTTACTAAACTTGGCAGCAACTAACAACAACAACATAAAGCTACAGTAAAGAAGACAATATGGTATTGCTGAAAGGATATACATATAAATTAATGAAACAGAATAGATCCAGACATATATGGTCAATTTTTGTTAAAGATGCAAAGGCCATTTAATGAAGAAAGGATAGTCTCTTCAACCAATGGTGCTGGAACAATTGGACATTCATATGCAAAAAAGAAGAACCTTGACCCATACCTCACACCATAAACAAAAATTAATTCAAAGGGAGAACAGATTTAACTGTAAAACCTAATTTTATAATACTGCTACCAGAAAACATAGGAGAAAATCTTTGCGACTTTGGGTTAAGCAAAGATTTCTTAAAAACAACACAAAAAGGACAAATCATAAATGAAAAATTGATAAATTGGACTTCATCAAAATTAAGAACTTCTGCTCTTCAAAAAACACTGTCAAGACAATGAAAAGACAAGCCGCAGACTGCAGTAAAACATTTTCAAATCACATATCTGATAAAGAACTTGTGTGTGGAATATATAAAGAAGTCTCAAAACTTATTAATAGGAGGCGTCACAGCTAATGGATGTGGGGTTTCTTTTGAGGGAAAAAAATGTTCTAAGATTAGATTGTGGAGATTGTTGCACGACCCTGTGAATATACCTAAAAACATTGAATTGTACACTTTAAATGGGTCAGTGGTATGGGCTATGAATTATATCTCAATAAAGCTGTTTTTTTAAAAAAACTCAGTAATAAGAACACAAACAGCCAAGTTTTAAAAATGGGCAAAAGATTTGAATAGATGCTTCACCGTAAAAGAGATAGCAATGCAAATAAGCGCATGAAAAGATGCTCAACATCTTAGGGAAATGCAAATTAAAACCACAATGAGATACCTATTAGAATAGCTAAAATAAAAATTTATTACTAAAGTAAAATAAAAACAACTGACTATACCAAATGCTAGTGAGGATGTGAAGCAACTGGAACTTTCATACGTACATTGCGGGTGGAAATAGAAAATGATACAACTACTTCAAAAAACTGTTTGACAGTTTCTTAAAAAGTTAAGCATACAACTACCATGTGAACTAGCCTTTCCACTCTTAGCTATTCATCTAAGAAAAATGAAATCATATATCCACACAAAGATTTGTATACAAATGTTCATAGCAGTTTTATTTGTAAAACTGGAAATAACCCAATGTCCTCCAACAGGTGATTGAATAAACGGAATCCATACAATAGAATACTATTCAACATAAAAAGGAATGAACTATTGATATGCAGCAAGATGGATAAATCTCAAAATAATTATGCCAAGTGAAAGAAGCTAGACAAAATAGGTTACTGTATGATTCCATTATTTAAACTTACAGAAAATGCAAACTAATTTATTTGGACAGAAAGTAGATCAGTGGTTGCCTGGGAACAAGGTGGGGATTCAAGGAGAGGTGGAAACAAGAGATTACAAAAGGTACAGGAAACGTTAGGGAGTGATGGAAATGTTCATTATCTTGATAGTAGTGGTAGTTTCATGGATGTATACATACGTCAAATCTTATCAAATTGTACAATTTAAATATATACAGTTTACTGTATATCAATTATACATTAATAAAGCTATTAATAAACAGCAGAGATAACTCTAGAACAGTTACAAAAGAACATTTGAATAAGTGCAAGACAGTAAAATTTGTGAATAATAATGATAATCCCTCATAAGCAAACATCTGTATATATATATTTTCCCATTTCTTCCTTTCAGCAGTCATGTAAGGTACACATTATTATCCCAAATTTGCAGATGGGGAAACTGGGGCCTTGGAGGTGAAGTAATTTCTCCCAAAGTATTAGTAATCAGAGCCAGAAGAAGAACCAGCTGCCAGGTTTTTTGATTCCTGTGCCTGTGTACGTTCTGCTCTTCTGGCCAATTGTTTTACTACCATACACCCTTGATCACAGGTAGAACCAAACAAAAGGTGGACAACTCCACATAAACCATCACGTGTACTGGAAAAATAACTCAAGACATTGCTTTCTGACATTGGGTCATATCTTAGTTATCTATTGTTGTTGTTAGGTGCCGTCAAGTCAGTTCCAACTCATAGCAACCCTATGTACAAGAGAACGAAACACAGTCCGGGTCCTATGCCATGCCCACAATCATTATGCTTGAGCCCATTGTTGCAGCCACAGCATAAATCCAACTCGTTGAGATTCTTCCTCTTTTTCGTTGACCCTCTACTTTACCAAGCATGATGTCCTTCTCCAGGAACTGATCTCTCCTGACATGTCCAAAGTATGTAAGACATAGTCTCGCCATCCTTGTTTCTAAGGAACATTCTGGTTGTGCTTCTTTCAAGACAGATTTGTTTGTTCTTTTGGCAGTCCATGGTATATACAAGGAAACTCTGGTGGCGTAGTGGTTAAGTGCTATGGCTGCTAACCAAAAGGTTGACAGTTCGAATCCGCCAGGCACTCCTTCAAAACTCTATGGGGCAGTTCTACTCTGTCCTATAGGGTCGCTATGAGTCAGAATCGACTCTACGGCAGTGGGTTGGGTGGGTATATTCAATATTCTTCTCCAACACCACAATTCAAAGGCATCAATTTTTCTTTCATCTTTCTTATTCATTGTCCACATTTTGCATGCATATGATGCTACTGAAAACACCATGGCTTGGGTCAGGTGCACCGTAGTCTTCAAGATGATATCTTTGCTTTTCAACACTTTATTAAGGACTTTTGCAGCAGATTTGCCCAATGCAATGCGTCTTTTGATTTCTTGACTGCTGCTTCCATGGGTGTTGATTGTGAATCCAAGTAAAACGAAATCCTTGACCACTTCAATCTTTTATCCATTTATCATGATGTTGCTTATTGGCCCAGTTGTGAGGATTTTTGTTTCTTTATGTTGAGGCGTAATCCATACTGAAGGCTGTGGTCTTTGATCTTCATCAGTAAGTGCTTCAAGTCCTCATCACTTTCAACATGCAAGGTAGTGTCATCTGCATACCTCAGGTAGTTAATGAATCTTCCAGCAATCCTGATGCCCCATTCTTCTTCATATAGTCTGGCTTCTCAGATTATTTGCTCAGCATACAGATTGAATACAAAAAAAACAAAAAAAACAAAAAAACTAGTGCCATCGAGTCATTTCCGACTCTTGGCGACCACGAGGGTTTCCAAAATAGGTATGGGAAAAGGATACAACCCTGAAGCACACCATTCCTGACTTTAAACCACACGGTATCCCCTTGTTCTCTCTGAAAAACTGCCTCTTGATCTAGGTACAGGTTCTTTATGAGCACAATGAAGTGTCCTGGAATTCCCATTTATCGCAATGTTATCCATAATTCGTTATGATCCACACACTTGAATACATTTGCATAGTCAATAAAACACAAGTAAACATCTTTCTAGTATTCTCTGCTTTTAGCCAAGATCCATCTGACATTATCAATGATATCCCTGGTTCCACGTCCTCTTCTAAATCTGCCTGAATTTCTGGCAGTTCCCTGTCAATACACTGCTGCAGCCGCTTTTGAATGATCTTCAGCAAAATTTTACTTGCGTGTGATATTAATGATATTGTTTGATAATTTCTGCATTTGGTTGAATCACCCGTCTTGGGAATAGGCATAAATATGGATATCTTCCAGTCAGTTGGCCAGGTAGCTGTCTTCCAAATTTCTTGGCATAGACGAATGAGCACTTCCAGTGCTGCATCCGTGTGTTGAAACATCCCAATTGTGGTTCTGTCAATTCCCCTAGCCTTGTTTTACGCCAATGCCTTCAGTGCAGCTTGGACTTCTTCCTTCAGTACCTTCGGTTCCTGATCATATGCTACCTCTTGAAATAGTTGAACATTGACCAATTCTTTTGATGCTTCCTGCATCATTTAATATTTTCCCCATAGAAAATATCTAGCACTGTTTTAACAGAAATAGTACAAGTGGATGGCTTTAACAAAGAGAAATTTATTTCCTTACAGTTAAATAGGCTAAATGTCCAAATTCAGGGTGTTAGCTCCAGGAGAAGATTTTCTCTCTCTGTTGGCCTTCTCAACAACCTTCCCCATGACTAGAAGCTTCTCTGTGAAGGAACCCCAGATCCAAAGGACTTGCTCTGCTCCCCGCATTGTTTTCTTGGTAGTATGAGGTCCCCAACTCTCTGCTTTCTTTCTTTTCCTTTTATCTCTTGTAAGATAAAAGGTGGTGCAGCCACACCCCAGGGAAACTTCCTTTACATTGGATCAGGGATGTGACCTTAGTGTGTTACAATCCCACCCTAATCCTCTTTAACATAAAATTACAATCACAAAATGGAGGACAACCACACAATACTGGGAATCATGGCCCAGCCAAATTGATACACACATTTTTGGGGGGACATAATTCAATCCATGACAGGCCAATAACATTCTCGTGTAAGGAAGATAACCCGTTTTAACAGCCAACTTATGTTTTTATAGATGGAAAACTATATCCAAAAGTAGCTTTTCTTAGCAACCACTAATGTACTTTCATTTTGTAACTGTTATCTTTACCGAAAAAAATAACCCAAACCCAGTGCCGTCGAGTCGATCCTGACTCATAGCGACCCTATAGACCAGGGTAGAACTGCCCCATAGAGTTTCCAATGAGCACCTGGTGGATTTGAACTGCCAACCCTTTGGTTAGCAGCTGTAGCACTTAACCACTATGCCACCAGGGTTTCCATATATGCTTTAAGCACCTTTTAATTAAATTCTTATTTAATTTTATGCAATTTTAATTTTTTTAGAACAAATTCTGTTATTAAAAGTTGTACTCATCAGGATGAAATGTATTGTTACTAGAAATGTAACATCCCTTTTATTGCAATTATTTTTTTCAAACAGAAATCCATTTTTTTACAAATTTTCTGTTAATGAAAAAGGTGTGTCCCAACTGCATGCTGACCTTTTGGTTAGCAGCCATAGCTCTTAACCACTGCACCACCAGGGCTCTTTTTTTTTAACTGCTTACTTAATGTCAAAAAATTTGATAGAAGAGGAAGAAATCATATGGTATTTATAGAGATGTATGCTGAGATGCCACCAAAAGTTTATGTGGGTGTAGTTCCTAGATAGTAACCAAAATTCTATCACAAGGCCAGGAAACAAAATATGTTATTTAAAATCAACATTAAATCTTCCTTTGTTAAAGACAGCGTGTAATATATAGGTGCAAATATGCACACCTATACTGTAATTTTTATTCTGGATCTGTTTCTTCTGTTTCAAGAGTATGCTGACTTAGTGATCAGGAGTTAAAAGTGGCATCAGATAGACCTGATTATATCTTCTAAGGTTGTAGGTGAAGAGATAGGAAACAGCTTTCTGCCACCTGAATCTTTTCCTCCCCAGCATAATAGCAGTTAGAACTCAAGTTTGTATGAAAAATAATTTATGTTGAATTGCTTAAAATTGTCTAACTACGCCTAGCAGGATTTCGGCAGTTTTGAAATCTCATTAAAAAGAAAGAGAAAACAGCAAATAGTAATGTGCCTACCACAGAGAGGTAGAGCTTCCCAATGCTTGTCATAATTTATGAAGGTTTTTATTGGCTTATTGAGGAATAGTTAGATAATCTCAAAGAAGGTAGTTGCTAAAAGCAATATAGGATAAAAAATGATTAATAATTTTCCTGATTTCTGGTTTTTGGCAAGTCCCAAACTTGGTTTAATTTAATTTTTATTTTAACTGAAAATATACATTTTTTAAATACATTTTACTGGTTTCCCAGTCTTCACAAACAGGTTCCTAATAATTTTATCAGTTAAAAATTCCCTCATCTTAAGATTCCATTTTATTGGCTTAAATTTCTGCCATTAAATTAAGGGTGGCTCTCAGAAGTGAGTATTGAACTGGGAAAATAATTTCCTTAGGAACTTCGTCAGCTAATTACTCACCAGTCTCTCTTTCTCTTGGATAAGATCTTTAAAAAAAATCCATATTAAAGAATAATTGATATAAAATACAATTCACCAATTTTAAGTGGACACTATGATAACTTTTCCCCATTCACCACTCCTCCCATGCCCTGGTAGCCACCAATCTTTTTTTGTCTCAATGGATTTACCTATTCCAGATATCTCATATATGTGAGATCCTACAATGTTTGTACCTTTGTGTCTGGCTTAGTTCACTTAGCATAATCTTCTCAGGTTTCATCCATGTGGTAGCCTGTACCAGAATTTCATTTTTCTTTATAGCTGGATAATACTTCATCGTGTGTATATGCCACAATTTGTTCATGTGATCTGCTGATGGGCACTTGGGTTATTTTGCTATTGTGAATAACGCCGCAATGAACATTGGTGCACATGTCTCTTTTTGAGTCACTGCTTTTGATTCTTTTGAGTATATACCTAGGAATGAAATTGCTGGGTCATATGGTATTTCTGTTTAACTTTTTTAGAAACCACCAAACTGTTTTCTACAATGGCTGCCCCATTTTACATTTCCACCAGCAATGTACGAGTGTCCCAGTTTCTCCTAGTCCTCACAAACACGTGTTGTTTTCTGATTTTTTTTATGATAGCCGTTCTAGTGTATGTGAAATGGCATCTCATTTTAGTTTTGATCTGCATTTCCCTGATGATTAATAATATTGAGCATCTTTTCATGTGTTTATTGGTCGTTTCTATATCTTGTTTAGAGAAATGTTTATTCATATCTCTGGCCCATTTTTAAATAGTGTTGTTACAGGTAGTCTCCAGCTTATGATGGGGTTCTCTTCCAATGACTCCGTTATAAGTTGGTTTTGACAGAAATTGAATACCTCCTTTTTTTTTTACTTTTCATTATTATTGTCTTTTATTATCAGTACCTTCATAAATCCAATCTTGAACATCTACAAATGAACACCTGACAATAACGTTGACAGTTACACACTGCAGCACTGTATGTAGTGCATGTTATTAAAGATAAGATATACAGAAAAAAAAACTGGTGGCCATAAGTGAGACTCATCATAACTCCAATAAGTCATAAGTCGGGGACTACGTGTAATCTTTTTGTTGAGTTGTAAGAGTTCTTTATATATTCTGGATACAAGTCTCTTACCAGATATATGATTTGCAAATATTTTCTCCCATTCGTAGGTTGTCTCTTCACTTTCTTGATAATGTCCCTTGATGCACAAAAGCTTTTTATTTTGATGAAGTCCTGTTTATCTATTTTTTCTCCTGTTGCTAGTGCTTTTGGTTATATCTAAAAATCCATTGCCTAAAGGAAGGTCTTGGAGCTGTATCCTATGTTTTCTTCTAAAAGTTATATGGTTTTAGCTTTTATATTTAAATGGTTGATCCATTTTGTCTTAATTTTTATATATGGCGTGAGCTATGGCGTCAAATCCATTCTTTTGCATGTGGATATCCAGTTGTCCCATTTGTTGTCTCCTTTGTTGAAGAGACAACTCTTTCCCCATTTAGATTTGGCACCCTTATTTAAACAAAAAAAAAAAAACTGGCCATAGATATATGAATTTATTTCTGCATTCTTAATTCTAATTCATTGGTCTATATGTCAATCCTTATGCCAGGACCACACTTTTTTCATTAGTGTAGCTTTGTGGTACATTTTAAAATTAGAAAGTATGAGTCCTCCTACTTTGATTTTTTTCTTTTCCAAGGTTGCTTTGGCTGTTTGAGGTACCTTGCAATTCCATATAAATTCGTGGATTGGCTTTTCCATTTCTGCAAAAAAAGCTGTTGGAATTTTAATGGAATTTCATTATAGCTGTTAATCACTTTGGGTAAATTGTCATTTTAACAATATTAAATCTACCAATCCATAACAGAATATTTTCCCATTTACTTAGATCTCCTTTGATTTCTTTCAACAGATTTTTAGTTTTCAGTATAAAGGTCTTTTAACTCCTTGGTTAAATTTATTCCTAATCCATTGCCATCAAGTCGATTCTGAATTCTAGTGACCATATAGGATAAAGTAGAACTGCCGCATAGGGCTTCCAAGGCTGTAATCTTTACAGAAGCAGACTGCTGTATCTTTCTCCTGTGGAGCTGCTGGTGGGTTCTAACTGCCCAACTTTCAGTTAGCAGCTGAGCTCTTAACCACTGTGCCACCGTCTTTTGCATGCTGTTAAAAGAATAGTTTTCTTTTTTTGTTGTGCTTTAGGTGAAAGTTTACAGTTCAAGTTAGTTTCTCATACAAAAATTTATACACACAGTATTATGTGATCTTAGTTGCCATCCCTATAATGTAATTGCACACTTCTTTCCACTTCAGAACTCCCATATCCATTCAACCAGTTCCTATCCCTTTCTGCCTTTTCATCACGCCTCAAGACAGGAGCCGCCCATTTAGTATCATGTAACTAAGAAGCACTCTCTTCACGAGTATCAGTGTATGTCTTATATTCCAGTCTATTCTTTGGCTGAGGAGTTGGCTTCAGGAATGGTTTTAGTTCTGTGTTAACAGAGAGTCCAGGGGCCATGTCTTATGGGGTCCCTCCAGTCTCAGTCATACTATTAAGTCTGATCTTTTTACATGTATTTGAGTTCGGCGCCCCGCTTTTCCCCTGTGCTGTCAGGGACTCTGTTGTGTTCCCTGTCAGGGCAGTCATTGGTGGTAGCCGGGCACCATCTACTTCTCCTCTCAGGCTGATGGAATCTCTGGTTTATGTGGCCCTTTTTGTCTCTTGGGCTAATATGTCCCTAGTGTCTTTCGTGGTCTTCATTCTCCTTTGCTCCAGGTGGGTTGAGACCAATTGATGCATCTTAGATGGCCTCTTGCCTCTTGCTAGCTTTTAAGACCCCAGACACCACTCATCAAGGTGGGATGCAGAACATTTTCTTAATAAGCTTTGTTATGCCAATTAATCTAGATATCCCCTGAAACCATGGTCCCCAGACCCCTGCCCCTGCTACTCTGTCCCTTGAAGTGTTTGGTTATAGTCAGGAAACTTTTTAGCTTTTGGTTTAGTCCAGTGGTGATGGCTTCGCCTGTATTGGATGTTTCCCTTCCTCTTCACTTAATATAATTCTTGTCTACTACCTAGTTAGTGTGGAAACCCTGGTGGTGTAGTGGTTAAGTGCTACAGCTGCTAACCAAGAGGTTGGAAGTTCGAATCCACCAGGTGCTCCTTGGAAACTCTATGGGGCAGTTCCACCCTGATCTATAGGGCCGCTATGAGTCGAATTCGACTCGATGGCAGTGGGTTTTGATTTTTATCTAGTTAGTGAATTCCCCTGGTGGCATAGTGGTTAAGTGCTACGACTGCTAACCTAAAGGTCGGCAGTTCAAATCTGCCAGGCGCTCCTTGGGAACTCCATGGGGCAGTTCTGCTCTGTCCTATAGGGTCGCTATGGGTCGGAATCGACTCGACAGCAGCGGGTTTGGTTTGTTTTTTTTTTAGTGAATTCCCCTCTCCCTGTCTTCCCACCCTCGTAACCACCAAAGAATGTTTCCTTCTGTGTTTAAACCTTTCCTTGAGTACTTAGAAAAGTGTTCTCATACAATATTTGTCCTTTTGTGACTGACTAATTTCACACAGCATAATGCCTTCAGATTCATCCATGTTATGAGATGTTTCTCGGATTCATGATTGTCCATTACCACTATGGTGGCATAGTGGTCAAGTGCTATGGCTGCTAAAAAAGGGTCAGCAGTTCAAATCCACCAGGTGCTCCTTGGAAACTCTATGGGGCAGTTCTACTCTGTCCTATAAGTCACTATGAGTCGGAATCGACTCGACGGCACTGGGTTTTTTTTTTTTTTAGTATTCCACTGTGTAAATTATACCATAATTTTTTTCTTTTTTTTTAGATAATTTTTATTGCGCTTTAAGTGAAAGTTTACAAATCAAGTCAGTCTCTCACACGAAAACCCATATACACCTTGCTACACACTCCCAATTACTCTCCTGGGACAGCCTGCTCTCTCCCTCCACTCTCTCTTTTCGTGTCTATTTCGCCAGCTTCTAAACCCCTCCACCCTCTCATCTCTCCTCCAGGCAGGAGATGCCAACATAGTCTCAAGTGTCCACCTGATACAAGAAGTTCACGCCCCACCAGCATCCCTCTCCAAGGCATTGTCCAGTCCAATCTATGTCTGAAGAGTTGGCTTCGGGAGTGGTTCCTGTCCTGAGGCAACAGAAGGTCTGGGGGCCATGACCACCAGGTTCCTTCTACTCTCTTTCAGACCATTAAGTCTGGTCTTATGAGAATTTGGGGTCTGCATCCCACTGCTCTCCTGCTCCCTCAGGGGCTCTCTGTTGTGTTCCCTGTTAGGGAAGTCATCGGCTGTAGCTGGGCACCATCTAGTTCTTCTGGTCTCAGGATGATGTAGTTGCTGGTTCATGTGGCTCTTTCTGTCTATTGGGCTTGTAATCGCCTTGTGTCCTTGGTGTTCTTCATTCTCCTTTGATCCAGGTGGGTTTAGACCAATTGATGCATCTTGGATGGCTGCTTGCTAGCGTTTAAGACCCCAGACGCCACTCTTCAACGTGGGATGCAGAAAGTTTTCTTAATAGATTTTATTATGCCAGTTGACTTAGATGTCCCCTGAAACCATGGTCCCCAGACCCCTGCCCCTGCTACACTGGCCTTCGAAGCATTCAGTTTATTCAGGAAACTTCTTTGCTTTTGGTTTAGTCCCATTGTGCTGACCTCCCCTGTACTGTGTGCTGTCTTTCCCTTCACCTAAAGTAGTTCTTATCTACTATCTAATTAGTGAATACCCCTCTCCCACCCCCCTCCCTCCCCCTCTTGTAACCACAAAAGAATGTTTTCTTCTCAGTTTAAACTATTTCTCAAGTTCTTATAATAGTGGCCTTATACAATATTTGTCCTTTTGCAGCTGACTAGTTTCACTCAGCATAATGCCTTCCAGATTCCTCCATGTTATGAAATGTTTCACAGATTCCTCACTGCTCTGTATCGATGCGTAGTATCCCATTATGTGACTATACCATAATTTATTTATCCATTCATCCGTTGATGGGCACCTTGGTTGCTTCCATGTTTTTCCTATTGTAAACAGTGCTGCAATAAACATGAGTGTGCATATATCTGTTCGTGTAAAGGCTCTTATTTCTCTAGAATGTATTCCAAGGAGTGGGATTGCTGGATCATATGATAGTTCTATTTCTAGCTTTTTAAGGAAGTGCCAAATTGATTTCCAAAGTGGTTGTACCATTTGACATTCCCACCAGCAGTGTAGAAGTGTTCCAATCTCTCCACAGCCTCTCCAACATTTATTATTTTGTGTTTTTTGGATTAATGCCAGCCTTGTTGGAGTGAGATGAAATCTCATTGTAGTTTTGATCTGCATTTCTCTAATGGCTAATGAGCGTGAACATGTCCTCATATATCTGTTAGCTACCTGAATATCTTCTTCAGTGAAGTGTCTATTCAATATCTTTGGCCCATTTTTTAATTGGGATATTTCTTTTTTTCCAGATGAGTTTTTGCAGTATCATGTAGATTTTGGAGATCAGGCGCTGATCAGAAATGTCACAGCTAAAAACTTTTTCCCAGTCTGTAGGTAGTCTTTTTACTCTTTTGGTGAAGTCTTTGGATGAGCATAAGTGTTTGATTTTTAGGAGCTCCCAGTTATCTAGTTTTTCTTCTGCATTCTTTACAATGTTTTCTATACTGTTTATGCCATGTATTCGGGCCCCTAACATTGTCCCTATATTTTCTTCCTTGATCTTTATCGTTTTAGATTTTATATTTAGGTCTTTGATCCATTTTGAGTTAGTTTTTGTGCTTGGAGTGAGGTATGAGTCTTGTTTCATTTTTTTGCATACAGATATCCAGTTATGCCAGCACCATTTGTTAAAAAGACATCTTTTCCCCATTTAACTGTTTTGGGGCCTTTGGCAAATATCAGCTGCTCATATGTGGATGGATTTATGTCTGGATTCTCAATTCTGTTCCATTGGTCCATGTGTCTGTTGTTGTACCAGTACCAGGCTGTTTTGACTACTGTGGCGGTATAATAGGTTATAAAATCAGGTGAAGAAAGGCCTCCTACTTTGTTCTTCTTTTTCAGTAATGCCTTATTTATCTGGGGCCTCTTTCCCTTCCATATGAAATTAGTGATTTGTTTCTCCATCTCATTAAAGAATGTCGTTGGGATTTGGATCGGAATTCCATTACATGTATAGATTGCTTTTGGTAGAATAGACATTTTTATAATGTTAATCTTCCTATCCATGAGCAAGGTATGTTCTTCCACTTATCTAACTCTCTTTTGGTTTCTTGCAGAAGTGTACTGTAGTTTTCTTTGTATAAGTCTTTTACATCTCTGGTAAGATTTATTCCTAAATATTTTATCCTCTTGGGGGCTATTGTAAATGGCATCGATTTGGTGATTTCTTCTTCGATGTTCTTTTTGTTGGTGTAGAGGAATCCAACTGATTTTTTAATGTTTATCTTGTATCCCGATACTCTGCTGAACTCTTCTATTAGTTTCAGTCGTTTTCTGGAGGATTCCTTAGGGTTTTCTGTGTATAAGATCATGTCATCTGCAAATAGAGATACTTTGACTTCTTCCTGGCCAATCTGGATGCCCTTTATTTCTTTATCTAGCCTAATTGCTCTGGCTAGGACTTATAGCACAATGTTGAATTAGAGTGGTGATAAAGGGCATCCTTGTCTGGTTCCCGATCTCAGTGGGAATGTTCCATTTAGGGTGATGTTGGCTGTTGGCTTTGTGTAAATGCCCTTTATTATGTTGAGAAATTTTCCTTCTATTCCTATTTTGCTAAGAGTTTTTTGTATCATGAATGGGTGCTGAACTTTGTCAAATGCCTTTTCTTCATCAATTGGCAAAATCGTTTGATTCTTGTCTCTTGTTTTATTTATGTGGTGGATTACATTAATTGTTTTTCTAATGTTGAACCATCCCTGCATACCTGGTATGAATCCCACTTGGTCATGGTGAATTATTTTTTTGATATGTTGTTGAATTCTATTGGCTAGAATTTTGTTGACGATTTTTGCATCTACATTCATGAGGGATATAGGTCTCTAATTTTCTTTTCTTGTGGTGTCTTTACCTGGTTTTGGTATCAGCGATATGGTGGCTTCATAGAATGAGTTTGGTAGTATTCCATTCTTTTCTATGCTCTGAAATACCTTTAGTAGTAGTGGTGTTAACTCTTCTCTGAACGTTTGGTAGAACTCAACAGTGAAGCCGTCTGGACCAGGGCTTTTTTTTGTTGGGAGTTTTTTGATTACCTTTTCAATCTCTTCTTTTTTTTTTTTTTATGAATCTGTTTAGTTGTTCTACCTCTTTTTGTGTTAGTTTAGGTAGATAGTGTGATACTAGGAATTCATCCATTTCTTCTAGGTTTTCAAATTTGTTTTAGTATACTTTTTCATAGTATTCTCATATGATTCTTTTAATTTCAGTTGAGTCTGTTGTAATATCGCCCATCTCATTTCTTATTCGGGCTGTTTGCTTCCTCTCTTGTTTTTCTTTTGTTAGTTTGGCCAATGGTTTATCAATTTTGTTGAGTTTTTCAAAAAACCAGCTTTCGGTCTTGTTAATTCTTTCAATTGTTTTTCCTTTTTCTGTTTCATTTAGTTCAGCTCTAATTTTTATTATTTGTTTTCTTCTGGTACCTGTGGATTTCTATTGTTGCTCTCTTTGTATTTGTCCAGGTTGTAGGGATAGTTCTTTGATTTTGGCCCTTTCTTCTTTTTGGATGTGTGCATTTATTGATATAAATTGGCCTCTTAGCACCGCTTTTGCTGTGTCCCAAAGGTTCTGATAGGAAGTGTTTTCATTCTCATTGGATTCTATGAATTTCTTTATTCCATCCTTCATGTCTTCTACACTCCAGTCATTTTTGAGCAGGGTATTGTTCAGTTTCCAAGTGTTTGATTTCTTTTCCCTGCTTTTCCTCTTATTGATTTCCACTTTTATGGCCTTATGGTCAGAGAAGATGCTTTGTAATATTTCAATGTTTTGGATTCTGCTAAGGCTTGCTTTATGACCTAATATGTGGTCTATTCTACAGAATGTTCCATGTGCACTAGAAAAGAAAGTATACTTGTTTGCTGTTGGGTGGAGTCTTCTGTTTATGCCTACGAGGTCAAGTTGGTTGATTGTGGCATTTAGATCTTTCCTGTCTTTTGAGCTTCTTTCTGGATGTCCTGTCCTTCACCGAAAGTGGTGTGTTGAAGTCTCCTACTATTATTGTGGAGCTGTCTATCTCACTTTTCAATGCTGATGGAGTTTGTTTTATGTATCTTGCAGCCCTGTCATTGGGTGCATAAATATTTAATATGGTTGTATCCTCTTGGTGTATTGTCGCTTTAATCATTATGTAGTGTCTTTCCTTATCCTTTCTGATGGATTTAACTTTAAAGTCTATTTTGTCAGAAATTAATATTGCCACTCCTGCTCTTTTTTGATTGTTGTTTGCTTCATATATTTTTTTCCATCCTTTGAGTTTTAGTTTGTTTACGTCTAAGGTGCGTCTCTTGTAGGCAGCATATAGATGGATCTTGTTTTTTAATCCATTCTGGCACTCTCTGTCTCTTTGTTGGTACATTTAGTCCATTTACATTCAGGGTAATTATGGATAGGTATGAATTTAGTTCTATCATTTTGATGTCTTTTTTTGTGTGTTGACAGCTTTTTCCCACTTGATTTTATGTGCTGAGTAGATTTCTTTATATATTGTCCTTTCCTCATATTTGTTGTTGCTGATTTTGTTTCTGCTGAGTCTGTATTTTTCCCTTGTATTTTATTTTGATGAATAGGATAGTTTGTCTCCTTTGTGGTTACCTTATTATTTACCCTTATTTTTCTAAAATTATACCTAACTTTCATTTCTTTGTATCGCTGTATGTTCCTCTCCATATGGAAGGTGTATGATTACATTTCTTAGTCCCCCTTTATTATTTTAATGTTGTCTTATATAACATCGCTGTTACCCTGTGTTGGGCTTTTTATCTTTTTAATCTTGCTTTGTTTTGTTTTGGATTTCCCTGTCTGGGTTGACTTCTGGTTGCTCTGCCCAGTGTTCTAGTCTTGGGTCGACACCTGATATTATTGATTTTCTAACCAAAGAACTCCCTTTAGTATTTCTCGTAGTTTTGGTTTGTTTTTTACGAATTCCCTCAACTTGTGTTTATCTGGAAATGTCTTAAGTTCACCTTCATATTTAAGAGACAGTTTTGATGGATATATGATTCTTGGCAGGCAATTTTTTTCCTTCAATTTTTTACATATGTCATCCCATTGCCTTCTTGCCTGCATGTTTTCTGCCGAGTAGTCTGAGCTTATTCTTCTTGGCTCTCCCTTGTAGGTGACTTTTATTCCTCGCTGCTCTTATAAATGTCTCTTTATCTCTGGTTTTGGCGAGCTTGGTTATAATATGTCTTGGTGACTTTCTTTGGAGATCTAACTAATGTGGAGTTCGATGAGCATCTTGGATAGATATCTTCTCATCTTTCACAATATCAGGGAAGTTTTCTGCCAACAAATCCTCAACAATTTTCTCTGTATTTTCTGTTATCCCTTCCTGTTCTGGTACTCCAATCACTCGTAGGTTATTTCTCTTGATAGAGTCCCGCATGATTCTTAAGGTTTCTTCATTGTTTTAAATTCTTTTATCTGATTTTTCTTCAAATATATTAGTGCCAAGTGATTTATCTTTGAGTTCAGAAATTCTAGCCTCTACTTGCTCAATTCTGCTCCTCTTTCTATTGAGTTATCTAATTCTGTGATTTTATTGTTAATCTTCTGAATTTCTGATTGCTGTCTGTCTATGGATTTTTCCAGCTTATTAAACTTTTCATTATGTTCCTGAATAATCTTTCTGATTTCTTCAGTTGCTTTATCTGTGTGTTCCTTGGCTTGTTCTGTGTATTGCCTCATTTACTTCCTGATGTCTTGAAGGGTTCTGTATACTATTGTATTCTGCATCTGGTAATTCCAGGAATGCACTTTCATCTAAAAGATCCCTGGATTCTTTGTTTTGGCAGCCTGTTGAGGTGATCATGGCCTGTTTCTTTATGTGACTTGATATTGACTGTTGTCTCCAAGCCACCGATAAGTTATTGTATTAGTTTATGCTTGCTTACTGTGTCATAGCTGCTTGCTTTGTTTTGGTATACCCCTATGGGTTGCTTGAGTGAGCTAGCTTGATTATTTTCACCTTTGGAGCTCTGGTGTCCTGTCCCCAGCTGGCTAGAGCTGTTATCAGGTATATCAGTCTAGGAGTCCATTCAGTTTTCTTGTATGAATTCAGCTCAGGTTTCCAGGTAGCTGATATCAAGTGTGTGGTACAGGCTCTGTCCTACAGTCTTAGAGGGGCAGGGGTGATTGGCGTATATACCCGTATCTGATTGCAGCAGGGGGTCATGTGCTGAACAAGGTAGGGTGCTGAGAACTGACCCCCAAGTGTCTCTGATGAAAACACATCTCTGTTCTCTAGAGCGTGCTGGTGGGTGGGCTCTGCAGTGGGACCATTGGCACGCAAATTTTTTGTTTTAAGAACTGGGAGGTACGAGTTATCCCTGGGCCCCTGTCGCGGGTGGCTGGGCGACCCAAGTGGAGCCACCAGTCCTTAGGTCCCTGTTGTGGGTAGGTGAGGACCTTTTTAAATAGGCAAAGCAATGTCAAACGTCAAACACCCACCTCTCCACCACACCACTGAAATGGTTGGAGTTTGCCAACAAGGGCCTATTCTCCTGAAATAGGCCCACATAGGTCCATGCAGAAGGGAAAGTTGCTCAAGGTCCACGGACGGTTCATGCCTGGACAGGAGCTGCTTCTGTCCTGAGCTCCCCGGGTTAATGGAGCTAGCAAATTATCTTTTCCTTGCAATTTTTTTTCCTTCCCCATGGCTGGGGGGACGGCTCCAGGTGCTCACTGGTGTCTATCTCAAGCCTAGGGATTCAACCGCTGAAGCTGGGTTGGGGGTGGTGGGGCGTGGTAAAATATGTGCAAGTACTTAGCTTTTACCGAGAGCGCCCTTCTCCTCAGGTTCCGGAGGTGTGAGTTGTCTGTGTGGCTGCTGCATTTCCCTCAGGAAACTGCTGCAGAATGCTAGGACCAGCCCACCGTTGCCGCCACTGCCACTCCAGGAATGGTGCCTGAGATCTCCCTGCAATTCAGGTCCGGTAACTCCTCTCCACTTCTGAATGGTCTCTTACTCCACCTGCCCCTCAGTTCGTTTTCTAAACTTGCCTTTGATGCTCAGGGCTCCCAGCTTGTCACAAATATGCTCGTTTCACTTGTTTTTTTGGGTCTTTGTTGTAAAGAGAGCTCAACGAAAGCGTCTATTCCGCCATCTTGGCTCCATCTCCCCAACTGATTTTTTTATGTTTATCTTGTGTTCTGATACATTGCTGAAAACTTCTATTAGTTCTAATACTTTTCTTCTGAATTCTTTGGGGTTTTCTTTTAAAAGATCATATTGTCTGCAAATAAGGGTACTTTTACTTCTTCCTTACCAATTCACGCATGCTTTATTTCTTTATCTAGCCTAATTGTGATGGCTAGAACCTCCAGCATATCGTTCAATACGCGTGGTGATAAAGGGCATCCTTGTTTGGTTCCCATTCTCAAAGGGAATGGCTTCAGACTCTCTCCATTTAGGATGATGTTGGCTGTTGGCTTTGTATAAATGCCATTTATTATGGTGAAGAATTTCCATTCTATTCTTATTTTGCTGAGAGTTTTTACCATAGATGGGTGTTGAACCTTGTCAAATGGCTTTTCTACATTAATTGATAAGATCATGTGGTACTTGTCTTTTGTTTTATTTATGTGATGGATTACATTGATTGTTTTTCTAATGTTGAACCATCCCTGAATATCTGGTATGAACCCCACGTGGTCATGATGAATTAATTTTTTGATGATATTGAATTCTATTGGCTTGAATTTTGTTGAGGATTTTTGTGTCTATGTTCATGAGGAATATCTGTCTGTAGTTTTTTTTATTTTAATTGTGCTTTAAGTAAAAGTTTACAGATTCAGTCAATCTCTCATACAAAAACTTACATACACTTTGCTATATATTCCTAATTACTCTCCCCCTAAAGAGAGAGCACACTCCTTCCCTCCACTCTCGATTGTCATGTCCATTTGGCCAGCTTCTGACCCCCTCTGCCCTCTCCTGTCACCTACAGACAGGAGATGCCAACATAGTCTCATGTGTCTTACTTGATCCAAGAAGCTCATTCCTCACCAGTATCATTTTCTATCCCATTGTCCAATCCAATCCCTGTCTGAAGGGTTGGCTTTGGGAATGGTTCATGTCCTGGGCTAACAGAAGATCTGGGGACCATGACCACCGGGGTCCTTCTAGTCTCAGTCAGACCATTAAGTCTGGTCTTTTTATGAGAATTTGAAAAAAAAATTTTTTTTATCCCACTGCTCTCTTGCTCCCTCAGAGGTTCTCTGTTATGTTCCCTATTACGGCAGTCATAGGTTATAGCTGGACACCATCTAGTTCTTCTGGTCTCAGACTGATGTAGTCTCTGGTTCATGTGGCCCTTTCTGTCTCTTGGGGTCATAATTACCTTGTCTTTGGTGTTCTTCATCCTCCTTTGCTCCAGGTAAGTTGAGATCAATTAATGCATCTTAGAAGGCCACTTGCTAGCATTGAAGACCCCAGACACCACTCTCCAATGTGGGATGCAGAAAGTTTACTTTATAGATTTTATTATGCCAATTGACTTAGATGTCCCCTGAAACCGTGATCCCCAAACCTCCACCTCTGCTACGCTGGCCTTTGAAGCATTCAGTTTATTCAGGAAATACTTTGCTTTTAGTTTAGTCCAGGCGTGCTGACCTCGCCTGTATTGTGTTGTCTTTCCCTTCACTTAAAATAATTCTTATCTACTATTAAAAAAAAAATTTTTTTTAATCTAATTACTGAAAACCCCCTCCCTCCTTCCCCCCCGAAGTAACAATCAAAGAATATTTTTTTCTCTGTTTAAACTATTTCTCCAGTTATTAAAATAATGTTCTTACATAATATTTGTCCTTTTGCAACTGACTAATTTCACTCAGCATCATGCCTTCCAGATTCCTTCATGTTATGAAATGTTTCACAGATTCATCACTGTTCTTTATTGATGCATAGTATTCCATTGTGTGATTATACCATAGTTTATTTATCCTTTCATCTGTTGAGGGGCACCTTGGTTGCTTCTATCTTTTGTTATTGTAAGCAGGGCTACAGTGAACATGGGTGTGCATATAAATCTTCGTGTAAAGGCTCTTATTTCTCTAGGATATATTCCAAGGAGTGGGACTGCTGCGTAGTATAGTAGTTCTATTTCTAGCTTTTTAAGGAAGCGCCAAATTGATTTCCAAAGTGATTGTACCAATTTACATTCCCTCCAGCAGTGTATAAGTATTCCAGTCTCTCCACAGCCTCTCCAACATTTATTATTTTGTGTTTTTTGAATTAATGCCAGCCTTGTTAGAGTGAAATGGAATCTCATTGTAGTTTTGATTTGCATTTCTATGATGGCTAATGATCGTAAGCATTTCCTCATGTATCTGTTAGCTACCTGAATGTCTTCTTTAGTGAAGTACCTGTTCGTAACCTCTGCCCATTTTTTAATTGGGTTATTTGTCTTTTTGTAGTTGAGTTTTTACAGTATCATGTAGATTTTAGAGATCAGACGCTGATAGGAAATGTCATAGCTAAAAACTTTTTCCCAGTCTGTAGGTAATCTTTTTACTCTTTTGGTGATGTCTTTGGATGAGCATAGGTGTTTGATTTTTGGAGCTCTCAGTTATCTAGTTTCTCCTCTGTATTGTTAGTAATGTTTTGTATACTGATTATGCCATGTATTAGGGCTCCTTGCATTGTCCCAATTTTTTCTTCCATGATCTTATTCTTTTTTATTTTTTATTTAGCTCTCTGATCCATTTTGAATTCGTTTTTGTGCATGGTGTGAGGTATGGGTCTTGTTTCATTTTTTTGCAGATGTACATCCAGTTATGCCAGCACCATTTGCTAAGCAGACTATCTTCCCCATTTAACTGATTTTGGGCCTTTGTCAAATATCAGCTGCTCATATGTGAATGGATTTATGTCTGCATTGTCAACTGTGTTCCATTGACCTATGTATCTGTTGTTGTACTTGTACCAGGCTGTTTTGACTACTGTGGTGGTATAATAGGTTCTAAAATCATGTAGCTACTTCGCTCTTCTTTTTCAGTACTGCTTTACTTATCTGGGGCTTCTTTCCTTTCCATATGAAGTTGGTGATTTGTTCTCCATCTCATTAAAAAATTTCGTTGGAATTTGAATCAGAATTGCATTGTATCTATAGATCGCTTTTCGTAGAATAGACGTTTTTACAATGTTAAGTCTTCCTATCCTTGAGCAAGGTATGTTTTTCCACTTTTGTAGGTCTCTTGGTTTCTTGAGAAGTGTACTGTAGTTTTCTTTGTATAAGTCTTTTACATCTCTGGTAAGATTTATTCCTAAATATTTTATCTTCTTGGGGCTACTGTAAATGGTATTGATTTGTTGATTTCCTCTTCGATATTCTTTTTGTTGGTGTAGAGGAATCCAACTGATTTTTGTATGTTTTTCTTGTATCCGGATACTCTGCTGATCTATTCTATTAATTGCAGTCTTTTCAGTCTTTAGGGTTTTCTGTGTATAAGATCATGTCATCTGCAAACAGAGATACTTTTATTTCTTCCTTACCAATCTGTATTCCGTTTATTTCTTTATCTAGCCTAATTGCCCTAGCTAGGACCTCCAGCACAATGTTGAATAAGAGTGCTGATAAAGGGCATCCTTGTCTGGCTCCCAATCTCAAGAGGAATCATTTCAGACTCTCTCCATTGAGGATGATGTTGGCTTTTGGCTTTGTATAAATGCGCTTTATTGTGTTGAGGAATTTTTCTTCTATTCCTATTTTGCCGAGAGTTTTTCTTTTTTTATCATGAATGGGTGTTGAACTTTGTCAAATTCCTTTTCTGCATCAATTGATAATATCATGTGTTTCTTATCTTTTGTTTTATTTATTGATGGATTACATTAATTGTTTTTCTAATGTTGAACCATCCAGGCATACTTGATATGAATCCCACTTGGCCATGGTGAATTATTTTTTTGATAAGTTGTTGAATTTTATTGGCTAGAATTTTTTTGAGGATTTTTGCGTCTAAGTTCATGAAGGATATAAGTCTGTAATTTCCTTTTTTTGTTGTGTCTTTACCTGGTTTTGGTATCAAGGATATGCTGGCTTCATAGAATGAGTTTGGTAGTATTCCATCCTTTTCTATGCTCTGAAATACCTTTAGTAGTAGTAGTAATGGTGTTAACTCTTCTCTGAAAATTTGGTAGAACTCTGCAGTGAAGCTGTCCGGACCAGGGCTTTTTTTTCTTGGGAGTTTTTTCACTACTTTTTCAATCTGCTTCTGTTATGGGTCTATTTAGCTGTTCTACCACACCTTGTGTTAGTTTAGGTAGGCAGTGTGTTTCTAGGAATTCATCCATTTCTTTTAGGTTTTCAAATTTGTTAGAGTACAATTTTTCATAGTAATCTGATATGATTCTTTTAATTTCAGTTGGGTCTGTTGTAACATTGCCCATCTCATTTCTTATTTAGGTTATTTGCTTCCTCACCTTTTTTTCTTTTGTCAGTTTGGCCAGTGGTTTGTCAATTTTGTTGATTTTTTAAAGAACCAGCTTTTGGTCTTGTTAACTCTTTCAATATTTTTTTCTGTTTTCTATTTCATTTAATTCTGCTCTAATTTTTATTATTTGTTTTCTTCTGGTACCTGAGGATTTCTTTTGTTGGTCTCTTTCTTTTTGTTCAAGTTGTAGAGATAATTCTTTGATTTTGGCCCTTTCTTCTTTTTGGATGTGTGCATTTATTGATATAAATTGGCCTCTGAGCACCACTTTTGCTGTGTCCCAAAGGTTCTGATAGGAAGTGTTTTCATTCTCTTTGGATTCTATGAATTTCTTTATTCCATCCTTAATGTCTTCTATACTCCAGTCTTTTTTGAGCAGGATTTTTTTTTTTATTGTTCAGTTTCCAAGTGTTTGATCTCTTTTCCCTGCTTTTTCTGTTATTGATTTCTACTTTTATGGCCTTATGATTAGAGAAGATGCTTTGTAATATTTTGATATTTTGGATTCTACTAAGGCTTGCTTTATGACCTAATATGTGGTCTATTCTAGAGAATGTTCCATGTGCACTAGAAAGGAAAGTATACTTGGCTGCCGTTAGGTGGAGTGTGCTGTATATGTCCTTTACCAAAAGTGGTGTGTTGAAGTCTTCTACTATTATTGTGAAGTTGTCTATCTCATTTTTCAATGCTGTTAGTTTTTGTTTTATGTATCTTGAAGCCCTTCCATTGGTTGCATAAATATTTAATATGGTTATATCCTCATGGTATATTGTCCCTTTAATCATTATCTAGTGTCTTTCCTTGTCCTTTGTGGTGGATTAAACTTTCAAGTCTATGTTATCAGAAATTAATATTGCCACTCCTGCTCTTTTTTGATTGTTGTTTGCTTGATACATTTTTTTCCATCCTTTGAGTTTTAGTTTGTTTGTGTCTCTAAGTCTAAGGTGTGTCTCTTTTAGGCAGCATATAGAAGGATCGTTTTTTTTTATCCATTCTGACACTCTGTCTCTTTATTGAAGCATTTAATCCATTTACATTCAGCATAATTATAGATAGGTATGAGTTTTTTTATGAGTTAAGTGCTGTCATTTTGATGTCTTTTTTTATGTGTTGTTGATGGTTCATTTTTCCCACTTAATTTTTTGTGCTGAGTAGTTTATCTTTATGTATTTTCTTTTCCTCTTATTCATTGTTGTTGATTTTGTTTCTGCTGAGTCTCTATTTTTGGTTGTATTTTATTTTGATGAGTATAAATGTTAGTCATATTTACCCCTGTTTTTCTAAGTTTAAACCGAATTTTTATTTCTTTATATCACCTTGTCTTCCTCTCCATATGAAAGATCTATGACTACATTTCTTAGTCACTTGTATTGTTTTAACATTGTCTTCTTTTACATAACAACATCATTGTTTCCCTGTTGTGAGCCTTTTTATCTTGATTTATTTTTGTGATTGCTGTGTCTGGGTTGACATCTGATTTTTCTGTCCAGTGTTCTAGTCTTGGGTTGATAGCTGATATTGTTGATCTTCTAACCAAAGAACTCTCTTTAGTATTTCTTGTAATTTTTGTTTGTTTGTTTTGTATGAATTCCCTGAGTTACTGTTTAACTGGAAATGCCCTAATTTTATGTTCATGTTTGAGAGACAGTTTTGCTGGTTATATGATTCTGGGCTGGCAATTTTTTTCCTTCAATGCTTTATATAAGTCATCCCATTGCCTTCTTGCTTGCATGGTTTCTGCTGAGTAGTCCGAGCTTATTCTTATTGATTCTCCTTTGTAGGTGACTTTTCTTTTATCCATAGCTACTCTTAAGATTCTTTCTTTTTCTTTGGTTTTGGCCAGTTTGATTATAATATGTCTTGGTGACTTTCTTTTAGAATCTACCTTATGTGGATTTCGATGAGCATCTTGGATAAATATCTTCTCATCTTTCACGATATCAGGGAAGTTTTCTGCCAACAAATCTTTAAGAATTCTGTCTGTATTTTCTGTTGTCCCTCCATGTTCTGCTACTCCAATCACTTGTTGGTTATTTCTCTTGATAGAGTTCCACATGATTCTTAAGGTTTATTTTTTTTGATTCTTTTATCTGATTTTTCTTCAAATATAATGTTTTTTAAGTGCTTTATCTTTAAGCTTACCAATTCTGCCTTCCACTTGCTCAATTCTGCTCCTCTGACTTTCTATTGAGTTGTCTAATTCTGTAATTTTACTATTGATCTTCTGAATTTCTGATTGGTGTCTCTCTATGGATACTTTCAGCTTATTAAATTTTTCATTATGTTCTCGAATAACCTTTTTTCAATTTCTTCTACTTGGCCTCTTCTGCATATTGCCTGATCTCCTTCCTAATGCCATTCCTGATGTCTTGAAAAGTTCTGTATATTAATCTTTTGAATTCTGCATCTGGTAATTACAGGAAGGCACCTTCATCCAGAAGATCCATTGATTCTTTGTTTTGAGAGCCTGTTGAGGCAGTCGTGGTCTGTCTCTTTATGTGACTTGATATTGACTGTTGTCTCTGAGCAATTTATAAGTTACTGTATTAATTTATTTTATGTTTGCTTACCGTATCCTAGCTTTTTGCTTTGTTTTTGTTTTGTTTTTGATATGCCCAAATGGGTTGCTTGAGTGAGTTAGCTTGAGTATTTTCTCCTCTGAAGCCCTGAAGTTCTGTCACCAGATGGCTAGAGCTGTTATCAGGTATATCAGTCTAGGAGTCCATTCACTTTTCTTTTATGAATTCGGCTCAGGTGTCCAGGTAGCTGATCATCGTGTGTGGTACAGGCTCTGTCCTACAGTTTTAGAGAGGCAGGGGTGATAGGTGTATGTACGAGTATCTGGTTGCAGCAGGGAGTTATGCCCTGAACAAGGCAGGGGGATGAGAATCATCCCCAAGTGTCTGTGAGGAAAGCATGTCCCTGTTCCCTACAGCATACAGGTGGATGGGTTCTGCACATGGACCATGGGCAGCCAATGCTTTTGTTTGTAAGGACTGGGAGGTACCAGTTATCCTTGGACCCCTGTCGTGGGTGGGTGAGTTACCTGAGTGGAGCCACCAGCCCTTAGGCCCCTGATGTGTGTAGGTGATTACCCTATTTAATAGGCAAAGCTTTTTCAAATATCAAATACCCACCTCTTCACCACACAGCTGAAATGGTTGCAGTTTGCCAACAAGGTTCTATTCTCCTGAAATAGGCCCAAACAGGTCCATGCAGTGGGGAAAGTAATTCAAAGTCCATGGACTTTTTATGCCTGGACAGGAGCCACTTCTGTCTTGAGCTCCCCTGGTTAGTGGATCTGGCAAATTATCTTTTCCCCCAGTTTTGAATTTATTCCTACTCCAAGGCTGGGAGGAAGGATCGGGGTGCTCAGCATAGCCTATCTCTGGCGTAGGGAAATCAACAGCCACGGAAGCCAGCTTGAGGGCTGGAGGTGTGGTAAAATATACGCAAGTACTTAGCTGTTGCTGAGTGCGCCATTATTCTCTGGCTCTGGAGGTGTGAGTAGGCTGTGCAGCTGGCTGCTTCTCCCTGAAGAAACTGCGGCCGAATGCTACCACCAGCCCATCACACCACAGCTGCTGCCAGGAATGGTGCCTGAGGGCTCCCGGCACCATTAGGAGTTATCAGGTCTGATAACTCCTCTCCGTTTCAGAACTGTCTCTCCCTTCCACTGCCACTCAGTCCGTTTTCTAACTTTGCCTTTGATGTTCAGAGCTCCTAGCTTGTCATAAATATAATTGTTTCACTTGTTTTTTCGGGTCTTTGTTGTAAGAGGATCGCAGGAAACATCTGGCTATTCCACCATCTTCTGTAGTTTACTTTATTTTGTGGTGTCTTTACCTGGTTTGGTATCATGGTTATGCTGGCTTCATAGAATGAGTTTGGTAGTATTCCATCCTTTTCTATGCTCTGAAATCTCTTTATTGGTGCTGGCATTAACTCTTCTCTGAAAGTTTGGTAGAATTCTCCAGTGAAGCCATAAGGGCCAGGACTTTTTAAATTACTTCTTCAGTCTCTTCTTTTGTTATAGGTTTATTTAGTTTTTCTACCTTGGTTTCTGTTAATTTAGGTAGATAGTGTGTTTCTAGAAATTTTTCTGTTTCTCCTAGGTTTTCAAATTTGTTGGCATACAATTTTTCATCATACTCTGTTATGACTCTTTTAATTTCATTTTGATCTCTTGTGATATTTCCCATCTCATTTCTTATTCTGGTTATTTGCTTCCTTTCTTGTTTTTTCTTTTGCCAGTTTGGCCAGCGGTTTATCAATTTTGTTCATGTTTTCAAAGAACCAGCTTTTGGTCTTGTTAACTCTTTCAATTGTTTCTCTATTCTCTATTTTATTTAATTCTGCTCTAATCTTTATTATTTCCTTTCTTCTGATGCCCAAGGGCTTCTTTTGCTCCTATCTGCTTGATCGATTTGTAGGGTTAATATTTTTATTTTGGCCCTTTCTTCTTTTTGAATCTGTGCATTTATTGCTATAAATTGACCTCTGAGCTCTGCTTTTGCTGTGTCCCAAAGGTTCTAGTCAGATGTGTTTTCTTTCTCATTTGATTCTGTGAATTTCTTTATTCCGTAATTAATTTCTTGTATAACCCAACATTTTTGAGCAAGGTGTTGTTTGGTTTCCATGCATGTGATTTTTTTTCTTGCTTTTTCTGTTATTGATTTCTACTTTCATGGTGTTATGATCAGAAAAAATCCTTTGTAATATTTCGATGTTTTGGATTCTGTTAAGGCCTGCTTTATGGCCTAATGTGTGGTCTATTCTAGAGAATGTTTCATGTGCATTGGAAAAGAAAGTATACTTGACTGTTGTTGGGTAGAGTGTTCTGTATATGTCTATGAGGTCAAGTTGGTTGATTGTGTCCTTTAGATCTTCTGTGTATTTATTGAGCTTCTTTCTGGATGTTGTCTCCTTCACAGAAAGTGGTGTGTTGAAGTCTGCTACTATTATTGTGGAGTCTATCTTTTCGTTGCTAATAGAGTTTGTTTTGTGTATTTTGGAGCCCTGTCATTGGGTACATAAATATTTATTATGGTTCTGCCCTCCTGGTGTATTGACCCTTTTACCATTATATAGTGTCCTTCCTTATCTTTTGTTGTGGATTTTGCTTTAAAGTCTATTTTTTTAGAGATTAATATTGCCACTCCTGCTCTATTTTGATTGTTGTTTGCTTGATAAATTTTTTTCCATCCTTTGAGTTTTACTTTGTGTCTTTAAGTCTAAGATGTGTCTCTTGTAGGCAGCATATAGACAGATCTTGGTTTTGTTTTTTGTTTTATCCATTCTGCCACTCTTTGTCTCTTTATTGGTGCATTTAGTCCACTTACATTCATTGTAATTATTGATAGGTATGAGTTTAGTGCTGTCATTTTATTGTTTTTGTGTATGTGTGTGTTGTTGTTGATGGTTTCTTTATTCCACTCAATTTTCTGTGCTGAGTCATTTTTCTTTATTTTCTTTTCATCTTTTTCATTGTTATTTGTTTTGTATTTGCTGAGTCTTTATGTTTTTCTTGTTTTTTATATTGATGTGTAGGATTGTTCGTTTCCTTTTTGGTTACCTTAATATTTACCCCTATTTTTCTAAGTTTAAACCAATCTTTTATTTCTTTATCTCTCCTTGACTTCCTCTCCATATGAAAGATCTATGACTACATTAGTCTTTATTTTTTGTTTTAATGATGTCATCTTTTACATATTGACTTCTCTGTTTCCCTATTTTCAGTGTTGTAGTTTTGATTTATTTTTGTTACTTCCTATCTGGATTGATATCTGGTTGTTCTGTCCTGTGTTCTAGCCTTGGGTCCTTATCAGATGTTATTTGAACTAGAGGACTCCCTTTAGTATTTCTTGTAATTTTGGTTTGGTTTTTACAAATTCCCTAAGCTTCCATTTTTCT
The DNA here is from genome assembly GCF_024166365.1 of Elephas maximus indicus. NCBI lineage: Eukaryota > Metazoa > Chordata > Mammalia > Proboscidea > Elephantidae > Elephas > Elephas maximus. Next base: position 108,316,432 of record NC_064846.1, read on the forward strand.
AATAATGCCCTAATTTCGCCATCATGTTTGAGAGGCAGTTTTGCTGGATATATAATTCATGGCTGGCAATTTTTTTTCCTTCAAGGCTTTATATATGTCATCCCATTGCCTTTTTGCCTGCATGGTTTCTGCTAAGTAGTCCAAGCTTAGTCTTATTGACTCTCTTTTGCAGATGATTTTCTTTTTATCCCTAGCTGCTCTTAAAATTCTCTCCTCATCTTTGGTTTTGGTAAGTTTGAGTATAATATGTCTTGGTGACTTTCTTTTGGGATCTACCTTGTGTGGGATTTGATGAGCTTCTTGGATAGACAGCTTCTCATCTTTCACAATATCAGGGAAGTTTTCTGAGAACACATCTTCAACAATTATCTCTGTATTTTCTGTTACCTCCTACCCCATTCTGGTACTTCAGACACTCATAGTTTATTCCTTTTGATAGAATCCCACATAATTCTATAGTTTCTTCATTTTTTATATTATTTTATGTAATTTTTCATCAAATAAGTTGGTGTCAAGTGCTTTACCTTCACTCTTACTAATTCTGACATCCATTGCCTCAATTCTGCTCCTATGACTTTCTATGGAGTTGTCTAATTCTGAAATTTTATTATTAATCCTTTGGATTTCTATTTGCTGTCTCTCCATAGATACTTGCAGCCTGTTAAATTTGTCATTATGCTCTTGTATGATCTTCTTAAGTCCCTCTATTGATTTATCTGTGTGTTCCTTGGCTTTTTCTGCATTTTGCCTGCTCTCCTTCCTTATCTCTTGAAAAGTTCTATATATTAATCTTTTGAATTCTGCCTCTGGTAATTCCAAAAAGTTACCTTCCTCCAAAAGGTTTCTTGAATCTTTGTTTTGGTTGCTTGCCTCTTTATGTGATTTGATGTTGACTCTTGTCTCTGAGCCATCAATAAGTTATTATATTTATTTTGTGTTTGCATACTGTGCCCTAGCTTCTTGTTTTGTTTTGTTTTGATATGCCCAAATAGGCTAGTCATGTGAGCTACTTTGATTATTGGTGTCTTTGAAGCTCTCATGTCCTGTCTCCATGTGGCTAGAGCTGTTACTAAGTATGTGAGCCCAGGAGTCTTTACTTTTCTTGTGTGGATTCAGCTCAGGTGTTCAGGTCATCAGTAACCAAGTATGTGGTGCATGCTTTCACCTACAGTTCTAGATACACAGGGGTGATTGGAGTAGGCACAGGTATGTGGCTGAAGAAGAGGATCATGTGCTGATCAAGGCAGGGGGCTGACTGCTGCCGCTTACTGTCTGGGTGGAAGTCATATCCTTGTTCCTTACAGCATGTAGGTACGTGGATTTTGCAGCCAGACTATGGACACCTAATGCTGTTGGCTGTAAGGACTGGGAGTCACCACTTATTCTTGGACCCCTGTCGTGAGTGACTAGATGGAGTGGGTGGAGCCACCAGACCTCAGGCCCCTGATGCGGGTACGTGAGGATCCTGCTTATTAGGCAGGGAGATGTCAAATGTCATGAATTAGCCACTTCCCCTTATAGCTGAAACAGAAGAAAATAGGCTTCAGGTATATACCTTGTCATACTGTGCTAATGAGGGCCTAGGCTGTTGAAATGGGCCCACACAGGTCTATGCAGTGGTGAAAGGCATTCAAAGTCCATGGACCCCTTTTGCCTGTGCCTAGGCAAAGGGGCTATACCTGCCCTGAGTTCCCTGCTTAGGAGAGCTAGCAGATTATTTTTTCCTGTTTGTTAATTTGTTCCCTCTCCAAACCCAGGAGAATGGCTCAGGGCACACGACCGGTCCTACTTTCAGCCCAGGAAGCACAGCAATCTCTGAAGCCAGACCAGGACCTGGAGCAAACCAGGGAGAGGACAGGTAGATGGGAGAGAGGTACTTCCCAAAAGGGTTTTTATTTTTGATCCACATGGTAGGTTAGATGCTTGTACTTATCTTTCACTGACTGAATGCTGTTTCTCACTGGTCCTGGAGGCTTGAACAGACTCTCTGCTGCTCAGTCTCCCCTCATGTGGAAAATGTGTCCCCAGCACCACTTCTTGCCTCACCCCTGTGTGCTAGCTGATCCAGCCTGCAGGATGCTGGTGCCAGCCAGGTCAGGTCTGGAAATTTCTTGCTGCTTCTGAACCATCTCTCCCTCCACCTGCTGCTCAGTACAATTCCTCACCTTTGCCTTTGATGTTCAAGGCCCCTAGATTGTCATATATAATTGATTCACTTCTTTTTTCAGGAAGGTCTGACTACTTCATCATCTTGGCTTTGCCTCTGGAATGGTTTTCTTAATTTCCTTTTCAGGTTATTCGTTGCTGGTGTTTAACAACACAAATGATTTTGTGTTGATCTTGTACCCTGCAACTTTAATGAATTTGTTTATTAGTTCTATTAGCTTTCCACAAAACTGTGGATTCTTTTTTTTATTGTGCTTTAGATGAAGGTTTATAGAACAAACTAGTTTCTCATCAAACAGTTAGTACACACATTGTTCTATGACATTGGTTAACAACCCCATGACATCAACACTCTCCCTTCTCAACCTTGGGTTCCCTATTACCAGCTTTCCTGTTCCCTCCTGCCTTCCAGTCCCTGCCCCAGGGCTGGTGCACCCCTTTAGTCTTGTTTTGTTCTATGGGCTTGTTCAATCTTTGGCTGCAGGGTGAACCTCAGGAGTGACCCCACTACTGAGCTGAAAGGGTGTCCGGGGACCATACTCTCAGGGTTTCTCCAGTCTCTGTCAGGCCAGCGAGTCTGGCCTTTCTTTTTGAGTTAGGATTTTGTTCTACATTTTTCTCCAGCTCTGTCCGGGAACCTCTATTGTGATCCCTGTCAGAGCAGTCAGTTGTGGTAGCCAGGCACCATCTAGTTTTGCTGGACTCAGTCTAGTGAAGGCCATTAGTCCTTTGGACTAATCTTTCCCCTGTGTCTTTAGTTTTCTTCATTCTTCCTTGCTCCCAAAGGGGTGAGACCAGTGGAGTATCCTAGATGGCTACTCACAGGCTTTTAAGACCCCAGATGCTACTCACCAAAGTAGACTGTAGAACATATTCTTTGTAAACTGTTATGCCAGTTGAGCTAGATGTTCCCTGAGATCATGGTCCCCAGAGCCCTCAGCCCAGCAATTTGGTCCCTCAGGGAGTTTTGATGTGTCTATGGAGCTAACATGACCTTGCCTTGTACAGGTTGTGCTGGCTTCCCCAGTATTGTGTATTGTCTTACTCTTCACCAATGTTCCCACTTATTTATTGTCTATTTAGGGTTTTTCCATCCCCACCCCTGCCCTCCCTCATAACCACCAAAGATTGTTTCTTTTAGTATGTAAACCTTTTCATGAGTTTTTACAGTAGTGGTCTCATACAATATTTGTCCTTTTGTGATTGACTTATTTCACTCAGCATAACGTCCTCCAGATTCACCCATGTTATGAGATGCTTCACAGATTCGTCATTGTTCTTTAATCATTGCGTAATAGTCCACTGTGTGTATGTACCACAATTTATCTATTCATCTGTTGAAGGGTATCTAGGTTGTTTCCATCTTTTTGCTATTGTGAACAATGCTGCAGTGAGCATGGGTGTGCATATTTTTATTTGTGTGACGGCTCTTATTTCTCTAGGATATGTTCCTAGGAGTGAGATTGCTGGATCATAGGGTATTTCTAGGTTTCAAAGGAAGCACCATATCATTTTCCAAAAGGGTTTTATCATTTTGCATTCCCACCAGTAGTGCATAAGAGTACCGGTCTCCCCACAGCTTCTCCAACATTTGTCCTTTCCTGTTTTATTGAATCATGCCAGTAATGCCCAGGTGAGATGCTATCTGATTGTGGTTTTGATTTGCATTTCTCTAGTTGCTAGAGATCATGAGTACTTCCTCATGTGTCTGTTGGCCTCTTGAATGTCTTCTTTGGTGAAGTGTCTGTTCATTTCCTTTGCTCATTTTTTAATTGGATTATTTGCCTTTTTGTTGTAGAGGTGTTGGATTTTCTTGTAGGCTTAAGAGATTAGACCTTTATCTGATTTGTAATAGCCAATTTTTTTTTCTCAATCTGTAGGTTCTCTTTTTACTCTTTTGGTGAAATCTTTTGATGACCATAAGTGTTTAGTTTTTAGAAGATCCCAGTTGTCTAGCTAATCCTCTGGAGCTTGTGCGTTGTTGGTTGTGGTTTGTATCCTCTTAATGCCATGTATTAGGGTCTCTAGTGTTGATCCTATTTTTCTTCTATGAATTTTATAGTTTTTGGCTTTATATTTAGCTCTTTGATCCAATTTGAGTTAGTTTTTGTATATGGTGTGAGGTATGGGTCCTGTTTCATTTTTGCAGGTGGACATCCAGTTTTGCCAGCACCATTTATTAAAAAGACTGTCTTTTCCCTATTTGATGGACTTCGGGCCTTTGTCAAAGATCTGTGACCATAAGTGAATGGATTTACATCTGAGTCCTCAGTCTGTTCCATTGGCCAATGTATCTGTCTTTGTACCAGTACCAGGCTGTTTTGACTACTGTAGCTGTATAGTAGGTTCTGAGGTCAGGCAATGTGAGTCCTCCTACTTTATTCTTCTTCTTCAATAATGCTTTTGATCTTATATAATTTTATAAGGATGATAATGATGCCAATGACATAAAAACAATATTTTGTTGTACCTCACTACAATCGTATCAAAAATGCAAGGTAAAAGTTAGTTTCCCCACTTCATAAATGAAGAAACTGAGATCAGACAGAGTGAGTAATGTGTCCATGATCATACAAAGAGTAAGTGGAACTTGAGTCTAGTTGTCTCTGACCTAGTTTTTTGAAAAAGCAATAGTCTTAGAGGCAGAAGAAACCATGTACTGGGGTCAGAAGACCTTTATTCTAGCTGCACCACCACGGAATTTCATGACATGGAACAAGTTACTTAACATTTCATGGCCTATTTCCTCGTTTAAGTATGGGAGAAATAATATTCACCTCTTTTATTTCATATGTTGGTTATAAAATGCAAATGAAATAAATACATGGAAATGTTTGGTAAACTAATTTGTATGACTTTTTTGGCCTTTTAACTTCTTTTGCTGATTGAATCTCTAAAAATATATTTTCTGAAATTTGAATTTGTTTACTTTCTTCTAATGTTTTCTTATATCAAAGAAGGCTATAGCCAAGGAGCTCCTTAAGTCTTAAGCTGATAGGTAATTAATACATCTTTACATTTCTGGAAGGTTGATTTGCATTTGATAATTTACTTTCTGTGAAACACACTAGGCTAGAAGAGTAGGTGGTAAGAATGCTATCGCGAATTATTGTTGCCTTTTTAGCACATTAACAATATTTATACTCAGTTGTGATAGTCTGAACTCTATTGCTTGGCTTCTGGCCTCTGATAAGGGATTTGGGGCACTAAAATATCCAGTCCATCTGTTACTCTTGCATGGCCAAAATCAAATAAGACCTTTTGATTGAAGGATATCTTTATTATGAGAAAACATGATTAGTACTAACACATTCAAAGTGAACTCTACAATTATACAGTTTTCTTCTCCCTGTTTAGTTTAGTGACCCTATTACTATTTATTTTTGTGTAAGAACATAAAACAAAGCTGTGTGAAGCTAATTCCACCAAAAAAAAAAAAAAAGGATATAAAAGTAATCACTGGACTATTACACAGCATTAGGCTACTTAATAGTTTCAGTTTAGATTTGTTTGGCTTTTATTGGCTTAAATTATATTAATGGTTTACTGCATACAAACTGTTTATTGAAGTGCTATGTTCATTGGCATATGCAAAATGAAAGAAAACCTACACAGGGGAAAGGGGAAAAAATCATCTCTGATTTATCAACAGTATACCCAGAAACACCAAATAGAAAGAGTGCAAATAGGAAACGGATCTGCTGATTTGGCTTCTTCTAATAGAGATTTTTTTCTTCCTTGTGATGGTCATCTCTTTATATCCCTTTAACTTGCTCATGAAATTTAGAAATGTTTTTGGATCCTGTTGTGTTTGTGTATGTTTGTTCTTTGCTCTTATTACATTATGTTTACTTCAATTTGCTTTCCTCTCTCTCTCTCTTTTTCCTGCCCAGTCAGACCATTATGAAGATTAGATTTCTGGAAAGCTATTGAAGACCTGGTTGCTCAGTGGTTGAAGAAAGCTCTCCTGACCAAAAGGTCAGCAGTGTGAATCCACCAGCCACTCCTTGGAAACCCTATGAGGCAGTTCTACTCTGTCATATAGGGTCGCTCTGAGTTGGAATTGATGGCAACAGGTTTTATTGAAGACCAATATACTTTCTTAATCACCTTCAATACCTTCTGTATTTTAGCAATATTTTACTCTGAGGGGGACGTATGGTTAATAGTCACCAACTGTGTTTCTTCTTAACCCTCTACAAGGAGGTAGCTTAAATAGCCAAGTTGCAAGCTACTGCTACTTCATTTAAGGACCATGAGTTTCACAGGCGACACTTGGAAGGAGATATAATGACCACCTGTCTCCTTCTCCTGGGCATACAGGAAGGTAGGTAAGTAGGAGCTCCTTCAGGATACATGCCCACATTTGCACCATTCCTTTATCTGCTGCCTCAAAACACTGCTTCCTATCCTGTTTGCCTATAACAATCACCTAAAGGAAATAGCTACTATTCAGTGATGAAGACAAAAAGAAAAACATGGAAGGTGGGGGAAAATGCTTCCTTCCTTGAGGATCTTATAACTATTCCACCAGGTGTTTAGTAAATATTTTTTGAGCATCTACTGCATGCGAGGCTTGGTACAGGGAATTTAGGGATGAATAAGATTTACTCTGTCCTCAAGAAACTCAGCATAGCAGAATGAAATCTATTGAAAACTTTCTTGTTAGTGTCTTTCTAGACTACAGAGGCACATATGAGGCTTTTTTTTTTTTTACTTCCCACAAATGTAGTGTTATTGCATCTATAAATCACTAAAACTGTAAAATCCAAAAGAAACCTTTTGGAAGCAAATATGGGGTGGACAAGGTTGACCCATTCAAAATGATGGCTGCAGCAAAAAGGAGATACAGCTAACAAAATGTTTACTGATGTGGGCAGCTCAGATGCCAGTGCCTCATGGGAATAGATTCTCCCACAAATTGGTGATGCCAAGTTGGACAGTCACCCAAAGATCCCTATAATACATACATGCAATATCAACTCCAAGATAGCACCTCACTCTTGAACATGCTTCACATCTAAAAGATGGTTATGGGTATATTTGCTTAAAGCTACATGCCATTTTTTCAAAATTCACATATGTCTAAATAAACTTGTGGAATATATTCTCAAACATTTAACTATTATTGTTCATTTCTCCTGTCAGTTAATGTTTTTTTTTTCTCATCTATTCAGTATCATTGACTGAGATGCTCTATTCATCAGTAACCAAATCTCCCAAGACATTCTCAATTTCAAACATTTTTTCCAATTACCCTTCCAAATCTATGTAATGTCCTGGAAGTTTCCATTTTTTTAACATCCAAGTTACATCCCCTGATTGCATCTGCGACCCAGAAGCAACACAAAAATCTTACTTTTCAGATGTTATGTCCTAATTTAGAGTTTGGAAAATATATCACCATACAAATAAAAGTAGAATTCAGGAAATAGAAAAATGCTCAAAGCTAGAAAATGGGAGGAATGATTAGGTCTTCTACAAACACTTGTTAGGCCACACTTTGCTCCTGGACCATGGTTTAATGCTCTAACTTCTGGGTGTGAAACATGTTTTGAACCACTTAAAATTATAAAATGGCAATATGTTAGTATAATTTTACATCTTTCAAAAAGATTTTTTATTCATTTATTTTGGAGTGGGGCTAAAGGGAATGTGTAGAAGGTTCAAGGCTGTTCTTCCCCAAGTATTTTTTGTGCTTCTGTCCACCTTGTAAACTGCACTTGTGACTTTTCAGTTAACTGGACCATGAGCAAACACAAGCCATAGAAAAATCTCCTCAAGGTGGAAATCTGATACATTTCAAGTGGTTAGGAAATAATGTTTATTTTAAATTGTGGTCCATTAATATTTATGATCTTATTTTCTTTTGCATAGGTCAACAAAAGGAAATAGTCATACCTAATCTGAAATTGTGAATGAGGTCTATATGGAAACATATGCTTCCATAATATAACATATATGTTATTTAATGAAAAGTCTAGATATAGTAGTTCTCCTTAAATTCACCATTCACCTGTTTTTCTTTTTTAAAAATTCATACACACACACATGTACAGTCATGTGTCCCTTAACGTCAACAATACATTCTGTGTAGTAGGATGTTGTGTAATTTGGACAATGTGCGAACACCATATTACTTAGCAAAGTATGTATGCTTCCTCAGCCTCTGTCCCTCTCTCCAGTCCCCCCAATTCAGGGACTTCTCCGAGTCACCTCTTCGATCCCTCTTCTCTAGCCCTCATCCCCCACTCCATGCCTTTTCCTAAGCCCTACCACAGCCACTGTTTCTTGATCCCTTCCCCAGTGCACCCGCCTTCCTAAGCCCTGCACACCTCCTGAGCTCAGTTGCACTAATCCAATTCTGAAGAGCAGGTGTTCTCTGTGCACCACGAGCAGGCCACGGCGGTTCCACCAAGCACCGCAGCCAATCAACCACTCAGCCCAACCACTCAGCCTGACTTGTTGAGGTCCACTGACCTGCGATGATTGTCCCTGCATCTGCACGGGACTGCCTGCTCCCCTCTCCCTCTTCCCTTCCTCCTCCTTCTGCCCCTTTCTTCCTGGGTCCAGACAAGCCTAAATACTTAGCCATATGTACTCAGCCGTATACATTGTATATACTTAAAAACCCAAACCCACTGCCGTCGAGTTGATTCCGACTGATAGCAACCCTAAAGGACAGAGTAGAACTGCCCAATAGAGTTTTCAAGAAGGACCTGGTGGATTTGAACTGCTGACCTCTTGGTTAGCAGCCGTAGCACTTAACCACTAGGCCACAGGGTTTCCTTGTATATACTTAGCAAAGCTGTATGGTGCCACGGACATATATGAACTCAGATCTTGCCCAAATGGACATTATGTGGCACATGACTGTATATAATAATTCAACTGCTGTTCTTTTAGACTGAGTCTTATCCACAGTCATGTAATAAGTTCTCTTAGGCCTGAGGAAGATTCCTATTTTCAATATAAGAGATTGAAAGAATACTACACCTCAATTATTGCAAGAAAGAGCCATCAGCTTTGAGGTCTGAATCTCTTTCTGCCCCGACAAAAGCATTGAACTTTAAATGGGTAAAATGTATTTCAGAGGACAATTTATCAAGTTCCCACCATAGGTCTTCCTTCTGCTCTTGCAACTCTATTGGAATCTCCTTTTCCTAAAGCTGTGGACTCTTTTCAACATTTCTGCCTCAGCAGCAGAGAATAAAAACCACGTTGTGATGGATAAGCCACAATGAGTAAGAAATACAGACATGGACTACAGACCTTCAAGAAAGAACTGAGCTTGCTAAGGATCTATGCCAGACACTGGAAATGTCTGAGGTGTTAAGAGGTGGGTACTTTGGTGGTGGTTGTTGTTTTGTGGGGTGTGTGTGTGTGTGTAAGTGTGTGTGTGTGTGTCGGTGCATATTGGAAAAGGTAGACTATAATGAGAATATGGGCTGTATAATATGAAAATCTGAGACTACTTGTGTAAGAAAGCTTAGCTTTCTTCCGGAAAGATTAAGCTATCAAAATGGTAGCAAAAATCTGAATAACAGAATAAGATCATCCTCTTAGGTTTGAAAGAATGTAGGCTTTTGAATTCAACAGGAATTCAGCCTAGGACAGGGTGAGAGAAAGCTCTTCCAATCAAGTTCCAAGAGCTTTATATGTATATGGTCATTAAGTTGTGTGTCAACTTGGCTGGGCCATGATTCTCAGTGGTTTGACAGTTATGATGTAGTTGGGCAGTTGTGTAATGTTCTAATTACTTCCATGATGATATCTGATATAGTGTAATCATCTCCATGATGAGATCTGCTATGTGTAGCCAATCAGTTGAAAGGGAGTTTCCTTGGGGGTGTGGCCTGCATCCAATATATGTGGACTTTCTGGCAAAGCTTGCTGGCTTTTGCTTTGCTCTGGGTGCTGCATTTGACTCGTCAGCATCTGACCTCCAGGTCTTGGGACTTGGGCCAACAGTCTGCCATCTTACCTGCCAATCTTGGATTCATCAGCCTTCACAGCTGTGAGCCAGCAGACTGCCATCTGACCTGTGGATCTTGAGTTCATCAGCTCCTGTGGCTACGTGAGTCAGAAGTCTCCAGCCTGACACCTGACCCATGGACTTGGGACTTGCCAGCCTCTACAATAGCATGAGCCATTTCCTTGAGATAAATCCCTTTATGTATATATATATATGTATATATATATGTATATATATGTATGTATATATGTATATATATATATACACAAATATATGTGGAAACTCTGGTGGCGTAGTGGTTAAGAGCTATGGCTGCGAACGAAAAGGTCGGCAGTTCGAATCCACCAGGCACTCCTTGGAAACTCTATGGGGCAGTTCTACTCTGTCATATAGGGTCTTTTTGAGTCGGAATTGACTTGACGGCAATGGGTATGGTTTTTTAATATGTACATACATACATATATATATATGTATATATATATATACTTCCCTGGTTTTGCTTCTCTAGAGAACCCAGCCTAAGACAATGTGTTATCCTATTTAATCCTCACAACAATTGTATGATGTAGGTATTATTATCATCTTTATTTTACACATAGAAAACTGACTCTTGAACAGGTTATTGAACTTACCCAAGATCATATAGCTATTAAGTTCAGGGCTGTCTTTTAAATTCAGGTCTCTCTGACTTCTAACACTGTGCTTAGAGAGGACTAAACATCTAAGAGAAAATTATGACTATACCGTTTCATGATTTTCTTACAAAGAATCATGTCTCTGCTTCATTTTAGTTCTATGAGGAAATATTTTCACATAATATGTTTAGGAAATGCTTCAGCAACCCCAGTATTTACAACTTCGGGAAAAAAAAAAAAGAACAGTAGAGAAAGAAGCAGTCATTCTCAACAATAAAGCTGTTGTGGGATTTTTTTTTCCTTTCTGTATTTTTCCATAGATTATATAAATGGAAACAAATTTTTTTAAGTGTAGAAATGAAGCCTTCCATTTTGAGATTTATTTAATTTATTTAGCTAAAGCAGCAATTTAAAGTTCATTCCGACTAATTCTAGACTTCTGTTACATACGTTTGGGCACATGATCAGTCTAAGGAATTGCAGCCTCTTTTGTTTTTACAATTTAGAAGTGTTTAGGTAATTTCATAGAAAGGTTAGATAGTACTCTATTTTTATTAAGTTTCAGTCTTTTATAACTTCTTCCAAATGGCTTCTATTAACTTTTAATCACATCTTTAATATTTTTCAGAATTCATTAAGTAGGCCAACATTATAGGCAACTGTGGTATAGTGGCAAGATCCCTTGATTCGAAGTCAGAGAATCTGAGTTGAAATCTCAACTCTGTGTCTTATTTACTAATTATAATTTTGAGTGATTTATTTAATCTCTCTGAGCCTCAGTTTTCTCATCCATAATATAGGTTTAATAATTGCTACCTCATATAGTTGTGAGAACAACATGAGATAATGTGCAAGTATTTTTTAGACAATAAAGTGTCATTGTAATGTAAGGGGGAAAGGAATAAAATGAACACTAAGGGAGCACTTATCATGTGCCAATCACTGTGCTAGTTGGAAACTTATTTTCTTGTTTTTATTCCCAGCAAGACCAAGGCCTGCATATCCATGAGAAAGAGTAGCATGGTGCTTTTGGTGGCATCTCCTGACTCTCCAACCTATTTCTCCAGGAGACATGTAGTAGTTGACAAAACACTAGCAGGAAGACAAAATATATGGAAAAGCTGTCTTCTACATTGTTCTCTTTGTGTAAAGTAATCACTTCTGAAGGAATGCTTGCATGCTTAAAACTTTATATAACTGTCTTGGTTCAGGGCAGTGAAGGGAAAGTTGAGGCTGCATAGGAATTTCAAAACAAACCCAAAAGAACCATAGGCATGAGACAGTGTGGTAGAGGATGAAAGGCACCAGACTCGTAGAAAGGGGACCAGGGTTCCAACCTTGGTTTCACTACTGACTAGTTGTACAAAATATGGCAAGTCACTCTTCCCTCTTGGCCTCAAGATCCCCTTCTACACAGTGAAGTGGAATGAACTAGATTATCTCCAAGGTCTAGTCCACTCTGGATATTCTGTAATTCTATTTTTAATTATGATAAAATATTTAAATTGTATAGGTTTTGGGATGCCATTTTATGCCTCAAAGGAAAAAGAAAAGACATTCGCAAATTGTTCTCCAGTTGTGAGTTAAACATATTCAAACATTTTAACTTATAACAGCTTTATTGAGATATAATTAACATAATCTCTTACATTTTCAAAGTATTTTAAGATCTAGCGTCTCATTGAGTCTGACAATAATGACGTTTCATTATTTATCCTCACATAGTAAATTAAGAAACTGAGACTCAAAGAAGTTAAAAGGTTTGAGCAAAATCACATAGCTACTACAAGATGGAGACAAAAATCCAACTGCGTGGTCTGTCTGTCTCTAAACCCAATTTTTTTTTTCTGTTATAACAAGCTGCCTAGATGATTTTATCCTGGCTTAGAATAAGTGGAATTTGTAAAATAAATTAAAAAATGAAGAGTTGCTTTTTTTTTACATTTGTTAAAAGTATAAGGACAATGTTTTACATTTCTTTAAAAAAATGTCTTCACATTTGAGACTGAAGGAGGTAACCACAGGCAAACAAGTGCACAGATAAAATATGAATGCATCTTTCAGAGCTCTGGGGATTATGAAAGATTAAATAATTAATATTTATAACACACTTTAAGATTATTGGAAGAAAGTGGCTATTTAAATATAATATTTGGAGCTGTAACCTCAGGCATACAGTAAAAGGGGAAAGAAGATAAGATGGTATATAAGAAAATGTCCCTTGGGGAAGATGGCAGCATAAACAGATCATTGTTCCGACCCTTCTCCACAAATACACCAAGAAATACAAAAAACAATGCTCAGCCTTGAGGGACTCTGAATTGGGAAACACAGGACAACAGCAGGGAACAGTAAATGGGCAAGAATCAATGAGTCAACAAGTCACATACAGTAGAAAAGCCACTTCTCCCACCACCCCTGCCCCACCCTCCAGCCGCATGGGCTGCTGCCTGCTGTGAACAGGCGAAGCCAACCCATCAAAGGAACCTAATTCCCTCACCACCATGCACCCTGCCTGTGCAAAAAGGCAGGACCCCAGGCTTCTACACTAAAATGAATGAGGTATACCTCCGTAGGGGTCTGTTAGGAGCATGCCAGTCCCTTCCCCACCCAGTGACTCTTGACTGCCAGTCTGAGAACTGCTAAGGCTGCTATGACCTAGGAAGTTGGTGCCTTGAGTGGAGCCTGCACCTACCGCCAACATACTACATGTGGTACTCTAATAACAATAAGACAGACCTCTCTGGGAGTTTGTTTGAAGCATGCTAGCCCCCTCCCACACCCAGTAACTGTCAGTTGCCAGGCTGCTTCCAATTGTTACAGAAGGCCCCCTCCAGTGGAGTATGCTCCCATAGCCAGCACTCTGCCTGCCTGCATACCCCATAGCTCAGGCCTCTGAAATCAACAGGACAAATCTCCCTGGGGGTCAGTTCAGGTCTGACTGCCCCCACTTTCAGTTGGTCCTGAGAACTGCTGATTAAGGCTGCTGTGAGCTAGGAAGTGAGTGCCTGGAGAGGAACCTGCACCCACAGCCAACATGCTACCAGTAGGGCTCTGATATCAACCATGCAGACCTTCCTGGGTGTCCATTTAGAGTATGCCAGCCCCTCTCCCACCCAGTAACTGTCAGCTGCTGGACTGATGCAAATCGCTACAGATGGTCCCCTGCAGCGGAGCTGGGGGTGGGTCACTTAAGCAGAGACTGCTCCCCCAACCAACACAGGGGTGCAGGGGCTCTGAAATCAACAAGACAGAAATCTTGGAGATTAGCCTGGGGAATGCCAACTGCTCCTCTTTCTGATATAGAGAATAGTCTGCCTGTGCTTCCCCTTAATGCCAGTTCAGATATAAGTAACCCTCACTGAGCAAGGAAGGAAGCCTTAGGCAAAACCTGAGGGCAACACCCAGCCTTGCAGGGAGCCCATTGGCTGTGGGTTTTCCAACTGGAAACATGGTTGCAGAAACAGAGCAGTGGAGGCAGTGATAACCAGAGAGAGAGAGAACCTTGCGCCCTGGTTGACAGATTGATTAGTGTGTGTTCTCTAATGTGTTTAGGAAAAGATGGAAGAAAAAATACACTAGAAAGTAATTCAAAGCCTTACATTAAAAGAAGGATCTCCTGAGTGACTGCACCCTCTGATGGACAGATTGAGCACTGCATGTCCTCTGAAGTGAAAGTTGAAAACCAAGGTCTGGAATTTTCTAATCCTAATTAAATCAGGAAAGCCCTGGTGGTGTAGTGGTTAAGAACTATGGCTGCTAACAAGAAGGTCATCAGTTCGAATCCACCAGTCACCCCTTGGAAACTCTATGGGGCAGTTCTACTCTGTCCTATAGGGTCGCTATGAGTTGGAATCGACTCAATGACAACAGGTTTGGTTTGGTTTTTAATTAAATCAGAGAGGAAGAAGAATGTATCACTGAGGGGGACAGGAAATGGTAAGCAAAAGCCAAAGGCTCTGCCCACATAAGAATTTCATGGAGAAAGCAGTGCAGAGGAAAAAAAAAAAAACTGAGAAAGTGAACACGCTAGAAAATTGCAACAAAAAAATGGCAAGACGCACAAAGTTAAAATAAACAGACCCATCCAAAAAACAAGATGAAGTGAAATTGCATCTATGAGAACCATAGTAATGAACAGAACGGAAGAATATAATACAAAATGTTAAGCATAATTCAAGAACTAAGGCAAACAGGCAAAGGTCTAAAAGAAATGAGGAAAACAATGTATGAGCATAACAAGGATTTAAAAAGGGAGGGAGATAGATACTCTAAAAAGAAAACAAACAGAAATATCGCAATTGAAAGAGACAATAACTGAAATGAGAAACACATTAGAAGGATGTAACAACAGATTTAATCAGGCAGAAGAATCTGCAAATTACAGGATAAGACAGTCAAAATTACAGAGGCTGAAGAGCAACAAGAACAGAGGCTAGAGAAGTCTGAGCGCAGTTTAATGTAATTATGGTACAACACCAAGACACCTAATATAAGTATAATGGCAATTCCAGAAGAAGATGAGAGAAAAAAAGGGACAGAAAGAATATTTGAAGAAATGACAGAATATTTCCCCAATCTGACAAAGGACATGAATCTAGAAATCCAAGTACTCAAAGAACTCCAAGCAGGATAAACATAAAAAGATCTACACTGAGACGTATCATAATCAGTCTCTCAAAAAGTAAGGATAAAGACAGAATCCTGAAAGCAATGAAAAAGAAGCAATCAGTCATATAAAAAAGACCCCCTTTATGATTAAGTGCTGATTTCTCCACAGAAACATTGGAGACCAGAATACAAGGGAACGATATATTTAAAATGCTGAAAGGAAAAAAAAATACCATCAACCAAGAATACTATACCCAGTCAAACTGTCCTTCAAGAATGAAGATGAAGTTAAAACATTCCCAGACAAACAGAAGCTAAGAGAGTTCATATCCATCAGACTGGCCCTACGAAAAATACTAATGGAAGCTCTGCAGATGGAAGGGACAAGACACCAGAAAGTAATTCAAAGCCATACATAAAAAGAAGGATCTCCAGTAAAGGTGATTGGACAAATATAAGTACTAGTAAGTAATAAGGTATTCATGCTTTATAAATCTAATTGTTTTGTCCTTCATGCTTTTTAATAACAAATGTATAAAAAACAAGGATAAAATTGTGCTATAAGGCATATGAAATATAAAGATGTAATTGGTGATAACAACAGCAAAATGGGAAGGGAATGATATAGATAATAGTTTCTTGTATGTTACTGAAGTTAAGTTGGCTTCAACTTACCCTCCAAAAAAAAAATACAAACCTGTTGCCATGGAGTTGATTCCAACTCATAGTGGCCCTATGAGCAACTTACCCTAGGATGTTATAAATGTAATATTCATGTAGTCACTAAGAAAATATCTACAAAATAAACACAAACAGAAAGAAGGAAACAAAAATGGCTCACTATAATTAACAAAACACAAAAGCAGTCAGTATTAAAGGAAAAAGATAAGGCTTAAGACACACACAAAAAAATCACAAAATGGCAGAAATAAATCACTTCGTATCAGTGACTACTACAGTGAGTATAAATAGACTAAATGCCCCAACCAAAAGGCAGGGAATGGCAAAATAGATTAAAAAAAAAAAAAGTGATCCAATTATTTGCTGTTTGCAAGAGACACACTTTTAGCACAAGGGCAAAAGTAGGTTCAAAGTGAAAGGATGGAAAAAAAAATATTTCATGAAAATAACCAAAAGAGAGTGAGGTGGCAATCTTAATATCAGATCAAATAAATTTTAAGATAAAGTCTGTTATAAGAGATAGAGATGGACGATAAATAGTAATAAAAGGGTCAATTAATCAAGAATATTTTACAATCATAAATATATGTGCACCCAATATCAGAGCACCTGAATATATAAACACTGATAGAATTGAAGAGAGAAATAGCATTAAAATAATGTTGGAGATTTCAATATCAGACAGAACATCTAGAAAGAAGATAAGCAAGGAAACAGAAGACCTGAATGACACTATAAACCAACTAGACCTAACATATATAGAACACTACACCCAACAACAGCACAATATACATTCTACTTCAGTGCACATGGATTATTCTCCAGGATAGACCACATGTTAGGCCATAAAGCAAGTCTTGATAAATTTTTAAAGAATGAAATTATACAAAATATTCTTCTGACAATAATGGAGTGAAACTAGAAATCAGTAACAGGGAATTACCTGGAAACTACACAAACGTATGGAAATTAAACAACACATGATTAGTCTACCAATCAGTCAAGGAAAAAAATAAAGAGAAATCGCAAATAACTTAGAGTCAAATGAAAATGAAAGCACAATATACCAAAACTGATGGGATGAAGCAAAGGCAGTACTCAAACAGAAATTTATAACCATAAAAGCTTACAAGAAAAAAGAAAATGATATCAGATCAATAGCCTAACTCTACAACTTGATGAACTCGAAAGAGAAGCACAAACTAAATTTAAAGCTACAAGAAAAGGAAAAGACAAAGATCAGAGCAGAAATAAATGAAATCACAAACAGAAAGAATAAAAAAATACAAAAGTTGGTTCTTTGAAAAGATCAATAAATTTGATAAGTCTTTAGTTAGACTGACAAAAAGAGAGAGAGGAAAGATACAAATAATCAAAATAAGACATGAAAGTGGAAACATTACAACAGACCCAAGAGAAATAAAAAGAATTTTGACAGAATACTATTAACAACTATATGCCAATGAACTGGATAACCTAGATGAAATGGACAAATTCTTCAAAGCAAACTACTTACCCAGACTAACTCAAGAGGAATTAGTAAATGTCAACAGATACGTTACAAGTGAAGAGACTGAATAATTAAAAACAAAAACAATAAAAAGTCCTGGACCACATGGCTTCATTGGGGGATTCCACCAAACATTTAGAGAAGAATTGACACCAATCCTGTTTAAACTCTTCCAAAGCATAGAAAAGGAAGAAATACTCCCTAACTCATTCTATGAAGCAAACATAACCTTGATACCAAAACAAGACAAAGACACCACGAGAAAAGAAAACGACAGGACAATATCCCTTATGAATATAGATGCAAAAATTCTCAACGAAATACTAGCAAACAGAATCCAACAGCACATTAAAAGAGTCACACAGGTGTCTGGGGTCTTAAACGCTAGCAAGCGGCCATCTAAGATGCATCAATTGGTCTCAACCCACCTGGATCAAAGGAGAATGAAGAACACCAAGGACACAAGGCGATTACGAGCCCGAGACAGAAAGGGCCACATGAACCAGCGACTACATCATCCTGAGACCAGAAGAACTAGATGGTGCCCGGCTACAACTGATGACTACCCTGACAGGGAACACAACAGAGAACCCCTGAGGGAGCAGGAGAGCAGTGGGATGCAGACCCCAAATTCTCATAAGACCAGACTTAATGGTCTGACTGAGACTAGAAGGACCCCACTGGTCATGGCCCCCAGACCTTCTGTTGGCCCAGGACAGGAACCATTCCCAAAGCCAACTCTTCAGACATGGATTGGACAGGACAATGGGTTGGAGAGGGTTGCTGGTGAGAATTGAGCTTCTTGGATCAGGTGGAGACTTGAGACTATGTTGGCATCTCCTGCCTGGAGGGGAGATGAGAGGGTGGAGTGGGTTAGAAGCTGGCAAAATGGACACGAAAAGAGAGAGTGGAGGGAGAGAGTAGGCTGTCTCATTAGGGAGAGAGTAATTGGGAGTGTGTAGCAAGGTGTATATGGGTTTTTGTGTGAGGGACTGACTTGATTTGTAAACTTTCACTTAAAGCACAATAAAAATTATTTTTAAAAAAGTCACAGAACATGACCACGTGGGATTTATTCCAGGAATGCAGAAATGGTTCAACATTAGAAAACCAATCAATGTAATACACCACATCAATATAACAAAGGAAAAGAGCCAAACGATCATCTCTATTGATGCAGAAAATGTATTTGATAAAATTCAACATCCATTCCTCATGAAAACCCTCAAGAAGATTGGAATAGAAGGGAAGTTCTTTAATACGATTCAAGGCATATATGAAAAACCAACAGCCAACGTTACACTTAACGGAGGAAGTTTGAGAGCTTTCCTCTTGAAATAAGGAACAAGACAAGTATGCCCACTCTCACCAATTCCTATTCAATGTTGTATTGGAAATCCTAGCCAGAGCAATAAGCGAAAGGAAAGAAATGAAAGGTGTGCGAATTGGAAAAGCAGTAAAATTATCTCTATTCATGGATGGCATGATCCTATGTATATATATAGAAAATCCCAAAGAATCTACAAGAAAGGAGGGCTAACACTTCCTAATTTCAGAACATATTATACAGCTACAGTAATAAAAACAGTCTGGTACTGGTATAATAATAGACACGTAGACCAATGGAACAGAATTGAAAGTCCAGAAATAAGACCACAGAACTATGCTCAACTAATTTTTAACAAGTGTGCTAAGTCCATTAGATAGAGAAAGAAGGGTTTATGTAATAAGGGGTGTTGGGAAAATTGGATTTCCGAATGCAGGAAAATGAAGCAGGATCTATGATTCACACCATACATAAACACAAATTCAAAATGAATTAAAGACCTAAACGTGAAAACTAAAACCATAAAATTCTTAGAAGAAAATACAGGGGCAAGGCTGCCAGGGCTAGGTTTCACAAATGGATTATCTGACATAATAACAAAAACATGACTAAGAAAAGACAAAATAAATAAATGGGACCTCATAAAAATTTAAAACTTTTGTTCATCAAAAAACTTTACCAGCAGGAAAGTAGAGTACTGGAAACAGAACAACCAGAACACAATTAATGAGAATGTTGACATATTGTAACTAATATGTCACTGAAAAATGTAACTAATGTCACTGAACAACTTGTGTAGAAATAGTCGAATGGGAACCTAATTTACTGTGTAAACTTTCACCAAAAACACAATAAAATATTTTTTAAAGAAAGAAACCCACATCATGTCATCTAAGGGATTAAAAAGTTATTAAAAAAAAAAAAAACTTTACCAAAAAGACAAAAAGACTGAAAGGGTATCTTTGGACACCATATATCCAATAAGAATCTAATAACCAAAATATATATAAAACTTTGATAGCTTAACAACAAAGAGACAAATAACCCAATAAAAAAATGGCAAAAGACTTGAATAGACATTTCACCAAACAGAACATTCAAATGGCCACCAAGCACATGAAAAGATGCTCAACATTATTAGCTATCAGAAAGACTCAAGTCAAAACCACAATAAGATACCATTTCACTCCCACTTGGATGGTTAAGATTAAAAAAAAAAAAAGAAATTGAGGAATGTTGACAAGGATGTGAGGGAATTGTTGGCGCGAATGCAAAATAGTACAGCTTTTGTGGAAAACATTTTGGCAGTTCCTCAACAAACTAACAGAATTACCATGTGACCCAGCAATTCCACTGCTAGGAATATACCCAAGGAACTTGAAAACAGAGACGTAAACAGGCATATGTACACCAACGTTCATAGTAGCAGTATTCACAATAGCCAAAAAGTGGAAACAACCTAAATGCCCATCAACGGATGAATGAATAAAATGTGGCACATACATGGGATGTATTCTCAGCCAGAAAAAAGAATGAAGTCCTGATACATGCTACAACATGGGTGGAGCATGCTGAGTGAAATAAGTCAATCACGAAAACACAAATATAGTATGACCTTACTTATAGATATAAAAAAAAAACAGGCAAGTGTATAGAGACTAAAGCTTATTAGTGGTTACCAAGGGCAGGAGGGAGGGGAAAAGGGAGAGTTATTACTTATGGAGAAGTGAGATTCTGTTTATGGTGATGCAAAATTTGCATTAATTATGAGTAATGGTTGCACAGCTGCTTAACATAATCGATGCCAATAAGTTGTACATCTGTAAAAAGTTGTATTGGCAAATATTGTGTTATATATAGTTTTACAACAACAATAAAAAAGAAAGCAGCTGCTGAGGGTGCTTATGTACAATCAAAACACCTCATAGGATTTATTTTCTTGATTTGGAGGTTTAGGTTCATGGTTTCATGGGACAGCCCAGTTAATTGACCTGATATTATTTTTAGTGCTTCTGTTCTATTACCTAGTTCTTGTGTAGTGTCTGGGGTCTTAAGAGCTTGCAAACAGCCATCCAAGGTACAATTGTTCTCTCTTCGCAACAGAGAAAAAAGTAGATTCAGGAATAGAAGGAAGAAATGGAATGTGTGGCTAACTGTCTCCATGAACAACTACCTCCTTTGCCATTACCTTTACCATCACTGAATGGTTTTGATCAAAGATTCTATAGAAGAATCCTGAACAAAAGGGGGAAAATGCACAACAGAATTTCAAATACTTATGGAATCCAAACTTTCTTGAGCCATGGAGACTGGATGAATCCCCAAAGCTATTGCCCTAAGAAAATCTTTTAAAACTTAAGCCAAAAATATCCCCTGAAGTTTTCTTAAGACCAAACAGTAGTTTATTTTTTTTTTAGTAACGAATGCCTGCCTTGAGCATTGTACTCTTTTAAGAACTATCTATATGGGATCACGTAGCTATGAGAACTAAGGTGCGCCTGACCCAAGCCATGGTGTTTTCAATCACCTCATACGCATGTGAAAGCTGGGCAATGAATAAGGAAGAAGAAGAATTGATACCTTTGAATTGTGGTGTTGGCAAAGAATATTGAATATACCACGGACTGCTAAAAGAATGAACAAATATGTCTTGGAAGAAGCACAGCCAGAATGCTCCTTGGAAGCAAGGATGGTGAGGCTGCATCTCACATACTTTCGACATGTTTTCAGGGAGGGTCAGTCCCTGGGGAAGGACATCATGCTTGGTAAAGTAGAGCATCAGCGGAAAAGAGGAAGAGCCTCAACAAGATGGACTGACACAGTGGCTCCAACAACGGACTCAAGCATAGCAACAATTGTGAGGATGGAGCAGAACCAGGCAGTATTTCATTCTATGAGTCAGAACCAATTTGACGGCACCTAACAACAACAACATATGGGATCAAATTGGCAATAGCAACTCCAAAGTTTAGATAGGAAATTTAAGGAGCAGTGGGTTTATGTTAATGGGGGAGGAACAATTCAGAAAAGGAAGGTGAGAGTGGTTGCACAACTTGAAGAATGTAATCAATGTCACTGAATTATACATGTAGAAATTGTTGAATTGGTGTATGTTTTGCTGTGTATATTTTCAACTAAACTAAAATAAATTATTTAAAAAATATGTCCCTTTAACTAGGAATCATCTATCACATTCAAGTTTTCTCATGAAGGGTATAGTACCTAAGGTGGACCGTACAGAGTGTCTAAATGGAGAGAAAGGGGGAAGAAATAACCTCTTTGAGTCTGTTTCTTCATCTGTAAAACAGAGATGATGCTACCTACCCCGAAGTATCATTGTTAGGATTGAATAAAATGGCATATGTAAAAGTATTTTGTAAATTGCAAAGCATCATTCAATGTTAAGTGCTATTATTACTTGCTAAAGTATGCAAGTGGAAATGTATGTGATGTGTGTACATGAAATTGTCAGGGAGGAGCCTGGTTTAAGGATGGAAAACTCTACCACCACCAAATCAAAGAATTATAAAATCTGAGATTAGGAAGGGACTTCAAAGGTTATCAGATCCAACTCCTATCTGATGCTTCTTAAAAAAGTAACTACCCAGCCCAAACCCAGTGCTGTCGAGTCGAAAAAAGTAACTAGGAGTAGAAAATGTCTGGTGTCTCTTAGGGGTACTTATCTGTATCTTTGTGTAGTTGTTTCTCTCCCTAATTCTGTTGATTTTAAGCAATAATGCTGTTTATTTTTTTATCAATCCTAACCAAAGGGTCGGCAGTTTGAATCCGCCAGGCGCTCCTTGGAAACCCTATAGGGCAGTTCTACTCTGTCCTATAGGGTCGCTATGAGTCGGAATCGACTCAACGGCACTGGGTCTGGGTAAATTGACTTGAATTCAAGTTCTCTTTTACTTTGAAATATTTTAATGATGTTGATTGAAGTAAAAGTGTTATATTTATTTCAATGCAAAATCATCCTTGTTCTTCTAATTACCTCCTTCAAACAATATGGGGACTGGAAGACAAGAAAGCAGTACACTTAGTTCTACTCATTGTTTCTGAATTCCGCTCCTAAAAGCAGAGTCCAGGGACTTTGCATTCCTAAATAAAATCCCTGACTCCTTGAGGAGGTGTACTAACCTAACGCACAGAAAGGGGAGAGAAGAACCTACAGCTACATCTTTTAGCTCACTTGATCTGAATGTGAATTGCTACCTAGGTGCTAATTCATCTCAAGGAAGACCCTGCAACTAATTTGGATCCAGTTGAACTTTACAGTAGGGACTCATTACATGGTAATCCCCAGTACATGAATGGGTGAAAGGCCTGGCAATCTGCTTCCGAAAGCTCACATCCATGAAAATCATATGGCGCACAGTTCTACTCTGCAACACATGGGGTTTCCATGAATCAGAACTGACTTGACAGTAATCGGCTGGTTGGTTGGGTTTACTTTATTACTAAGGCTCTGGAGTCATTTATCCAACCTGAAACGGGAGAAATGGAAAGTTTTCTAGACTGACACCTTTATGCTTTATTTGCCTTTCATCCTTGAGGTGCCAGCAACTAACACGAGCTTCCTAGGTGATATTGGAATGCTTAAAGCAATCCACTCAGGACTCCTTGCCTTCTTTCTATAAAGACAGGTCCAGATTACCATAGCCAGGGATCAGAACCAAGACCTGCCTCAGAGTCCCATTACCTTGTTGTTGTTGTTGTTGGGTGTCAAAGAGTCATTTCTGACTCCTAGCGACCCTATAGGGCAGAGTAGAACTGCCCCATAGGGTTTCCAAGGATTGCCTTGTGGATTTGAACTGCCAATCTTTTGGTTATCAGCCTGAGCTCTTAGCCGCTGAGCCACTATTCCCTCCTAGGAGGATGAAATTTTCAGGATGCTCATTCTGAGGGAACAAGTGTCTTTACCCATGGAAAAAGGCTCAGATATCAATCAATACCCTTCAGGGAGGAAATAAATGCTGACAACAAGTGCTTAGACTTTTGAAAGGGAAGCACCTACCTTAGCTCCAGAGAGAATGATGTGACCCATCATAGAATTAGGACTGTCTTGGTAGAGAAGGTTTGCAACTGTTTCCCTACTGGAGGTACCCTTAAAACCCAGAAGGGAAGAGTAAAATCCTCTAAGAAGCCTGAAAAGAGGACACTGAGTCTAGGAACTAAACCTCATACAACTTTACTCATAGGAGAGCTCCTCCATTCTGTATTTTAAAGCCAATTGTTATGGATTGAATTATGCCCCCCAAAAGATATGATGAAGCCCTAACTCCTGTGAATGTGACCCTGCTTGGAATTAGGGTTTTCTTTTGTTATGTTAATTAGCTCATACCAGAGTAGGGTGGGTCCTAGACCTAATCTCTCTAAATAATGTTTTATTAAAAGAGCAGAATAGATTCAGAGACATACACAAGCCAAGAAACACCAGGAAATTCCTGAAAGAGACAAGGAATGATATATGGCGGACAGAGGATAGCCCAGACAATGCCCTGACTTCAGTCTCCAAAATTGTTAGAAAATAAATTTGTCTTCTTTAAATCCACCCACCTGTGGTATTTTTGTTACAACAGCACTAGGTAACTAAGAGAATTTGGTACCAGAGAGTGGGTGTGCTGTTCTAACAAATGCCTAAAAATGTGGAAGTGACTTTGGATTTGGGAGGTGGGTAGAAGCTGAAAGAGTATTGAAGAAGTTTTGTGGTAAAAGCCTAGATTGCCTTGAAGAAGTTGTTTGTAGAATTATGTACATTGAAACTGGTGAGGTCTCAGAAGGAAGTGAGAACTGTAGACAAAGCTTCTATCATCATGAACAAAAATGGTGCTATAAATGTGGAGTTTATATATGCGGAGTTTAAATGTGCTTCTAGTAAAGCCTTAAAAGAGAATGTTTACTGGACACTAGAGGTAAGGTGATCCTTGTTATACAGTGGCAAATAACTCAGCTGACTTATGTTTGAATATTTTGTGGAAAGTAGAACTCATAAGTGGCTAACTTGGATATTTGAGGACTTTTCTAAGCAAGATCTTGAAGGAGTGGCATGGTTTCTTCTTGCTGCTTATAGTAAAATGTAGGAGGAAAGCGACAGATTGAGAAATGAACTGTGCAAAAAGAAATGAGAATGTGAAGATTTGGAAAATTCTACTGTAAAAATTGAGAGAACATGCTCTTGAATGGACACCCAAGGGTCTCCTAAACCTAATCCCTTCTGAGTGGTGTCTTACGAAAAGAGCATCAGAGACACAGAGACACACGTAGGAGGAAGAAACCATGTGAGGGTTCATCTACAACCAAGAAACGCCAAGAAATGCCTGGGATTACAGAAGCTTAAAGTGACAAGGAAGGGTCTTCCCATAGAGCCATCAGAGAGAGAGTAAAAGAAAGTGAGAGAGAGTCAGAGAGAGCATAGCCCTGCTGACACCCTGAATTCAGACCTCTAGCCTCCAAAAATGTGAGAAAATAAATTTCTGTTCTTCAAAGCCATACACTTGTGGTATTTTTGTTATGGCAGCACTATGAAACTAAGACACAAACTAACTCATATTTTATGATAATTTCTTAAATGCAATTTTTAAATTTAAAAAGTATGATTAAAAACCCTGAAAATATTTGATTTGGGGAAAAATGACATCATTTGCAAAAACAAGAAAGATTGATACTGTTTTTAATTGTATAAAAATTCTGGGTAAAAATTATTTTTAAAAAAGTTTAAAAAAAACAATCATAAAGCACCTACTGTATAATATTCTAGGGCCTTACTACTTAAAGTGTGGTCCACTGATGGCAGCATAGGTATCACCTTGGAACCAATTAGAATACTGAACCCCAGATCTATTGAATCAATATATGCATTTTAACAAGCTCCACAGGTAAGTTTGAGAAGCACTGGTCTAGGCTTGGGCAATGTTTCTCCAAGTGTGTCATTTGACTGCTTGCCTCGGAATCATCTGGGATACTAGTTAAAGAATTAAGATTCTTGATCCCTACCGCAGACCTATTAAATCACATCTCTGTGAGTGGGGCCTGGGAGTATATGTTAAAAACAAATGTACTAGGTCAGTAAATCTCAAACTTGAGTGTGCATCAGAATCACCTAGAAGGCCTATTAAAACACAGATTTCTGGGCTCCCACCAGTGTTTCTGTTTCAATGAATATGGAGCAAAGGTCTGAGATTTTGTATTTCTAACAAGTTTCTAGAATCTGGGTACCACAATAAGAGAATCACTGCATTAGACATGGTTGTAACAAGTTTAGCTACCTGGTTTCCCAATCTAGATTAGCAGGAACATTGGAAAGGGAGTAGTCAGAGGCAGATATATCAATAGCAGCAAGAAGCAACATCTGACAGGCTAAGAAAGAGGGAAAAACAGAAACTGTAAACTGCTGACATAAATAAACAATCATTTTTCTAAGGCTATTGAATGTAAGTACAAGAAATTTTATGTGCCTCAACCCTGCCACTCTCCCCATGGCATCCAGTCCTTGAGGGCTATCATTATATTTTATATGTGGAACAATGGATGTTCATTAGTAATGACCACCAGTCACCAAAGGGGTTTAATTTTATTCAATTTACTGTTTAAGCAGTTATATAATTGTACGATATATTTTAGAAATATTTCTATCAAGGGCCCATTTTTAAACATTGATGCTTAAGTTGTCTGACAAATTCATTTTGAAAACTGCTGTATCATTTCCAGATGATGCAAGATAAATAAGGATTTTCTAAAACTAGAGCTCAGGCAACCCAAAGGTGGTAATAACAATATCTAATATTTAAAAAGCAAGTTAATTGTTCTCATTTATTACAATAATCCTTTGAGACAGATATTATCACTGTTTCATAAAGGATAACTATTTAAATGATGTTTAGGTAACTATGTAAACTAAGGTTCAGAGAAGCCAATTAAATTGCTCAAAGTCACACAACTAGGTAGTTGGTCGTGGGGCCAGATTTGAACCTAGGTTCATGTGACTCCATTTCATATCATTCTGCTTTCTCTATAGGGGTGGAAAAAAAGCTCAAGCAAAGAAGCTAGACAGACAATTTTCTAGATCTCTGCAAGCCACATTCCCTGTGGAGCTTCCTTTATTAAGATAGGCATCCACACTTCATTATCATGAGTAGTTTCTCTCACCCACAGGTGAATGGCCAACCAAGAAAACATAAGAAGTTTCCTTCCCCTAATGTTCCCACATGCCATAGCTTACCACATCCCCTTTTTTTCTCCTTCACTATGTGGATTTCACTGTTGCTTGGAGTCACTCTTACTTCTTCCTGCACCATATCCTCCTTGCCCAAAGCCCCAGTTCTTCAGTGACATGACAGGGTGGCAATCAGAGACAGAGAAAGTCTTAAGGCAGATGTGACTGCCTCTCCTCCTCCCTTATCCTATATTCCCAGTGCCTGGGTTGATCTCTAAATCCCTCCGACAGCCTCATCCTGCACCTATGATAATGATTATAAAAAACAGTTGCTGTTGAGTCATGACGCCTTTTGTTGCTGAGTAGAACTGTGCTCCATAGGTTTTCAAGCTGATCATCAGGCATTTCTTTTTAGACGCCTCTAGACAGGTTCAACAGCCAATCTTTCCGTAAGTAGCTGAGACATTAACTGTGCCATCAAGAGACTCAAAGTAAACCTCTCCCCTCTGGAAAAAAAAAAACTGTTGCCATGAAGTTGATTCCAACTCACAGTGACCCAATAGGACTGAGTAGAACTTCCCATAGGGTTTTCAAAGAGCAGCTGGTGGATTCGAGCTTTTCGTTAGCAGCCTGAGCTCTAAAACCACTTCCCCCCAAGTACTGCAGTGTGTCAACTGGGTCTTCCAGTTTGGGCTCTATTGATATTCAGGGTGGCAGAGAATCTATTTTTATGAAATAGACTGCAAAAGTTATTTTAGCTGATTTTCTGCAAGAGACAACTTTAGAGTTATTGTAAGTAAGCTGTAATGACACGCACTTGTTATTCTCCTCTCCCTTTTCACTTCTTTTTTTCTCTTCTTCTCATGCTGTTAGAATAGAATAACGAAGTTGCAATCAGGAAGGTCTGGGGTTCAAATCCAAGCTTCTGCTGTTTTGTAGTTATATGGCCTTAAGCAAGTTCCTTAACCTCTCTGAGCCTTAGTTTGCTCATCTGTAAAATGAGGATAATAACACCTATACTACAAGGCTTCTGTGAACATTAGAGATAATATATCCAAAGCATCTAGCAATGCTGTCTGGCACATGATAAGTACTCCACTAGCTGTAATTATTTATGGTGGCATTATTACCTGCCCTTTCCATTTCACAGGCTTGTTATGAGGATTAATTTGGTTGTTGTCGTTAGTTGCTGTTAAGTTGATTCTTTCTCAAGGCAACCCCATGTGTGCTTTGCTAGGGGGAAAAGATCCCAGACTCAAATTTAATCGAAACAGATTTTTATTAAGCCAAGACAAAGACAATCATTTGAATGAGGGATCTTCCAGCATGCACTTGGCACAAGAGACTAGCAGAATCCACTTAATCACAATCATGGAGTCTCTAATATACTATTACAGAAAGAAATAAAGTTAAGAAAAACTCTGAATGGTTATTCGTTGATACATCATTGTCAAAGATGGGACAGTCAAAGTGGGATCTTTACAATCATTGGTGGACACAGCATATGCTGTTTTACATGGTTGGTTTAAAGAATCTTTGTTGACTAGTTACTGCTTAGTGATATGTGTGCTTTGTTGATAGTTACTGCTTGGTGACATGTGCTTTGTTGATTAGTCACTGCTTGGTGATTACAACCGGTTCACAGGGCAGTCACAGTAACTGCAAAACATTCCTTTCTGAGAGCATAGCTTTCTTATACAATGTAAGTTCTTGAAAGTGGCTTGCATTGCTTGGTTACAAAGAAAACATTTCCTTAGTAACAGGGTTGAATATGTGTAAAAGATTAACAACCTGTCGGCAAGGAACAGAAGTTAAAATAGGACATGAGACTGAACCCTGGATCAGGCATTTTACTTTGGTCAAGTGTCATAATTTTGGGGCTCCAAGACATTCCCTCTTTTTGATCAAGGATTTCAAAGAACATCACTTGATCACTCAGATTCTGATGTCTTATTCTTGTATGAACTTAGGATGGAATTCATCACGGACTTATTGGTGTACACAGCAGCTCCTTTTGAGCTTTTAGGTTTGGAGTTACCTTTGTGTAAATTTCTCTGAACACAATCAGGATTGTGACATTTTGACTCTTCTCCATTTGGAAACTGAACACCACCTGTTCTTCACCATGGGTTGGTCTTGCTTTTCTTCGCCATACCAGGCATAGGACATCATAAGCATTCAATAAGGGAAATTAGGAGTCAGGCTGAATTGTAGGAATACTCGGCCATTTCTTCTGGCTAGTTCAGGGTGCAGGATCCCCTCATTTTGTTGCAAAAAGCAGCAGAATTTACATACACAAGTTTCTTTGGGAGTGATGAATTCCCTATGTTGGACACACATTCAAAAACACACTGAACAATTGCAACAATAATGACAATAAAATCAATATAGTCAATCCAGTTTGTAATATAAACCTTAATCAGGAGGCAGTTCCTTGGGGGTAACCAGCTAAATAAATCAGAAAATGATGGGACAGCCACTGGTGCAATGGAATGCAGTTAAACTGCCTTTTGGTGTAGTTTTACTATGTCTTCTTCCACTTTTCCAGTGGTGTTAATCCATGAACAGCAAGAGGTGTTGGCTGTAGCACAGACATCCCTTGTTGGGCTAGTAAGAAATCCAAAATGAATCTATCATCCAAAACTACTTTAACCAAAGAATTTAGTGATTTCTGTTCAGCGCCTACCGTCAGCCACACCGTCAGCTATTTGAGCCATAGTGACTGACAGGGTCCTGATTGACCTTTCTAATTCAAATATCCTATAAGTGGGAATAAAATCTCACAAGAACAGCCATCCCCACCCAGGCCTATCTGTTATAGGATTGTCTTCGACCTCCACTTCCCTTTTGGAAACAGTACTGTGATGCTGCTATTCCAGTGAAGGTTATTTTTGAAGGTGTTATCCCCATGGTGTTGGGTGAGGACTCTCAATGTGTTATCAGCTATCTCAAGAACAAACAGAGAGAACTCCAGCTTATAATTAGGGAAACCCAAAGTGAGAGTAGTGAATAAGGCTTCTTTTGATTCATTTATAATTTGTAGCCAGTCCCCAGACAGCTGGAAAGGATCAGGAGCTGAGCCCTTTAAGGACAGGTAAAGGGGCTGCATCATTAAGGAAAAGTTGGGGGATCCAAGTCCAAAAGTAACCACAAAGATGCAGAAATCCTCTAAGTTGTTTCTTAGTACTTGGGGGAGAGAAAGCGAAAATAGTTTCTTTTCTTTTAGGGTCTATTGAAATTCCCTCAGCTGAAATAATATGGCCCAGGTATTTCACTGAGGGCATGGCAAATTGAAGTTTTTCTTTAGAGTCTTTGTACCCTCTGGTGGCCAGGTGTTGTAACAAGGCAATGTTTTTCAATGCCGCTTGTGAACTGGAACATATTAGTAAATCATCCACATATTGAAGTAATATTGAGCCTTGTAAAAATTTTAAAGGTGGTAAATCTGAACATAAAACTTTAAATTCTCTAGCAAATTTGTATGGATCTTTCTGGACATCTGGGAAATCATTAACAATGCTATGTAACTCACTATGAGTCCAGGGGACAAAAATTACACCAGCTTCTTTAGGACTATCCCTAGTGTCCACTTCTGGTGGAGCAGGGCAAATCTTAAAAGGGATCTCAGGAAGAGCTTTTGAGACATCTGGAGAATCCTTAGGAAAGTAAGGCAATTCTGATAAAGAAATCTTAGTTTCTTTAGAAGGAGGGGAAGGCAGAGTAGGGTAGAGAGGCGCAACTTCTGGAAGATCAGAAGAGGGAGGAGACACTGGGGTAGATTGGGTTTGACACTGTAATTCTCTTTATCTGTTTAGACTGTTCAGCTACAGTGTCCTGTAAAAAAGCCCATTTCCATTGAGTCAATTCCAGCTCATAATGATCCTATAGACAGAGTAGAACTTCCTCATAGAGTTTCCAAGGAGTGCCTGGTGGATTCGAACTGTCGACCTTTTGGTTAGAAACCATAGCTCTTAACCACTACACCACCAAGGTTTCCAGTGTCCTGTAGGGAAGTAGAGATGTAAATTTATTATTCTATTATCTCCTAAAACCATTGCCATTGAGTTGATCCTGACTCATAGTGGCCCTATAGGACATAGTAGAACTGCCCCATGGGTTTCCAAGGAACAGCTGGTGGATTCAAACTACGAACATTTTGGTTAGCAGCCGAGCTCTTAACCACTCCACCACCAAGGCTGCCTGTTATCTCCTAGAGGCTTCTAAATACCAATTAAATGAACACTTCTCACTGATTTTGATTAGTTCTGGATCCTTTGTCTTTTCATTTGCTATGCAAGAAAATCAACTCCTTATGTAGTAAGGTGTATATAAGTTTATATGTGAGGCTGACTTGATTTGTAAACTTTCACTCCAAGCACAATAAAAATTATTTAAAAAAAAGAAAAGAAAATCAACTTCTTGAGCTCAAAACTCCCCCAGACCCACCACTGTTCTAAAATCCTACCTTTGGTAAGCACGTGTCTTCTTTCAAAAAACTGAACTGAATTTGGCCTGTAATTCCTAACAATATAGGCAGCCAAAGTATCAGAAGGGAGTTTGTTCTGGTCTTTAGAAGTGGCATTCCTCATCTTACCAAAGCCTAGAACACATGACTCAAAATTTAGATATCTGCAAATACAACCAAGCATCATTAGATGACATTCAAACTTCACCTTTGAGCAATCTCAGAGACAGACCGCCCAAACAGAGAATGACTTCCACTTTTTTATTCAAACCACAAAGAAATTTCAGGACTCTTTGAAAGTAGATTCACTTCTGTACTGTCTGAGATGCTCTAATTTAAACAACACAAGTCAAACATACCAAGACGTCCAGGAGAATCTGAACAGAAAAACACAACCAAAGTCTTAAAAAAAGTCTTGGAGGGCCAAGCTGTAAATCACGGGACTCAAATCCAAGAGCGCTTACCTCTGCAGGATCTCCAGGGCCTGTGGAAATGGTCAGACACAAGGGACCCTGTCCCTACCACGTGCTCCAGTCCTCAACCGCTTGGGGGTCCCACTGTAGTCTTTGGCTCCTGCCGACTACTCCAAAATGTGGTAGGGAGAAAAGATCCCAGACTCAAATTTAATTGAAACAGATTTTTATTAAGCCAAGGCAAATACAATCATTTGAATGAGCAATCTGCTAGCATGCATTGGGCACAAGAGTCTACCAGAATCCACTGAATTACAGTCATGGAGTCTCTAATATACTATTACAGAAGGAAGCAAAGTTAAGAAAAATTCTGATTGGTTATTCATTTATACATCATTGTCAAGGATGGGACATTCAAAGAGGAGTCTTTACAATCTTTGGTGAACACAGCATACGTGGGTTTACATGATTGGTTTAAAGAGTCTTTGCTGACTAGTTACTACTTAGTGATATGTGCGCTTTGTTGATTAGTTACTGCTTGGTAACTGCAGCAGGCTCATAGGGCGGTCACAAAGTAACTGCAAGGTATTCCCTTCTGGAAGCATAGCTTTCCCATACAATGTAGATTCTTGGGAGTGGCTTGCATTGCTTGGTTACAAAGAAAACATTTCCTTAGTGATAGGGTTGGATTTGTGTAAAAGATTAATAACCTGTCAGCCAGAAGCAGAATTTAAAATAGGTTATGATACTTAACTCTGGATCAGGCATTTTACTTTGGTCAAGTGTCTTATAATTTTGGGGCTCCACGACAGTGCAGCGTGGAACTGCTTCATAGGGTTTTCAAGGCTGTGACCTTTTGGAAGCAGATTTCCAGTCCTGTCTTCTGAGGTGCCTCTGGTTGGGTTTGAACTGCCAACCTTTTGGCTAATAGTCAAATGCTTACCCATTTGTTCCATTAAATGCATTGTAAATTGTAACTAATCCTCAACACATGATGTCCACTCCAGGTGGATCTTCTCGCTGTACCATATAATACTTTTCTTTATGCAAAACTCATGCAGAACCCCATCTACTTCATCTCTTTCACCCAGCCCAGTGGGTCTCAAATTTGTCCAGGTGGCAAAA
Organism: Elephas maximus indicus; assembly: GCF_024166365.1. NCBI lineage: Eukaryota > Metazoa > Chordata > Mammalia > Proboscidea > Elephantidae > Elephas > Elephas maximus. Next base: position 108,349,495 of record NC_064846.1, read on the forward strand.
CCCCTGAATTCATGATTCTATTTGTAGAATATCATGAAATGAGATTTATCAAACATAAAATAGCTAAGTATATAAAACTGTGCTAAATTAATTACTATATTATTCTGTATTTTAATATTAAGAATCCGTAGCAAAGAATTAAATGCATAGAAGGGAAACTTCAAATTGAGAGAATACTAGCTTAATTGTTTTGAAAATTGAGAAAAATCACTATTTTTCTATTTAAATAGTGGAACACCGTGATCCAATGTGCAGAATCCCAGGGCTATATTGGAGGAATTTGAGACTCAAAGGGTATCCATCCCTTAACGGCATAGTCAAATCCATCTCCTTCAGGAATCCTTCCCTGCTCACTGTAATCCTCGCTGGTCTGTCTTTTCTGAGATTTTAATTATGTAGAGTCAATATCATGCAATAGACTGAATTGTTCTCTGAGATCTTTGTGGTTATTAATTTTCTCACTGAGATTGTAAACAGAAAGGAAGAGAAAGAACATATACTGTCTATTGTGCTCTCGTCAATGTTCTAGTTCCTTTAGATACATTATCTCCTTTTCTTCTCAAAAGAACCTTTTAATTTAGGTTTCATTATTCCCATTTTCCAGATGAGGAGCCTAAAGCTACAGGTTGCACAACTAGCAAATGGTGGATTCAGAATTTGACTCAAAATACTTCAAATCTTGAGATGGGGAAGGGGAAGAATTCATGTGTGCATTAATATTGGAATATTTTTACCCAGCCATTTGAATTTTTTTAAGTATTTCACAAACTGTGTATTACTATTTGATTATATAGCAAGGTGCAATAAGAGTAAAAACATAAACTTAACTCATTAAATTCAGGCCCTTTTCTTCCTTCAAAGTGTACTTACACATCTGGTTTTTTTTTAATCTATTTAAAAGAAAATATGCTGAGTCCCAGAAGTTTTTGCAGACCACAGTATGTTTTAATATTTTAGTTCTCCAGGTGGGTAATGGGCTTGGAGGCCAGGGAGATGGTTCCAGTAGAGATCATCAAGAAGTCTAGAGCATGACTTCTGACTTGACAACAATCTCCCACTGCTGCAACTGCCTCACTGATACTTGGAACTTAGGAGACATAGAAAGCTCTGGAAGATCAAGCGGGGGGAGGATGGAAGAAAAGAAGAAGCAAATGTCAGGTCGGAAGTGGCAGGGTCAAAGGTGAAAATATAGTTTGAAAATCTTGCCCTGAGTGTCACGTTTCCTAGTTCAGTTTATGTCTCTGAATAAATGTTGACATTATTAGCACAGTGTGAGACTCTTAGTCTCAAGGTTGTGCATTTGTTCCCCAACTTGGGCACCTTCCATGAAGCGTGATATTAGTGGAAAGAACAAATTTGAGTCAGATAACCATACGAATTCTTTTACCTCCATGTTTGAGATTTGAATTGCAGTTTCTTTATCAATGAAGTGGAAATAATAGTATACTGCTGTGATGGTGAATTTTACGTCAACTTGTATAGACTATGGTTCCCAGTTGTTTGGTTAAACACTAGTCTAATTGTTGTGATCAATTAGTTACATGTTATGAAATCAGTTGACCTTAGGTAGATTAGATTACCTTCCACACTGTAATGCAATATAATGTAATGTAATCACTTTCCATAAAGTAATCTGGTGTGATGTAATTAACCAGTCAGCTGAAAAGGCAGTTTCTTTAGAGTGTGTTCTGCCTCCAGATGGTAAATACACCCACTCCTCACTTATCAACCATGTCATTATCCAAAATTTTGCATTTACAACAGTAGTAAAAAATTCACTGATTATTTTGTGTAGTAACAAATGCCAAGGTGTGAGACAAGAGTAATGTTGGATGTGATGATTAAGGTTATGTGTCATCTTGACTGGGCCATGATTCTCAGTGGTTTGGCAGTTATGATGTAATTTTGCAGTTATGAAATAACGTAGTCAACCTCCATTTTGCAATCTGATGTGGTCATCTTACATTTTTGCATAACACCAATTTTTGCATAATGACCTGATCTTTGGACCATGTTCATAAGTGAGGAGTGGGTGCAGGTATTTTGGCAGAACGTTCACTGTCACCATTCACTCTACACTTTTTTATTTTTTTATTTTTAATAACTTTTATTAAACTTCAAGTGAACGTTTACAAATCCAATCAGTCTGTCACATATAAGTTTACATACATCTCACTCCCTACTCCCACTTGCTCTCCCCCTCTTGAGTCAGCCCTTTCAGTCTCTCCTTTCTTGACAATTTTGCCTGCTTCCCTCTCTCTCTATCCTCCCATCCCGCCTCCAGACAAGAGTTGCCAACACAATCTCAAGTGTCCACCTGATATAATTAGCTCACTCTTCATCAGCGTCTCTCTCCCACCCGCTGACCAGTCCCTTTCATTTCTGATGAGTTGTCTTCGGGGATGGTTCCTGTCCTGTGTCTACAGAAGGTCTGGGGAGCATGGCCGCCGGGATTCCTCTAGTCTCAGTCAGACCATTAAGTTTGGTCTTTTTATGAGAATTTGGGGTCTGCATCCCACTGATCTCCTGCTCCCTCAGGGGTCCTCTGCTGTGCTCCCTGTCAGGGCAGTCATCGATTGTGGCCGGGCACCAACTAGTTCTTCTGGTCTCAGGATGATGTAGGTCTCTGGTTCATGTGGCCCTTTCTGTCTCTTGGGCTCTTAGTTGTCGTGTGGCCTTGGTGTTCTTCATTTTCCTTTGATCCAGGTGGGTTGAGACCAATTGCTGCATCTTAGATGGCCGCTTGTTAGCATTTAAGACCCCAGACACCACATTTCACAGTGGGATGCAGAATGATTTCATAATAGAATTATTTTGCCAATTGACTTAGAAGTCCCCGCAAACCATGTTCCCCAGACCCCCGCGCTTGCTCCGCTGACCTTTGAAGCATTCAGTTTATCCCGGAAACTTCTTTGCTTTTGGTCCAGTCCAATTGAGCTGACCTTCCATGTATTGAGTGTTGTCTTTCCCTTCACCTAAAGCAGTTCTTATCTACTGATTAATTAATAAAAAACCCTCTCCCACCCTCCCTCCCTCCCCCCCTCGTAACCACAAAAGTATGTGTTCTTCTCAGGTTTACTATTTCTCAAGATCTTATAATAGTGGTCTTATACAATATTTGTCCTTTTGCCTCTAACTAATTTCGCTCAGCATAATGCCTTCCAGGTTCCTCCATGTTATGAAATGTTTCAGAGATTCGTCACTGTTCTTTATCGATGCGTAGTATTCCATTGTGTGAATATACCACAATTTATTTACCCATTCATCCGTTGATGGACACCTTGGTTGCTTCCAACTTTTTGCTATTGTAAACAGAGCTGCAATAAACATGGGTGTGCATATATCTGTTTGTATGAAGGCTCTTGTATCTCTAGGGTATATTCCTAGGAGTGGGATTTCTGGGTTGTATGGTAGTTCTATTTCTAACTGTTTAAGATAACGCCAGATAGATTTCCAAAGTGGTTGTACCATTTTACATTCCCACCAGCAGTGTATGAGAGTTCCAATCTCTCCGCAGCCTCTCCAACATTTGTCAATTGTCCCTTTTATCATTATATAGTGTCCTTCTTTATCCTTTGTGGTGGATTTAAGTCTAAAGTGTATTCTGTCAGAAATCAATATTGCTACTCCTCTTCTTTTTTGCTTATTGTTTGCTTGATATACTTTTTTCCATCCTTTGAGTTTTAGTTTGTTTGTGTCTCTAAGTCTAAGGTGTGTCTCTTGTAGGCAGCATATAGATGGATCGTGTTTCTTTATCCAGTCTGTGACTCTCTGTCTCTTTATTGGTGCATTTAGTCCATTTACATTCAGGGTAATTATAGATAAATAAGTTTTTAGTGCTGTCATTTTGATGCCTTTTTATGTGAGTTGTTGACAATTTCATTTTTCCACATACTTTTTTGTGCTGAGGCGTTTTTCTTAGTAAATTGTGAGATCCTCATTTTCATAGTGCTTGACTTTATGTTAGTTGAGTCATTACGTTTTTCTTGGTTTTTATCTTGAGTTATAGAGTTGTTATACCTTTTTGTGGTTACCTTATTATTTACCCCTATTTTTCTAAGTAAAAACCTAACTTGTGTTGTTCTATATCACCTTGTATCACTCTCCATATGGCAGTTCAATGTCTCCTGTATTTAGTCCCTCTTTTTGATTATTGTGATCTTTTACCTATTGACTTCCATGATTCCCTGTTATGTGTATTTTTATTATTTTTTTTTAGTTAATCTTAATTTGTTTGTTTTTGTGATTTCCCTATTTGAGTTGATATCAGGACGTTCTGTTTTGTGACCTTGTGTTGTGCTGATATCTGATATTATTGGTTTTCTGACCAAACAATATCCTTTAGTATTTCTTGTAGCTTTGGTTTGGTTTTCGCAAATTCTCTACACTTGTGTTTGTCTGTAAATATCTTAATTTCGCCTTCATATTTCAGAGAGAGTTTTGCTGGATATATGATCCTTGGCTGGCAGTTTTTCTCCTTCAGTGCTCTCTATATGTCGTCCCATTCCCTTCTTGCCTGCATGGTTTCTGCTGAGTAGTCAGAACATATTCTTATTGATTCTCCCTTGAAGGAAACCTTTCTTTTCTCCCTGGCTGCTTTTAAAATTTTCTCTTTATCTTTGGTTTTGGTGAGTTTGATGATAATATGTCTTGGTGTTTTTCTTTTTGGATCAATCTTAAATGGGGTTCGATGAGCATCTTGGATAGCTATCCTTTCGTCTTTCATGATGTCAGGGAAGTTTTCTGTCAGGAGTTCTTCAACTATTTTCTCTGTGTTTTCTGTCCCCCCTCCCTGTTCTGGGACTCCAATCACCCGCAGGTTATCCTTCTTGATAGAGTCCCACATAATTCTTAGGGTTTCTTCATTTTTTTTAATTCTTTTATCTGATTTTTTTTCAGCTATGTTGGTGTTGATTCCCTGGTCCTCCAGATGTCCCAGTCTGCATTCTAATTGCTCGAGTCTGCTCCTCTGACTTCCTAGTGCGTTGTCTAATTCTGTTATTTTATTGTTAATCTTTTGGATTTCTACATGTTGTCTCTCTATGGATTCTTGCAACTTATTAATTTTTCCAGTATGTTCTTGAATAATCTTTTGGAGTTCTTCAACAGTTTTAGCAGTGTGTTCCATGGCTTTTTCTGCAGTTATCCTAATTTCATTTGTGATATCATTAAGCATTCTGTAAATTAGTTTTTTATATTCTGTATCTGATAATTCCAAAATTGTATCTTCATTTGGGAAAGGTTTTGATTCTTTTGTTTGGGGGGTTGGAGAAGCTGTCACGGTCTGCTTCTTTAAGTGGTTTGATATGGATTGTTGTCTCCGAGCCATCACTGGGAAACTAGTTTTTCCAGAAAATCCGCTAAAAAAAAATGCAGTCAGATCCCTATCAGAGTTCTCCCTCTGGCTCAGGCTATTCAGATGTTAATGAAGCCGCCTGGGGAGGGTGGGGGAGGGAACAGAGAGATAGGAGAGTAGCACCTCAGAATATAGCCAGAGTTGCTTGTCTTGCTTGGAATGACTATTATATCTGAGATTCCCGTGGGGCGCGTCGCCTATGTGTGCTGGCTGTGTGGAGATTGCCCCCGGGGGGTCTGGCCCGCTGGAGTCACGGTCAGATCCTCCGCTTCCAGCCCCACGCCCAGCGTCAAGGCTCCCCTACTGGGACGGTGCACTCTCGACTCCAAAATCAGTCGCTGCCTCCCGGGGACTTCTCGTCCCTCCAGCCGCGTGGCCGTTCCGCCCCCGAGAACCAGTTGGGCCTCCTCCTGGGGTTAGTTCAGATGGGTGGAGCAGGTCCCCGTGCTTGTGCCGTGACCGAGTGTCCTGGCTGGGATGCTGTTCTCCCCACTCCAATACCAGTCGCTGCCTCCCGGGGACTTCTCCTACTGGCTGCGTCCCACGCCGCCTGCACGACCCGGCTGGTCCCCTTCCCGAGGTTAGTTCAGGGGGGTGGAGCAACTCTCCGTGTTTATGGCGTACCTGCGTCCAGTCCAAATCCCTGCGGGACGGTTCCCCGGCTCGGATGCTGCTCTTTCTGCTCCAAGACCAGTCACTGCCTCCCGGGGACTTCTCCTACCGGCTGCGTCCCACGCCGCCCGTGGAACCGGCTGGTCCCCCTCCCGGGGTTAGTTCAGGAGGGTGGAGCAGGTCTCTGTGCTTGTGCCGTACCTGACTGGTACGCTGGCTCCAGGCTCTGGAAACAATCGCTGCTTCCCCGTATTAGTTCGTTCTCCGTCTCTAAATCTGTGTTTGTTGTTCAGGGTTCATAGATTGTTATGTATGTGATCGATTCACTTGTTTTTCCGTGTCTTTGTTGTAAGAGGGATCCGAGGTAGCGTCTGCCTAGTCTGCCATCTTGGCTCCGCCCACTCTACGCTTTTACATTACCTGTCCAATGGATCTTGGAATGCAAGCCTACAGGAGTCTCCAGCTTGTAGCATGAGCTACAAATTTTGGGTTTTCCATCCCTCCACAATTGTGTGAACCATTTCTTCCATTAAATATGTATATCTATCTACCTACAGGGAGATAGACAGTAGGTAAATAAATGGATAGATAGACAGACAGATAGAAAGATTGAGAGATATCACTGGTTCTGTTTCTCTAGAGAACCCTGCCTAAGACATTTTGGTACCAAGAGTGGTTTTATAAATTCCTAGAAATCCCCATCAAATGCCAACAGCATTCACTGCAGAAATGGAAAAGCCAACACTCAAAATCATATGGAACAGCAATGGAGCCTTAATAACTAAAGCAATCTTGAAGAAGAAAAAACTAGGAGGAATCACACTTCCTGATTTCAAAACATACTGTAAAGCCACAGTAATTAAAATAACATGGTACTGGTATAATAATAGACATACATTGTTGTTGTTAGGTGCTGTTGAGTCAGTGCCAACTCATAATGACCCTATGTGCAACAGAACAAAACTTTGCTAGGTCCTGCACCTTCCTCAGAGTTGTTCCTATGTTTGAGCCCATTGTTGCAGCCACTGTGTCAGATGATCTTATTGAGGGTCTTCCTCTTTTTTGCTGACCTTCTGCTTTTACAAGCATGATGCCCTTCTGTAGGAATTGGCCCTCCTGATAATATGCCCAAAGTAAGTGAGACAAAGTCTCACCATCCCCATTTCTAAGGAGCATTCTGGCTGTACTTCTTCCAAAAACCCATTGCCGTTGAGTCGATTCCGACTCATAGCGACCCTATAGGACAGAGTAGAACTGCCCCATAGAGTTTCCAAGGAGCGCCTGGCGGATTTGAACGGCCGACCTCTTGGTTAGCAGCGGTAGCACTTAACCACTACGCCACCAGGGTTTCCAACTTCTTCCAAGGCAGGTTATTCATTCTTTTGGTAGTCCATGGTATATTCAATACTCTTTGCCAACACCACAATTCAAAGTCGTCAATTCTTCTTCTGTCTTCCTTATTCATTGTCCAGCCTTCTCATGCATATGAGGCAATTGAAAATACCATGGATTGGGTCAGGTGCACCTTAGTTCTCAAAGTGACATCTTTGCTTTTTAACATTTTAAAGAGGTCTTTTGCAGCAGATTTACCCAATGCACTATTTATTGATTTCTTGACTGCTGCTTCCATGGGCATTGACTTTGGACCCAAGAAAAATGAAATCCTTGACAACTTCAATATTTTCTTCATTTATTGGTTGTTGCTTATTGGTCTAGTTGTGAGGACTTTTGTTTTATGTTGAGGTGTAATCCATACTGAAGGCTGTAGTCTTTGACCTTCATCAGTAAGTGTTTCAAGTCCTCTTCCCTTTCCACAAAGTTGTGTCATCTGTATATTGCAGGCTGTTAATCAGTCTTCCACCAACCCTGACTCCAGGTTCTTCTTCATATAGTCCAGCTTCTCAGATTATTTGTTCAGCATACAGATTGAATAAGTATGGTGAAAGAATACAACCCTGACACACACCTCTCCTGAATTTAAACCACAATGACTGTCTCTTGGTCTGTGTACAGGTACCTAATGAGCACAATTAAATGTTCCAGAATTCCTATTCTTAACAATGTTACCTATAATTTGTTATTATCCACACATTTGAATGCCTTTGCATAGTCAATAACACACAGGTAAACATCTTTCTGGTATTCTCTGCTTTCAGTCATGATCCATCTGACATCAGCAAAGATATCCCTTGTTACACATCCTCTTCTGAATCCAAATTGAATTTCTGGCAGTTTCCTGCAAATGTTTTTGAATTATCTTCAGCAAAATTTTACTTGTGTGTGATATTAATGATATTGTTCAATAATTCCCGCACTCTGTTGGAATGTACACAAATATGGATCTCCTTCAGTTGATTGGCCAGGTAGCTGTCTTCCAAATTTCTTGACATAGATGAATGAGCGCTTCCAGGGTCCCATCTCAACTGGTGTTCCTTCAATTCCTGGAGACTTGTTTTTCACCAATGGGTTCACTGTTTGTGGACTTCTTCCTTCAGTACTGTGGGTTCTTAATTATATGGTACTTCCTGAAATGGTTGACTATCGAACAATTCTTTTTGATAACAGTGACTCTGTATTCCTTCCATCTTCCTCTGATGCTTCCTGCATCATTCAGTATTTTTCCCAAAGAAACCTTCAATATTGCAACTCGAGGCTCAAATTTTTTCTTCAGTTCTTTAAGCTTGAGAAATGCTGACAACGTTCTTCTAACTCCAGGTTTTGTTTTTCTAGCTCCAGGTCTTGTACATTTCATTATAATACTTTGTCTTCTCCAGCTGCCCTTTGAAATCTCTGTTCAGCTCTTTCAATTAATCATTTCTTCCATTCACTTTAGCTACTCTATATTCAAGAGCAAATTTCAGAGTCTCTTCTGACATCCGTTTTGGTCTTTTCTTTCTTTCTTGTCTTTTTAATGACCTTTTTCTTTCTCCGTGTATGATGTCCTTGATGTCATCCCACATCTTGTCTGCTCTTCTGTCATTAGTGTTCAATGTGTCAAATCTATTCTTGAGATTGTCTCTAAATTCAAGTGGTTGTGCTTTGGCTCTTGTCGACTTTTTTTTTTTTCTTCACCTTCAACTCGAGATTGCATAGGAGCAATTGAAGGTCTGTCCCACAGTTGGCCCCTGCCCTTGTTTTGACTGATGACGTTGAAGTTCTCTACCCTCTCTTTCCACAGATGTAGTCAATTTATTCTTGATTGTTCCATCTAATGAGGTCCACAGTATAACCACTGCTTATGTTGTTGAAAAAAGGGTATTTCCACTCAATAAGTCATTGGTCTTGCAAAATTCTATCATACAATCTCCAGCGCCATTTCTATCACCAAGGCCATATTTTCCAACTAATGATCCCTCTTCTTTGTTTTCAACTTTTGCATTCCAATCACTAGTAATTACCAATGCATCTCGATTGCGTGTTTGATCAATTTCTGACTGCAAAAGTTGGTAAAAACCTTCAATTTCTTTATCTTTGGCATTAGTGGTTGGTGCATAAATTTGAATAATAGTCGTATTAACTGGTCTTTCTTGTACACATATAAATATTACCCTATCACTGATAGCTTCGTACTTCAGGATAGATCTTGAAATGTTCTTTGTGATGACACTGTTCCTCTTCAATTTGTCATTCCCAGTATAGTAGGCCATATGGCTTTTCTATTCAAAATGGCCAATGCCAGTCCATTTCAGCTCAATAATGCCTAGGATATCAATCTTCAAGCATTCCATGTAAACATATAGACCATGGATTAGAATTAGGGGTCCATAAATAAGCCCATACATCTATGATCAAATGATTACTTACAAAGATGCTAATCCATTATGTAGGGAAGGAAGAGCCTTTTTAATAAAAGATGCTGGGAAAAATTGGATTTCCACATGCAGAAAAACAAATTAGGGCCTTGTCTCACACCATACACAAAAACCAATTCAAAATGGATCAAGGGCCTAAATGAGAAAACTAAATCCATAAAATTCTTAGAAGGAAATATAGAGGCATATCTGCTGGACCTAGTTTTTAACAATGGATTTTCAGATATGAGAACAAAAGCACAAGCAGCAAAAGACAAAATTGATAAATGAGACTTCATAAAAATAAAAGGCTTTTGTTCATCAAAAGACTATCAAAAAAGTTAAAACACAACTACTGATTGGGAGAAAATTTTCAAGAGACACAAATCCAATAGGAATCTAATATCCAGAACATATAAACCACTTCTACAACTTAGCAACTAAAAAACAAACAACCCAATCAAAAAATGGGCAAAGAACTTGAACAGACAGTTCACCAAAGAGGATATTTAAATTACCAACAAGCACATGAAAAGATTCTCAACATCATTATCCATTCCAAAAACCAAGCCCCTTGCTGTCAAGTCAATTCTGACTCACAGCGACCTCATAGGACAGAGTAGAACTGCTCCATAGAGTTTCCAAGAAGCACCTGGTGGATTTGAACTGCCGACCTTTTGGTTAGCAGCTGTAGCACTTAACCACTAGACCACCAGGGTTTTCGTTAGGAAGATGCAAATTAAAACCACAAGGGGTATCTTCTCACTCTCATTAGAATGACAGTGGTTCAAAAAAAAAACGGAAAACAATAAGTATTGGCGAGGTTATGGAGAATCTGCAATTTTTACCCATTGTTGGTACAAACAAAATGGTACAGCCACTGGGGAAAACAGTTTGGAATTTCCTCAAAATGTTGAATGTAGAACTACCATATGGCCTAGAAATCCCAATTCTAGGTATACATTCAGAAGAAGTGAAAGCAGGAATGCAAACAGAAACCTGTACACCAATGCTTATTGCAGCACTTCACAAAATAGCCAAAATGTGGAAACAAATGAAATGTCCATTAACACATGAATGGGTAAACAAAACGTGGTATATACATACAATGGAATACTGGTCAGCCATAAAGAGAAATGAAGTCTTGATGCATGCCACAACATGGATGAACCTTGAAAACATTATGCTGAGTGAAATAGGTCAGCACAAAAGGACACATACTGTATGGCCTGACTTATATGAAATAAGCCAATATACAGAAACCAAAGTGGTTATCAGGGTGGGGCAGGGGAGGGGAAGCAGGAGCTTCTTTTTAGTGGACGTTGAGTTTATGTTAATGGTTGTGGAATGATTTGGAAAAGGATAGCAATATTGGCTGCACAACATGAAGAAGGTAATCGATGTCACTGAAATATACATGTAGAAATTAATGAATTGACTAAAAGATAAAATAAGACCAATTGTCATTAGATGTATAAGTTTATTTCAGGGCTCTCAATTCTATTCCATTGTTCTACGTGCCTATCCTCATGCCAATACCACAGTCTTAAATACTGTAGCTTTATAATAATTTTTGAATTCACTAAGTAGGAATCCTCCAACTTTGTTCTCTTTTGCAAGATTGTTCTGAGTAATCTGACTTGCATTTTCATTCACCTTTTAGGATCAACTGGTCAAATTCTGCAAAAGAGACATCTGGAATTTTAATAGGAATTGCAATGAATCTATATATCAGTTTGGGGAATATTTCAATCTCAACGATACTACGTCTTCCAATTCATGGACATGGAATGTCTTTCCATTCATTTAGGTCTTCTTTCATTTCTTTTAATGAAGTTTTGTAGTTCTCATTGTAAAAATCTTGCCCATATTTGTTAAATTTATTCCTCTTCATTTTATTCTTTTTGTTACTATTGTAAATGGAATTGTTTCCTCAATTTCATATTCAGATTATTCATTATTAGTGTATAGAAATATAATTATTTTTTATGTACTGATTGCATATTTTGCAACATTGATTAACTCTTATTAATTCTAATAACTGGATTCCGTAGAATTTTCTACATAATATATCATGTCTTCTGAAAATAGATTTTTACTTCTTCCTTTCCAATCTAGATGCATTTTATTCCTTTTTCTTGCCAATTTTCCTGGTTAGAACTTCAAGTACGATGATGTTGAATAAAAGTGGTGAGAGTGGGCATCCTTGTTTTGCTCCAGATCTTCTTTTGTTAGGTGCCATTGAGTCAGTTCTGACTCATAGTGATCCTATATACAACAGAACAAAACACTGCCTGGTCCTCTGTCATCCTCACAATTGTTGCTATGCTTGAGCCCATTGTTGCAACCACTGTGTCAGTCCATCTTGTTGAGGGTCTTCCTCTTTTCTTCTGATCCTCAACTTTACCAAGTATTATGTCCTTCTCCAGGGACTGGTACCTCCTGATGACTTGTCCAAAGGATGTGAGACGAAGTCTCACCATCCTAACTTCTAAGGAGCATTCTGGTTGTACTTCTCCCAAGACAGACTTGTTTGTTCTTCTGGCAGTCCATGGCATATTCGATATTCTTTACCAATGCCATGATTCAAATGCTTCAATACCTCTTGGTCTTCCTTATTCATTGCCCAACTTTCGCATGCATATGAGGCAATTGAAAATACTGTTACCTGCATTAGGCGCGCCTTAGTCCTCGAAGTGACATCTTTGTTTTTTAAAACTTTAAACAGATCTTTTGCAGCAGATTTGCCCAATGCAACACATCATTTGATTTCTTGACTACTGCTTCCGTGGGCATTGATTGTGGATCCAACTAAAATGAAATCCTTGACAATTTAATATTTTTTCCATTTATCCTGATGTTGCTTATTGGTCCAGTTGTGAGGATTTTTGTTGAGATGTAATCCATACTGAATGTTGTAGTCTTTGATCTTCATCAGTAAGTGCTTCTTCCTGATCTTAGAGGAAAGCTTTGAGTCTTTGACAATTAACTATGATGCTAGCTTTGAGTTTTTTGTAGATACCATTATTAGGTTGAGGAAGCTCAGGTCTGTTCTTAGTTTGTGGAGCACTTTCATCACGAAAGATTGTTAGATTTTATAAAATTATCTTACTGTATCTATTGAGATGATCATGTGTTTTTGTTCTTTTTCTATTAATATGGTGCATTGCATCAATTGATTTTTATACATTAAACCAACCTTACATTGCTGGGATGAATCCCACTTCGTCATGGTCTATAATTTAATTTGTAAAATATGTTTCTGGGTTCAGTTTGCTAATATTTTTTTGAGGATTTTTGCATCAATATTCATAAAGGATATTGGTCTGTCATTTCCTTTTCTTGTAGTGTTTTTGGTTTTGATATCAGGAAAATACTGATCTCAAAGAGTGAGTTGGGAAATATTCCCTGTTCTATTTTTTGGAAGAGGTTGTGAATGACTGGTGTTAATTCTTCTGAAAATATTTGGCATTCACCACAGAAGGCATCTGGTCCTGGGCTTTCCTTTGTGAGAATTATTTATTTATTATTATTACTAATTTGATCTCCTTACTTGTTATAGGTCTGTTCCTATTTTCCTATTCTCGTTGAGTCAGTTTCAGTAGTTCGTGTCTTTCTAGGAGTTTGTTCATTTCATTTAGGTTACCTAATTTGTTGGCATAAAATTGTTCATAGTATTCCTTATTAATCGTTTTTATTTCTGTAACTTGGTAATAATATTCCCTCTCTCTTTTCTGAGAGATCATTTTTTAGTAATTTGTGTCTTCTCTCTTTTTTTCTTGTTCATTCTAGCTAAAGATTTGTCAATTTTGTTAATCTTTTCAAAGAATCAGCTTTTAGTTTGGTTGATTTTCTCTACTGTTTCCTATTCTCTATTTCATTTATTTCTGCTATTATTACTATTTTTTTATGTCTCTCCTTCTGCTTCCTTTAGATTTACCTTGATCTTCTTTTTCTAGGTTCTTAAGGTGAAAGATTAGGTTATTGATTTACTACATTGTGTAAGTATTGATAAGCTGTTTTTTTTTTATTTTGATTCATCTCAAAGTATTTTCTAATTTCCCTTATTATTTCTTCTTTGATCCATTGATTGTTTAAGAGTGTGTTGCCTTCTGGCTCTATGGTTTCCAATGAGAAGCCCTATTAATATTATTGAAGATCCCTTGTACATGATGAGTCACTTCTCTCTTGCTACTTCCAGGATTCTCTCTTTGTCGTTGGCTTTTTGACAGTTTGATTATGACGTGCCTAGGTATGTTATCTTTTTTTTTTGTTTGTTTATCCAACTTGTAGTTCTTTGATCTTCTTGAAGTATAAATGTTTTTCTTCAAATTTTTTAGACGTTTTCAGCCATTATTTGTTCATTTTTTTCTGTCCCTTTATTTCTCTCCTCTTCACTGGGGATTCCCATTATATTTATCTTAGATGGAGTTCTCTAGAGAAGCAAAAATAGTAGAGCCTATAAACATATATAAAAAACAAACAAACCCATTGCCATCAAGTCAATTCTGACTCATAGCAACCCTATAGGACAGAAAAGAACTGCTCCACAGGGTTTCCAAGGAGTCGCTGGTACAGTCGAACTGCTGACCTTCTGGTTAGTAGCTGAGATATTAACTACCGCACCACTAGGGCCCCATAAATATATAGAGAGAGATTTATATCAAGGAAATGGCTCATGTGGTTGTAGAGGCTGTAAAGTCCCAAGTAGTTGGGTCAGAATGGAAACTTCTCCTGGTCACAGGCTATAGAGGCTGATGAATCCCAAGATCAGCAGGTAAGATGCCAGGTAAGCTGCTAGCTCAAGTCCCAAGAACAAGAGGTCAGATTATCAGAAGTCAGCTGCAGGATTCAGAGCAAGCAAAAGCCCATAAGCCTTTCCAGAAAGCCCACCTATATTGGACACAGACCACACCCCCAAGGAAACTCCTTTTCAACTTATTGGCTACGCACAGCAGATCCCATCATGGAGGTGATCACATCATTATACAACTGCCATACTGCATCTTAACTACTAAACCACTGAGGATTATGGCCCTGCCAACTTAACACACAACATTAACAATCACAGTGTGTATATTAGTACTCTTGATGGTGTTCCACAGGTATTTTTCTTTCTGTTCTTCTGGCTGGATAATCTCAATTGACCTATGTTTAAGTTTACTGTTTCTTCTGCCAGCTGAAATCTGTTGTTGAGCCCCTGCAGTGATTTTTTAATAGCTCCTCCGGTTGATATTGTCCATTTCAACCCATTAACTCTATTTGATTCTTTTCTGTAATGTCTATATTTTTATTACCCCTTCCATTTGTCAGTTTCTTGCACTGTGGAGGCTTGCGTGTTGCTGTGATGCTGGAAGCTATGCCACCAGTATTCAAATACCAGCAGGGTCACCCATGGTGAACGGGTTTCAGCTGAACTTCCAGACTGAGACAGACTTGGAAGAAGGACCTGACAGTCTACTTCTGAAAAAAATTAGCCAGTGAAAACCTTACATAGCAGAGGAACATTGTCTGATATAGTGTTGGAAGATGAGCCCCTCAGGTTGGAAGGCACTCAAAAGAAGAGTGGAGAAGAAATGCCTCCTCAAAGTTGAGTTAATCTTAATGATGTGGATGGAGTCAAGATTTCAGGACATTCATCTGCTGATGTGGCACGACTGAACATGAGAAGAAACAGCTGCAAACACCCATTAATAATAGGAACGTGGAATGTATGAAGTATAAATTGAGGAAAATTGGAAATCATCAAAAATGAAATGGAACTCACAAACATCAATATCCTAGGCTGGGAATGGCAAATTGAAGGGGAATGATGTGTTCATCATCAAAAAGAACACTTCATATCTATCTTGAAGTACAGTTCTGTCAGCGTTAGGATAATATCTATACACTAAAAAAGAAGACGGCTATTATCCAAATTTACACACCAACCACTAAGGCTACAGATGAAGGAACTGAAGATTTTTGCCAACCTCTGCAGTCTGAAACTGATGGAACATGCAATTAAGATGCATTGATAATTACTGGCAATTGGAATACAAAAGTTGGAAGCAAAGAAGAAGGATCAGTAGTTGGAAAATATGGCCTTCGTGATAGAAATGACACTGGAAATCGCATGATAGAATTTTGAAAGACCAAAAACTTCTACATTGCAAATACTTTTTTTCAACAACGAAAGCAGTGATTCTACACGTGGACCTCGCCATATGGCATACACAGGAATCAAATCAACTACATCTGTGGAAAGAGACGACAGAAAAGATCAATATCATCAGTCAGAACAAGGCTGGGGCCAACTGTGGAATGGACCATCAATTGTTCCTATGCAAGTTGAAGTTGAAGTAAAATTGAATTAGAACAAGTCCACGAGAGTCAAAGTACAACCTTGAGTATATCGCACCTGAATTTGGAGGCCATCTCAAGAATATTTTAGACACATTGAACTCTAATGACTTGAAGACCAGACAAGTTGTGGAATGACATCAAGGACATCATCCATGAAGAAAGCAAGAAGTCATTAAAAAAAAAAAAAAACAGGAAAGAAAGAAAAGACCAAAATGGATGTTAAAAGAGACTCTGAAACTTGCTCTTGAACATCTAGCAGCTAAAGCAAAAGGAAGAAATGATGAACTAAAAGAACTGAACAGAAGATTTCAAAGGGCAGCTTAAGAAGACAAAGCAAAGTATTGTTATGACATTTGCAAAGACCTGGCAATAGAAAACCAAAAGGGAAGAACATGCTTGGTATTTCTCAAGCTGAAAGAACTGAAGAAAAAGTTTAAGACTCAAGTTGCAATATTGAAGGATTCTATGGAAGAAATACTAAATGATGCAGGAAGCATCAAAAGAAGATGGAATACACACAGTCACTATACCAAAAAGAATTGGTTGACATTCAGTCATTTCAGGAGGTAGCATATGATCAAGAACAAATGGTACTGAAGGAAGAGGTCCAAGCTTCACTGAAGGCATTAACATAAAACAAGTCTCCAGGAACTGACAGAGTACCAACTGAGATGTTTCAACAAATAGATGTGCACTGGAAATGCTCACTCATCTCTGCCAAGAAATTTGGAAAAGAGCAACCTGGTCAACCGGCTGGAAGAGATCCATATATGTACCTATTCCAAAGAAAGGTTATCCAACAGAATGCAGAAATTATCAAGCAATATCATTAATATCACAAACAAGTAAAATTTTGCTGAAGGTAATTCAAAAACAGTTGCAGGTAACTGCCAGAAATTCAAGCCAATTCAGAAGAGAATGTGGAACAAGAGATATCATTGCTAATGTTAGATGGATCCTGGCTGAAAGCAGAGAATACCAGATGTTTACCTGGGTTTTACTGACTATGCAAATGCACTCGACTGTGTGGATCATAACAAATTATGGATAACATTGCGAAAAATGGGAATTCCAGAACACTTAATTGTGCTCATGAGGAACCTGTACTTAGACCAAAAGGCAGTAATTCTAACAGAACAAGGGGATACTGTGTGGTTTGAAGTCAAGAAAGGTGTGTATCAGAGTTGTATCCTTTCACTATACTTATTCAATCTGTATCCTGAGCAAATCTGAGAAGCTGGATTATATGAAGAACGGGGCATCAGGATTGGAGGAAGGCTTATTAACAACCCGAGATACACAGATGACACAACCTTGGTTGCTGAAAGTAAAGAGGACTTGAAGCACTTACTGATGAAGATCGAAGACTACATACAGCCTTCAGTATGGATTACACCTCAACATAAAACAAAAATCCTCACAACTGGACCAATAAGCAACATCATGATAAATGGAGAAGATATTGAAGTTGTAAAGGATTTTATTTTACTTGGATCCACAATCAACACTCATGGAAGCAGCAGTCAAGAAATCAAAAGTCGCATTGCATTGGGCAAACCTGTTGCAAAAGAGTTGTAAGGTGTTAAAAAGCAAAGATGTCACTGTAAAGACTAAGGTGTGCCTGACCCAAGCCATGGTGTTTCCAGTTGCCTCATATACATGTGAAACCTGGACGATGAATAAGGAAGACCAAAGAAAATCAGTGCCTTTGAATTATGGTGTTGGTGAAGAGTATTGACTATATCATGGACTTCCAGGAGAACGAACAAGTCTGTCTTGGAAGAAGTACAACCAGAAGGCTCCTTAGAATTGAGGATGGCAAGACTACGTTTCACATACTTTGGGCATGTTATCAGGAGGAACCAGTCCCTGGAAAGGGACATCATACTTGGTAGAGTGGAAAAACATGAAAAACCCATTGCCATCGAGTCTATTCCGACTCATAGCGACCCTATAGGACAGAGTAGAACTGCCCTATAGAGATTCCAAGGAGAACCTGGTGGATTCGAACTACCGACCTTTTCATTAGCAGACATAGCTCTTAACCATTACACCACCAAGGTAGAGTAGAGGAGGTGTATCTCTTAACCATTACAACACCAAGGTAGAGTAGAAGGTCAGTGAAAAAGAGGAAGACCCTCAATGAGATATATTGACACAGTGGCTGCAACAACAAGCTCAAGCATAGCAACGATTGTGAGGATGGCACATGACCGGGAAGTGTTTTTTTCTGTTGTACATGGGGTCACTAAGAGTCAGAACCAACCTGATGGCACCTAACAACAACACTTTTTAAAAATTATGCTTTAAGTGAAAGTTCACAAGTCAAGTCATTCTCTCATATGAAAATTTATACACACCTTGCTATGTGCTCATAGCTGCTCTCTCCCTAATGAGACAGCACACTGCTCCTCTCCACCCTGTATTCCCGGTGTCCATTCAACCAGCTCCTGTTCCCCTCTGCCTTCTCATCGTGCCTCCAGACGGGAGCTGCCCACATAGCCTCGTGCATCTACTTAAGCCAAGAAGCTCACTCCTCTCCAGTATCATTTTATGTCTTATAGTCCAGCCCAATCCTTGTTTGAAGAGTTGGCTTTGGGAATGGTTCCAGTCTTGGGATAACAGAGCGCTCAGGCACCATGACTTACAGGGTCCTTCTAGTCTCAGTCAGACCATTAAGTCTGGTCTTTTTATGAGAATTTAAGGTCTGCATCTCAATCTTCTCTTGCTCCATCAGGGGTTCTCTGTTGTGTTCCCTTTCAGGGCAGTCATCTGTGGTAGCCAGGCACCATCTAGTTCTTCTGGTCTCAGGCTGATGTAGTCTCTGGTTTAACAACAAAATCTTTTTATTAATATCCTCTATTTGGTAAAGCATCATTCTGATGCTTTCCTTTAATTCTTTTTACATGATTTCTTTTAGTTCTTCCAACATGTTTAAAATAATGTATTTAAAGTCTTCATCTAGTAAGTTAAACATCTGAGCTTGCTCAAAGACTTTTTCTTGATTGTTTTTCCTATTTATGGGTCATACTTTCTTGTTTCTTTGCATGTCTCATAATTTTTTTAGTTGAAAACCATTCATTTTCAATAATGTAATGTGACAACTCTGAAAATCAGATTCTCTTCTTTCTACAGGGTTTGTTGTTGTTTGTTTAGTGACTTTTCTGAAGTAATCCTGTAAGGTCTGTATGCTTTGTTGTGTGTGCCCACTAAAGTCTCTGACAGGAATGCCTTAGTTGTAAGCTAAGGGTTCAACACAGATTTCCTTAAATGCCTTTAACTGGTAAGTTTCCCTTCTTTTGCCAAGTGGTTTTGTGTGCATGTTGGGGCACACCTTCAATACTCTGGAAGGCATTTGACAACTTTTCCTTAGCATTCACTTCCTGCTGCCCAGAGCTTTAAGGTCAGCCAGAGAGTGAGAGATTAGGGACTTCTTGGGTCTTTCCTGGGCATGTGCATAGCCCTGCACATGTACATGAGCTTCTAGATAACTAGCAATATGCTTTTCAAAGTCCCCTAAGGACATCTGATTCCGCTGTTGATCAGTCAGGTTTCTCTCTAGCGAATCTGCATACAGCACCAATTGTGCAAACTTGTCCAAAGGAACTGAGATTACCCACCTCAGTGCCAAGTTGTGTGTTGGATAACAAATCCCACAACAAACACCTGCTGCATCCTATGAGAATCTCAGCTTCCCTTCCCTGGTCAGTCCAGACCCCAGCTGCTCCACACAGCCTTTTCTCTCTCATCCCCATTCACTCAGGGCTAGGTCAGTGGGTAACAGCCCCTTCTCTGTTTCTTGTTCTTGCTGTTGTTACGTGCTGTTAAGTCGGTTCTGACTCATAGTGACCCTATGCATAACAGAACAAAACACTGCCTGGTCCTGGACCATCCTTACAATTGTTGTTATGCTTGAGCTCATTGTTACAGCCACTGTGTCAATCCACCTCATTGAGGGTCTACCTCTTTTCCACTGACCCTGTACTTTGCCAAGCATGATGTCCTTGTCCAGGGACTGATCCCTCCTGACAACATGTCCAAAGTATGTAAAACGCAGTCTCGCCATCCTTGCCCCTGAGGGGCATTCTGGCCGCACTTCTTCCAAGACAGATTTGTTCATTCTTTTGGCAGTCCATGGTATAGTCAATATTCTTTGCCAACACAACAATTCAAAGGCATCAATTTTTTTTTGGTCTTCCTTATTCATTGTCCAGATTTCACATGCATATGGTGGGATTGAAAATACCATGGCTTGGGTCAGGTGCACCTTAGTTTTCAGGGTGACATCTTTGCTCTTCAACACTTTCAAGAGGTCCTTTGCAGCAGATTTACCCAATGCAATGTGTCTTTTGATTTCTTGACTGCTGTTTCCATGGGTGTTGATTGTGGATCCAAGTAAAATGAAATCCTTGACAACTTCGATCTTTTCTCCATTTATCATGATGTTGCTCATTGGTCCAGTTGTGAGGATTTTTGTTTTCTTTATGTTGAGGTGTAATCCATACTGAAGGCTGTGGTCTTTGATCTTCATTAGTAAGTGCTTCAAGTTCTCTTCACTTTCAACAAGCAAGGTTGTGTCATCTGCATAACGCAGGTTGTTAACGAGCCTTCCTCCAATCCTGATTCCCTGTTCTTCATATAATCCAGCTTCTTAGATTATTTGCTCAGCATACAGTTTAAATAGGTATGGTGAAAGAATACAACCCTGACGCACACCTTTCCTGACTTTAAACCAATCAGTATCCCCTTGTTCTGTCTGAACAACTGCCTCTTGATCTATGTAAAGGTTCCTCATGAGCACAATTAAGTGTTCTGGAACTCCCATTCTTCACAATGTTATCCATAGTTTGTTATGATCCACACAGTCGAATGCCTTTGCATAGTCAATAAAACACAGGTAAACATCCTTCTGGTATTGTCTGCTTCCAGCCAGGATCCATCTGACATCAGCAATGACATCCCTGGTTCTGCGTCCTCTTCTGAAACCGGCCTGAATTTCTGACAGTTCCCTGTTGATATACTGCTACAGCTGCTTTTGAATGATCTTCAGCAAAATTTTGCTTGCGTGTGATATTAATGATATTGTTCTATTCGGCTGGATCACCTTTCTTGGGAATAGGCATATATATGGATCTTTTCCAGTCAGTTGGCCAGGAAGCTGTCTTCCATATTTCTTGGCATAGATGAATAAACACCTCCAGTGCTGCATCTGTTTGTTGAAACATCTCAATTGATATTCCATCAATTCCTGGAGCCTTTTTTTATGCCAATGCCTTCAGAGCAGCTTGGACTTCTTCCTTCAGTACCATCAGTTTCTGATCATAGGCTACCTCTTGAAAAGGTTGAACACTGACTAAATCTTTTTGGTATAATGTCTTTGTGTATTCCTTCCATTTTCTTTTGATGCTTCCTGGTCATTTAATATTTTCCCCCATAGAATCCTACACTATTGCAACTCAAAGCTTGATTTTTTTCTTCAGTTCTTTCAGCTTGAGAAACGCGGAGCATGTTCTTCCCTTTTGGTTTTCCATCTCCAGCTCTTTGCACTTATCATTATAATACTTTTCTTTGTCTTCTCGAGAGGCCTTTTGAAATCTTCTGTTCAGTACTTTTACTTCATCAATTCTTCCTTTTGCTTTAGCTGCTCAGTGTTAGAGAGTAAGTTTCAGAGTCTCCTCTGACATCCATCTTGGTCTTTTCTTTCTTTTCTGTCTTTTCAATGACCTCTTGCTTTCTTCATGGATGATGTCCTTGATGTTATTCCACAACTCGTCTGGTCTTCGGTCCCTAGTGTTCAATGCATCAAATCTGTTCTTCAGATGGTCTCTGAATTCAGGTGGGATATATATACTCAAGGTCATATTTTGGCTTTCATGGACTTGCTCTGATTTTCTTCAGTTTCACCTTGAACTTGCATATGAGCAATTGATGGTCTGTTCCACAGTCGGCCCCTGCCCTTGTTCTGACTGATGATATTGAACTTTTCTATCGTCTTTTTCCACAGATGTAGTCAATTTGATTCGTGTGTGTTCAATCTGGCCAGGTCCGTGTGTATAGTCGCCATTTATGTTGGTAAAAGAAGATATTTGCAATGAAGAAGTCTTTGATCTTGCAAAATTCTATCATTCAATCTCTGGCATTGCTTCTATCACCAAGGCCATATTTACCAACTACGGATCCTTCTTCTTTGTCTCCAACTTTCGCATTCCAATCACCAGTACTTATCAATGCATCTTGATTGCATATTCCATCAATTTCAGACAGCGGCAGCTGATAAAAATCTTCTATTTCTTCATCTTTGGCCCTAGTGGTTGGTGTGTAAATTTGAATAATAGTCATATTAAATGGTCTTCCTTGTAGGCATATGGATATTATCCTATCACTGACAGTGTTGTACTTCAGGATAGATCTTGGAATTTTCTTTTTGACAATGAATGCCACGCCATTCCTCTTCAAGTTGTCATTCCCGACATAGTAGACTATATGGTTGTCTGATTCAAAATGGCCAATATCAGTCCATTTCAGCTCACTAATTCCAAGAATATCGATATTTATGTGTTCCATTTCATTTTTAATGATTTCCAATTTTCCTAGATTCATACTTTTTACATTCCAGGTTCCAACTATTAATGGATGTTTGCAGCTGTTTCTTCTCGTATGAGTCATGCCACATCAGCAAATGAAGGTCCTGAATGCTCTACTCCAGCCATGTCATTACGGTTGACTCTACTTTGAGGAGGCAGCTCTTCCCCAGTCGTCTTTTGAGTGCCTTCCAACCTGGGGGGCTTATCTTCCAGCCCTATATCAGACAATGTTTGGCTGCTATTCATAAGGTTTCACTGGCTAACGCTTTTAAGAAGTAGACTGCTGGGTCCTTCTTCCTAGTCTGTCTTAGTCTGGAAGCTCAGCTGAAACCTGTCCACCATGGGTGACCCTGCTGGTATCTGAATACTGGTGGCACAACTTCCAGCATCACAGCAACGTGCAAGCCCCCACAGTACAACAAACTGACAGACACATGGGGGCTGTTTCTTAGGTTCAATAATAAGTTGGAACAACTCAGAAACCCCAGGGAAAGGGCTATATTTACTCTAGCAGAAAAAAGGATACAAATATGCCTGGGAGGGAGTCTTGGCACTGAGCTTTCATGTTCTCAGGGGATGAGCTTACCTCCCTGAGAGCAAATGTTCACTCTTTCCACCCAGAAAACTCCATTTAGCCTCCATATTCACGGGCCTTTTTTGGCCTCACCTCATCACCCAATAGATTACATTATGCCTCCCTAGGTTTAGCCAACACTGATCCCCAAGGGGTCCCTTTTGGTCTGGTCAGCCCCCACTCATTGGCCTGTAGTGTAGTCCAGCTCTCAGGAATCACAATTCACCCCTGGTCTTTTGATCATGGTTCTTTCACATGTTTATCATTTTTCCATCAAGAGCAGCATCACAATCCCAGTCCAAATCAGTCCTAAACAATTAGCCTTCCTTTCTTTTAATTTTTTTGATCAGATTCTTGGTTTCCCTATTTTCATCTCCTCAGGCAGCTGTGACGTTAAACAATTACTTCTAATTGTTTTTGACAAATGGCGCAAAAGCTGTTCACAATCAGGCCAAATAAAGAAAAGCCCTGGAGTTGGGTTTACTAAGGAACTACCACACAAGTTGGAAAATAACAATTCTCTGATAATGGTACTTTTGGTGAACTCTAAGCCTATTCTTCCCCCTCTATTGGCTGCTAGGCTGTTGGTTTTCACAGCTAATATGATTGTGAGGCTGTTGGTTTTCAAGGGCACCACAGAGCTGGGTAGAGAGGGTTAGGAATAGAAAATGCCACTAAGTTCACTGTTCTTATTGAAGCTGTCCTTTTTTTTTTAATAATGCTTTCTGGATATTTGCAAGCATTTGATTAATATCCGGACCCTAAAAAAAGGCAATATAGTTTGCTCAAGGTCACACAATTAAGTCATGATAGAGTTGAGACTAGAGCCTAGGTCTCCTGACTCTAGTTCCACTGTATTTACTGCAGCTTTTTCTTAAGTGGCTCACTCCTCTCTTTGCTGTAGCCAGTAGTAACAATATCTTACATTCGTATAATTTTAAAGCATATAAAGTATTTCCAGCATCAGTTTTCTGATCTGATCCACACACCAACCCTCTCAGTATCCCCATTTTCCAGGTGAGCAAACTGAGACTCAGAGAGGTGAAATAACTTGCATAAATTCACACAGCCCTACTAAGTGGTAGAGGGAATTTTTGAAGCCATATCTCCTGACTCTCACTTCTCATTCTACCCAGTCCCCTCCGGCTGTTCCTGCATGGGGCCTTCCAGGGTCACCAGCACTCTAAGCTCATGGAGGGTGCTAAGAGGGTGTCTGGGTCATAGCATGGTGGCATATTATTTAATATAACATACATTGCATTATTAATCACTACTTCTTTCTGAAAGCTTCTTAAATATTTTTTAAAACTATGCTTTTTATGAACTTCACTTGCCACAGAAGTGCATCTGCTGCTGAGATAAAAGAGAGCAGCTGTTGGAAAGGAGGCAATACATAACTGAGGAAGGAAGTGAAAACAAATAGCTTGTTGGTTGAAATAAGGAGAATAAAAACCTATGAAAGTCTTGTAACCTCTAGAGTTCTTCTACTCCCCCTTTTCTTCCTGCTCCCACTTGCCTCCCAATACATGTCAAATTGCTTCTTGGAGATCTTTGCAGCTAACCAGCTACCTCTCAGAATCGGCCTACTCTTTGTGTCCTTTGTCATTTTAGTCTAGCGATTTGAATATGAAGACAGGAAATAGGATGCAATAGAATTGGAGAGGATCAAGAAAGATCAAACCCAATGTTATTAATTGAATGGGATGTCCAAAATATACTTATTGCTATTAAAGTAATGACACTTTTTCTTTTCAATTTACTGTACAGTGGAGTGACACAGCCACACTTCCCTACAGATTTTGACTGAAAGAGTCTTAAGGTGGGAGTAGATGGTGCAGAGACAAAAAGTGAGGGAGAGAGAAAAGGGGAGAGGGAAGAGAGAAAGAAAGAGAGAGAGAAGAAACTTCATCAATGTGTCGTAGAAAAGGAAATGTTCTCTGGAGAAACCACTTTCATAACATCTCGCAAGCATCACTAGTGGCCAGAGAACAGATATTCACTGCACAGTTACTCTAGCAGAGACCATCCCCTGTAGCACATGATGCAGCTTCCCCACATGAATTCCAACTGATCTTTCTCTAGACCTTCCTTGTATAGGGAGAGTAGAAAAAATAAGTGTGTAACCCACAGCTTTCTTGTTCTGGAATGCTAAGTATTAGAAATGTTTTTGTGTGTAGAGATTGAATCAATGTGGTTTTAATTAGTTTGGATAACAAAATGTGTGTAGTAAATATGTTTTAGATGTGCTTTAGACATGTTGCTGTTGTTGTTAGGTGCCATCGAGTTGGTTCTGACTCATAGCTACCCTATGCACAACAGAACGAAACACTGCCCGATCCTGCGCCATCCTTACAGTCATTGTTATGCTTGAGCTCATTGTTGCAGCCACTGTGTCAATCCACCTTGTTGAGGGTCTTCCTCTTTTCTGCTGACCCCGTACTTTGCCAAGCATGGTGTCCTTCTCCAGGGACTGATCCCTCCTGACAACATGTCCAAAGCATGTAAGACGCAGTCTCGCCATCCTTGCCTCTAAGAAGCATTCTGGCCACACTTCTTCCAAGACAGGTTTGTTCATTCTTTTGGCAGGCCATGGTATATTGTTGTTGTTAGGTGCTGTCAAGTCGGTTCCAACTCATAGCAGTCCTATAAGACAGAGTAGAACTGCCCCGTAGAGTTTCCAAGGAGCAGCTGGTGAATTTGAACTGCTGACTTTTTGGTTAGCAGCTGAGGTTCTTTATAATAGGATAAGTGGCACTGAACAGTAGCAGAAAAATGAGCCCCAGTTCAAAACTTGAAGATAAAGGTTTTGAAATAAAATTATTGTGGGTCTATTTTTGTGTGAAATCCTACAGGGATGAATAGGTAATGAAGTGAACAGACTGTTACTTTCCTATAAACATTTTGTCTAAAGCTTCAACATTTGATAAGGGGGAGGAGGAGACAAGAACCAAAGCAGTGTAATCATGCAAAGCTTTTGGGTGTCCTTTGAAATTAAAATATTAAAATTTTAATGCACTTAATTGCACTTAGCTCTGGCCTTGATAGTTTTGGTTGTGACATATGTCATATTGAAAATACACTGTGACAAAAAGTTAAAAAAGAAAGAAAGAAAAAGCCAGTTTTATTTAGAGAGCAATATAAAAACACACAGGCTGACAAGAAGTGCTCTCACTGCTTGAGAGGAATCCCATTTTTACAATCCACAGAAAATGTGCTATTTCTTTGATAAGTGTTACTACCTATAAGCCATCCAAGAGTGTATAAGCAG
The DNA here is from genome assembly GCF_024166365.1 of Elephas maximus indicus. Lineage (NCBI taxonomy): Eukaryota > Metazoa > Chordata > Mammalia > Proboscidea > Elephantidae > Elephas > Elephas maximus. Next base: position 108,376,025 of record NC_064846.1, read on the forward strand.
GTGGATGTAGTAGGAAGTTGAGGAAGCAATGAAGAAAATCTTTGTCTCCTTTATGATATAATTGCTGTATGTGATTCATTTAATATAAATGTGAAGATTTGCATTTTGGATTTTGTCAGATTATCTTCATGTGAACCATTTTCATTTTTGAGAATCAGTAAAAGTTTCAAACCCCTTTGCCTTCCAAACATGTGAGAAATCCTTCACTTTATATTTCTCTCTATGATTTGTGTAACTTCTTTAGCTGACCTGCTTGACACAGAGAATTGTGGGCTATGTAAGTCATAATAACCGAAACTTGAGTTGTGTAGGTAATGATGTGGCTCTATAGATTGAGAACATATATGTGAAAGCACTGAGGCAACTCTAAGATACAATGCAAATGTAAATAATTGTTCATATTTTATTACCATTACTGGAGTTTCATAATAACTTTGACACTTTTAAAGTAAAATATAGTGGTTTGATATAATACAGATTTGGACTTGTTTGCTTTATGATGACTAAACTAGAGCCACTTCTCAATTATCAGGGCCATACCAAAAACTCCACACAGCAAATAAAATATTTGATATGTGTATTGCCTTTGAGGATGCCTTTTATGAAGAAAAAATTGCTGTAAGGGAAAGGGAAGGGCAGCTGTCTAATTAAAAAAAAAAAGCCTTTATCCAAACGTGCATTTTCATAGCACATCTTGGGCTTTAACAACTCAACAATTAGGTGGCTTAGCCACGTGTAGATAATCAAGAATTTACTATTCTGTTCTTGACTTGGCTACTGCTGGGTAGTTCTGTCCTATGTGGCTACTTGGCTTTTTTGAACATTTTCAATGGTTTTGGCTCAGTAGACATGGCCAGATGTTTCCATCCTCCATATAGAGTGTTGTTTGACAGATTTTGGAAAAGGTGAAGTCAGGTTTCTAGTAGAATATAAAGACTGATGCTGAAAATTTCCTCCTTGCAAATGCAGAATCAATGAATTTCATAATAAATGGATGGGGAGAGGGGAAAGAAAGAAAGTAGACTGAATGGTAAAGGAGAAGACTTTGATCTTTTTTTACTTGTTAGGAATTCCTTGAGGTTGCTGTCTTAGTTTCTAAGAGCTGCGATAACATAAATACCACAAGTAGGTGGCTTTAACTAACAGAAATTTATTTTCTCACAGTTTAGGAGGCTAGAAGTCTGAATTTAGGCTCTGGCTCTTGGGGAGGGCTTTTTCTCTCTGTAGGCTCTGGGGGAAAGTCCTTGGTTCCTTGGCAATCTTCATGTGGCATCTATCTTCCCCTGTTTGTGCTTGCTTGCTTCTGTACCTAAACTGCTCCTTTTATATCTCAAAAATAATTGTTTTAAGACACATCTTGCACAGATACAGCCTCATTAACATAACAAAGAAGACTCTATTCCCAAATGATATTATACCCACATGTAAACCCACATGTATAAGAGTGAGGATTTACGGCACATTTGGGGGGGGGGACACAATTCAATCCATAACAGTCACTTTTGGCAGCTTTTGCCTGCACCTGCTTCTCTGCTTTTTTAGATTCAGATGCAATTTTGCAATTTTTTGCTTGATCACATTCTTAAGCAAGTTATTGGCAAGTTCTATAACTATAACGTGGCTATCTAATGTCAAAGATCTTAGTTTCTTAAAGCAAATTATATCCAGTTCTACAATTTTATCTGACTAATGTGATTTACCAAAGAATGCCAGTCTTTAATGCATTCATTTGCGATTTTTTTTCAACCAACAGTGATGAAAGATAACAGCTCTTTTCAACACCTGTCATAAATAGCAGATAAAACATCATCTTTGAAAATTTTCTCCCCACTTCCCTTCCTTTTTGGGCAAAAGTGACTCTTTTACTTTAGCCATGTTTTCATTTATCACTCCTCACCAGCAATATTAGGCATGAGGTATTGACTAAGGCACTATATCATATTAATCTCAATATATATCTATAATTTTAAAACTCTTCCCTGACAAATTGCTAGTCTTTCCTATAAGGTTCAATTCATAGCCCCCAATACTTTTAAAAACTTAATATTAGTCAAAGTTTATAATTATGAAGTGTATAACTATTTTTAATAATACTTTATATTGTTTTTAATGAAAGTTTACACAGCAAATTAGGTTACCATGTAACAGTTTGTTCAGTGACATTGATTACATTTTTCACTGTGTGTCAACGTTCTCATTATTTCCATTCAGGTTGTTCTGTTCCCAGTGATGTAGTTTCCCTGCCCCGTTGCCTTCTCATTTTTGCTTTACTGCAAATGTCGACCATTTGGTTTCATATAGATGTTTTTTTTAAAGGAGCATAGTACTCACAGGTGATATTGTTTATGAGCCAATCTGTTATTTAGCTAAAAGATGACCTCAACATGAAATAGTTTTGGTTCAAGGTTTAAAGAGTATCTCAGGATGATAGTCTTGGGGAGTCCTCCAGTTTCAACTGCTCCAGTAAGTCTGGACTTTTTAAGAATTTGAGTTCTGTTTCACATTTTGCTCCCACTGTATCAGGATCCTTCTATTGTGTTCCTGATCAGAACAGTCAGTAGTGGTAGCTGGACACCATCTACTTCTTCTGATCTTGGGATAGATGAAGTTGTGGTTCGTGTAGACTATTAGTCCCGTAGCCTAGTTTATTCTCTAAGTCTTTGGTTTCCTTCCCTTTCTTTACTCCGAATGCATAGAGACCAATAGTTGTATCTTAGATGGCTGGTTGAAAGCTTTTAAGACCCCAGACACTACTCACCAAACTAGAATGTAGAACATAAGCTTTATGCATTATATTATGCCAACTGACCAAGTTGTCCCACGACACTATGGCCTTGAGTCTTCAAACCCTGTAAACCAATCCCAGAAGGTGTTTGGTTAAGTCTAAGAAGTATCCGTGTTTGTGCTCCAACGGCAGTGGGTTTTTTATGTGTTTTATTATATATGTGAATATATATGGATGCATACAATTACATGTGCCTGCATATAGCTTCATCGGTATATGTTCACATATATGTACCTATACACTTGTATGCATACATACATACACATGTAACCACATTCATATTTTTTCTTTGTTGCTGCTATTGTCAAAAAACATCCTTTTGTCTTGTGTACTTCTTAATGACATCATTTACCTTGGTCTAGCTCTGTACACTTCACCCACATTTGGTTTTAAACTCTTCCCACCACCAAAAATAACAAGTATCTACCATCTAGAGAGTGACCCCCCCACCACCTATTTCTGGTAACCACTAGTGAACATTGGTTTCAGTATGTGTACCTATTCTTATCTTTTTATAAGAGTGAGATCATAAAGTATTTGTACTTTTGTGATTGACTTATTTCACTCACCATAATGTCCTCTAGATTTATCCATGTTATAACATATTTTAAGAACTCATCATTATTCTTTATGGCTGTATAGTATTCCACTGTGTGTACGTACCACATTTTGTTTATATATTCATCTGTTGATAGGCACTTAAGTTGTTTCCATCTTTTTTTCTATTGTAAACAGTGCTTCAATGGACATATGTGTGCATATGTCTGTTTGTGTCTTGAACTGTATAATTATTTGATTATAGTCTGTGTCCACCCCCAGCCCTACCACCACCACCATTATAAGCTTCATGAGATTAGGTTCTGGGTCTGTTTTTCTATCCCCAGTCACTAATATATTGCCTGGCACATGGTTGACACTAAGTAAATGTTTTTGAATGAATGAATGAATGAGTCAGTAAATGACTTCAAACATTAAATTCTTCTTGAATTATTTCCTAATCACCACCTCTCCCCATCTCCCACCCTGCTGGTAGAATTGAATATTTCCTCTTCTGTATATTTATGGAAGTTTATAAGTAACTTGGGTGACCGTACATCCTGGTTTGCCTGGGACAACCCCAGTTTATGCCTGTTGTTTTGGCATAATTATTAGTAACACTTCCTTTCACCTTCAAAAATGTCCCACCTTGGCCAATAAATGAGATGGTCACCACCACCACCCAATAAAACTGGGTTTTAGCACTTCCTAGTGGCGAAGTGGTTGAAGTGCTCAGCTACTAACTGAAAGGTCGGTGGTTCAAACCCACCAGCTGCTCCCCATGAGAAAGATGTGACGGTCTGCTTCTGTAAAGATTCACAGCCTTGGAAACCGTATGGGGCAGATTTTACTCTATGAATGGGAATCAACTTGAAGGCAACGGTTTGTTTTGTTTTGGATTAGGAACACTTCTAGCCAATTTTTTACTACTTTTTGAGTTCTTGAAGATAGGATCAGTTCTGGTTTCTCTTTTTAGCCCCAGGGATTAGCACAGTATCTGGCACTCAGTAACTGTTCTTCTGAATGAAAAGGCATTTTTGTTATCTTTGTCTCAAGAAATTTGCATTCTAAAACAAAACAAACACACACCAAAAAAAAAAAAAAAACCTACACAGATTTTAGGACAGAATTAACATTTTTCTTTCAATAATTTTGCTTATGGTTTTGAAAGGTCAACCTAAGTTTATTTCTGCTAAGTAATTTATTGCCCTTCTATTTTAACCTATTGAGTAGGAAGCTTTCACAATAGCTAGTAATTTCAATTAGGGTTTTCTATGATGTGGGATTTCCCCTGTATTTAAATTTGCCATCACATGTCTGCATAAACATGGTGAAGGTGCTCAGAACACTGTCAATTTAAATATCAGAGAGTAGAAAAGGAGAAAAACATTCTATGGCCCACTAGCTAAGAGCAGTCAAATTTGTCTTTTCACATATCTCTCGTTTGCCAATAAAATACACATTTAGTTTTATTAACAGTTGTTTTTGTGTGATTTGGAATAAATGGGGGGGGGTATGTCTGAGTACACTAGAAATTATTTTGAAGACAATAAAATGTGAGATAGTAAATGTGGAACTTAAAAAGGAAATGGGTTTTAAAATTCAAATAAAGATTAATGTAGAAGTGAAAATAAATGGGTCTCTAGGCATTGGCTAATTCTTAAAGGGAATGTTTGAAGTCATAAGTAGTGATGTAACCATCGCAGAAGTCAGTATATGCTGCCAGTTCTGAGATGTCAGTTCTGTGTGAATATGATGTTTCCAAATGTGACTCTCATACAGTAAACATGCCGTTATCCATAATATTCTTGAATACATTTACTTGGTGTTTTTCTTCTTGCTTGTATAAAAAGAATTGATGTGTAACTGGAAATTCCTTATACACTGGTTACATAGGTAATCTGCTTTTAGGTTAGTGAGCACAGTTGCTGCCTGAAGGGTTTGTCAGTGCTCACTGGCCTATAGCCTTACCACACTGTGAGTTTAAAAAAAAAACCTAAAAAAAAACTGTTGCTGTTGAGTCAATTCCAACTCATATGTGGTGTCTTTTCAAGCTTTATGTATATTGGGAGAAAGTATGGCATAGTGGTTAAGAGCTACAGCTGCTATAACCAAAAGGATGGCAGTTTGAAGCCACCAAGTGCTCCTTGGAAATTCTATAGGGCCATTCTACTATGTCCTATAGGGTCACTCTGAGTCGGAATTGACTTGACAGGAACAGGTTTGGTGTTTTTTTGGGGGGGGTACTATGTCTTGTTCATGGTTCTAAGCCCTTTCCCTACTCATCTCCTGTCATCCTAATAATTACCCTGAGCAGTAGCTCTCAATATCCTCACTTTAAATATGAGGAAACCAAGACTAAAAGAGATGATTCTTTTGGCCAGACTCAAACCTATGGGAACATATGACAAAGGAGAGAGGAGGAGTTTAAAAATAAAATTGTTCCTAATCGTCTCCTGTAATTAATATTGTTTTTTAAATATTCTGATTTCTCATGAAAGTTGAGCAGGTTTTCTCCTTTTGTTTACTAATTACAATAAACAAAGTAGGCTGCACAGCAATGGAAAGAGAAATAGTTCCACAATAATAATAGGAGGTTTCAACACATAATTCTCAGTAAAGGACAGGACATCTACAAAGAAACTCAGCAAAGATACAGAAGAGCTAAAGGGCACAATCAGCCAACTTGACCTCATGGACATCTATAGAACACTCCACCCAACAGCTGCAAAGTACACATTATTTTCCAATGCACATGGAACATTCTCCAGAATAGACCACATCTTAGGCCATAGAGCAACCCACAACAAAATCCAAAACATTGAGGTACTACGAAATATCTTCCCTGGCCATAACACCATCAAAGTAGAAATTAACAACAGGAAAAGCAAGTAAAAAAATCAATTACATGGAAACTGAATAACACCCTGCTTGAAAAACACTAGGTAAAAGAAGAAATCAGAGATGGAATAAAAAAATTCCTAGAATCAAACAAGAATGAAAACACATGATAACCTTTGGGACATAGCAAAAGCAGCGCTTAGACATAAATTTATAGCAATAGATGCACACATCAAAAAGAAGAAAAGGACAAAATCAAAACATTAGCTACACAACTTGAACAAATAGAAAGAGAACAGGAAAAGAAGCCCACAGCCACCAGAAGAAAGGAAATAATAAAGATCAGAGCAGAAATAAATGAAATAGAGAATAGAAAAATAATAGAAAGAATCGATAAAACCAAAAGTTGGTTCTTTGAAAGGATCAACAAAATCAACAAACCGCAGGACAAACTGACAAAAGAACACAAGAGGATGCAAATAACCCAAATAAGAAATGAAGTTGAGGACATTACAGCAGACCCAACTTAAATAAAAAGGATCATAACAGTATTATGAAAAACTATACTTAAAATAATTTGAAAACCTAGAGGAAATGGACAAATTTTTAGAAACACGCTACCTATCCAAACTAAAACAAAATGTTGTTGAAAATGTGAACAGACCCATAACAAGAGAAGAGATTGAAAAGGTAATTAAAAAAACTCCCAACCAAAACATGCCCTGGCCCAGATGGCTTCACTGGAGAATTCTATGAAATATTTAGAGAAGAGATTACACCAGTACTACTCAAACTATTTCAGAACATAGAAAAGGAAGTGATACTTCCAAATTCATTCTATGAAGCAAGCATAATCCTGATACCAAAGCAAGGCAAAGGCACCACAAAAGAGAAAATTACAGACCACGATCTCTCTTGAATACAGATGCCAAAATTCTCAAAAAATTCTAGCCAATAGAATTCAGCATTATATAAAAAAAAATACACCACAACCAAGTAGTATGCATACCATGTATGCAAGGATGGTTCAACATTAGAAAATCAATCAATATAATCCACCACATAAATAAAAGGAATAAAAGAATCACACGATCATCTCAAACGACACAGAAAAGGCATTCAACAAAGTCCAACACCCATTCCTGATAAAAACTCTCAATAAAATCAGTATAGAAGGGAAATTTATCAACTAATAAAGGGCATCTAAGCAAAATCAACAGCCAACATCATTCTTAATGGAGAGAGACTGAAAACATTCCCCTTGAGAACAGGAACAAGACAAGGATGCCCTTTATCACTACATCTATTTGACATTGTGCTGGAAGTTCTAGCTAGAGCAATAAGGCAAGAAAAAAAATAAAGAGCATCCAAAGTGGTAATGAAGAAGTTAAACTGCCCCTATTTGTGGATGATATGATACTGTACACATAGAAAAACCAAAAGACTCCATGAGAAAACTACTGGAACTAATAGAAAGATTCAGCAGAGCATCAGGATAGAAGATAAACATACAAAAATCAGTTGGATTTCTATACACCAATAAACAGAACAACGAAAAGGAAATCACAAAAACAATACAATAGCCCCTAAAAAAATAAAATACTTAGGAATAAATCTAACCCGGAGTGTAAAGGACCTATGCAAAGAAAACTACAAAACGCTACTGCAAGAAACCAAAAGAGATCTACATAAATGGAAAAACATACCAAGCTCATGGACAGGGAGACTCAACATTGTGAAAATGACAATTCTACCCAAAGCAATTTACAAATACAATGCAATACCTATCCAAATACCAACAACATTCTTTGAAGAGATGGAGAAACTTATCATTAACTTCTTATGGAAAGGGAAGAAGGCCTGGATAAGTAAAGCAGTATCGAAGAAGATGAATAAAGTAGGAGGACTCACACTGCCTGACCTCAGAACCTACTATACAGTTATGGTAGTCAAAACAGCCTGGTACTGGTACAATGACAGATACATTAACCAATGGAACAGAATTGAGAAGACAGATGTAAATCCATCCACCTATGGTCACCTGATCTTCGACAAGGGCCCAATGTCCATCAAATGGGGAAAAGACAATTTTTCTCACAAATGGTGTGGCAAAACCAGATGTCCATCTGCAAAAAAAAAAAAAAAAATGAAACAGGATTCATACCTGGCACCATATACAAAAACTAACACAAATGGGATCGAAGACCTAAATATAAAGCCCAAAACTATGAAGTTCATAGAAGAAAAAATAGGATCAATGTTAGAGTCCCTAATACACAAATTAACAAGATACAAACCACAACCAACAACACACAAACTCCAGAAGATAAGCTAGATAACTGGGATCTTCTAAAAATTAAACACGCATGCTCATCAAAAGACTTCACCAAAAAAGTAAAAAGAGAACCTACACACTGGGAAAAAAAATTTTGGGCTATTAAAGATCAGACAAAGTTCTAATCTCTGAAATCTACAAGAAAATCCAACACCACTACAACCAAAAGACAAAAAATCCAATTAAAAAATGGGCAAAGGAAATGAAAAAACACTTCACCAAAGAAGACATTCGAGCAGCCAACAGACACTTGAGGAAATGCTCACAATCACTAGCCATTAGAGGAATGCAAATCAAAAGCACAATGAAATACCGTCTTACCCCGGCATTACTGGCACGAATCATAAAAACAGGAAATGACAAATGTTGGAGAGACTGCGGGGAGATCGGAACACTTATGCAGTGCTGGTGGGAATGCAAAGTGATAAACCACTTTGGAAAATGATATGGCCCTTCCTTAGAAAGTTAGAAATAGAAATACCATATGATCAAGCAATCCCACTCCTAGGAATATATCCTAGAGAAATAAGAATCGTCACAGGAATAGACATATGTACACCCATATTCATTGCAGCATTGTTCACAACAGCAAAAAAAAATTAAAACAACCTCAATGCCCACCAACAGATGAATGGATAAACAAACTATGGTACATACACACAATGGAGTATTACACAATGATAAAGAACAATGAATCTGTGAAGCATCTCATAACATGGATGAATCTGGAAGACATTATGCTGAGTGAAATAAGTCAATCACAGAAGGACAAATATTGTATGAGACGACTCATACAATACAAACTCGTGAAAAGGTTTACACACAAAAAGAAACAATCTTTGAAGGTTACGAGGGAGGGGAGGGGTGGGATGAAAAAAAAATAAACAATAGGTAAGTGGTAACTGGTGAAGGGTAAGACAGTACACAATACTGGGGAAGCCAGCACAAGTTGTACAAGGGAAGGTCACAGAAGCTCCAAAGACACATCAAAACTCCCTGAAGGACCGAAATGCTGGGCTGAGGGCTGTGGTGACCATGGTCTTGGGGAACATGTAGCTCAATTGGCATAACATAGCTCATAAAGAAAATGTTCTACATTCTACTTCAGTGAGTAGCATCTGGAATCTTAAAAGCCTGTGCATGGCCATCTAGGATACTCCACTGGTCTCACCCCTTCGGGAGCAAGGAATAATGAAGAAAACTAAGGCTACAAGGGAAAGAATAGTCCAAAGGACTAATGGACCACATCTACCACGGCCTTCACCAGACTGAGTACAGCACAACTAGATGGTGCCCGGCTACCACCACTCACTGCTCTGACAAGGATCAAAATAGAGGGTCCTGGACAGAGCTGGAGAGAAATGTAGAACAAAATTCTAACTCAAAAAAGAAAGACCAGACTTGCTGGCCTGACAGAGACTGGAGAAATGCTGACAGTATGGCCCCCAGACACCCTTTCAGCTCAGTAATGAAGTCACTCCTGAGGTTCACCGTTCAGCCAAAGATTGGACAGGCACATAAAACAAAACGAGACTAAAGGGGCACACCAGACAAGGGGCAGGGACTAGGAGGCAGGAGGGAAGAGGAAAGCTGGTAATAGGGAACCCAAGGTTGAGAAGGGAGAATGTTGACATGTTGTGGAGTTGTTAACCAATGTCATAGAACAATGAGTATACTGACTGTTTAATGAGAAACTAGTTTGGTCTGTAAACCTTTATCTAAGGTACGATAAAAAATTATTTTAAAAAATAGACTGCAGATAACTGGGTAACCATCTACAAAAAAATGAAACAAAACCCATACTTCACACCATGCACAAAAACTAACTCAAAATGGATCAAAGACCTAAATATAAAATCTAAAACTGTAAAGATCATGGAAGAAAAAATAGCGAGAATGCTAGGAGCCCTGATACATGGCATAAACTGTATACAAAACATTACTAACAATGCACAATTGCCAGAAGAGAAACTAGATAACTGGGAGCTCCTAAAAATCAAACACTTATGCTCATCCAAAGACTTCACAAAAAGAATAAAAAGACAACCTACAGACTGGGAAAAAAAAATTGACTATGGCCAATCCAACCAGCGTCTAATCTCTAAAATCTACAAGACACTGCAAAACCTCAACAACAGAAAGACAAACAACACAATTAAAAAATGGCCAAAAGATATCTCCTATCTGGAGGGGAGATGAGAGGGCAGATGGGGTTAGAAGCTGATAGAATGGACACGAAAAGAGAGAGTACAGGGAAGGAGCGGGTTGTCTCATTAGGGGGAGAGCAATTAGGAGTGTATAGCAAGGTGTATATAAATTTTTGTATGAGAGACTGACTTGATTTGTAAACTTTCACTTAAAGCACAATAAATTTTTTTTAAATGGCCAAAAGATATGAACAGGCACTTCACCAAAGAAGACATTCAGGCACCTAACAGATACATGAGGAAATGCTCACAATCATTAGCCATTAGAGAAATGCAAATCAAAACTACAATGAGATAACATCTCACCCCAAAAAGGTTGACATTAATCCAAAAGCCACAAAATAATAAATGTTGGAGAGGTTGTGGAGAGTCTGGAATACTTTTACACTGCTTGTGGGAATGTAAAATGGTACAACCACCTTGGAAATCAATTTGGCACTTCCTTAAAAAGCTAGAAATAGAATTGCCATACCACCCAGCAATCCCACTCCTTGAAATATATTCTAGAGAAATAAAAGCCTTCACATGAACAGATATATACACACCCATGTTCACTGCAGCACTGTTTACAATAGCAAAAAGATGGAAGCAACCAAGGTGCCCATCAACAGATGAATAGATAAACAAATTATGGTATATTCACACAATGGAATACTACAATGATGAATCTGTAAAACATCTCATAACATGGAGGAATCTGGAAGGCATTATGCTGAGTGAAATTAGTTACCAAAGGATAAACATTGTATGAGACCACTATTATAAGAATTCGTGAAAAGGTTTAAACACAGAAGAAAACATTCTTTGATGGTTACAAGGGAGGGGAGGGAGGGCGAGGGGCATTCACTAATATATACTAATTATTAAAAAAAAATTTTTTTTTTTTAAATTATAGTAGACAAGAATTATTTTAGGTGAAGGGAAGGGTAACACACAATACAGGGGAAGTTAGCACCACCGGACTAATGCAAAAGCTAAGAAGTTTCTTGAGTACAACCAAACACTTCCAGGGACAGAGTAACAGAGGTGGGGGTCCGGGGACCATGGTTTCAGGGGACATCTAAGTCAATTGGCATAACAAAGTATATTAAGATAATGTTCTGCATCCCACTTTGGTGAGTCGCGTCTGGGGTCTTAAAAGCTAGCAAGCAGCCATCTAAGATGCATCAATTTTTTCCAACCCACATGGAGCAAAGGAGAATGAAGAATAGCAAAGACACAAGGAAAATATGAGCCCAAGAGAAAGAAAGAGCCACATAAACCAGGGCCTCCATCAGCCTGAGACCAGAAGAACTAGATGGTGCCTAGTTACCGCCAATGACTGCCCTGACAGGGAACATAAAATAGAATCCCTGATGGAGCAGAAGAAAAGTGGGATGCAGACCTCAAATTCTAATAAAAAGACTGGACTTAATGGTCTGACAGACTGGAGGGACCCCAGAGCCCATGGTCCCCGGACTGTCTGTTAGCCCAAAACTAAAACCATTCCCGAAGCCAACTCTTCAGACAAAAATTAGACTGTACTATAAAACATAAAATGATACTGGTGAGGAGTGTGCTTCTTAGCTCAAGTAGACACATGAGACTATGTGGGCAGCTCCTATCTGGAGACTAGATGAGAAGGCAGAAGGGGAAAGGAGCTGGTTGAATGGACATGGGAAATACAAGGTCAGGAGAAGAAGTGAGCTGTCGCATTGTACGGAAAGCAACTAGAGGCATATAACAATGTGTGTATGTTTTTGTATGAGAAACTAACTTGAATTGTAAACTTTCACTTAAAGCACAATAAAAAAAAAGAATTCATTCATAAAAATAATAATAATATAAATAACTAGGCTGCAGATACATTAATGAGTGTACACACACCTTCTTCCTTATTATCTGGAACACATCTCTCTACTTGTTATCCTTAGAGCTTGCTTCAATTGCTTCAAAGCAAGCATAATGGCTTTTCAGTCTCCCCAGTAGATGGGATCTCTAATATTTTGCAAAGAGTAATGCTGAGGAGATTGTGCTTGTCAGTCTTAGCAAGAAGGAACTGATGTGGGACCTGGAAATACTTCCCTGGCAGAAAAGAAGAGAGACAGTCCTTCCAAGGATATATATATAGAGAGAGAGATGTGTTGTTGTTAGGTGCTATCAAGTCAGTTCCGGCTCACAGTGACCCTAAGTAAAACAGAATGCAACACTGCCCAGTCCTGCACCATCCTCACAATCGCTGTTAAGCTTGAACCCATTATTGCAGCCACTGTGTCAATCGATCTCACTGAAGGTCTTCTTCTTTTTCGCTACTCTACCAAGCATAACGTCTTTCTCCAGGGACTGGTCCTCCTGATAACATGTCCAAAGTATGTGAGACAAACTCTTGCCATCCTTGCTTCTAAAGAACATTCTGGCTGTACTTCTTCCAAGACAGATTTGTTTGTTCTGGAAGTCCACGGTATATTCAGTAGTCTTTGCCAACACCATAATTCAAAGGCATCAATTCTTCTTGGCTCTTTCTTATTCATTGTCCAGCTTTCACATGCAAATGAGGCGTTTGAAAACCCCTTTGCTTGGGTCAGGCCTACCTTAGTCCTTAAAGTGACATCTTTGGTTTTTAACACTTTAAAGAGATCTTTTATAGTAGATTTGCCCAACGCAATACGTCTTTTGATTTCTTGACTGCTGCTTCCAAGGGCATTGATTTTGGACACAAGTAAAATAAAATCCTTTACAACCTCAATATTTTCTCTGTTTATCATGATGTTGCTTATTGGTCCAGTTGTGAGGATTTTTGTTTTCTTTTTTTCTTTTTTTATGTTGAGGTGTAATTCATACTGAAGGCTGTATGTAGTCTTCGATCTTCATTAGTAAGTGCTTCAAGTCCTCTTTACTTTCAGCAAGCAAGGTTGTGTCATCTGCATATCTCAGATTGTTAATGAGTCTTCCTCCAATCCTGATGTCCCATTCATCGTCATATAATCCAGCTTCTTGGATTATTTACTCAGCATGCAGATTGAGTAAGTATGGTGAAAGGATACAACCCTGATGCACACATTTCCTGACTTTGAACCACACAGTATTCCCTCGTTCTGTTTGAATGACTGCTTCTTGGCCTAAATACAGTTTCCTCATGAGTACAATTAAGTGTTCTGGAATTCCCATTCTTCACAATGTTATCCATAATTTGTTATGATCCATATGGTCGAATGCCTTTGCATAATCCATAAAATATAGGTAAACATCTTTCTGGTATTCTCTGCTTTCAGCCATGATCCACCTGACATCAGCAATGATATCCCTTGTTCCACATCCTCTTCTGAATCTGCCTTGAATTTCTGGCAGTTCCCTGTCGATGTACTGTTGTAATTGCTTTTGAAAGATCTTAAGCAAAATTTTGCTTGTGTGTGATATTAATGATCTTGTTCTATAATTTCCGCATTCTGTTGGATCATCTTTCTTTGGAATGGGTACAAATAAGGATCCCTTCCAGTTGATTGGCCAGGTAGCTGTCTTCCAAATTTCTTGGCATAGACGAATGAGCATTTCCAGTGCTGGATCCTTTTATTGAAACATCTCAATTGGTATTCCGTCAATGCCAGGAGAGTTGTTTTTGGCCAATGCTTTCAGTGCAGCTTGGACCTCTTCCCTCACTACCATCGGTTCTTGATCATATGCTACCTCCTGAAATGTTCGAATGTTGACGAATCTTTTTGGTACAGTGACTGTGAGTGTTCCTTCCATCTTCTTTTGATGTTTCCTGCATTGTTTAGTATTTTCTCCGTAAAATCCTTCAATATTGCAAATCGAGGCTTGAATTTTTTCTTCAGTTCCTTCAGCTTAAGAAATGCCAAGCGTGTTCCCTCTTGGTTTTCTATCTTTGCACATTTCATTATAATACTTTACTTTGCCTTCTCTAGCCACCCTTTGAAATATTCTATATATATATGTGTGTGTATCTATGTATATATATGTATATAGATATCTATAGATGTAGATATATGCTTCTTTTTCTTAAAAGCTGTTGTGATAAGATGTTAACTTCAGCTGTGGTTTGTGTGTGTGTGTGTTGTGGGAACATTATTGCTATCACTGAAATTTTTGTCTAGAATTACTAGAGAATTACCAAAAACCAATACCAAACCCGTTGCCATCAAGTTGATTCCTTCTCATAACGACCCTATAGGACAAAGTAGAACTGCCCCATAGAGTTTCCAAGGAGGGCCTAGTGGATTTAAACTGCCAAAACTTTTTTGGTTAGCAGCCGTAGCACTTAACCACTACGCCACCAGGGTTTCCATTAAAGAATTAGAGATGTGATCTATTTTTAATGTAAGGTTGAGGGCAATCATTCTAAGCAGGAAAACCAAACACCAAAGAATCTGTGGTTTCTTAGGAAGAATCCCCTGTATTCTAAATTTCTTTTCCAGAATTTCACTAAACATGATTGTGATATGTGTGTTCATTTCTAGGAGTTGGGAATATCTGAACAGATCAACCCAAGCGGACAAACTCTTACACTACCACTGCATTTTACCACAGAAGAAAGCCACTGTACACAGATTACTAGCAGGCTAAAAAGTGAAAGATTTGATTAGACATCAGACTGTCTACTGAACGGGATGACGGCCACAGCTGTGGTGGGAACACCAAAAATGAAGAAGAGTGCCTCCAAGGAGAAGCAGCAGCAGCCTAAGCAGGGCAGCACTGAGCAGGGCAATGCCGATTCTGAAGAGTGGACAAGCTCTGAGAGTGACCCAGAACAGATGAGCTTTAAGAGCAGCAAAAACATCAACAACAGCTGCCAACCTCGAAATGTTCAGTTGAAGAAAAAGGAGATCCCCTCCAAGCCACATCGCCAGCTCTGTCGATCACCCTGCCTGGATCATCCAAGCTTCTCCCAGAGCAGCATTCTAAAGGATGGGAAGCTTGACCTGGAAAAGGAATATCAAGCCAAGATAGACTTTGCTCTAAAGCTGGGATATACAGAGGAGCAGATTCAATCAGTGCTGAACAAGCTGGGCCCAGAATCACTTATTAATGATATATTGGCAGAACTTGTCAGACTTGGGAACAAAGGTGATTCAGAAGGACAGATCAATTTGAGTCTATTAGTGCCTCGTGGACCCAGCTCCAGAGAGACTGCATGTCCTGAACTATCTCTTGAAGATGAAATAGACAACAGTGACAACTTGAGACCAGTTGTCATTGATGGAAGCAATGTGGCAATGAGGTAAGTGGTATATTTGTTCTCTCTTAAAAAAAAATTCTTGAGCACGTGGAAATAGTGTTTCTTTGCAAAATGCTATAAGATTACCTTGGCTGTTGTCTGTGACTTGTGCCCCTGTAGGTGGACCAAACCAAAAAACCAAACCCACTGCCATCTAGTCTATTCTGACTCATAGCAACCTCATAGAGTTTCCAAGGCTGTAATTCTGTACAGAAGCAGACCGCCACATCTTTCTCCCATGGACCCACTGGTGGTTTTAAATGCAGGTGGACAGAGGCTAAAATGATCCTGCGTTTGCCTTATCTCTCTCCTTTGAAGTTGTTGCCAGTTTGTTTTCAGGCGTTCTGAAAGCAGCTTAGATATCAGTGATGTTTCCAAGGTAACATACCCATTCAGCTTTTGTTCCCCTTATACTTACTTGGCTAGTCTAATCATCCTGAAATGCTTATTTTCATAATATCACTTGGGTGGTTACTTAGGAACTTGCAGTAACTCCCAAATCCTATTCTACCAACTTTGTACCTCTCTGCCTAACTTTCAGGCTCTTTGTGATCTGACCTTTCCCTCCTCCCGTTTGATCATATTTATCACGCTTATTGCATTTATGTCACTCTCTTTAACAGTTTCCATGTAAATCACGTTGTTCATGTCATTTCCCAATCTATAAAATATGATATTATCTTCATAACCTTCAAAATACACCCCCTCCACAAAGACCTCCCGGATTTTTACTGTCTCTGAGCTTTGGTACCTGTAGCAGACTGAATAATGCCCCCCTCAAAGATGTTCACATCCTAATCCCCAGATTCTGTGAACATGTTACTTTACATGCTAAAAGGGACTTTGCAGGTGTGATTAAGGTAAAGATTTTGAAATGAAGATTATTTTGGATTATCTAGATGGGCCCAATGTAATCACAAGATATAAGTAGAATCAGAGGAAGTAGTAGGAGAGATGACAACAGAAGCAAAAAGTTGGAGTGATGTGAAGAAGGAGCCATGAGCCAAGGAATGTGGGCAGCCTCTAGAAGCTGAAAAAGGCAAGGAAATTGGTTCTCTCTTGAAGCCCCCAGAAGGAATGTAGCCTTACCAACACCTTAATTTTAGTCTTCTGACCTCCAAAACTATAAGAAAATAAATTTGTATTATTTGAAGCCCCTAGATTTGTGGTAATTTGTTACAGCAGCAATAGGAAACCAATACAGTACCAACAGTGCCTTCGTACTTCATTCCGTTCTCTTTCATATAATTTTTTATTTCATGTCAGAGAGCCTTAAGAATCTGTTCTTTTAATTCACTGAGTTGCCTTGGCTTGAACATTCCCGGTGATCAGGAGCTCGCTTTCTATTGAGTCCACCATTGCTTGATGGAGTCACTGGAATTCTTATACCTTGAGCAATCAGAACAAAGTAAAAAGCCTTGGACTAGCGAAGTTTTTAATTTGATCATCTCATTGTCTTTGAGGACAGGGACTTTTTTATGCATCCCTTATTTCCCCACAGCACATAGCACAGTATTAGGCACACCCACAAAGACACAAGGGAACAGGAATTGGGGCAAGTCTTATGAACCATACCATACCATTGCTGATATGCATGAGTTGCCTAGCAGGTTATCTGGAGATACATTTTAATATATAGCCCAGTTTAGCAATACTATCTATGCCTTGGCAGGAAGAAGCCAATTCTTGGCCACTTTGGAGAACAGCGCATAGCAGAAGGTGAAACTGGTGCCCCGTGGCTCAGGAGGAAGGTCAAGTTCAGGAGAGGGGTGCTCTAACACCACACCTCTCTGGCAGCTTCATCATGGTGTTGCTATGGCAGGGCCGAAGGAAGCTAAAATGGGGAACTGGATGCTCTGACCCTTTCAGGAATCTAGCTCTTGTTGTTTGGGTTTGCAACGTTAGTAAGGAAATTATTTGCAAGACAAGGTTTTCACTTTGTCATGGAGGGAACTGCAGCTACTGCCTCTCCCAAAATACAGAATAAAGAAATGAAATGGTTAAAAAATATATATACGTATACATACATACATACATATATATATATATATATATATATATATATCCCTGTTTAATCCTCAGAGCAACCTTAATTTACAGATGAGAAAACAAACTTAGCAAAGTTGAGTGACTTCCCTGAGGTTACACAGCTAATAAAAAGATAAGGACTTGAACTCAAGTATTCTGGCTTCAAATAAATGAAATGAAACTAACATTTATAAATAACTACTCTTCATGCCAGGTACTTTTGCGTGTGTGATTTAATCCTTACTAAAAACCTTACAAGAATAAGCTATTTAGCCTCATTTTTGCAGATGAGGAGACTCCAATTCAGAAAGATGGAGTTCCCGAATTGCTCAAGGTTATACAGGTAATAAACGACAAAGCTTGGATTTAAACCTGAATCTGACTCCAATGCTCTTTCAAAAATGTCATGCAATATTATGTGTCTATTAGTGTTATTAAGAATATTTGACATCTTAGTAACAGAGAATATATTTACAGATTTCCTTTTTCAAATCTTTTAAAAATCATGACAATGTCATCACAAGGTAGGTAAAACAGGCTAGACATCTTCCCTGTTTTAATGAGGGGGACCAGAAGAATAGTAACAAGAAAATCAAATGATCTGCATACAATACAGCAATCAGAATGATGCGGGGAGCCAGTGAAAGACAGAGGGTGATTTCTACGTTCAAAGGGCCAACAATATCTCTCTTCCTTTCCTAATCTGCATAAGTTAGACTGATTCTTGCAGAGAAGAGGTATTAGATCTTCCCAACTCAGTCTCTTACCAAACCGGATACCCTAGATTGGACCAGTTTCCCAAGGCCTAAGCTTCCTCAATGACTGTGTGCTTTGGAGATGGGGATGAGAAGAGCCCTGGACTTCCCTGGGGACTTTGTCTTCATGGTGAAGATACAGGATTTTCCATGTTTTCTAACTTCTGTTTGAGGATCTCTGATTATGAAGGACACTCTCTATGGTCCATTTGCTTTGTAAGGAATAATAAATAGATTACATACTAAGGTAATCAGTTTCCAAATATCTAGTCTGTCAGTAGCAAACTGTCACACTCACAGGAAGCTCAAATTTTGTCTCCTGTACGAGCTGTTTTGCTAAATTGAAGGTAACTCACATGGTCTAAACAAAGCAAAAAATCAACCTTATTTTTAGGAGCATATTAAACCGGTATGCAGCGAACACATTGATTAAGGGTAGGATTGCACAGACCATTTATTGTAATTACTGTCAATATGTTGTGCGCCTGTAAAAAGCTGAATTAGTAAAAGTTCTGTGATAGATACATTTACAATGATGACAAAAAAAAAAGAGTAGCTGCTGAGGCTGCTTATATACAGCCAAACATCTCATGGGATTTGGTTTTTTGGTTTGGAGGTTTAGGGTCAAGGTTTCATGGGACATCCCAGTTAATTAGCTTAATAAAGTGCTTAGTGCTTCTGTTCTACCTCCTAGTTCTTTGCATAGTGCCTAGGGTCTTAAAAGGTTGCAAGTGGCCATCCAAGACACAGCAATTGGTCTCTATTCACCTAGAGCAACATAGGAAGAAGAAGAGTAAGAAATAGGAGGAAGATATGGAATGTGTGGCTAATTGCCTCCATGAACAACTGCCTCCTTTGCCATGGAACCAGATGAACTGGACGGTGCCCGGCTACCATCACTGAACATTTTGATCAAAGATTCCATAGAAGAATCCTGATCAGAAGGGGGAAGATGTAGAACAGAATTTCAAGATTCTCTGGAGCCATGAAGGGTAGATGAACTTGTGAAAACTATTGCCCTGAGATAATGTTTAAACCTTAAACCAAAAATATCACCTGAAGTCATCTTAAAACCACAGTTTAGCTCAACTAGTAATAAAGATCTGCCTTGAGCATTATGCTATTTTAAGAACTATCTATGTGGGACCAAATTGATAACAGCAACTCAAAAGATTAGATAGAAACCTTAGGGGGTGGTGTGTGAGTGTGTGTTAATGAGGAAGAAAATACTCAGAAAAGAAGGGTGAGAATGGTTACACAACTGGAAGAATGTAGTCAGTGTCACTAAATTGTACATCTAGAAACTGTTGAACTGGTGTATGTTTTGCTGTGTATATTTTCAACGACAACAACAAAATAAATAAAATTTAGAAGAAAAAGAAAAGAGCTCGTGACAACCAGAACAATGTTGACACACTGTGAAAAATGTAGTCAATGCCACTGAGTAATGTGTGTTGAAATTTTTAAAGGGGAACCTAATTTGCCGTGTAAACTCTCACTGAAAACACAATAAAATATTATTTAAAAAAAAAGTGCATAGTGGACCACATGTGTTTTTTTTTGCCAACCGTGTCCTTGTTAGTATCTCTTCTTTTATTTCGTCTGACTGGGTAATTTTCTGTTGAGTCCTATTTGTTCTGCATTCACATTTCATGTGGTCAAAGTTCAGAGCTACAGTGCTCCTTATGAATTTGTTCTTGTTGTTAATCTAATTTTGGTTTGTTGTCCCCATTGGTTAGCTATAAATTTGTCAGGAGATTGGTATACCCTAGACAGGCTACATGTTAACATCTGTTATTCCTCAGCATGTTGGATGAGCCTGCCATGAAATCATACCTTGTTTGTCACTGATGGCATTTGTTTAACATTTGCAGGAGTGGTGTAGCTATGATTGACATGCTAATATATGACAAAATCCTTAAAAGGTACATCATTCTGGGAGCTGTCTTCTTTGGAGGGAAAATCCATTTCAAGGAATTAAGGCTTTCAAATGTAAATACCACCATATTCTTTGTATATTCTGAGAGAAACCCAAACATTTGAATCCTAATTTTAAAAAAAAAAAATGCAGAAGGAGAGTCTAGTGACCCATCTGCTAGGCAAAATTTGGCTTGGGAATCTGTTTTATGGTATTTTCCAAGCCAGTTTACAGGAAAAAATTGGCCACAGCATCATCAAACATTCTGTGTGACTCGCAGGTCCTACGCATTTTAGCCTTTTTAGATTGCGAAAGGACAATTTGTGGATTTGGGCAAAAATAGGTCATCTTGCAAACATTGCTTTAGTTTCTTGTTTACAAAAATTTATTCATTCCTTTAATATTTACTGAGCACTAAACTTTGCATACCGAGTCCTTATATCGGTTTTCACTGCCACCTTGATAAGTGTTGAAAGTGCTTTCTGATCCTTATTGGGCATTAGGTGTTGCACACGGAATGCTCCAATGTTATGATTTTAACACATGTTTCATGGACTGTTATAGATATGCTACATTTTTTCTTGATATGATAATTCTCTGTATATTAAGAAGTTGATGCCAGAAAACAAAGACATCATAATATTAACAGTGTTTGTGTCTGGGTGGTAGTAAAACAGTTGGGTTTTATGTATATATATATATATATATATACACACACATATGTATATGTGTTTTTTAATATATTTTTCACGTTTTATACTATGAGCATATATTACTTTTGAAATGATAAAAAATATTTTAAACTAAGAATTTGTCTACCTAAAACATAAAGCTGGGGTATCCAATAGCAAATGTTACTTTTGTATTTATTTCTGGACTTAGATTGTGTTTGTGAGGACTCATAGAGCCAAGAGAATGAAATTGTGTTTGCTTCATCCAAATACCCCTTCTAATGGCAATTGTGATGATCTTCCCAAGTTCATATTATTCTTTATACTTACCAGCACTGTAGAAATAGGAAAAATCACAGCTGGACATATTCTCTACCTGCCTTTTTCATGTTGGGTTCATTCAATATTAACCCATTAAGGTCTGTGGGCTTGCCCAATTTACCCCAAGACTTCGAAATGTAATTTTTTCTGTTCTGGTTCACCAAAATTAAAAAAAAAAAAAACTGGTTCTGTTCCAGTTTTGCTTCATTGACGATGACTGAGGCAGTTCGAACTGGTTCAAATCTGTTTTTTACTCTCCAGTCTCAAGTTTAAATTCTGCAATGGATAACTTGGAGCAATTTCATTTAAATAAATATGGCTACCAAATTTGTTCCTCATATTGCAAATTATATTGCATTGTTCTATTAACTCAAATTTTGTTCATCTCAAGATTTTGTAATTTTGAAAGTAGTAATATTAAACCATTTCATTCTATGCATTCTTTTTTATTTTTATTGTGCTTTTAAAGTGAAAGTTTACAAATCAAGTCAATCTCTCTCATACAAAAACTTATACATACCTTGCAATATACTCTTAATTGCTCTCCCCCTAATGAGACACCACACACCTTCCCTCCACTCTCTCTTTTCATGTCCATTCAGCCAGGTTCTGACCCCTCTCTGCCCTCTCATCTCTCCTCCAGACAGCAGATGCCAACATGATCTCATGTGTCTACTTGATCGAAGAAGCTTATTCTTCACCAGTATCATTTTCTATCCATTGCCAGTCCAATCCCTGTCTGAAGAGTTGGCTTTGGGAATGGTTCCTGTCCTGGGCCAACAGAAGGTCTGGGGACCATGACCACCAGGGTCTTTCTAGTCTCAGTCAGACCATTAAGTCTGGAATTTTTACAAGAATTTGGGGTCTGCATCCCACTGCTCTCCTGCTCCCTCAGGGGTTCTCTATTGTGTTCCCTGTTAGGGCAGTCATCGGTTGTAGCTGGGCACCATCTAGTTCTTCTGGTCTCAGGCTGATGTAGTCTCTGGTTTATGTGGCCCTTTCTGTCTCTTGGACTCATAATTATCTTGTGTCTTTGATGTTCTTCATTCTCCTTTGATCCAGGTGGGTTGAGAACAGTTGATGTATCTTAGATGGCCACTTGCTAGTGTTTAAGACCCCAGATGCCACTGTCCAAAGTGGGACGCAGAATGTTTTCCTAATATATTTTATTATGCCAATTGACTTAGATGTCCCCAGAAACTATGGCCCCCAAACCCCTGCCCATGCTACGCTGACCTTCGAAGCATTCAGTTTATTCAGGAAACTTCTTTGCTTCTGGTTTAGTCCAGTTGTGCTGACCTCTCCTGTACTTTGTGTTGTCATTCCCTACACCTAAAATATTTCTTACCTAGTGAATGCCTCTCTCCCTCCCTCTCTCCCTCCCCACTCTCGTGACCGTCAAAGAATGTTTTCTTCTCTGTTTAAACTATTTCTCGAGTTCTTGTAATAGTGGTCTTATACAATATTTGTCCTTTTGCAACTGACTAAATCCCCTCAGCATAAGGCCTTCCAGATTCCTCCATGTTATGAAATGTTTCACAGATTCATCACTGTTCTTTATCAATGCGTAGTATTCCTTTGTGTGAATGTACCATAATTTATTTATCCATTCATCCGTTGATGGGCATCTTGGTTGATTCCATCTTTTTGCTATTGTAAACAGTGCTGCAATGAACATGGGTGTGCATGTATCTGTTCGTGTAAAGCCTCTTATTTCTCTAGGGTATATTCCGAGAAGTGGGATTGCTGGATTGTATGGTAGTTCTATTTCTAGCTTTTTAAGGAAGTGCCAAAACGATTTCCAAAGTGGTTGTACCATTTTATATTCCCATCAGCAGTGTATAAGTGTTCCAATCTCTCCACAACCTCTCCAACATTGATTATTTTGTGTTTTTTGGATTAATGCCACCCTTGTTGCAGTGAGATGGAATCTCATTGAAGTTTCGATTTGCATTTCTCTAATGGCTAATGATCCTGAGCATTTCCTCATGTATCGCTTAGCTACCTGAATGTCTTCTTTAGTGAAGTGCCTGTTCATATCCTTTGCCCATTTTTTATTTGTGTTTTTGTAGTTGAGTTTTTGCAGTATCATGCAGATTTTAGAGATCAGAGGCTGATTGGAAATTTCATACCTAAAAACGTTTTCCCAATCTGTGGGTAATCTCATTACTCTTTTGGTGAAGTCTTGGGATGAGCATAGGTGTTTGCTACTTAGGACCTCCCAGTTATCTAGTTTCCCTTCTGCATTGTGAATAATGTTTTATATACTGTTTATGCTGTGTACTAGGGCTCCTAACATTGCCCCTATTTTTTCTTCCATGATCTTTATCATTTTAGATTTTATATTTAGGTTTTTGGTCCATTTTGTTCTTTTTCTGCATGGTGTGAGGTATGGGTCTTATTTCATTTTTTTGCGGGTGGATATCCAGTTATGACAGCACCATTTGTTAAAGAGACTGTCTTTTCCCCATTTAACTGACTTTGGGCCTTTGTCAAATATCAACTGCTCACATTGGTCTATGTATCTGTTGTTGTACCAGTACCAGGCTGTTTTGACTACTGTGGTGGTTTAATAAGTTCTAAAATCAGGTCGAGTGAGGCCTCCCACTTTGTTCTTTTTCGGTAATGCTTTACTTATCCGGGGCCTCTTGAGCTTCCATATGAAGTTGGTGATTTGTTTCTCCATCTGATTAAAAAATGTCATCGGAATTTGGATCAGAATTGCATTGTATCTATAGATCACTTTTGGTAGAATAGACATTTTTACAATGTTAAGTCTTCCTATCCATGAGCAAAGTATGTTTTTCCACTTATGTACGTCTCTTTTGGTTTCTTACAGAAGTGTACTGTAGTTTTATTGGTATAAGTATTTTACATCTCTGGTAAGATTTATTCCTAAATATTTTATCTTCTTGGGGCTACTGTAAATGGCATTGATTTGGCGATTTCCCGTCGATGTTCTTTTTGTTGGTGTAGAGGAAACCAACTGATTTTTGTATGTTTATCTTGTATCCCGATACTCTGCTGAACTCTTCTATTAGTTTCAGTAGTTTTCTTGAGGATTCCTTACGGCTTTCTGTGTATAAGATAATGTCATCTGCAAATAGAGGTACTTTTACTTCTTTGCCAATCTGGATGCCCTTTCTTTCTTTATCTAGCCTAATTTCTCTGGCTAGGACCTCCAGCACAATGTTGAATAAAAAAAAAAATTTTTTTTTTTAAGAGTGGTGGTAAAGGGCAAACTTGTCTGGTTCCCGGTCTCAAGGGAAATGCTTTCAGGCTCTCTCCATTTAGGATGATGTTGGCCATTGGCTTTGTATAAATACCCTTTATTATGTTGAGGAATTTTCCTTCTCTTCCTGTTTTGCTGAGAGTTTTTATCATGAATGGGTATTGAACTTTGTCAAATGCCTTTTCTGTATCAGTTGGTAAAATCATGTGATTCTTGTCTTTTGTTTTATTTATATGATGGATTACATTAATTGTGTTTCTAATGTTGAACCATCCCTGCATTACCCAGTATGAATCCCATTTGATCATGGTGAATTATTTTTTTGATATGTTGTTGAATTCTATTGTTTAGAATATTGTTGAGGATTTTTGCATCTAAGTTCATGAGGGATATAAGTCTGTAATTTTCTTTTTTTGTGGTGTCTTTACCTGGTTTTGGTATCAGGAATATGGTGGCTTCATAGAATGAATTTGGGAGTGTTCTGTCCTTTTCTATGCTCTGAAATACCTTTAGTAGTAGTGGTGTTAACTCATCTCTGAAAGTTTGGTAGAACTCTGCAGTGAAGCCGTACAGGCCAGGGCTTTTTTTGTCGGGAATTTTTTGATTACCTTTTCAATCTCTTCTTTTGTTATGGGTCTATTTAGTTGTTCTACCTCTATTTGTGTTAATTTATGTAGGTAGAGTGCTTCTAGGAATTCCTCCATTTCTTCTGGGTTTTCAACTTTGTTAGAGTACAATTTTTCATGGTAATCTGATATGATTCTTTTAATTTCAGTTGGGTCTGTTGTAATATAGCCCATCTCATTTCTTACTCGGGTTATGTGCTTCCTCTCCTGTTTTTCTTTTGTCAGTTTGGCCAATGGTTTATTAATTTTGTTGATTTTTTTCAAAGAACTAGCTTTTGTTCCTGTTATATCTTACAATTGTTTTCCTTTTCTCTACTTTATTTAATTGTGCTCTAAGTTTTACTATTTGCTTTCTTCTGTTGCCTTAGGGCTTCTTTTGTTGCTCTTTTTCTATTTTTTCAGGTTGTAGGGATAATTCTTTGATTTTGGCCCTTTCTTCTTTTTGTATGTGTGCATTTATTGATATAAGTTGACCTCTGTGCACTGCTTTTGCTGTGTCCCAAAGGTTCTGATAGGAACCAGTTTCTTTCTCATTGGTTTCTATGAATTTCTTTCTTCCATCCTTAATGTCTTCTATAACCCAATCGTTTTTGAGCAGGGTATTGTTCAGTTTCCAAGTGTTTGATTTTTTTTTCCCTGCTTTTTCTGTTATTGATTTCTACTTTTATGGCCTTATGGTCCCAGAAGAGGCTTTGTAATATTTTGATGTTTTGGATTGTGCTAAGGCTTGCTTTATGGCTTGATATGTGGTCTATTCTAGAGAATGTTCCAGGTACAATAGGAAAGAAATTATACTTGTACCGCTTTTGGTTGGAGTGTTCTATATATGTCTATAAGGTCAACTTGGTTGGTTGTGGCATTTAGATCTTCCATGTCTTTATTGAGCTTCTTTCTGGATGTCCTGTCCTTCACCGAAAGTGTTGCATTGAAGCCTCCTACTATAATTCTGGAGCTGTCTACCTCACTTTTCAGTGTTGTTAGAGTTTGTTTTATGTATCTTGCAGCCCTGTCATTGAGTGCATAAATATTTAATATGGTTATATCCTCATGGTATATTGTCCCTTCAATCATTATACAGTGTCCTTCCTTATCTTTTTGGTGGATTTCACTTTAAAGTCTATTTTGTCAGAAATTAGTATTGCCACTCCTGCTCCTTTCTGATTGTTGTTTGCTTGATATAGTTTTTCCATCCCTTGAGTTTTAGTTTGTGTCTCTAAGTCTAAGGTGTGTCTCTTGTAGGCAGCATATAGACAGATCATGTTTTTTAATCCATTCTACCACTCTCTGTCTCTTTATTGGTGAATTTAGTCCGTTTACATTCACTGTAATTATGGGTAGGTGTGCATTTAGTGCCGTCATTTTGATGTCTGTTTTTGTGTGTTGTAGACAGTTTCTTTTTCCAACTTAATTTTTTGTGCTGAATAGTTTATATGTTGCCTTTTCCTCTTATTCATTGTTGCTGATTTTGTTTCTGGTGAATCTCTATTTTTTTCTTGTATTTTATTTTGATGTGTAGGATAGTTTGTCTCCTTTGTGTTTGCCTTAGTATTTACCCTATTTTTTCTAGATTTAAACCTAATTCTTATTTCTTTATATCTCCTTGTCTTCCTCTTGATATGAAAGATCTATGGCTATATTTCTTACCCCCCCTTTATTTTTTTAATGTTGTCTTCTTTTACGCGATAGCATCACTGTTTCCTTGTTTGAGCATTTTTTTATCTTGATTTATCTTTGTGATTTCCCTGTCTTGGTTGACATCTCATTGCTCTGTCCAGTGTTCTAGTCTTGGGTTGATACCTGATATTATTGATTTCCTAACCAAAGACCTCCCTTTAGTATTTTTTTAGTTTTGGTTTGGTTTTTACGAATTCCCTAAACTTCTGTTTATCTGGAAATGTCCTAATTTCACCGTCATATTTGAGAGACAGTTTTGCTGGATATATGATCCTTGGCTGGCATTTTTTTCCCTTCATTTCTTTATATAAGTCATCTCATTGCCTTTTTGCCTGCATGGTTTCTGCCGAGTAGTGTGAGCTTATTTTTATTGACTCTCTTTTTTAGGTGACTTTTCGTTTATCCCTGGCTGCTTTTAAAATTCTCTCTTTATCTTTGGTTTTGGCCAGTTTGATTATAATATGTCTTGGTGACTTTCTTTTAACATCTACCTTATATGGAGTTCGATGAGCATCTTGGATAGATATCTTCTCATCTTTCATGATACCAGGGAAGTTTTCTGCCAACAAATCTTCACTAATTCTCTCTGTAATTTCTGTTATCCCTCCCTGTTCTGGTACTCCAATCATTCATATGTTATTTCTCTTGATAGAGTCCCACCTGATTCTTAAGTTTTCTTCATTTTTTAAAATTCTTTTATCTGATTTTTCTTCAACAAGTTGGTGCCAAGTGCCTTATCTTCAAGTTCACTAATTCTGCCTTCTGCTTGCCCAATTCTGCACCTCTGACTTTCTATTGAGTTGCATAATTCTGTAATTTTATTGTGGACCTTCTGAATGTCTGATTGCTCTCTGTCTATGCACTTTTCCTGCTCATTAAGTTTTTCATTATGTTCCTGAATAACTTTTTTCATTTCTTCAACTGCTTTATCCATGTGTTCCTTGGCTTGTTCTGCATATTGCCTGATTTCCTTCCTGATGTCTTGAAGGGTTCTGTATATTAATCTTTTGTTTTCTGCATCTGATAATTCCAGGAAGGCAGTTTCATCTACAAGATCCCTTGATTCTTTGTTTTGAAATCTTATTGAAGTGATCATGGTCTGTTTCTTTATGTGATTTGATATTGACTGTTGTCTCTGAACCATCTATAAGTTATTGTATCAGTTTATTTTATGTTTGCTTACTGTATCCTAGCTTCTTGCTTTGTTTTGTTTTGATATGCCCAAATGGGTTGCTTGAGTGAGCTAGCTTGATCATTTTCACCTTTGAAGCTCTGATGTCCTGTCACCAGATTGCTAGAGCTGTTATCAGGTATATCAGTCTAGGAGTCCATTCACTTTTCTTGTATGGATTCAGCTCAGGTGTCCAGGTGCCTTCTCATCAAATGTGTTGTTCAGGCTCTGTCCTACAGTCTTAGAAGACAGGGGTGATTGGTGTAGGTACCCGTATCTGTTTGCAGCAGGGAGTCACACTCTGAACAAGTCAGGGGGCTGAGAATCATCCTCCAAGTGTCTCTGGGGAAAGTACATCCCTCTTTCCTACAGTGTACAGGTGGGTGGGTTCTGGAGACATACCATGGGCACCCAAAGTTTTTGGTTGTAGGGACTGGAAGGTACCACTTATCCTTGCACCCCTATCATGGGTGGCTGGGTGACCTGAGTGGAGCCACCAGTCCTTAGGCCCCTGATGTGGGAAGGTGAGGACCTTGTTTAACAGGCAAAGCAGTGTCAAAGATCAAGCACCTACTTCTCTCCACCACACAGCTGAAACAGTTGTAGTCTGCTAACAAGGGCCTATTCTTCTGAAATAGGCCCATCCAGGTCCATGCAGGGGGAAAGGTGCTCAAAGTCCATATACCATTTATGCCTGGACTGGAGCCGCTTCTGTCCTGAGCTCCCCAGTTTAGTGGAGCTAGCAAATCATCTTTTCCCCCCACTGTGAATTTATTCCTTCTCCAAGGCCAGGAGGAAGGCTCTAGGCGCTCAACAGGACTTATCTCAGGCCCAGGGAAATCAACAGCTGCTGAAGCCGGCTTGGGAGTGGGTGGTACAGTAAAATATGCACAAGTACTTAGCTTTTGCCGAGAGCGCCGTTCTTCTCTGGTTCCGGAGGTGTGAGTAGGCTGTGTGGCTGGCTACTTCTCCCTGAGGAAACTGCGGCAGAACGCTAGTATCAGCCTGCCACAGCAGCTCCCAGGAATGGTGCCTGAGGGCTCCCGGTGTTTCAGGTCCGGTAACTCCTCTCCACTTCTGAACTCTCTCTTCTTCCTCCTGCCACTCAGTTCATTTTCTAACTTTTCTTTGATGTTCAGGGCACCTAGCTCATCATAAATATACTCGTTTCACTTGTTTTTTTTTTTTTGGTCTTTGTTGTGAGAGGGCTCTCAGAAGCGTCCGTCTATTCTGCCATCTTGGCCCCGCCTCCTTTCTACACATTCTTTAATTAATTAAACCTAAAGTGACGATGATGTTCAGTTTTAATCACTGTTTGAAAGCATTTCAATACAAAGAAAAACATGATGTAAGATATATATTCTATTTTTAAAAATATACTAGAATTCACTGCAGCACTGAGTCAATTTAAAAATGGTATTGTGATAAAAACACTCCTAACATACTGCATAAATATTAAATTGAAGATTAAAAATATTTTCTTAGTAGGAGACTATCCACTTAATACTATAAAATATACTTAAAACAAACTTAAATTTTGATGTAGGTGGCATTTCACTACTAACACTTAGTCATGCAAAATTGATAAGAATTTATTCATGAAATTCTAGAAATACAAAGTGTGCTATCATATCTAATACATTAATACATAAAGGCAAAGCACAATAAAATATTTAATACATTAATATTCACACCAGTTCTAAGCTGAAGAATTGCCATGAAATAAACATTTTATTACAAGTATAGATTTAATCTATGCACAATTATATAGTTCATTTAGAAAACATCATTGCAATAATCATAATTACACCTAATTAAAAGAATGTCCTCTAATAGTTTTTGATTTAAGCTATGCCTGTTGTTTCACAAGATGAATTTCAAACCTGAGAAAGCTTTTTCAACACTGACCTGATTAACTTGTGCACCCAAAAGTACTATAGCAATTTCATATAACTGGGGATACTGTGAATGGTTTTCTCCCCAAAATTCAAGAACACTTTTATTTCAACTCTTTGTACACCATCAAAGCTTATTAATATAGAGTCTATTTTTATTAGCAGTACAGTCATTTGACCTCTAACTTTTTTCTTTCATTCTGAGAAATAATTTCATCTCATCAACATTGTTACTGAAACGAGAATATTTCCTGAATTGCTTTCCTTTGTTACACTTTCAGTATTGCTCTTTTTCAGATTTTCTATAATTTTCCAAATGCTTTTTAAATGTAATATGGTCTTCACTCTAAGTTTAGAATTAATTAGAATTTGATAACAAGTATCTAGATAAACTGCTCCTAATACATTATTATTTTCAATGTTAACTTTTCCCTGACATTAAACTTTTCTATCAATGTGTTTCCAAATGTATTATTAAGAGTTCTTAATTTTAGCTTAGTTTCCACCCACATACCAAAAACATCACTCATGGTTAATTGTTCATTTTGCAATTTTACTGTAACTTTTTGTAAAGCTTTTTAAGTTTCCAAAATTAATTTCACATATGTGTATTTGTCATTAGAAAAGTAATATTTCATATTATTCTCAGCTAATACATTGGAGAGATTTTTGCATCCTACTAAGGTCTCTAACACGGTGTATATACTATTCCATCTTGTTGGGCAATCCAGTACAGGTTTTCTTAAATTATTTTCTGAAAATTTGGTAGAAAATGTCACAATATGAATAATTTGAAAGAGTTCACGACATTCTCCTAAAAATTCTTCCAGTTGAGCATCCTTTATTGCATCTTTAATAACTAATCGAAGTGTGCTTGCAGTGCACTTTATACCAGCCAATCGTTTCTTATAAACCTTGTTGCTTTCACCACACCACGATGGTTAATGTCTGCAAGTCAGAGTGCACTAAGTCAGAGTCTTCAATATTGTCATTTTGCCCTGACTTTTGCCATTTGATTTCACTATCATTTCTGAGCAAAGCAGCAAACTTAATCATATTGGAGCCATGGTTACAGAATAAATCTGTTGTAAATCAATGTGCTTAAATTTGATACACAGTGTTTTTTTTAATGTACAGACCCGTGTGTCTTTCTTTTAATTCTTTTATTTCCAGTGTCAACAGATGTATCTTACCATCTTCTGCAAATTGAACATTAATCCTAGAATTTACCAACTCAACTGCTGGCAACATCCACTTTCAAAGAGGACATCCATTTTTCTAGATTACTACTAATTTTGAAGCTAAGTTTTAAGGACAAGTGAGGTATAATTTCCCTAATATTCTCTGAGTTGATTGAAAAATTTTGACCAGTTGAAGCAATAAATGGATTTAAAATTTTACAGAATCCTGAATATTCACTTAATTCAAATGAAAAACCATTAACAGTAACTAATTCAACACGCGCATAGACAATTGTTTATCTGATTTCACTTTAATTCATTCTGGAATGGCAAACTCTTCTAATGTTTTTTGTTGCTTATTCAGAACACTTCTGACACTTCAATCTTCTGTCTTCTTACTTTGCACTGCATCATATTCATCTGTATAGCAACGCTTCAGGTCCTCTCTAAATTCCTGCATGGCCTCCAACCACATCTGTATTGCAAATGTTACCCATGCTTTCATTTTCAATCTTTTCATACTTGAAAAATTCCCAACATGGATTTTCTCCAGCTCATCCTATATTAGAATTCAAGGGATAAGAAACAATATTAACATTAGGGAATATTTTATAGTCACTATGAGTCGGAATCGACTCAATAGCAACGGGTTTTGGTTTTTTTTTTATATTAAGTTGCAGTAAAAACAAGTCAGACTTTGACAACATAAAGAGAATAGAATGCATAAATACATTTGTAGAAATGAATTACAGCTGGTACTATTAAAATGTTTC
Organism: Elephas maximus indicus; assembly: GCF_024166365.1. NCBI lineage: Eukaryota > Metazoa > Chordata > Mammalia > Proboscidea > Elephantidae > Elephas > Elephas maximus. The sequence goes on from NC_064846.1 coordinate 108,408,187, forward strand.
TAGCCATGTATCATCAATATATTAGAAAAATGGGAATAACTTTGATTTTACATTCACAGGGTTTGCTGATTTCTTCCATTCGAAGTTCCACTTTACAACATTCTCGTACATTTATCCATCAACTTTTGAAGAAAAATCTCACTCATAGTGATGCCATCAAGTTGTTTTCAGTGAAATAACGGTATATCGCAATTGAAACACTGATTTTCTTCCCGCTAGTTGCTGATGTTTGTTAACTTTTGATATGGGAGATAAATATCAAATTTAAACATATACATACATTTAAATTGAGATTGAATGCAAGAATGGAATCATCAAAAATTATACGCTGTTTTCTATTTCTTGAATTTAATTATCACACTTAAAAATGTGAATAATTTAAAAGTGATTAGCATATGCGTGGGACTTTTAAATGTGATTAGCATATGCCTCAGTGTTAACAAAGGCATCAAATAAATTTTTGCAATGTGCCAGAGAGTGATGAGACAGTGGAAAGTCATGCATTGCCTGTATTGATGGAGCCTTTTTTTTTTTAAGTTCATCCAAAGGGAACAATATAGTTGGAGCTAATATCTGTTGTAGTTGAGTGAGCGAGTGCCAGTGAGAGAGCGCGGAATCTCATCACAATGTAGGTCTTAACTAGCTTTCTAACAAAATTGTGCTTTTCTTCTTATCAGTCTTGTTTAACAATCAATATTCATTTTATTACAATAATTTGTTTTACTATCCCAGCTGTTTAATTAACTATAATTTAGTATGGTCTAAAAAAAAATGGATATGTCAGAGCACCAGATCTAGGCACAAGTCTAGTACACATTTTTTGGTTTTTAAAATGATGACAATAGAGAGAGGTGGGGCCAAGATGGTGGGATAGTCAGATACTTCCTGTCACCCCTCTTATAAGAAAGACCTGAAAAAGCAAGTGAATGGAATATATATGACATTCTAGGAACCTTAATCATCAAAGATAAAGCTGAAGAATTGGACTGAGTGGCAGGTGGAAGGAGAGACAATACAAAAGGAGTGGAAATGGGAAACTACAGATCACGGATCACCAGTGCCCTGCTAGCTGAGTCTGCACAGCACACACGCGCTGAGGCAAGCAGCGACATCCCAAGTCAAGGCCCACCACGTTGGTGCAGCCAAGCAGCAGTGAATCTACACACACCTCCAGAACAAAACAGGAGTGACACCAGACCTGTGAAAGTTAAGTGTAAGCTCCCAACCTACCATATGCACTGGCAAAATAACACCTCCCCACCAGAGCTTCACAATGGAGAAACACTCCCATCCCCTCACCCACACCCCGCCTCACTCCAACACCAGTTCCATGGTGTTCAATGAAGCCACACCCCCTAAGCCAAGAATTCAGGGCCTGTCGGGAGACCCTGCCCTTCATCCAGGCACTGGCATACAGGGTCCACAGACTTGCAGAGCCCTTCACCTCTGCCCAGTCCCTTGTGGGTCGGTTTAACACCACATACCCACATTAGCCTAGAACAGCAGGGCGCGCACATCTGAAGCCCATTTTCACCCGCAGCGGCCATGGGGAAGCTGCAGATTTGTGACATTCAACACTTTCCCACCCCCAAGAAGGGGCCTCATCCACATAAACTGGGGGTCTAAATGTCAGTGGTATTACCTACTCCATCTAACCACACATGAGAGGGGTCTGAGAATTAATGGTGCCTCCCAATCTCTCCAGCCAACAGCACTGGGTTCCCAAGGACCAGCTGCACTAAAGCCACCCACTCTCCGCACTTTAGGGGACAGAGACATGCACTCCATCCAGTAACCCACGGGAAGCTGTCAGCCCTCTGCCTTGCCCCACACGTAGCACCCCACTACAACCAGAGACCTGTGCCTGTTCCAAACACCCCCACACAGCCCTGCCCACCTAGAGCTGTAGGAGAAAGAGTCTGCACCAAACACTTGGTGACCAACAGCCTGGACAACTATGCCCTGAATAACTGCATCCCCATAAGAACAGTGAACAGACTCCTGAGCTCACACACTTAGTAGCTGCTCTGACCACTCGGAGACAGGATGTGACAGTTTCAATGATGCCAACAGGGAGGTGGGGCCAAGATGGCAGAATAGTCAGATGCTTCCTGTCATCCCTCTTATAATAAAGATCCAAGAAAAACAAGGGAATCAATTATACTTGACAATCTGGAAGCCCTGATCATCAAAGGCAAAGCTGAAGAGTCAGATTGAGTGGCAGAGGGAAAGAGAGACAATTCAAAAGCAGTGAAGAAGTGCCAGTTGAGAGGTTGCCAACAACCTGCTGGTGCTGGGTCAGCTGGCCAAAGAGGGCTGAGGCGAGCGGCAGCATTTGGGACATATCTCACCACGTTGGGTGAGGTTGGGTGGTGGTGAATCCGCATAAGCCTCTGGAGGTGGGTGGAAGCAGCCTGGACCTGCAAAAGTTAAGTGCAAGCATCTAACCTACTGTGTGGGGGCAAAATAACCCCTCCCCCTTTGGAAGTTTCACAATGGCAAAGTGCTTCCTTCCCCTCACTCACCATGCACCCTGATCCATTCTGACACCAGTCCAGCAGTATTCAACAACTGCTGCACCCCTAAGCCAGAACTCAGGGCTATCCACACCCGCACCAGTCTCATCGCTTTAAAAAATGCCATACCCCCGAACCAGGAACTCAGGGTGGTTTGGGAGGCCCTGCCCTTTCATCCAGCCACTGGAATAAGGGGTCTACAGACTTGCAATGCCATTCACCCCTGCCTAGACCTGTTTGGGCCAATTCAATACCTCATGTCCTCATTAGCATAAAACAGGGCATACACCTGAAGCCCATTTCCAATTGCAGCAGCCAAGGGGGAGCAGCAGATTTGTGACAATCAACAATGCCCTGCCAATTAAGCAGGGTCCTTACCCACCCACATCAGAGACCTGAGAGCTGGTGGTACCACCCACCCCATCTAGCCACCCACAGCTGGGGGCTGAGGATAAGTGGAGCATCCTAGTCCCACTAGCCAACAGCACCAGCTGCCCAAGGACTGGATGCATTATCCCACCCACTACGCACTCTAGGGGACAGGGACATGCCCTCCACCCAGGCAGCCGGGGGCAGCAATAAGCTCCCTGCATTGCTCCGCACATAGCCCTCTACTATAGACAGATACCTGTGCCTTCTCCAAACACCCCCTATGCAGCCCTGCCCATCTAGGACTGTAGGAGAGAGTCTGCACCACACAGTTGGTGACCGACTACCTGGACACCTGTGCTGCACCTACACAAGAAAAGTGAACAGACTCCTGGGCTTACACACCTAGTAGCTGCTCTAACCACCTGAAGACTGAACGTGAGAACTTTAAAGATGCCCCAAACCAAAGTAGCTCACATGCCAGCCTTCTTGGGCATATCAAAACAAAACAAAAAGCTAGGACACAGTAAACAAACATACAATAAATAAATATAATAATTTATTAATGCGTTGGAGACAACAGTCAATATCAAATCACTTAAAGAAGCAGGTCAAGATGGCTCCAGCAAGTGACCAAAATAAAGAACCAGGAAACCTCCTGGAGGAAGATAAGGTCATGGAATTACCTGAGATAGAGCTCTCCAAGAGATCAGGAAGGAGATCAAGCAAAACTCAGACCAAGCCAAGGAACACACAGACAAAGCAATAGAGGAATACAGGAAAATAATACAAGAACAAAATGACAAATTTAACAGGTTGCTAGAAACCATAAAGAGACAGTAACTAGAAATCCAAAAGATTAACAATAAAATTTCACAATTAGACAACTCAATACAAGGTCATAGGAGCAGAATTGAAGCAATGGAAGTTGAAATTACTGAGACTGAAGATAAATTCCTTGACACAAATTTATTTGAGGAAAAATCAGAAAAAAGAATTAAAAAAAATGAAGAGAGCCTAAGAATTATGTAGGATACTATCAAGAGGAAAAACCTACAAGTGATCAGGGTACCAGAAGAAGGGGGAACAACAGAAAACATGGAGAGAATTGTTGAATATCTGCCAGCAGAAAACTTCCCTGATACCATCAATGATAAGAAGATTCTATTCAAAAAGCTCAAAGAACCCCACACAAGGTAGATCCCAAAAGAAAGTTACCAAGACATATCAGAATCAAGCATGCCAAAACCAAAGACAAAGATAGAATCTTGAGAGTGACTGGGATAAACAATGTCACCTACAAAGGAGAACCAATAAGACTAAACTCTGACTACTCAGCAGAAACCATGCAGCCAAAAAGGCAATGGAATGACATATATAAAGTCTTGAAGGAAAAAAAAATTGCCAGCCAAGAATTATATATCCAGCAAAACTGTCTCTCAAATACAATGGCAAAATAAGGTCATTTTCAGATAAAGAGAATTTAACAGAATTTATAAAAACCAAACCAAAATTACAAAAAGTATTAAAGGTAGTACCCCAATTAGAGAACCAACAATATCAGACAACAACCCAAGACTAGAACTCAGGACAGATCAACCAGTTATCACTCCAGATATGGAAGTTGAAGCTAAAAGGCTGAAAATAGGGAGCCAGAGACATCAATATGTTAAGGTGATACAAAGAAATAAAATCAGTTTAAACTTAGAATAAACCCAGTACCCAGTGCCGTCAAGTCGATTCTGACTCATACTAAAGATAAATTTTAAGGTAACTACCAAGAAAGCTAGCAAACCTACCCATGAAAATAAAAAAGAAGAAAAACATACTCAGCAAACACATAATCAACAACAATGAAAAAGATGAAAAGAAAATACATAAAGAAAAATGACTCCGCACAGAAAATTAAGTGGAACAAAGAAACTGTCAACACCACACACACACAAAATCAAAATGACAGCAGTAAACTCATACCTGTCCATAATTACGCTGAATGTAAATGGACTAAACACCAATAAAGAGACAGAGAGTGGCAAAATGGATAAAAAACGTGATCTGTCTATCTGCTGCCTACAAGAGACACGCTTTAGACTCAAAGACACAAACTAAAACTCAAAGGATGGAAAGAGATATATCAAGCAAACAACAACCAAAAAAGAGCAGGAGTGGAAATATTAATCTCCAATAAAATAGACTTTAAAGCAAAGTCCACCATACCGGATAAAGAAGTACACTATATAATGGTTAAAGGGTCAATACACCAGGAGAACATAACCATAATAAATATATACGCACCCAAATACAGGGCTCCAAAATACATAAAAGAAATTCTAACATCATTAAAAAGAGAAATGGAAAACTACACAATAATAGTAGGAGACTTCAACACACCACTTTTGCTGAAGGACAGAAATGTAGAAAGAAACTCAATAAAGATTCAGAAGATCTAAATGTCACAATCAACCAACCTGACCTCATAGACATATACATAACACTCCACTCAAGAACACCAAAGTATACATTCTTGTCCAATGCACATGGAGCATTCTCCAGAGTAGACCACATTTTAAGCCACAAACCAAGGCTTAACAGGATCCACAACATTGAAATAATATAAAGCATCTTTTCTGATCATAATACCATAAAAGTAGAAATCAGTAAAGGAACAGCAAGGAAAAAAAGTCAAATACATGGAAACTAGAACACCCTGCTTAAGAATTACTGGGTTATTGAAGAAATGAAAGTTGGAATAAGAAATTCATACAATCAAATGAGAATGAAAACACATCTTACCAAAACCTTTGGGACACAGCAAAAGCAGTGCTTAGAGGTCAATTTATAGCAATAAGTGCACATATCAAAAAAGAAGAAAGGGCCAAAATCAAAATATTAACCCTGCAACTTAAACAAATAGAAAGAGAGTAGAAAACAAGCCCTCAGGCACCAGAAGAAAGGAAGTCATAAAGATTAGAGCAGAAATAAATGAAATAGAGAATAGAAAAAACAATTGAAAGAATCAATAAGACTAAAAGTTGGTTCTTTGAAAAGATCAACAAAATCGACAAGTCATTGGCCAAACTGACAAAAGAAAAACAAGAGACGAGGCAAATAACTGGAATAAGAAATGAGATGGGTGATATCACAACAGACCCAACTGAAATAAAAAGGATCATAACCAAATATTACGAAAATTTGTACTCCGACAATTTTGAAAACCTAGAGGAAATGAACAAATTTCTAGAAACATACTACCTACCTAAACTAACACAAACCAAAGTAGAAAAACTGAATGAACCCATAACAAGAGATTGAAGAGGTAATACCAAAAAAAAAAAAAAAAACCAACAAAAAAAGCCCTGGCCTGGATGGCTTCACTAGAAAATCCTGCCAAACTTTCAGAAAAGAGCTAACACCGGTACTACTAAAGGTATTGCAGAGCATAGAAGAGGTTGGAATACTCCCGAATCATTCTATGAAGGCACCATAACTCTGATACCAAAGCCAGGCAAAGACACCACAAAAAAGAAACTACAGACCAATATTCTTCATGACTATAGAAGCAAAAATCCTCAACAAAATTCTAAGCAATAGAATTTCAACAGCATATCAAAAAAAAAATACATCATGACCAAGTGGGATTCATACCAGGTATGTAAGAATGGTTCAACATTAGAAAATCAATAAACATAATCCACCATATAAATAAAACAAAAGAACCATATGATCTTATCAATGGACACAGAAAAGGCATTGGACGAAGTCCAACACCCATTCCTGATAAAAACTCCCAGCAAAATAGGAATAGAAGGGAAATTCCTTGACATAATAAAGGGCATTTATACACAGCCAACAGCCAACATCATTATAAATGGAAAGAGACTGAAAGCATTCCCCCTGAGAATGGGAACCAGCCAATGATGCCCTTTATCACCACTTTTATTCAACATTGTGCTGGAGGCCTGATTAGAGCAATAAGGTAAGAAAAAGAAATTAAAAACATCCGAATTGCTAGGGAAGAGATAAAATTATCCCTATTCACAGAAGATATGATCTTATGTACAGAAAACCCCCCAAAATTCAGCAAAGTAGCAGTATACAAGATTAAAATACAAGATGAGTAGGATTCCTCTACACCAACAACAAAACTTCAAAAAGGACATCACCAAATCAGTACCATTTACAATAACCCCAAGAAAATAAAGTACTTAAGATTAAATCTATCCAGGTATATAAAAGACCTATACAAAGAACACTATGAAGCACTACTGCAAGAAACCAAAAGAGACAAAGAAAACTATGAAGCACTACTGCAAGAAACCAAAAAAGAGACATACAAAGAAAACTATGAAGCACTACTGCAAGAAACCAAGAGACCTACATAAGTGGAAAAACATACCATGCTCACGAATAGGAAGACTCAACATTGTGAGAATGTCTATTCTACGCAAAGCGATCTACAGATACAATGCAATCCTGATCCAAATCCCAACAGCATGTTTTAACGAGATAGAGAAACAAATCACCAACTTTATATGGAAACAGAAGAGGCCCCGGATAAGTAAAGGATTACTGAAGAAGTAAAAAGGAGTAGGCCTCACACTACTTAATTTTAGAACATATTATACAGCCACAGTAGTCAAAACAGCCTGGTACTTGTACAACAGACACATAGACCAATGGAACAGAATTGAGAATCCAGACATAAATCCGTCCATGTATGAGCAGCTGATATTTGACAAAGGCCCAAAGTCCATTAAATGGGGAAAAGAGTCTCTTTAACAAATAGTGCTGGCATAACTGGATATCCACCTGTAAAAAAAAAATGAAACAGGACCAATATCTCACACCATACAAAGAAAAAAAAAAACTAACTCAAAATGGATCAAAGACCTAAATATAAAATCTAAAATGGTAAAGATCATGGAAGAAAAAATAAGGACAATGCTAGGGGCCCTAATACATGGCCTAGCTAGTATACAAATAATAACTAACAATGCACAAACACCAGAAGGGAAATTAGATAACTGGGAGCTCCTAAAAATCAAACACTTATGCTCATCAAAAGACTTCACCAAAAGAGCGAAAAGAGAACTTATGGACTGGGGAAATTTTTTTGGCTACTACATACTCGATAAGGGTCTGATCTCTAAAATCTACAAGATACTGCAACACCTCAATAACAAAAAGAAAAATAATCCAATTAAAAAATGAGCTAAAGATACGAACAGACACTTCACCAAACAAGATATTCAGGGGGCTAACAGACACATGAGAAAATGCTCACAGTCATTAGCCATTAAAAAAAATGCAAATCAAAACTTCATTGACATAACGTCTCACCCTGGCAATGCTGGCACAAATCCAAAAAAATAACACAAAATAACAAATGTTGGAGAGGTTGCGGGGAGATTGGAACTCTTATACACTGCTGGTGTACGTAAAATGGTACAACCACTTTGGAAATCTATTTGGTGCTTCCTTAAAAAGCTAGAAATAGAACTACCATGTGATCCAGCAATCCCACTCCTAGGAATATACCCTAGAGAAATAAGAGGCATCACACAAATAGACATATGCACAGTCATGTTCATTGTAGCACTATTCACATTAGGAAAAAGATGGAAACATCCTAAATGCCCATCAACAGATGACTGGATAAACAAGTTATGGTACATACACACAATGGAATACTATGCAACAATAAAGAACAATAATGAATCTGCAAAAACATCTCACAGCATGGATGAATCCTGAGGGCATTATGCTGAGTGAAAGAAGTCAATCACATAAGGACAAATATTGTATGAGACCACTATTATAAGAATTTGAAGGGAGGTCAAGGGGAAATCACTAACTAGATAGTTGACAAGTGTCAACTTCAGTGAAGGGAAGGACAACACACAATATACAGGAAATAAGCACAACTAGACCAAAGCAGGAAACCCTGGTGGCCTAGTGGTTAAGTGGTTAGGTGCTACGGCTGCTAACCAAAGGGTTGGCAGTTTGGTTTTAGACCAAAGCAAAAGCACAGAAGTTTCCCAGGCACATCCAGACACTTTGACGACCAAGTAGCTGGGGCTAGGGCCAGTGGACCATAGTCTTAGGGGACATCTAGGTCAATTGGCATAACATATTTTATAAAGATGTTCTACATCCCACTTTGGTGAGTAGCATCTGTGGTCTTAAAAGCCTGAGAGCGGCCATCTAAGATACATCTATTGGCCCCATTCCACCCGGAGCAAAGGAGAATGAAGAAAACCAAAGACACAAGGAAAATATTCACCCTAAGGACTAAAGGACCACATGAACCAGGGACTCCACCAGCCTGAGACCAGAACTAAGTCTACCACCAAGGACTGCCCTGACAGGGATCACAACAGAGAGTCCCAGACAGAGCAAGGGAAAACTGTAGAACAGAATTCAAATTCACGTAAAAAGACCAGACTTGCTGGTCTGATAGAGACTGGAGAAACCCCTGAAACTATGGCTCCTGGACTTCTTGCTAACCCAGAGCTGAAACCATCCCCAAAGTCTACTTTTCAGACAAAGGTTAGACAGGCCTATAAAACAAAAAAATAACACAAGTGAGGAAGGTGCTTCTTAGTTCAATCAAATATAGGAGGCCAAATGGGCAGCTCCTGTCCAAAAGCAGGACGAGAAGGCGGGAAGGGACAGGAACTGGACCAGTGCACAAAGGGAACCCAGGGTGGAAAGGGGGAGCACGCGCTCACATTGTGGGGATTGCAAGCAATGTCACAAAATAATATGTGCATGAATTTTTGAATGAGAAATTAACTTGAGTAGCATCGTGGTTAAGAGTTCGGCAGTTAACCAAAAGGTCGGCAGTTCGAATCCACTAGGTGTTCCTTGGAAACCCTATTGGGCAGTTCTGCTCTGCCCTATAGGGTCGCTATGAGTTGTGCTCCTTGGAAACCCTATTGGGCAGTTCTGCTCTGCCCTTAGAGTCGCTGTGAGTCAGAAACTCTCACCTAAAGCACAATTTTAAAAAAGAAAAGAAATTTTAATAGATAAATAAAATTAAAAATGAAAATAAGGAAAGAAAACCGTATAGGACACCTTTCTACTCTGACACAACACACACGGAGTTGCCATGAGTTGGAGTCGACTTGACGGCAATTGGTACTGGTAGCTCATATAAATATTTCACTTGGATTTTTAGATGTGCTAGTATAAGTAATAATTATAAATAAATAATAATGATAAAAATATTTTCCCTATATACCAATATAAATAAATTCCTTTCAATTTCAGTTAAAAAAAATGGCAATAAATATATCTTTTTACAATTCATCTACTGATTTTCTCCCTTCCGACTTCCATTCAAATGAATTACGCTTGGCTTTTAAAATTTTCACAGTGTTCATTCCTACAAGTAATTGTGACACAATTTCTTCTCTTTTAACATCATGTTCTGATTATAAAAGTAATACTTGATTTTTAAGAAATTTTGGAATTAGAGAAAGAAAATAAGTCACTCTCATAGAGAATAACAATTATTAATATTTTGATGTAACTATTTAGTTTTTTTCTAAGTTTATACATAGGTTTTATTCTACAAAATTGGGGTTATATATAGTTTGTATCTTTTCTCTTTTAACATATTATGCATGAATTTTAAAGAATGTAACTTTTGTTGGTGCATTGTATTTAATTAAATCAACATGTGTAATATGTAATAAGCATTTTCGATCAGCTTAGAAAAAAACACTAGAAATATATGTGTTAGTCTCATCTCCAAATAATCTGTCATATACCCTTTATATAAGCCTCTGATGACAACTTTTCTATTTTCACCTGCAAAAGTTATGAACATCTGAGCTTTTGAAAAGAAGGTGGTAGTAGAAACAGAAAGAAAAAATGGAACTAGTGATAGGAAATAGCCACCAGAGCTGCTCTAAATTGGGAGTCGTAATTAACTATCCCCGAACTCTAATGAAATTATAAATAATAATGGCAATATTTATAATGATTGAATAAGAAAAATTTGATTTGCTTTTCTAAAAACATATTCATTTGCTTCATCAAGGGGAAAAAAAGCCTGTTTTTAATCCCTTGGTACTAAGAAAACGTCTGTTACGGGTATTTCTTTGCTAATTGCTGTCAATCCTATCTCCTCTCATACTCTATCATCTTAAAGTCATGGGAATAAAGAAGGATTCTCCTGCAGAGGAATACAACTTGCTGTGGATTGGTTTCTAGATAAAGGCCATAAAGATATTACTGTATTTGTGCCTGCATGGAGAAAGGAGCAATCCCGCCCTGATGCACCAATTACAGGTACTAGCTCAAATATGACATTTCTTCTCATCCAGAGGCAAAGCTAGAATATAGTTTGGGGAAAGGTTGACGATCACAGTTGAAATAATTCTTTTTCTAAGTGATTAAGTATATTTAATTTTTCATTAAGTGTATTTTTAAAAGAGCATTTTTCCTGATCCAGATAAAACTATCATTGCTTTGAGGCATAAGGCGGTTAAAGAGAGACTTCAATTCAGCACATAGTTGAAAAAAAGGAGTGCTTTTATATTCAACTTCAGACTAAAGGGGAAGTGAATCTGGTTATAGGCATGACTGAATTTTTCAAAAGACTAAAGATACCATGATAAACAATGGACCTCATTCTGTACCAGAGAAGTGGTTGTAGAGGTTTACAAATTAGGGCATAAAATATAGTGTAGAGAGAAAAATCTCATGGCAGTCAAAACTGACTTATCCATGAGGCATAGTAAGCCCAGCACCTAAGGTTCATGATACTTTTAGAAGACCACAGGAATATTTCAATATTATTTTCTTTTAAAATCAAAAGAAAAAAAGAGAATATAATAATAATGAATGTTTGATAATGATTCTAGCTAGATTATATTTGTCTTTATACCAACGCAGTCATAAAATATAATTTTTAATATTTCTTTACGGAGAAAGGGGTCCATGAAGGCAAAAGTGCTGAAGGCCCAAAAAAGTCATAATGCCACCTTAAGGGCAATAGGGTCACTATATTCACTTACAATAGTGTAAGAAGCTAGCTCTCTTCAGCATTTTGAGAGCACACAGACTCGAGTCCTCTGAGTATAAGCTGTTGCCCAATATGCCTGATTGGAAAATCCAGTGAATGGCTGTCAGAGCTGTGTGTGGAGCTGTCTGCCAGCAACTGCACAGGCGCCCTGTCTCAGTGTGAGAGTGGACCCTGGCCCTGCTCAAGCTCAGCCCATAAGCTTTTTCTCCTCAGCAATTCGGGAGCTAAAAGTAAATAAAAAAGTAAAGGGGGTCCATATTTACATGCTTGAGCTTGATTTTCTCCTTAGTTTTGGCCTTCCTTCCAGCAAAAGCCAAAAATGTGTGTCCCTAGGAGAGATGCTTTCTTCTCCTCCTGACAGACTATTGCCTACCGCCCTGTTTTCAACAGCCAAAAGCTGGTGCTTCAGCCAAAGGGCAAAACAAGCATCAAGAATGCTAGGGTATTAGCATTATGTCTCACTCTGCATGGAAGTTTTTAAAACTTATATGTCATTGAATCCAGTTCCTTCATTTTATTGAAAAGAAACCTGAAATCCAAAAAGAAGGTGTCTTGACTAAAGTCACAATCCAATTTGGTGCCATAGCCAGGAATAGAGCCCACTTTCTCTATAAGGGCAGATAATATATTCGTCTAATACCAACTTTGTATCTGTAATATTGAGAAAATGCTATTGATTTTCAAAGATGATTTATATTCTCTGGCATGTAATCCATATTTTGACAGATCAAGATATCCTACGTAAACTGGAGAAGGAAAAAATTCTCGTCTTCACTCCATCCCGAAGGGTCCAGGGCAGGAGAGTTGTCTGCTATGATGACCGGTTCATAGTCAAACTGGCTTTTGATTCTGACGGCATCATTGTGTCTAATGATAACTACCGAGACCTTCAAGTTGAAAAGCCAGAATGGAAGAAGTTTATAGAGGAGAGGTTGCTGATGTATTCTTTTGTGAATGACAAGTACGTTCCTTTCCAGTAGGCTCTGAATAGCCTATACCCAAGCTACCACTAGGGATAGTTTTCATTTCAACAGGCATTTACTGAGTACTAACTGTGGTACCATGAATCATACTGGTTGCCGTGGAAATAAGAGGCTGAATAAGAAACAGAAACTCACCATTAAGGGAATCAAAGTCTAGTAGAGAAGACAGAGAAAAGACAAAATGCATTGTGATAAGTGCTATACTAGAGGTATTTTTAATTGCTCCATCTTCTTGAAGTGGTAGGAAAAGACCTCAGAGAAGAGATGACATTTGAGATGCAGAGGAAAAGGAGTGCTGGGCGTTGCAGGTGAAGAGGACATCATGAATTAAAGCTATGAAGGTGTGAAAGTGGGCAGCAGGTTGAGGGAACCAGCAAGCATGCAAGTATGGCTGAAAGATATAGTCCTTGGAAAAATAATACACAGAGAAAATCATCCTTCCTATATGATAAAGCGGGAATAAAGGGAGTTGTTGTTAGGTGCTGTTGAGCTGATTCTGACTCATAGGGACCCTATGTACAACGGAACCAAACATTGCCCAGTCCTGCACCATCCACACAATCGTTGCTGTGCTTGAGCCCATTGTTGCAGCCACTGTGTCAATCGATCTCGTTGAGGGTCTTCCTCTTTTTTGCTGACCCTCTACCAAGCATGATGCCATTCTCCAGGGACTGGTCTTTGCTGATAACTTGTCCAAAGTACGTGAGACTAAGTCTCACCATTCTCGCTTCAAAGGAGCATTCTGGCTGAATTTCTTCCAAGACAAATTTGTTTTTTCTTCTGGCAGTTCATGGTATATTCAATATTCTTCGCCAACACAATAACTAAAAGGCATCAATTTTTCTTCAATCTTCCTTATTCATTGTCCAGCTTTTGCATGCATATGAGCCAATAGAAAATACCACAACTTGGGTCAGGCACATCTTATTGTTGTTAGGTGGAGTTGAGTTGGTTCTGACTCATAGAGGCCCTATGTACCACAGAACAAAACACTGTCAGGTCCTGCACCATGCTTATAATCCTTGTTATGCTTGAGCCCATTGTTTCAGCCACTGTGTCAATCCATTTCATTGAGGGTCTTCCTTTTTTCCACTGACCCTGTACTTTTCCAAGCATGATGTCCTTTTCCAGGGACTGATCCCTCCTGACAACATGTCCAGAGTATGTAAGATGGGATCTCGCCATCCTTACTTCTAAGGAGCATTCTAGTTATACTTCTTCCAAGACAGATTTGTTCATTCTTTTGGCAGTCCATGGTATGTTCAATATTCTTCGCCAACACCACAATTCAAAGGCTTCAATTCTTCATTGTCCAGCTTTCACATGAATATGATGCGATTGAAAATACCATGGCTTGGGTAAGATGCACCTGAGTCTTCAGGGTGATATCTTTGTTTTTCAACACTTTAAAGAGGTCCTTTAAAGCAGAGTTGCCCAATGCAACGAGTCTTTTGATTTCTTGACTGCTGCTTTCACGGGTGTTGATTGCGGATCCAAGTAAAATGAAATCCTTGACAAATTCAATCTTTTCTCCATTTAATATGATGTTACTTATTGGTCCAGTTGTGAGGATTTTTATTTTCTTTATGTGGACAAGTAATCCATACTGAAGCTTTTATGTAGTCTTTGATCTTCATCAGTAAGTGCTTCAAGTCCTCTTCACTTTTAGCAAGCAAGGTTGTCTCATCTCCATAAGGAAGATTGTTAATGAGCCTTCCTCCAATCCTGATGTCTGTTCTTCATATAGTCCAGCTTCTCAGATTATTTGCTCGGCAAACAGATCAAATAGGTATGGTGAAAGGATACAACACTGATGCACACCTTCCCTGAATTTAAACCATGCAGTATCCCCTTGTTCTCTCCAAACAACTGCTTCTTGATCTATGTACAGGTTCCTCCTGAGCACAGTTAGGTATTCTGGAATTCCATTTTTAGCAATGTTATCCATAATTTGTTATGATCCAAACAGTCAAATGCTTTCGCATAGCCAATAAAACACAGGTAAACATCCTTCTGGTATTCTCTGCTCTCAGCCAGGATCCATCTGACATCAGCAATGATATTCCGGGTTCCATGTCCTCTTCTGAATCCAGCCTGAATTTCTGGCAGTTCCCTGTCAATATACTGCTGCAGCTGCTTTTAGATGATCTTCAGCAAAATTTTGCTTCTGTGCGATATTAATGATATTGTTCAATAATTTACGCATTTGGTTGGATCACCTTTCTTGGGAATAGGCATAAATGTGGATCTCTTCCAGTTGGTTGGCCAGGCAGCTCTCTTCCAAATTTCTTGGCATAGGCAAGTGAGCACTTCCGGCGCTACATCTGTTTGTTGAAACATCTCAGTTGATACTCCATCAATTCCTGGAGCCTTGTTTTTTGCCAATACCTTCAGTAAAGCTTGGACTTCTTCCTTCAGCACCATTGGTTCCTGATCATATGCTACTTCTTGAAATTGCTGAGCGTCAACTAATTATTTTTGGTATTATGACTCTGTGTATTACTTCCATCTTCTCTTGATGCTTGCTGCGTTGTTTAATATTTTCCCCATACAATCCTTCACTACTGCAACTCGAGGCTTGAATTTTTTCTTCAGTTCTTTCAGCTTGAAAAATGTGAGCGTGTTCTTCCCTTATGGTTATCTATCTCCAGCTCTTTGCAAATATCACTACAATATTTTACTTTGTCTTCTCAAGCCGCCCTTTGAAAAGTTCAGTTCTTTTACTTCATCATTTCTTCCTTTTGCTTTAGCTGCTTGATGTTCAAGAGCAAGGTTCA